>NC_135317.1:56369728-57631156 GCF_048772815.1 Callospermophilus lateralis | reverse complement strand
GAAGATACCCAATAAAAAGAAAAAAGATACCTTCTCACACTCAAATCTAAATATTATCAGTCATGCATTAAGTACTATGAAATGACTCCTGAGGTCTAACTGACACTGACCTGTGACCAGGCAGGACTTAGTCCTACTCAACTGACTTCTGGACTATCTGCTGCTGCTAATTGCCCAGCTCTGCACCCCATTCTTTCAAGCATCATGACTGAAGAGCAAACCTGACCAATCCTAACTATCTGCCTCACTTAACCTAATGAGTAACTGTAATTCTCCAGTGCTCTATCCTTTTTCTTTTCCAGTCCCTTTTATGAATTATATTCTATAAGGATTTTTAGCATTGCTTCCTTTTTTTCCATAGTTCAATCTCAGCTGAGCCTTCAAAGCAAACTGTGTAGTCTCACCATTTATTCTTTGTCATTCTCAACAGACTTTTGCCGATCTTCTAAAATGCCCTGTGTCACCTTGATATCATACCTGTCCTCTCCACTCTTCTTCAGACAATGACCAGGTGGCCTACTTCATAGCTAATAAATCCTTCACATTTCCTCATGCCATTTTTAAATGTTTCTATATTTCCACTTAGCCTTATCTCTTTTTCTTTTGAACCCCAGGAAGAGGTATCCCTACCACTTTTCAAAGTTAACAGTATCATTTCAGATTTTGATCCCAAGACTCTCCTCTTCTTTCCCTTTTTGTCCCTTTTGGATCCAAGACTTCTTTCCTGTCTTCAATCCCCCTTTCTCCTGATTCCTGGATATTAACTGAAAAACTTTTCTGAGACCCTTCTCCACCCATGAACAAAATTTAGTATTTAATAGAATTTCAATAAATAAAAAATAAACAAAAACTTCAACAACATTCCACCTTTCCTCAGGGAACTTATATCATATCCCTTTTCCATATAGCATCATTTCTCCATAAAGCACATTTTCAACAAGTAGTATACCCTTACTTATTCTACTTGCTCACATTTATTTTCTTCTCAATCTCTTTCAATCTAGTTTCTATACCACTTTATTCAATCTAGTTTGTATTTCACTTCATTAGACTGAAATTATTCTTTCAAAGATCAATAATGAACTTCTAAGTTCCAAATAAAATATACTATTTTGGTTGCTTCAACTACTCTTCACTATTGGACCTGAAGGGAATCATTTCCTAGTTTTTCTTTTTCTGAAAACTGTTAAATATTGTTTCCCCAAGGATCCCTGCACATCACCTGTTAATGTCTCTTCCATTCCTGACATGTATTATCTGTTCCAAAAGCCTCAACTAATACCTCTATGCTGACAATTTCTAACTCCTTATTTCTTAGACCTATCTTTCTAGCTGCTTTCTAGTCCTCTTTCTAGAATATTCACAATTGTCTTCAATTTAACAAGCCAAAAACATATATACCAAATTCATTTACTCAATCTAGAGATCACTAATCTATGAATTCTATCTTTAACTCATTCCTGACATATGTAACTGGGGAAGAGAGGAAGAAATTCAAGACATCCTTAAGACATAAAAGTTGGTGTCTGATTAGATAAAGAGGACTAGAGAGTGAGAAATACAGAACTTGTCTTTGTTTTCTTCTCTATTCAACCCTTCCTCAAGACTATCATCAATTTATCTATCATTTCTCTGCTTTTTTAGTATTTAATAGAATTCCAACTACTATAAAGTTGGAATAATGTTCCTCAGCATAGCAATACCAGGTCATTCACTACTTTGCCCAAGTGACTTTCTAATCCTCTTTTACCACCAACAAAAACCCTATCTTCCAGTCAGTCACAAGAGCATCCAAACAAAAAGAAATACATTTAAAAGAAAAGGTAATTCTTGGTTCTAATAGAATATATTATAGAAAATTTATAAAATTAAAGTATAAAGAAAAATAAATACAACACTTTCGGATTAGAAGACTCAGCTAAAATCACATAATCTTTTCTATGTTCTTTAAACCAACAAATCCTCTTTTGGGAAACTTATCCTTAGAAAAACATTTGAAATGCAGTGAAAGCATTATGTACAAAAACACTATGGAAGGCATTTATGATACTGGGGAAAAAAAAAGAAAAACCTACATAGTTTGTTCTTTCATTCTACAAACCCATACTGAACACCCACTGTGTACTAGACATTGTTGTAGATGCTGGGGAATTGCAGAATGCTGATGGAGGGGGAATCATTATATTCATGGAGCATGTATTGTTTAACAACAGAGAAATGGAACTATGAAACATCCACATAATGCGCTTTGTATACAACCATAAAAATCAGGTTTATAGGGGCTGGGGTTGCGGCTCAGCAGTAGGACGCTCACCTAGCAGGTGTGAGGCCCTGAGTTCATTTCTCAGCACCACATAAAAATAAATAAAGTAGAGGTATTGCATCCAACTACAACTAAAAAAATAATAATTATTATTAAAAAATCAGGTTTACAAAGAAACATTTTAATATACAATAAAAAGATAAAATGGTAAAGAAACCTCATTAGATATTTACAATACTATTCCAATTTTATTACTTATGAGTAAAAACAAAATTGGTAAAATTCCCCCAAAATTGTGGAAGTAGATACCAATGCTATGAACCTCTCTCTTGCTGAGTAGACTGCAAACCTAAACAAGGGCATGGAATATAACACAATTATAGAGGATGTTTAATAAGAATTACTTTCATTAGCAAATATGATGGTATGAAAAAAAGAACTTATTTTTCCTATCTATTTAATACTCAACGGGAAAAAGTACAGTAAGTATTAAATATAATGAATAAAAGAAAGTCACTCTCTGCACTTGCAGAGATTACAGTCTACTGGTAAAGACAAACATTAAACTCAAATAAGAAATTTAATAAATACTAGGAAGAAGTTTTTAGGTATTCTCATCTTCCCCAATATATAAAAGTGTCTGATATCTTTATTCCCATGTGTATAAACTCATTCATCATTTTGTCTTTTATTCAGTTCTTCCATGGATTCACTAATTTCTAACATTGACTCTTCATATCCAAATAGGAAATTATTTTAATAAAGAAAGAGGTGATGACAAATAGATTTTGTCAAGCAGGGGCCTTAAATACAATGCATTAGTCATTTCAAAGTATTTGAAAACTTGTGTCAAAAGATATCAGAGCTCAGACAAAGTCACTTTGCTTTTTTTATTATTATTATTTTTAATGTTGCCACCTTTTTCTTCTCAAACTTCAATTTAGAAGGGGGTGGGAAAATTCTTCCTCAAAAGCAGGAAAGGCTTAGCATCAAGAGGCAAATAAGGAAAACAAAGGTTAGGAATTCCCTTTCACTCCTGCCCACATGACAAATTCATATGGATAAGGACTCAAGACATGCCTTCAGGCAATTGAACTGAAAGACCCTATTTCAACATCACTCCATTCTACTACACTACCAAGTAGGTGTGTAAGGCTTGCTAAAACCTCAAATCTTCTATCTGGATACATATCCTTTGAAATCCAAAGTTGAGAACCAAGGTTTGCATCTGGAAAAAAGTAGTTGGACATCTCCAGATTGGCCCTAAATTCAAGTCCCCCCCCCCTTTTTTTTTTGGTACCGAACTGACCTCAGGGGTACTCAACCACTGATCCACATCCCCAGCCCTATTTTGTATTTTATTTAGAGTCCAGGGTCTCGCTGAGTTGCTTAGTGAGTAACTGTGCCTTGCAGTTGCTGAGGCTGGCTTTGAACTCCTGTCTCAGCCTCCCAAGTCACTGGGATTATAGGCTGGGCCCCTCCCTTTTTAACAGAGGATCCTGGTATCTTTGAACTTGTTCTGATTCCAACATACTATTTAAAAATCCAGAGGCAAAGGGAGGCGAGTAATTTGAACCTCACCTCATCAGACTCAAATAGGATAAAATTATAGCCCAGAAATCCAAAGTATCAAAAGATTTGAGACACAAGAACTGAAGACATTTATGAATGATGACATTATACAGAGTCAGAACCAGGAAGGAATTGGGGTTCTCAAAAGATGTAAACACTAAAGAACCTCAGCTATGAAAGGCAGCCAAAAAGTAATAATTACTGAAGAACCGGGAAAACTGACTTTTGATGTTTTCTTTTCTTAAGTTAGTATTTAGAGACTGTTTTGAGATGGTAAGTTAAGAATCTTCACTTATCTTCTTCTCACCCTCAAGCTCATGAGATGGCACAAAAATACAAGTTTTAAAGGAATAAGCCATCATAACTAAGAAAAATACCAACAATAAGAAAATACCAAATAAGACCAACATTAGCTGGTAAGATACAGTATTTTAAAGAATTCATGGAATCTAGGATGGACACAATAGGGTTAGACACAGAAGTGTCTAATGGAGAAATCACAGCCCAAATTTTATAGCAGAATAAAATTAATACACAAATGTAAGAGCAATTACCTAGAAAGTTTAAATATATATGTATGCATACAAGTGCACATTTACATATACATGTATGTATACATATATACACATATTTATATATATCTTGGTAAGTTTTCTTTTTCTTAAGTTTTTTGGGTGTTTCTTTGTATATGCTAAGAACACGTGCTACCACTAAGCTATACCACCAGCACTACTATCAGCACTTTTAAGATACCATTTTCCATTATCTTCAAATTTCATCACTTCTGGTGAGAAGTAAATTGATTTCTCATTGCTTTTTTTAAATTACTTGTTATTTTTTCCTATAGATATTATTAAAGTTTCTCTGCCCTTGATATTCAAAAATTTTATGATGATATGCCTGGATATAATGTTCATATTTATCCTGTCATGAGCTATAGAGCCCCACAAATTTATACATAGATTTATTTCTTTAATTATCTTTGAAAAATCTCAACCATTATCTCTTCAAATTTTATATGTCACATTCTCCCTTCATCTCTCTTCTAGAACTATAAATACAACCAAGTTAATTTTTCACTATATCTAACATGAATCAACTTTTTAAAATTTCCATCCACTTATTTTCTGTCCATCTAGGCTTTAACCTGGCTATTTTCTACTAACCTATTTTCCAGTCTACTAATCATCTCTTAAGTTTGCTATATCTGTGAAAACTGTCAAATTTTAATTTAAATCACTGTGTGTTTCATTTCTAGGGTAGAGTAAAATCACCTTAATCCAATCTGGAATTGATTTGATTAGAGCTGAGTTTTAGTCTTATGAGGGCTGACCCATTTCCATTTGTCCTTACACATAAAGAACAAATACAGTCCTTCAGAGATCCCAGGGATATTCAACAGAGTCCTTCCTGCTGGAAGCCATCAGCCAAGTAGGTATGACAATTTCCTTGCCAGCGTACCCCCATGTTTCTTTAGTGGAAGGACTCATGGAAATAGGACATTTTGCAGGACATTGCATGTAAGGTGACCTTGCTCAAGGACCAGGGCGGATCCGTGTTTAGGGTGTTCCCCCTTTAGAATAGGGCGGTTTAGCATAATAGGAGATCAGGGTGTTCCCCCTTTAGAATAGGGCGGTTTAGCATAATAGGAGATTAGGGTGTTCCCCCTTTAGAATAGGGCGTATCCTGCTGCTGAGTTCCTCTTGAGTTCTTAGGGTCAGACAATATATTTTGGGAGACAGAAGCCCAGGAGTAGTGGATTTGGGCAGAGTGTGGAATTTGGGCAGAGAACGTGGATTCCCCCAGAACGTGTTTGTAGACGGCCGGTGTGAGTTCGGGAATAAAGAATTGCTGTTTGAATCTACAAGCTGTGTGGAGACTCGTGATTTGTGCCCAGCCAGAGACTGCGGCACCTTCCCTTTACTGAAACCTAAATTCTATTTTTTGTTTTCACTCCAAGATTTTAGCTTCTTGCCACTGCCTAGCTAATGTCAACTGCCTCCAAGAGAATGGCAGAGCTGGGTGCTGGGGGTTCACTTCTTAATAGACTTAATTCTACAATTCTTTGTTCCTTCACTTATTACTGATTTCATAGCTCTTATGTCTTCAAATAAATGAATTTGTATTTTTTAAAACATTTGTTTTTTACTTGTAGGTGGACACAATACCTTTATTTTATTTTTATGTAGTGCTGAGGATAGAACCCAGTGCCTCACACATGCTAGGGGAGCGCTCTTTCCTCTAAGCCACAATCCCAGCCCAAATGAATTTGTATTTTAATCAAGGTTTTCTAATTCTTTTCAGCAGAAAAGCATGTATAAGCAACCATGTCACAATCAAAATCAAAAGTTCCATAAAAATTATACAGTATGTTAAATTTCAGTAAATCCAAGATCCATTTCCCAAAGGTGCCTCTGGCCACCTTTTCTATTGATGGTGCTGACTACTAGCCCAACCAGGCTCTATTTATACTCCTACAAATAAACTGTTTGGCCTCCATCATGCCAACCTGAACTACGTGAATGGGCTGATTCCCTGGACAGGCCCAAATTGCCTAAGGAATTATAGTTTGCTAAGAAAAATGGGTCTGCTTAAATATATGGGAATAGTGGCCAAACTGCCTAACTATTAAAAAGACATCACTGGGGCTGGGGTTGTGGCTCAGTGGTAGAGCACCTACCAAGCATGCGTGAGGTACTGGGTTCAATCCCGGCACCACATAAAAATGAAACAAAATAAAGTATTGTTTCCATCTATAATTTAAAAATATATATATATATTTTTTAAGACATCATTGATAGAGTTCTTGCAGCAATTCCTGGGAATCTGGAGATATGGAAACCATTTCTGAACAGGTGTGCAATCACACCAATGGAATATTAACATGGAGATGTCTACTGAAACCATGCTCAAACCATGGGGGTCATACCTCTGAGGTCATAACTTAAGTCTAGAAAGAGCTGTGATCTGATGTCCTCTATGTTTCTCAAGTAGGTCGCAGATTCCTTTCTATTCCCCCACACCTGGTCCCTTTTGCATATTGCCACTTCCCTTCCCACCCACACAGGAAGGAAGTAATTCAAGTTGGGGATGGCACCAGAAGATCTAAGAAATGACCATCTCCCAAATTAACAAGTTAATTTTAACTCCCAAAGAACACCTGGAATGTAGCCTTTGAATAATCAACTCTTTACAAACCCCTGTGGTCCTTTGCTAGAAAGGCAATAACACTTCTTTTTCCTTTTTCTCAAAACTATGTCCATGTTACTGGATTGACACTGGGGACAAGGACTGAGTTTTCAGTAACATTATCACTTAGCACAGTTTCTTTCCTAGGTATTTATCCAAAGGGGGAAAAAAAAATAGTTCTACAAACACTTGTAAAAAAAATATTCAAATATTTACATCATGTTTATTCCTTATAGCATAGAAAAAAACTGGAATAAAAGAACTTGTGATTGCCTGACTTAGGCTTACTGAGTGACCTATGAGTACTCATCAGTGAACTGAAATGGATGAAAGTTATGCAGCTTGTGAATTTATTGTTATTCAATAAATTCTGACATTGCGGAAAGACACAAATACATTCTGTTTATGTTAATAGCACAACTTACTATATTCAGCCACCTCCCAAGCTCCAAGGAGGGGAAGAGGGCTGGAGATTAAATTGATCACCAGTGACCAATGATCTAATCAATTATGCCTAAGTAAGGAAGTTTCCATAAAAATCCAAACCGAAAAAGATACAGTGGCACATGTCTATAATCCCAGTGACTATGGAAACAAAAGGATCACAAGTTCAAAGCCAGCCTCAGCAACTTAGCAAGACCCTGTCTCTAAATAAAATATATTTTTATTATGCTCAGTGGTTAGGTGCCCCTGGGTTCACTCCCTGGTACCAAAAAAAAAAAGCACATGAAAGAAGATGGCACACCTCTGGAGAGGTGCTCATGGAAACTCCATGCCTTTTTCCTATAAAACCCTCACACACATCTCTTCATACATATCCTAAAAAACCACTAAACATTCAACAGTGTTACCTTGAGATCTGTTGGCTGCTTTAGAAAATTCACTGAAACCCAGGAGGGGGTTAAAGGAACCTTGATTTATAGCCAGTTGGTCCTAAGTTCTAGAGATCCCAAAATGCTACTGTCATTTGAAGCAGGGGACAAGCTTGTTGGACTATGCTCTCAACCTGCGGGGTCTTTCACAAACTCCAGGTAAATAATGTGAAAGTAAATAAGAGAATACACAATTACTCTCCACTGCAGAACTGCTTGCTTGTTCTGAGGTCACAAAAGTCCTTTATGTTGATTACTGCTGAGTGACAATATAGAAAACACTGAACCTATTATTTCTAGATACTCTGAATTTACAAACCAGACAAGGATATGCATTTTTACCAGCCAAATTCAACATTTTATTGCCTATCCTCTCAATTGCAATATTAAAGGAAAAAGAAAAATAGATTCGAAAGAAAGAAAAAAAAAATTCTGTCATTACTTGAAGATGGTATAATTGAGAACATGGAAAATTCAAACGTGTGTAAGCTAGAATTAATAATTTAATATCTCAAAATAGTCAAATAAAAAGATCTATATTTTTAAAAATTAACTGTATTCATATCCTAGCAAAAGAGTTAGAAACAGAAAACCAAAACTATCCAGAAAATCAAAACTATCATTTATAAGCTTATCAATGAATATCAAAGACTCATAAACAAGTTTAATGAAATATGAACAACATTTCTACATTAAAGACTCTTTTTTTAGTACCTTTATTTATTTGTTTGTTTTTATGTAGTGCTGAGGATGGAACCCAGAGCCTCACAAGTGCTAGACGGAGCACTCTACTGCTAAGCCACAATCCCAGCCCTAAAGACTCTTTTAAAATTAGTGAATTAACATATACAGAGTCACCTGATTTGTACAAAAGTCCCTTGTCAATAAAATGTAAAAAAAAGGTAGTCTATAGGATAAAGGACACTGAGAAACCACAAAGAATAAATCAACTTTGAACCATACTTCAGAAACATAAAATAATCAATATCAGGTGAATCACAGACCTAAATGGAAAGATTTTTTTTTTTTGAACGATTACAGGAAGAATTTCTAAGATTATAGAAAAAATGTTAATGATCTTAAGGTTAGGAAAAAATTCCTAAAAGAAGCACTAAAAACAATAATCTTAAAGAAGAGTTTAATTTAACTGAATCTCATATAAACTAAGGATTTCTGTTCAATATAAGATTTATTACGAGAGGGAAAAGCCAACCCACTCTTTCACTATACACACACCATATATCCACAGAAACCACTCATATGTAGAATACACCAATAAATTTAAAATCTGGTAACCACCTGTTTCACTCTTACTGCTTAGAATTGCTTTAGCTATTCAGGGTCTCTTATTTTTCCAGATGAATTTCATGATTGCTTTTTCTATTTCTACAAGGAATGCCATTGGGATTTTGACTGGCATTGCATTGAACCTGTAAAGTGCTTTTGGTAATATGGCCATTTTAATGATATTAATTCTGTCTATCCATAAGCAAGTATATCTTTCCATCTTCTAAGGTCTTCTTCTATTTCTCTCTTTAGGGTTCTGTAGTTTTCTTGTATAGGTCTTTCACCTCTTTTGTTAGGTTGATCCCCAAGTATTTTATTTTTTTTTTGAGGATACTGTGAATGGGGTAGTTGTCCTCATTTCCATTTCAGAGGATTTGTCACTGATATACAGGAATGCCTTTGATTTATGCATGTTACGCAGCACTAAAAAATAACAAGATCATATAGCATTTGCAGAAAAATGGATGGCATTAGAGCAGATTATGCTAAGTGAAGTTAGCCAATCCCTAAAAAACAAATGCCGAATGTCTTCTCTGATATAAGGGGGGTGACTCAAAATAGAGTAAGGAGAAAGAGCATGAGAAGAAGATTACCACTAAATAGGGAAGAGAGGTGGGAGGGAATGAGAGGGAGAAGGAGAATTGCACGGAAGATAGAAGGAGATCCTCATCGTTAAACAAAATACATGTATGATGATGTTAGGGGGGAAGAAAAGAGAGAGAGAGAGAGAAATATGTCACATTAGATTGGGTAGAGAGAGGTGATAGGAGTGGAGGGGGGATAGGAAGGGTAGCAGAATAAAATAGACACTAGTATTGTGTCTATTTATAGACACAATATTGTTTATTTATTTATAGTATTGTGTCTAGTATATTTATTTATTTATTTATAGTATTGTGTCTAGTATATACACAATATATACTAGTATATACGTGGCCATATAATCAATGTGATCCTGCAACCTGTACACGTGGAAAAATGAGAATTCATACCCCATTTGAATCAAATGTATGATATGTTAAGATCATTGTATTGTCATGAGCAACTAATAAAAAAAATACACCAATAAATCACACAACCCACCCAGCTGGCTCCTGGCTTCTCAACCCCCAAATGTTCACTTGTTCATAAGGAATATCCAAGTGATATGAAATGATATGAAAATAAGTGCTGAACTTTAAGAGGAAATACAAAATGAACTCACAAAAAAAAAGTTAACTCAATTTTTTTTTTAACCAAAAATTGGTTGAAGTCAGAAAATGAGCCAAGCATTAGTAAGGCTTTGAAACAACTAGGAACTAAATACACTGCCAGTGGGAGTATAAATCAATAAGCACTTGCAAAATTACTTGGCACTATATACTGAAGCTTAATATGCCTACTGTGACCCAGCAATTCCATTCCTAAGTTTGTATCAAACTTAAATGAGTGCCTAAATCTCACAAAGACAAGTACAAGAATATTTGTACAAGCATTATTCTTAATTCCTATAAATATCTTGAATGTTCAACAATCCTAGTATGAATAAATAACATATGGCTATACTCATTCAAAGAAATACTGTACACCAATGAAAAACAAGAATGGATTATAAAAGTAAAACGTGATACAAAAGACTCCAGAAACAAGAGTATATAGCACCTAACTCCATTTATATAAAACTAAAAAAACAGGCAACATAAATCTATGATAGGAGTCAGAATAGACGATTAACGAGGAACTGGTTATTCAAACAGAGAGCAAGAGCCTATCTGACTGCTATAAACAGTCTATCCTGAGCAGCACAATGGTTATACAAGTTCATACAAAATGTAATAATCCCTCAAGTCATATATTTAATTACTTTTTTAAAAATGTTAAGACCTCAAAATAAACATATTTTGGACAAATAAAATAGACAATTTACTCACAGCAGACATGCACTAGAGAAATAATATAGAGAAAAATACTACAGAGAACTTCTAGGTCAAAAGGGAAATCATTCCAAAGTGAAGCATATGAATGTGAAAAAGCATGTGAATATAAAGAACAAGAGAAAATAAAATGTTGATAAATCTGAATAAATAGGAACAGTATAATCATATCTTTTGGGATTTAAAATACATGTAGAATTAACATAATGACAGCAATAAACAAAAGTAGAAATCAGGTAAATGGTAATGGGTAACACACAGATTTAGCAAAAATAGGGGTAATGTAAAACACTCCAATAATCTAAGAAAAAGTAAAAAATGGAGAAAAATCATACAGAATGGACAAGATAAATGTCAACTGACTATACATGCTCCAATTAAAAGACAAAAGATTTTCAAAACAGATTGAAAACAAACATCTAACCATAGTCTACTTAACAGTAAATATGCCATAATGTTATAGAAAGCTGAAATTGAAAGAATGGGAAAAGATTTTAATATGTATACAAATAAAGAATTACATGGCTTGGGGCTGGGGTTGTGGTCAGTGGTAGATTGCTCACCTAGCATGCATAAGACACCCCGGGTTGGATCCTCAACACCACATAAATATAAAATAAAGATATTGTGTCCACCTAAAACTTAAGAATAAATATTTAAAAATAAAAAATAAAGAATTACATGGCTCTATTAATATCAGATTAAAAATTTTTATCAAAAAAAGTACTATAGAGGTATTAGAGAACATTCCATATGATAATGATAAAAGAGTTAATCAGAAAGATATAACTATTTGTTATCAGCAAAAACTGAGAGGAATAATTACAAAAAAAAAAAAAAGCAAATCCTCTCAGGAAATGAAAGATCAAGAGAAAACACAAAGAAAATGAAAAATTTAAGCAAAATTAATGATTTTGACCTGATATTTATAGAATACTACATAGCAAATCTCAAAGGACTACTATCATACAGCATATATCCTCTAAACACTTGAAAATTATATAACTCAATGAAAATCCTCCAAATGTTTAAAAAGTGAGAAGTAACTTTTAAACTCTCAGATGCAACACAAAACACATACATTTAAAATATAAAATCACATTGGAAATGACACTGCATTTGGGGGCAAAACAATAATGAAAATACAACGTATCAAAACTGGTCAGCTGTAGCTAACATTGCTTAGAAAAAAATACACAGCCTTAAATGTACATTTAAAATGAGGTAATAAACCATCGATAAATGAACAGATTTTTAAAATGTGGAATATATACATAATGGCATTTTACTCAAACATAAAGAAGAATGAAATTATAGCATTTTCTGGTAAATAGATGGAAAGAACAAGGCAGTCGCAGAAAATCAAGAACCATGTTTTCTACTATGTGGAAGGTAAAGCAAAATAAAGGAAATAAGGAGGGGAAAATCAGGTATCATAAAGCTACAGGAAAAATCAGTGGAGTATGAGAAGAGCTGGAAAAGAAAGGAGCAAGGATGATAAAGGAGAGAAACTATGTAATGAATTTAACAAAATCATTTTACTTATATAGTCCCTGCATATATAAATATACCACAGGGAATTTCACCTTTATTCTTAAGTAGAAAGAACCAATCAAAAATAAATAAATGAGCCAGACATGGTGGTGCACGCCTATAATCTGCAGCTTGGGAGGCTAAGGCAGGAGGATCATGAGCCCAAAGTCAGCCTCAGTAATGGGGAGGCAGGGAGGCGCTAAGCAACTCAGTGAGACCCGGTCTCTAAATAAAGTACAAAATAGGGCTGGGAATGTGGCTCAGTGGTTGAGTGCTCCTGAGTTCAATCCCCAGTACTTAAATAAGTAAATAAACAAACAAACAAATAAGAGTAAGGAAGATCAGTAAAATAAAGGAGAAGGTGGGGAGAAAGGGGAAACGCAGGAAATGGAAGACTGAAATCAAATTCCATGCATGTTATGATTTTGTCAAAATGAACCCAACTACTCTGAATAGCTATAATGTTTCCAATAAAAGAAAAAGGCTAGAAACCAATGTTCTAATCCATTTCAATGAATTAGAAAAAAATACAGTAAATGAAAACCAAAGAGTAGAAGAAAATATTAAACAGCAGAAATTAATGAAGCAGAAAACAAGCTCACAGTAGCAAAACTCAAAAAGCCAGAAATTAATTAATTGAAAATAAAATAAAACTGATAAGCCCCTAGCAAGACAAATCAAAAATAAGATTAATAAATGTTCATTTGAATCAACACATGATCCATATGGTATTAAGTTTTGAAAATTAAACGATACAGATAAACTTATCAAAATTGACACATAACAGAAAGTAGTCTTGTTCCCATTTTTAAAAATTAAATATATTATGTTAGACTGTCTAACCAGCAACTTCCAAGCCAAATAGCTTCATAAATGGAAACCTATAAGCATGTAAGGAAAAAAACAAGAGGGAGTACTTACTTCCCTCTTCTTACGGGACCAACATAATCAAGATACCAAAATCTGATCAGGACATTTGAAGCAAGAAAATTACAGACCAATTTCTCAAGAAATAGGCGCAAAAATCTAACAAAGGGGGGAAAAACAGATAAAAACAACAGCACATCAAATCCACTAATACATTAAAAAATAATAATAGATAATAATGAAGCTGGGCTTATTTTAGGAATACAAATTTATTTGTTCAACTTTTGAAAATAAATAAACATGTATAATTCAACACAATAACCAAGTAAAGGAAAAAAGAATACAAGTGTCTCAAATGATGCAGATAAAAAGTATTTTATTAAAATTCAACAAAAATTCAGGCTGGGATTGTGGCTCAGTGGTAGAGCACTTGCCTAACATGTGTGAAGCACTGGGTTCGATTCTCAGCACCACATACCAATAAATAAATAAAATTTTAAAATTTGTCAACAACTAATAAAAATATTTTTTAAAAAATTCAACAAAATTCATGATTCTAAAAGTATAATCAAGGGGCTGGAGTTGTAGCTCAGTGGTAGAGCGCTTGCCTTGTTACATGTGAGGCACTAAGTTCAATTCCCAGCACCACATATAAACAATAAGCAAATAAAATAAAAGGTCCATCAACAACTAAAAAAAAATATTAAAAAAAAAGTATAATCAACTCAACTTGTTATGTTTGAATATCAGGTGTCCCCCAAAAGCTCCTATGTTGATGCAAGAATATTCAGAGGTAAAATGATTAGATTATGACGGTTGAAACCTAATCAGTCCATTCTAGCTTGAATGAATTAACAGGGTGATAACTGTAGGCAAGTGGGACAAGACTTTGCAGTCTTAAAAACTTGCAGTTTGGGCTAGGATTATGGCTCAGTAGTAGAGCGCTTACCTAGCACATGTGAGGAACTGGGTTCGATTCTCAGTATCATATATAAAAGAATGAATAAAACAACAATAAAATTGACAACTAAAACTATATATTTTTTTAAAAAAAACTTACATTTTGACCAAAAAAGCGTTTGGAAAATAGGGGCAAAGGAAGATGTGCTGTTAAAGACATTATGAAACTAAAGAGAAGTTAAGTACTTTGCAGATACAACAGGAAAGATGTCTTGAGGACATCACAGGAATTTGCAAGAGCATACCCATTACAGGTTCAATGTTATAGAAGGGAAAACTAAAGGAAAAAATCCTGAGGGCACACTGCTCACAATGGGAAGGGGGTGGGGTTATTTCACCATGATTGGCATTGCAGGCAGGCACTCAGAGGTGGCAGAAGCTGTGATCCCAGGAGGCTCAGCTACTGTATAAGCTGGCAGCAGACCTTGGTAGCATGCATGTGGTGCTGGTTCTGCAGGAATGTAGGATGCTGAAGTTAAGGGGTCATGGAAGCTTCTATTGAGATTTCAAAGAAGCCCTATAGGAGGGCCAGAATTCCTACGGGGCTGCCCCTTGAGAGGGTGACGCCTGAAGCTGTGAAGGTGAAGCCAAAGCTGGAACAGAGGCCCAAGGAATTAAGAGATTATAGTAATGTAGACAGTGTGCCAAGAAAAGTTGCTGGCTGCAGAGAAAGCCAGGCTAAAAGAGAGGCCATGTGGGCTGCAATAGGCAAAGTCTAAAGGGAGGAACTACCCAACTCCTTTGAAGAGCACAACTGTCCACTATGTCCTAGATGATGTACATGGAGCTGTGGGACTTGTTTGCATGGCTTGGTTTCATTGGTTCCATCCCTTCTTTCTATGACCCTCTTCTTCTCTTTTGAAATGGAACAATCATTATGTGCCATTGTATACTGGATATATGTAACTTGTTTTGTATAGAGTTCACAGCCAAGAGTCTGCCTAGAGTACTAAGACTTTGGACTTGAACTTTTGGGCAACGCTGAAACTGTTAATATTATGGGGACACACTGCATTGTGAGATGGACATGGGCTTCTGGGGGCCAGCAGCAGAATGTTATGGTTCAGATATGATGTGTCCCCTAAAAGATACTATCTACTCAGAGGTGAAATGACTGGGTTATGAGAGCTGCAGCCTAATCAGAACATCCTACTTTGAACGAACTGAGTAACTGTAAGCAGTTGGTAAGGGGACATGCCCTGGAAGGGTTCATCTTCCCTGCAGCCCTTCAGCCTCTTTTTACTCTGCTTCCAGGCCTGGCTGCCTTGAAGTAAGCAGAGTTTCTCCACCCCACCCCCTTGCCTTACCTGATGTACTGATGTTCTGCCTCACTTTGGGCCCAGAGCAATGGAATCAGACCACCATGGAATAACACTCTGAAACTGTGAGCCAAAATAAACTTTCCCAGGTATTTTGGTCACAGTAATGCAAAGCTGACTAACACAATTGCTAGCTCTAAGGGCAATAAATAAGATTCAATTAATTGCAATTATATTTTCCATAATTAGTAAATGGAATTTAATAAACCATTATAATTAAAATAACATCAAGAATATCACACATCCAGGAATAAATATGCAGAAATACGCAGAAATACTCTATATGGACTGAAAATTTATTGAAATTTATAGAGCCCTAAATAAATGAAGGAATATACCATATCCATGGATTAGCTGCCTCAATATTAAGATTTAATTATCTGCAAACTGATTTCAAATTTCAATGCAAAACAAATTCAAATTTGAGCAGGAATGCATGGTGGGGAGATTATAAATGAGTAGAAATTGAAAAACTGATTCAAAATAATATGAAAATACAATGGAAGGAGAGATGGGCTGGTGGGGGAAGAAGTCAGGTCATATGTACTATCAGATATCAAAAGTTCCTATTAACTAATTTAGAACAGTTTAGCACAAGGAAGCACAATCAGACCAAAGAAGAGTCCAGAAAATTAATCATATTTACATTAACATACGAAACATCTTAGAAAACAACTGATATGAAATATTTCATTTAAAACTTATATTTTCCAATCAACCACATCAATTACAACAGCAAGTAAATATTTCAGTTAAATTATCTCACAACTATATTAAACACCTTCTAAAACAATTAGCAAGCATTCTATAAAATCTTCATCTCTTACCTCCCCAAAAGCTCCTCGACCAATCACCTTTAATATTTCAAAGTCTTCTCTATGTAATCGCATTTGTTTCACTTTAGAAGTAAATGGTTTAGCTGAAACAAAAGAGCAACATCAATTATTTTCTTAGAAATGTGATGCAAATTACATATGCAATAGATATGAGTATTACTTACACAATAAAAATTCAAATTATGATTAAGAATTAAGCCAAAATAGCCCAGCACAGTGCATGCCTATAATCCCAGTGGCTCAGGAGACTGAGGCAAGAGGATCACAAGTTCAAAACCAGCCTCAGCAACTTAGTAAGGCTCTGAGAACTCAGCAAGAGCCTGTCTCTAAATAAAATATAAAGAGGACTGTGGATGTGACTCAGTGGTTAAGTGCCCCTGAGTTCAATCCCTGGTACAAAATAAAAGCAAAAGTATGTAAAATCTCATCAAACTACACAGCCCTCCAAATAACCTAACACTCAAATTATAAGTATATAAACTATGCCTCTGCCTCATTACTGACACTAAACTACTGCTATTTTATAACCCAGTTTGGTTTTTAAAGAATACTTTTATATATATATATCTTCCTCTAAGCAATATTCTACTTATCTAAAAGACCAGAAATCTATATATTTTAATCCTATGAACATAACTGCAAAACTGCAAAGAAAAACTACTTAAGACTTCAACTCACTCCAGTCAGAAGAATGGCAATTGTCAGGAATACAAATAATAATAAATGCTGGTGAGAATGTGGGGGAAAAGGTGCACTCAAACATTGTTGGTGGGACTGAAAATTAGTATTGTCGCTTTGGAATTAGTGGGGAGATGCCTCAAAAAACTAGGAATGGTCTCATTGGAGTATTGATTTTATCACCTAATATATTCTAGAATGCCACATGTTCTCCTGGGGATAATACTACGCAATAAATGTCAAGTCTCTGTTTAAAAAAACAAAAAAAATAGGAATGGAACCACCATATGACCCAGCTATCCCACTCTTTGGTCTTTATCCAAAAGAATTAAAATCGGAATACTATAGCAATACAGCCACACAATCCACAATAGCTAAATTATGAAATCAATTGAGGTACATGAAAATATATGAATGGATTAAGAAAATGGTATTTGCCAATAAATGGATGGAAATGGAGAAAACCATGCAGCCAGACTTAGGAAATCAAGGGCCAAATGTTTTCTCTCATATGTGGACATTAAAGCAAAATTAAGGGAAAAAGGCAGTCAGGGAGGGGATCTGATACAATAAAGATATAGAGAAGACAGTGGAGTAGAAGAGAGGGAGGGAGAAAGGGATTGGGGGGGGGACAAGAAACAAATCTAACAGAATCATGTTATATACAAATATAAATGGCCAAAAAAGGAATATCTCATTTATGTATATGGAAAAAGTATCAATCAAAAATAATAAAAAGGGTGTGAAAGAAAGATCAGTAGAATAGAGAAGAAAGAAAAGGGGAAAGGAGTAGGGGAGGAAAGGAAAGGAGAAATGGGGATTGAAAATAAATTCCTTGGATGTATAATTATGTCAAAAGGAACCAGATGCTATGTACAAATACAATGCTGCTCTATTAAAAAAAAAAAAAAAAGACAAGGTAAAGAAACTTTAAAATTTCCTTTTGGTAAGCATATAATTGTCAGCTGGGCGCAGTGGTGCACCCCTGTGACCCAGCAACTCAGGAGGGTGAGGCAGAAGCATGACAAGTTCAAAGCCAGCCTTAGAAACTTAGCAAGGCCCTGCCTCTAACTATCAAAAAAGGGCTGGGGATGTGGCTCAGTGGTTAAGTGCCCCAGGTTCTATCCCCAGTAACAAAAAAAAAAGAATATGACTGTCAAAATAATGTGTTAACAACAAAGGATGACAGTCTTTTCAAAATAAAAATGAATAATATCTTGCCCTGAAGTAGTAGCATATACCCTAAAAGCACAAAGCAAATGAATACTGTAAGATCATGAATAATTAAGATTAAAGATAATAAGGATTACCAGTTACACAAATTTTATGGGAGCCTACAGTAGTAACATAAATTAAGTACCCCTGAAATTTTTTTCCCCCCGGAACCTGTGAGAATACAAATCTCAGCTCCTTGTATTTACCGTATTCCTTTGACATGGCAAAACTATTCCATTTCCAGGCATTCAAAAATAGTTTGCTTACATCACAAATTTCTTCTCAATATTCAATATTTACTAATCATTGACTATTCCCTACATGCCAAGCATTTTACAGGATGCTGGAGATACAAAAATGACTAAAACAGGCCTCATATTTGGGTAAATAAATTATACAGTAAGTGTGATTCCATATAAAACTTTCAGTGTGGTTGAACACAAATTGCTGGTAAACAAAAACGTCTATCACCTTACAAGAAATCACAGAAATGCAAATTAACTTAACAGGGATATTCAATTATTTATCAACCAAATATGCCAA
This sequence comes from Callospermophilus lateralis, assembly GCF_048772815.1. NCBI lineage: Eukaryota > Metazoa > Chordata > Mammalia > Rodentia > Sciuridae > Callospermophilus > Callospermophilus lateralis. The sequence goes on along the minus strand of NC_135317.1, from coordinate 57,612,109 downwards.
AAATTTAAAAATCTGAAACAACCATACATCGGCAAAAATGTGAATAACAGATACTATCATACATAATAGATGGAACTATTGACTATAATCTTATATAGAGAATTGGGGGGCTTTTATTTATTTATGGGGGGGCATCTTTTAACATGGCCTATTTCTTGAGTAGACGTTAGAAGTTGAACCCTTTTTTTATATTTAGAGAACAACCTTGTTTTTTTAAATATACAGCTGTGTTTTTTTAAATATACAGCTGAAACTGCTTTGATTTTATTTAGTAATTTTATATCTGTGTTTATAAACATAGTTTGTCTACAATTATCTTTTTTCTGTATTGCCTTCATCTGGTTTGGCACCAATGATATGTACAAACCTTTCTTTCCTGTTTGCTGAAACAGTATCATTCCAGGTTGCTAAAGGATGTCAATGTGAAAATAAAACTATAAAACCTTTAGAAGACTACAATTAACTATGACTTTAAGGTCTAATAAACTTGTAATAGTGAAAACATCTAGCATAGGTGTCTTTTAGGTGGACTTTTGATAATTTATTTTTTCACGTTATTGTCCATGTTTTCTATTTCTACACTCAACAATTAGATTAATTATATTTTCTATACAATGCATGCATATATCAAAATTCAAATTTATGTGAAAAAAGTGATTAATAATAATCTTTTGTTTGGGGGTTTGAGTTTTGTTTGTTTTTTTCTTTTTTATTGGAGATTAAATCCAGGGGTGCTTTACCACTAAATTACATCCCCCAGTAATTTTTTTTTCAATATTTTTTATAGTTGTAGGTGGACACAATAGCTTTATTTTTATTTATTTATTTTTATATGATGCTGACGATCAAACCCAGTGCCTTGCTCATGCTAGGTGAGTGCTCTACTGCTGAGCCACAATCCCAGTCCTTTTTATTTTGAGACAGGACTGGCTAAATTGTCACAACTGATCTTGATCCTCCTGCCTCAGCTTCCAGAGTCACCGGAATTACAGTTGTGTATACCTGGATTTTGTGTCTTTAAAATGCTACTCTATGGATAGGTTTGGTATGTATTTAGTAACTATTTACATGGGTCTATTTTCCTTGTTTTTAATTACCAGTATTATGAAAATCTGCATGTGTTATAATCTTTTTTTGCAAATATATACTTACATTTGTTGATTCTTTCTAAATTTGTGGGTTTTTTTCTCTCTTTAAGAAAATTCTTACCTAAATTTATATAAAACATCAGAAAAAGAAAATAGAGACTAATACCATCCCCTATCACCAAATAAATAAATAAATACTAAGCCATTTTGATACTAGACAAAAAGAGACATTATAGCAAAAAGTTATCAGTAGGAGAGAGATAAAAGGAGGCCATATATATGATTTTTTAAAGTGTTCAACTAACCAGGACATGAGTCTAAACATGTATGTAACTAATAATATGATCTCGAATTACAGAAAGCCAAAATTTAGAAGACACAAATTCACATTTCTAGAAAGTTTTTCTCTCAGTAATCAATACTTTTTTTAAAAAAAAAAAAAGGTAATATAATTGAACAATATACATATATAACACTCAGTATCTAAGAGTTGAAGAATATATTTTCTAACACACATTGAAACCATAGATTTTGATAACATGTCAAGTCATAAAATCCAAAGTATTGGGAACATAAAAACCAAATGTGCATGTACAGTGTAATTGATAAAAGGTAGATTAAAAGAAAAGTCCCAAAACTCTGAAATTCAAACGATAAAAGTAATAAGATAATTAGAAAAAGAGAACTACCCCATATTTAAAAAAAATAGTATTTATCAATATTTCCAGGATATAGCCTAAAACAGTACACTTACACACAAAAAAACAAAATAGAGCCTTCAATATTTACACTGGGAAAGAAAGAGCTAGAAATTAAAGTGTTAAACATACAACATAAAACACTAAGCCCAGCAAAGTGGTATACACCTGTATGCCCATCATACTTAAGAGACTTAAGTGGGAGGATCACTAAGTGGGAGGAAATACAAAACCAGCATGGGCAACAAAATGCGATCCCATATTTCTTTCTTTTTCTTTCTCTCCCCACCTTCCAAAACCATTAGACAAAGAGAATTCAAAGTAGAATGAAGAAAGCAAAAACATTAGGGAATAAAATTATTTAAATTGAAAATAAACATAATAGGGTTGGGATTGTAGCTCAGTGGTAGAGTGCTTGCTTTGCACATGTGAGGTGCTAGGTTTGATCCTCAGCACCACTAAAAATAAATAAATAAAATAAAGATATTATGTCCATATACAACTAAAAGAATTAAAAATAAACACATAATAGAAAGGATTAACAAGGCCTTGAAAAGACTAATAAAACCAAAGAAAGAAAAAATAAAAAACAAATCTGAGAATGAGAAATTAAGACAAAACTACAACACCACTAAGCAAAGAGCATAAACAATCTAATTCAATAAATTTGAAAACACAGAAGTAAAAAAATTACTATAAGGAACAACCCATTTAAAAAAATCTGAACTGCCATAAGTCAAATCAATACTTTTAAACCTTCTAGAAAGAAAACACCAATCTTGAACAGCTTTCCAAGTTCAAATAAGAAAACACACACACACACACACACACACACACACACACACACACACACACCCATTAACACACATGCTGAAGGCACTGAAGTAATGACAAACATGTATCATTCCAGGGTCATAATATCTATAATTTATCCTTAGATGGTTCAGCAAAAATATGTGTGCATGTATATTATTTGGAGAGAACAAACAGCAGCACAAATGTGGCCAAATACTAAAAATAGGTAAATCTAGAAGACTATTTGAGAGCTCATTATACTCACAAATTCTAATACTGTAATTTTGACAATAAAAGTTTTAAAACAGATTTCTAGACTAAAAAACAAAAGAGTAAATAAAATCATCACCATTAGCGGATCAATCAAAATGAAAGGAAATGTATATTACAGGCCACTGACACGTGCCTGTAATCCCAGCAGTTTGGGAGGGTGAGGAGGAGGACTGCAAGTTCAAAGTCATCCTCCGCAACAGCGAGGCACTAAGCAACTCAGTGAGACCCTGTCTCTAAATAAAATACAAAATAGTGCTAAGGATGTGGCTCAGTGGCCAAGTGCCCTGAGTTCAATCCCTGGTACCACTCCCCCAACCAAAAAATAAAAGATTTTTCTATCAAGGTTAAACCTGTATTCTGAGTTTCCTAATAGGTATCAAAAATGTGTGTGCTGTAATCTAAACCAGGTAGTTGAAATGTAGCCATTTTGAGTCTCCCACCCCAATATATCTCCCTTTGTCCTTAATCTTCCAATCATAATGCCAATAGTGTAATAGGTGATCCAATCCTAACTATAGCCCTTCCCCTCACTTCCTCAATTTTAAAATGGTCAATCAAGTAGACTGTAACCCCGAAGTCCTCCAATCAGAGCAAGGGACAGTGCTGCATTACAGACTGCCAAAATTTTGGGGGAGCATGCTCTTCTGCACAAGTAAACTTGATGAGTAACTTTTGAGTATGTGTCTGATTTGGTGCAGTACCCCAATATTTCTAACAAGAGGAATAAGAAATGTGTTACAGCCAACAATACCTCAATTCAAACTTACTGCTCCTACCCTTACAAAACATACTCAATGGGGGGCTGGGGATGTGGCTCAGGCGGTGGCCCGCTCGCCTGGCATGCGTGCAGCCCGGGTTCGATCCTCAGCACCACGTGCAAGCGGGGATGTTGTGTCCGCCAATAACTAAAGGATGAATATTGAAATTCTCTCTCTCTCTCCTCTCTCACTCTCTCTTTAAAAAAAAAAAAAAAAAAAAACATACTCAATGGGGAAAGGGGCTCCCCTAAAATCAAAGAAGATAAAGATTCCTCCTTCAGCCACTTCTATTCTACTGTAAGTTCTAGCCAATAGCAAACAGGCATGGGATGAGCATTCAAAATGGAAAGAAGAAATAAAGTATACTGTGTTCACATACATATGAATGCATTTGCATGAAATGGGTAAATCTACAGAGAAGAAAGGAGGCTAGGTGGCTGAGAAAATGGAGTAATGTGAAGCAACTACTAATAAATATGACGATTTCCTTGAGATATGATAAAAATGTTTAAAATTGAATTGTGTTGATGGATGCGTAACAACATGAATATACTAAGAATGTTAATTTAAATTGTATACTTTAAAGGTGTGAATTATATGGGATGCAAATTATAAATCAATAAAACTGCTTTAAATATTAATTGTATTTCTACATATTTGCAATGAACAATTAGAAAAGGATATTTTTTAAAATTCCATTTGCAATAGCATCCAAAACAATAAAGTACTTAGGAAAAAATTTAACAACAAAGTTGAAAGACTTTCATTTACAAAATATTGCTTAAAAATTTTCAAGACCTAAATAAATGGAAAGATATCCCATATTCTGGATTGGAAGAGTTAGTATTGTTAAGATGACAATGCCACCCAAAGCAATCTACAGGCCGAATAAAACCCCTATCAAAATTGCAATGGTATTTTTAATAGAAAAACTTATTCTAAAATCAAATGGAATTTCCACATACTCTGATTAGCCAAAACAATCTTGAAAGAGAACAAAGTTAGAAATCTCATACTCGTGATTTCAAAATTTGCTACAAAGCTGTAGTAATTAAAACAACATGGTACTGACATAAACATAGACATACAGATCAACAGATTAAATCAGAGAATCCAGAAATACATCTTCACATATGTGGTTAGTTGATTTCAAAAAGGGTGCCAAGATTAGTAACGAGCAGAGGACAATAAGCAAATTGTGCTGGGGAAACTGGCTATCTGCATGCGGAGGAATGAATTGAATCCTTACCTATGCCACATACAAAAATTATTTTGAAATGGATCAAAGATCTAAACTTAAAAGCTTAATCTATAAAACTCTTAGAAGAAATCCAAGAGGAAAATTTGAATGACTTTGGATAGATATAACAGATTTTGTGGATGTGATACAAAAGGCCCAGGCAAAAAAAAAAGAGAAAATAAACTGAATTTCATCAAAGTCAAAGCTTTTGCATCAAAAGACACTACATTAGAGCTGGGGTTGTAGTTCAGCAGCAGAGCACTCACCTAGCACATGCGAGTCCCTGGGTTCGATCCTCAGCACCACATAAAAGAAAATAAATAAAATAAAGGTATTGTGTCCATGTACTACTAAAAAAAAAAACATTTAAGTTTGACAATGTTGATACATACAGGCTTCTTAGAACTGGAAACAAGAGCCTAACTAAAATCCAAAATCATTATAACATCAATATCCTATACTTAAAAAGGAGCTTTGAGCTGGGCACAGTGATATATACTTTTAATCCCAGCAGCTTTGGAGGCTGAGGCAGAAGGATCACAAGTTCAAAGCCAGCCTCAGCAATTTAACAAGACCCTAAGCAACTTAGCAAGAACCAGTCTTATATAAAAAAAAAAAAAAAAAATTTAAAGGCCTGAGGATGTGGCTCAGTGGTAAAGCATCTCTGGGTGCAATCCCTGGTACCAAAAAAAAAAAAAAAACAGAGCTTTGATTTCTACTCTATCACAGGATCACAAGGTTATCATTAATCATAATTTAGTTCTTCCAAAAGCTAAATCAGAGGTCCAGATAAAAAAAAAAGTCTGCAGAATGGACACTTTTTAGTGTTCATTTTTTATCAGATACACAAAATCTGTTATATCTACCCAATGTCATACAAATCTTCCTCTTGGTTTTCTACTAAGAGTTTTATAGATTAAGCTTTTAAATTTAGATCTTTGATTCATTTCAAAATAATTTTTGTATGTGGCATAGATAAGGATTCAATTCATTCCTCTGCATGCAGATAGCCAGAATGGAGACTGCAGAATGGACACTTATTCTAATTTGTGGTAAAAAGGAAATAGGAACAATTAAATGCCTACAGGTGAGTAGAGTTATCTTGTGTATGCTACTCTAAATAATATAAAGAAAATGAACCAAAACAAAGCTAAGAGTTATAAAATTATTCAAAATGTCTAGGAAAATTTAAAAGATGCCTTCATATGTTGTTATAGTTGAGTTCAAAAATTCAATGATAGAGTCAGAAGATTTACTATTTCCTTGAATATTTCCTATTTCTCCATTGCATTTGAGAAAAATTGATTTTACATTCAACTTACTTCCAAATGTTCATTAGCAATATTTAACAAAAATGCTTTATACAAAGATGTTTTTAAAAACAATTTCTATCCATCAAAAACCCACTTCAGGTACTGTGATTAAAATAATTTTTATATTAAAGACAAAATGCAAAAAGACTTTATATTCATTATAACTGAAAAAGATTTCATAATCACTATACTATTGTCCCTGACAAAAATTAAGGCTATATAAGGGACCAATTGGGTTTGCTGTATTGCTAGATAAATGACATGCTATTCTAATAGATGCTATATTTAGTAATGCTTCACAAAATACTATACCATCTAATAATGACAATACCTTGAGACTCTCTCCAGTGCTACACAGTTTAGTACCTTCACTTGTGACATATTTTCTGAGGTATCTGCCATGCTTCCTCCCTTTCCTTCTCTGAAAATCTCCCCCTCAATTCTCAAGGGCAAATCAACTGGTACTTTTCACTATTAATAAAGTTTTTGCAGGTAATGCGCATAATATCTCCAGGCCCTACCTTCCTTGCCACAGTTAAGTGAACCAGTGGAGAAACCAATCTAAACTGGGGAATGAATAATTTAAAACTGAACTCAGAAAAAGTTAAGTCTCTGCAGATGGTTACAAGAATTAGCAAACTTGGGCTGGGGATGTGGCTCAAGCGGTAGCACACTCGCCTGGCATGCGTGCGGCCCTGGTTCGATCCTCAGCACCACATACAAACAAAGATGTTGTGTCCGCCAAGAACTAAAAAATAAATATTAAAAAATTCTTTTAAAAAAAAAATAATAATTAGCAAACTCAACAGATGTCAACGCAAACATTCCATCATGAGGCTGAAAGCAAAGAAGAAAATCAGTTATGCAAAAAGAAAAAAAAAAGCAGAAACAAGGACAAAAGGAGCTGACAGTTCTCTTACTCTGTATTCCAGTGATTCCCGACATTTGCTCACATTCCTGCCTTTGATTCCTTGAGCACCTGGGATTTATCACAAGAACCTGGTTTTTCTCTCACAGACAGCTGGCTTCTAAACTAATACGCTAATAAATTAGGTATATAAACCCCATTTATTGTCAGGCCTAGAAATTTTATATGATTTACCTGTAGAAACCTGATTAAGAAGTCAAAAGTACCACTATGCTACAGCTGGCTAAGAAGACACACCAACACAAAAGCGATTGGTTTATGTAAATTCTGACATCCTGTCCCAATTTCAAAATGTAATGTGAAGCCAAACATGATGGTGCATGCCTATAATCCCAGCAACCTGAAAGCCCAAGGCAGGAGGATCAAAAGTTCAAAGCCAGCCTCAGCAATTTAGTGAGGCCCTAAGCAGCTTAGCTAGACCCTGTCTCAAAATAAAACATAAAAAGGACTAGGGATGCCTGGCACAGTGGCGAACACCTGTAATCCCAGTGGCTGGGGAGGCTGAGACAGGAGGATTGCAAGTTCAAAGGCAGCCTCAGCAATAGTAAGGCACTAAGCAACTCAGTGAGACCCTATCTAAATAAAATACAAAATAGGGCTGGGGATGTGGCTCAGTGGTTAAGTACTCCTGTTCAATCCCCAGTACCAAAAAAAAAAAAAAGTGAGAAAACAAAATGAATTCCTAATCATTGTCTGTACTCAATCTGTGAAAGTGCTTTCTGAGCAAGAAACTGATTTATTACTAAGGACAAACTTTTCTGATGATAATGATCTTAGCAGCTACCATTTTATTAGAAGCCATCTAAGATAAGTATCAAAATAAACACTTGTCATACATTATCTCCCATTCTCATAATCAATTCCATCTTGCTCTTGGATAGGCAGAATTAATATTATCAAAATGACCATACTACCAAAATCACTATACAGATTTAATGCAATTCCAATCAAAATCCCAATGGCATTCCTCATAGAAATAGAAAAAGCAATCATGAAATTCATCTGGAAAAATAAGAGACCCAGAATAGCTAAAGCAATCCTTAACAGGAAGAGTGAAGCGGGTGGTATCGCTATACCAGACCTTAAACTATACTGCAGAGCACTAGTAACAAAAACAGCATGGTATTGGCACCAAAACAGGCTGGTAGACCAATGGTACAGAGTAGAGGACACAGAGACTAACCCAAAAAATTACAATTATATTAGACAAAGGTGCCAAAAACATGCACTGGAAAAAAGATAGCATCTTCAACAAATGGTGCTAGGAAAACTGGAAAACTGCAACAAAATGAAATTAAACCCCTATCTCTCACCATGCACAAAACTTAACTCAAAATGAATCAAGGACCTAGGAATTAATCCAGAGTCTCTGCATCTAATAGAAGAAAAAGTCAGCCCCAATCTTCATCATGTGAGATTAGGCCCCAACTTCCTTAATAAGACTCCTATAGCGCAAGAATTAAAACCAAGAATCAATAAATGGGATGGAATGAAACTAAAACGTTTCTTCTCACCAAAAGAAGCAATCTGTGAGGTGAACAGAGAGCCTACATCCTGGGAGCAAATTTTTACCCCTCACATATCAGAGCACTAATCTCTAGGGTATATAAAGAACTCAAAAAGCTAAACACCGAAAAAACTTATAACCCAATCCCATCTTACAAAAAATAAATGGGTATATATTTAAAAGTGGAGATTAATTAGCTATCAATAAGTAGTACAGACAGGATTCAAACTCAGACCCGTCGGGATTCAAAAACCTTTCTGATATAATAAGTTGCCTGTTTATTCCCTAAAACTTTAAAATAAACATTCAGATGCTAAAATTAAAAGATTTAAACATGAAATAATTCTAAGAAAAAAAGATTACTTTGAAAAGAAGAGTTCTGATCCCCTTTGACATTATTTAATTAATGCATAAATAAATGAATAATTCTACAAGAAAAAGAATTTAAAGTTCTAATATAAAATTCCAAGGACACCTTGCAAGATATACATTCTTTACTCTCTGAAGCCCAAGATTCAAAGACAGAGTATCCTTCAGTGTTACCCTCTGGCTTCCCTCTCCCCCAACTACTGGCTAGATGGCCACTGGTGATGGTTACCATGGCTTCAGAAAGAAACTTAGAGTAAGTATCCAATGGAAAAGCAGAGTGGGAATGGGAAGGAGGAGGCACATGTGAGAATAAAAGGAATAAAGACAGAATCTGAAGAAATAAGGTAAGAGGCATAAGAAAGTGCAGGAGAAAGAGATTTTAACCTTCATCCAATATTCTTCCTCCCTTTCCTCTCAAATTCCTCCATTGATGAGTTTCCATTCCATCATTCTTTATCCCCCTTATCCTTTCTATTACATGTCTCTCCACTATGGGCGCTAATGCTAATCTACGGTAGACTAACATGAGAATCAAGGACCAGTGCCAGGGCCTGGAAAGATAATAATCCATCCATAAGGAAAACAATCAGTGAGCAAAGGGAAAAATGTAGTTACTAAAGTCACATTAATACTGTTACTAATTATTATCAGGTTCCATGTCTATATTTTGCAACCAAGTATACATGGTATTCTTTTAAAATAATCTAAAGTAAAGAGTTATGAAATATCACAATTACATACTACTTACACAAAGAATAAAATTACAAGTGGTACATTTCTAAGATAATTGGCAAGGACAGATACTTGAGGGTAAAAGCTGAGTCTTGTTCACTTTTAAGCAGAAGTATCTTTCAGAATGAATTTTTTTTAATATTTTAATAATAATTTGAGTTATTACAGAAAAAAATCCAAAACAGTCCATAATATGTATATGGATTTGGCAACATCATAAGCAGAGGTAACATGGATCCTCATAGTCATGCAACAAACACAGAAATGCCAAATAAAACTGCATATCATGTTCCCTTTGTCTTCACTAACAACCCCAGATTTTGAGTGGTAGCAGTTTGTTTTGCCCCAACAAGTGAATTATAATTGGTATATGTAAATCATGTCAATCAAGTTCCTCTTTTCCATTGTTTATTCAGGCAAATGTGTGAAACTTGCTTTATATGATTTGGACCAAAGACATAAAAAGGGGCTATGGGATCCTGGGAAAGGTTTTCTCCCTCATGAGTAAGAAAAACAGTGAGAAAGCCTTTTCCCCAAACACTCCATTTTTTTTACTTAAGCTGTTACTATGATGATGTTTTGACCTACACAAATACAATATTTTTCAGTGATAAACAACAGAACTCTAGGGTCTGAGGTTGTAGCTCAGAGACAGAGCATTTGCCTCGCATGCATGAGGCCCTGAGTTTGATCCTCAGCACCACATAAGAATAAATAAATAAACAAAGATATTGTGTCCATCTACAACTAAAAAGAATTATTCAAAAAAAATTTTTAAAAAAAGAACTCCAAAAGTTATTCCTCCCTTCTATCTGTAACTTTGTATCCATTGACCAACCTCCCAATAAACTTCCCTTCTCTGTACTCTCTTCAGCCTCTTACCAGTCACACTATCTACAGAACACTAGAACTTATCCTTATGTAACTTTGATACCTTTAGTGATCCATTCCTCTATCCTTCTATCCCTCTAACCTTCCTAGCTTCTGGTGACCACTATTCTATCTACTTCTAGATCATCAACTTTTTTAGCTTCCGTGTACATGAGAATATGTAGTATTTGTCTGTACCTAGCTTATTTGACTTAACATGATGTCTGTTCCATCCATGTTGCCATAAATGACACATATCATTCTTGAGCATGGCTAAATAAAAGTCTACTATGTTGTTTCCAACAAACAACAACACAGTATACTTTTATTCAGCCATACTCAAGAATGACATGAAACTCAGGCAGAGCAATTAGACAAAAGAAAGAAATTAAAGGAATACGAAAGAAATTAAAGGGATATGAATAAGAAAAGAAAAACTCAAACTATCATTATTTGCTGACGACATTATTCTATACTTAGAGGATCCAAAAAACTCCATCAGAAAACTTCTAGAATTAATACATGAATTCAGCAAAATAGCATAAAATACCCATAATTCAAGTGGATTTCTATTCATCATTGATGAATCCTCTGAAAAGAGAAATTAGGAAAACTACCCCATTCACAACAGCCTCAAAATAAATAAATAAATAAATAAAATGCTTGGGAATCAACTTAACAAAAGAGATGAACGACTCCTACAATGAAAACTACAGAACACTAAAAGAAAGAAATTGAAGAAGGTCTTAGAGGATGGAAAGATCTCCCATGCTCTTAGATAGGAAAAATTAATACTGTCAAAATGGCCATGTTACCCAAAGCACTATAGAGATTCAATGACAATCCAATTAAAATCCCAATGTCTTTCTCCTAAAAGAAAAAGCAATCATGAAATTCATTTGGAAAAATAAGAGACCCAGAATGGCCAAAACAATCCTTAGCAAAAAGAGTGAGCAGGAGGCATAACAATACCAGACCTTAAACTACATTACAAAACTACAGTAACAAAAACAGCATAGCATTGGCACAAAAATAGACATGTAAGGGCTGGGAATGTGGCTCAGTGGCAGAGCACTTGCCTCACACAAATGAGGCACTGGGTTCAATCCTCAGCACCGCATTTTAAAAATAAATAAATAAATAAAGTAATCGTGTCCATCTACAACTAAAAAAAAAAATAGACATGTAGACCAATGGTACAGAATAGAAGACACCAGACAAACCCACATAAATACATTTATCTCAAACTATCAAAGCAGTCCAAAATATACATTGGAAAAAAAGATAACCTCTTCAACAAATGGTGCTAGGAGAACTGGAAATCCATATGCAATGATATGAAACGAAACCCCTCTCGCCATGTACAAAACTCAACTTGAAGTAGATCAAAGACCTAGGAATTAGACCAGAGACCCCAGCACCTAAGAGAGGAAAAAGTAGGCCCAAATCTCCATTGTGTCAGATTAGGCCTGACTTCTTTAACAAGACTCCTAAAGTGCAAGAAATAAAATCAAGAATCAATAAATGGGATAGATTCAAACTAAAAAGCTTCTTCTCAGCAAAAAAAAAACAATCAATGAGATGAGGAAAGACCCTACATTTTGGAGCAAATTTTTACCACACGCATGTCAGATAGAGCACTGATTAATGCTCCAGGATATATAAAGAACTCAAAAAACTTAACCCAAAACAACAAATAACCCAATCAATAAATGGGCTAAGGAGCTGAACAGACGCCTCTCAGAAAAAGATACACAATCAATCAACAAATATATGAAAAAATGTTCAACATCTCTAGTAATTACAGAAATATAGTATGACTACACATATGGTGTGATGAAACATCATATACAACCAGAGAAATGAAAAGTTGTGATGCAAATGTGTACAATGAATCAAAACGCATTCTGCTATCATATATACCTAATTAAAATAATTTTTTTAAAAGTCTACTATGTACACTGAATTTTCTTTATCCAGTCATCCATCAATGACACCTAGGTTGATTATACTAAGTACTGTGAATATTACTACAGGGCACATTGGTATATATCTCTTTAAATACTGATTTCATTTCCTTTGGATATATATACCTAATAGTGGGATTGCTGATTCATATTGTAGTTCTCTATTGAGATTTTTGAGGAACTCCATACTATTTTCCATAATGGATGTTCTAATTTACATTCACACCAACAATTTTCTCTGCATCCCACCAACATTTGTTTAAAAAAAAAAAAAAATTTACTCAGGGGCACTGAACCACTGAGCAACATCCACAGCCCTATTTTGTATTTTATTTAGAGACAGGGTCTCACTGAGTTGCTTAGCATATCGCAGTTGCTAAAGCTGCCTTTGAACTTGGGAACCACCTGTCTCAGCCGCCTGAGCCAGTGAGATTACAGGCGTGCACCACGGTGCCCTACAAATTTTTTCTTTTTGATAACAACAATTATAACTGGGCTGAGATTTTTTCTCACTGTGACTTTGATTTGCATTTCCATGATAATTATGATGTTAAATATTTTTTCATGTAGCTGCTGTCAACTTATGTATTTTCTTTTGAACAAATCATTTTTTTTTTAATTTATTTTTATGTGGTGCTGAGGATCGAACCCAGGGCCTTCATTTTAATCAGGTTATTCATAGCGTTTTTTTTATTTGGTGATGGAGTTATTTAATATATCTGGATATCAGTCCCTTGTCAGATGAACAGTGTGCAAATATTTTCTCACATTCTGCTGGCTGTCTCTTCACTCTGTTGATCATTTCCTTTGCTGTACAGAAACTTCTTAGTTTGATAAAATCCCATTTTTCTTTTGTTGCCTGTGCTTTTGGGGTCTTATCCAAAAAAATCTGAGCACGTAACAATACCTGTTTCCTTATGTTTCCTTCTAGTAGTTTCATTGTTTTAGGTCTTACATTTAGGTAATTTTGACTTGACTTTGTATATGGCAATAGACTCATCTAGTGTCATTTTTCTGCATACAGATATAGTTTTCCCAGCACAATTTATTTAAGAGACTGTTCTGATTCAATGTATGTTTTTGGTACCTTTGTCAAAATCACTTGTTGTTAGTATATGGATTTATTCCTGGGTTTATGATGCTCCATTGATCTGTGTGTCTAGTTTTAGCCAGTACCGTGCTGTTTGAGTTATGATAGCTCTGCAATCAATGTGTTAGAAGTCAGATATTGTGATATTTCCAGATTTATTCTTTTTGTTCAGGATTACTTTGGCTACTCAAAATATTCTGTGGTTCCATATGAGCATTAAGATTGTTTTCTTCTTTTTCCATAAAGAATGTCATTCCATGAAAATAGCACTGAATCTTACTTTGGGTAGTTTGGACATTTTTAAATATTAACTTCTCCAATCCATGAACATGGGATGTCTTCCAATTTGTGTGTGTGTGTGTGTGTGTGTGTGTGTGTGTGTACATGCATGCACCCACAAGTTCTTCAATTTCTTTCAATAGTGTTTAATGATTTTTCATTATAGACAGTTTTCAATTCCTTCATTAAGTTTGCTCCCAAGAATTTTATTTTATTTTAACAATTGTGAAAAGGATTGCTTTACTGATTTCTTTTTCAGCAAGTTCACTATTGGTACATAAAAATACTACTGACTTTCATATGTTGATTGTGAATCCCGCAACTTTATTTAACTCACCAGTTCTAACAGTTTTTGGTGAACTCTGTTTTTCTAATGGTAAAATCATTCATCTACAGACAAAAATTTTGAACTTCTTCCTTTCAATTTGGATGCCCTTTATTTCTCTCTCTTGCTTAGATTTCCAGTACTGCATTGAATGAGAGTGGTCAAAGTGAACATCCTGATCCAGATCTTGAAGGGTATACTTTCAAACTTTTCCCCATTCAGTATGACAGCAGTGGGTTTGTCATACACAATTGTTTTAGCCAGCTTTTTCAACACTGTGACCAAACTCCCAACAAGAACAACTGAGAGGAGGAAAAATTTATTTGGGGATCCTAGACTGAAAGGTCTCAGTCAAAAGATGGCCAACTCCATTGCTCTGGGCCCAAAGTGAAGCAGAACATGATAGAGGAAGGGCCCAGTGGAGGAAAGTTGTTCCCCTCATGGCAGGATCAAGAAGCAGAGAGAGGGGGGTGGGGTGAGAGACCACAGGGAATACCCCCACCTTCCAGGCACACCCTCTGTGACCTTCCTCCAGTTACAACCAACCTGCCTACAGTTACCACCCAGTTATTCAAATTGGGATGGACTGATTATGTTACAGCTCTCATAATCCAATCATTCTACCTCTGAACCTCTTAACACAGGAGCTTCTGGGGGGACACCTCTTACCAAATCATAATAACAACTTTTATTGGGTTGAGGCACATTCTTTCTACATCTAATTTGTTTATAATTTTTATCACTAAGGGATTTTACATTTTATTAAATACTTTTTTACATGTATTGAGATGATCATATAATTTCATCCTTCTTTCTGTTGATGTGATTTATTATGTTTATTGATTAGCACAAGTTGAACCATATCCTTGCACATGTGAATTAAATCCATTGACCATGGTGCATAATAATTTTTAAGTGCTTTTGGAATTTGTTTGCTAGTATATTGTTGAGAATTTTACATGTTCATCAGACACACTGGTGTATAATTTTCTTTTTGTTACTCCTTTGTCTGATTTTGGTATCAGGCTAATACTGAACTCATACAATGAGTGAGGACATGTTTCCTCCCTTTTCATTTTTTAGAACAGTTTGAGAAGAATTAGTGTTTATTCTTTAAAAGTTCAATAAAGCCACGCTCAATAATGTATGTCTATAATCCAAGTAGCTCAGAAGGCTTAGGCAGTTGGATGGCAAGTTCAAGGCCAGCCAAGACCTTGTCTCAGTGGTAGAGCGCCCTGGGTTCAATCCCCAGTACAAAAAAAAAAAAAAATCTTAATAAAACTTAGCAGTGAAGCCATCAGTCATGTGCTTTTCTTAGTTGGGAGACTCCCCCGACCCTCCTAGTACTAGAAGTCAAACCCAGGGGTGCTTTACCCCAGCTATATCCCTACCCCTTTTATTCTGAGACGGAGTCTCACTAAATTGCTGATTCTATCCTTGCATCTGCAATTCTCCTGCCTCCGCCTCCTTGAGTTGCTGGGATTATAGGTGTGTACCACCATGCCCTTTGGCAGACTTTTTTTTTTTTATTATTGATTCAAGCTGGTTATTCATTACTGGTCTGTTCAAGTTCTCTATTTCAGCATGTGCAATTTTGATAAGCTATTTGTGTCCAGAAATTAATCTATTTCTTTTAAGTTTCCCAATGTATTGGTATATAGTTGTTATTTAATTATATTCCCTAATGATTTTTTTTCTGTAATATCAATTGTAATGTCTCTTCTGTTTATTTATTTGGGACTTTCTCTTTTTCTTCATTCATTTAAATGTTTGTTGATTTTCTTATATCAAAAAAATCAACTTTTCATTTCATTGATTTTTTATAACTTTATTTTATTTATTTATTTATTTTATGTGGTGCTGAGGATGAAACCCAGTGCCTCACCTGTGCTAGGCAAGCGCTCTACAAACCCAGCCCTTCATTGATTATTTTTTTAATATTTACTTTTTAGTTGTAGTTATTTTAATGTGGAGGATCAAACGGAGGGCTAGGCAAGTGCTCCACCACTGAGCCACAACCCCAGCCCCTTCATTGATTTTTCATTTATTTCTATTATGATCTTTGTTATTTCTGACCTTCTTTTGTTTTTGCCTTTCTAGTTATTGAGTTGCATCATTCAGTTACTTGCTTTAAATCTTTCTGTCTTTTTGATGGAGGCACTTACTTCTAGAAACACCCCTCTTAGTACTACCTCTTTTACTGTATCACATAGGATTCCAAGTGTTCTGTTTCCATTTTCATTTGTTTTGAGAATTTTTTTGTTAATTTTTCTTTTGCCTTCTTTGTTGACTCACTGGTTATTCAGGAGCATGTTGGTTTAATATCCATGTATCTGCACAATTTCAAAAGTTCTTCTTGTTGATTTCTAGTTTTATTGTATTGTCAGAGGAGATTCATTATATGATTTTGATTTTTTTTAATTTGTTGAGACTTGTTTTGTGGCCTAGCATTGGATGAAATGTTGTATAAATGTCTCTGAGGTCTATTTCATGTTTTATGTATAGTATAACTTCAATGTTTCTTTGTGGATTTTTTATGTGACTGAAGAATATATTTAAAGCACAGACGTTTTCAAAAATAAAAGTATGGATCTATTCTACCAAATATCAAGTCTAATAAATTATATTAAAAAAAAGAGTAGCATATTGATAAGAGGCATACAAATATTGGAACTGCCAAACTTTTGTCTATGAAAGCTACAGTAAACATTTTAGGCTTTGTGAGCTGTACTGATGCTATGACAACTACTCAACCCAACCACTGCATCACAAAAGCAAATAAAAACAATATATAAACAAATGAACCAACAGTACTGCTGGGAGCCATCAGCCAAGTAGGTATGACAAATTCCTTGCCAGCTTACTCCCATGCTGTATAGTGGAAGGACTTCTGAAAGGTGACCTTGCTCAAGGACCAGGGCAGGATCCGTGTTTAGGGTGTTCCCCCTTTAGAATAGGGCGGTTTAGCATAATAGGAGATTAGGGTGTTCCCCCTTTAGAATAGGGCAGTTTAGCATAATAGGAGATTAGGGTGTTCCCCCTTTAGAATAGGGCGTATCCTGCTGCTGAGTTCCTCTTGAGTGCTTAGGGTCAGACAGTATATTTTGGGAGACAGAAGCCCGTGCGGAGGGGATTTGGGCAGAGAACGTGGATTCCCCCAGAGCGTGTTTGTAGACGGCCAGTGTGAGTTCGGGAATAAAGAATTGCTGTTTGAATCTACAAGCTGTGTGGAGACTCGTGATTTGTGCCCAGCCAGAGACTGCGGCATCTGGTGGCTCGTACGCGGAACGCCTGAAGCTTGGGGGTAAGTGAAATTGCTCGCCCCTGAGGGAAGGCGAGAGAATGGGTGACCATTTCAAAAAACAATGTGTTCTTCTTTTGATTTATTTTGTTTTTCTTTCAAGCTGCCTATCCCTAGAAATTTCTCAGGCAAACTGGAAATAATGGTTGACTAAAGGCTTGAAGTTTGTCGGCCCTGAGGAAGAGAAAATTGATACAACGATTTTTTATTCCGTTTTTGCTTCATTCAATTTCAGTTTTGTTTTGTGTTATCTTATTGGGTTGTGTTATCTTTATAGTAGATTAAAACAAACTGAAAAGATGTTAAGTAAATTGTTAGAGGTTCAGAACATGAAGAAAGACATTTTAGATCAAGCAAAAGAGAAGGTCTCTCGAGCTAGTCAGACAGAGGAAGAAAATTTAAAGGAAAAGGGGTTGTCAGGAAAAAGGCCACAACAGGAGGCTGTTACTAACTCCGTTTTATCACAAGAGGGTTTAATTCAACCAACAGCCCCACCGATAGAGACAGCTGAGTGGCCCTCAAACCCCATAGTTGATAAATGGAATCCTGAGACAGGACCTCAAAGATTAGCATGCCCTGTACTTGAACAGGTAGGAGGGCAGCGAATTCACCGTGCTTTAGATTTTAAAACAGTGAAGCAGTTAAAGGAGGCTGTAACAACCTATGGTCCCCAAGCTCCCTTCACGGTGAGCATGGTCGAGTCCATTACTAACTTGGACATGACGCCAGCAGATTGGGCTAGCATGTGTAAATCTGTGCTAAATGGAGGACAATATTTGTTATGGAAGGTTGCCAATGAGGAATTTTGTGCAGAGACAGCTAGGCGAAATGCAGCAGCCGGTTACCCTCAAAGAAATCTAGAAATGCTGCTAGGGAAAGGACCTTATGAGGGTCAACGGCAACAAATTGAATATGATCCTGCTATATATGCACAAATTGCTGCAGACGCAGTTAGGGCATGGAAGACTTTACAAGGACATGGAGATTTACAAGGTCAGCTATCTAAGGTAATACAGAGAGCTAATGAACCTTACGCTGACTTTGTAGATAGGCTAATTCAAATGGCTGCCAAAATATTTGGGGATACGGAACAAGCAATGCCATTAATAAAACAACTGGCTTATGACCAAGCAAATCGTTGCTGCAGAGAGGTTATTAGACCATGGAGACATGAAGATTTAAACACATATATTAAATTATGTAGAGATATTAATGAACAAGGGCAAGTCTTGGCAGCTGCAGTACAACAGGCTTTAGATGCCAGGCCAAAAACATGCTATGATTGTGAACAAACAGGACATTTTAAAAGGAGTTGCCCCATAGGAGGAGGATTTAACAAAACTAGGTATCAAAGAAATAGAATACCGGGTATTTGCCCACGATGCCGTAGAGGGAGACATTGGGCTAATGAATGCCGTTCTCAAACTACCATAGAGGGTACTCCCTTATCAAAAAACGGACAAGGACCAGGTATTTACCCACGATATCGTGGAGAAAGGCATCAGGCTCCATTGCCCAAAAACGGACAGCCGGGCCCAATGCTCCGGGGCCCACAACCACAAATATACGGGGCAGTGGAGGAACCCAGCAACACCATCAGAGTAGTGCCCAGGACACATTGTCCATTAAATCCCTCATCAGACAAACCCGAGGGAGCGCAGGGTTGGACATCTGCGCCTCTGCCAGAGCAGTACTAACTCCAGAGATGGGAGTTCAAATCATTCCCACAGGAATAAAAGGACCTCTTCCCCAAGGGACAGTAGGCTTATTATTGGGACGTAGTTCATCTACATTAAAAGGACTTATGATAAGTCCCGGGGTAATTGATCCCGATTATGTAGGTGAAATAAAAATTATAGCTAGTTCTCCAAGAGGTATATCAGTAATTTCACCTGGAGATAGAATAGCACAGTTGTTAATAATACCCAGCCTACATAATAAATTTCCTAGTCATAGTGTAAAAAGAGGTTCCAGGGGATTAGGCTCCACAGGTGTAGATTGGGCTATGTTGTCTTTAAATTTAGATTCTCGCCCAATGTTAAAATTAAATATTCAAGGACACGACTTTAATGGGCTACTGGACACAGGTGCAGACCTTAGCATCATATCTAGTAAGGAATGGCCAAAACATTGGCCATTACAACAAGCCACTCAAACGCTTCGAGGCCTAGGAGTGGCGACTAATCCCCATAGAAGTGCAATGATATTAGATTGGAAGGATCCTGAAGGATGTGAGGGAACTATACAGCCCTATGTATTGGATCATCTTCCTATAAATTTATGGGGACGAGATGTCCTAGATCAATTAGGTTTGACGTTAACAAATAACATCAATCCTAATGCGCCCACTACTAGGGCTAGACAAGGTTTTAGGAAAGAAAAAAGATTAGGAAAACAAGGACAAGGTATAGCAGCACCAATTCAAATAGATCAAGGAACAGACAGACATGGGTTGGATTTTCAGAAAGGGCCACTGAGACAATAAAAATTACTTGGAAATCAGAAAGACCAGTGTGGGTTCCTCAGTGGCCCCTGACTAAAGAAAAGATACAAGTAGCCCATGATCTGGTCAAACAACAATTAGCGGAAGGACATATACAACCTTCCATATCTCCCCATAATACTCCCATTTTTGTCATTAAAAAGAAATCTGGTAAATGGAGATTATTGCAAGATTTAAGAACCATTAATAATGAAATGGTTATTATGGGACCTGCTCAATCAGGGATTCCTCAATTGTCTGCTTTGCCAAAAACCTGGCATGTTTTAGCCATAGATATTAAAGATTGTTTTTTTTCAATTCCAATTCATCCCGAGGATAGTCCACGTTTTGCATTTACTATCCCTGCATTAAATCATGAAGGTCCTGATCAGAGATATGAATGGAAAGTACTCCCTCAAGGGATGGCTAACAGTCCAACTATGTGTCAAATATATGTTAATAAAGCAATCCAGCCACTTAGAAATCAAAATCCTGAACTACAAATATTTCACTATATGGATGATGTATTATTGGCACATAAAGATAAAAACATATTGCTGGAATGTTATGCCACACTTACAAACTTATTAAAAAATTATAATCTAGAGATAGCAATAGATAAAGTACAATTAAATTTTCCAATTAATTATTTAGGAGTTCTATTATCCTCAACCATGGTCCGTCCACCAAAAATTCAAATACGAATAGATCAACTCAAGTCACTTAACGACTTTCAAAAGTTATTGGGAGACATAAATTGGATAAGGCCTTATCTAGGCATACCAACAGGAGAGTTGGGACCTTTATTTGATATTCTAAAAGGTCCATCAGATCCAAACTCACCCCGCATGTTAACGCCTGAAGCAAGAAAGGCATTGAAAATTATTGAAACATATATGGAAAATATACATTTGGATAGAATTGATATAAGTTTGCCTTTATTATTTATTGTACTACCAACAAAAAATATTCCTACAGGAGTATTTTGGCAAGAAGGTCCATTATTGTGGATACATTTATCTTATTCTCCTAACACTATTCTTACTAGGTATCCTGAGGCTGTAGGACAATTAATACTCAAAGGAATAAAAGCAGCAAAGGGAGTGTTTGGAATTTCTCCCAATAAAATTATTACTCCATACACTATGGATCAAATTGATGAGTTAGCTAATGAGTTAAATACTTGGGCAATAATCATGTGTAAATCTAATGTTTCATTTGATAATCACTTACCATCTAATCATTTGTTGTCTTTTTGGTCTAAGCATCCTGTAGTTTTTCCAAAAATGACAAGAAAAACCCCTATCATGAATGCTCCAAATATATTCACTGATGGGTCAAATAATGGTACAGCAGCAGTAGTTACCCCTGATCAAACTTTTACATTTTTAGTACCCAAACAATCAGCTCAAAAGGTAGAGCTTAATGCAGTTTTACAAGCCTTTTTAATGTTTAAAGATTCTGTATTTAATTTATTTTCTGATAGTCAGTATGTAGTTAATGCTATAGTATCTCTTGAAGATGCTGGTAGGATTTCCCCTTCTTCTACTGTTTTCTCTTTGTTTTCCACTATACAAAGTCTAATCTGGGACAGAAAAGATCCATTCTTTATAGGACATATTAGAGCACATACAGGATTGCCTGGAGCCCTTAGTTTGGGCAATGATTTAGCAGATAAAACTACACATGACATACATATTTTCTCTACACTAGAAGAAGCTACGAATTTTCATAAAAAATTCCATGTTAATGCTAATACTTTACAAAAGCGTTTTAAAATAACTAAGGAACAAGCCAGACATATAATAAAACAATGTCAAAATTGTGTGACCTTTTTACCACAAGTTAATCTTGGAGTCAATCCTAGAGGACTGATACCTAACCATATTTGGCAGATGGACGTCACACACTTGCCAGAATTTGGAAAATTAAAATATTTACATGTTACAATTGATACTTCTTCCGGATTTTTGATGGGCTCCCTTCATGCCGGAGAAAAAACTAAAGATGTTATAGCTCATTGCTTACAAAATTTTGCCACTGTGGGCGTTCCTAAACAGTTAAAAACTGATAACGGTCCTGGCTATACCTCTACCTCTTTTAAACAATTTTGCTCATCATTTGGTATTACTCATATAACAGGAATTCCATACAATCCACAGGGACAAGGCATAGTTGAAAGAGCTCATCAAACTATTAAAACGTACTTATTAAAGCAAAAAGAGGGAATTGGAAAGGGGTATATATCCCCCAAAGATAAACTTAAAATAACGCTTTTTACTCTAAACTTTTTAAATTTGGATTCATCAGGACTTAGTGCTGCGGAAAGGCATATGTATCCAAAAAATGTGCATAAGCCTAAAGTTCTTTGGAAAGATATTCTAACAGGACAATGGAAAGGTCCAGACCCAGTGATTGTCTGGAGTCGGGGCTCTGTTTGCGTGTTTCCACAGGGAGAACAGCAGCCGATTTGGATTCCAGAAAGACTAACCAAAACGATTTCTACAGATCGAAAAGAAGATGATTTGACTCAAATCCATAACAGCTGATATCCAGAACTCCAGCTTGGCCATTCTTACATCTGCAACAGTGATTAACCAGGATGCTTTTTTCAATATCTATTTTATTATTGCATTTTTCCACATCATAAGGTTCTATTTTTATTTTTTGAGCTCATACAAACCTAGGTTAATGTTTTTCTGATCAGTTTTATTTTTTTGACTGTGGAGTTTTTAAACATTGCAATGGAGATTTCACCTAGGTAAAGCTACAAGGCCTTTATTATTATCTTATGTGTTGTACGTTTGTTTGCACATTTGTGTTTTGTGTTGTATGTCTGTGTGTGCGTATTTCATATATGAGGAGCGCTCATGAGAAAATGGATCCAAATTATTATTTTTTTTATTCACGTGATTTAAATGGCTTAATTTAATTAGGTAAACAGCTGTTAAGGAAAGTTTTTAAAGGTGGTTAACAGATCTGCTTGTTTACTAATTTAAATCAGGTAAACAGCTGTTAAGGATTGTTTTTTAAGAAGGTTAACAGATCTGTTTGTTTACTTTCACCTTTCCTTTTCATTATATTTAATAATTCTTTTCAGGTTAATGTCTTTTTAGCATCATTGCCAGAATTCCTATCTTCATCCCAATGAATATAACTCAACAAGTATGCTCAATCAAGGAGTCAACTTACTTTGGGAGGAAACGGACTTTGGGAAGAGACGGACAGATTGATAGATTCCTCCCCTTTGAACTGCTTACAGAACTTGCCTGGACTATGTAACTACGTTTAGTGCAGCAAATTGTGGTAATGCTGGCATATCTTTGCTGATGGTGTCACCAATGATGCAATTTTTCCAAAGGAACTGTCAATTGGCTTGGTGTCGTGGCATTTCTGTATCCTCCTCCCTTCTGCTAGTGATGGTCTAAATTTGGGGGCCAATGGCTATATGCTGGACCGGTAGTCAGTGACGGGTATGATCCAATTGCAGTGGTATCAACCTAAGACAGGAGGCTGACGCCTAAAGGTCAGTTGCCTAAAGGTCAGTTTTCCGATGACGGGTAAGAACCATATGTTGAATTGGACAACCTACCAGGCACGGTCCTTAAGCCACATTAACCTCACTCCCCCACTGGCACCAAGGCCAAATTTGGGGGCCAACAGAGGTGAGGCAAAGAACCTCACCCCCCCACTGGTGCATAGACCTATCCACAAGTATGGCTGTATGCTGGACCGGCAGTCAGTGACGGGTATGATCCAGTTGCAGTGGTATCAACCTAAGACAGGAGGCTGACGCCTAAAGGTCAGTTTTCCAATGACGGATAAGAGCCATATGTTGAACTGGACAACCTACCAGGCACGGTCCTTAAGCCACATTACTTGTTGTTTAATTAATCAGAAGGGGGGAGATGCTGGGAGCCATCAGCCAAGTAGGTATGACAAATTCCTTGCCAGCTTACTCCCATGCTGTATAGTGGAAGGACTTCTGAAAGGTGACCTTGCTCAAGGACCAGGGCAGGATCCGTGTTTAGGGTGTTCCCCCTTTAGAATAGGGCGGTTTAGCATAATAGGAGATTCGGGTGTTCCCCCTTTAGAATAGGGCAGTTTAGCATAATAGGAGATTAGGGTGTTCCCCCTTTAGAATAGGGCGTATCCTGCTGCTGAGTTCCTCTTGAGTGCTTAGGGTCAGACAGTATATTTTGGGAGACAGAAGCCCGTGCGGAGGGGATTTGGGCAGAGAACGTGGATTCCCCCAGAGCGTGTTTGTAGACGGCCGGTGTGAGTTCGGGAATAAAGAATTGCTGTTTGAATCTACAAGCTGTGTGGAGACTCGTGATTTGTGCCCAGCCAGAGACTGCGGCAAGTACAATGAAACAGAAATCAACTTTTAAATAGGTCAGTCAATAGATAAGAATTTAGTGTAAAAATGGTATTTTAAATCAGTGGGCCAAAGATGGAATACTTGAAGGAAAAAACTAATCCATAAAATTCACACAGTTTAAAAAGTAATACCATAAATAAAGAAGCAATTTTGGGGGGGTGGGGCATACTGGGGATTGAACCCAGGAGCACTTAACCACCAAACTGCATCCCTACCTTTTTAAATTTTATTGAGAGACAGAACCTCACTAAATTGCTGAGGCTAGCTTTGAACTCACAATCTTCCTGCCTCAGCCTCTGGAGCCACTGGGATTATAGGCATGCATCACTATGCCCAGCAAAAGAAGCAATTTTTTTTAAACCCTTAGTAATATTAGGAGAAAATAACAGAATATACTGAGGTAAAGACTTTCTTAGCAGCTAGACCAAAAGCCATACAAGAAAAAA
The DNA here is from genome assembly GCF_048772815.1 of Callospermophilus lateralis. Classification (NCBI taxonomy): domain Eukaryota; kingdom Metazoa; phylum Chordata; class Mammalia; order Rodentia; family Sciuridae; genus Callospermophilus; species Callospermophilus lateralis. The sequence continues at coordinate 57,587,267 of NC_135317.1, read as the reverse complement.
ATTCATATATATAAAAAATTAAGTCTTAGTTGGATATAAAGGTGCATACCTATAATCCCAATGATTTAGGAGGCCAAAGCAGGAGAAGTTCATGCTTGAGGCCAGCCTCCGCAACTTAGTGAGACCTTGTCTCAAAATAAAAAATAAAAAGGACTGGAGGAACTGGAGTTGTGGCTCAGTGTTGTGGCTTGGCTGGTATATATGAGTCCCTGGATTCGAAACTCAGCACCACATATAAATAAGTAAGTAAAGTAATTAATTAATTTAATTAAAGATCCATTGAAAACTTAAAAAAAAAAAAAGGGGGGGGGGATACTGGGGATGTACCTCAATAGTAAAGAGCCCCTGGGTTCAATCCCCAGTATAAAAAAAAAAAAAAAAAACTTAAGTCTTTGGAAAAGATAACCTAAATAAAGTTTTTTTAAAAAAAAGCTTGAATAATATATTTGCAACATATTATTTAGATACCAAAACTACATATAACATATGATTGTTAAATTAATAAGAAAATGACTAATATTAGCAAAATGGGTTTTGGCATTTAAAATAATACAAAAAAAAATCTAAGCCTTGGAAGTAAATCAGATAATTATATATTAAAGTAACAAATAGCAATTATTGACCATAGGATAGGGAAAAAAAGACAGATAATATCCCACTCCTGGGAAATAAAAATAATCATATGCCACTGAGTTTAAACTGGTATCTATTTGCAGGGAAAGAAATATTACAGTAAGCCATTAATGTAAAAAAAAAAAAAGAAGAAGAAGAAAAAGCAGTGGAGAAAAAAACTGTATACACTTACTTATTATACATACACATAAGTCAATGTCTAGAGGACCTAAAAGAATATAAATAAGGGGGTGGGGTTATAGCTCATGCGAGGCACTGGGTTCTATCCTCAGCACAACATAAAAATAAATAAAATAAAGAAAGAAAAGATATTGTGTCCATTTAAAAAAAAAAAAAAGAATACAAATCAATTGACCAAAGAGGCAGAGTTTACTACTGTGAACAACAATGTAAATACAGAATAGAAAAGGAGAAAATTCCACTTTTAATACTGAAAGCAGAAATCACATGGTTAAAAATGAGGAATGTGGGATTGTCAGACCTGGGTTCAAGTATATGTACTCATACTAGTTATTTATCTCTTCTAAATCTCACTCGAAAAACGGCAATAATAACAGAACCTGAATCAATAAGTTATCTGGTTTTCTTTAAATTCAATAGTAACTGTAAGTAACAAAATATGCCATTTTAACCTAAGTTAGGTGTACATGAGCAGCATTAATTACATATAATTACATTCATAATATTGTGCAAAGCCACCATTTCCAAAATATTAACACCATAAACAGAAACTCTATTAAGCAATTAACTCCCCAACTATACACTAGTAAATTCACCACACAAAAAAAAATGTCTCCATTATTCACTTAATTCTGCATTTATTCACCTCTTTATTAAGTACCTATTTGGCACCAGCCACCATCCAAGAAATAAGAAATATTGTGAGTAGTTACCTAGTCAACCTTCCCATTATATCAATTTAATCTCATCATCCACTTTTTTCACCTATCTTGCTCTCAGTGCTATTAATAATATCTAAATCAACAACACAGCTCTTACAAATGGAAAAAAAAGAACATTATAATAGGCAATAGGGCAATATATAAAATAATTATAAAATAAATATAAACTAATTTTAAAATACATATTTAAAGTCATAAATCAAGTGTATCAAGGAATTAAAAAGATCTGGCTTCAGAGTCAGAAAACCTGAGTTAAAAATCTGGCTCTGTCATTGAACAGCTATATAACCTCAGATAAATTATTTCACCTAATTCATATTTTCTCTCTCTCTCTCTCTCTCTCTCTCTCTCTCTCTCTTTTTTTGGATGGTACTGGGGATTGAATTCAGGGGCACTCAGCCAGAGCCACATCCCCAGCCCTATTTTGTATTTTATTCAGAAACAGGGTCACACTGAGTTGCTTAGCACCTACCATTGCTGAAACTGGTTTTAAACTCGCAATCCTCCTGTCTCAGTCTCCCAAGACTCTAAGATTATAGGCATGCACCACCTCATCTGGCTTCAGTTTCTTTATGTAGACTAAATTTCTTACTAACTCAATGGTACCAGTAAAGTATTTTATAAGCAGATGAGATGAAAACTTCAAAGAAGACCTGGCTGTTAGATGACTGATAAAAATGGGGAGAGGTATAACTTACAATTTAAAGAATGATGACCAGGAGAGACTCCAGAGGAATGTCTTTGCCTACTAATTGTTTTAGATGTGAGACAGAGACAGGTAGCACACATGTATCTGTCCGTGGTCCTGAACTTTCATTAGACGTTAAGGTAAATAGTTTGTTCTAATTCTGGAATAATTATGATACTTCTTCAAAGTTTCCTAGGAATTCTGAAACAGGCAAGCACTAATGAAAAAAATGGAAGAAACAAGGAATAAGACCTAAGTCACCCAACCATTTTGGAACAGCTTAGCCACTAAGAAATGGCCAATGAGGGGCGGGGGGCAGGAGTGTTAGAATAAGGAGGAAAAAAAAGGAAAGGGGAAAGATCTCCCCAATTCTGTGAATTTTTTTAAATTTTTCTGCAGTTGTAGATGGACAGAATGCCTTTACTTTATTTTTATGTGGTGCTAAGTATCAAACCCAGTGCCTCACACATGCAAGGCAAGTGCTCTGCCACTGAGCTACAGCACCAGAACCCCCAATTTTGTGAATTTGTAAGAAAAAAAATCTTATAGAAAGACTATGGAATTATATATATTTGGGTCTATAGCAATTCTATAGTATCCACCACTTGAAAAGGCTGACAAAGGTCAACAATATATGGTTCACAGAGTTGGGCAGAGTGAAATGTAAGGAATAAGGGAGAGCACATTCCCAGTGACCATATCTCTACTATTACTCTCCTCTTCTCCCATACTTGGCAATAGCTATAATCCAAAAGTAGACACTTGACCCAAGCGATCCCAATCAGATTCTTTTTCTCCACTTCAAAGAGACTTGGAGTAAGAGAGGATCTTTCAGGGGTGCATAAAAGATAGTGATTAACTTTACATTAAACATATGTTTCAACTGAATGACATCTAAAGGAAGAGAAATACAGTGTATATCCAAACAAGCAGAGTGGAAAAGTGAATCTGGAAAATGTACTGAATTAATCCAAAAGACAGTGAGAACATAAGGAAAAATAAGTATAAAAAATGTTTTTAAGTGGTAGAAATAGCATCCAAATAAATCTGTATTTATAATTAATTAAATGGTCTATACATGCCAATTAAAATACAAAGACTTTACACTGTGAGGCAAAAATCCAATTATATGCTATATCCAAAAAACATTCAAATTCACACATAAAGAAAGAATAAAATTATGGAAAAAGATAAACCAGGCAAGTAATAAGCAAACAAAGATACATTATTTATATTAATAAGCAGATACAATAGAAAACTTATGGCAAAATATCTCACTACAAATGATGACTCTCCTTGGGATAAAAGGTACAATTCACCAGGAATAATAATTCTACACTTTATGCACCTAACTGATCTAGCCTCAAAATATATAATGGGCCAAAACTATAAGGCTTCCAAAGAAAACTGAGCAAATCTTCCATCAAAATAGGTAATTTTAATATCATTTCTCAGTAACCAATAAACAGAGTAGACAAAAATTTTAACACCCTAATAAGCTGGATCTTGTAGATACCATTACAATACAACTATATAATAAACTTTATTTTGAAAACCAAACAGAATATTCATAATTATTAAGCAAATAATAAGTGTAATGTAAGTTAGAAAATCTTAAACTACTGACAACTCACAGGTCAAAAAGAAAACACATATAAAATAGAACAATAATAAAAAGACAACACAGCAAAATATATGAGATGGGTGAGAAATATTCCTTATTTTATAAAGTAGGAGATGGATATTGTGAAACATTAGTGAAAAAAGAAAATCAACAAATTTCAAGGTACTTTCAAACAGATGGAATTTAGAAAAGAGTACTTCAAGTAGAAAACTTGGAGATCTATTTCCTTAAACTCTGTACCCACATTTCCCTGGGGAATCATGCACCATAGGTTCAGATACCCTACTTTGAAAACTACTTACTATACCAGATTATCTCCTGACCTTTAGTACACATTTTAAAATTGAAATTGCCACTTTATGTTTCAATCTCATTTTAACTGACTCTCATATACAAATGAATGATAAAAAAAAAAAAAAAAACAGACTCCATGATGGAGGCTTTGTTTCTTAATAATATGCAGTATGTGAGAAATATTATTTTGACTGGAAGGGGATAATTTTCTTGGCCCGCTCCTTTTTTCCTAAACATAAGCTTGCCAGCCAAGAGTCTCCAACACAGCAACCCAGGAAGTCAGAACTGCCTCTCAGGGACTGTGCCTCTGAGGATCCCTGAGACAGAGTTGCTGTTACTAGTGGCCAAGACTCCTTCAGCAGCTGTCTAATGCCTGCTCCACAGCCCAAATACCATGCAGATCTACTGCCTCTCTTCTTACCACATTCTCCCAAATTCCAGTCCTCCATCTCTGAGAACACCATGCCTGTTTAAGTCTGGAGAATACTGAGATGTACTAGAATCCAGGCCAAACCAAATTTATGAAAGTCAGTCCACTGCCCTATCAAACACCTTTTCATTAAAACTTTTTCCTAATTGGCCACTCTGGTTTTATCCAGAACTAGGCAGAAGTGGGTAGGATCCAAGTTCTAGCCTTCAGTTTCCCTTTTTGACCCACTCTCACTCTAGCCATGTCAGAGAACTTCCAAGACTCTTCAGGGATCACTAGTCCAATTCTCCAACTTGTAGTAATAGAGGCAGTCAGCCAATCAAAAACTGCCAGCCTTACCTCAATCCTTACAATTCCAGGAAAGGAGTTTTCTCTTGGATCTCACAGTTCAGTAGACATGAGGTTTTCAGAAGCAGCTGTCTCAGGCCCTAGAAGCAGCCCAGAGACCCCAGGCTTGCCTACCCCCCGATTTTGAGTCTCCTGTGGCTGGTCCCCACACTGCACTGGTGGGTAATGGTGGCCCAGAGTACCAGACAGCAATTATGTCTCTGAACACCCCAAACCCAGAGTTAGAACTTCTACAAATGCTCCAGTCTGGACAGCTGAGTTTAAGGACAAAGCCTTGAGAGAGGGCAAAAGAGTGAGATGAAGAGTGCCCAAAGACTCACGAGACCTGAACTTCTCCTCTGGCCCTGCCAGGAACTCATAAATAATCCTGAGAAGTACAGGTTTCTTTAAAAAGTAGGAAAGATAAACAACCCACCTGCTTCTGGGTAAAACTAGACCAGTCTGTGAAAAAGTTTTAATAATTGAAAAGGAAAAAAAATTAAAAGTGAATGAGTAAATAATGCCAAAAAGGCAATATTATTACTGTAAGGTAAGAACAGATTATTTGGGGCTGGGGCTGGGGATCAGAAATCTTTCTAACATATCAGTTATGTTTTAAATCCAGATAACAAAAAATTTTAAAGTAGTAATACTGTTTGCTTAGAAACAAAAATATAACCAGAAAGGCATAGGTCTACATCACCTTTTGCTAGTAATCAAACAAAAAAATCAAATAGTGTAGGATTCCACTCACATGAGGTGTACTTAAGAGTAGCCAAATTGACAAGTAGGAAGAAGAACAGTGGTTGCCAGGGTATAAGTGAGAGTGGAGAGGTAATGAGGAGTTATTTTTAATTGAGTACAAAGTTTCAATTTTGCTAAATAAAAAAATGTTCTGGAGGGGCTGAAGATATAGCTCAATTAGTAGAGTGCTTGCCTCACAGGCTCAAAGCCCTGGGGTCAATAATGTGAATGTGATCGAGGTCACTGAATTAAACACTTAAAAATGGTTAAAATTATTTTTGTTATGTCTATGTTACTATAAGTTTTAAAAATAGTATCTTTAGCTAGGCATGATGGTACACACACTACTACTTAGATCGAGAAGCTGAGGCAGGAAGATCTCAAGTTCAAAGCAACTTAGGGAGTTCCCTGACTCAAAATTTAAAAGAAAAAGCAATGGGGATATAGAGGGACATGTTGGTGAGATGGTTCAGTGGTTAAGCACCCCTGGTACCAAAAAAATTAAATAATATCTTCAAATTGAGAAAACTCTACCTATTTACTTAGTCTATGGATTTAAATTTTCCATTATTCTATGAAAGTGACAGAATCAGTGTTCTAAGGAACATAACATAAAATATACATATTGATACAATAGCATATTCCTGAAAAGGTGTATTTATATATATTATATGTATTTATATATTAGTCTCATAAATATTTCTATAAGCAAACCTTTATCTGTTGATATTAAATATTAGAAAGTTTGATATAGACTTTGTATATATACATAAACAAGAGAAATATTAAAAACTGAAAAGTATTTAACTCACCATAAAAATCACAGGTTTCATACACCATTGTGAAATACTTTACTACAATATCTACAAATAGCCTATATTTAATTTGGTCTAACTCGTTACAACTCTACATTTTTTAAAAAGGAAATGTTTCTAAGAAGATCCTATTTGTGATAAAAATGTATATGCTACTAGAATATTTTCAAAATGCTTTACTAGACTGTTTTAAGTAATTACTGAACAATCTATAAACTCTTTTCTATAACAGGGAATTAATATGGTAATTGATGTTTTGTCTTAACAGATATCATGAAGGTATGATTTTATAAGTACCTAATAGAATATATTAATATTTTAAAATTTAAAAATGTTATAAGAATTATTTCCTGCTGGAGATACAGCTCAGTTGGTAGAGTGCTTGCCTTGCATGCACAAGGCCCTGGTTCAATTCCCAGCACCACAAAAAAATATATTTTTTTCCTAAAAACTGATTTACTTTTCTACATTTTATTCTCCTTGAGATGAAAAGTTTAAGAAATTCACAACTTATAAACCCATCATCATCCAGAATCTATTTACAGTTAATTTGTAATTTAGAATATAATGTCTCAGAAAATGTTATAAATGCAGTATAGTTTTCCAGCAAACTACACATAAGTCTGGAAGCTTTAAACATCAGGTCCAGCAAGTAGTTATCAACTATAATATTCTACCCATCAACCTCTCAGGAGAACACCTGCACTTTGTAGCAATGGAAATCATGTACTGATTTTCATAATCTATGATTCTTAAAGAAATACTGAATTGGTCCCTAAGCCTAAACTTCGGAGCAATATTTAGTTGAATTTCTCTCATGCTAGAGGCCCAAGTTCCCCCAACTGTTAGAAATCCACTTACTTCTAGATTGAGGAGACTAGGAAATTCCCTGGCATATGCCTCTGGGTAGATAAATGTGGTCCAGTGTTCTCCAGTCTACCCAATCAGACACATACCCAGCCTGACAAAATTCTTTTCGTTTCTTGTATAAAACAGGGAGCAAAACAAACTGTCTATACAGTTTTAATAATGCAAAGTCCAAAACTTATAAATATTAAGCTGACCTTCACTGCTCTGGGACTATGATTCTTCATCTGAAGAATACACTAGAATCAACAGGAAAGCACTTTAAAAAATCCACATACCCTGGCCTCTGTCCTGTGTAAACTCAATCAGAAAGAGTTGCGATTATATATATTTTGGAAAAGGCCACGCATGTGTTTTGGACACTTACACCAAGTTAAGAACCACTTCTGAGGACTTCACATCTTATAACCTCATATGGCTGTGGAAAGGAAATAAAAGTCTACATTCTTGGTTCCATTGAAATAACAGACCCAAATCCATCTAGCCCTGAAATAAATGGCCCAAAACCAAACCATGTAATGGTACCCAATGAAAAATCACAAAGAAGTCAGGCATGGTGGCACACACTTGTAATCCCAGCTGCCTGGAAGGCTATAAGGCAGGAGGATCGCAGTTTCAAAGCCAGCTTCAGCAATTTAGTAAGGCTGGCTATAAGCAACCCAGTGAGATCCAGTCTCAAAAAAAGGGAGGGATGGGGGAAAAGGGATGTGGTTCAGTGGTTAAGCACTCTTGGGTTCTCTCCCTGGTACCAAAAAAGAAAAAAAGTCAAAATAAAGGACTGCCAGAGCCTGAGGAAAGTCAGGTTATTTTTTATTTATATATATTGTCTGTGAGTCACAGATGCTCCTGTCACTAGGAAGAGGATCATTTAGGATTTATCCTGGGATTATCAACAGAAAATAAAATCTGGAAATCTCCAATTGTGTCCCTGTCTCAGGCTGATATGAAAAACGAACAACCTCATTTTTGCACAAGTCAAATTATTTTGGACACCATAGTTAAAACTGCAACTCTGCCCTGCTCCTGAGCAGCTGGATATAGCAGGAAGAAAAACCAAAAAATCACAACCATGCTAGCTGACTAAATTCATACCACATTTCACATAAACACATTCTGACAATCTCAACACTCTCCCCCTAAGACTATCCCTAAAATAGTCTCTTCCACTCTACAAAATTCATCTTGTACCTTATAGAGTTGATAGCATCACCGGCTTAAGATTCCAACTCTTTTTTTTTTTTTTAAATATATATTTATTTATTTTTTTAGTTCTAGGCGGACACAACATCTTTGTTTGTATGTGGTGCTGAGGATCGAACCCGGGCTGCACGCATGCCAGGCGAGTGCGCTACCACTTGAGCCACATCCCCAGCCCAGATTCCAACTCTTACAAAGGACTGCTTACAAGGATAGGCCTTGATTAGCATATGGGAACTTTCAACTTGGGGAGTGTTTCCCCAATTCTAACTGGTAAGAAGAGTTCACTGCTCTTAATACTGCTTGAGCAAACGAAATGGTCTTTTCTGATAACCTTCATTCCTTCTGAGAGTCTGGAATTTCAGTATTTGCTAGGCAGAGGGTGACTAGGTGATCAACAAAATAAACACAGTGGACACTGAGTTTCCAGTGAGCTTCCCTGGTAAACAATATTTCATGCATTGTCACAACCAACTGCTAAAAGATTAAGTGCACCTTATTCAACAACAATGAGAAAGGACTCTTAGAAGTAAGTATATGCTTGGTTTCCTCTGGGATTCATTCCATAAGCTTTTTCCCTTTGCTGATTTTGCCTTATGGCTTTTCACTGTTATAAATATGAGACGTGTGTTACTATATGCTGTGCCCTGTCAGTCCTCTTAATAAATCATCCACCTGAGTTGGGGGACCTCTGACACACATATCTTCTCTCTTGTTAAATGTTCAATAATCCTATATCACCTTCCATCACTCTTGGCCGATGACTTTGTTTCAAGCTTCAACAAAATAACAGAAGCAATCAGAGGTTCGTGAATACCTTTATCTTTCTACCACCAAATAAACCTATTTTTAAAAAAATCATATGCTCTGCTTCAGTCATCCAAACCCTAAATTTATGCTCCCTCTTTCCTATATCATCAAATTTTTTCTCCTTATTGGATCATATTAATTTCCCCATGTTTAAAAACTTTCCTTAGTCCCATAATGCCTCCAACTATCACCAAATACCTTCACTCCTCATCACAGTACAACCTTTCTGTCCATGCAAAAGGCTTCTACTTTGCTCTCACTCTCCTCATCCAGCTTCATTTGGGCTTCTGCCTTCATCTTAGCCATAGTGAAAACATGCTATTTTCATTTCTTCTAAAGCTCCTTTCTTTTGGCTTCCTTGGTAATACTGCTATTTTTCCTCTACCTTACTGACTACTCTCCTTAACCAGCTTTCCTCTATTTTTCAAGCTCTAAATTTTAGATGCCTCAAGAGTTGGTCCTTGCAGAACTAACATCATCAAAATGGCGATATTACCAAAAGTTCTCTATAAATTTAATGCAATGCCAATCAAAATCCCAATGGCATTTCTTGTAGAAATAGAGAAAGCAATCATGAAATTCATATGGAAAAACAAAAGACCCAAAATAGCAAAAGCAATTCTAAGCAGGAAGTGTGAATCAGGCGGTATAGCGATACCAGATTTCAAACTATATTACAGAGCAATTGTAACAAAAACAGCATGGTACTGGTACCAAAACAGGCGGGTGGACCAATGGTACAGAATAGAGGACACAGAGACTAATTCACAAAGCTACAACTATCTTATATTTGATAAAGGAGCTAAAAGCATGCAATGGAGGAAGGATAGCATCTTCAACAAATGGTGTTGGGAAAACTGGAGATCCATATGCAACAAAATGAAACTGAATCCCCTCCTCTCGACATGCACAAAAGTTAACTCAAAGTGGATCAAGGAATTAGATATCAAATCAGAGACTCTGCACCAGATAGAAGAAAAAGTTGGCTCCGATCTACATATTGTGGGGTCGGGCTCCAAATTCCTTAATAGGACACCCATAGCACAAGAGTTAATAACAAAAATCAACAAATGGGACTTACTTAAACTAAAAAGTTTTTTCTCAGCAAGAGAAACAATAAGAGAGGTAAATAGGGAGCCTACATCCTGGGAACAAATTTTTACTCCTCACACTTCAGATAGAGCTCTAATATCCAGAGTATACAAAGAACTCAAAAAATTAGACAATAATATAATAACCCAACCAATAAATGGGCCAAGGACCTGAACAGACACTTCTCAGAGGAGAACATACAATCAATCAACAAAGTACATGAAAAAATGCTCACCATCTTTAGCAGTCAGAGAAATGCAAATCAAAACCACCCTAAGATACCATCTCACTCCAGTAAGATTGGCAGCCATTATGAAGTCAAACAACAAGTGCTGGCGAGGATGTGGGGAAAAGGGTACTCTGGTACATTGCTGGTGGGACTGCAAACTGGTGCTGCCAATTTGGAAAGCAGTATGGAGATTCCTGGGAAAGCTGGGAATGGAACCACCATTTGACCCAGCCATTGCCCTTCTCGGTCTATTCCCTGAAGACCTTAAAAGAGCATACTACAGAGATACTGCCACATCAATGTTCATAGCAGCACAATTCACAATTGGTAGACTGTGGAACCAACCCAGATCTCCTTCAATAGATGAATGGATAAAAAAAAATGTGGCATTTATACACAATGGAGTATTACACAGCACTAAAAAATGACAAAATCATGGAATTTGCAGGGAAATGGATGGCATTAGAGCAGATTATCCTTAGTGAAGCTAGCCAATCTCTAAAAAACAAATACCAAATGTCTTCTTTGATATAATGAGAGCAACTAAGAACAGAGCAGGGAGGAAGAGCAGGAAGAAAAGATTAACATTAATCAGAGACATGAGGTGGGAGGGAAAGGGAGAGAAAAGGGAAATTGCATGGAAATGGAGGGAGACCCTCAATGTTATACAAAATTACATATAAGAAGTTGTGAGGGGAAGGGGAAAATAAACAAGGAGGGAAATGAATTACAGTAGATGGAGTAGAGAGAGAAGATGGGAGGGGAGGGGAGGGGAGGGAGGATAGTAGAGGATAGGAAAGGTAGCAGAATACAACAGTTACTAATAGGGCATTATGTAAAAATGTGGATGTGTAACCGATGTGATTCTGCAATCTGTATTTGGGGGTAAAAATGGGAGTTCATAATCCACTTGAATCTAATATATGTAATATGAGATGTCAAGAGTTTTGTAATATTTTGAACAACCAATAAAAAAAAAAGATACAAAAAAAAAAAAAGAGTTGGTCCATGGACCTTTTCTCTTTCTTATTTCCACATTTTCTTTAAAAAATCTTAACCAGTCCTATGGTTTTTATCTATAAGCTGATGAATCCAAAATCTGTATCTCCAACCCTAATCTCTCTATAACTAATATATCTCCAAACAAATAAATCAACTCTGTCTATTCTAAACTTAACATAGCTAAAACAGAAGTTCCCTGGATTCTCACTCCCTCATAAATATCCTCATTACAATAATTCTCTCAGTAATGGCAGTACAATTGAATATTTGTGATTAAGAGCATGTGCCCTGGACTAGGGTTGTAGCTCAGCAGTAGAGTGCTCGTCTAGCACATGCAAGGCTCTGGGTTCGATCCTCAGCACCACATAAAAATAAATTAAAAAAATAAAGGCATTCTGTCCAACTACACCTAAAAATAAATAAATAAATATTTTTAAAAAGAGCATGTGTCCTGTGATTAGATTAAAAGTTTTGGATCTTTTTTTTAAAACTACCTTTTTTTAATATATATAATCTTATTTATTTTTTTAATGTGGTACTGAGAATCAAACACAGTGCCTCACACATATTAGGCAAGCATGGTACCACTGAGCCACACCCCAGCCCAAGGTTTGGATCTTGACAACACCACTAATTAGTTATGAGACCACAAATCTGTGCCTCAGTTTTCTCATCTATAAAATAGGGATAATGCTACCTTCTTCATAAGGATAATCCATTTAAATTGCTTACACAGTCCTGGCACACAGTAAATAATGCGTATTAGCTGTTGATATTCATCTGGTTACTCAGTTCAGAAACACCTCTATCCTTGATTCCACCTTTTCCTTTAGTGCCGACCGTTGATCCACAGGTAGCTCTGAGAGTTCTATAAAATACCTCACAAATCTCCAGCTCCCCTACTGCTGCCCAAGTACCATCATCTCTCATTTGGACTACTGCTAGTTCTGACTGGTATGAGTTATTCACATGGCAGCCACCATCATCCTTTTAAAACATAAACCCAGATAATATGACTCCTTGGCTCAAAACTCACCAATGACTTGGGGAAAAAAAAAAAAAAAAAAAAAAGTCCTTTTAAGATAGAACTTCATATCCTACCAGCCCCTCCTTTGCTTACTCTGATCTGGCCACACTGGTCTTTTTATTCCTGTTTCCACCTTAAGGATTCTGCATTTTGTATTCTCTCTGTTTGGAATGCTCCTACCCAAGATGCCTGCCACCTTCTCTTTTACAAATCTGCAAATATCACCTCCTCACACAGGCCTTCCCTGACCAATTACCTACATTACCACCAAAAACACTCTATCCTGTCGTCTTCTTCCATTTTCTTTATGGCTCTTACCAATGACTGAAATCATCCTATTTACTTACATGTTTATTCCTTGACTTCCCCCTACCATTTAGATGTAAGTTCCATGACAACAGAGATTCAGACTGTCTTGTTCATTGTTGTATCTACAGAAACTGATAACTACCACATAGAAGGTATATAATAAATACCTGTTAAAATGAATGAATGAGTATATTCTACATTGTATCATGGCAAAAGACTACAAATATCTTTATTCTATTTTAAAGATAGAGAGAAGAGAGAGAGAGAGAACTTTTTAATATTTATTTTTCAGTTTTTTGATGGACACAACATCTTTAATTTATTATTATGTGGTGCTGAGGATCGAACCCAGCGCTCCACACATGCTAGGCGAGCATATTACCACTTGAGCCACATTCCTAGCACTGACTACAAATATCTTAAGGCTACTTCCATTTGGAGAGAAAGCAATTTCCAAGTCTCCTTGCTTTAAAAACAAATATGCATATTCGACGGATTCCCACTGTCCACAGAATAAAATTCAAATTATTTTTTTTTATATTTTGTAGGTTATTTCCATTAAAAAGATAGGGAAATGTGACTTAGTTCTTTTTTGTTGTTGTTCACGCAGCCTAATGTTTAATTTCTTTTTTTTTTCATCTTTCATACATTTGATTCAAGTGAGTTATGAACTTCCATTTTTACCCCAAATATGAATTGCAGAATCACATCAGTTACACATTCACAATGTTTACCTAATGCCATATTAGTGACTGTTGTATTATGCTGCCTTTCGTATCCCCTACTATCCCCCCACCCCTCCCCTCCCATCTTCCCTCTCTACCTCATCTGTTGTTGTTCAGTTCTCTCCCTTCCCCGCCTTTCCCCTCACAACCTCATATATGTGATTTTGTATAACGATGAGGGTTTCCTTCCATTTCCATGCAATTTTCCTTCTCTCTCCCTTCCCCCCCACCACTAACCTCAGTTTAATGTTAATCTTTTCCTCATGCTCTTCCCCCCTGCTCAGTTCTTAGTTACTCTCCTTAAATCAAAGAAGACATTTGGCATTTGTTTTTTAAGGATTGGCTAGCTTCACTTAGCATAATATGCTCTAATGCCATCCATTTCCCTGCAAATTCCATGATTTTGTCATTTTTTAGTGCTGCATAATACTCCATTGTGTATAGATGCCACATTTTTTTTATCTATTCATCTATTGAAGGGCATCTAGGTTGGTTCCACAGTCTAGCTATTGTGAATTGTGCTGCTATAATCATTGATGTGGCAGTATCCCTATAGTATGCTCTTTTAAGGTCCTCAGGGAATAGTCTGAGGAGGGCAATAGCTGGGTCAAATGGTGGTTCCATTCCCAGCTTTCCCAGGAATCTCCATACTGCTTTCCATATTGGCCGCACCAATTTGCAGTCCCACCAGCAATGTACAAGTATACCCTTTTCCCCACATCCTCGCCAGCACTTGTTGTTGTTTGACTTCCTAATGGCTGCCAATCTTACTGGAGTGAGATGGTATCTTAGGGTGGTTTTGATTTGCATTTCTCTGACTGCTAGAGATGGTGAGCATTTTTTCTTGTACTTATTGATTGATTGTATGTCCTCTTCTGAGAAGTGTCTGTTCAGGTCCTTGGCCCATTTGTTGACTGGGTTATTTGTTATCTTATTGTTTAATTTTTTGAGTTCTTTGTATATTCTGGAAATTAGGGCTCTATCTGAAGTGTGAGGAGTAAAGATTTGTTCCCAGGATGTAGGCTCCCTATTTACTTCTCTTATTGTTTCTCTTGCTGAGAAAAAACTTTTTAGTTTAAGTAAGTCCCATTTGTTTATTCTTGTTATTAACTCTTGGGCTATGGGTGTCCTATTAAGGAATTTGGAGCCCTACCCCACAATATGTAGATCGGAGCCAACTTTTTCTTCTATCAGGTGCAGGGTCTCTGATTTGATATCAAGCTCTTTGATCCATTTTGAGTTAACTTTTGTGCATGGCGAGAGAAAGGGATTCAGTTTCATTTTGTTGCATATGGATTTCCAATTTTCCCAGAACCATTTGTTGAAGATGCTATCCTTCCTCCATTGCATGTTTTTAGCCCCTTTATCAAATATAAGAAAGTTGTAATTTTGTGGATTGGTTTCTGTGTCCTCTATTCTGTACCATTGATCCACCTGCCTGTTTTGGTACCAGTACCACGCTGTTTTTGTTACTATTGCTTTGTAGTACAGTTTGAACTCTGGTATCGCTATACCTCCAGATTCACACTTCCTGCTTAGAATTGCTTTTGCTATTCTGGGTCTTTTGTTATTCCATATGAATTTCATGATTGCTTTATCTATTTCTACATGAAATGACGTTGGGATTTTGATTGGCATCGCATTAAACCTGTAGAGAACTTTGGGTAATATCGCCATTTTGATGATGTTAGTTCTGCCTATCCATGAACATGGTACATTTTTCCATCTTCTAAGTTCTTCTTCTATCTCTCTCTTTAGGGTTCTGTAGTTTTCATTGTATAAATCTTTCACCTCTTTTGTTAGGTTGATTCCCAAGTATTTTTTTTTTTTTTGAGGATATTGTGAATGGAGTGATTTTCCTCATTTCCATTTCAGAAGTTTTGTTGCTGATATACAGTAATGCCTTTGATTTATGCGTGTTGATTTTATATCCTCCCACTTTGCTGAATTCATTTATTAACTCTAGCAGTTTCTTTGTAGACCCTTTTGGGTCTGTTAAATATATTATCATGTCATCCGCAAATAGCGATAATTTAAGTTCTTCTTTTCCTATTTTTATGCCTTTAATTTCTTTTGTCTGTCTAATTGCTCTGGCTAGTATTTCAAGAACTAAATTGAATAGAAGTGGTGAGAGAGGGCATCCCTGTCTAGTTCCAGATTTTAGAGGAAATGCCTTCAGTTTTTCTCCATTTAGAATGATGCTAGCCTGAGGCTTAGCATATATAGCTTTTACAATGTTGAGGTAAGTCCCTGTTATCCCTAGTTTTTCTAATGTTTTGAACATAAAGGGATGCTGTACTTTGTCGAATGCTTTTTCTGCATCTATCGAGATGATCATATGGTTCTTATCTTTAAGTCTATTGATGTGGTGAATAACATTTATTGATTTCTGTATATTGAACCATCCTTGCATCCCAGGGATGAATTCTACTTGATCATGGTGCACAATTTTTTTGATGTGCCTTTGTATCCGGTTCGCAAGAATTTTATTGAGGATTTTTCATCTAGGTTCATCAGAGATATTGATCTGTAGTTTTCTTTCTTTGAGGTGTCTTTGTCTGGTTTTGGGATCAGGGTGATGTTGGCCTCATAGAATGAATTTGGAAGAGCTCCTTCTTTTTCTATTTCTTGAAATAGCTTGAAAAGTATTGGTATTAATTATTCTTTGAAGGTTTTGTAAAACTCTGCTGTATACCCATCCGGTCCAGGGCTTTTCTTGGTTGGTAGTCTTTTGATGGCCTCTTTTATTTCTTCCTTTGTTATTGGTCTGTTTAAATTGTGTGTGTCTTCCTGACTCAATCTGGGCAGATCATATGACTTAAGAAATTTATCGATATCTTCACTATCTTCTATTTTATTAGAATATAGGGTTTCAAAATATTTTCTAATTATTTTCTGTATTTCTGTAGTGTCTGTTGTGATATTGCCTTTTTCATCCCGTATGTTAGTAATTTGAGTTCTCTTTCTTCTTCTCTTTGTTAGCATGGCTAAGGGTCTGTCGGTCTTATTTATTTTTTCAAAGAACCAACTTTTATCAATTTTTTCAATGGTTTTTTTTGTTTCAATTTCGTTGATTTCCGCTCTGATTTTAATTATTTCTTGTCTTCTACTACATAAAATTCAAATTATATAGTAAGCTTTCTGAAAGAGTCCCAACCCATTAATCCAACCTGATTTCCCATTATACCTTCATCCACCCAAGTACTTGCTCCAGCAAATGCCTATGAGCTTTCCTGCCTGTACACGCTACATTCTACTGTTCTCTTCCATCTAAAATGCCCTCCTTCTATCACTATTTTACAAAACACTATCTTCTTATAGGTCAGCTCAAATGTCACCTCCATGATAAACCGTTTTCCACTCCCTACTCTCCATATCAAAAGTAATCTTCTTCCTGTCTCTTTTTATTATACTTAATATTATTCAATTCCTTGAGGAACCCACATGTTGTTCATCTTTATTGTTTCTGAACTGTACCATACACATAATATTTATTATTCATTTTAATCAATTTGTTAAGTTGACTTTTAACAGTCTTTCTCCTAACCACACTTTCTGTGTGTCACCAACAATATATACTGGAATTTACTGGTGCTAGAGATATGAGAGATGATCCCTACTGTGGCACACATAAAAAGATAATTAATAATCCAGGGTGCATACTGGTTGCCAAATGAGCAGCATAAACAAATTTTATAAGCATTCAGAAGAGGGATAAGCCAACAATGGATGGCACAGCGAAAAAAGGTATTTTAATGACTATGCAGTTTTAAATTAAAATTTTATCATAGATATCTATAATGCATTGTTTCTCTCTTTCACCTAATAATAACCTGACCCAGAATTTCTAAATCGAAAAGCATAGTATTAGAGAAGGCATCACTTAGAGGTGGTCAGGGAAAAGCCAAAAAAAAAAAAAAAAAATCAGCATAAAACTGTGCCATAGCACTATAATTTTTAATGAAAATATTATGAATAAAATAAACCACAATGCCAACTGTACTGAAGACCACTTTTTCTACATAGATTCCTTATTTTGTTAAGAGTGCAATACTTCCCTCATACAGCCCATGTACCTCAACACCACTGAAACGACTAGTTCAAGGACATAGGATTTAATCCTGGCCATTTGAAACAGAGGGGAGAAATTTTCTAGGTGTTTCTATGAAAAGAAAAGTCTTATTCCTCTTAAGAGACCTACAGAAACACGTCTCTCTCTCCCTTCCCACCTGGACAGAGGGGCATGTTCCTCCAATGCCATTCTATAACCTCTAGGGAAAACAGTGGTTTGTTTTTGTTTTTGTATTTGTTTTATAAACTAAGTCAGTACAGTGGCACATGCCTATAATTCTCAGTTTCTTGGGAAGCTGAGGCAGGAAGATTGCAAATCCAAGACCTGTCTCTGCAACTCAGTGAGGCCCTAAGTAACTCAGCAAAACCCTGTCTCAAATTAAAAATAAAACGGATTGGGAATGTGGCACCCCAATCCCTGGTATCCTCCCCTGCAAAAAAAAAAAAAAAAGACATAGTAGAAGTAGTCTATACTACTCAAAGAACCTGGAAGTTTGATAACACTGCTGATATACTAAACTAAGAAGTGTACCCTACCTTTGCTTTTTTTTCCCCTTTTCTTTTTGGTACTAAGATTGAACCCAGGGGCACTTAACCACTGAGCTACATCCCTGGCCCATTTTTTTATTTTCTATTTTGAGAAACAGTCTCACTAAATTGCTCAGGGTGTCACTAAATTACTAAGGCTGGCTTTGAACTTGAGATTCTCCTGCCTAGGTCTCCCAAGCTGCTGGGATTACAGGTGTGCCACCACTGTGCCCAGCCCCTACCTTTGCTCTTGATAGTTCGATGATACAACTTTCCTTATTTTTTAAAGCAGTTTGCATTGAATTTTCAGTTACTTAGAAACAAAAGCACCCTATCAACCCTCCATTTCCATTGTGTGATCAACCACCTTTTTTCATTACTATACTATCATTTAAACTGTTTTGTTTTTGTTTGTTTGTTTGTTTTTTATTCTAACCACTAGGGTCAAGACTTGAGCCATCAAGAATTTGAACCATTTATGGAGCAGAATCATTAAATTCAAGAAATGTAAATGTTCACAAAATTCCTTTGGAGTTCATTTTAAAGAAAAGACAAAAAATAAATAGTCCAGATCTGTTATAATCTTTAAAGAATAGTTATTAAAAAGAAAATACACAAAGTCAAAGATGATTTTTTTGTTTGTTTGTTTCGAAAACAAACAAACCACATTTCACTAAATAGTTATCTCTGTTTAGAGACACAAACAATCAAGATGCTGGGAATGTGGTATATCCAAGAGGGCATGGAAACTCAGTATACCCTCTTCCACCATACCGTTAAATCAGGAACAGCCTGATTTCTGAGTTGTATCCTTTAAAATAAAGTGATATTAATGGGTCCAAACTTTTACAATGAAACTTGCTGGTTTTTGGAAAGAAAATACTTAAAGCTACATAACAAAGAGCTTGCTGCCTAACATGTAAAGAGGAAAAGCAAACAGAACAGAGGCAGTTCAGTTGCTTATAGATTTCACTGAAAACTTTATAGAGAAGAAAGCCCATGAACTATCTTATAAATGTTGCCTTCACACTAAATAATAAATATAATAAATGAACCATCAAAAAATTACCCCAAACTAGTCTGAGCTCCATCTCCAATATGGTAGAACAGAATCATATACAACTATTGGGAGGTTGGTGACTTTCAGAAATGGAAATGTTATAGTAGAATAAATAAAAATGGAGAGAAGCAGTTAAAAGTACAACAAAAGCCCTTCCACGGAGAGAGGGTAAACAGTTTCAACTAAAAATTTTCTTGGTGTTTCTTCATAAAGCTTACTGAATTTTCAAAACAAAAAATTGAGATTCAAATACAATGTGAGCCATTTGCAGAGAATTTTTAAAAGAAAATTAAACAGACTTTCTAAGTAATTTTTAAAATTAACATATCTTTACCTCAAAATTTAAGTGTCATTGAATAACAACAGTATTAATTTTTGTTAAAACTCTAAATAACTTCACTTGTTTGTGAAGAAACCAAAATAAATTTTTGTATATTTGAGAATTGAAATGTAAATTAAAATCATTGCTGCAAAGGAACTACTATTACTGCTGGAACAAAAATTCCTTTGTCATTTCCAAATACTAGTTACATCATTTCCTTGAAGATCTTTTCAAATTGGATGAAGCTGTGCTTTTTGGTAACATATCTAACTGAAAATATACATATATAACACTATTATAAATATTTCATCCTGATTCTAAGCCAGGGGTATATATTGTAAGGCACTATGATTACAATCTGCCTTAAATTATTTTCATTCTCATTAAAAGCACTGAATCTAGACAACAAAATGATTATTGATTTAAGATGTATTTTAGGACTAGTGGTAGAGCACCTGTCTACACTGTACAAGGCCCTAGGTTAAAGATCTAGCACTACAATTAAAAAAAAAAAAAAAATTTCTGCTAGTAAGATGTGTTTTATTTATGGCTTTACTAATTTTGAATGTCATCTCTCCCTTTTAAGTAAAATGCAAAAGTAAATAAATTTCAGGCATATAATTGTCAACAAAATAAATGACAAACAATACAAAATAGAATCAAAATAACCCTATGAAACAAACTAATCAGAATGATTTCTAATATAAGGAAACAAAGTACTGTATAATTCAATAATAATTTCTGTTGGGGTGTGTTTTTCAATACACATTTGAGTGGAACTATTCCTAACATTCAAACTAAATAAACAAGTCATCTGCTGAAAACCTGACTTACGAGTGTTAGAGGGGCTGGGATTGTGGCTCAGTGGAAGAGTGCTTGCCTAGCATGCATGAGGCCTTGGGTTAGAACCTCAGCACCACATAAATGTGAAATAAAGATACTGTGTCCATCCAAAGCTAAAAAATAAATATTAAAAAAAAAAAAAAGAGGGCTGGAGATGTGGCTCAAGCGGTAACGCGCTCGCCTGGCATGCACGGGGCGCTGGGTTCGATCCTCAGCACCACATAAAATAAAATAAAGATGTTGTGTCCACCGAAAACTGAAAAATAAATATTAAAAAATATTCTCATTCTCTCTCTCTCTCTCTCTCTCTCTCTCTCTCTCTCTCTCTCTCTCTCTCTCTCTCTCCCCCCCCCCTCTTTAAAAAAAAAAAAAAAGAGTAGTTAGAAAGCTGACCAATTTTCCCATTCGGTCATATGAATAGCTCAGAATCTCTCTGAAACAAACTTCTCTTAACACTGTCCTAAAAAAGAAATGAGGGACATAATTGGTCAATTATTTAGACTTCAAAATTTTCTTTATGAAAAGTTGAAATTTATTACAAGAAGAGTTTCATTTAATATGAGACATTGCTTTGGATTTACAAGGATCAATCTGAATTTCAGCTTGACCAGCTGAGTACTGCTAAAATAAAGCTATCTCCACAGTTGCATATTTGACAAGTATTCTGATATCTCCCCTCACAGTACTTGATAGCTTACTAGTTTATACAAATGATAATCATATGGTCATTTGCATCATTTGTATGATTTGTCTTTCTGCTCTGTTGTGTTCAATTCCATAAACACTGAGTAACATTTATGCGCCTTGTGTAACTTCAGAAGTATCTATGTGTTAATGTAAATATGTAGAATTTAACATACATAGATTTTTCTGGAATAAACTATCATCCTAAAACAGAAAAAAAAACTATTTAGAAATTGCCATCTATAAGAACAGAGCAATTATTGAAGAAGAAAAAATACTGATCTATTAAAAGTACATAATGATGAACTCTAATATCAATCTCCTGTTCACTGTGTCCATCTCAGGTACAGAACTCACATCTATAATTCCAGCAACTTGGGAGGCAGAGGCGGGATCCTGAGTTCAAAGCCAACCTCAGCAATTTAGCAAGGCCTAAGCAACTTAGCAAGACCCTGTCTCTAATTAAAATATAAAAAGGGACTAGGAATGTGTCTCAGGGATTTAAGCACACTTGAGTTCAATCCCCAGTACCAAAAAAAAAAAGAAAAAATTCTCAAAGAGAAAACAAGTTTGAAGACCAGTAAGGATTAAACAAACAAGACTTTAAAATTCTGCAAAAAATTAAAACTACACTGAAATTCCATCTCACCCAGTCATAATAGCAAATATCAAAAATACAAGTAACAAAAAATGTTTATGAGGATGTAGGGGGAAAGGTACATTCATACATTGCTAATAGGACTGCAACCATTACCGAAAGCAGTATGGAGATTCCTCAGAAAACTTGGAATGGAACCTTCATTTGACCCAGTCATCCCACACCTAGGTTTATACCCAACGAACTAAAAATCGACATACTACAGGAAACTCTTCAGTACCAGGTAAACCAGGATGACTCATTTCAAATTCAACTATTTGAAGAGGTTGTACAAGGTAAACTTTTTGAAGACTTGCATGTCTTAAAAATGTCCTTATTCCACCTAATACTTGACTGAGAATTTGTCTGGATGCAGAATTAAAGTTTGGAAATTATTTTCCATCAGCACTATCCTAGTTCTTTCCAGTGTTGCTGCTAAAAAGGCTAGTCTTTCTGATTCCTGATCCTTGTATTGTGTGTGTGTGTGTGTGTGTTTCTTCTTTGTCCCCAGAGTTCTGGGACTTCTGCAATGCACAAACTATGAATTTTGGTGTGACTCAACTAACATTCACTGTGTTGAATGGGTCCCTTTTATCTAGAAACTCATGTCCTTCAGTTTCATAATGTTTTTCTAGAATTATTTCATTGACCATTCCTTCCCCTCTGTTCACTCTATTGGAATAAGAGAATTCCTCTTATTCAGATTATTATTTAAACCTCCCAAACTGGTCCTCTGTTTTTCTTTATCTTCTTTTTTCTATGACTTCTTAGGTTTTTTGCTCCATTATCTGCATTTTTTTTCATTTTTGCCTCCCAATTCTTCTTTTTAAATATTTTTTCCCTTAGTTGTTGACAGATCTTTATTTTATTTATACATGGTACTGAGAATTGAACCCAGTGCCTCACACATGCACTACCGCTGAGTCACAGTCCCAGCCTTTTGCCTTCCAATTCTTGTATGGAGGTTTTCATTTTTGCTATCATATTTTTAATTTCGAAGAAACTTTTTCATTCTCTCTTATTTTCTTTTATGGCATTCTGATTTTATTTGACAGCTGTAGTATTTTATCTCTGAGAATATTCATTACAGTTTTATGTTTCGGTTTTTTTTTTTTTCAAGTTATACCTTCCTGGCAAAGTTTGTTTCATTAGTTTCTAGTTTGAGGGTTGTTTTTTTTTTTTTTTTTTTTTTTTTTATTTATTTATTTTTTTTTTTGGTAGTTGTAGATGGACAGCATGCCTTTATTTTATTTTTTATTTTTATGTGATACTGAGGATCAAACTCAGTGCCTCATACATGCTAGGCAAGCACTTTGCCACTGAGCTACAGCCCCAGGCCTCATTAGTTGCTAATTTTTGTTGTTGTTTTTGTTGTTTGGGGGGTGCTGGTTCTCCCTATTGTTTGTAGCTGTATCTTAAACATTAGAACCTTTCCTCTGATGTCTAATATTTCTTGGCTTTCTATTTACATTTAGTTTAAGAGAATGAAAAGAAGAGCTGAAGCTCTGAATCCTCCGGTGAAGCCCACTGAATGAACTTCACTATAAAGTGATTGCCTCAGTCTTTTACTAAAGTGTCTGTAACTGGAGGCCTTTTTTTCTTGGGCTGGTCAATTCTCCAGAAATTGTTCTAATTTATAGTCTTTGTGATAGGCCTACTGCCAGAATTCTGGGAGCCTAGAATAAAACATTTATTTAATCTCCTTATTTTCAATATAAAAATGCCTACCCTGCTTGATGCCTTAACCCAGAAGGCTTCTATTTTAAACACCCAGTCTTTGTTTGAAGAGAGGGATAAAGTAGTCCAGTGACACAGCCTAGGGCAAGGGCTCTATCTAAGAGTTTCTACCTGCTTCTAAAACAGTTTCAATCAATCCTCCATATTTCAGCCCAGTCACACCTCAACTTACAGAGATTCCTGAAAGCACCAATTTCTAAGACTTCTGAGGATGTTGCCAAATAAACTGGACAGGTCCTTAGCTTAGACCAATGCTAACTTAGGATTCAACTTTCTCAGACCCCCTAAGTCAATATCATTCATCTGCTTTTTACTTTATAAAATTTCACTGCTCTTCTCATCCTTGAACATTTATGACTTTAAAAAAAGTTTACTACAGTTTTTAGGGGGTTACAGAAGGGAATAAAATTACATTTTTGTATCTTCACCATCACCAGACTCTAAAGTTTATGCTGGACGTTGTGCAAATAAGGTTAAACACAGACTAATGCAACAAAATTTTAACTTGAGAAATCAGAAATTATTTGCATTTTACTTTATTCCTTACCTTTTCCTTTTCTCACTCCATTACATACTTGTCTACAGACTGCCAACTGCTGTTTTGAAATAGTCAACTGCTATTTTGAAATAAAAGAGAGTAATACAGACTGTCAATTGCTATTCTGAAATAGAATAGGGTAAATCAAAGAGGAAAACAGGTCCCTGACAAGAAAAATACTGAGTTTCAAGCAATGTTTCAAGATACCTAGAAACACTGCTTTTAGTCTTGGGTGTAACAAGTATAACAGCATTAATTCATTCAACAACATTACCAAACACCTGTTTTGTGTCACACACTTTCCAAGACAGGCAAAGGAGTAAGAGAAGTGGTACAAAAAGGCAACAAAAGAGAATTCTGAGGGATGATGGAAGTGCTCTCTGTTCCCTAACAGCAATAGTGGTCATGACTCTACTTTGGTAAAATTCATAGGATATGCATCAAAAAGAGTAAAATTTACTACATGTAAAAATTTTAAAGAATTTTTTTATTTTTTAAAGGTTGATAGAAGCCAGGTATGGTGGCGCATGCCTATAACCCCAGTGATTTGGGAGGCTGAGGTGGCCAGCATTATCAAAAGCAAGGTGCTGGGTTGGGATTGTGGCTCAGTGGTAAAGCACTCACCTAGCACGCATGAGGCACCAGGTTTGACCCTCAGCAACACATAAAAATAAAATAAAAGGGGCTGGGGTTGTGGCTCAGCAGTAGAGAGCTCGCTTGCACGTGCGAGACCCTGGGGTCGATCCTCAGCACCACAAAAAAATAAATAAGTGAAATAAAAGTATTGTGTCCATCTACAACTAAAAAATAAATTAATTAATTAAATAAAGGTATTGTGTTTGTCCACGTACAACTAAAAAATAAATACTAAAAAAAAGATAAGTGAGGTGCTAAGCAACTCAGTGAGACCTAGTCTCTAAATAAAATAGAAAATAGGGCTGGGGATGTGGCTCAGTGGTTGAATGCCCCTGAATTCAATCCCCAGTACAGCCCCCTCACCAACAAAAAAGGTGGGTAGAAAATATAAATAAAATTATACACACCTATATACATGTATGTATACATACATGTATAGTTATATATACTTAAGACATTTCATGTCGGATTACATACATATATCTTTGCAGTACCATGAAATTATATTGCCTAGTGACATCCTAGTCATCTTAAGTCTGTATAGGTACACTCCATGATAGTCGCACAACAAAATCACTGACAACTCACTTTTCAGACTATGTTCCCATCATTAAGTGAGGCATGTATATATTAGGGAAATAGCCCTTCCCTAACCTTCCTCAGTATCTCAGATTTAAAGCCATAGGTAGAGCAAGTCAAAGTAAGTAAGAAGAAAAAAAGTCATATTGGATTAGAGTATGGTGCTAAAAGCTGAACTGGATTAAAACAACATCCACATAAAGTGTTGCACACACTAGTACTGGGAGAGTCATGAAGAACCTGAGGAGCATGAAAGAGCATCCATGGGATACAAGGACAGCCTGACATGAAGAGAGAGGCCTAGCATGGGGGCCACAGACTGAGCAAGACAAGGAGCATGCCTCTAAGGGGAAAGGGGAACAGCAATCTGGCATACAGAATGAAGGTGCAAGAAGAGTGAAGTACTGCCTAAACAAAAAAGAGTAAAAAAGTTATCTGTGTGATGGGAGGTCAATTACATACTGTGGGATTGATCACATAAGAAAATACATTAAGGATAATGGAAGCCATGATTCTGATAGGAAGGAGAGTTACAATCTGGAAAAGAAAAAACTAGAATGAACCCCATAGTATTGGAATGGAATTAGATACTGATGTAAATTCATGATATATAATAAATATAGAAACAAAAATTTATAGAAGTAAATATAGTTATAAAAATAGATATTATACATATAAGTGGGTGGATGAGTAGATAGATAGCTGGACAGATGAATGGATGAAAACATAGACAGCTTTGTCTACAAGTAGACCTGTGAGCAGCAACACAATAGCAATGAGCATATATCTAACCTGGATCTTGGCTTTTTTAAAACAACTTCCTCTATACTAAAAGGAACCAGGAACTCTGGAAAAATGCTGATTCCAGGGATGGGGCAGGGAAAGCAAAGACAAACCTGAACCACCTTGTTATACTAGAAAGCAAGAAAGTTATGCTACTTGAGCATGACTCTATCCTCAAAGAAGTCATTGGAATCTGTCAAAGGACACAGAAGCTAATTTCAAGGGGCTCTTAGCCAAATCTGGGTCTATTCAAGCCTCAAAATAAATGGTAGCGGAGGACTATAACCTAATAGTAACAAAGAAAACCATTAATGAGAAAAGGGTATGTACATAATTTCCAAATGCCACTCCACAAAATACCTATTAATTAGAAAAAAAATCAGGTATTATAGCCCTCACCTGTAGTAATCTCAACTATCTGGGAGGCTGAGGGAGGAGGATGGTAAATTCAAGACAAGCCTTGAAACACTCACCAACTTAGTGAAAGTAAAAAGGAGTGGAAATGTAGTTTAACAGTACAATGCCCCTGGATTCAATCCTCAGTACAATAAATATATACATACATATACAGAAAAGAGGGGGAAAAGCAACTTTACAGTGAAGAATCCTGGCAGACTACATCTTGGAAGCAAATCTTTACCCCTCACACATCAGAGAGAGGACTAATAACTAGGGTATATAAAGAACTCAAAAAGCTAAACAACAAATAACCCAATAAATAAATAGGCCAAGGACCTGAAGAGACACTTCTCAGAAGATGATGTACAATCAACCAACAAATACATGAAAAAATATTCATTATCACTTGCAATTAGAGAAATGCAAATCAAGATTTCATCTCACTCCAGTCAGAATGGCAGCTATTATGCATACAAGCAACAATAAGTGTTGTCGAGGATGTGGGGAAAAAGGTACACTCATACACTGATAGTGGGACTGCAAATTGGTGCAGCCAACATGGAAAGCAGTATGGAGATTTCCTGAAAAACCGGGAATGGAATCACCATTTGACCTAGCTGTCCCTCTCCTCAGTCTATACCCAAAGGACTTAAAAACAGCATATTACAGGGACACAGTCACATCAATATTTATAGAGGCATAATTCACAATAGCTAAACTGTGGAACCAAACTAGATACCCTTTAATAGATGAATGAATAAAAACAATGTGGCATATGTACACAATGAAATGTTACTCAGCAATAAAAGAGAATAAAATCATGGCATCTGCAGGTAAATGGATAGAGTTAGAGAATGTAATGCTAAGTGAAGTTAGCCAATCCCAAAAAAAAAAAAAAAAAGACAAATTTTTCTTTGATATAAGGAGACTGATTCATAGTGGGATAGGGAGCGGGAGCATGGGAGGAACAGATGAACTCTAGATAGGGCAGAGAGGTTGGAAGGGAAGGGACGGGGCATGGGGTAATTAATGATGGTAGAATGTGATGATCATTATTATCCAAAGTACAGGTATGAAGACACAAATTGGTGTGAATATACTATGTATACAACCAGAAATATGAAAAATTGTGCTCTATATATGTAATAAGAACTGTAATGCATTCCGCTGTCATATATAAATAAAAAAATTTACATTATTAAAAAAAAGAATCCTGGCAGGGCCCCAGGTACCAACTTAAAAATTATGGGGCAATATTAAATCATGCACCCCTTGAGAGGAAGAAATGAAAAGAACACAACATCATTTCTGTAATATTCTTATCAAAGATTACCTAAATCTAAATATGAAGAAATAAAACCTAAATGGGGCTACTGCAAAAGCTGCAAAATATCTGCTCTACAATCTTGGAGATTCGAGGTTATTAAAGTCAAGAAAAATCTAAAGAGATGACCCAGACTGAAAGACATGCCATCCAAATGTAACAAGTTTCTAAACTGAATCCTTTTGCTATAAAGATATTAAGACAACTGATGAAACTCAAATGAAGTGGTGCATCATTTCTAAGGATTAGATGATATTTAATTTCTTGATTTTAACAGTTGTATTGTGATCATGAAAAGAATGTAGATAATGGAGGCTGGCCTGGGTTCAATCCCCAGCACCAAAAAAACGGAAAGAAGGAAAGAAAGAAAATAATGTACACAATATACACAATCAGATCTGGGCATTAGGTAGGCAAATTATCTCAAATGGTTCCAGAGGGGGGTAAAAAACTGTACTGTACTTGCAATTTTTCTGAAAAAAAGATTGTTTTTTTTTTTTATTATCATTATTATTATTATTATTATTTACCCCTACTGGTACAGGAGAAAAAGGGTGTGTACAGCATGTGCATAGATACTCTTAGGTGGCCTCCACATCCATGCTTTCTACTGACCCAGCTTATGATGAAGACAAAAGCCAAGCATGATGGCCCACACGGTATCCCAGATGCTAGGCAAATTCAAGGCCAGCCTCAGCAATTTAGCAAGACCCTTAGCAGTTTGGTGAGATCCTGTCACAAAATAGAGAATAAAAAGAGACTGGGGATTTAATTCAGTGGTGTAGAACCCCTATGTTCAATCCCTAATACCAAAAGTAAAAATAAAAATGATTTTTTAAGTGAAAAAATTATTAGAGAAGTAAACAAGGACCATATTTAAAAATTGTGTACACCATGCCAAAAAATTTAAAGTCATCCTGAAAGCTGTCAGTTGTCACTGAAGATAGGTATTAGGCAGGATATGGACATGATCAAAGACCATCAGTTTTTGTTTTTTTAATTCCTTTCACTACAAAGGTGCTGGATATGTAAAAATCCCAATGTTATCTGGTTAGAGACACATGTAATAAGGAGGTTACAGATTACTTAGCAGTTGAAGGGAACACAAAAACATGATTAATAGAACAGTATACACACATATGAAAGCCACAAATATCTAAATCCATTTATACAGGCTTATTACAAACAAGTCAATTGAGCCAGATGCAGGCAAAGTAGAATGAAGACAGAATAACCCACCAAGTGTTGCACTTAACTGATATTACCAAAGGCACACATGCAAAGAAACAATATGATCACACTTAATTACAATCTTAAACAATGTACCATAGCAAGGAACTTATATAAGAAACTGTCAGCTTAACATGTATCAGTCAGAAATGGGAGTGCCACATTACAAAGGCATGCAGTGAAAAATGCAGAAACAGAAATTATACTAGACTTGCAAATAATATCTTGATTTTAAACATAAACTCTAGGAAAATCTTTGTAAGTATTAGTTTTCATTGCATATCAACATGTTAGCTCACCACAATACCTGAGCTTTCAGTCTGTTGTAAAATGTTTCTTAGTAATGACTTTTGGTCAGGGCAAAGCCATATAGGTAGCTAACAATATAATTTCTAAATAGGGCATTAGTCACTGCCTCCTAGAGACAATATTTCCTAATATTTTAAAACAAGGTTTTTTTTTTTTAATTCAATGCAGAACACTAAGAAAGTGCTTGACTACTTTTAAGAATATCTAAGTCAGGCTGAGGTTGTAGCACAGTAGTAGAGTGCTTGCCTAGCATGCGTGAGGCACTGGGTTCAATCCTCAGCACCTCATAAAAATAAATAAAATAAAGATCCATCAACAACTAAAAATTTAAAAAAAAAGAATATCTGAGTCAACCTGGGACATTAACCACACCTAATAAATAGTGATACTTACGAACAAGATTCTGTTTTTGGAAAGATCTCTGATTAATTTAGTTCTATTTCACAACTATGACAGTACCTATCTGTATCAATAATTAGAGAATCAATTCAATTAAAAAATAATCAAGTTTTTCTGAAAAAGCATTTACTAGGTTAGCAGGAGCACCTTCACAAAGCCAAAAACTACACAAAGGAAAAACTCAAAAGCATATATCAAGTTTTACTGTCCTGTGTTTATAAATATATACCTAACATATATATATATATATATATATATATATATATATATATATATATATATATATATATATCCCCGCACCAACTTAATATATATTGCCAAAATACTTGCAGGTGATGCAAATGAGGGGTTGTAGCTCAGTGGTAAAGTGCTTGCCTAGCACTTGTGAAGTTCTGGATTCGATCCTCAGCACCACATAAAAATAAATAAATAAAGATATTGTGTCCATCTACAATTAAAAATATTTTTTAAAGTACTAAAAAATGTTAAATATGCAAATGATAAAGGTGAATCATTCAAACCTTCACCTTTGTTTGGACTTTAATGACAATATTCAAAAAATAATTCAGTAGAAGAATTTGGGAATCACTTCCTTTCACATAACCAGTTTAAAGCTCTGACATCATGTATGGTTCCCTAGTGTATGTTAGCATTGCCCAAATTCAATCAGTTGTTTCTCATAAAGAGTTCCACAATTAAAATGACTTAGATCAACAAAGTTAAAGAAGTTCCTGTATCAGAACTTTTGAAACTTCTATGAAAATATGCTTTCTAATATCCAAAGAGGGATGCAACAAGCAATAGTTCCCACTCTCACATATCCACTGAACCCTTAATTTTCAAAATATTCGTTTATATCTCGACATACAATTTCAAAAATGTTAGTGAACAATTAATTTTCTTCTTACTTACTGTACGACCATAATAGGCTTCTATGGATGCTACATAATCTTTAGTCCATAAAAGGCCTGAAGTGAACAACATATCAATAATGATTTTAATCTTCTGTGCTGAGGTCTAGAACTCTACCAGTAATTTTCAGATTGAAGTTATATAAAAATAAAATTTAACTAGCCACTTCATAATATTTACTATACTAGTAGAAAAAATGCATTAGCTTAATATTAGTCAGAAAATAGTTCAATTAATAACAAAATAGTTCAATTAATTTTCCAATGCAAAATATCTTATATTAAAAGAGAAACTAAGGGGCTGGTGTTGAGGCTCCTCAGTGGTAGAGTACCTGCCTAGCATGTGTGAGGCCCTGGGTTTGATTCTCAGCACCGCATATAAATACATAAAATAAAGGTCTTAAAAAAAAAAAAAAGAGCACAAATTGCTATTAAAAAAAGAGATAAAAAAACTAAGATGTTTGCATAGTCACATACAGATACTTTCAATGCAATAAAATTTAATAAAATATTGTAAGACGTTTGTTAATGTTAAAGTTATTTACATATATCAGTACAGTTACACACTTCAACTATACTTAAGTAAAAAAAAAATGGCATTTTAGTTTTTCCTTTATCACAAGACTACACAGATTAGAAATTTTAAAAGTAATGGGTTTCGGTACACACCTGTAATTTCAGCTATTCCAGAGGCTGAGGCAGGAGAATCCCAAATTCAAGACCAGCCTCAAGAACTTAGAGATTCCATCTCAAAATAAAAAAGTCTGGGGATATAGCTCAGTGGTAGAGCACCACTAGGTTCAATCCCCAGTATTGAAAGGAAGGAAGGAAGGGATGGAGGGAAGGAGGCAGGGGAACAGAACAGAATGGGAAAGTAACCCACAAAATATAAGACAAATCATCAGAAAAGAAAAACCCTAAACTGACTTATCTTCTGGCAAAATAAGCTATTATGATGATGTCCATTTTTCACAGACTTTGAGATGTTAAGCAACTTGCCTAAATCACCCAGTAAATAATTAGACTCAGTCTAAATCCAAACCCCTGATCTTTAAACTATCAAGATGAATTATTCTCTAGAATTATTATCTGCTACCATAATATTTGGGGGAAAAAAGTTTATGATAATTACAGAGTTCTAATTGTTTACAAGATGCTGAAATAGCACCAATTATATATGATTTTTCTCCTTAAAATTTTTTCTCTGGTTTCATTACAGTACAAATAAATAGGTGCTGGCACATGAAACAGCTTCAAGCACACAGTGTTATACCCAAGTTAATTCCCACACTAGTCAAAAAGTCCGAAATGAACTGCTTAGCTAAAACACTGGAAATTAAACAATACTTAACACTATAACGGATTCTAAAGTTGCATGACTCCATTACCCTTTCCTTTAAACATCATGAAGTATTGAAATCTTTTCAGATACACAATAGTTTGTGTAATAGTTTGTGTAACAGTTTGTATAACATATCACAATTACAGTAACTTAAGCTGTAAGAGATAAAGTGAAAATTTCTATATTTAATGTGAATGCCTATAAGCTAAAAGCAAATTTAATCAGTATAAGAAAATGTCGTACACAGAAACTTCTCAGTAATTTCAAATAATTTTTAGGAATTGACCGCACAGATCATTATACCTAATTCACTCATAGGGTGTACTTCTTATATCAACAGCACCCCTTTTATACTACACCACAATTAAGTTTATCTTCAGATCACGACTTTCACACAGTAAATAAAGTTCACAATCACTGCATAAAATATCACTTTTTCATATTTGGATTCTTTCTCCAAACCATATAGTATCCCAAAATTTCTTTCTAACCCCGAATCTCAAGAGTTTCAAGGAACACCACAATCTCACAATGAAATAGCATCTTCCAAAGACTTTTATATAAAACACTGGTTACCATTCCTCCTTCAGATATTCTGCACACACACAAAAAAAGAATTCCATAACCAGATAAATTCCATAAATTATAGGATAACCTACAATATTTTAAAGTTAAATTTTATTGAAAAGTTTCTCAAACTTATCTGACTATATAAACTTCCCCACTCCCTACATACACAAAGTGTCTTTCAATATCCCATGGATTTACAGAACACATTTTGAAACTAGGGAAGAAGCTAGATGAAGAAGTCCTATTACTAAAACAGAAGCAAAAATTCAATACAGAATTAAGGGGCAAGAAAGTGAATTTGAAATGGGGAGCCAAATCTCCATGCCTCCTGTTATTATGAAGCCAAAATGCCACTCTTCCATATAGTGCATATAAAGGAATACTATAACAGGAAGAAAGGATCAGCCAACAGAAAACTGGTCATTCTCTACCTACAGGTAGAAATTATGAAGAGGAAATGTGGAGAAGCTATCTAGGAAGTCCTGATCAGCATTAATTGAAAGAAAAGCAAATCTTCTAAATCTGGAAAGGAGTTTTACATTCAATGTAAAAGGGACGCTCTCACTAATGCCTGGAATAACATTTAGTTATATTGTGGGCCATTAAAAATATTATGGAAAGAATTTCTTGATTCATCAAGATATGGAAAAAGCAGTTGAGCAATTCATGGTCTTTAATACTTAAAACTTGAGTCACTCTGCCTAGCAGTTCCATGATAATAATAATAATAAAAATCTATGAAACTAGCAAATCCTCACCTACGTCTATCCTAGAGTTAATAGGAAAACACACCAAGAAACTACTACTATTGTTTATAGGTCATATGATTATGACCAATGAAAGTCAATATTCATTAACCAAAATAGAAAAGGAAAATTACAAAGGAGTGATGTTAAGTCTGTCTAGTAAATTCTTCTAAATTAAAAATACACAATCATTCACAAGTCAGACTGAAGCAGCAACTCAGGAACACAGTTTATACTGATTCTCATTCTTTCCCCTTTCTGTTTTCCCCTTTACCTCTTGTCTCCATTCCTTTTCCCCTCCTCTTTCAGTGTTATCCAAGTTATTGTGTCCCTACCTACACTTTTTTTTTTTTTTTGGGGGGGGGGGTAACTGAGATTTGAATTCAGGGGCACTCAACCACTGAGCCACATCCCCAGCCCCATTTTGTATTCTAGACAGACGGTATCACTGAGTTGCTTAGCGCCTCACCTTTGCTGAGGCTGGCTTTGAATTCTCAATCCTCCTACCTCAGCCTCCTGAGCTGCTGGGATTATAGGCATGTGCCACCGCACCCAGCCCTACACTCCTTTCCTTCATTCAACTCATCTGCCATTAATCTATCATGTGTCCTCTTTGAAGAAAAAAGAAAAACCTATGATATTTTCACTGCTAAATAATCAACATGATATAGCTTCATCTACCCTATCATATTCAACACACACACACACACACACACACACACACACACACACACAGGTTTGAACCCAGGGGTGCTCTATCACTGAGCTATACCCCCAGTCCCTTTTGTTTTTGAGACAGGGTCTCACTAAATTGTCAGGGCTGGCCTCAAATTTGCAATCCTCCAGCCTCAGCCTCCCCAGTACCTGAGATTACAGGTTTGTGCCACCACACTGGCTCAAACTCAATCTACAATGAGAAATACAAGAAAACACAAGTGTTTTACATAACAATACTTATTCTATGAGCTTAATATTTCCAACTAGTCTATTTAATTTTTAAGTGCTGGTTAGACTTAGTAAATTAATTCTAAAACTTCACAATCCGTAGGATGAAAAGTAAAGAGTTTTACACAGAACAAACTGGCAATAAATGTACCAAAATCAGGGCTGGGGGCTGTAGCTCAGTGGTAGAGAGCTTACCTAGCACATGTGAGGCAATGGGTTCCATCTTCAGCACCACATAAAAATAAATAAAATAAAGGTATTGTGTCCATCTACAACTAAAAATATTTTTTTTAAGTACCAAAAGGGAAAAAGTTTTGGAAAAAACTTTTTGCCACAGAGTAGTACAGTAAAATACTAATTTGTGCCTAAAGTAGCCTGGGCTGACTATGTAATAGCAACAAGTCCTAAGATGCATAGCACATTTCATAAAATTTCCAACATATTATGGCATTTGCTAAGATATGACTTAAATTTCCATAAGAAATAACTATATTTCTAAAATTCTTAAAGTGTTAATCCTGACATCCTGTTCTCATTCATAAAACAATATACTTAAAAGAAAAAGTGATGTTCCTTAAAATAATTACTAATAAATGTCTCAATTTGTTGCAGTAACCAATACCATTTAGCAACTACCTCTAAGAGTTATTTGAGAGAGAATATAATAAGTCACCCCCCACTTGTTGAACATGTTCCTGCCATGTGCCAGAATTGTGTTGGATAAAATAATTTGTATTCACTCTTACAATAACTAGATAACTAGTATAAAGGATGTAAGTGTCCAATCTGTTTCTGAAGATATTTATATGATCCTAATTGAGAATTTACATAAAAATAAATTGATCATCTGTATTCAATTAATGTCTTAATAATTTGATATGGTTAATAAATTCTACTCAGGAAAGCTAACAGTAAAGAACAGCAGACACAAAGAATAAAATACCCTAGACATTTAGATCCTTCTAAGCAAGCCACAATTATCTCACTCAATTAACCCACACATGAAAAAAATGTAAATAAGCTTTACAACTACTTTCATAAAAGAAAATGTTGGGGCTGGGGTGGTAGTTCAGTGGTAGAGCACTTGCCTAGCATGTGTAAAGCACTGGGTTTGATTCTTAGCACCACATAAAAATAAAAGTCCATCAACAACTAAAAATATATTTTCAAAAGGGAAATGTTTACACCATAGTACTTGCCTATGTGCCTGAGTGACAAGTTTATCAATCATTTATTCTCTGTGTAGCACACATAAAATATGAATAAGCTATAAAATTGTTTAATGATTATTTGCATAAAAGATCAGAAAGCATCAAAAAAATTATCCACATACAGCCCTGCAAATTTTTGTCATATGAAATATTATCTTATATCTATTTTTTGAGTAAATTGGTAAAGAATTCCCTAAAATTCCAATTTCCCATTTCAAAGTAGAAGACAGTCAATTCAATAAATAATGAACTCATACAGTCATCAAGTTAGTTTACAACATTAAAGTTAGCTTTACTTCTATAAATTTACTGTAACTATTCTAGAATTATACTACTAACTTCAAAACTACCACTTTATAAACAAACATACAAACTATAATCAACAGTTTAGAAAACATAGGAGATAAAAACATTCTTTCAAATCATACTGCCTATAACTGGAAAATATTATTATTAAATTTAAAATATCTATGGTCTTAAGGTGCTTTTATCCCCATTCACCAGTACTCTTCAGCTTAATCCCCTCTTCCTCCCTCCTTTTCTACTTATTTCTTCCTTCAAGCCATAGGTACCAGAAGCAAGGAATGCTATCAAATAAAAACAACATATCTGACTTTGAATTGTCAGTTTTGCTACTGTCATGATACTGTTAAGAACAAAACATTAACTGTACCAATATAAAAGTAAAATGAACCATAACTAGGAATAAATGAAATCAATGGAAATGAGGCATTCGTTAAAATCTTGGCTGACTCCTTTTTTTATTTATTTATTTTGGGGGGGGGGTAGTTGTAGATGGACAGCATGCTTTTATTTTATTTATTTATAGTTTTATGTGGTGCTAAGGATTGAACCTAGAACCTTGCACGTGCTAGGCAAGTGCTTTGCCACTGAGCTACAGCCCAGCTCCAGCTGACTCCATTTTTAAAAGTAACCAATTATCAGCATAAACTCAAGAGTATCTAGGTAGTACTTGCATAAATATAAATAACAAACACAAATATTTAGAACACAATACACAGTATTTAACTACACTGTTCTCCTGCTGCAATTACTTTAAAGATTTAAAGACCTAATATTTTTCAAATTATTAAAATCAAACTAAAAATTATATATAAGGCAAATCTAAATTACCAAATTTAACCCAAACAATAATCCCTTGCAGATTCCATCAGATATCATTATTAATAATAATAATAATGTTCTAAAAAATCAAATTGAGACAAATTCACAATCTGGAAATTTCCTTAATCTAAATTGTTTTCTATATAATGTTAGGTAATGCAAATAACATAGATGATTTCCCAAAAATGTAATCAATTTATACATGAAGTATGGCTCATTTATTTTGATTCTTGGATGAAAAATAACGTCATTCTTAACCTAAACTCCCCAATAACTTAAGGATAGTAAATACTACCATGATACATCCCCACAGCTCTTCCATTCTTTCTTTCTTATTCTTCACTCAATCTTCTGTGGTTAATATCCACATTTTCAAGACCTCATACTCCAACTGGAGATATAACTCTGTGGTAGAGCATTTGCCTAGCATGTGTAAGGCCATAGGTTGTACTCCCAGCCTCACACACACACACAAAAAAAAACTGTTGAGACTTATCAGACACTGCCTAGCCCTATACAAAATAATTCCTTAAAAAGTCTATTCTCAGGCTGGGGTTGTAGCATAGTGATAGAGCGCTTGCCTGGCACATGTGAGGCACTGGGTTCAATCTTCAGCATCACATAAAAATAAATTAATAAAGGTTATTTTACTTTTTTTTTAAATTCTATTCCCTTGATCTCTAAGTACTGAAAAACAATGATAGTTTAAGAAACTGTACAATTTGTTATCAGACTTCTAAAAAGAAAAGCTGTGAAGGATACAACTAAAATAACTATCAATTGTGATAAGTCCTGGTTAGAATTACTTTAGGGATCTTAATAAAAATATAAAGTATTTGGCTAAATATTTGTTTTTTGTTTTTTCACTTTTTTGGCTTAAGTAACTATATAAGCAACAGTGCTTTCTACGCATACAGAAGAAACAACATCCAAGAAAATATACTTAATGGAAAGACATAAGTTAACAATACAGCAAAATATCTCAAAGCACAAAGCTTTGAGATATAAATCAGAAGTAGAGGGAGAACATTTCTCTTTTATCATAAATTATATAAAATTATATTTTCCACTGATACACATAAAGACTTTTCCCACTATTTTGCAAATGAGAAAGGATGTTAAATGACAAACACAATCACAGACTAGAGTGTCACTATAAAACCATAATTTCAAAACTCAAACTATAAAAATACCAAAACCTTCATGGAGGGGGAGAGGTGGAGATATTGGCACACACCTATAATCCCAGCCATCAGTCTGCTGAGGCAGGAGGATAGCAAGTTCAAAACCAGTCTTGGCAATTTAATGAGACAGCATCTCAAAACTAAAATTTTTTTTAAAAAAATGGGCAGGGTGATGTTCCTCAGGGATAAAAGCACCCCTAGGTTCAATCTCCAGAATCACAAAAAATAAACCAATAAATAAAAGTACCAAGACCTTAGTGTTCGAAAAGAAAACACTATAGAACTCCTAAAATTTAGGAAACATGAGAAATTACACATGCTTTATAAAATATTTTACTCTATACATTAAACACACACACACACACACACACACACACACACACACAACCCAAAACCAGCACTCTTGAGAGAGTAGTTTCTTGAAAGATTAGTTTAGATTTCTTACATTTCCAGTATGACTATGGTGGCCTATTTTTTTTTTTAAATCATCCAATTCACATATTTTTTAAAAACCTCATGACATCATGTTGCTATAAATCTTTTAATACTCGAAAATTTGATAATTACAATTATTATATGTTAGGCATTCTTGAATCAGTGGTTGACCTAAGAAACTAATTTTGAATAAATTTCAAATTAAAAAAATAAAAGAAAAGAAACAATCAGCCCTTGACTTTTACTTCAGGAAAATAAAGTATCACTTGGGAACAAGGATATTTTGGCATAAAAACTTTTCAATTAAAAAAAAAATCTTTTCAACCAACTAAAATTACTAGTATTCCAAAGGTACAAAATGCTAGTTGGCCAAAAATCTTTCCAAAGCCAATGCATACCACTATATATGGACTGGGCAATGATCACGGCAGTTGGGTTAGACTGCACCCATATATAACATGAGAGGCTAAAGAATTTCAGCCAAGCCTTGAAGCTTGAAGGTCACATGGAGGGATAGCTCACAGAGCATCAATGATCAATTCCACTACAAGAAGTCTTCTAAATCACATCTATATTTAGAAGACTGGAACCAAAAGACCAACAGTTTAGACTGAAACTCAGAGTAAAGTCTTCAGGTGGTAGCTTTCCCCATTCTCCATCAACAAATTTTTTTAAGTATTTGTCAAGTCATCTTTCTGAACGTAACAATTTTTTTTAAAGCCCATGTTTAGCTTGTGCTTTGCTTGCACTATATGGAGATGAAATGAAACACACTGCTCAGCACCTTCACGTTTCTGTTGTCCTAAGATAAACAGACATTTCAATATCTCCTCCCATTTCAAGAGTGATTTCCAAAGTCTGGGAAGGAATGTTTCCACCCACAAATACCTTTCAACTGAATGGCTGTCATACTGCCATGGATAAGGCAACACTGAACAATAATCCATTTTTGCCCATCCCAAATTTATTTTAAATCTCTTACTGCTGACCTAAAAACCTAAGTTCTTCATCATAATTTCCACAATAGGTAGGCCTTACGTCAAGGCAACAATTGAGTAGAGTGGTCTTACTCTTGAAAAAATATTTACCAAAAACCAGGGGAAAAAATATTGAAAAACTAGTGTTTGATCTTTAATTATAAATATATATAATTTTTTCGTTACAGAGTTTACTCATAACTCTCCATAACAATTAAATCATAAAGCACAGCTAAAGATTGTTTTTTTTTTTTAACTTACCCCATTCTAGGTATTCAAGAATGTTCTTCTCTCTTCTCAATGGAGAATTATTGCATTCATCATAAAGGCAGATGAGTATATCCAGTAAGGTCTCCACGCTGAAGCACTGCCCATTGGTCTGAGCCGGCCCATCCAAAATAAATTGCTCCAATTGCCTCAAACGTACTTCTCCGGACATGTTTGCTTCGATTTCTGTTGATTTGCTTCTAATTTGTTATTACAAGTTTGACTATTTACTATTTGAACCTAAATTTTAAAAGGTGTGGTTTTAGAAATAAACCACTTGTTATTCCAATAACTGTCATGCAATGCTGGTGCTGAATTAAACATCCAATACACCAGTAACCTCACTTAACTGAAACGTCTTCAATTACACCCATATACATATATTTGGAGGGTAAGTTATCATAAAATATATTTAATACATTTTAAATGAATAATACAATTAAATCGTATATTTAAATAAAATAATAATTAAACGAACTAGAGTCAACACTTCTTAAAAAAAAAAAAAAAAAAAAACTCTTCTCCTTCATTCAAAATTCAACTCTTGCAACGTAATCCTGAAATGAATCCGGTTGCATCATTAATGAATAAAGTCCCCCTTTGCACGAGCAATTTACTCCCCGGGAAGAAAGAAAATAGAAAAGGGAGGAAAAAAAACAGAATGTATAGAAGGGGGAGGGAAAACCAAAAATTCTGCTGCAAATCCTCCCAACCGCCACTTGGATAATGCATCAGCGGCAATTTCTCCACCGGGAAAGGGAGGGGGCGAGGTCCCTGAAGCAGCTCTCCTCAGCGCCAAGCACGCCAAGTCTTGCCCGGAGGAGGCTTTTCCTTTCTCCTCCCGAGGTCCTTCTTTTTAAGGCTTTGCAGTTAGTCCTATTTCCAACTGATTCCAGCGAAAACTCTTCATTTTTTTCTCCCGGCTTCTCCCAGGGGCCTGACGGGCAGCACGGCCGGGATTAGGAAGGCGGGCTGCGGGCGGCTCTCCCACCCGGGCTCCGGGAGCAGCAGCTACTTGGCCGCCGGAGCCCGCTCCATGTCGGTGGTCGCTCGCGGGCCCGGCCGGGCTGGGCCGCGCCTGGCGGAGAGCCCGGTGTCCCCCGCACCCGGACCGCGGCCGCCGCGCCGGAACCTCCCGATGCCCCTGGGCGAGGGGGGTGCTCTTCTGGATTCAAAGGACACGGACGGCAGCAGCTGCGGCGTCGCGGGCGGCTCCGGCGGCTACTTCTCCCCCTTCTTCACACCCCTGGGTTAAGGGCATCTTTCCTTGGAGAGGAGGGAGGAGGCTGAGGCGCAGGAGGAGGGGTCCGTGCTGCTGGTGTGGAGACCAGAGGCTGCCGCAGCCCGGCTCCCAACCACTCCCTTCCTTTCCCTCCCAGCCTCCCCCGCCTTCCCGCTCCTCTCGCGCTCGCGCCCGGGGCTCCGCGAGGCCGCTCCAGTCGGCACCGCACGCAGCGGAGGCTCGCGGACGAGTCCGGATCCAATATGGCGGTCCCCGCCCGCGCCCCCGCGACACACGCGCGCACTCGCCCTCTCCCCGCCCCCGCCGGAGCCCCGCACGCAGCCGGGCGTTGTCCTGCGGCCCAGCAGAGTCGAGGCCCCGGAGGGGGCGCCGGCCGCTGCACAAGCCTGAGGCGCGTGCTGAGGGCCAACTCGGCCCGTGAAGCTACGGCTGCCGCAGTGTGGAATGCAGGGATACGGGAGGACTAGGGGAGGCCCAGGTGGCGGTGGCGGAGGAAGCTATGGAGACAGCATGACCGAGCCGAGCTGTGGAGCTGGCTGTGGAGCTGCGGCAGGACGCGGGCTGGGAACTGCGCCACCGCTGCCACGCCACTGGCCCCGGATCCCCGAGGCTTCTCCTACACATCGCAAATCCCAGCTACTTCCTCGTCCTGGGAGACGCCACCTGTCTTGCACATTTGCTCAGAAGGTCTAGAAGCAGACGCCTTTCTGCTTCCACCAGCTCTGGAAAAGACGGTGCCTCTGACCGCTCTTTACCTCTCCGTCCCTACTCCCGCCCCCCAAATTCGGTTCTCACACAGTCGAGTCATAATTTTTTGGGTGTCTGATTAAAGAATTTATGTCACTTCTCAGGACAAAAACATAACGCTTGTATGCGCTACCATCCAAGTGGTATTTTTGTGCGCGCCCGGGCGCGCAAAGGAGAGAATTTCCCATCTCTATTTTCAAAAGTTTCCCAACGTGGAGCCTGGTGTTTTCTCCTCCGGAAATATTCTAGATGCTGCCTGTTTATCCTCAGCCAAGGTTACCGCCTACGGGGCTTTTAGCTAATGAAAGGAGTCAGGACAGTTCATCTCTGTTATCAAACCTATACCCCATTTGCACACACACACAGATAAGCACACAAGCACACTTATGATGCAGTGGCACCACGCAGCAACTGGGGCAGCAAAGGCAGTCACTGAAGAGCTAAATCACCTGATGCCTGTAGGGCCTTTCCAGGTTTTTGTGATCTTGGTTTGAAGAGAGCTCTCTACAAAATTCTCATGGAAGATCCCACATTTAAATTAATACCCCTAAACTAGGTCATTACATTTCCATTATTTCCTCTCAGATTTTCCATCTCTATGATCTTTCTCCTAAACACAATTATATTCTATTCCTTTTTCACCCCCATTATCCATGTCAATGCCCACCATGCATCTTTTTATACCTTGATATTATGGAAGCCCAAGAAGAAGGAAAAATAAAGATCTAAACATGAGTCCTAAAAATAAAGGCTAATAGAATTATTCAGTTTGCTGTGATTCACACAATATTGTGAATGTTTTGTGAAATCTACACTTTCCTGACTTAAATAAGGACAGCATTATTTTCAATGTGCTCTTGGCACATGAATATATTTAAATGTTCAGACTAGAAGCCAATCATTTCCAACCATGACATATTTATGTGTGTTGTCTAATTATAAAAGTAGAAAAGCAAAAAAAGAAAAATTTAATTATAAACTAGATAATAATCAACATTTTGGTGTTTATAATTTGTTTTCCTAAAAAATGTTTCATAGTAAAGGACAGTTTTACAGCTTCCAGTTTAGTTACCAATGCATTACAAATGTCTTTGTAGGTAAACAAATATTCTTCAACAACATGATTTTTAATTGTGAAGCCATCACATTTTGACAATTTCAACTGACCATGAGTAAAAAAGTAATCAATTCCTTCTTCTGCATTTTCAAATACAATACACTAGTGAGTGGATTCCAAGATACTTATCCAACTTACAAATAACTATCAAGAAATTTAAAAAAGAACCAAAAACATTTTATGTCTCAATAAATACTCATTAACAAGGGAGGTATGAGATGTAGATACTTAGATACTTTCCTCTATCTGTCTCTCTCTCTCTCTCTCTCTCTCTCTCTCATTCTGTGGGGGAGGGGAGAGTGCTGGCGCCACTAGGGAGGGACAGAACCCAGGGCCTCAGGCATGCCAGACAAGCATTCTACCACTTAGCCACATCCCCAGACCCAGATAAGCTTTTTTTTTTTTTTTTACAAAAGAGTCGAGCTTCCAGATCTCTCTATTCTATTAGCACTTGGGTACCACACACAGTTCAGGGTATTGAAGTTTATTAAATAACCCTTTCCACATTATTTAGAGAACAAAGGGAAGAATTTATTTTTATTTTTTAAAAAAGCACAAAGAGAAGGAAGAGGTTGAACCCAATCAATTTTGCTTGAATAATTCAAGCTCAGAGACTTAATAATTAACTAGACACTAAACACATTGTGCGGGTGTTATTTTAAATGTTCCAGTTGAAGTGTGAACATGCTTGTTAATGAAACCTGTCTTAAGCCAAAGAAAGGCACAGCCCCAGTGGCCATACAGTGCTTGAAGTTACTCCCACAAAACACAAGAGTGCCACAGGCTGCCTGGCAGGGCATTCTTTGGACAAAGAACCTGGAGCAGGTCTTCTTTGTGAAATTCTGCTTGGGGACCTACAAATTAAGTGTATACCACTGCAAACATCCAATTTGTTTGAAATAATCAGATAAAGTTTTATGAAGATGAGGGAATTAATCTGACCTTTCGGAATTGAGAGAGAACAGAAAAAAAAAGTATAATGGAATAATAAGGCAGGACAGAAGTCAGTAAGCCTAGTCCCCAGTGCAGCCTTTCTTCAAGTAATCCTCTAATTCAAAGCTAAAACTAGAAAAATCTGTTCACCTGTAGTATGTGTAACAACCGGCTCCTTTCTCACCTTGATATACCTTACTCCAAAATAAACATAGGTTCAACAATGGAGAGCAGAGCCAAAGCACAATGTTAAGATATAACTGGGCCTCCATATCTGAGGGTTCCACATTTACAGATCCAACCAATCACAGGTTGAAAATATTCAGAAATAAATTGATCTGTACTGAACATGAACCTCGGGGGCCGGGGAGGGTAGTATAGGGGACTGAACCCAGGGGCACCTAACCACTGATCCACATATCCATCCCTTTTTTAGATTTTATTTAGAGAAAGGATCTCACTAAGTTGCTTTAGGGCCTCGCTAAATTGCTGAGGTTGACTTTGAACTCATGATCCTCCTGCCTCAGCCTCCCAAACCACTGGGATTACAGGCATGCACCACCACACCCAACCTGAACATGTACTTTTTTCTTGTCATTGTCACCTAAACAAAATAATATAACAACTATTTATATATCATTTACATTTTATTAGGCATTAGAAGTAATTTAGAGATGATTTAAAGTATACAGGAGGATGTGCATAGATTATATGCAAATGTTATACCATTTTATATAAGGGACTTGAGCATCCTCAGATTGTGATAAAGGGCAGGGGGTGGGGGTACAGGGAGCAGAAATCCTGGAACCAATCTCCAGCAGATACCAAGAAACAATGTATGGTAGCATTCAGGACATTTTGCTCCATCCCA
This sequence comes from Callospermophilus lateralis, assembly GCF_048772815.1. Lineage (NCBI taxonomy): Eukaryota > Metazoa > Chordata > Mammalia > Rodentia > Sciuridae > Callospermophilus > Callospermophilus lateralis. The sequence continues at coordinate 57,542,849 of NC_135317.1, read as the reverse complement.
TTTGGTCCTGGCCAGCACATTCTGCCCCTGCAAATGAATCATTCCTTTTAGTACCTTCCAAGGATAAAACAATTAGCAAATGCTAGTGCTCACTTCATTTCAGGCTGCTGACATGAATAATATCAACTGCAAAGACTTACATTATGAAAAAAAGAGACTTTCTAATTAGTAATTGCTTCCTCTACAGAACACACAATGTGTAAAAAACTGCCTTGAGTAATTTTGAGCACACTATTTTCTTCAACCATCAAAACCATATGAAGTAGTAAAATTATTGTCTCCAAATCATACATGAAAGAAGCCAAGGCTTAGTGAGCTTAGATAAGTTGTGAAAGGTTACACAGGTAGCACATGATACAGGAGCTGGGAGTCAGTACTAGCCTGTCTCATGCTAGTGCCCAGGACTTTACCACTAAGCGATGGAGGTCTGGAAGATCTGAGAAATTCTGTAAACCTAACTATTCCTTCTTGTTATAACAAGGAGGAAGTGGGGTATAGTTACTAATTCACACATCTGGACATTAGAAATTGGCATTAGGGTAAAAGAAGGAAACACCTGATATCAGGGCTCAACAAAGAAAAGCAGAAATCACCTGTGTATTTCAAGCAGAGGAAACTTAATTCTGCCATATGGTTACACAGATGATGGTAGAGTTGAGGGGACACAGAGTTTGGCAACATCAGGAAACTGCTACCATCCCTAGGCTGGTGGAAATTAAACCCAAGACTGGTGGAAGTTGAAGCCATAAGAGAGATGCTATGAGTACTAGTAAAGTAGCCCTAGACAAATAGGGGAGGAGAAGCATCTTACCTCAAATGTCCCACCTTTTGCAGCTAACAGAGCCTCTGAATAGTCTGCTTGGGCCATCACTCAAGATTCAGGGCAGAGGGGCTGGGGATGTGGCTCAAGTGTTAGCACGCTTGCCTGGCATGCGTGCGGCCCGGGTTCGATTCTCACTACGTACAAACAAAGATGTTGTGTGCGCCGAAAACTAAAACATAAATATTAAAAAAAAAAATTCTCTCTCTCTCTCCTCTCTCACTCTCTCTTTAAAAAAAAAAAAAAAAAAGAGGGCAGAGGAGACAATGGGTGACTAATGGCTGTACAGACACACAGATTTTTTGATCTTACAAAAATGATTTTAAGGGGCTAAGGTTGTGGCTTAGCAGTAGAGCCCTGGCCTACTCTACTGTGGTACTGTGGTACTGTGCGAGGCTCAGTATCACAAACAAGCAAACAAACAAATAAATAAAGATATTGTATCCAACTACAACTTAAAAAATAATTTTAAAAACTGAAAAGGGGCTAGAGGTATAGCTCAGAGGTAAATTGTGTACTTAACATGGTTCAATCTTCAGCACCAAACAAAACACAAAATTTTGATGAAACAAATGTTTTTACTTCTTTTAAAAATATATATATACATTTATGGGGCTGGGGCTGGGACTCAGTGGTATAGAGCACTTGCCTAGCATATGTAAGGCCCTGGGTTCGATCCTCAGCACCACATATAAATAAATAAAATAAAGGTATTGTGTCCAACTACAGCTAAAAAATAAATATTTTTTTAAAATAATTTTTTAGTTGTCAATGGACCTTTATTTTATTTATTTATATGTGGTGCTGAGAATTGAATCTGGGGCCTCACATGTGCTAGGCTAGCGCTCTACTGCTGAGCCACAACCCCAGCCCAAATGTTTTTACTTCTGAACAACCAGAACACGAAATTTTGAAATGGTATAGCTTTAACATAGGAACAATTTTTACTCCTTTATGTTTATTTTGGATTTTTTGAGAGGGATCTCTCATTAAGTTAAAAATAAATAAACAAACCCTCTTCATTACAGTAGGATTACTTAGATTCATAAACTAATATTTCCCACTCTTGTCTGTGTTGTCTTGCCCTGTTTGCCTATCTTTATATCTCTCAATGAAGCTCTATATAGCGGGCCTGGAGGTGTTGCTCAGTAGTAGAGCATCTGCCTAACATGGACAAAGCCCTGTGTTTCACTTGCAGTATAGTCCTACTATAGATGGAACTTTCAAAATCATGTTGGGGATCAAACATTACAATATAGATATTGTCCACTATTAGAGTTATTTAGTAAGTTTGAACATTAAGAAGACAAGTGGCGGGCTGGGGATATGGCTCAAGCAGTAGCGCGCTCGCCTGGCATGCATGCGGCCCGGGTTCGATCCTCAGCACCACATACAAGCAAAGATGTTGTGTCCACCGATAGCTAAAAAAAATAAATAAATATTTTAAAATTCTCTCTCTCTCTCTCACTCTCTCTTTAAAAAAAGAAGAAGAAGAAGAAGACAAGTGGCTTTCTTTTATAAATGCCATCAGCAGGAAATGTTTGGTAAAAGATTCTATGACAATGTGTAGTGACAGATCAAGCTAATGTGTCCCTCTCAGTCCAGAAGTGGTGATGGAGGTGACATAACCAGGACCTACAAGCCAGCAGTTAAAGAAGTGAGAGTTGGAAGAATCCTGTTATGAAAATTCTGGAAATCTCTCTGGCCAAGGTTATCAGTGACTTCCACATTACCAAAACTAATAGTCAATCCTCCATCCACATCTCATTTGACATTTTAACAGTATTTGATGGCACTCGTCACTCCTCTTAATCCCAATACTTTTCTTCACTTTGACTTCTTCATTCTTCCGATTTTCTCCAAGCTCACTTGCCATTCCTTCTTAGTCTCCTTTGCTTACAACGTTGGAGTTTCCCAGGGCTCAGTGTTTAAATATTTTCTTCTATCTATACCCATTCCCTAATTGTTCTCAATTAGTCGTAAGGGTTTGCTTTGGTTTGAATCTGAAAAAACCCCCAAAGCTCATGTATTGAAAGCTTGGTCTTCAGTGCGGCAGTGTTCAGGGGTGGACCCTTTGGAGGCGATTCGATCATGAGGACTCTGATCTCATCCATGATTAACCCTCTGATGGTTTCATAGCTTAGTGGGTTTCAGAGGAGGGGCTTTGTTAAAAAAGCAAGCTCTCTTTCTCTGCTTTCTGGCAGCCCTGAGGTGAAGGGCTCTACTCTGCCATCTACTCCCTGCTATGATATTCTGCCCCATAGCGATAGGGCCAAGTGACCATGGACTGAAGCCTCTGAAACCATGAGGTTTCCTCCTAAGAAGCTGATTATCTCAGATATTTTGTCACAGTAACGGTAAAGTGCCTGACCCAGGCTTATGATGATTTCAAAATCATGTAACAAATTCTTCAGTACTCCTTCCATTGAAAGGTTGGGTCTATATCCCCTTACCATGAATCTAGATCAATCTTGGCGATTCACTTTTAATAAATAGAATGCAACAGAAATGATTATTATTGGTGGGGGTGTGGTAACCGGGGATTGAACTCAGGGGCACTTGAATACTGAGCCACATTCCCCAGCCCTATTTTGTGTATATATATGTGTGTGTGTGTGTGTGTGTGTGTGTGTATATATATATATATATATATATATATATATATATATATTTTTTTTTTTTTTTTTTTTTTTTTTTTTTTTTAGAGACAGGGTCTCACTAAGTTGCTTAGTGCCTCACCCTTGCTGAGGCTGGCTTTGAACTCCCAAGCCAATGGGATTACAGGTGTGTGCCACCGCACCGGGCCAGAAACGATTATTTAACTTCCCAGCCTGGACCATAAAAGACCGTGCAGCCTTAGTTTCTCCACTGGAACATTGTCAGTGGAACCCTGCACTGTCATGTAAGATATTCAATTGTTATCAGAAGTTCACTATCCCAAGTTTGCCATACTATCAGGAAGCTTGAGCCACATGTAGTCAACTACAAGGCATGTGACTAAAGATGCCTCTAGATGATTCCAGTTCCAAGTTGCTAGGTCACCCAGCTGAGGCCCATGTCTTCCATGTCTTCCCAGCTGAGGCCCCAATCATGGTGGAACAGAGAGAAGCTTTCATCACTGTGCCACTTCCAAATTTCAAATGCAAGGCTTCCCTGAATCTAATGAAAACATTATGTTAAGCTGTGAAATTTTGAGGTAATCTGTTATGCAGCATCAGTAACCAGAATAATATATAAATGCTGATAACTTCCAAATTTATATTTAGATCTGAACCTTTCTCTTGAACTCCAGGCTTCTCATTCTAACTGCCTAGTTAGCATCTTGTTTCAAGACAACATGGTCAAAATAGAAGTCTTTAACCTGCCCCCTGCAAAAATAAAGAAAAAAATAATTGATGAGTCTTCTCCAGAGTTCTCATTTACCCAGCTCCTTACCCAGACTTTACTTTCTCACCCTCTACAACCTATCAGAAGATTCTGTCTACTCTATCTTGAAAGCTGGTGAAAATTCAAAGTATTTAATAATGAGAAGGGCATGGGCTCCAAACAATCCAAACAGACACTGATATGATCATTTAAACAGATGTGACCATTTCTCACTCACCTTACTCCTGCCTTCATACCCCAGCCCAGGATACTCCAATTGCTTTGTATTATATTTGGATAAAAATAAAAGTACTGCCATGGTCTGTAAGACCTTCCATGATCTGGTTCCTGGCCACCTCTCTGATTTCATCTCCTACCATGACCCGCCCTCCACCTCATTTCCCTCCAACAACAGGGTTCTCTAATACTCCACACTTCTGCTTCAGAGTTTGCAATTTGCCATTATCTCTGCCTATAACATTCTTCTAACTTCTAGACACATAACTCCATTTGAGTCTCTTCAAAAACCTCATTCCAGCAGGGTACAGTGGCACATGCCTGTCATCCCAGCAGCTCAGGAAGCTGAGGCAAGAGGATTGCAAGTTCAAAGCCAGTCTCAGCAATTTAGCAAGGCCCTGAGCAACTCAGTGAGACCCTGTCTTTATTTTTTTTTTTAATTTTTATTTATTTATTTATTTTTATTTCTTACATACATTACAATAGTGGAATGCATCACAATCATAATTATCCATTCACAGCACATTTTGTCGTAACTCTGTATATAAAGTATGTTCATGCCAAATTATGCCATTATACATGAGCTTGAGACCCTGTCTTTAAATAAAATATAAAAAAGGACTGGGGATCTGCTTGAGTGATTAAGTGCCCCTGAGTTCAATCCCCTGTACAAAAAAAAAAAAAAAAAGAAAGAAAGAGAAACACAAAACTTGACTCCATCAGAGAGGGCTTTTCTACATGCACTATGACCAGCCATATTCCTCCATACTGTCATTCTCTGTACCCTTATCCTGCTTTTTCATAGCATGTGCCTGTATGGCATTATGGATTTCTGTTTGTTTATTTCTTGAATTTTTTAACTAAAATTCAAACTCTGTGAAGGTAGAACAGCTATGCAGTTCACCCAGCACCTAGGACCAATGACCATGCTCTGCTTCTCTTGGGATTTGTCTATGGTATGGAAACTCCCTCAGAGAACCAAGAGCTGGTCCTGTTTTTTTCTTTATCCAAGAAGATTTGACCTGTTGTTGAGTTGCCTCCTAAAGGGTGTTTGTGTGTGTATTCTAGTACGGGAAGATCAAGGCCAGAGCCTCATGCATGCTAGGCAAGTGCTCTACCACTGAGGTATACACCCAGCCCTGGAAGGTTTATTACATAAAATATTAGTGCTATCACCTTTCCAGGAGCTCGTTGATGATTGGTTAAGCCAAGCCCACAAAAGTGGTCTTTAGAAACCTAACATTACAATGTCCTGCAAGTTCCTCAGACATAAAAAGACAAATACATTTTTATTGAAGGAAGGTACAGGAGTTTGTATGAAAATTTAAATATTAGAGGAAGAAAAAAAATTATTATTGCAGTAATAGTGATAGAACCCAGGGCCTAGCATATGCTTTCCCACTGAACTTCATCCCCAGTCTGTGTGTGTGTGTGTGTGTGTGTGTGTGTGTGTGTGTGTAAATTAAGATTGGGGAAAGCAGGATGTTGGCAATAGCCACCAAGCAACAATGACAACAGCTAACATGTATCAAGCACCTTCTATCCCAAGCAACTAAGGCTTTACATTCATTGGTTCCTCTTTAAAATCCTATAGGGTAGAAACTACAATTATTTACATATGGGAAAAAAAAAGAGAACTAGAGTTTTTGTTTTGTTTTGGTAACAGGGTTTGAGGGGTTGAATCCAGGGCCACTTAACCAAAGAGCCATATCCCCAGCCCATTTTTTAATTTTTTAAATTGTAAGACAGGGTTAGGTCACTAAGTTGCTCAAGGCCTTGCTAAATTGCTGAGGCTGACCTTGAACTCGAAATCTCCTGATTCAGCCTACTGAGCTGCTGGGATTATAGGTGTATACCACAATGTCCCGCTTAAATCATTTTTCTAAGATTATAAAGCTGATAAGTGGTAAGATCAGAATTCCAACCCATGTGGGATTAATTCTAAAGTTTGAGCACTTGTCTGTTGGTAGATGAATCAACAGAGAAATTGTGATACATGTACACAATGGAATACTACTCAGCCACAAAAAGAATGAGATTCTGCCATTAACAAGATGGATGGAACAAGAGATCTCTGTGTTAAGTGAAATAAGCCAGGCACAGAAAGACAAATATTACCCTTATCTGACTCATGTGGAATCTAAAAAAGTTGATCTCTTAGAAGTTGATAATAAAAAGGGAGTATTGATCTCTTAGAAGTTGATAGTAAAAAGGGAGGATTGGGGGAGGGGTAAATACTAAGTTATATTTAGGAGCAAGAACCTCTAATGTGCTATTGCACAGTAGTGTGCAATATAATGATAGCAGTTATGCACTATATATTTCAAAAAGCTAGAAGAAACTATTCTGGATGTTTTTACCATAAGGAAATGATAAATGTTTGAGGAAATAAATAGTTTAAACTAATTTTACAGGGGGAGATATATTGGGGACTGAACCCAGAGACACCTAACCATTGAGCCACATCCCCAATACTTTTTTATTTTTTATTTTGAAACAGGGTCTTGCTAAGTTGTTTAGGGTCTTGCAAAGTTGCTGAGACTGGCTTGGAACTTGCACTTCTCCTGCCTCAGCCTCCTGAGTCACTGGAATTATATGTGTAAGCCACTCTTCCTGGCTTTAAATTGATTTAAAACATTGCATAATGTATACATGTATCAAAGTGTCACCTGTATAATTTTTATGTTTTTACGTGTCAGTTAAAAATAATTTAAATAAAAACTAATAAAGGTATAGTTTGCATTCTGGACTAATTTTCTAACCTACTTCATAGCAAGGTAAGAAAAATTAATATCATAACTAGATATGATTCATAACTAGGCTATGCTGTATTGTCTAACCAATCAAATGACTTAACTATAACCTTGAAGCACAGAAGACATTTTTCAACAGAGATGTTTATCAGTTGTTTTCCTGATTAGATATGAGCAAATCAAAGAAAACAGTTTTATTTAAAAAGGATTTATTTCATATATACTAAAAGAAAAACTATTATTAGAGTAGTAAACTCCAAAATCAGACAAAGAGAGATTGTCGAGTTTTAATCTCTGAAGATCTCAGAAACAATCATTTCAATCTGATTTTAACAGCCATCTCTCTTGAATGGTTCAGAAACCACCTGCCAGAAGGTAAAGGGACCAGAACAGATGCTCTCTCCAGGCCCCATTCAGCCGTAGATTCAGTGCTTCCACACCAGTATGGGGGACTAATTAAACTCACAGTCATATGGTGGAGCTAGCATTTATGTTTTAGAACAGACTGTGACCTCTGTCTGACCCAGAGGATAGCAGCATCAGCATTTACAAGCCAAATGAAATAAGGCACTGTCAGCAATATTTCTTACAATGAGAAATATAATAATAATAATAATAATAATAAGCACCAAGACATAACTCAGGAATAGGATAGTATCAAAAGCACCTGTCATGAGGTTCTAAGGGAAGTGAAAATTCAGTCTGAGATCTGTTTTGGGAGGTAAAAGGGTCTGGGGATTGAATCCAGGGGCACTCAACCACTGAGCCACATCCCTAGCCCTCTTTTATATTTTATTTAGAGATAGGGTCTCGTTGAGTTGCTCAGAACCTCACTAAATTTCTGCAGCTGGTTTTGAACTTGTGATCCACCTGCCTCAGCCTCTTGAACTGCTGGGATTACAGGCGTGCACCACCATGCCCAGATAGTCTGAGATCTTAAGAGGGACTTTCCTCAAGTAAGAAAGGTCCCCAGTATTGTAGACTACAAAGAAAAATCCATGCAGAAGACAAGAAGTAACAGTAATAAAACCTGGGACCTCATTCCAACCACTTCTTTAGATATTAACATGACATAGATCAGGATTAAAAGCTAGAAAGCAATATATCAAGGAATGACATTATAATAAGAAAATTAAATATTTTTCTTCACTATAACATTAGTGTGTAAGTCAGCTTTACTTTAGTATAAAAAATACCCAAGATAATCAACTTATAAAGGGAAATGATTTATTTTGGCTCACAGTTTTGGAGGTTTTTATTCCATGGATGGTGGCCCTGTTGATTTAAGCCCATGGTATAACATCATGTTAGGAAAGTATGGCAGAGAAAAAACACTCACTTCCTGACCAGCAAATCAAAGAAAGGAAGAAGCAGGGTTGGGGTTCCACAATCCCCTTCAAAGCCATGCCCCAGGGACCTAAGACCTCCCTCTAGGTTCCACCTCTGAAAGTTTCTATAACTTCCCAATAGTTCCCCCCTAGAGAACAAACTTGGGGGACATGAACTCTGGGGGACATTTAAGATCCAAACTATAGCAATTAGGCTTTCAGCTATTTGAAACAATGTGTTGTTCCATACAAACAATTGTTTGCTAGTGTATTATTTTCTCTGAACCATCCATACCCTTTTGCTCATCCTGACTTATGAAAAGGGTATAATACAAAGTACATGTATGAAGACTTGAATTGGGTGTCAATATACCTTATATACAAACAGAGATATGAAAAATTGTCATATATGTGTGTATTAACAATCGTAATGCAAAAAAAGTACATGTATAATGGCATAAATTGATGTGAACATACTTTATATACAGAGATACAAAAAAAATGTGCTCTATATGTGTAATAAGGATTGTAATGCATTCCACTCTTATCATGTATTTAAAAAAACTGATTTGAGATCATGCAAAAAAAAAAGTATAATATATTTAATGACTAGTCTCATTGTAAGATGTCATGTGTGACTGGGGAACAAATACTTTCTCTACATAAAAATAAATTGCCTAGGCAGTGATAAAACTATTAGCTAATCATTAACAAGTACTAATCAGGCACTGGATTTGATTCTCAGCACCACATATAAATAAATAAAAATAAAAGTCTATCAATGACTAAAATATATATGTGTATATATATGAAATACATTACAAATGTTGGTGAAATTTTATTGTTGCATTGTGTACATGTATGAATATGTAACAACAAATACAATCATTATGTATAACTGTAATGCACCAATTAAAAAAATGTGGGGAAAAAAGATTTACTCAAGAAACATTAGAAAAAAGAAATACTATTATGATGTTTTAGTTCATTCATTAATTCATCAACAGGCACTTATCAAGCCCCCAACTTATATCAGAAATGGAGTACAAGGTATACAAGGATATGTCCATACTTCATTATACATATACCCAAAGATATGCTTACAAATGTAAGCAAAAATATCATATTATTAATGTTCTTTTAATCAGAGGGGGAAGGTTGGTTGGTAGAAAGTGATAAAGCAGAGAAATATCTTTGAGAAGCTATATGAGAATAAGGTACATGAAGAATAAGGTATGAGAATAAGATATATGAGAATGTACCTTTTGGTAACCTTTAGATGACTTTTAGAACAGAGAAGCTGAAAGAGGGGATTTTCCCAATAGAGAGAAAAGAATAAGCCAATTTCTTTTCTGCGGGCAGATGGCTGAGAGAGAAGAATCTGGTCCTCTAGGAAAGGAAAGAGGTATAGGCAACCAAATCCAACCATAGCTAGACAACTCTAATGTGGGTAGTTTAATATTCAATTGACCCAATTCTATGAGGACAGGGCTAGACAGAGTCACTTCTTAGAGAATCTAAGTATATTTGTCAGGTAGGTGTCTTGTTATAGACAGTGGGTGTCCTTGTAGATCAGAGCAGTATTGGTTATTTAAAAAAAAAAAAAAGTGGGAAGAAGACATATGGCAAGAACCGATAGGCTTCAGCAAAGAAGACAGAGACTCCAGGATGCAAAGCTAGACATAAAAGCTAACAGATAGAACAGGGGTCAGCCAGGAGCACTCTGTGGTGTCTGGGGGCAAGTTGTGGAAGCAGGGACCCTTTTCAAGATCTCAGTGTGCACCATACTCCTATCCGGAGCAGAGCCTGAAGGTCACTACTGCAGGCATCTGGTTATGTCCAGAACAGCCATGAACTGAAACCACCTGCCTAAAACTATCTCCCTTACTAACCTACTGTGATGTCTAACACCTTTGACAGTCTAAGCATTGCTCTGGATGAAGGTCAATCCTGGGAACAACTTTCACAAGATGGATACAATCTAAAGCTTGGATTGACCTGCCTACTAGTGTATTGATACTACTTTGAGCTCTGGAGCTAAAATGCAAATTACTATTTCTCCTTAATTGGCTGTTGGGTGATCCTATTCAGAGTGGAACCTCTGAAGGTTAAATAATAAAGAGCTATTGTGGAGCTATGAACCATGGTTTAAAAGCAAATTAGCCTTTTAAAGGAAAGTCATTACAAGAGATAGCTAAGTCACATTACCCTCTGCAATGAACAATAAGGCAGTAACAATATGCCAAGATAACACTTTACTACAGCTATTGTCTGTCTATTTCATATACTTTCTCATTCAGCACATATATATTGAGTACTGACTATATACCAGGCAGTGGATAAATGCTTCCCAGGCTCTGTGAAGTCTCCCTTTCTTATACTCTGCAGCTTTCTTTCACTCTCCCTCTGTTTCCACCTTATCCTCACTTTGGTCTCTGAATCTATCTTTCTGTAGCAATTACAATTTTTTTTTTAATAAGGGGTTTGGACCCAGGGTACCTAACCACTGAGCCACATTTCCAACCCCTTTTTATTTTTTATTTTGTAACAGGTTCTCACTAAGTTTCTCAGCGACTCACTAAATTGCTGAGGCTCGCTTTGAACTAGGGATCCTCCTGCATCAGCCTCATGAGCCTCTGGGATTACAGGCATGCACAACCACACCCCACTGTAGCAATTACTCTTTATTTACTTCTTCACCCTCTATTTGTCCCTTCTCTTTTCTAGCCTTCTCTTACCTCTCTCTGAAATTTCCCATCTCCTTTTTTTCCTCTTACTTTTCCATGACCCTCTATTCCCCTAACTTTTCATAATGGCTGAAAGAAAATTGATTTTTAAATAGTTAGTGTGTAACAAGTATCCATGGGGAAAAAGTATCCTCTCAAGGAAGCTCCTGTTAGGTGCATTACACTTTGGAAAAATAACAGAGTTGATACTGATTGATATGATCATACAGATTTGGATGAAATACTTACCTGCATGAAATTAGGGCACTTAAGGGAAACAATGCCCAGCATATGAGGTTTTTCTGAAAATTGGTGAGGGTAGGAGGATGAAGGAAGGATTAATGCATGAGACATTCCAGGAGGACAGTGAGGAGTGGGTCAAAAGCAAACATTTAGCAAGGAGCCTGTCCTTAGCTTTTTCTCCCATCGTTTTTCTGATTCTCACAGAACCCCTACAAAGTATACAGAATCATAACCTCCACTTAGGAAACAGGTATAGAAAGTAAGTGGCATAACTGGAACTAGGGCCCAGTCTGTCTGATAACCAAAGCCTATGCTGACCGAACAAAGGGAAATGTCACCATCTTTGACAGCTCTGTCTGCCAGAACAAAGCAAGTCATCAAATGGAACCACCATGAGGTGTTCTGAGGGCTTAGTGATCTCCGCACACTACACTCATTCAACACATGGTCCCTAACAGTGTGCTGGCACAGACTTGGAGGTCAATAAAAGATTATTGAACGCATGAATGATATTCAAAGCAGCAAGCGCTAGAAATTTCTGAACTGGAAAAATCATTATTATATCCAATTCAGGAATCATGGCCCCTGTACAAACATTCCCAGGGACAATCCTACTAAACAATTTGGCCACATTTCACTACAACAATTCAAGGGTTTAAGATTCCAACATGTTAGAGGCCTTAAGGTTTTTTTTTTTTTTTTTTTTTCTGATATTCCCACTCTTGTAGAACTTCATCCGTCACTAGTTCTCTAAAAATCATCAGACTGGAAATATGTGCATATTTGTGAAATTTAATATTATGGACTAGTACATTACTTATTTTATTTCAGAAAATAATGAAATCTAATGCATAGCTAACTAAACAAGACAATTTCTTTGGAAACTGTTCACTGTGCCTGATACCCTATTAGTGCCACTCTCCTTACTTCTATTCTTTTGGAAGTTCTTGGGTGTTTTTTTTTAATATTTATTTTTTAGTTATAGGTGGACACAATATCTTTATTTTATTTTTATGTGGTGCTGAGGATCGAACCCAGTGCCTCACGCTTGCTAGGCGAGTGTTCTACCTCTCAGCCACAACCCTAGCCCCAGTTCTTGTTTTTTGATTTTTGCAGTGCTGGGGATAGAACCCAGGGCTTCATGCATGTAAAGCCAGGGCTTACTACTCAGCTACATTCCCAGCCCTAAGAAGTTTTAGTAACTCATATTTCTCTTCAGGCTTCTGTGTAAACAGAAACTCAAACTTTCTACAGTAGGAAGTATCTGACAATTTAGTCAGTTTGCTCATTTATGTTCTGGCCTGATTATTTCTTCAATGATACTTTTACTTGGGTATATTCATGCCTTAGGTGATATATTTATTAAGACATTCTCCTTGTGTGATAGTATTTTATATGCATATTTAATCTATTTTGAATTCTCAGCTCTTTAGACGGAATATGTGATTAGCTTATATGAAGTCTCAAGATGAAGGATTAGCGTACCCATTTTACTGATCATTAAAACTTGAAAGTGTAATACAGAAAGAAATGGTAGCAAAATGGCAATGCTAATTACTCTGATTTGATCAGTACATGCTAGATACATGTGTTGAAATATCATGCTATACCCCATAAGTATTTATAATTATTATATGTGAGTCAAATATTTTTTTAAATTTTGGGGGTATTAGGAATTTACTTGAGGTCTAGCAGCAACATTGGGAAGATATTAAAGACATGACCATGACTTTGAAGTCAAGGTTTATGTTGCAGAATCTATCACTTGTATTATATTCTCATGACATAACCAGTTGGCTCTTTGAGTCCAAGTCCAACAGATTTTTTTTATTAACTTGGGAATATTTTAATACTAAGGTATGGAAATTTTATTTACAGGAAGAATAGAACAACATGTTTTTAATGTGTTTTTCTACATTTGGAATGATAAAAGAACAAAAACTATTATCCTGTAGAATTTTGGACTTAATGGAATGGAAAATTCTCCTTAGGATCATTTCATAGGTCCAGTATGGGAATCATAAAGCCTCTGCTTAGAGATCCCACTGATGAGGATCTTATTGCTTTTCAAGATTGTCTTTATTGCTAGATAACTCTAATTTTTATCACAAATAATTGTATATCAATTAGCCATTATCTCTGTTATGTAACAAGTCATTTCAAAATTTAATGGTTTAAGCCAGATGTGGTGGCACATACCTGTAATCCCAGTTTGGGAGGGTGAGGCAAGAGGATGACAAATTCAAGGCCAGCCTGTGTAACTTAGTGGAATACTATCTTGAAATTCAAAAAGGGATGGGAGTGTAGCTCAGTTGTAGAGTGGTTGCTTAGCATGCATAAAGCCTTGGGTTCATGTACACACATTGGTTTACCCTACTAATCATGGTCATGAATTATTTAAGGGATGGAAATAGATTCTGACATTCTGACAAATGTGTCATCCGGTGATTTTTTTTTTTTTTTTTGCCTCTTTTTTTGTACTGAGGATTAAACCCAGGGGCACTTTACCACTGAACTACATCTCTATCCCTTTTTATTTCTTATTTTAAGACAGAACCTTGCTAAGTTGCTGAGGCTGGCCTTGAATTTGAGATCCTTCTGCCTTCTTCTGGAGATCCTTCTGTCTCCCAAGTTGCTGGAAATTACAGGAGTGCACCACCACGTCCAGCTCACTGGGCAAATTCATCATTCTGGGGACATTGTAGGGGTACGCTTACACAAACTAAGATGCCTACAATATCACTAGGCAAAGCCATCTTATGAGACCATTGTCCTATATGCATCATACATAACTAATTGAGTGCTTTACTACCAAGCTACAGTCCCAGCCTTCTTTTTTTTTTGGTATGGGGGATTGAACCTAATGGGGCTCAATCACTGAGCCAATATCCCCAGTCCTTTAAAAAATATTTTTATTTAGAGAGATCCTTGCTGAGTTGCTTTGGGCCTTGCTAAGATGCTAAGGCTGGCAACTCACAATCCTCCTGCCTCAGTCTCCCAAGCTGTTGGGATTACAGGTGTGTTCCATCAAGTCTGGCTCGATTATTATTTTTTTTTTTAAAGAGAGAGTGAGAAAGGGAGAGAGAGAGAGAGAGAGAGAGAATTTTAATATTTGTTTTTTAGTTATCGGCGGACACAACATCTTTGTATGTGGTGCTGAGGATCGAACCTGGGCCGCACGCATGCCAGGCGAGCGCGCTACCGCTTGAGCCACATCCCCAGCCCCTCAATTATTTTTTTTTAAAGTTTGATATTCCTCTGTCTTCACATTTGTTTCAATTTTCTCTTTGTGGATTCTTGGAATATTTCTGCTTAGTAGAGATGTAATAACCAACTTTCCCATTTTATTAAATATTATCAAGCAGCAGATTCTCTGGATAGTAAATCCAAAGTTGCCAAAGGGGTATTTCTTTCGTCTGTTGTGAATTATTCCAGAAAGTTCTACAGAGTGTAAAGACTCTTATATTATTAGCTGAATATGTGAGAAGTGGCTGGAAGAATCTGACTGTCCTGTAGCTTTATGCCATCATCAAAAGAAAGTTAAGCCTTTTCTATTTTTTCCAGAGATGAAGTACATATTTTCTTTGACTTTTCTTCTATTGAGTTTAGTTAATCCCTTTCAAACTAGGAAACTCAGACCAAATATATGTAGACTCTCCTTTGCACAAAATCTTCAATATCTTGTATTTACTGATTCTCAGTCCACCTGCCATTTTAAGTGTGCTCACACAAATTGTGCTGATTTGTATTTAACCATACTGTTTCATTTGTGTTTCTGAGTTTGTTTTTTGATTTTTCAACAAAATCAAAAAAAAAGTCAAAAGTGAGTTGATGTAGTACTGTTAGAGTCTGTAAACAAGTCAAGATGGCGCCTGGCAGTTTGCAGAGGGAGTGGTTTGTGAAGTAACGCCAGCGAGCCATTAAGTGTGGAGATTCCTTATTGGTTATCTGCTATATCTAGTTTATGTTAATTAAGATAAGCTGTGTGGAATGTATATATACCCCTCCTGTCCTACAATAAACGGCTCCCACTCCTGCTGTATCAATCTACACAAGTTGCCTGTCACCCCCCCCACCACACCACACCCCCCCACCCCCACCACCCCCCACCACCCCCCCCTCACACACACACACACACACACACACACACACACCCGGCTATTTTGCCCAGCCAGCTGGGCTGCGGCATAGTACTTTGGCTTCTTTTAAAAATGTGATGATACAATGTTCACCTACAATTATAACCTGAAGTTAGTTTTCATGTTGATAGGAAAGGCAACTGCTGACATTAACTTTCTAAACTTAAATCAGTTTTCTAAGACCTTCTTATGACTGTGAGTCTCTCCCTAAATTTCAAGTTTTAAATCTGATTTTTATACTTACTCGTTGCATAAATCTCTACTACTTTCATTTTTTAATTTCCATTTTCTCATACATAGAATAGATAATAGTGTTGCTACCGCAAAGCATATTGTGAAATTCACTGAGAAATCATAGAGATGTGCTGTTTGGGAGAAAGAAAGAACCTCCATGAAAAACGGGTCATATCCCTCCTTCTCTGACACACTCACTATTCTGACAGTTTTCTGCAGACTTCAATGTACAGGTTTTCTCCTTTAATGATGTAATCATTCCTCCATGAAGTTGAGTCATACACTGCTCATTTGCTCAGTGTCTCTATTTCCTAAAAAAAGGCATGGAATGACTTAACATTTGAATTCTAGAAACTATAATAAACTGAAATATCTTTACAGAAAAAGGATTTTTATGCTACCCCACCCCCCATAAGACTTCAATGTTATCTTTGGAAAAAAAATATAGAGGATATCCAGTCAATCCTGCATTTTATTTTTTTAAATTTTTATTGTTGGTTGTTCAAAACATTACATAGTTCTTGACATATCATATTTCACACTTTGATTCAAGTGGGTTATGAACTCCCATTTTTACCCCGTATACAGATTGCAGAATCACATCGGTTACACATCCACTGATTTACATATTGCCATACTAGTGTTTGTTGTATTCTGCTGCCTTTCCTATCCTCTACTATCCCCCCTCCCCTCCCCTCCCCTAATCCTGCACTTTATAATGAAAAAAAGTGGGCTTTGGGGAGCTTGAGGAATCTTTAGATTTGACCAAAGTGACATTATTAGTAAGTGGCAGATACACATAGATATTTATATGTAAAATTCCAAAAACACGGAGTACTAACATTTTTTTCATTTTCATTTATTTCTTTGTTAAAATGTATCCTCAAACTAATATATATGACTTAACTTTTACAATCTCAAAACACAACTAAAATAACCTGGTATGTCTCATTTCTTTACCACAGAATTGCTACTAAGGCTTGTGCCTGTAGGAATGATTTCTAGGACTGGGGATAAAGCTCAGTGATGGAACACATGCCTAGCAAGCACTGTGCCCTGGGTTTGATCCCCAGCACTACCCCCACCAAAATAATGCTTTTTTCCTCCACATTATGTACAACCACAAGACTGGGATCCCAATTAGAAAATTTATACTCCATGTTTGTATAAATACATCAAAATAAACTCTACTGTCATATATATCTAAAAAGAAAAAATAAAAAACAATGCTTTTTAAGAAATGGTATATTCATAGGTCATTTCAACACATTTAACAACAGTATACTATAGGTGTTGTCCAATAGTTGGTATGTCTGTTTTGGTCCTATCACACATGCACATGAGCCTATGTGTATTATTCAAAAATACAGTGTCCTGTACTAGAAATAAGAAATAATCTTGTAAGGTGATTGCATCACAACTAAAATATAAAAATATTCAACAATACCCAAGATATACTTTCTTCATTATTATGTTCATTCAACACAATTTGTTCTTTCTTACAAATTTAAAGAGGAAACACAGGATTTTCTTTCTCATACCATGTTTCTAGTGGATTAGTTGCTAGATTTGGCTATTGGTAATATAAATAGAATTAAAGTTCTGGAACTGGTAAGATTGATTGCCTCCCCAAGTTAGAATTTTTAATATGCTGTAAAATAAACTCTGGCTGTAGTCCATCTGTGTATATAATTCATAGAGTTATTATATTAGGTTTAGGAAGCGAGGACAAGATATGTGCTTTATTAGCAATGTTGAATAGAAGCTCATTTAATGTTTGATGATTTACTACAGAACTTTGTGAACAAATGCCAATATAATTTCCCCAAAGTCAATATGGAAATGCACTGTGGGGCTTGCTTTAACTGAACACGTTTGATTTTTATGGTAGAACACATTCCTGTGTTTCTTTGTTGTTTGAAAGAACTGATGGAGCGTTGAACCCCTGACAAGTAAGTCTTCATCTAGCTGTTTCTTGCATATTTTCAATGTCAGGGAACTCATTGCTTAATGAGGCAGCCTGTTCCTTAATCAAGAACCCTAGTTGCTACAAAGATCTGTGTTAACCCTTTAAATCAGTGTTTCTGAAAGTGTGAACCCTGGATCAGTGGCATCAACATCATCATGGTAACTTGTTAGATATGTAAATTATCTGACCTCCATACCAGATTTTCCAAATCAGAAATTCTAAGAATGGGGCTGAGCAACATTTTAACAAGCCACCCAGGTAATTTTAATACATGCTGAAGTTTGAGAATCATTGGCCCATATATGATCCCACACAACAAAATTAATAAGGATACTGATAATTATAACTCTTTGGATTGAAAATATCAGAAATATAACTAACTATATTTAAATAATTAAATAACCTAATTATATATATGTGTTCCTTCTCTAAATTTGTGAAAAAGAACAGATTGTATTGAACAAACATAATAATGAAAATACCAATAGGTTTACTAGATATTGTTATATTTTCATTGTAGTGCAAACACTTCCAGGATTCTTTATTTCTAGCACATAGTACTATTTTTTGTTATTGCTTGTTTTGGGTTTTTTTAGTTTGTTTGTGTAGTGCTCAGGATTGAACTTGGGACCTCATGCATGCAAGGTAAGCACTACTACAACTGAACTATATCCCTAGCCTGAGTATTTTGTATTTTTAAGGAAGATGTCCTGGCTCAGGTGCAACCAATAAAACCAGGACAGACATACCAATTGTTAGCATAAAATGGAATACCTTAGTTTGTGAGGCTCAGGATAACAGTGTACCTCATAAGAGCAAAAGAATTTATTAGAATCTACAGAAACTGAGCTTGTAGGACTGGAAAGAAGAAATGGCTCACTTTCCTTTTTGCTCACTTATGAGTGCTCTTAGTGGCTCCATCTCCCACCCACCCCCAAGCCCACCTATCACTCATTTCTCTCTGTCTCTGCTTGTTTGTTTCCTCTTCTGCAGCAGACAGGCTTCTGCTCAAGGTGAAGACGGCCACCTTCTCACCCCACAACTCACACACAAACCCTCCCATCCCTTTGGGACCTGACTTCAGAGGCAAAACTATACTTCCCTAGGCTAGAAATCAAAAAATCTCCGTGCACGCCTGTAATCCCATCATCTCGGGAGGCTGAGACAGGAGGATCATGAGTTCAAAGCCAGCCTCAGCAACTGTGAGGCGCTAAGCAACTCAGTGAGACCCTGTCTCTAAATAAAATATAGAATAGAGATGGGGACATGGCTCAGTGGTTGAATGCCCCTGAGTTTAATCCCCTGAAACCAAAAAATAAAAATAAATAAATAAAAATAAAGGAAGAACTAAGAACTACTAGGGCTGGAAGTATTAGACAAAGAAAGGCACTGGGTAGACAAATAGCTACTATTTAGCCTATTACACAAGCTATAGTCAATGTTACTTTGAGAAAAGGAAGTTTATAAAGACTGGTTGTCTTGCCCAAATCACTCAAATCAGTGAAAATTTAAACTAGAAAAGAAAGACAAAATAAAAGAAAGGAAGAAGTGTATTAATATTTAAGACTATCCTATAGTCACTTATTTAATGAAGACCCTCCTAGAAAAGTTTAGCTTGAGTCTTAAATCAACATATTTGTACTGAACTTTCTCCTGATGGAAAAAAAATAGTTTTATAAAAATAGTTTCATGGGTCTGCAGTAAAACAACAGTGAAAGAAATATAATTTTTCCTATTGCAGACAGACGGTTAAGATTTTTTTGCATTTATGTCATTCAAAAATGATTGTTACAAACTTCAAACTTGGCAGGAATGTACTCCCAGTAGAGGAAGGGAAAAAAATCAAGCCAATCTAAAGTCATGAAGATTTAAATAATATATCTAAGAACAAGCACAGAATAGAACATTTTATGGGTTTTTACAAGAATTTTGACTTACAGCTTACTGATTCAAAAATTTTCATTTAAGGATTCTCCTTTAGCAAATTTTTTAAAAATGTGCCTTCTACCTAACCTCAAGAAGAAAATAATGTTAATGAAGCATACAAGTTAGGAACATATGTGATCAGAGTCTAAGGAATTCCAAAGATTTTCATAGTAATATTCATTTGATCTCTTCAGCCATAAGCTAGTCTTCCCACTTTTCCTTTGAACAATATCATAGCACATTATGGTTTATATTTTTAGGGTGTAATATAAACCATGTTAAATGTGCTATATAGCTGAATCAACATAAGAACTGTAACTCTGGAATTTCCTGATTCTTGAATGTCTAAATTCATAACATTGTTGAGTTATACCATTTATGGACAGTTTATTAAAATAAGCACCATTCTAAGTTTGGTGTTACTTTTCAACTTTCCATTGCTTCCTACCGGTTGGGCTACTGTGACTCTGACCAGGGCTATAAATGTCAGGCAAAATAAGAGTTGAGGTAATGTGGCACTACATGGATTCTGAGACTGAATATTCTATATGAAGTAATTTTTTATACATTTTAAAAATCAGTGTTGTCTCTTCTCCAAATTTCTGTCAAACAAGCAGGACGGAAGGCTATTGCAAAAGTCAAGAAACATTAGTGGCTCTTCTGTAAAGGTCAAATCTTGGTAAAACATGAGCTCTCTATTTTTCTATGACCTTTTGCAATAAATGTTAAATCTGAAACTGTAGAATAGTGAGATTAGACTTGGTTACCCTTTACTTAAAATTCCATTTTAGTAGATAATTGGCAAAAGTAAAATCAGAAGCTTCATTTGGTTCTCCAGTTTGGACACTAAGTTGACACATACCATTTTGCCATAAGCAGATTACTTTTGAAATGCTAAAATTCAAATCTTGGTATGGGTATCTCCAAAGCCATCTGGATCTACTCTCACCTGTCAGTTTCAACTGGGACTCAAAACTGATGACTTTGGTTTAGCAGGAACATACAGAAAGCCGTCTCTGGTAGAGGTCAGAATCTTGCCTTTGGATAGGTTTTCTTCACAGCTTCTTGTGTGTTGGTTCAGTGTATTAACTTTCTTTTTTTAAAAAAAAATTAGTTGTAATTGGACACAATACCTTTATTTTACTTATTTTTTATTTTTATTTTTATGTAACCCAGGGCCTCACATGTGCTAGGTGAGCCCTCTACCACTGAGCCACAACCCCCAGCCCTTAACTTTCTCCTCTATTTGGAATTCTTGATCAGTGTGGATTAACACATATGGTGCTTTGATGAGGAGTCTGATAATAATGATGATGAAGATGATTTCACAATCATTTAAGAGGCCCTTACTATAAGCCAGTCACTATACCAGGTCTGGACTTTCTGACCCAGTATCCAAATCTATAATGTAAGTTAGCTCATATATTGATAAATAAGGGAAATATCAATATAATCAAGTTTGTGTTGATGTATATGTGATCCCCCCAGCATGTTAGTATTTTGCAGCTCAATGTATCCTAATAAATTTTAAACAAAAAGATGCCATTAGGTTATCCAGTATTAAACATGGGGCTCATTCATCCTATGTTATTCCTCTTGGCTCTTAGAAGTGCTTGTTGGAAAGTATTCCTGGATCTTGGTGCATTTTTACTTATCTCTTTAACTTGGCAGCACCATCTCTTACTCATGTCCTATTACACCAAACAAGATCAAAATCTCTCTCTCTCTCTCTCTCTCTCTCTCTCTCTCTCTCATTAGCTTTAGTTATATATAGTATTGGATTTATTTTGACATACTATACAAGCATGTAATATATTTGTCCCAATTTAGTCCCCAGTACTTCCCCTCTTCCTTCCACCTGTTCCCTTTCTTCTATTCTAGTGATCTTTCTTCTATTTACTTATAGTTTTTTTAATTGATGCATTATCGATATGAATAAAGGTGAAATTCACTGTGATATATTCATATAAACAACCATCATCATAAAGGCGAGACTTGTAAATTCACCTGTAGCTAGGCATGGTGGTACATGCCTGTAATCCCAGCAGCTCAGAAGATTGATGCAGGAGGATCACAAGTTTGAGGACAATCTCAGCAACTTAGTGAGACCCTCAGAATTAGGGAGACCCTGTCTCACATTTCTAAAATATTAAAAGGACTGGGACTCAATGGTAAAGCTCCCCTGGGCTCAATCCCCAGTAACAAATATATAAAGTTTACCTGTAATCATATTTTATTAAGATGGATATCATTCACATCAGTGCCTTGGTTTCCAAGTTGAATAGGTCTTGAATGGCCTATCCCAACCCTGTTTTTTCCATAAACTCTGATTTTTAGTGTGAAATTTTAAAAAAAAATAAGTGGTTTGTTGTTTCTGCACATAATGCCTATCCTTTTCTCACATAGTCTTACTCAGTTCTCTCTCTCTCTCTGTCTCTCTCTCTCTCTCTCTCTCTCTCTCTTGTAAGCAGTGGAGATTGAATACACAGGCCTCTACCACTGGGCTATATTCCCATGCCTTTTTAATTTTATTTTGAGACAGGGTCTTGCTAAGTTGCTGAGGTTAGCCTTGAACTTGAAATTCTCCTGCCTCAGTTTCCCAAGTTGCTGGAATTACAAGCCTATGCCACCATGCCTAGGTTTTATTCAGTTGTTGCCACTATTATGACACAGTTATTTTTCCCATTAGCTTGTGAAAGAGGACCAAAGTGAGAACACAGGCAGTAGAGTCATGGTAGGTTGGAACAGTGATCTGCCCTGCCATTCTCTAAGATGGACAGCACTTCCTTTTCTTTTATCATGGAAGATACTCCAGAACCTTTGTTGTTGTTGTTGTTGTTGTTGTTCCAGAAAAAGACCCATAAAAATACATTAAATATGTGGGTCAGCTGTAGCAAGCTACTGACAGTGCCAACGTGGGAGGCTGTAGAGTTCTGCAGGGGGGAACAAATGCCAGCCTGTGCCTGACCTGGCCTTGGTTTCATGATAGAGTGACAGAGCACATTCCAAGGGGGGAAAAAAAAGGATGTTGAAAATTCAAATAAAAATATAATCCCAGAAAAGATTTTCTACCATCTATTGAGTTCCTTTTAGAAATTGAATGTGATTTGAGGGAAGCACTATTGTTCTTCTCACAGATGAAAACAGTGCATTTTTACAGAAATTGTCTTACACAGCATGATCCTACTTTTATTAAAATAGAATACATGCACTAACCCCTTGGACAGTAAACATCAAAATATTCATGGTATCTGAGTGGTAGAATTATGGGCAATCTTTACTTTTTGCTAATTTATATTTTACAAAATAAACCAGCATAATTTTTCTATCAATAAGTGGTGAAAATTACTTTTGAAAAAAAATCTTTAGGAGAATTTTGTGATTTTTTTCTCTGAAAAAA
This sequence comes from Callospermophilus lateralis, assembly GCF_048772815.1. Lineage (NCBI taxonomy): Eukaryota > Metazoa > Chordata > Mammalia > Rodentia > Sciuridae > Callospermophilus > Callospermophilus lateralis. The sequence continues at coordinate 57,519,708 of NC_135317.1, read as the reverse complement.
ATTTTTACAACTGATTTTGTATTTGAGAAATGTATTAATAATTTTTGGTACACTGACCTTTTAAAGATTGATATCACTCATTCTTGCTGTCCTCCCTAAAAAAAACAGTAGAAATTCCATAATGAAATTTTTTTTTACTCTTTCAGCTTTTCACAACTATGCTTTCCTCTTTCCGATAGTTTTTCTTTCTTTCTTGTCAGCCCTGTCTGCTTCTGTAGTTGATGTTAGTTTGCTGCTCACCAAGTTCTCAAGTGCTTCTGGTTATGTAAGTGAATTAACTTCTTAACTGCCCATTTGTCTTGTCCCCTTAGGATCACTATGGTCTATTTATTAGCCATTACCACAGTGGCTAATAAGAGAGATGCACCCTGGTTGAGATTCTACCTCGTTACCCATTTCTTTCTTTTTTTCTTTCTTTCTTTTAGTGTAAGGGTAGGATTAATTGAATAGAAACAGGAACAGAACTCTTGCAATACAAGAGGGACCTACTAGCAGGTTTTCTCCATTGTTATCCATTTTTATGACATCCTCCTTCATCTTGTCTATTAAGTGCTACCACTTGGACCCTACTATTTCAGAATTCTCTCACCATCACTGATGCTAGAGCCCTCTGTTCTATAGCAGCAGAATGACCTCTGCCTTATGGAGGATAGCCATTATTACACTTTTGAAGATCCTCTTTGTCCTCTTCATTACTGGATGCCTATTGCTTCAGTGGAAGGGATGTTTCTTAGACCACATGCTCAGACCACATGAATTATTTTCTATGTCACATAATAAATCCATTCTTTTTTTTCTTTATACCAGGGATTGAACTTAGGGGCACTCAACCACTGAGCCACATCCCCAGCCCTATTTTGGATTTTATTTAGAGATAGTCTCACTGAGTTGCTTAGTACCTCACTGTTGCTGAGATCCTTTGAACTCGAGATCCTCCTGCCTCAGGATCCTGTGCCACTGTACCTGGAAATAAACTCATTCTTATTCTTCATCTCCCCAAGACTTCTAAATCCATCCTCAAAACTCCACAGGAGACAGTTGGAGCATCTCTACCCCATCTACTACATCGTTATGCTCAGTTTTTAGGAAGCAACCCAGTATGTGTAAGAGCACTGGCTCAGATGTCCTTGGCAGGATGTGGAACTCATATTGAGTGAGATCACATTCATATCAATTATTTATCACCTATCCATTCTCAGATCATGCCCTTCCTAGTCCAACTCCCTGCACACCCACCCATACATACACCTTCCCATTTCCTGCTAGTACAAATTAGCCAGCTCTTGAGGCAGAGCAGATCCTGAAGAGGACACTCAGCATCTTGTGAGGTAACTGCCTCAATAAGGTCTTTGAGAAGTAGAGAGTCTTTTGTCCTCTACTATAGGATAGTGTACAACATTTGATGACCTGGGGACTCAAGATTTTCTGGCTCATTCACCTGAATGTCTCCTTTTTCTATGTCCCAGTGTATCATACATTCCCTACCAGCATTGGAATTGTGCATTCACTATGTGTTATAGCTCTGCTGTGCTCATATTTAAATCATGGGTCCAAGTTATCAAAGACAAAAACATTTTTCAGTGCTACCACAAAGGCCTTCTGACTTTCACATCATGTCTTACATTGATAGTTGACAAACCTGAGCCTATTATTTTCTTTTTTAAATGCTGTTAACAACCAACTCCACATCACTGTGGTTTGAATACCGCCCCCCCCCCCACCAAACTCATGCAGGAGCTTAAATCACTAAAGTCATATATTAATGGTACTGAGAGTGAAAATTTAATCCAACTATGGTGATTAGAGGTGAAACCTTTGGAGAGTGATGTGATTAGATTAGATTTAGGCCTTTGGGGTAGGGCCCCAATGATTGAATCTTATTGACTTTATATGAAGAGACTAGGGAGACAAAGAAATATACACATGTTCCTGCCATGATGTGATGCAGCCCTTGACAGGGCTTCTACCATGCTTTTTGGATGTTGTACCTCCAAATAAACATTTTTCTTTTACAAAGTAGCCTGCCTCCAGTAATTAATACCATTGAGCCCCAACCGCAGCCCTCCAGTAATTATATTAACAAAAAGTTGACTGATATGACAGCCATAAATCCACATTGTACCCAAACCATTCAAGTGCCATTACTGTGACATATGCATTCACCTGCATCTTACCCCAGTCCATAACTTGTGAAAGTATTAGGGATCAGAGTTACTAAACACATCACTTACACCAGACAGAGGCCCTTATCTGTTGACTTGGACTGGTGAATAATCAAGACTCTTTTCTGAAGGCTTCCTTTTAAGGTCATGTCTGGTTAACCCTCTCAGACCGAGTTTTCCTAAAAAAGTAGAAGCTAGAATAAGAATTTCAATACAAGGGGGCTGGGGTTGTGGCTCAGCAGTAGAGCACTCTCCTAGCATGTGCAAGGCCCTGGGTTCGATTCTCAACACCACATAAAAATAAATAAATAAAGGTATTGTGTCCAACTACAGCTAAAAATATATACATATATATTTAAAAAAAGAAAAAACAAGAATTTCAATACAAGTAGTTATTTGGGGAAGTGATATCAAGGAATGGAGGACTACAAAGAGTAAAACGGAAGGAGGGAAAGCCATTCAGAGGTGGGTAAAGTCCATCATTACAGTAGGTAACTGGAATTCCATCCTGCCAGGCACTCTGAGGGTCCATGAAAATTACGAACATCTTGCACTGGTCAAGGGTTGCTACAGGAAATGAAACTCCTTCTAGGTTTGCACAGCCATTGGGTCAGAATGGCTGAACAGTGTCTACAGGAAGCCCACAGGGTAGAAGTGAAAGAAATTGAGAAAGATGTGATAAAAGGAAGGGAAGGTGCTGATGGGTTACACCTGCCCATTACTGACGGCATTCTTAGTGATTAGGAAGGCTACTGCTGCCAGCTGGCCCCACTTAGCCCTACTAGTTAGTACCAGTCACATCAATTGCTAGAATAAAAGGGTGGTCCAACAGCATGCAAGACATGTAAAAGATAGGTCGCCTCTCACAGAACATTGCCTCCCACCATTCTCTTTGATGTTCTATTTCATTTACCCATTACTCTGATTCTCTTTTAGACACAGTCTTAAGGGAGTCTTTCTCCATCTGTGAAGATTAACTAAGAGCAGTTCCAGTTCCTCTGTAGTTTCCTTCATGAATTATCAGATAACAACTCCTCAGGTTGTTTTCTCCTATTATTTTACTCTGATCATAAAGTATAACACATTGACAATGAAGCTTTCTTAGGTTAGGTATCCCTAGGCATGGATTCTGAAATAGACATTTGTGGGCAGGAGGTTTATTAGGGAGTGTTTTTGGGACCAGCACCAATGGGAAGGGAAGGAAATATGATTGGATAGAGGGAGGAGGAGTGCTAGGGGTGAAGATGTAACAAAAGCCAAGCTGCAGACCAGGAGGAGTAGAGGTAGCCTTCCTAGCCCCACTTTGATACAAAAGGACTGGACATTTGTATCCTGCATCTGTTAGTCATTGGCTGGAAACTGGCTCCAGGAAGGGTATGTCCTTGGGTGAGGGACTGAGAACTTTTCCAGGACAGTGATTCAACTGAGAGTTCTCAGTGGCCAACACTCCCAACAGCTGGGGAAATGGTAACTAAGTTCTGAAGGAAAGATCTGAGTAGTGCCTCCCAGTATTAACTATAGTCTGCCCTGCTGATTGGATCATTTTCTTTGTAAATTACATTTTGTAAAAGTTCCTCTAACATTTTTTAAAAATATTTTTTGTCAATTTTAATATTTTTTTGTTGATCTTTATGTATGCGTGGTGCTGAGAATTGAACCAGTGTCTCACACATATTAGGCAAGTGCTCTGCCTCTGAGCTACAACCCTAGCCCCTCCTCCAAGATTTTGATTGGTTCTTTTTCTGAGACCTCTAAGAGGAGCATTGGCAGGAAAAATCACAGCTTCTGTCACTGCAGTAATGGATCCTGAGACTCCTGTTGATTCTTTCTCTCTTCTATTACCCATTCTAGATTCCCCTCCCATGTGGCTAGCATCTGTTGGTCTCAGTGGTATATATGGTGGTGACCTAGAACCTCATCTTTTTTAATAGGGTCTCAGTATATTGCCCAGGCTGGCCTTAAGTGATTTTCCTCTCATCCTCCTCAGTAGCTGAGACTACAGGCGTGTGCTACCATGCTCATCTGACACTCATCTTTGATGGGCCTGAGACTCTCGTTGCCATGTCCTTCTCAGGCTACAACTATGACACTTGTACATTTACAATCAAAATTAGGAACAGACTGGTTGTGGTAATTCCAGCAACTCAGGAGGCTAAAGCAGGAGGATCACAAGTTTGAGGCTAGCTTTGGCAGCTTAGTGAGACCCTAATTCAAAATAAAAAGGACTGAGGATGCAGCTTAGGGGTAGAGCATCCCGGTTCAATATCCAGTACTAAAATAAAGCAGGGAAGCTTAGGGTGTAGTTCAGTAGAGTACTTGCCTAGTGTACACAAAGCCATGGGTTAAATTCCCAGCACTGCAAAAAAAGAAAGGGGTGGGGGAGTCCCTTGGAGACCCTGGGCACCATGCACACATTTTTTTTTTTTCTAGTGCAATGCATTGTAAAACAATGCAGAGCTTCTCACCTACTCCGGGTGATAAAAGTCAGTTACTCTTATTGAGTCCCCAGTATGATACATCCCAGAAAGATGATTCCTTTTCTTCTCTTGTCTCTTAAAACAAGAAGCTGAAGTAATTGGGCATGCAACTATAGCTTTAAAGTTTAATAGGATGCTTGCTGTGTTTCTAGTGAAAATGGTTTCCTTTTAAGATATAAACTCTACACCCATGGAGTCTAGAGCTGCAAAGACAGGAAGCACAAGTTCCTGATAGTCACTACAGTCACCTACTTCTACCTTGTTTCCTAAACCCAAGTACTCTTCCTATTGGGAATATAGCACCTCATATTGATATCTGATTTACGGTATGTCCTGCAACCTGGAAGATGATGTCCTATCTTCTCAAGTTATCATCTCCAAGCCTGAGTTTCAGTGGCCCCATCAAAGGTCATTCCATCCCTGTTTTGGTCTATTTTTTCACTACTGTGACTAAAGGACCCAACCAGAACAATTGTAGAAGAGGAAAAGTTTATTTGGGGGCTCACGATTTCAGAGTTCTCAATCCAGAGACAACTGGCCCCGTTCCTTGGGGCTTGAGATGAGGCTGAACATAATGGCAGAACAGAGTGGTGGAGGGAAGCAGCTCACATCATGATCAGAAAGCAGAGAAAGTGTCCACTTGCCAGATACAAATATATACCCCAAAGCCACGCCCCAATTCCCACCTTCTCCAGCCACACCCTACCACTTCAGTTACCACTCGGTTAATTCCTATCAGGGGATTAAATCACTGATTGGGCTAAGACTCTCACAACCCAATCATTTCTCCTCTGAACCTTCTTGCCTTGTCTCACACGTGAGCTTTTGGAAGACACCACATCTAAACCACAACAATCCCTTTAACAGACTGATAGAATCTGGATAATGTAGTATCTGGTAGCACTAGTTGGTCCTGCTGGGTGCAATGGTGCACACCTATTAATCGTAGCTAATTGGAAGGCTGAAGCAGGAGGATGGCAAGTTTGAGGCCAGCCTTGGCAATCCTGTCTCAAAAAAAAAAAAAAAAAAAGTTGATCTATGGTCATATATTTAGTTTTACACTCCTTGAATGTAAGTGGGTCCCTTGAATGGATACAATGTAATATGAGATTCTATATTTGTGGATCACATATTTTGTAATCATTTAGAAGGTGGTAATGGCTGACACCCTGAGGGTGAGAAAAGCAAACCCTCTTCCATATGTATGGATTCTTATCTAGATCAATTGCTGCCCCATCAGCAAAGAAAGGATCCAATGTAAAGTTGCTGCCAAATGGTTAATTGGCTTCAGATGAAAGATGGCAAAATACTGAAAAAAAAAATATATATATATATTGATGTTAAATCAGATGTTTGGCAATCATAGCTAGAACAGCCTTGCTGAGTGGGAATCCATACTGTTAGCCTGTCTATAGCCTACATTCCCAGCCACCATTGCTACTCTGTTCATGTGCCCATTGTGCTAGAAATATGGTGGCTGAAGACAAGTGGTGACTGATAACTACCTATGAAGCCATTCTGTCTACTTGATTCTTCAGTGCCTGCTATGTGGTGAAGCTCTCTGACAGATAATGACAATGGGATTCAAAGGCGTTCACACTTTGAGCCATGGCTGTTCTCCAGATGTCTTTTCCCCTAGTCTTCCAATCTTTATTCCTCTTGGCTCCTGAACAGCCAGTGAAGCAAGCTTCCAAAAGTATTTGACCAGACCCACTACCCAGAAATCTGATGAATGATAGGATTTCCTTTGATACCTATCTTTTTTTTTACATTCTTTACTGTAAGATAAGAGTCTTTTCATGATGCCAACTAACTTTCTGACTTTTGATTAATCACACTCTGCCTTTCATCATCTCTTTCCAATACATCAAATGTCCATAGCAAAAGCCATTTATTTCCAGAGTTCCTTTTTTTTTTGAACCCAAGTATTGAACCCAGGGAATTTAACTACTGAGTCACATCCTCAGCACTTATTATCTGGGGGACAGAGTTTCACTAGGTTGCTTACAGTCTCACTAAATTGCTGAGGCTGGCTTTGAATCTGTGATCCTCTGACTCAGTCTCCTGAGCAGCTAGAGTATAGGTGTGTGCCACTGCACCTGGCTTCCATAGTTCTTAGAAATACTACTTTCACTGAACTTCTTGAATGCCTGAGATAATGCCTCTGCATTGCTTTCTACTAATTTCCCATCTCAACTGACCACTAGTGAAAGCTCTAACATTTGTATGGTAAACACTATCCATGCTCCACCTACCACTAGTGATGGTGTCCTGTGAGTAATATAGCCCTAAAATTCATTTTAGAGTCAGTTTCCTCAGACTATTCGCAGGACCAACTCTCTTATGTCAGAGTCTGAGACAGAGATTAGCATACAGTACATTTCTGGCAAGGGGTGAAGGATATCATCAGAGCAATATCAAGAGTATAAGAAAGACTATAAATGCATTCTACTGTCATGTATAACTAATAAAAACAAATAAAATTTAAGTTGTGGCTCACTGGTAGAGCACTTGTCTAGCATGTGCGAGACATTGGGTTCGATCCTCAGCACCACATAAAAATAAATATCCAACTACAACTAAAAAAAAGAATTTTAAAAAAAAGAATATATGAAAGAAGAAGAACTGAGCAGAGGGAAGAGATGCACTGCATTGAGATCACAACAAAGGCCTCAGATGATTACACAGAGTTTCTGGGGATAAGACGTGGGCCACTTCAGGGGGAGGGTGTAACTTGGGCAAAGTGGCTCTCTTTGGTTAATGGCAAGTCACAGAAAATAATTCAGAGAAGAGCATTCAGTCACCACCACTCCCAAAGCAGAGTGAATCAGTTCTTCAGTCTTGAAAGGGCCTATGGGCACCATGCCATAGCATCTTCCACATAAGACAAATTCTTCTTTCTCAGATGAAAAGAACTAATGAGCATAGAAGTTTCTCCATTATAAGGAAGGAAATTTAGCCCAGATAAGTAAGACCTAAAAATATCAGCAGTATTAATAACATGGTAATTGTGAATGATTTCATACAATCCCAAAGTTGAAAAGAGGAAAAAAAGTATCCTCTCTCACCCAAGTCACCCAAGGATATTCTCTCTCTATATATATTTTGTTTATTCTTTCCTGTAATAATGGCATGATCTTCTAAACTTCCTATGAACTTTTAATATTACCCATTTATAAAGACAGGACTGAAAAACTATCCAAGTTTTGGCACAGAGCATTTAAAAATGTATTCTCCAGCAACATATTTTGGCAGAGATGAGGACAGGGTAGCCTTTCTAAATAACTCTTCTCTAAATAAGTGATATTGCTTTTATACCTGCGTGCCTTTGCACATTCAGTCTTTCTGCCAGAATGACTGGCAGAAAGACTGTCATTACCCCTTGTCTTTTTCCAGACCTCTATTCATTCTTTAGGAATTTCATCAAGTATTCATTCATGCACAGGGTTACCAGATTTAGTAAATAAAAATACAGGATACCCAGCTAAATTTGAATTCCAAATAAACAACAAATAATTTTTAGTATAAGTATGTCCAAATAGAACATGGGCTGCTCTATTCCCACGGGCTTTACTTAGCAACTCGATTCATTCCTCAAATATTTGTTGAACATCTACCACATGCCAGAAGCTACTGCGTATTGGTCCTGTAGTGGTGAATAAAATAATTCCAAATACCTGCTCTCATTGAGTTTATATTCTAGTGGATGGAGTCAGACAATAATAAATAGACAAGTAAATATGCAATAGTATTGTTAGAGAATAAGTAAATAAAATGAGTGCAGGAGGATAGGGAGTGTTGAGGCTGTATGTTTTATAAAGAGCTGTTTCATAAAGAGCTCGTTGGTAAAGTGAAATTTAAGCTGAGGCCTGAGAGAAGTGAGAAAACAAGCCAAATGAAGATTTAGGGGAGTGCATATTCCAAGAGAGTGAACCCCGAATACAGAGTTCCCAAGGTGGAAGTATGTTTGGCATAATTGAGAGACAGTAAGGAGGCTAGTGTGACCGACTACACTGAGAAAATGCTGTTAGCTAGGAAGTAAGGCCAAAGGGGTTTGTGAGGGCTTCAGCATGTACTCAGGAAAGAGAGCAGACACATGATCACATTTCATGTTTCAGACAGAGCAAATATTAATTTAATAAATATTTGCTAAATAAATGACTTCTATGTTGAAACTGCACTCTTCTTGTGGGAACAGGCAGTCAGGAAAGAAACAGGCCAATCGTGAAGCCAATCATTAACACAGGGTAGAGAATATGATAGTTGGGATCCATGGCCAGCAGAGATGGATCCTGAGCCTACTGTGAACACATAGCTGATATGATTTGCTGATGGGTTACAGTTTAGATCTGGAAAGTTTCCAAAAGATCCATATATTAAAGGTTTAGTCCCTGTTTTGATGCTGTCGGGAGGTGGTGAAAACTTTAAGAGATGGGGCCTAGTGGGAGATCTTTAGGTGATTGGGGGCATGCCTTGAAGGGGAACTTTTCCTCTTTTTAAGTTGATTTTCTCAAATATTTTGTTACAGTAACAGAAAGTAGCACAGGGTATAAGTTAAAGAGTCAAAATAGGGCTTGAGTCTCTGGAGGGAGGGTGTTGTCATTTGTTGAGAAGAGAGAAACAAAATTGATGGTATACAATAAGGAAAGATGTGGAAATTAGGAATTCTACTAATTTTGTTAATTAGCTGTTAATTTTGATATGCCAATTAGAAATCCAAGTGCAGATATTGAGGTAGCCACTGGATGTTAAAGTCTGGAGTTCAAAATAGAGATTGGGGGACTGGAGTTGTAGCTCAGTAGTAGAGTCCATGCCTAGCACATGTGAGGCACTGGGTTCGATCCTCAGCACCACATAAATAAAATAAAGGTAGTGTGTCCATCTCCAAGTAAAAAAAATATTAACAAAACAAACTAGAGATTTGGGTTGGCTGGAGCCATCAGCATATACATATAGTCAGCATACTAAAGTTGTGGGTTTGGATGAGATCTACTGGGATGTGGGTGTAGATAGGGAGAGGTCCAAGGATTGACCCCTGGGGTCTCTGAATTTTTAGAGGTTTGAGGAAATAAGTGGAAACAGAATGAGCCATCAGTTGAGTAGGAGGCGAACCAAGAAAGAGCATTCCAGTACCCAAAGCAAAAAGAGGTGTTTCACGAAAGAAAGCCTGATCATCTGTGTCACATGTTTCTGAGAGATAAGGTTAGATAGAGCCTGAACATTGGGAGTTGCAAACTGGAATTACTGACACCTCAATAATAACTACCTCAGCAAGACGATTAGAAAAAAAAAGCTTGATTGGTAAATTCAGGAGAGAATGGATCCAGTCGCAGTGGTGTACACCTGTAATCCCAGTGACCAGGTAACTGAGGCAGGAGGATCACAAATTCAAAGCCAGCCTCAGCCAATTAGCAAGGCCTAAGCAACTTAGTGAGACCCTGTCTCAAAACAAAAACAACAAAAAATGAAAATGGGAGCTAGGTGTGTGGCTCAGGGGTAGAGCACTTGCCTGGCAAGTGTGAGGCACTGGGTTTGATTCTCAGCACCGCATAAAAATAAGTAAAATAAAGACCCCTTGACAACTAAACAATATTAAAAAAATAAAATAAAATAAAAAGGGAAGTAGCTCAGTGGCAATGTGCCCCTGGGTTCAATCCCTAGTACCAAAGAGGGAGCAAGAGAGAGAGAAAGAGACACAGAATGGGTCAGAAAACAGAGATAGTAAAGATGGACCCCATTTTCAAGGAGTTTTATATAAGAATGATCTAAAACATGCAGGGGGGAGAATTGTGTCTTTGGAGATGAGGGGAACAATAAAATCAGGAGCAAAATTTTCCAGCAGAGGAGAGAGAAACTAGTACAGAAGTAGAGACATTGGCCTGAGACAGAAGCACAGGACCATGTCCAGAGCGACAGGAGGGAAATGAAATCGTGCATATGGGAGAAATGCAGGGAGGAGCAGAAGGGGTGGGAGGCGCAATCATGGGGGAGTTTTTATCATCATTCCTGTTTCCTTAGTGAAATCAGAAGCAAGGTAGGTGCGAAGAGGAGGGGGATCTGTCATTAGTTTGGAGAGAGGGGAAGATGGGACACCGTCATGGAGGAGAGTGAAGAAGTGCACTGTGCAGATTCAGGGGGATACCAGGCAGCCCTCAGGCAGCTTGGGATCAGTGATTGTGAATTTAAATTGAGATCAACAGCCTGGTCGTGTGTTTTTCTTTACTCACATTTAGCTGTCCAAGTGCAGGCAAAGAGTAGCCAAAAATTAGATGGAAGCAGGGTGGAATTTTGGCAAGCAAACAATTCAGAGGGAGAGAGAAGCCAGGGAGTCTAGTGCGTGGGCAAGGGAATGTTTACAATGATTGCCCAAGAAATCTAAATCGGGTTAGGAGGGAAATGAGGACATCAAAGGGTACAGTACAGTGAACAGGTGGTGGGATCAGTGAATTGGAGGACCCAGTGGGTTACAGGATTACTGGAATCAAGAGAAAGAGAGAGTTGGAAAAATAGGAAGTGGCACTCAGAGTTGGATCCTTGAGGGTGAGTGTAAGGAGGGCTTGCGGTTCTTGGTATATTAAGTCTAGGGTATGACTAAGGGAGTGAGTGACTGAAATAGGGTAGAGATCACTGGAAGAAAGAAAATCAAGGAACTGAGAGGCCTGAGAGCTAGATAGGCCTCTACCAATAAACCCAAATCACCAAGAATTGCGTGCTGGAGAGCATGACAGTGAACCAGTGGATTAGCTTCCTACTGTTACTCTAACAAATTATCACAAACTCAGTGGCTTAGCAAAATACCAATGTATTCCCTTAAAGTTATTGAGGTCGGAGATCTAAAGTCAGTCTCACTGGGTACAGTCAAGGTGTCAGTGGCTGGTTTCCTCTGGGGACTCAAGGGAAGAACCCATCCCCTTGCCTTTTCCCAGGGCCCAGAGGTTGCCCACATGCCTTGGCTTGTGTCTCCTTCTTCACGAGTGTCTCATTCCCATCTTTAGTTCCTTCTGCTGACTCTGACCCTCTTGCCTCCCTCTTACAAAGATACTTGCCACCACATTGGTCTCACCTGGGTAATTCTATCATCTCAACACCTTTAACAATTATGTCTACAAAGTCCCTTTTGCCACCTACATATTTACAAATTCCCAGGATTAGAACATGAACCTTTTTGGGGAAAGAGTCTTTAGCCTGCCACAGCCAGCAATATTTCTTCTTTTGTGAAGATTTTTCTAATTATCCCATCCTATCTCAGGCTGAGCTGATAAACATTCCTTTTGGGTCATCTTCTAAGAACATTCCTGTATTGAAAGCTATACTTTCATTTATTTATTTTTAGTTATTGTTGGACACAATACCTTTATTTCACTTATTTATTTTTTTTAATGTGGTGCTGAGGATCAAACCCAGGGTCTCGAGCATGCAAGGCGAGCACTCTACTGCTGAGCCACAACCCCAGCCCCCAAAAGCTATACTTTCTTTAATTGAATATTTACTATGTTTGGTTCTGGGTTAATTGCTGTTCATACAAATAAGATTCAATACCTCAACAGTTCTCACCTTAATTGCGAATGTTTATCTACCTCTCCAGATAGACTGCAGATCACACCAGGATAGAACTACTCAAACATCTCCATATCCTAAGTGCCTGTCATGGCACCTAACACATAATATGCACTCAGTGGACTTTTTGAATTACTAAGTGACCTCTAGTTGCCTTTAGTAATAGAAGCACTTTCTATAAGTGATTTCATGCGTGTGAAAAGAAACTATTTTCACCTGGGTACTGTGGTACATGCCTGTAACCCAAGCTACTTGGAAGACTGGGGCAGGAGGATCACAAGTTTAAGGCCAGCTTAGGAAGACCTTGTCTCAAAATGAAAACTAAAAAGGACTGGGAATGTAGCTCAGTGGTAAAGTACCCCTTGTTTCAATATCTGGTACCAAAAGAAAAAGAAAAAGGGGCTAGGGCTGTGGCTCAGTGGTAGAGCTACTTGCTTAGCATGTATGAGGTGCTGGGTTTGATCCTCAGCACCACATAAAAATAATAAATAAATAGAATAAAGATATGAAAGAAAGAAACTATTTTCATAATTCTACTACAGTTTTTGAAAACACCAGTTTTTTAAAAACATTAAATTAATATTCCTTAATATACATATGAATCACTTTACTAATCTAAATGCCCATGCCTGGAACCAGTGGCCAGACTTCTATGTATTATGTTTTGTTAAATATCCACCAACTAACATATTTGATTTAGGAGCACTTGAACATGAAATTTTCAGATTCTATCAAGGATAAATTTGGGAAATTCAGATTGGGTCATATCTCCAAGGAATTTGCCTAAATTAAAAATGAAAGTATCATCCATTTCTTGCTCAATCAACAGACACTAAAATTATGCAAGCAATCATAAACGAAAATCTGAATCCCTCAAAAGGAGCCTGGCAAAGTAATAAATAATATCACATACAAAAAGCTACTATAGCTGGGTGCCATGGTGCACTCCTGTAAGCCTAGTGACTCAGGAGGCTGAGACAGAAGGATCATGAGTTCAAAACCAGCCTCAGCAATTTAGTGAGGCCCTAAGTAATTCTGTGAGATCCTATTTGCAAATAAAATATTAAAAAGGGCTGGGAATGTGCCTCAGTGGTTAAAGCCCCTTGGTTCAATTCCTAGTACCCACCTCCCCCTTCAAAAAACCTACTGTAGATACTTGTAAAATTCATATCTTTTTATAATTATTACCATAAAGAAATAAATGATAACAGATTCACATGGAGACCTTGATATCTACAGGTATAGATAATGGTGAAATTGGATTCTGGGATATTGAGTCTATTGTAAATTGTTTGCAAAGTGAATTATTAAAGCATAATTTGTTTTTTGACCAGATAAGTTGCTTGTTTCAGCTGGTAATCCTACAATTGTGGGTTTATTCCTTATAGATTGCAAAGACCTGCATCACAACTTCAATCTAATAGTTGATCAGCTACCCACATGAAAAAGTGCCAGAAGACTTCTGTCCTCAAAATTATTTAGACTCTATTCTGACTTATGAACCATAATCTTTGCCAAATTGTGATAACTAAATAATACTAGCAGTATTTTCCTATGGAATGTAGACAGATGTTTGTCCACCCCATTTAAAAAAATACTCCTTAAATTATAAGCTAGCATATTGAATATTCCTTCAAAATGCCAGGCCTATTTCTTTTGATAGGATTATATGTCCAAATCTAGACATTATGTGAAGCACAAACATATTTCAGGCAATAGAGGAGCAGTGGTCACAGGTATTTTGTTTTAGCTCTTCAAGAAAATCATGCAAAACAACTTAAAGCTACTATAGATACTTGTAAAATTCATAACTTTTACAGCATTTATCAATCATTCATTAGACTTTGCTTCCAAAGACAAAAGCTATCCAAAGGCCAAGCACTAATGTTTCTATGAAGTATCATGCTTGCATTAGAATCAGAGTAGGTCTAGGTATCTACCATAAAGAAGCACATGCACACGTGAATAAAGGGACATTTGCAGGTGTGTTCATTGTGTAATTGTGTACTTGTTATAATTGTTACTAGTGCAAAAGGGAATGAGGTCAGATTCCATTTACCCTTGGGGAAAAATAGACACTGCATGGGATGCAAGGAGGACTCCTGGGGTGCTGGCAATGTTCTAGTTTTTGATCTGGGGGCTGGTTACACAATCATGTTCACTGTTTGGGAATACTTTGAACTGTGATAATTAGTGCACATTTCTGGGTATGTTATACTTCCATAGTAAGTTTAGAAACAATCAAAGAGCAAGAAATTTTTGAACTCTTATGGAGTCAGCCTTGATAGTCAGTTAAGTGCAGTCCCCCGGACTCAGAACACTGGTTTCTTCTAGAGGATATCAGAAACAGATTTTCAGGCCCTGCCCCAAACCAACTGAATCAGAATCTGCATTTCACAAGATTCCTAGGTGACTTTATGTTATTTTACTTTAAATTTAAATTTATTTTTAACTGACATAAAAATTGGACAGATCAACAGGGTACCGTGTAATGTTTAGATTGGGCTGAATATATCATCTCTGGGTGATCTGAATGCACAGGGACAGAAAAGTACAAGATGAGAATGTAATGAATGGGAGGATGGAGGAAAGTACAGGGCACTGTGGGGGACCAAAGAGGCCCCTCTCACCCCAGTGAGTTTGCTCTCAAGCTCAGTGATTCTAAAGTGCCTAATTGCAAAAAATGTTGATGGAGAACCTCAGGTTTGCTATGTCCTTTATTTCCATTTATCATTTTAGCAAAGAGCAAAAATTGGTTACAGTTAATGTAAAAGAAGCCTGAATTCCAGGCCAGAAAGTGCTGGTTTGATTCTATACTTGTTTAAAAAGATAAATGGTCTCTACAGCTAGGGACAAGGAAAACTAGGACAAGCAGGAGGAGAACCTGATAGAAGAGTGCTTCACAAATAATTAGTGGCTAATTTTATCTCATCAGCTTACCTATTTTTTTTTTTTTACTATTCAGTGAAACTGAATTCCTAAGTTGCAAAATATGATCCTGCCAGAAGAGCCCCCAAAATAATACTTAATGTCTAGTGATGCTGTATCATGTAACAAACACTGAAAGCAGGACAGCATGTTCCAAGTGTGAAGAGTTACTACTTTCCTTTTTCTTCTCCTTCTCCTTTGTGTCATGACTATTTTTGTATTTCTCTAGAATGTTTGCTCTTTTTTAAGACAGGATCATTAAAAATAAACTCTTAAGTGTTAATGATTCTAAACACCATGGACAGACTCTTTGTATGGCACACACTTTTAATAAATCCTTATACAACAATAAATTGTTTTCATTATTATGCTCCATTGCTAACTCATCTAGTTTGTGGTCCACTTTGACATGGAAGCACTTTCTCCTGCGAATTATGCCACCTTGAGAACACGTTTCTGATTCCTCAAGTTTTAATGTGCATTGGTCTCTGCTGAGATTAAAAGCAAATTTTGTTACTACTAGACACATTGTTTGATATTTCAAAGGCATGTTGCATTCCATTCTAAACATTCAAATTGATTGCATCTTTTCTCTGCAAATGGGTGCCCTCTCCTAAAGTAGGGAGCAATCTCAACATCTTTACCTAAGTCAGGGATAAAGAACAATCCTTAAGGATGTCCTTGGGTTGATGAGAGGAGCCCCTGAGAGTCATTATTTAGGACTTTTCAAGACTAATTATTACCAGTGTCATAGCTCTTGACTTTGAACATCATGGGACCTAGATTTATTCAACTGCCTTATTTACATTTACATTGGTTACTTCACCCCACCCTCTATTGCCCAGCACCCACCACCATGTATTCTGCCCCTTTAGCAAAAAAGGAAATAACATTGGTCTGGCATAATCCTCTTTTTACCAAGCCATGCCTTGGCATTAAAAAATGTAAGGAAATAAGAACATTTTTCTCTGAGTCCTGGCCAGCCTACTCTGCAGCAAACCCAGTGTGGTTTCTGAGCAGCATTCAATAAGTGGAACAGAGAACAGGCTGGGTCACCCCATGCCCGGAAACACGCACAGGGTCGGATATTTATTAGTAAAAGTGGCAAGAATGATTCAAGATCTGAGGTTACCAGGGGCTGAGAACAGCAGACTAGAGGGACAGGCAGCTGCCCTGGATATAATATGTCCTTTTTCCACAATCCCACTCGGCACTTTGCTGGCTCACACTGAGCTACAGCCACCACCAGAGGAAGCTCCCAATTTTTTTTTACCTAAAACAGAAATGTGTAGAATCATCAGGAAAAGACAACTGCATACTCTAACAAGAAAGCATACGTTGCTCTGTGTTAAATTATAACGTAACCGTGCACAGGCAGGCCCCATAGACACTTGATAATTCTTTGACTCTGCTTTAACTTGCCCTGATAATTTACTTGTTGGATAAAATCCCTGCCATTTTCATGGGGCTCCCTGGGGAACTGTTTTCACTCCCTGAAACCACATCTTTTTCAAGAAGTCAGTCTCATTCTTTCTTCTCTAGTTCTGACTTGACAATAACATATGCACTGTTTGTTCAAGGTCAAATATCTACTCTTTGCATATTGGGTTCCTTTTAGTGTCAGAATCATTGTTTTAATCGTATACAGCTAGACATGTGTGTGTGTGTGTGTGTGTGTGTGTGTGTGTGTGTGTATGTATACTTTCTTTAATGCAAGTATTCCTCATCCTGTGGCAAAAGAAAATTTCTGTTAAATTTCAGTACTAGAAAATAAAGAAGAGAATTACATCTCTAATAGTTGCCTGAAGACTCTCACTTTTTAAAATTCCATTTTCATTAAATTCAGTGGATTGAAAATTGCTGGTTTCAAAGTGACAGGTGACAAGAGGCACCTGGCCTCCTTCTGGCTGAAGGAGCTACAGAGCCTAAGGAGCCCTGACCTCCTACCTGGTCACAGCAGTGACAGCCTAACTTCTTGCTTCAGTTAGCCCCCACTGCCCCAGTGCAAGTGCTTCTAGACTAATTCCAGAGGTAATGATCCTTGCTCACTCACTTCTGTTCCAGTGGCATGATAGATGCCCGAGAATCAAGGTCCCCAATCCAGAAAGCTTCCCTCAAACCAAACCCCTCTCTCCTGTTTTCTTATGTCCCTACAGTACTTCTCCAAGCGTCAATCCCATGATTCAAAGACTCAATGTTCACCCTGCTACCAGTGACACCCTTCTATTTGACACTATGTTCTAACCTAGCCTCCCTGTTCTCCCTGACACCCTTCTATTTGACACTATGTCCTAACTAGCCTCCTTTGACTCTACCTTCTCTAGAACTCATCTCCCCCCAAAAGAATTCATAACAAAGACTCTCACTTTACAATCAACTCAGGTGGTATGTATCTGTTTTTCACATGGAGCCTCATGTACAATATGGGATCTATATCAGTCCTAACATAGCTGAATTGGTTGCCCCTGTAGAGGGAATTTTTTGACACCACAGAGGAAACACTGAATTCTGCTATGTTTGATAATGTAGTTATCCTTGCAGGAATTTGCACTCATTCATTTGTGTGTATGTGGATGGAGATATTTAGATAGACAGATAGATAGATAGATAGATATCCATCTATTGAATGACTTATTTTAAAAAAACATTTGTTAAACATGGACCATACACCAAATAAGGAAGAGATAATAAAACAATATGGCTGCCCCCCAAAAGCTCACAATCTAGTTATGAAGTCAAATAAATAAAGATAATTATGCCTAAAAAACAATGAGAAAAAAACAGTCTAATGAAATGCAAAGGATATTTCGGAATCTCTGAGAAGTATCTTACCCGGGTCAGAGGAATTAGGAAAGACTCTTGGGTCAGGCTGGGGTTAGACCCAACCTATTACTCAGTAAAAGGCAAATATAGAATGAAGAAAGCAAGGGAAACCAAATTTTATCTCAGAAAACCAACTTAAAGGCCCATGAAACCTCAGCCAACATAAGGAAAAGATTTATATATTATGTTCTTGTTCAATTAATCTGATCTTCAACAGGTAATTTCTTGCTGTGAGCACAAGCAAAATTATTAAAAGTGTTGTGCTGCAGGCTGGCTGCAGCAGAATATCCGGGGGGTGACGAATAACTTGTGTACGTTGATGCAGCAGGAGTGGAAGCCGTTTATTGTAGGATAACAGAGGTATTTATACATTTTGCACAGCTTATCTTAATTAGCATAAACTAGATACAGCAGTCAACCAATCAGGAATCTCCACACTTAATGGCTCGCTTTTGTTACTTCACAAACCACTCCCTCTGGCATTTTGCCAGGCGCCATGCAGACTTGTTTACAGACTCTAACAATTCTCTGTCAATATACCAGGTGCCATCCTGACTTGTTTACAGACCTTAGCAGTGTTGGTCTGTGGTAGTTGCTAAGTCCTTGGAAGATGTTTGAGGATTCCAGGTTCACTTTGTCTGCCCTGCCTGCCTCATTAACTATTTTCAAAACAGATTTTCAGAGAAAACTCCAAGTTGGGTGTGGTAGTGCCATACCTATAATCCAAACAACTCAAGAGGCTGAGGTAGGAGGTTCACAAGTTGCAGGCCAACCTCAGCAATTTAGCAAGGTCCGAAGCAACTTAGCGAGAACCTGTCTCAAAATAAATAAAAAGGGCTGGTTATGTGCCTCTAGTTTTAATCCCTAGTACCAAAAAAAAAAAAGAAAAAAATGACCTCCAAAGCTGAAAAGTTCAACATAATTCCAGGGATTACATTTGACTCTGTTAGCATAATTGCATCCAGAATCTTTTTTTTTTTAGTTGTTGATGGAACTTTATTTAATTTATTTATTTATATGTGGTGCTGAGAATTGAACCCAGTGCCTCTCATACGAGAGGCAAGCACTCTACCACTAGCCCAACATCCAGAATCTTTCATATCTAAATATTCCTTACAGAGAAACATGAGCTATCTGGATTCATGTCTATAAGGCACAGTACTGATCTACTTAGGTCTACTGCTTCCTACAAATAGAAAAGAAGGAAAAAACAGTTTCCAGTCAAAATGAGATCAACTCATCTGACCCACAAAAAAATCCAATTAATTTACAATAAGACAATTAAGAAAATTCCCATGGAATAAGCTAGCTTGAGCTATTAACTAATCCTTAGTAAAATTTGGAATCCAAGTTAAGGGTTAGATGACAATCTAAACATTTACATGCTTGTTTGAATTTGGCATTTTACTTCTATAAGAAGGGTTCCCAGTATTTTCTTAGGGAAAAAGGCTTATGTTTTCTTAATTTTGTCATTATGAAGCTCCCAAAGGGCAGGAAGTGTTTGTTTATTTGTTTGTTATACCCTCAGTGGTTAACTCTTAGAAAACAGAAGAAATTGAATAAATATTCACTAAATAAATTTTAAAAACCCAAATTTGAAGACAGGGTGAATGGATAGGGAGGAAATAATCCAATCTCTCTGTTTGCAGAGGGTAGTGAATCATGTATCCCTGGCCTGGATCCAGCCACCTTAACCTGTAGTATAAGAACAAGTACTAATCCCCATTCAGAATGTCAATATTTGAAATCATGTTTATTTTCCGGGTAGGGTCTCTGTTTGTTTATGTTTCTCTCAATGTTGTGTAGTTCTGTTTGACTGCCCTTCAACTTGTTTGTCCACCCTGATGGAAAGCTTAGATGGAGTGGAAATGATGCCTATTTTAATGGCTTCATAGCACTCAAGTGGGTACTTAAAGGCAATATTTTGAATGGAGCTTGGGAGACCAAGAGTGATACCCTTTTTAAACGAATTGAAATACCAAACAAATCAGGCTCTCTCTTTGGAAGAAGAATGCTGAATGCTGTCAGTGTCTTTTTCAAACTACACCCTCATTTAGAAAACATTCCTCATTATTTTAGAAATCTGTTCCTTCATGCTCCAGTGCCCATTTCCCCAAAGGGGCATATCTGGGACCAAGCAGAGGAAGGAAAGTAGAAATGGAGGGGCCACTGCTTTGTTGCTCCTCCCAGGGTCTATGACATTGCTATACATTCCTGCCATAAAAAATGGCCACCCTTATATATACTTCTACTCACTATCTCCAATAAAACCTCCCAGCAGTGAGATGGGGTCTAGGGCATCTGGGGAATCTTTGGTTGGATTGGGCTTCTTCTTTGCTGTAAACCAGCATCATAGAAAATGGAAATCAGAATCACAGAGCTCCAAGGGCTTCACAGAGCTCTCATTAAACATAAAATTTCCCTAGAGACTCTGATCTGATGGGCCTAGGGTAGGACCTAGAATTCAAGAATTCTGAGATGCTTGTCACCAGGTAAGTTCCAAAATCACTTATTCTTATCTGGACCATTTAATTTTCTAGATGATGAGATTGAAGCTAGAAAGTAACAATGACTTAGCCAAAGTCACCCAGCAAATCTATGTTTTAGCATACACAAGTTCATGAGAAGCCATTCTTTTTCATTTCATCCCTTAAAGATGCTACAATAATGACTTAATTGATTAATTTCCTGGATATAAAGTTTTTATATAAGCAAGAGGGACATGTTGATCTTCAGGAATCACATGAAGCAGTGCGCGTCAGCTCATGTGATTTAGTCCCACACATGCAGTTATATAGATAGAAATGTCTCCATGGGTAGCATCTTCTGGTAGTATATGCACATAAAGATAATAAAGGCCAGACGCATTGGCTCTTGCCTGTAATCTAGCAGCTTGGGAGGCTGAGACAGGAGGATCACAAGTTCAAAGCCAGCCTTAGCAATGGCAAAGCACGAAACAACTCAATAAGACCCTGTCTCTAATAAAATACAAAAATTGGGCTGGGGATGTGGCTCAGTGGTTGAGTGCCCCAAAGTTCAATCTCAGATACCCTCCCCCCCCAAAAAAAAAAAAAAAAAAAGAAAAAGAAAAAGTAATAAAGGCCAGTCACCTGTGGAGGGATTTGCAAAAGAAGGAAATAGAAAAAGTAGTCAAGAACTATGTTTTATCCTTGCTCAGCTCTATCCTGAAATATTTGCAGAAACCTTCTGTTTCCTTCACTGTAACAAAATACCTGAGATAAGTCAAAAAGAGCAAAAGTTTATTTTGACTCATAATTTTGGTGGCTTTAGTCCAGAGTCAATTGGTTCCATTGCTTTGGGCCTGAGACAAGGCATCATAGCAAGAGCATGAGGTAGAACAAGAAGCTCAACTTACAGTAGGAATTAGTGAAAGAGAGAAATATGAGAGGCCAGGGTCTCAATATCCCTTTCAAAGGCATGCCTGAAGTGATTTAACTTCTTCCCATAAAGCCCCACCTCTTAAAGGTTCCACTGCCTCCCAATTGTGCCAAATTGGAGACCAAGACTTTAATACATGGGTCTTTGTGGGACATTTAACATCCAAACTACAGCATGTTCCTTTTGAGAAGCTGATTTTCCTTCTACCAGGCTCCCCTTTGCCTCTGAGGTAAATTTGTAATTTATACTATGATGTATTGGTCCATTTCCTCTCATTCTAGTGAAGTGACTAAAGCTGGATGGTGTAAAGAACAGGGTTTATTTAGCTGATGGTTTTGGAGGCTGAAAGTTGAAACAGCATAGTGCCAGCTCTATGGGTGGGTGAGGGCCCACCTCCAGCTGCATTACTTCATGCCATTGGCCATGACAGAAGGGTCGATAACATGGAAAGACAGGAAGCCAAAGCACAGGGAGGAGCCTGCCTCACTCTTCATAAAAACTCTCACTAGAACCAACTAAGGGGTCCCAGAAGAACTACTTTAATCCCTTCTGAGTCAATCCCCCAGTGCCCTACTTTTAGGTTCCACTTCTCAAAGGTTCCACCAGCTCTCAACATTGCCACCGTGGGGACCAAGCTTCCCAAACATTTCCCTCAGGAGACACATTCATAACATATCCAAACCGTAGCACATGGTATACAGGTTCCTCAGCCTAGCAGTTCCTGTCATTCTGCCTAATCTCTCACCATTTCCCCAGTCAACCAATTCTCTTGCCAAATGAATTCATTATTCTCTGCACACTCAGTCTCTCCTGTAATTTTTGTCTCTTTAAATATACTGTCTCCTGGGCCTGGAATTCCCCACCCCAATTCCCACCCTCATTCCTATCTATCAAACCCCTACTAATCTTTCATAGCTTGGTTTAAACATCACCTCCTCTAAAACCTGGCCAGTACTGTGGGCATGGTAATTTGTTCTGCCTTCCTGGTTTGGGCAGGGCTTTTCTTGACTTTAAATTTATCTGTTTATGTGTTTGGATTCTTAACTGTGAGTTAGTGTCCTCAAGGGCAGCATAAAGTTTATCTCTCTTAGCATCTACAGCAGGTTGCATTTAGAGGTTGATCAGTAAATGGTGATTTACTTTCACTAACACAATTCTGAAACCAGTATTTCTAATTATAAGGATTTCAAAAATAGTTTTATTGAGATCAAATTCAAGTAACACACAGTTCACTCATTTACACCATTAAATGGCCTTTAGTAAGTTCACCAAATTGTGTAACCATCATCAAAATATTATTTTAGAAACTCTGTACCCTTTAGCTCTCCTCTACCAGCCCTAAGCAACCACTGATCTACATTCTCTGTAGATTGCTCTTGTGGTTTAGATATAAGGTGTCTCCCCAAAACTCATGTGAGACTATGCAAAAAAGTTTGGAGATAAATGATTGGGTTATGAGAGTTCTAAAACCTAATCAGTGCATTAATCCTCTGACAGGGATTAACTGGGTGATAACTGTAGGCCAGTAGGTGCGGCTGGAGGAGGTGAGTCATTGGGGACGTGCCTTTGGGATATAAATTTCATCTTCGGAGGATGGAGCACTATCTGCTTTGTGATTTTCAGTCCTGAGCTGCTTTCTTCCACTACACGTTTCTCCACCATGATGTTCTGCCTCACCTTGGGCACAGAGCAATGGAGTTGGCCGATGACAAACTGAGACCTGTGAAACTGTGAGTACCAAATAAACTTCCTCCTCTAAAATTGTTCTTGTCAGATCTTTTGGTCACAGCAATTAAAAAAAAAGCTGACTAAAACATTTGCCTATCCTGAACATTTTATCCATATATCATCTTTTATGACTGATTTCTTTCACTTAACATAATGTTTTCAAGACTTATGTATATTGCAGCACGTGTCAGTACTTCATTTTTATGATCAAATAACATTCCTTTGTATGGATGACCACATTTTGTTCATCCATTTATCAGCTGACCATTTGGGTTGATTCTATTTTGGGGCCTTTATTGAATAATATGGCTTCGAATACTCACGTGCAGATTTTTGATGAATATTTATTTTCACTTCTTTTGAATAGAATTGCAAGGTGTGGAATTGCTGGATCATATAGGAACCCTATGGTTATCTTCTTGGGGAACTACCAAACTGTTTTCCAAGGAATTGCACCTTCTTCATTCCCACTGGAAATATATAAGGGTTACAATACCTCCCAATCCTCACTGACACTTGTCCATCTTTTTTTTTTTTTTTTAAAGAGAGAGAGAGAAGAGAGAGAGAATTTTTTAATATTTATTTTTCAGTTTTCAGTGGACACAACATATTTATTTTATTTTTTATGTGGTGCTGAGGATCAAACCCAGCACCGGGCACATGCCAGGCGAGCACGCTACCACTTGAGCCACATCCCCAGCCCACTTGTCCATTTTTTTTAAAATATTTTTTTTAGTTGTCAATGGACCTTTATTTTAATTATTTTATGTGATGCTGAGAATTGAACCCAATGCCTCACACATGCTAGGCAAGTGGTCTTCCACTGAGCTACAACCCCAGCGCCACTTGTCCATCTTTTTGTTATTCATCCTGCTGGTTGTGAAGTGGTATCTCATTGTGGTTTTGATTTGTATTTCTCTACTGACTAATAATTTTGAGCAGGTTTTATGTGTTTATTCATCATTTGTGCTTCTTCTTTTCAGAAATACCTATTTAAATCCTTTGTCCATATCAAATTGGGTTATTTGTTTTTTAACTGTTGAGCTAGAAGAGCACTTTATATTTTTTGGACATGAATTTCTTATCAGATATATAGTTTTGCAACAATTTTCTCTAATCCTGTGAACTATATTTCACTTTTATGTTGCTGCTCTTTGAAGTACAAGTTTTTGAAGTCCAATTTATCTTTTATTTTCCTGATACTTGTGCTTTGTTATCATATCTAAGAAACCATTGCCTAACCCAACCAATATTTACTACTATCTTTTTTCAAGAGTTCTATACTGTTAACTCTTTTAAAAATATTTTTTTAGTTGTAGATGGACACAATTCCTTTATTTTGTTTATTTATATGTGGTGCTGAGGATAGAACCTAGTGCCTCACATGTGCTAGACAAGCACTCCCAAGTGAGTCTCACCCTCACCCCTATTAACTCTTACAGTTAGGTAGGTGATGAATTTTGAGTTAATTTTTGTGAATGGTTTGAGGTAGTAATCCAACTTCTTATGGTTGTAGATATACAGTTGACCCAGCATCATTTATTAAAAAAGAATATTCTCTCCCCATTAAATTGTAATGGCCCCTGCAACATCAACTGACTACAAATATGAAGGTGTGTGAACTTTCAATTTTCTTCTGTTGAGCTATATATCTATTTTTCTTTTTCTTTTTTTAAGAAAGAGAGAGAGAGAGAGAGAGAGAGAGAGAGAGACAGAGAGAGAGAGAGAGAACTTTTAAATATTTATTTTTTAGTTTTCGGCGGACACAACATCTTTGTTTTTGTATGTGGTGCTGAGGATCGAACCCGGGCCGCACGCATGCCAGGCGAGTGCGCTACCGCTTGAGGCACATTCCCAGCCCCTCTATTTTTCTTTTTTTTTAATATCTTTAGTTGTAGATGAGCACAGAATCTTTATTTTATTTATTTATTTTTATGTGGTGCTTAGAATCAAACCCGGTCTTCACATGTGTTAGACAAGCACTCCACCACTGAGCTACTACCCCAGCCCCTTATATATACTATTTTTCTATCACCAACCATTTAAAACTTTGTACTTTTAATTATGGGTTGAAAGAATTTGTCTCTGTAAATAAAGTTGGAAGCAATGAAATTTGAAGTTAAAAAATCCCTCAAATTACAGTAAACTCAAATTTCTCAGAGAAATCCTGGCCTCAGAGACACAGGCAATGGGCTTCCATTGCTGAAGGCTTATGCTTGGATGTTGACTGAATGAGGAAATCCTGGATCATCCCTTTTTGTAATGGTATGTGCCCTTGTTTGGCAGGCTACCTTTTTCTAGAGAGTCCCACTGAAACCTTACTTTCTTCCGCTTCAAAACAAACCCTACCCTATTCAAGTCTTTCTCTCTCCCTTATTATATTATTATATTCATATTTTGAGTTTCCCATTCAAAATTCATATTTTGAATTTCCCAGTATATTTGGTGTGATTTTCAATAGGGTGAAATTCATTTTTTTTCAAAATATACTTATTGAGCATCTTCTCTGAACCAGATTTTGATGTTGGCTCAGAGAATACAATGATAAACAAAACAGAAAATGTCTTGCCCTCAAAGAACCTACATTTTAGGAGCAAAAATAAACAATAATCAAGTAAACTCAGGCCTAAATAAAATAATTCCAGATAGCGAGAAAAGCTTTATAAAAAGAAAAAGGGGTAACAGGATTTCAAGTGAAAAAAGGATTCTATTGTAGATAGTTTTGTCAAAGAGAGTCTCCCCAAGAGGATGATATTTGAAGTGAGTAGGAAGGATTGAGGAATGAGCCATGTGAAGATCTCAAAGGGAAATAATGAAGGCAGAGGTAACAGCAGCTACAGGACTCCAAGAAAGATAGATAGAGCAGAGAGTAAAAATGTGGCTAGGGTAGAGTGAATGAGGGAGAAGGGGTAGGGGGGTGAGGTCAAAGAATAAGCCACAGGCAAGATCATGCAGCACTTTGTAGATCAGAATGAGTAGTTTAGATTTTATTCTAAAAGTGAGGGAAAGCCCTTGGAGAGTTTAAGCAAGGGAGTGATGTGATCCGATTTACACTTTAAAGTCAGCACTCTGATAGAAGAAAACGGATGAAAATCTTTATGACCTTGAGTTAGGCAAAAATTTCTTCCTACAACACACAAAAGCTTGATCCATTAAAAGAAAAGTATTGAAAAATTGGATTTCATAAAAATTAAGAATTTCTGTTCTCTGAGAAACTATGTATAGAGGATTAAAAGACATTTTCTGTTTTGTTTATCACTGTATTCTCTGAGTGGGTCTGGCATATAAAGAGCTTAAAAGTCATCACTGCATTCTTACTACAAATAAAAAGCTGAACAATGAAAAATTTTCACTGAAAAATGAACAGTTCTTTTCAAATCAACAAGAGAAGCAAAGTCACAGGGCAAATTGCCACCACCAAAACTAGAGAGATTTAGAAGGTGATGTAGATAGAGAGAGTTACAAAGTACTAGTACAGAAACCCCTGTAGGAAACAAAACAGGGCAGAAAAAACTTAAACTGTAATTGATAATTTTCCGGAGGCTCCATGTGGATGAGTCTGTGTGTCGAAAATTCCAGAGGACCTGGTCATGGGATTGGAGGACGACACTTTTGTGAGTCTTTCCTCCTAGAGTTTGGCAAGGTTTTCACAATGAATACTGGAGAAAAGGTTCCCCATTTTTCTGGCAGGGCTAGGGAAAGGACCATTCTGAAATATAATCAGGTGTTGCTTAGCAATGGGGATATGTTCTAAGAAATATGTTGATAAGCCATTTTTTTGTTGTAGGAATATGGTAGTATTCTTTCACAAACCTGGACAGTATAGGTCAATCACTCCATGTGATGTAATCAAGAGATGAGATGTGGGTTGGGGGTGTAGCTCAGTGGTAGATCAAGTGCTTAGCAAGAGTCAGACTCTGGCCAGTCCCCATCCCCAGGGGATGTGGAGATGGGAGAGATGAGGTATACACAAGATGCAGGGTGTTGCTGCACAGTGTAACATGGGATATTGTTTTACAGTAGACTTCTTTTTTCCTTTGTTCACAGTGCTGGGGATAAGCCCACGGCCTCATGTCTACTATGCACGTGCTTTACCACTGGGCTTTACCCCCAGCCCTACAGTGAACATTTTTTTTTAAATAAATGGAAGGAGTACACTTTAAAGTAATGATGAAAAGCATGGTATAATAAATACACAAACCACTATCACAATAGTTTATTATCAAGTATTAGGTATTGTCCATCATTGTATGTGCTACACTTTTACAAGACTGGCAATAAAGCGGCTTGTTACACCAGCATCACCACAAACAAGTGAGCGACGCATTACACAGTGACATTATGATGGCTACAATGTCACTAAGTTCCGTTATGATCCAATAGAATCACCATAATATATACAATCCATGATTGACCCAAAGTCATGATGTGGTGCATAACTGTATGCCAGAGTGTTCTATTATTCTTAGCAAAGTCTGTCCTCAGGAGAAACAACTTAATGAGAGCTTAACCTGATGGACAGGGTTTTATCAGAACCTAAATGACCTGAGAAAAGGGAATATGTACTATAGTCATCCTATTCAACCTACAAGGGGAGGAAAAACATAAAAAGCTCCTGTGAATTTCATATTCCAGAGGCATAGGCTCACAAAAGAAGCCTAACCATAGGTCTGTCTGTCGATAGCTAGTCTTCTGCTGCTTACAGGGGACTTCCCTTTCCTCTACATCTTACCACTACATCACTAAAACTCTATTTACCACAGTTTCTTTTACATAATACATCATGTAAATATATTAAGACAAAGTTACAAAGCACACTAAAATTTTTTTTAAGAACGGTTTGAGGGACTGGAGTTGTGGCTCAGTGGTAGAGCACTTGCCTAGCATGTGTGAGGCACTGGGTTCAATCCCCTGCACCACATAAAAATAAATTTAAAAAAAATAAAATAAAGGTATTGTGTCCATCTACAACTAAAAAAAAATTAAAAAAAAAAGAATGGTTTGAAAAGCAAAAAAAGAAGCAGAACCCAGATATTGCAGGAATGTTGGAATTATCAGACTTGGAATTTAAACAACTATGATTAATTGTTAGCACCAAAAAAAAAAAAAAAAGAACAACTATGATAAATAGGCAAAGAATTCTAATGGATAAAGTAGACATCATAAAAGGACAGATAGGAAGTATAAACAAAAAAATGAAAATTCTAAGAAAGAATCAAACACGATTGAGATCAAAAACGCTGTAACAGAAATGAAGAACACCTTTGATGAGCTTACCAATAGGTTGGACAGAGCAGAAGACAGAACTTTAAGCTTAAGGACAATTCAAAAACTACAAAAACTAAAAAAACAAGAGAAAAAAGACTGCAGAAAAAAAAAAAAAAAGAACGAAATACCAGAAGAAAATGTCCAAGAACTGTAGCACAATTACCAAAAATGTAACTCATGTGCAATAAGAATTTTCAAAAAAAAGGAAAGAGACAAAAAGAACAGAATAAATATATGAAGCAAAGACTTAAAATTTTCCCTTGTCAGACACCAAACCGCAGGTCCAGGAAGCTCAGAGGATCTCAAATAGGATAAGTGAAACAAGCAAACGAAAAAAAACAATGTAGGCATATAATATCAAAACTTCAGCTGGGCTGGGTGCCGTGGCGCACACCTGTAAGCCCAGAAACTCAAGAGATTGAGGCAGGAGGATGGAGAGTTAAAAGCCAACCTCAGCAACCTAATGAGGCACTAAGCAACTCAGTGCAACTCTGTCTTTAAATAAATACAAAATAGGGTTGGGGATGTGGCTCAGTGGTTGAGTGCCCCTGAGCTCAATCCCAGGTTAGAAAATAAAAAACAAACAAAAAAACTTCAGAAAATCAAAGATAAAGAAAATAATCCCCCAAGAAGCCTTGTTTATAAAGGAAAAGAGATAAGAATTGCATCAGACTTCTCAGAAATCATATTTTTTAATGAGCTTTCCATCTCTATAATGAAATACATTAGATAATTAACTTATAAACATACAAAGGTTATTTTGGCCCACAGTTCTGGAGGTTTCAGTCCACGATCAGCCCCATTGCTTTGGTCCTGTGATGTAGCAGCAAGTCATGGCTTGAATGCCTAGGGGCGCAAAACCATGGAAGCAAAAGAGGAAGAGGCGAGGGCCCCACAATCCTTCCCAGGGGACACCTCCAGTGATCTAAAGACATCCCTTTACGCCCCTCCTTGTGAAAGTCCATAGCATCTCCCAATACAACTATGGTGGGGACCAGGCCTTTAACACAGAACTGCACAGTGTAACATGGCATATTGTTTTACAATAGATCAAAACTGTAGCATCATGGGAGAGAAATGAGAGAGGACTGAAGTGCTAAAACTGTGGAGAGGAAAAGATATCAACCTAGAATTCCACCCCCTGTGAAACTGTTCTACAAAAGTGAGGAAAGTATATACTTTTCATACAAACAAAAGTTTAGGGACTTTGTTGCCAGAAAGATTAGAAGTTCTTCAGAAAAAAGGGACAACAAGATAGGTCTCAGATCTTTGCAAAGAACATTACAGCAGATAAGAAATATGTAAAGGCTAAGTAAAATGTATTTTTTTTAATTCTTAATTGATCTAACAGATAGTAGTTTGTTCAAAAGAATAATAGCAGGCTGGTCAAGGTAGTGAATGCCTATAATCCCAGCAACTCTGGAGACTGAGGCCAGCCTCAGCAATTTGATGAGAATCTAAGCAACTAAATGAGACCCTGTCTTGAAATAAAAAATTCCAAGAATGTATCTCAGTGGTAAAGCACCCTTGGTTCAATCCCTAGTACCAAAAGAAGAAGAAAGAGAAGGAGAATAAGAATAAGAATTGTGACAATATATTCAATTATGGGTGGGGGGGTTATGATGATGCATAGGTGAAATGAATGACAGCAATGATATAAGAATGAGAATTTATATATATCACATTTTCTTTATCCATTCGTCTACTGAAGGGCATCTAGGTTGGTTCCACAGTTTAGCTATTGGAATTATGCCTCTATAAACATTGATGTGGCTGTGTCCCTGTAGTATGCTGTTTTTAAGACATTTGGGTAAAGACCAAGGAGTGGGATAGCTGGGTCAAAAGGTGGTTCCATTCCCAGTTTTCCAAGGAATCTCCATACTGCTTTCCAGATTGGCTGCACCAATTTGCAATCCCACCAGCAATGTATGAGTGTGCCTTTTCCCCCACATCCTCTCCAACTCTTATTGTTGTTGGTATTCTTTATAGCTGCCATTCTGACTGGAGTGAGATTAAATCTTAGAGTAGTTTTGATTTGCATTTCTCTAATTGCTAGAGATGTTGAACATTTTTTCATGTATTTGTTGATTGATTGTATACCACCTTCTGAGAAGTGCCTGATCAGTTCCTTGGTCCATTTATTGATTGGGTTATTCGTTTTTTTGGTGTTTAGCTTTTTGAGTTCTTTATATACTCAATGGAATATTACTCAGCAATAAAAGAGTATAAAATCATGACATTTGCAGGTAAATGGATGGAGTTGGAGAATATAATGCTAAGTGAAGTTAGCCAATCCCCCCCAAAAAACAAATGCCAAATGTTTTCTCTGATATAAGGAGGCTCATTCACAGTGGAGTTGGGAGGAGGAGAATGAGAATTAGACAAACTCTAGATAGGGCAAAGGGGTGGGAGGAGAAGGCAGGGGGAATGGGGGTAGAAAAGATGGTGGAGGAACTGTTGTGGCTCAGCAGTAGAGCGCTTGCCTAGCACGTTCGAGATGCTGGGTTCGATCCTCAGCACCACATAAAAATGAATAAAATAAAGGTATTGTGTCCAACTACAACTAAAAAATAATTTTAAAAAAAGAAAAGATAGTGGAATGAGATGGACATCATTACCCTAAGTACATGTATGAAGACACAAATGGTCTGAATATACTTTGTATACAACCAGAGATAAGAAAAATTATGCTCCATATGTAGAATATGAATTGTAATGTACTCTGCTGTCATATATAAAAATTAGAACAAAAAAATGAGGATTTAGCATTATTTTGTTATTTTAAAGTACACTACCCATGAAGCAGTACAGTTATATTTGAAAGTGAATTTATATTAGTTATAAATGTATATTGAAAACTCTAAGGCAACCACTAACAAAAATTTAAAAGTAAGATTGATGTGCTAAGAAAGGAGAGAAGAATCATGCTTGATTAAAAGACAAAAGCCAAAAATAAGAACAAAGGGTAACAAATATGATAGATATTAATATATAATATATAATAATCATTATATATCATTAATCATTTTGAACATCAGTGGACTAAATATACAATTAAGAGACAGAGATTGTTAGAGTGGATCAAAATCTGACCATATGTATTATGCAATAAATCCACTTTAAACATTAAGATAATATAATCAGAGATATGATAAATTATGGTATAATGGTGTATTAAGAACTGTAATGCAAAAATAAATAAATAAATAAAAATTTTTAAAAAGTAAAAACAAACAACAACAACAACAAAAAAAAAACCCAGAAAACATTAAGATACATATAGATTAAAAGTAAGCAGAAGACCAAAAGTTTAAGGAAGAAATTTTAACAAATCTTCACAATCTTTTTCAGATGACAAAAGGAAAAACAATACTTCCTAATTCACACTATGAGGCCAGTATCACCCTAATATCCAAACTAGAAGACATATAAGAAAAATCAAACAGACAAAAAAAAAAAAAAAATAGAGAGATCTATATATTTTGTTAACACACAAAAATCTTTTACAAAATGTTAGTAAATCAAATCCAACTATGTGTGAAAATAATTATATACCATACCTTGTGGGATTTACGTTAGGTATCCAAGGCTGTTTCAACAGTTAAAAGTCAATAAATGAAACTTAGTGTGGTGGCATACACCAATAATCCAAGCTACTTGGAAGGCTGAGGTGGGAAGATTCTTTGAGCCCAGGAGTTCAAGATCAGCCAGAGCAATATAGAAAGTCCCCCAACTCAAAAAATAAATAAATAAATAAACAAACATAAAAAAATCAATAAGTGTAATCCATCACACCAATAAACTAAAGAAAATCACACGATCACATCAACAGATATAGAAAAAACATTTAGCAGCCAGGCATAAAGGCACACGCTGTAATCCCAGCAGTTGGGATACTGAGGCAGGAGGATCTCAAGTTCAAAGCCAGCCTAAGCAATGGTGAAGCACTAAGCAACTCAGTGAAACCCTATCTCTTAAAAAAAAAAAAAATAGAATAGCGTTACCTTAGATTAGGTAGAGAAGTGATGGGAGGGGAGGGGAGGGGATGAGGGGATAGGAAAGATAGTAGAATGAAACAGACATTATTATTACTGTGTGTATATATGTGACTGCATGACCAATATGATTCTGCAACCTGTACACTCAGAAAAATGAGAAATTATATCCCATCTGACTCAAATGTATGTTATATCAAAGTCTTTGTACTGTCATGTATAACTAATTTAAACAAATAAAAAATTTTAAAAAAAGAAAAGAAAAAGAGATAAGGAGGCCCAAACCAGCCTGCACAGGACCCTGGCTCACAGTAGGCCCAGGTCCCACCCCTCCATGAGTGGGGCAGACACCCACTAGAGCCCAGCCTCCAGCACAGGACCACCTCTTCCTACCAGCAGACTACCACGGGAGCCCAGGACCAGCCCAGAGCACCCACACTAGCCCGCTCAGGACCCAGGCTCACAGTAGGCCTGGTTAAAAAAAAAGAAAGAAGAACCCTAGATCTAAATAAGATACAAAATAGGGCTGGGGATATGGCTAAGTGGTTGAGTGCCCCTGAGTTTAATTCCTGGTATAAAAAAACCAAAAAATGCATTTAGCAAAATTCAATACCTATTTATATAATTCTTAGTAAACTGGGAATATAGAGACTTTAATAGTAACTGCCCAAAACCAAACTAACAACAGTAACAACAAAAAAAAAGTTACAGTTAGCATCATACTTAATGATGAGAAACTAGAACATTTCCCACTAAAATCAGGAACACCGCAAGTAATATTCCTTCCTTCCACTCCTTTCCAACATTGTACTAGACGTCCCAGCTAATGTAACAAGACAAGAAAAATAAATAAAAGAGTGATTGAGACTAAATAAAACTGTCTTTGTTCATAGATGGTATGATTATCTGTGTAGAAAATCTGAAAAAAAACTGGAAAAACAAACCCAAAAAACCTCCTAGAACTAATAAGCAATTATAGCAAGGCTGCAGCACATGAGAAGTCAACCTCTTTCCTATATACCACATAAAAACACAATATAAAAATTCCTATGTAAAAACATAATATCATTTATATTAGCACCCCCAAAATGAAATGCTTAGATACAAATATAACAAAATATGTACAAGATCCACCTGAAAGAAAATTCTACTGAAAGAAGTTAAAGGAAAACTAAATAAACAGAAATATTCTAAGATAGTCTACATTCATGAATAGGAAAACTAAATATTGTTAGCATGTGAATTCTTCCCAACTTGATCAATAGATTCAATGCAATACTAAATTCATCTTTTTATTGTTATTTTAAAGTACTCTACCCATGAAGCAGTACAGAAAAGAGGCAATATAATGGAAAAAGATAATCTTTTTAACAAATGGTGCTGGAATAATAAGACTCCCATATGGAAAAATCATGAACCTAGACACAGACCTTACATCCTTCATAAAAATTTAATCAAAATGGATTATAGACCTAAATGTAAATTACAAGTTTTAGAAGATAACATAGAAGAAAATAAAAAATCTAGATGACCTTGTGTTTGGCCATTATTTTTAGATAAAACACAAAAGGCACAATTCCTGAAAATACGAAGTGAACTTCAAAAAAATTATACATTTCTGCTGCGCGTGGTGGTGCATGCCTGTAACCCCAGGCTGAGAGACTGAGGCAGGATGATTGCAAGTTCAAAGCAGCATCAGCAACTTAGTGAGACCCTGTCTCTAAATTAAAAAAAATAAAAAAATTAAAAAAATAAAAAAGTGGGAGGGAACTGAGGATGTGGCTCAGTAGTTGAGTGTCCTGGGTTCAATCCCAAGTACCAACAACAACAAAAAAAAAAAAAAAAAAAAAAAAAAATTAAACATTTCTGCTCTGGAAAAGATACAGTAAAGAGAATGAAAAGATAAGTCACAGAAATATTTGCAAAAGATATATCTGGTAAAGGATTATTACTAAAAATATATAAAGAATTCTTAAATCAACAATAAGAAAATAACCCATTAAAGAATGAGTAAAGATCTTGTGTTTTATCAGCTTTTTTGCTGTTGTGACCAAAAGACCTGACAAGAACAATTTTAGAGAAGGAAAATTTTATTTGGGGCTCATTGTTTCAGAGGCCTCAGTCCAAAGAAGGCTATCTCCATTGCTCAGGAGCTGAGGTAAGGCAGGACTAATGACAGAAGCAATTTTCTTATTTTTAACAAATATTTTTTAGTTGTAGTTGGATATCATACCTTTATTTTATTTATTTTTATGTGGTGCTTAGGATCGAACCCAGAGCTTCACATGTGCTAGGTGAGCACTCTACCGCTGAGCCACAACCCCAGCGCCCCCAACAGAACCAGTTTTTGCAACTGCTCTAAAAAAAACAAAGCACACACTGGGAGAAAATATTTGCAAATCACATCCTGCTTCGGGACCTGGCACCAGGAAGCAGAGAGAGCTCCTCATCAGGGACAAAATATATACCTCAAAGTCATGCCCCCAGTGACTCACCTCTTCCAGCCACACCCTACTTGCCTATAGTTACCACCTATTTAATCCCTATCAGGGATTAATGTTAGGACTCTCATAACCCTATCATTTCAAAAGTGAAAAGCTTTCTTACATTGTCTCTCATACATGAACTGTTTTTTTTTTTTAATTTATTTTTATGTGGTGTTGAGAATCGAACCCAGGGCCTTGCACGTGCTAGGTGAGTGCTCTACCACTGAGTCACTACCCCAGCTCATACATGAGCTTTTGGGGGACACCTTACATCTAAATCATAAAACCTTTATCTCATCAGCGAAGATATACAGATGGAAAATAAACAGGAAAGATGCTCAACACCATATATCATAAGGAAAATGAAAATTAGAACAACAATGAGATACCATACCATAAACACCTATGGCCATTGCTAGTGAAAATACAAAATAGTTTAATTGCTTTGGAAGATAGTCTGGTGATTTCTTACAAAACTAAACATACTCTTAACATGCGTTCCTACATTTACACTCCTTGGTTTCTACCCAAATGAGTTGAAAACATGTCTAGACAAAAACCTGCATGTGGATCTTAATAGCAACTTCATTCATAGCTGCCAAACTTTGGAAGCAACCAAGATCTTTTAGTAGGTGAATGGATAAGTAAATTGTGGTACACTCAGACAATGGAATATTATTCAGCACTAAAAAGAAGTATCAGTCAAGACACACACACACACACACACACACACACACACACACACAAACACACACAGAGAGAGAGAGAGAGAGAGAGAGAGAGAGAGAGAACTTGAGTACATATAACTAAGTGAGAGAAGTGAGAAGCCAGTCTGAAAAGGCTACATACTATAAGATTCCAAATATATGACATTCTGGAAAAGGCAAAACTAGAGAGATAATAAAAAGATCAGTGGTGGACAAGGGCTAGGGGGAGTCATGTACTTACAGATAGAGAACAGAGACTTTCAGGGCAGTTAATATACTCTACATGATTCTTATAATGGTAGATATACTTGCGAAAATCTGCAGAATGTACACCACCAAGAGTGAACCCTATTGTAAACTCTGGACTTGGGTAAAAAAATGTATCAGTTTAAGTTCATCAATTGTAACAAAAGTGCTGCTCTAGTGGGAGATGTCACCGTGGGAGAAGGTAGTCACTATGAAGGCCAGTGTTGAATGGGAACTCTCTGCACCATTTGTACAATTTTGCCATGAACCTGGAACTGCTCTTAAAAAAAAAAAGACAAGGCACACACTGGGAGAAAATATTTGCAAATCACATATCCAACAAAGGATATATGTGTAGATTATGTTTTGTTTTGTTTAAAAAAAATACAACAACCTTCTAAACTCAACAGTTAGGAAACCAATAAGCCAATCAGAAAATAGTAAAAGACTTTGATGCTTTACTCAAGAAGGCATATGGATTGCAAATAAACATACAAGAAGATGTTTAACATTTACCATTAAAGAAATGCAATTAAAAGCACAAAGAGATAAAACATCTAGTAGAACAGCTGAAACAAAAAATAGTGATAACACAAATGCTGATAAGATTGTGGAGAAACTGGTGGGACCTAAAATGGTACAACTACCATTTTGGAAATGTCTGGTTAAACATATACTTACCTTTCAACTTAGTAATCCCTTTCCTGAGTACTTACCTTCCTGAACACTTCATCATCTTCATTAAAAAAAAATGAATGAATATTACAGCAATCCTATTAATAATCACCTAAAACTGGAGCTACTCAAATATCCTTCAGTGGACAGATGGATATGCAAATCATGGTATATCCATACTATGGAATACTGCTCAGTAATAAAAAGAAATGAGCTATAGAAACACTCTAACATGAATGAATCTCAAATGCCTTATGATAAATGAAAGAACCAGAAAAACTACATACTGTGTGATTCTATTGATATAATGTTCTGGAAAAGGAAAAGCTATAGTGATAGAACATAAATCAGTGTTTGCCTGGGGCTGAAAACAGGAGGAAGGATTGACTACAAAGGGATACAGGGGAATATTTCAGGGTGATGGAGCTCTTCTGTACCTCAGTTGTGGTGGTGGTTATAAGACTGTACACGTTCAAATTGAATATGAGGCTCTTCCCTGAAATGGAGCTGCCAAGGAGAAGAACAAATTTCAGGGGTTTGATGTCA
This sequence comes from Callospermophilus lateralis, assembly GCF_048772815.1. Classification (NCBI taxonomy): domain Eukaryota; kingdom Metazoa; phylum Chordata; class Mammalia; order Rodentia; family Sciuridae; genus Callospermophilus; species Callospermophilus lateralis. The sequence continues at coordinate 57,482,711 of NC_135317.1, read as the reverse complement.
ATGGTTCTTTTGCAAACACGTTAAGTTTGAGAAGTCTATAAGACACGTAAGCAGAAATGGCATGTGTGACCCCCGAGTTCAGGAGTCAGAGTGGAAGCAGAACTTGTAAGTCATCAGCTTTTTGGTGGGGGACTGAATCCAGGGGTACTCTACATTGAGCTCCATCTCCAGACCTTTTTTACTTGTTATTCCAACACCAGGCCTTGTTAAATTGCCCAGACTCACCTGGGACTTGAGGTCCTCCTGCCTCAACCTTCTGGGTCGCCGGGATTACAGACTGCACCACCATGCCTGGCTGCAAATCATCAGCATTCTTTATATCATATATAAAATATATCGGTATTTTTATATCCTATCCACACCACCAACCACCACCAGACCCGTGTTACCTGTTATTTCTGTACAGGGCATTGTTGGCACAGACTACCAAATGCAGTTTCTTCATTAGTGTTGATGCAAGTAGGAGTCAGACAGAAATTATTTCCTAGATTCTACTCAGATTAGTCTAGACATATCTAGTCAAAGGTAAATGTCAATAGAACCTTGACTTTTGATCTGTCTCTGTTGTGAACATCAAGTTACAATTCAAAACACGGTTAAATGCCCTGAAAATTTGAACTACTGCAAGCTACAAAAGAATGCCAGATTCGATTGGTCCTATAAAAGTGATTTATTGTCCATATGCATGTGTGCATATAATTCATAAGCACTTTCAGCAAATTGAAAACATATTTTAAATGTATGGAAATTTGCAGAAATAAAAACGAACAATAGATAGAGAAATAACATACTAGATTTTGTGGCTTCATTAAAGTAAAAAAAAAAAAACATGAAAGAAAGGAAGAGGAATTGCTTAAACAAATCCGTTCTATGTAAATAAAAAGTTAAAAGGAAAAGTCAGCTCTAATTTACTCTATGTTTGCACTTTTACAGTCGAAAGCATTTTATTTTATTTTTTTGTTTTGCCCTGGAATTGGTTCCCTTATATAACACATGTCAAAATAGCTGGAAAAATGTGATTAACTATTGCCAGCAGAAATTCTTGTCCCATAAGAACAACTCCCTTCTGGCTTCTTATTTTCTTTCTTTCTTTTTTCATAGTTTGGGCACTGTGAGCTAGTGGTTGGAGCTGAGGCAGGCAGCATGGCTCTGCAGAAGAAAGAATTCCAGGGTTGGGCTGTCTAACTTTGCAGCTACCATTAATTTACTAAGTCCTGCCAAAGCCCCTTAAAGACTCATTGTGGTCTCACTCAGGGTGTGGTCAGCAGGAATTTTGCCATGGGCTAGGTTCCCGCAGGAACCCAATCTTGCTAAAGTATAATTTGTGTGGTTAAGAAAGAGGGAAAGGTGAACCAAAGTACTTTCTTTCTTTCTTTTTTTTTTCTCTTGTGCTGGGGATTGAGCCCAGGAGTGCTTTACCACTGAGCTATATCCCCAGTCCTTGTTTTATTATTTTGAGACAGGGTCTCCCTAAATAGATGAGGCTGTCCTTGAACTTGCAATCCACCTGCCTCAGCTTTCAGAGTCACTGGGATTACAGGCTTGGGCCACCATATCCGACCCAAAATACTTTCATAGACTGAAGCACAACAGTAGCATCTTTGCTTTAGTTACCTCATCAACAAAAGAAGGATGGTACTACACATTCAAAAGTCTACCTTAGGGAGGCATAGGGGCATGATCCTGTAGTTCTAGCTACTTAAAAGACAGAGGTTGGAGGATCATTTGAGCCTAGTAGTTCAAGTCCAGCCTAGGTAACATAGCAAGACCCCATTTCTTAAAAGAAAAAGAAAAAAAGTGCCTACTTTATAGAAGAAAATTTAAACAACCATTTAAACAAATTCTTACTTACGTCCGCTAATACTCTGTTTTCGGTATCTAGTAGCCTCTTGGTCCCCCCGGAATCTATAATGAAGCTAATAAATTTGTTATAAAGTTCCTTTGGTAGAAGACTCTGTAGTTAGAAATATATCCAAAATGGATACCATAGTTTTAGCCACAGAGGTACTCAGAAAAGCTTTTTAAACTGAGTTCCTTAGGTGACTAGAAAATGCTACTAAGGCACATTTGCAAAACAATTATAGGAATAAGTGAAAAAATCTAAGAGCCCTTTAGGTTTTTTTTTTTTTATGGTGCTAAATTAATCTCAAAATTTTGACATTCTTATCTTCTTATTTCTCAGGCCTGTCTCTTCTAGCTCATACTACATTCCCTGTCTCACCTGGACACAGTGGCACACACCTATAATTTCAGTAACTCAGGAGGTTGAGGCAGGAGGATCACAAGTTCGAGGCCAGTCTCAGCAACTTAGTGAGACCTTCAGCAACTTAGCAAGACCTTCAGCAACTTAGCAACACCTCAAAATAAAAAAAAAAAAAAGGGCTGGGGATGTAGCTCAGTGGTAAAAGTTCCCTGGGTTCAATACCTAATACAAAAATAATAAATAGATTGCTTTTCTCCATGTTCAATTAGTCAGTTGATCAAGGGTGCAGATGCAGCTCAGTGGTTGAATGTGGTAGAGCACTTGACTAGCATGTGTGAGGCTCTGGGTTTAATCCCTAGTATGGCAAAATGAATAAAAATAAATAAATAAATACCTCTATTTATAGAATATTTATGACACACCTGGCCCCAGATTGGGCACCAGAGAGGATCCAGAAGATATGAAATGAATGATCCTTATACTCCAGAAGTTTACAATCTGTTTAGAAAAAGTTTAAGGTTCAAAACAGTATCAAACAGATGTTAGGGTTGTAGTTCAGCAGTAGAATATGTGGTTAGCATGCATGAAGTCCTGAATTCAATGTCTAGCATCAAAAAAAAAAAAAAAAAATAACAGCAACAAGCAACAACATACTATCTAAGCACTGAATCTATACATTGTCAGAACATGAGCAGGGAGGTCTGGGAAGACTGAAGTGCTTAGGAAAAGCTTTATGACTCTCACCTTTCCACCATGGAGGAAAGTAGATCTGGAAATTTGGAACCTGGAGGACAACTCCATTTCTCACTGAGCAGGCAATCTATAATTATGTAACCAAGTTCAAAGAGACAAGTAGATTTCTCAAAGTGAGGTGCCAATACTCTAGAATTTTGTTAGAACTCCCATATGGTAACCACTAGACACACATGGCTATTCAAATATAAATTCGTTTAAATTACATAAAATTAAAATTTCAGTTCTTCTGTCTCTTTCAATAGTTATATGTGTGGTGGTATCTTACTGGAAAGTGCAGATATAAAATATTTCCATTGTTAACAGAAAGTACCAATGGATGGTGCAGGTCTACAACTGTGGAAGTGTGGAACAAGAGGCAGGAAGGCATAGCTCAAAAAAATTCCTCAAGCATCATGGAGTGCCGCTGTAGCTGATTGCCATGTTTTCAGTGGCCACAAGTTATTCAGAAGCTAAAGGGCATTTAATTAATTTCATAAATATACATTGAGACCTAGTATTATAAGGCCAGGTTATATGAGAGACACAAAACGGAATAAAACAGGATTCTGCCTCAAGGAACTTAACATCAAAAAAGGAATTAAGGAGGGAGAAGGGGAGTTGCACGGAAGATGGAAGGAGACCCTCATCGTTATACAGAATACATGTATGATGTTGTGAGGGGAAAAAGAAAAAAAAAGTGTGTCACATTAGATTGGATAGAGAGAAGTGATGGGAGGGGAGGGGAGAGGAAGCGGGGATAGGAAGGGCAGCAGAATAGAATAGACATTATGATTGCTGTATGTATATAGGTGACTGTATGACCAATGTGATTCTGCAATCTGTACAATCAGAAAAATGAGAAATTATACCAATTGATTCAAATGTAATAAATAAATAGATGAATAAATAAATAAAAAGATATTAAAAATGCACATGTAAAAAAAAAGGAATTAAGACTGGTTGTGTTAGTCATCTCCATTACTATAATGAATACCAAGATAATCAGCTCATAAAGAGAAAAGACTTATTTTGGCTCACAGTTTTGGAGGTTTTAGTCCATGATCAGTTGGCCCCTGTGCTTTGGATCTGTGGCAAGACAGCACATCATATTAGGGGTGTATGGAAGAGCAAAACCATTCACTTCATGGTGAGGTAGGGAGCAAAGAAAAAGCGGAAGAGACCAGGGTCTCATAATCCCATTAGAGGACACACCCCCAAATTACCTAAAGACCTCCCACTAGTCCCCACCTCTTAAAAGTTCCACCATCTGTTAATAGCATTCTAGTGTAGATGCCCTTAATGTATGGGTCTTTGGGGGACATTCTCCACCCAAACTATAGCACCTGTGCACAAATAACCATGGTAGAAAATGAAAAATGATAAATATCTGAAGAGGGGTACAATGAAAACATGTGGGAATGGGAAGTCAGATTACTTCAATCTGAAGGTTTTAAGAAAGCTTCTTAAGTAAGCATGATTTGAGCTGAAATTTGCAGAAGGCATTTGGGGTGTGGTGGAAAACTGTCTGTGGACCTACAGTCTAGAGATCATCTCTAGTTCAATTATGTCCTCACTAACTGTGACTTCAGGTAAGTCAAATTGCAGTCCTCAGTTTCTTTATCAGTTGGATAAGAGGAAAAAAGAAGCAAAAAACTTTCAGGTGGAAAGACCAGTAAAAGCAAAGACACAGTGTCAGATAGATGTGCATATTGGAAATTTAATAGTCTAGATGTGCATATTGGAGATATAATAGTCTAATATTGAAGTGCAGACATAGAACAGCTCTCTCATAACTTGTACCTGAGCATTACATAATTCAGGACAACCAAACAACAACCATGTTTATACAAAAATGAAAAGCCACCATCATAAAAACAGAAGCTAGATTTGGGTAGTGTCTTGATCAGTTAGGTCAAATACAAGAAGCAAGTCAGACAGAATGGAAGCAATTGTCTTTGCATTTAAATATGGCTTTTAAATGGAGCCAAGGAATAACTATTTCATTCCCTTCTGGGAAAAGGCTGCCATTTATGGAAAATGTGAGTGAGAATTATACCTTGGGAAATAATAAAGTGCAAGACATTTCTGAGGAGGAAGAAAAGCAAATGGAGTCTAAAGTTGAGAAATCACCATTGAACAGAATGTTAAAAGGTAAAGTTGACATGGAAAAAGTAAAGCCAAGAACATGGTAATTAAAATAAAATGTCGATCATATGTGGAATGTAGTCCCTTGTTAAGAAGCAGACAGAAAATAGTGCATAAGTGAAATACCAGCTCAGCAGGTTCATAGATCTTTATCTCTTGAGTGAATGTGAATATACATAGAGAAATATTTGCGTTTTGCAGCTGTACCAAAGCATCTGTCAGTAGTTCCATTATCATTTTCTCATATCTGTATTTTTATATCCACACTGAAACATTTGGGTAGGTAAAAATATATGCTCAGTGTGTTCAAATATACTAAGGTATTTAGTTAATGGCTAGAATTTAAAGTTCCTAGAAATTGTTTTTCTAACCTCACAGCTCCCAACTGGCTAAAGCCCATTTCTTGGTCTCTTCCTCTTCTAAAATCCTGAAAATAAGGTCCAACATAGGCCAATGAAAAGAATACAGCTATTATAGTAGAGATAATATGTGATCACCCACCCATCCAAGTTTTTAAAAATAGACTGAAATGCTACTCCTTCCAAGATTCATAGGATTTGCTTTAAAAATAAATGTGAATTGTGTACTAAGTATATGGCTAAGCTCCATGCCCATATTTGTTCAGGATACCTTAAATCAAATAGCTGTCACTTTCCTAAGCTGATCTATTACTGTAGATCATTAACTGTCATTAACACATGAAATTAACCAGGTAAGGTTAGTTGTTAGGTACCCTGATAAAGTAAGTAGAAATAGCTTTTGTTTTACAAAAATCCTTGATTCATCTGCCTGTTCTTTTTTCTCCTGCTTTGTTTTTATTTCCTGAAACTTGAACTCCAAAAGATAAAGGTTAATATCTAGTCAGGATCAATTTTAACAAAAAACTACTAATAAGAACTCATATGTCAGGACTAGGGTTGAAACTCTGTAGTAGAGAACTTGCCCAGATTGTGGAAGGCAAGCGGGAAAGAAGGAAGAAGGTAGGGGAGAAGGGAGGGAAGAAAGAAGGATGCGCCATGGGAGAAAAAAGAAAGGAAGAACTGGGCACAGTGGCATGTGCCTGTAATCCCAATAGCACCAGAGTCTGAGGCGGGAGGATTGCAAATTCAAGCCATCTTCAGCAACTTAATGAGACTAAGCAACTTAGTGAGACCCTGTCTCAAAATGAAAATAAAAAGGGGTTGGGGATGTGACTCAGAGGTTAAGCACCCCTGGATTTAATTCCTAGTACAAAAAAAAAAAAGAAAGAAAGAAAGAAAAGAAAAAAGAAAAGAAAAAGAAAGAAAGAAAAGAAAATGAAAGCATACAGATCTATAGGAAAGATGTTGTGAAGACATACAGGGAGAACACCACATGTAGATAAGATTGAAGTGATTAGTGTACAAACCAAGGAACACCTGAGATTACCAGAAGGCTTGAGGGAAACAGAATAATTCTTTCCTAGCACATGGAGAGGGAACTTGACCCAAACTGTACCTTGATTTCAGACTCTGACCTCCAGCACTGTGAGGAAAGAATTTTGGTTGCTTTAAGCCACCCAGTTTGTGGTACTTTGTTATGATAGCAACAGCAAACTAATATGCTTTCCTTCTCCACTCTTTAGTAATCTATTGTCTTTCTACTTTCTGTGTTGAAAGATTAACTTGTTTCTTTTCAATCTTGTTTCTTTCTTTTTTTTTTTTTTTTTTTTTGGTACTGGGGATTGAGTCCAGGATTGCTCTACCACTGAGCTATATCCCCAGCCCATTTCATTTTTTATTTTGAGACACAGTCTCACAAAGTTGCCCAAGCTGACCTCAAATTCTGATCCTTCTGCCTTAGCCTCCTGAGTAGCTGGGATTATAAATCTGTGCTTCCACAATAGCTTGGATTTTTATTTTGACAACAGTTTTCACTTCCAAGATATCTAGTTATTCTCTTTGCTATCTATTCTGATTTTATTTCTGTTGAACTTTAAAAAAAAATAATGTCTTGCTTTGCTTAATAAAAGTTATTGCTTCATATACCTCTTTGCACATTCTAAACATATTTAAACCTTTTCTGATTGTTCCATCAAATTATTTCCAACAGGGATAAATTCATACTCTTAACTTTCTTTTCTTGAATTTCTTAACACTGGATTTTAGTTAAGGAGCTCAGTTAATTGACTTGTGTTTCCTGTCTCTCTTTCTCATCTTCCGGTGTCCTTTCCGGTCCCCTTCCAGTTGTTCTGTGATTGCCTTCTTTCTTTTGCACTTGGCTCTGAAGTTCCACTTTAGACTCAGATCCACTTATGGTGCTTCCAAGATCCAGCCTACAGTGACTCTGAGGACAGCACAGACTGTGGCACCAGGCCAGCGAGTGCAGTTCTTCCTTTCCTAGTCACAAGCTTGTCTGTGTCCTCCCTCTCCCCTCAACCCACAGTTTGCTAAAAACTGTAGCTCTAGGCAGGAAAAACTTCTATTTCTGCCTCCTTTCATGAGTAGGAGGAGCCTGCCCCGCCTCTGGCTTCAAGCAGGGCGTCTGGCTTCAGTCTCCCATCTCGGCATGGAACTCTTTTATTTTCATTTCTTCTGGAAGAGCCAAAATTCTAGCTAATATCTCCTGGTTCCAGACCCAGAGCTCCATAAGCTGTGGCTTCCGCTCAGCTCACAGCTTTGTACTTCTGTCCCAATTCTAGGATACAGAAGTGTTTATTTAAATTTTAAGTTTGATAACTTTATTTATCATTGCTTCATGTTTGGATTAGAGATGTATCAAGGAACAAACTTTTGGGGCTGTCTGGACTGCTGACTTTTTAGTTAATTGGTGATAAAATGCATTTAGTTCCATCTTTAGTTCATTTTTAGGAGACAGCAGGATTTAGAATATTCTTTAATTAATAAATAAACTATTCTTTAATAAATAAACTATTACTCTTTAACCAAGAAAAATACTTCTTGGGCTGGGAATGTAACTCAGTGGTGGAGAGCTTGTCTAGCATGTTTGAAACCTTGGGTTCCATCCCCAGCACTAGACAAAGAAAAAAAAAAAAAGGAAGAAGAACAAGAATAGTTCTCTAAATACTTTCCTCTTAATGTCTGTTTATCTAATAATTAGCTTATCAAATGACCTAATTCAGTTGTCATGGTATTGAAAAATATCAAACTTCATACCTTCCAGTTCATTTTCTTATCTATATTTTTGTAGAATAGCAAGTTTGCTTTCTTTTTTCTTTTTCTTGTCTTTCTTCCTTTCTCTTCTTTCTCTCTCTCTTTCTTCTTCTTCTTCTTCTTCTTCTTCTTCTTCTTCTTCTTCTTCTTCTTCTTCTTCTTCAGAAAGATGGGGAAAATGTCATCTCTTAGCCTTGGAATTCTGGAATTTTCTAATGATTATTTTTACCAAGTAAATAAGCCCAGGAGTAAATGAAATGTGGTTTACTGCTTATGCTTCCTGGAATTTCTTGCAGCCAACGCAGAATTATAGCATCTCAGAGTTGGAAGACATTCTTCATATGACCACATTGAATTTTTTTTTCCCTGTGGGTCTGCATCAAATTTGTGAGCTGGTGACTAAAAGGCTAAGACTTTAGAGAGTCCTGTGGCAAAGGTAAAAGCCCACTTCAAAGAAAGTTCAGGCACCCTACTGGTTGCTTTGAAGTGAATCCATTTCCATGAAAAATGTTCTGAAAACTTTCTGATGGGAACAGACAGAGCAGAGAAGGCCATTTCCCCCTCCTCTTTATTACAAATGGAATCGAATTTCCAGTGGCATGCTGGTACATGTTTAACAAGGATCTCTCAAAGAGAAAGAAAGAAAAAGAAAACTATGAAAGTGTTTGCCATCTTCCATGGTGTAAATACTCCCACTGTGGCTGATTTCAGGCTACCAACATGTCATCACTACATGCAGAATTGGGAAGAGATGCCCCACACTGGCTTTCTGGATGGGTGAGAGTCAGAATACAGATACTTTCAGACCTCGAGGTAACCTCTCAGAAGGATTCAGCATAGTGGAGAGTTGCTGAAACACTCTTCTCTTGGTCTTTGTGTCACTGTGCCACCTTCTTCTTTCTCTTATGCTGGGGGTGATGTAAGTCTCACTGTCAAGCTCTTCTCTCCTCCTCTGCCTGGATGATTAGACACACTCTGCACTTCCCCTGGAGTCTCTCTCTTCTTTCCCTGGAGTGAGCTCATCCAGTCCTGTAGCTTTAAATATCATCAAAGTGCTGTTAACGCCTGTGTATTTATCTCCAGTCCAGACCCTTTTTCTGAGCTCCAGACTTTATAGACAACTGCCTGATATCTCCCCAGCAACTCAAATTTAACTTGTCCAAAACTGGAGTCTTGCTCCTCCCCCTCCTCCCATCTTCCTTATCTAAATAAGTGGAACTACTGAATGTTCATTTGCTGAAGCCACAAACTTACAAGCCATCTTTGCAAACTCCCTCTCCTGTAACAGACAACCATTACCAAATACTGCAGACTTCCACTTTTCAAGTATTTGTTAAGTCTGTGTATGTTTCCATCTGCATACCCCTGTCAACTTGTGTAGGTATGGACTCCAACTACATCTGAACTCCTGGGCCTCTTCCCACCCCCTTCTCCTGCCTCTCCCTTTTGACCTTCCTACAGTGACCAGTAAGGTCTTTGAAACATGCTTAAAGTGTTCATTGTCTTCCTGTTGAATTTATTTATTTATTTACTTATTTCTTTAATTTTAGTACTGAGGATTGAACTCAGGAGCACTCAACCACTGTATTTTATTTAAAGACAAGGTTTCACTAAGTTGCTTAGGGCCTGCCTAAATTGCTGAGGCTGGCTTTGAATTCACGATCCTCCTGCCTCAGCCATTTACTTATTTATTACCATACTAAGAATCAAACCCAGGGCCTTGTGCATCCTAGGTAAGTGCTCTACCACTGAGCTACACCTCCAGAACCCATTGCATTTAACTGAAAATAAAACATCCCACTAAGGCCTATAAGAACCTGCATCATGAAATTTCAGATTGATTCTCTAACTTCATCCTCTGCCATTCTTCTCATTTACTGCATTCCAGCCACATGAGTTGTTTTACGTTCTTTACACATAAATTTTCTTATCTCACATATTCCCTGAAATGCAGCCTCCCCACCCCACCCCACCAACTTTCCACCTAAAATTCACCTTTCTGACCATACTGTTGGACTTGATGCACTACTTTTTCAGAAAGGCCTTTCTTGGTCTCCCAATCAAAACTCAGTCCCCTCTTATGGTCATCTATGGTATTCTATTCACCTTGTAGTGCTTAATATGGCTTTTAATTCTAGGTATTGAACTGTTTGCTTATTTCTTGTCTGTCTTCCCCCAGGCGACTATAAGTTCCATGAATGCAAGGGCCATATCTGTTATGCTCATTGTAAACCAAGTCCAAAGTAAGTGCTCAATGAATATTTGTTAAATGACAAAATGAATGAATAAATTAAACATCACATTTTCAGATAAACATTTATAGGTTATACATTTGGGCATGTATAAAGGGGACATTGGAGTGGCCATTGGCATTGAAACCTTTAGGATACTGTGATTGGAAAAAAATTCCATAGTAAAAAACTCATAATCCCTTTGATGATAGGATTCTTATAGCAATATAAAGTTGAATTAATTTATCCCTAAAAAATAAACCAAGGGCTGGGGATATGGCTCAGTTGGTAGAGTGCTTGCCCTCATGCACAAGGCCCTGGGTTCAATCCACAGAACCACACACACACAAAATAAATAAATAAATAAATAAATAAATAAATAATCAAGGGCTGGGGATATAGCTCAGTTGGTAGAGTGCTTGCCTCACATGCACAAGGCCCTGGGTTCAACCCCCATGCACACACACACACACACACACAAAAAAAAAAAAAAAAAAAAAAAAAAACAAGTAGGAGGATTGTGAGTTCAAAGCCAGACCCAGCAATTTAGCAAGGCCCTAACCAACTCAGTGAAACCCTGTCTCTAAATGAAATACAAAACAAAGGCTGGGGATGTGGCTTAGAAGTAAAGCACCCTTGAATTCAATCCTTAGTACCAAAACAAACAATAACAACAACAACAAAAAAAAAAAAAAAAAAAAAAGGAAAAGGCTGAACTTCCCTAAGTATGATTAACATTCAAAACAAATGATCAAGTAATGCTACCACCATTTATTTTCTGAAGGAAGCACTGAAGGAAAAGTCTAGCATGGAGGTTAGACCCCACACCCTGAAGTTAGAGTTGATTCTGACATTTAACTAGTGTGGAAAATTGAACAAATTTCTTAGCATCTCCTATACTTCCTGTTTAAAGCAGGAACACGATCATGTACTTCTTAGAGTTTTTATGAGATGTGTCAAAAATACATACTAAACTGGGCATAGAGGCCCACTCCCATAATCCCAGCTGCTCGGGAGACTAAAGTGGGAGGATCTGAATTTGAGCCCAGTGTGGGCCACATAGCAAGACTCTATCTCAAAAAAAAAAAACGGAAAAAAATTCCATCACAAAATTCACTGTTTAATTTATTTAATTTCTCTGAGCTCCAGTACTTTCATTTGTAAAACAAATGAAACATGAACTTCTTTTGAGACCCATCTGGTGCGAATTCTACATGAAGTCATCACTTTGTATCCGTGGGGGATGGCTCCAGGAAGCCCACAGCTACTCAAATCTTTCAGGGTCAAGTCCCTTATATATTATTTACATATCACCTCTACTTTAAATTATCTCCAGATTACTCCTAATAATTAATACAATGTAACTGCTATGTAAATTAGTTGTTATGTTGTATTGTGGAGAATAATGACAAGAAAAGGTGTCTGTATTCAGCACAGATGAAATTTTCTTTACAAATATTTTGAAATTGGTTGAATCCAGGGATGTAGAACCCACAAATATGGAGAGTCAACTTTAGTGTTTATGCTCTCAGAGCAGTCCCTGGTCAGCTGAAGTAAAGATGAAGGGCACTGCATTGTAAGGACCCTCTATGGTGCACCTCGGCAGGAACAGGCTGTATTTGTTCACTGTTTTTTTACAAAGAGACTGCCTATTTAGGTTGCCATCACCTAGTACACTTGAGTTTTAGAAGCAACTCTAAAATGTGTTTTAAAATAACAATTTTTTTTTTTTTTTTGGTACTGGGGTTTGAACCCACTAAAGCACATCCCCAGCCTTTTTATTTTTTCTTTTGTGACAGGGTCTCCTAAGTTGCTCAAGGCCTTGCTAATTTGCTAAGGCTGGCTTTAACCTTGGGACTCTCCTGCCTCAGCCTTCTGAGCCACTGGGATTATAGGCATGAGCCTCCACACTTGGCTCATTATTGTTTGCATTTTTCTGGTGACATAAGATGTGAAGTGTCTTTTCAAATACTTATTTGTCATCTGTGTATCTTCTTTGATCTGTGAAAATTTTTGACCAATTTTTGGATGAGGTTGTTTATTTTTTTATTTTTAAAAAAATATATTTATTTTTCAGTTGTAGTTGGACACAATACCTTTATTTTATTTATTTATTTTCATGTGGTGCTGAGGATCAAACCCAGGGCCTCCCACGTGCTAGGCAAGGGCTCTACCACTGAGCCACAACCCCAGCCCCATTTTCTTATTTAAAAAAATAATTCAGTGGCTCAGTTTAATAATTTTTAGCATATTCTCAGTGTTTTGTATCCAGCACTATGGTTAATTTTAGAATATTTTTATTGTCTTTAAAACTCATACCCACTACGATTCTTCCCTCCCTCTAGAGCTAGGCAGTCATTAATCTACTTTCTGCTTCTGTGAATTTGCCTATCCTGGGCATTTCATGTAAATAGAATCATTTGATATAGGGCCCCTTATTACTGGCTTCTTCCACTTAGTATAACATTTCCTTATTGTCGAATAGCATCGCTGAATAGTACTCCATTGTGTGGATATACCACATTATTTACTTATTCATTCATCTAAGTGATTTTTAAATATAGTTTCGTCCAATCTGCTGATTTTAGCTCACCTTCAAACTTCACTTCAGAAAGAAACTCCAGTTACCAATTCCTAAGATTTGGGGGTGGGAGAGAACTGCGGGTGGGGGAGGGGGGGTCAGCGTAAATTGGGCTGCTTCTCAGCTTCCCAACCTTTGCCATATACTTTGGCATTCACAGGTCTTCTAAATCAATTATCATTTGAGCCAGGGCTTTCTAGCACCCAGAATTTTGTTTTTATTTTCTTCTCTCCTATTCTTTTTGTCTTTATGGTTTATAACATCCTCACCCCAAAATCTTATTCTTTACACTTTAGAAAAAGTTGGAAGGGAATAAAGGCTAGTACACTTAGCCAACAGTCATCTTTAGCCAAAATTCCTAAGATCAATCTTTAATAATACAAGAAGAAATGGTTTTAATCTAGTTTCATGAAACCAACAGAAGTAGTTACAAAATGGAACTACTGAAAAGTAGTACTATCAGAAAAGCTATAAACAGTTAACTTAGACAAATGTATGCATACAAGAAGCTATAAATAATACACAGTGTGGGTTCGTTTTTGTTTTAGGCTAGTATGACCAATGCAAATCTCTGCCTGGTCCCTCTTGCTCTTTTCATTGCTCATGGTTCAGTGCCTTCTATGGATCCTCTTCTGTGTCCTATACTGTCCCATATCCCAAACCCTCCTCTACCAAAAGTTCTCTTCCTGGTGTCAGGCAAAATTTTAGACCAATTGAAGAGAATTCTGTCTCTAAGTCCCCCAAGACTACTTTAACTAGACTCTATAGAGCATGTTCCAGATTTGGCTGTGTTCATTCCCAGGGTCCTCCTCAATGGTACTACATACTACTCACACCTAGAGATCCACTTAATTCTAAGACCCTATGAAAATGACTTTCAGTATTTGCCCTTTTCCAGGAAACAGTTTTTTCAGTTGCAGCAGCTACCGTGAAATACCGTAGCTTATCCACACTACCTGGTTTCCTTAAGGAGACTGTCTTCCGGGTTCTGCGTGTGCTTCCTGAAAACAGAGTTCTCCACAGTGTAATAATCATAGATTCTGTTATTTCCTGGTTCTCGTTACATTGTTAAGAATGTGACATTGATATGTGACATGAGACATAGCCCCTATGCTATATTTGTATGTGTCATTTGTTTAACATAGATGAGAACTAACTGAATATTACCCTATTCAATCTTTTATTTAGTTTTCACTGGACCTTTATTTTATTTATTTATATGCAGTGCTGAGAATAGAACTCAGTGCCTCGCACGTGCTAGGCAAGCACTCTACCACTGAGCCCCAACCCCAGCCTGTTCAATCTTAATTATGCTATAAATTAGAATAATTCATGCTCAGACAATTTTAAGTGATAACTCTGCCCTACCAGGTGATGATTATTTAATTAAAGTGTTTCCTATGTAGTTCTACTGTCTTTCTGACTCCCAGTTTTAAGTCACACCTCATGCCTGTGGATCTCTGAGGCATCTTTGGGCCTCAATGTTAAAAAACAAAACAAAACAAAACAAAAAAAAAACAACTTTACTTTGTGAACCAGGTTTACAGGTTTACACAGAAATTCCAAGTTTCTAGTCCAGATTCTTCTTCCAACTTGCTGTGTGGCCTTCCACAAGTCATTTCCTACTCACTCGGTCATTTCTTCATTTCAGCATGGAGGGGGTGTCTATTAACTTCTCAAGGGCATTATAATAAAGGGGAGAGCAGTAGTCAAAAGAAAAGGAACTGAAAATATCAAGTTCTGTGATAAGAAAAGAACCAAAACAGTACCAGTAAACCTAGCATGTATATAGCCCAAACCAAAAGCTTGTTTTGTTATGGGAAAAAAAAAGAACAATGTTTGATTTTAACATTCACACATTCCAAACCATAGTCTTCCAAGCCTTTCTCCCACAGCCAAGCCTGATGGTAGGAGCCAGGTCTAAAGGAAAGTTTCCAGAAAGCACATTTTGGCAAAGTTTGCCTTTAAACCTACAGAGAATACAGTTTGGGGCTTTTTATTTTTAATTTTATTATTTTTTATTTTATAGAACACTTTCATTCCTTTTTGCCACAGATTTCATGAACTATGTTTATTTTTCCTTTTTGGGTCATAGTATATGGATTTTTTGCAATCAGATGTGAGGAACAGACCCATTTCTTGAGAGTTCTTTCTTTCATTTCTTCCTTTCTTTGTGTCTTTTTTTTTTTTCCTTACAAAATTCTTTCAACTTGTAGGAAGAGCCAAAGTCTAAGGTTATATTTTAAGAGAATCATTCTTCCAATGTGCTCATTAAATTACTTAAGAGAAAGAATGAGGGATGAAAGTCCACCTTCAAACTGCTTGCAGAAGAGATTAACACGTGCCAAGTTGAAAGAAATGATAATTAATTACAGTCCCTGGACAAATGGCTTATGTGGCCTACAGTCTGGCACCCAGTGATGGCAGTGGGCCCTGAGTCTGTTTGGGATCGTTTTTTTGTAAACCAAAAAACAACCACTGCAAGTGTACTGGTTTTAGAGGAATGTCCACGAAAATTGCCCTCCTTCTCTTCACAACATGTCATTACAGAAAAATAGAAGCCCGTACATTCCAGTCTGATTTCCATGTAACTTTGCAAGTCTGTGAATTTTGCCATGAGGTAAGGGGCTGATTCAGAGCTCCAGAATCCTTTTAGTGCCACAGACACTATTTTAAAATGGATATTCCTTTTGGTTTCTCGGTGTTATTCAGCTAGGGTCATGGAACAAATGGGCTCTGTCTGACGGAGAACTTCCAGTCCTGGTAAACAAGAACAGGGATGCCTGGTGGCCAAAGATACTGCCTTGTGTTTTAAAGGTTAGGAGTTCAAATCTTTTGGGTCTGTTCATGTGTTCAAGTATTCACGTAACTTGATTGAAAAAGCATTATCACTGCACACTGGAATCTGGTCTATCCATAGCTAAGTTCTGGCTACAATTAATTAAGCAAATACTTCCTATGGAATTCTTTACCTTGTAGATCCTGGACAAAGGGCTAATATTCCAGAAAGCACAGGAAAGCTTTATTTTCCACACTTCCTGACCCCTACTTGTACAGGAACTTGAATTCCACCACCTAGAAATAGAGTCTATGCTTGCCACATTCTTTAAATTTTGATATACCTGTGGCCACAGGCGTTCTTTCCCCTATTCATTCTCTTTTCTTCTGATTTTCTGGGGAGATAATAATTTACAGATTGAAAGGTATGTTCCTTGCATTGATAAACTCGGCTGTGGCTCTCAGCAATAAGCCATTGAAAATAGGCCCCACTGAAAGAAAATATAACCTGCATTTTTAAGGCATGTAATTTCAGTGGTCCAATCTTCAAAAACAAATAATACCTTGTTTTCCTGTGGCATTTTACTGTTTATAAAGCACTTGACATATATGGTTTCCTTTTATAAGCATAGCCATTGGGTAAGGCAAATATTGTGTCCGTTTTACATGAGACCCAGGGAGAGGGAGGGACGGGGTTCTAAGTTACAGTTAGATAGAGAAAAAAAAAAATGTTCTGGTGTACTATTGCACAGTAGATAACCACAATGTACTGTATGTTTCAAAAAGCTAGAAGAGAGGATATTAAATGTTTCAGCTCAAAGAAATGATAAATATTTGTGGAGGTAGATATGTTTACCCTGATTTGAACATTACACAGTGTGTACAGGTATTGAAACATCATATGGTACCTCAGAAGTGAGTATACATTTTAAATGTGTAATTTTAAAATTTCTAAATAAATAAAAATAAAATTTAAAGAAAGAAAAGAAAAATGAGACCCATAGAAATTAAGAAGCTTTCTTAAAATGGCTAGAGTACAGCTCAGTGGTAAAGCACTTACCTAGCAAAAAAGAGGCCTTGGCTTTGGTCTCTAGCACTCTCAAAATTGTAGATCCAATTAGCGTTAGAACCAGTACTTCACAACTCCACAAGTTTTCATCACTATAGAGGAATTGTTTCCAAGAGCAAAAAAAAATGTCATACAATCAAACTGATGTTTTAGATTTTGTTGCTGGTCCTACTTTATTGAGCTATGCCACTGTCGTCTTGGAAAGAAAATATAATGCTGGATGGAGCTCCCTGTACATGCTGAAGTGCCAAGATTGGAGCAGTTTAATTAACTGTGACCCTACTCCCCCCATACACCCATAAGTAAAGGGAAGTAACTAATCCTTTGTGCCCTCTTGCACCAAGGATGCCTGAAATTAGAAATATCCCAGTACTATGACCTAAAGTTGCCTCCACAGGAAGTTCTGCTTTTAAAATTAAAACTCCAGCCATTTTCTTTCCAGTTACTGTTATTACCAATGGGGCTCTGGACAAATAATTCCCAGGAAAGCTGTCCATGTATATGTGAAATAAGACAATCATGATGCCTGCTCCTGACCTACCTGACAAAAGTGTTGGGAAAAGTAGTAAGATAATGTCTGTCATGTGTTTTGAATGCCTAGAAAGAAAGACAGGGTTCACAAGCAAGGGTGTAATTATATTGAGTCACCAATGATATCATCGTCTATAGTTTACACATGTGGTTGTTGCCTAAGATACTGATGAATATAATTTGACCATCAAGTTTGATGCTTTAAGGACATGATGATGTTACAATAAATTAGCAGAAAATCCCACATTGGGAAAGGAAGGTATCCTTTTCTTTTAAATTCCTGTATGACTGAAATTTATTTGGGGCTATCTTTTCCAGCTGGTCTTGCAATTAGGACCACCTCCAAGGTTCACAAGCACTCCTTCCATTTTTTCATCAGTCAGGTGATTTTCCCTCTGGCTTGGTCTGGATGCTGTAGTGAGAGAGTGACCTGCAGAGTAGAGGAGAAAAGTTGTGTTCAACTCTGCTGAGGGTCACCAAAATTTAGTAGCCCAAAAGGAGGATTTCTTTCTTTCTTTTTATGGTACTGGAGATACCAGTACCATAGCATGTAGATGCATGCTAGGCAAGCATGTAACCACTGAGCTACATCCCCCAATGGAGGCTTTCTATGACCAAGCATCTAGAAAACCTAACTCTGTTAGGTCTGTTCCCCAAGAGCAATGTCTTGTCCTTTGCCTAACAGGGCCAGACATATATGACCTTTTCCCAACCACCATTTGTATTTGTTTAAAAGAATAATTCTAAAAACTAAAACCAGGGCTGTAGTCGTAGCTCAGTGGTGGAGCGCTTGCTTAGCATATGTGAGGCACTGGGTTTGATCCTCAGCGCCACATAAAAATTAATAAATAAAACAAAGATATTGTTGTCCATCTACAACTAAAAAAATTTTTTTAGATTAAAAAACTAAGCTAAAACCATAGTTCATAACATATAAAGAACCTTTTAGTATGAAAGGCACTACTTGAAACACTGGGGATAGAAAAGTTAAAACACTACTTCTGGGCTGGGGATGTGGCTCAAGCGGTAGCGCGCTCGCCTGGCGTGCGTGCAGCCCAGGTTCGATCCTCAGCACCACATACAAACAAAGATGTTGTGCCTGCCAATAACTAAAAAATAAATATTAAAATTCTCTCTTTCTCTCTCTCTCTCTAAAAAAAAAAAAAAAAAAAAACACTACTTCTCAGAAAAATGCCTGTCCTTGGAGGAGATAAGCAAGCACTCAAATAGGACCACCACCCAGCCCAGGGTCTGACACACAGTAGGACTATAAGTGTACTTGCTGAATGAATGAGCAAAAGTGGTAAGAACCATAGCAAGGTGGTAAGAACCATAAGAAAAGTACAAGGTGTGTGGAAAGAGGTAAGAGAACATCTAGTCAAGAATAGCAAGAGAGCCAGATGCATTGGTGCATATTTGTAATCCCAGTGGCTGGGGAGGCTGAGGTAGGAGGATCTCAAGTTCAAAGCCAGCCTCAGCCACTCAGTGAAGCCCTAAACAACTTGACAAGGCCCTGACTCAAAAATAAAAAATAAAAAGGGCTGGGCATGTGGCTCAGTGGTTAAGCAACTTTGGGTTCAATCCCTGGTACCGAAAAAAAAAAAAAAAAAAAAAAAAAGGCAAGAGAATAGGTAAGTGTGTTCAAGCATGCCTAGAATCCCATCTACTCAGGCAGCTGAGGCCAGAGGATTGCAAGTTAGAGGCCAGCCTGGACAATTTAGTGAGGCTGTCTCAAAATAAAGTTTTTAAAAAGGTCAGGAGATGTCACTCAGTAGATTACTCCTGGGTTCAATCTTCAGTACTTGGGGGGCAGGGGGGAAATGACAATAGAAGAAATAAGTTGGCAAGAAAGACCATGAGCAATGCAGCTGACAATGCCAAGAACATGGTGTGTCAGGCTTGTTATTCTATTTAGTTTGCTTAAAAAAAAAAAATGCCAGTCACAGCCCACTAAAGTTCTCAACCCACCTTGTGAAAAAGAATTTTCCTTTCTACACACCTGTTGGCCTTGCAATTAGAATTAAACAACAGAATTTAAATATTTGCTGAGGAGTTCTTAAATTTCTGCATTTAGGCACAATCTGTTTCCATTCCATTTCAATGTTCTTCTTTACAGAGTCACAACCAACAATCTGTATTAGTTCTCAATGGCTGCTATAACAAATTGCCATAAACTGAATGGCCCGAAATATACTCTTTCAAGGTTCTGGAGGCCAGAAGTCTGAAGTCAGTATCATTAGGCTGAAATCAAGGTTATCAGCAGAGGCCACACTCCTCCTGAGGCTCCAAAGGAGGATCTGGTCTTTGACTCTTTTTACAGCTTCTGGTGACACTGGCCATCCTTGGCTTGTGACAATGCTGCTGCTATCAGTTTCCATAGTCCCATTGTCTTGTGTCTGTTAAATGTCCCTCTGCCTCCCTCTTATAAGGATAAATGTGATTGCATTTAGGGCCCACTGGAATAAGAATTTTTTTTAGATAAAAAAAACTAAACTAAAAGCATAGTTCATAACATATAAAGAAACTTTTAGTATGAAAGGCACTACATGAGACACTGGGGATACAAAAGTTAAAACACTACTTCTCAGAAAAATGGCTGTCCTTGGAGGAGATAAGCAAGCACTCGAATAATCTCCCATCTCCACATCTACAATGTAATCCCATCTGCAGAGTTCTTTTTTGCCACAGAAGATAACATTTGCAAGTTTCAGGGATATCACTGGGGGCAGGAGAGGTTTTATCCAGCCTGCCTGCCACATTATCTGTATCTGAATCACTGAACATCCAGTACAAACCTCTTGAATATCATGTTAGTTTTTTGTGTGTTGCTGTAACAGAACACCACAGACTGGACAATTTGTAAAAGAAAGAAAGAGAGAAAGAAGAAAGGAGGGAGAGAGAGAAAAAAGAAGGAAAAAAACAAAGAGGAAGAGAAGAGAAAGAGGAGAGAAAGAAAGAAAGGGAAGGAATGGTAAGAAAGGAATTCACTTAGCTCACAGTCTGGAGGCTGGGCAGTCCAAGATGCAAGGACAGCGTCTGGTTAGGGTTTTCTTCATTCCATAGCTGAAGGAAGAAGCACAAGAAGGCAAGTGAACGAGAGAGCCAAACTCACTTCCCTAACCTCATGATGTCTAACTCCCTCCTGTGGTAATGACATCAGTTCATTCACAAGGGCAGAGCCCTCATGCTTTAATTGCTTCTTAATAGCCCCACTTTTCAACTGCTATTTGAGGATTATGTTTCCACCACCTGAACTATGGGAGACATATTCAAACTACAGCAAATATTTCAGCTGAGTTCTTCTCTACTTTAGGAAGGCAGACTAAGTCCTCTCCTCTTGTTTTAGGGGAGAAGAAAAATGGGTGAAATAGAGAGAGATAAGTTTTACTGAGCCTCTGATATTTGTCAAATGAGGTGCATGCATCTTCATCACAAGATGGTGGAAAGCTATTGTCACTATTTTACAGATGACAAAAGTGAGGCTCAGAGAGGCCAAGTGACTTGTCCAGCAACTAAGTGGTGAAGACAGAATTTGAACATGGATTGTTCTGATTTCAAAGGAAATGCCCTTTCTACTACATCAATAGTCCTCAAATTTCAGTAACATACCAACACATTGAAAGGAAATTTTTTTTTTCCACAGACCCCAGTTTGAGAAACAACTGAGTTGCTGGGAACCATGATGCAAGTCAATTGCTAGGGACATTGAAGCAGGAGGATAGCAACTTAGTAAGGCCCTGTCTCAAAAAAAAAAAAAAATGGCCGGATGTAGCTCAGGGGTAAAATGGATTCAATCTCCAGGAAAGGAAGAAAAGGAGGGAGGGAGGGAGGAAGGAAGGAAAGGGAGGGGAAAGGAAGGACAGTGGACTTAAGGAACTAAGTTTTATTCTATAAAAGCACACTTTTTTATTTTTGTGTACCAGGAATTGAGCCCAGGGGCACTTAACCACTGAGCCTCATCCTCAGCCCTTCTTTGTTTTTTTATTTATAGACAGGGTCTCACTAAGTTGTTGAGGGTAGCTTTGAACTTGCAATTCTCCTGTTTCAGCCTCTTGAGCCACTGGGATTACAGGTATGAGCCCCTGCATCCAACTAGAAGCATACATTATAAAATGCCCAAGTTGTCCCCAAATCCTGGTCACTGACAGACCTCAGCTACAGCTATAAGACACCATGGTACTCATTATTCTTGAGAACTCCATTTCAGAGAATCTTAATATGAGGACCCAGGATGGTTGCATTTCAACCATGCTGCTCAGCTGCTTAGGAAGGACTTCAATGACACAAAACATTAGACAGTAAGATTTCAACACCACCAATACGTTAATATTATTGAGGTGAGTTAATTATTCCCACCACAGAGATGCTTGAACTTCAGTTGGATTAAAGTAAATGACTGTGTTTTTTTTTTTTCTGAGCTTAATCTGAATGATTATCTGGATGTTTTATGAAAGCAGATGGAAAATGTTACCCTCCTTCTGGCACATGTAACCCCCCATACTGATAGTAATATTGAAGATTAATTGCTTATCAAGCAATTATTTGATTATAATTACTAGGTGCCAAGTACTAAGCACTTCATATTAATTAATGTATATAATACTCATAAAAACTCTATGAGAATATATATATATATACACACACACACTTTTTTTTTTGTACTAGGGATTGAACCCAGGGGCACTTTACCACTGAAACACATCCCCAGCCCTTTTTATGTTTTATTTTGAGACAGGGTCTTGCTAAGTTGCTGAGGCTGACTTTGAACTGGAGATCCTCCTACTTCAGCGTCCCAAACTGCTGGGATTATAGGCACATGCCACTGCACCTGGTTGAAGTCATATTCTAGTTATCCCTTTATCAAATGATAAGACTGAGGCATGCAAAGGTTAGGGGGTATTCTTTGGATCTGAAATGTCCCCCAAAGACTCACTTGTTAAAGGCTTGGTCACCAGCCTGTGGTGTTACTGGGAAGTAGTGGAACCTTTAAGAAGTGAGGGTCTAGTTAGAGGAAATCAGGTCCTTAGGAGTGTTCCCTTGAAGGGGATATTGAGACCCCAGGGTCCCCTCTTTTTGCTTCCTGGCTGACCAGAGGTGAACAACCTCCTCTTATGGGTTTTTCCTTTCTTTTCTTTTTTTTTTTTTTTTAGTTGTAGATGGACACAATACCTTTATTTTGTCTTTTTATATGATGCTGGGGACCAACCCCAGTGCCTCATACATGCTAGGCAAGTGCTCCACCACTGAGCCACAATCCAGGCCCTCTATGGGTTCTTTCAATACTCCAGCCATGATGTATTGCCTCACCACAGGCCCCAAAACAGCAGAGCAAACTAACCATGAACAAAACTTCTGAAATTGTAAGACAAAATAAACCTTTTCTCTTTTTAAGTTGATTATCTAAGATATTTTGTCACACTTACAGAAAGCCAACTAACACAATTAGGTAATTTCTTCAAAGTCACACAAAATGTAAAAAGTGTAGCCATAGCCAGGTACAGTGACAATACCTGCAGTGCCAGCTGTTTGGGAGGATGAGGCAGGAAGATTGCTTGAACCCAGGATAAAATATTTCAGGTTCAATCCCTGGTACCTCTCCCCCAACAGATATATATATTCATAGGGAAAGGGTTTTTTTTTTTTTTTTGGCGGGGGGGGGGGGAGTTGTGAGTACCAGGTGTTGAATTCAGGGGCACTCGGCCACTAAGCCACATCCCCAGCTCTATTTCGTATTTATTTAGAACAAGGTCTCACTGAGTTGCTTAGAGCCTCGCTTTTGCTGAGGCTGGCTTTGAACTTGTGATCCTCCTGTCTCAGCATCCCAAGCCTCTGGGACCTATGAATATATTGATGATCCTTAAAAGGCCCCAGGTAACCATGAAAGCTATGTAAATATACTGACAATCAAGAGGCAACTCATTGCCAAATTTTGTAATAATGCAGAGATCACATAAAGTTAACGCCTGAAGTTCTTTTTTTTTAAAATATTTTTTAGTTGCAGATGGACACAATATCTTTATTTTATTCATTTTTACGTGGTGTTGAGGATTGAACCCAGTGCCTCATCTGTGCAAGGCAAGCGCTCCACCACTGAGCCCCAGCCACAGCCTGCCTGAAGTTCTTAAATTGTACCTCACTCTTCTGAGGTGAGCATATCTGTATTGGTTCCAAAATTAAGGGATTTTTCTCATATCTTAATCACTGTTTTCCAGTCTACTCCTAAGACTCCAAACTCTGAAGTGGTCAACCCCACCAGTTTTCTCCTACACAGTCCAGTTTAGGGTCTGTGTCTGGCATCCTGCAACAACAGCCACGGTAACACCAATGCTGTCCTTGAATTTCATCATTTGGACTCTGCATTCAACCTCGAAGTTTGGACATTTATGAGCAGAAAGTTACATTCCCAAATAAGGAAGTCAATAAAAGATCCATGTTTACGTTTCCTACTCCTTTCCCAGTCCCTGCACTTATACGGCCCTTCTCTGAGGTAATATCAATCTATTTAATCAGCTTCCCTAAACTGTTTTTCTTCTGAGAAAAAAAGAAACAATCCTTAGAGTATTTTGTTTTCCCTTCACTTTCCTTGGTTAGCAAGCTGCAGACAGTCTCACAGCTGGATGGGCATTCTTCATCTGACTCCTGGTCCCTCAGTGGGGAAAAAAATGGTAATTCTTATTTTATTATTGAGTATGGATTTTACTAAGAGAGGTCAGTTCTTGTGAGCAGTGGATTTTCAACCACATGAAAATGGAACATTTTCCATTTCAGGAATCCAACTGAAAGAACACCACGCCGTATTCCACTCTGGGGAGGGGAGTTCACTTCTGAACATCGTCGCCTGCTTTCGCCCCTTCCTCTCCAAGTTCCTTGATCCTTTATAGAGTACAGTAGTTCTCTTTTATTGAAAGGGAATCTGCTTCAAGACCCCAGGGGATGCCTGAAACCACAGCACCAAATCCTATACATACTGTTTTTTCCTGTATATATAAATACCTATGATAAAGTTTAAGTTATAAGTTAGTCACAGTAAGAGATTAACAACAGTGACTCATAATAAAATAGGATAATTATAACAAAATGCTGTAATAAAAGTTATTTAAAATGTATGAATTATTTATTTCTGGAATTTTCCATTTAATATTTCTGGGCTGCTGCAAATAATAATAAGGGGGAGCCTACTAGATATAAATGTTATGCACTCTGGTCATTCTGGTTACCCAGGCTTTAAACATCCTTTCCCTTTGAGGGAACTGTGAGAAGAGGGGAGGCAGGACTCCATTTCCTACTTTAGAAGTCAAAAAGGGCAGTTTCCCTCTTTGCTTCAGCAGTTAGAAAACCAGCTTATCACCTGGACTCAGCTGGGACATTGTGCCCGTGGGGAGACAGAAGTCACCTGCAGTGGTCATGCTGGTATTGGGTGTCTTGCAACATGACAATGCTTGTTCAGGGATATTAGGACGTGGCAGCACGATGACAAGTGTTCATCAGGACAACACTGGTGGCAGGATCCTAGGCACATTATCCCTGTGGCTCTTTCCTCGATCTTGGCTATACCTTGTCTCCCTTGCTTTTCATTCCCATCACCCATTCTCCAGGGTTCTCATGGAGTCTGTGAGCTACACAACACTCCTTCAATAAATTTATTTCCACATGAGATTTTCATTGGTTGCCACCAAAAATTCCAACTTGTATACCATCCTTTCCTTCTTTAACACATGACCCAGGAACAACTTGATGTGGTAGACTTGATCAGGTCACATCTTTCCCTCACACCGACCCTCACATCATGTGGCAATTGCTCTACTTTTTCTTAAATCTGCAGAGGCTATGTGCACTCCAGGAACACCCATGGAGGACCTTAGAAGACAAGTGCCATGGGACCTCAGCAAACCCAGGATGAATGGGAGAATGGATCTGAGAGCTTCTCAGCATGGAGCAGATATGTTCACTTAAGAACAAATGAAAAGGGGCCAGGGTTGTGGCTCAGTGGTAGAGTACTTGTCTAGCATGCACGAGGCACTGGGTTCAATTCCCAGGTGCCACATAATAAATAAATAAATAAATAAACAAATAAAAGTATTTAAAAAAAAATGAAAAGAACCCATGTTCGAAGGTTCGTGTTTGTAATTCTAGTGTGATTCAGGAGGCTGAGAAAGGAGGATTGCAAGTAGAGGCAGCCTTAGCAACTTAACAAGACTTAAGAAGACCCTGCACCTCAAAAAAGAGACAGAACTGGGGATATAGCTCAGTGGTAAAGGACCCCTGGGCTCAATTCCCATACAAATAAACAAGTAAAAATAAAAGAACAAATGAAAAAAGCTTTGAATATTGATTCTTTTTAAAAAATATATTTATTTTGACTTATATCCCAAGTATAGAAATAATTCATGTGCATTGTGGAAGATTTGGGGGAAAAATAGAAAATAGGAAAAAACCTTTCCCTGTCATTCTACCTATCACCAACAATCACAATTGAGATTTCACTGTATTTCTAATATATATTTTTTAATCCATAAAAGTCTTTTCAGGGCTGGTTGGGGCTGTGGCTGTGGCTCAGCAGTAGCATGCTCACCTCGCATGTGCGAGACCCTGGGTTCGATCCTTAGCACCATATAAAAATAAATAAGTGAAATAAAGGTATTGTGTCCAACTACAACTAAAAAATAAATATTAAAAAAAACATTTTTCAGGGGCTGGGGATATAGCTCAGTTGGTAGAGTGTTTGCCTCACATGCACAGGGCCCTGGGTTCAATCCCCAGAACCACACACACACACACACACACACAAAAAAAAAAATCTTTTCAGGACTGGGGTTGTGGCTCAGTAAATAAAGTGCTTGCCTAGAATGTGTGAGGCACTGGGATTGATTCTCAGCACTGCATCAAAATAAATAAATAAATAAATAAAGGTCCATCAACAACTAAAAGTGTGTGTGTGTGTGTGTGTGTGTGTGTATATATATAAAATATATATTCATATGTATTTTATATAGATATATATTAAAGATATATATCTTTTCATAATTATAATCATCCTAGTCTATTGCCAATTAAAATTTTGAAGAGCAGAAACATTGCCATTATATGTTGTGTATGTGTATGTATATGTAAATATACATATGTATCTAATATATATTACACACACTTACATATATGGAAATGTACTGGAAAACACACATAAGCACACACACATGTGGATGTGTGTATTCCCCCCAGTGCTATGTATGTAAAGGACAGTAAACTTTACCTCTTGGCTAAAAGCAGCATTTTTCAAAGGATCCCACTGAACACTTATTACTATGTTTGTTAACACCTATAATAGACAGAAAAAGAATCTTTTCTGATCACCTAAGTTTGAGGAAATGCTGAGTTGAGGCTGAACATATTTCTTTATTGCACGAATTTCAGAGCTCTGTGTGTGTGTGTGTGTGTGTGTGTGTGTGTGTTTTACTGGGGATTGAACATGCAAGACAAGTGCTCTTCTACTGTGACTCTCAAAGACAGCATTTCCAAACATATGCATCTATAAAACTCCCTGATAAAGTATTCTTCTCATTCTCTTTCTCCTTTTTATTTTCTTTTATGGTACTGGGGGTTGAATCCAGGGGAACTCTACCACTAAGCTACATCCCCAGCCCATTCTTATTAATAACATATTGTTGTTGTGATATTTTGAGACATGCTCTTGCTAAGTTGCCTGGGCTGCCCTTGAACTTGGCATCCTGCTGCCTCAGCCTCCAGAGCTGCTATAATTACAAGCATGTGCCATCATGCTGCTAAAGCATGTTTCTCAGGACTGATGTCCTAAGGAGTCAAAACTGACCCAGAAAACTTAAAACTTCCTTCCCCGTCCTCCTGGTTCTGAAGAATCACAGTTGGAAGGAGGAAAAGGAGAATGTATGATGTATATAAGCAAAATTTGGGGGAAAAAACCAGAATTGGACCTCAGAAGTGATTTTCATTTGCTGATATATTTATCCACAAGAACATGATTGAGGGCCTGAGGTTCACAGACAAACATCACAAATTCACATCTGAGATAACCGAGCAAACAGCAATGCTGAATTCTAAGGGAGCAATCTTGACTTGGGAAGTGTTGTTGCATAATGGGTTTACCCCCACTTAATATAAAATCCATTTAACTTACTGGAACACTGCATTACCTGACTAACAGCGGTTAGCTTGAAGTTACCCAATATCATTTTAGTACTTTCTGAAAAGACAATGCCATATGGCAATTTTTGAAAAATGGTACACACATGACAAGTAAAAATAAAAGAACACAAAAAGTATCATTGAGAGTGAAGTCAATTTCCTCACTGGAACAAAGCACTTCCAGAAGAAATCCTTATTTTTGCCTGTGTTAGTCAGCTTTGGGTTTCTGTAAACAACAACAAAACACACACACACACACACACAAAAAAAAAAAAAAAACCTGAGATAAGTCAACTTAAAAAGAGAAAAGTTTATTTTGGCTCACATTTTCAGAGGTTTCAGTCATCCGTGGATGATTGGCTCCATCACAATAGGGCTTGGGATGAGGCAGCAGCACATCATGGTGGGAGCATGCACCAGAGGAAAGTGATCACTTTGTGGCAACTGGGAAATGAAAGAGAAAAAGGAAGGGGCTGGAGTTCCAATTTCCCCTTTGAGGGCACAACCCCAATGACCTAACTACCTTCCATTAGGCTCCACCTCCTAAAAGTTCTAACACAGGCTGGGGCCAAGTCTTTTAACACATGGGCCTTCTGGGGACATTCCAGATCCAGACTATAGCATTGCCCCATCACTTTCCCCACTGACCTAGTATCTTGTGAGTCTCCAAGTAGAGTCTGCCTCAGAATCTGTGAATTCAGCCACAGAACAAATATAAAAGCATGACTTCTTCCATTAAACCAGTCTGAATGCCCAAACTGCAATTTTTAACATATGCAGAAATTGAGGGAAACAAGAAGTAAAAAAACAAACCTGAAATGGGTCAGGCTCCTTTTATTCACCATCTTGGGATCAGCTCTGTGAACTTACTTTGGGTCAAAATCCAGCCATATCTGAGCACAGTGGCACATGCCTGTAAACCCAGCACCACAGGAGATTGAGGCAGGAGGATCTCAAGTCTGAAGCTATTTCAACAACTTAGTGAAATCCTGTCTTAAGATAAAACATGAAAAGGGTTGGAGGGCTGGGGTTGTGGCTCAGTGGTAGAGCACTTGCCTAGCATGTGTGAGGCACTGGGTTTGATTCTCAGCACCATATAGAAATAAATGAATAAAATAAAGATCCATCAACATCTTTTAAAAAATTTAAAAAGGGTAGGGGGTTGCTGGAGGTGTAGCTCAGTGCTATAGCAACCCCGGGTTCTATCCCCATTACTGGGAGAAAAAAATCCACAAAACTCCTAAACCTGTTAGCTGTCTATTGTGGAATATTCTAAATGTTTAGGAAAGTCTGGGAAATACCAGAGTTCAGACGTACCTTCCCCTTCTGTGAAGGAGTCTAAAAGACATTCTAGGGCAACTTCCTAATGTTTCAGTTGAAACTTTCTTGGTGCTTCTGTTTGGTGAACTGCTCAACTGCCTCCCATTATTGAGCTGAACCTGAGAATGTCAAAGCTGGAGGGGACCTGAATGGTCATCTCCTCTAGCCCAACCCCCTCTGTTTACAGATGGAAAACAGGGAGCCTGAAACCCACCCAGGATCCTGAGAGTGAATGTGCTTCCCTCCCTTCTTCTATTTTTGTGCAATTTTCCCATGGCATCCCGCCAGAGCATCTACACCAGTAATGTCTAGAGGATTTATGAGGCCAAGCGATCCTTTGGGTTTCTACACAGACCTAAACAGGAAACCCACACAAGGAAATGCCCTTTCTGTTTGCAGGCCGAATTCCCAGGATGCTTTCACCAGAGTGCCCTGGCTGGAACAGTACAAAGGCCTGGCACAAAAACATGCCCTTAGATCTGAAGGCAGATGTGCCCACTCTACCCCTCCTGGTTCCCTCCCCAGTGCAGGAGGCCTTCTGCTAATTTAATGAGAACAAGACTTTCTTTTCCCAGACCTCAGCTTAATTTCTCCATTGCTCTAGATGCTGGATGGGGCTAGTTAAGAGACACCCATGACTTGGATCTCCAGGTAGTTTCAGGGTGTTACTTCTCACCTGTACCAAGTCAGTTAACCTAGGCAAGCCTTCTGGTTTCATTAGCCGGGCATCCCGCTCACACCTCTCCTATTCTTTCTCCACATTTCACTTAAACCCCAGAGGATGTCGGAGGGCTGAAAAAAAGATGTGTCTTGGGGCCAGGCATGTATTTCAGTGATAAAGCACTTGCCCAGCATGCATGAGACTCTGGGGTTCTCCAGCACTGAAAAATAAAAAATCTTTCCCAGCCAAGGGGCAGCCAGATGCCACCAGCTCCCTCTGTGGCACTACTGCACACTGTGACGACCACTCACCTAGACCCAGACATCTCACCTTTGCTGCCATACCTAGGGCCCTGGCAAATCTTCCCCACTGAATTGTCCATCTACTGGTGTCCAACTATTCTAGCCCATGAGGGTTTGTTTAAATCTTTTCGGCTTTCTGTGAAAGATATGAAACTTAAGAAAGGGACTGTTGCTCAGGGCTGGACAGGAAGGAAGCTTGCTTTCCTGGCTCAAGGAATAGAATTGCATTGCCGGTGACCCTTCGCCCCTCTCCTCAAGGCTCCTCCTCTGTCTCCCACCAAAAATAGTCTCTGTCCTCCTTGGTTGGCCCCCCACCTCCCTCGGGAAAGAAGACACAGGCTTCTAATGAGCCAGTATTATCAGGGCTTGACTGTCTTTCAGGAATTACCAGATGTTGGGAAGAGGATAATGTGTCATTTCCTTTAACAAATAGTCTGGGCATCTGTGCATTTCCTTTTGAACCAGCTCTTTTGAACCAGGAGAATGTGATGCAGTGACAGTGAAGGACAAATCACTCTGGCTCTCCTCTCATAGGTACTGGGGGCGTCCTCAAACCCATTGGATTTTGAATTTCAACCCCTCATTAAGAAAGGAATTTTTTCTTTTTCTTAAAATTTTCTTGAGGTTCTGGGGATTGAACTCAGTGCCTTGAGCATGCTACGCAAGTGCTCTACTACTGAGCAGACAGATGAAAATATTTCTGTCCTCTGGATGTATGGGTGATACCAGACAGAATAGGTTGTGGTTAAAAGATACAACTTTGGGGACAAGATAAATGTAATAAAGGAAAAGAAACATTGTTCATTCATTCTCCCACAACAGTGGTTCTCAGTAGCAAAGTAACATGAGTAACATTACCCTGGAACTGGCTCATTACCCACCACCCCAGCCCTGCTGAATCTGAAACTCTTAAGGATGAGGCCCAGCAAACTTTCTTGACAAGCCTTCCAGAGAATTTTGATACCTTCAAGTCTCAGAAGCACTGACCCAGATAGAAGTACCATAGGGGTTCTCAGAAGGCCAAAGAAGCTTTAGCTACCTTGCAGAGGTGAGAGGAAGGGATATTATTTGTGGATGAGGTTATTCTGACAAGAAAAAGGTCTGAGAAAGAAAAATGAAATGACAGCACATGAAAGAATCCAAAATTCAGTTAGAACTGTATCTCTGTTCATATGCACTAACTTGTAGCACTTCTAGAATATGGCTTAATGATAATAGAGTATATTCACAGCATATTTTCCAGTTTAAATAAAATGTACAATGTGGGCTAAATGATCTAAAATGTATGTACATATCAATAGATATACAGAAAAAATATTAGAAGATTGTCCCTGGGTGATGGGTTATAGATCTTTTTTGGTGAGAGGGGTTGCTGGCTCATGCTAAGCATGTACTCTATCACTGAGCTATACCTGCAGTCCCTGGATTACAAATATTTTTTTATTTTTATATTTTTGGACATAAGGTCGTACTATGTTGCCCAGGCTGACCCTGAACTTCAGGACTCAAACAATCCTCCTGCCTCAGCCTTCCAAATAACTACATAATTTTCATTTCATCTTTTATGTCCCCCCCCATTTTTACATAATAAATAGGTAATTTTTAAAACAAACAAAAAAAAATTTAATGAAGGGACAAGCTTGTTGGGTCAGTCATTTAAACAAATTTATATAGCTGCCTCCAGAGACTACTTTTCTAAGAATTTATGTCGCACAGATAATTAGCACCACCTGTTACATTTGTGCTAAAACCGGCTTGCAGAAGGTTGAATTCAACATGTATAAAGAGATTGTTAAACTCATCAGCTCCAGTTGAAACCGGCACAGCAGGAAGAGCTGCAGAAAAATGAGAGCTGGAGCCCACCCTGGGGCCCCACGCCCAAATTGGGGCGGTGTCTCCAGCGCCTGAGTCTGGGTTGCTGGGTGTTCTCAGAAACCGCAGGGACCCCTGTCCCTTTGGACGGCTTTGTTCCGGAGCCCCAGCAGCCTCTTGATTTTAACACCCTGATTTCCTAATAGGGATATGCCCCAGGCAAAAACAAAACAAAACAAAAACACTGAACAAGCCCTCAGAAGCCCAGAAAGGAAGAAAGGACAATGGAACGTGATGTAAGGGTCGTTGAACAGCCAGTGACTCAGCGCTTCTGCGCCATCAACACCAGCTGCAGCCTGTGGTGGTAGCTGTGGTGGCTCACAGAACAACAGAATGGACACACACACACACACACACACACACACACACACACACACACACTGCAAACCTCTCACTGCCTGGAGAGTGGCAAAAAAAAATGTGTTGACTCAGATGGTGCTGCAAAAAGGACACAGAATGAAAGATGTCTGGAGCTGCAAGGAACCTGGCAGAATGTATAGAATGTATAAGAATGTTGGACCTTAATTCAAGTTTATATCTGTCAATATCTTTTATCAAGATCCCCAAAGAGCTGGACTCTTCCCACTGGCCCAAATTCTCTGAACTGGAACTAGTATCTGCCTACAGGCACATCTCTGTCTCATACTAATTCCTTTGGAAATATCACAGGTTGAAATTTGGTTAGTGTGGTTGATTTCATTAAGGGCTTCTCCAGACTCTGGGGAGAAATTCCCACCCTTTGTGAGTCATGGGAGGGGCTGGGAGAAGATGTTGCACAGACTACAAATGGGAGTGGGAATCTATCCCCACAGGCAATTACTTTGTCTGCAAATGTATCATTTAATGAAAAGATGCATTTGTAAATTCAACTCTTCCCTCAATCCAGGAGTCTGTTTAAGCAACCTCTGCTATGGAGTCTGTTGGGCTTGCCCCACATCTCCCAGTTGCCTCTGCTTCCAGCAGGCCCAAGGCATGGGACCTTGCAGATTAGACTGGTCCTGTAGGTCTGCTGTTCATCATTAACCATCAAATCTGCTCCTTAGACCAGTACTGCTCATGAAATGTGATTTTTTAAAATTTATTTTTTAGTTGAAGTTGGACACAATATCTTTATTTTATTTATTTATTTTTATGTGGTGATGAGGATCGAACCCAGGGCCTCGCACATGCTAGGCAATTGCTTTACCACTGAGCCACAACCCCAGCCCTGAAATGTGATTTTTAAAAAAGCAACTTTATTTACTTATTAGTTTTGTGATATTGGGAATTGAAACCAGGAATCCTCTCCCACTAAGCTGCATCCCGGTTCCCTTTTAAAATTTTCATTTTGAGACAGGTTCTCACTAAATTGCCTAGGCTGACCTGGAACTTGCAACCCTCCTGTCTAAGCCTCCTTAGTCACTGGGATTACATGTGTGCACCACTGTGCCCAGCTAAGCAACTTTATTTTATCCACCCACTGCTCCTTCAAAATTTATTCCACCAGGAAAACTCTTTTCCATCATTAAATAATAATTCCAAGGACCACAGAATTTTTCTGCTCAGTCTGAGGTATTAATTCATTACCTCGGCATTTTATTTTTTGTTTGTGGTGTTGGAGATCAAACCCAGGACCCTGTATGCAAACTCGGCAAGCACTTTACCACTGAGCTACATCCCCAGGCCTGTGTGGGCATTTAAAATCACAAAACACTCTCTTTTTAGAAATTAGATGACTAGTCCACATTTCTAACATAGCAACATAGAAATATTCATTCTAAGGTCTTCGAGGTTCCCAGCACTTTCCACGCCTACTCTGTAAGAAGGAGCACAGATTTGGAAGCAGCACAGTTCATCCAGCCTCTCCCTGTTGTAATCTTCTCATCCATCTCAATTCCCAGCTGCATCTTGGATCAAATTGAGAATATCCCACTGGTTGTGAATATCTCATAGGCAATTCAGTAGGACCCTGTCTTAAAATTTTAAAAAATAATAAAAAGGGCCGGGGATGTAGCTCAATAGCAAAGCACTCCTGAATTCAACCTCTATTCCCTTCACTGCACCAAAAAAAAAAAAAAAAAAGGGGGGGGGATACTCCCTGCCTGCTCTCTGTGCCATGAAGTCTACATTTGCTGATCCCTGCTCATCTTTGAGTGCAGTCCTTTCCTAAAGTCAGTCCTATTTCTCTTCCTCCATCTCTCTTCTCTGCCAAGGCTGCTGTAGCTTTCTCTGTAATTCCCCCAAAAGCAGGTCCCAGAGTACTCACATCATGGAA
Source organism: Callospermophilus lateralis (assembly GCF_048772815.1). Classification (NCBI taxonomy): domain Eukaryota; kingdom Metazoa; phylum Chordata; class Mammalia; order Rodentia; family Sciuridae; genus Callospermophilus; species Callospermophilus lateralis. The sequence goes on along the minus strand of NC_135317.1, from coordinate 57,448,743 downwards.
ACAAGCAAATGCTACTAGTTAGCGGTTTCTTCTCCCCCTTTCTACCCAAAGCTGGTTACTCACATTTACCAACCTATCACTGCATGAAGAGACAGCTCCCAGTTATAGCTCTGATGAAGAAGAGGGGAGCGTTTACTTCACTTAGGAATCTCCCTGGAATGGCCAGCAAGAGTGTGCTGAAGGGAAGCAGAACAGATTTCTCAGGGCCTGAGGAAGCACCTGTTTTCTGAGAAAAGTAATTTCCTAACAGATGTGAGAGAGGAGCAAGTCTGTGTTCCTTAGAGTGGGGACAGGGCGTGGCTCACAGCAGCAGGACTGCCCCATTGTCAAACTTACAGAGATTTCAGCTTTCATTGGTCTTTCTCAGGGTCTGGGAGCAGGGAAGGTGAGCTAGGCTGAGCAGCAAGGCTCTCCAGTCCCACAAGCAGTGTGACTTCCATGGCCCTCTGGTCATTGAAAGCATCAGAATCTATGATGGTGAAAGACAGTGCATAAGAAGGGAACCACCTGGGATGATGAAAGCTCTCTTGGTAGCTGGCTAGGTCAGAAAAGGTCTTGCTGTCTCCCACAGACATGCAATGTAGGTTTTTGCTCATGTAGCTTGGCAACTTTCCCACTGTGGGAATGTGCCAGACTAGTAGGATGAGGCTAGGGTTTGGGAGAGCCCCCAGGCTTAGGGAGTGGAGGGCCAGTTCCTGACTGGGACAATTCTGATAGTCCCTGAAGAGGGTAAGGTAACGGTGAAGCCTGTGATTAAATAGTGAAATGCTCTGGGACAATGGCCCCAGTGAGTGGTTGGTAATGAAAGCTCCTAAAGGCACAATGACTGTGCTGCAGGGTGAGGCCAGAGCCCTGTATAGGTGTAAGAAATTGCCCCAGCAAGTCCATGACCTATGAGATCCAGTTGAGAATCTATCACCCTTGATTCTGAAGACAGGGAAACTTATTCATCAAATCCACTCTGTTTTCTCTATTTCTTCAAGGTTTGCCTTCTTCTTTTTATCTTTACTGAAACTGGGTCTAAGTAGATTTGTTTCTATTTCTACCAGCCATGTAAAGCCCCATTAACTTTAGAGTCTTTCAATTATGTTAGAAATTAAGCTAAACGTGCCATTCCTAAAAATGTCTAAATACCTCTGCACATTCCTTTTGACCTGGTTTTCTTGGCCCTCTCAGGATACAGAATCTCTGATAATGACACCTTATGACTCACTACAGCAGACAAGAAGACACTAACGTCAAAGAGCAGCTGACCCTTGAAACTGGGGAGGGACAGAGCTATTTCTTTCTTTCGCAGGTCACAAATTATGTGGGAGAAAAGTTGCCAAACACTAGCCTTGCTTTTTAAAAATGTCAATTTAGGAAGGGAAAATTAAATGTCAATTAAAAGAAATGCATTTGATTGAATGTTGGATAAACAGCAGCTCTATTAGGAAGTAGTAATGAATTATATATTTTAACATCCAAATTTAGAAAAGTAGTAAAGCCAAAAGCTATGCTAAGAAGTCTCAGAACAACATTCCCCAATCCCATCCAAGCATTCTTAGACTTAAATGATATTTATCCCACATCTGGTGGTAACAAAGCACCCTGAAACCAAAACTAAATTCTGGGGTTGAGGGTGTAGCTCAGGAGTAGAGAGTTTCTCAGCAAGCGAGAAGCCTCTGATTCAATCCCCAGTATTGTGAAGAAAGAAAAAGTTCTGTTTGCAGTATTCACTCCATCTGACTTGTCATACAGTCTTTAAGATATAAGTCCCAGTTCCAAATCTACATTGTTGGAGCCGATAAGGACCTTATGGTTCTATTAGACCAATATAGAGCTTTCTGAGCTTATTTAAAATGGGTGAAGAGGGCTGGGGTTTTGGCTCAGAGGTACAGCGCTCGCCTAACACGTTCGAGGCCCTGGGTTCGATCCTCAGCATCACATAAAAATAAATAAATAAAATAAAGGTATTGTATCCAACTATACCTGAAAAATAAATATTTTTTAAAAATGGGTAAAGACAATGCCTCCGCCCCCCAGACTGTTATACCTATTACTATACTACCATCTAATGGTGAGGTGCATTAAAACACAGATTCAACCAGTCCAGGGACCACTGACTACCCTTACTTATTTTTTTTCCTCATGGTAAATACTTACACCGACAACTCCAACTTACAAGTTTTTTATTTCATGATTACATGAAAGCAACATTCATTCAGTAGAGATCATACTTTCCCTGGGCTAGCAATGTGAGATGTTATTGTGTGTGTGTGTGTGTGTGTGTGTGTGTGTGTGTGTGTGTAATTAAACTCAGGGGTGCTTTACCACTGAGCTACATCCCCAGCTTTTTTTTTTTTTTTTAATTTTAGTTGCAGATGGACACAATCCTTTTTTTGTTTGTTTGTTTATTTTATCGAACTTAGTGCCTTACACATGCTAAGCAAGCACTCTCCACTAAGCTACAACCACAGCCCCCATTCACAGCTCTTTTTAGTTTTCATTTTGAGATAGGGTCTCACTAAGTTACTTAGGGCCTTAAACTTGCTCCTACCTTAGCCTCCCAAGTCGCTGTGATTACAGGTGTGTGCTGCTGTGCCTAGCTTAAGATATTTTCAACTATCTATAGATTGGTCAGGACATACCCCATTATAAGTCGAGGAACTTCTGTAATATATCTGTGTCTCCAGGTAAGTAACCAAATTTTCTCCATAATTCATAGCTCATAGATCTATGGTCTCTGTTAGGGAAAAAGTAATAAAGTCCATAATTGGCCATCTGAAAAAAAAAACTGTGTGACATAAGGGAGGACAGAAAAATTTCTAAAGGGCTGGGGTTGTAGCTCAGTGGTAGAGGGCTCACCTCATACGTGGAAGGCACTGGGTTCAATCCTCAGCACCACATAAAAATAAAAATAAAGGTATTGTGTGCATCTAAAACAAAAGAAAAATTAAAAAAAGAAAAATTTCTAAAACACTCCCAAAGTATACAGCGTAAGAGAAAACAATCATTTGAAAGTAGATAATATTTAAACTTTCCCATATATGAGAATTTAATAATGATGGAAAGATTAACACAGTACAGCATGTACACGATGCATTATCATCTTTCAGAAAGGATAAAAAATTAAACCATAACCTTATACAGAGACAATTGGATGCCTTAGAATTAAAGTCCCATAGCAAAAACCCAGTTTTATTGTTATATTAAAAAAAAAGAGAGCAGATTACCAACTCTTTGACCTCTGCTTCTGCTAGTTAAGATTTTAGATTATTAATATTTATTTTGGGATTTTCCTCTCAGTGCTAAATGTTGCAAGCAAGGATTGTTTGGGGAAATTTACTGAGCAATGAAAACAAAACAAAACAGAAAATGTTCCATCTACCCCAAGCTCTCCCTTTTCAATAAACACACAGGACCCACATATCAGGGATTTTCCATTTCCTGAGTAGTTCCATTCATGTCACCAATAACTGCAACCGTAAATTATATCAGAAGACAGTCAGAACCCAGAGAACTCCTGGAACATGGTCTTTTGGTGTGTTGAGTCTTGCTGCAGAACCCCTGGGAGTGGTCCTCCATGGGAGGGAGGCAGGGACACATGACAACCAGATGCTCAACCAGCTTGAGAGAGATGAACTGCCATGGCAACAGCAAGCAAGATGGGTAGGTAGAGTTAGGATACTCTGAAACATGGCTTTGAACAGCAGTTATACTGTGAAATTTTGAGACACATATAATTTAATCTTATTGTAATCTTAAAAATAATGTAGACCAGTTGGTTGTGGTGGTCTGTGCCTATAGTATCAGCTACTCAGGAGGCTGAGGCAGGAGGATCCCTTGAGTCTAGGAGTTTGAGGCCAAGTCTAAATATATCACAGTGAGGAAAAAAAAAAACTAGAAATGCAAATTTGTACTTGATTTCCAATCAGGGGAGAGGGCAGGGGTCACTATGAGATCAGAGAATACACCTTCTGGGTTGAGGCATACACAGATATGCCCCTTCCCAAAAAGTACCTCTCCAACCCCCAACTACTGAAGCACAAAATAATATGAATTGGATGCCACTCCATTTTAGCATACATTAAAGCACAGAACTCTACAAAGCTTCTGATTTCTTCCTCTTTGACCTTTATTTTCCCATCAGCACACAGATTAGATAATACCAACAAACATACCTATTTTTTAACACAATACCTTTATTTTTTATTTATTATTTTTATGTGAGGCTGAGGCTTGAACCCAGTGCCTCATACATGTTAGGCAAGTGTCCCAAACGTACCTTCTTAATCAGTGGTTCTTAATGTGTTGTTCCAAATCAGCAACACCAGCATTAGGAATTTGTTGGAAATGCAAAGTCTTAGGCCTTATCCAATTCTACTGAATCAGAAGCTGGGGGCAAGGGGGTTGGGGGGTCCACAAACCTATGTTTTAGTAAGCTCTCTGGGTTATTTGACTACGCACATAAACTTGAGAACTGCTGTTCTAAATGAAAACACTGAAGGAGCAGTGGTTTATTGTGGTTTATTGGTTAACAGATGGCAAACGAGGGTGGGACCAAGTCCAGTTAAAATTTGAAGCTCTGGAATCAATACTTTCATCCCACGTCCTCAGCTCCCGCAAGTGTCAAAGCAATGTGTCATCTTGGTCCAGACCACCCCAGTCGTCTGTCTACCTCAAAAGCCTGGTTATTTTCTCTGGGAACTGGAGTGAAGCCACTGGAGCAAAACTAGTAACCCACACCGGAGTTACGTAGGGAGATCTCTCTGGGGACCCTGTAGCTCCTTATTTTGTTTTCTAATCTTTAGTATCGGCAGTTCACTTCCTAGTCTTGCAAGAATGGTTGGCAAGCCTCCAGTTAGGTGGGAGAAACAGTGCCCTGGAACACTGAGATCTGGTCGTGCACAAAGGAAACAGTGTGGTCCTGCTAACAGCTTGGGAGTTGAGATAGCACTAAATCACCAGCAAAACCCCAGGAAAGAAGGTGAAAAGCAATTCATTTTAGGGTTGTTCTTTTCTGATAAATATAAAAGGTATAGAAAAGCCCAAATAATACCATAACTAAAACCCATATTCCCACCAGTTAGCATTAATAACTGTTAGCACGGTCAAATTAAAAAGCAGTTCTTCAAAGCTGTGAAAAGACAGCATTTAGCAATGCTCTGGGGAGAGGGTAGAACAAAAAGAGAGCCATTAGAATAGGGAGAAACAAGAAAAGTATTTCTGAAATATTTTTTAACAAAGAATGTCCTCCTTCTTTTATCAAAAAACATTTCGAATATGAGGTTTCCACATAGCTACTAATAATAGCTTGCAAATTTGCCTAGCTGGAGGCTAGAGAGTTGGAATTTACAAATAATGAAGACCAGAAAAATAGCTAGAGAGGAAGCCAGCTCTTTTCATTGGGAATAAACACAATACGTTTTGGGACAGCCCCCTTGACCCCCATGAGACCAGAAAAGAAATCAGGCTGGTCCAAAAGAAATCAGTCTAAGGAACATGAAAGGGTAAGGCTTTCCCATCACTGTTTATAAAGATGAAGCCAAAGGCTGGAACACCTAGAAGAGGAAACCATCACCAAGGGTGTTCCCTTACCAGCTGACCTTGGACTACCGCTTGATGTTAGCCACCTAATTTGAGAGGAAGTAGAAACATGTGCTGAAGTAAGGTTCCTGAGCCAGCAGCACTTGTTCCAAGGGTGGAGAAAGGACAGAGGTGTCAGCCTAGAGGGATCACTCCCAGAGAATACAAAGCCAAGTGTTGCCGGCTAGCGGAGGAGCAAGCAGGAGGCCTGTCCTCTTTGCTCTAGTCCAACCAGTTTTGCTCTGGTCCAACCAGTTTTGTAGCCACCAGTACGGGCCCCTAAGGCAACATCCAGAACCTCTGAAATGATCACCTGCAGAAATTTCTGTTCTTTGATAAACTCAATCCATCACTAAAGGAAAAAAAAAAAGTAAAACACTCCCATCCCTCTTAACCCCTCATGAAAACCTCATTCTTGAATAGACAAACACATTTCCCCTGAAGGCAGGTCATTGAAATGGGGAGCTTTTGTTTTTGCTTTCTGCACAAGAAAACCAGAGGGAAAACCTGCACTAGATAACTACCCGGTACCTCTTTTTTTGTGTGCACTTATGGGTAAATCTAATATACTCACTGGAGAATTTTTAAAAGTTAAGTGTGCAGCTGAGCTGCGCAGTGTTAGCTAACTTCTGGGCCCCTCTCCCAGCCCAGGTGCACAGCTGTGTTGTGACAGCATATCAGATCTTCAGCTACCATTGCTCTTCATCCAGAGAAATGCCAACACAGTCACAGTCTTTATGAGGAACAAGTGCACTGACCCTGTGGCAGTGCTTCTTCCCGGATCCTTCAGAGCATCAGTCATGTAATGGGAGCCCGGCAATCAGAACAAACTACTGAGGATGCCTGCAGAAGCCAAAAAGCTTTAACCAGAAGCTTTAAAAGCCAAAAACAAGAAATGGATCTTTCACCTGGTTTCCTATGGGGAAAAAATATTGAGTTGGGGTAGAGGGTGGGTTGAACAAGAGAGTAAAATACACTTGCATGTAAATACACCCTTGCCTCAATTAGAAATTCATTCATTCAACCACTTGATGTTTTTGACACTTACTATGTGCAAAGCTCTGTGCCACATTCTGTTAACAAACATGAGCAAGATAGAATTCCTAACTTCCAAAAGCTCACAAACTGGAGGAGAAAAATCACACATCAAAACTAAAAAAATTGTACTTTAAGTTCTGTGATAAAGGCTCATTCATCTATTCAACAAAGATTTATTGTGCACGACGTGCCAGCCTCAAGTATGAACAAATAATTTTGAGAGCACAGAGGCCAAATATAATGACCATTCCTTTTTCAACTATGAAAGATGAGGCTGGGATTACAGCTCAGTGGTAGAGCAATTGCTTAGTGGGTGTAAGGCCCTAGGTTCAATGCCCAGCACCTCAAAAACAAACAACCCTCCCCACAAAACAAGAAAAATGTGATAAAAAGAATTACAGGGGCTGGGGCTCACTGGTAGAGCATCTGCCTAGCATGTATAAGGCACTGGGTTTGATCCTCAGCAGCACCACATAAAAATAAATAAATAAAGTATTTTGTTCATCTCCAATAACAACAACAACAAAAAAAGAATTTTAATACATATGGGCTTTTTAAAGATGGGGTCCATACTGTGCGTGTGTGTGTGTGGGGGTATAATGGGGATTGAATCCAGCAGCACTTTACCACTGAACTACATCCCCAGCCCTTTTTTTGTATTTTACTTTGAGACAGGGTCTTGCTAAATTTCCAAGGCTGGCCTGGATCTTTTGATCCTCCCTCCTTAGCCTCATATGAGTCACTGGGATCACAGGTGTGTACCACCACACCTAGTTCATATCCTTTTATATATCCATCATACCTCATGTGTGCCTGGCAAATATTCAGTAAATATTGCTTACTCAACCAGGCACGTGGCATGTGCCTGTGGTCCCAGCTACTCAGGAGGCTCAGGCGGAGGAATCACTTGAGCCTAGGAGTTTGAGACCAGCCGGGGCAACACAGTGAGACTCTCTCTTGAGAATAGTAATAATATGTTCTGCACATAGGTAGTTTGCTAAAGAATGGGTTAAAAACAAAAAGAAAAAAAATCTAAACCAATTAAAATAAATAAAAAACAAATTTACATTTTAAAGGAGTGGGGCTTTCTATCCCATTATTCATTAGGCAGTCTCAATCTGATCTTTCTTTGCCATTCATTGAATTCAATGGACACTTACTGACCATCTAAGATACAGTGAAAGCAGAGGCCTTAAAACCAGGAAGCTCTCAGGGAGTTCACAGCTCAGTGAAGGAAAGAGGTGGAAAGCTAAATTGAGTCTCAAAAGATGGGTGGGAATGAAATTTAAGTGGTCTGTGTCAGAAGGACTGTGTTCTAGCCAGAGAGGACAACTTGAGAAAAACAGAGGGGAGATGCAGCATGAGAACACAGGGACCTCCAAGCAGTTCACTGTCTGGAGTGCTGCACTTTGAAAAACTCCATCTTGACAGGTTTTTTTTTGTTTTGTTTTTTTTTTTTTTTTGGAGTCTTAGAGAGTTTTCCTAGCTAACCAAAATTTTAGAGGATGGTGTATCAACTAGAACGCCAATTCCTCAAGCAGTTACTTTGCCTGGTGGGCCAGGTGTGTCTTTGGGCATTGCAATCTGGATGTATACAGAAGAGTGCTGAGTGAGCATGAAATTGGAACAAGTTGCAAAGTTAATGACCCTGTCATCAACTTATGATGGCTGGCTGCACCTCCCTCTGTTGCCATCTCTCTCCCTCCACGCACAGCCAGCCTTTGAGGAAGCTGCACTTCTCCCTGCTTCCTCAGCCCACATGCTCCTCATCCTGCTGCAATCAGAAGTCTACCCCCACCTCTGTCTTGAAGCTGCTTTCTGTCTAGGCCATAAACCTAGGTGAAACACAGGATTCTCTTTAGGCATTGTCACTGTGTGTGCATGTGTGTGTGTCGCCACAGATGGAATCCAGAGCCTCCCACATGATAAGCAAGTGCTCTACCACTGAGCTACACGTCCAGCCCCTGTCCATCTCGTTCTCGATGCCTCCGCAGTTTCTGACTTTAGGACCAGGTCCCCTCCCTCCACATCTATGCTACCACTCTTTCCTGTTTTCCCTCCTGTGTTTCTAATTGCTGCTTCTCAGGCCCCTTAGCATCTTCCTTTGACGCTGCTGACACTGTAATTGATAGCGTCTCCCCTCTGTGAGACTGTAATTTCAACTGCCATTGATATAGTCTACAGATTCCCAAGTTGCTGTCTGTGGCACAAATGGCTTGAAAAAGGGGGGAGTAAAATATCCACAACATAAAATTTACCATTATAACTATATACTTAAAAAAATAATCTTTTGTAGTACAGTCTAAGTGCATTAAGTACCTTTGCATTGTTATTGCAACCATCACCACCATCCATCTCCAGAATTCTTTTCATCTTTCAAAACTGAAACTCTATCTGTACCTATTAAATAATAACTCCATTTTCCCCTCCTCCCTGGCAACCACCATTCTGCTTTTCATCTCTAATGCTCTAGGTACCTCATGTAAGTGGAATCAGACAGTGTTTGTCTTTTTATGACTGGCTTATTTTATTTAACATTTCATCTTCAAGTTTCACCCATGTAGGATGGATCAAATTTTCCTTCCTTTTGCTGGCTAACTAATATTCCATTCCATATATCACATGTTGTTTATCCATTTGTCCATTGATGAGCATTTGGGCTCCTTCTACCTTCTGGCTATTGTGAATAATATACTGCTATGAATGTGGGGAAGTGATATCCCTTTGAGACCCTACTTCCAATTATTTGGGTTTAAATCCAGGAATGGAATTCCTGGATCAAATGATAATTCAATTTAAAAAGATTTTTTTTTAAAAAAAAACCACCATACTGTTTTCTAGGCTGTACCATTTTACCTTCCCACCAACAGTGCACAAGGGTTCTGCTTTCTCCACATCCTCTCTAACACGTGTTATTTTGTTCGTCATATCCATTGCTTCTAATCAAGGAACTCACTTCATAGCCAAATACCTGGATTTCACTGTTTTCCCATGTTCCTACCATCGTGAAGCAATTAGAATGACTTCCTCTGTGTGTGTGTGTGTGTGTGTGTGTGTGTGTGTGTGAGAGAGAGAGAGAGAGAGAGAGAGAGAGAATCACATCCCTGGCCCTTTTTATTTTTTGAGTCAGGGTCTCACTAAGTTGCTTAGGGCCTCACTAACTTGCAGAGGCTGTCCTTGAACTTGCAATCCTCCTGCCTCAACCTCCTGAGACACTGGGATTACAGGTACCCAACATCTCTCAGTATTAACAACACCTATTATCAAAGGTCAATAAAACTACAGCCACTCAATCTAGGCAAGACCCAAAACCTTCAGCAATGGAGGTGTGTCACCCCACCAGGTAAGGAATTACAGGCAGATGAGGTACTTTGCGGAAGGCAAAGGGGATACAGGAAGAATAGCAGAAGAAGGAAGTTATAAACACCAGCCGTGACCACAAGACCAGTGACAGAAATCGTCATGATCATTTCTTGCTTATTTTGTTCTGAATATGTGCGTGCATGTATACATATATTAAGCACATCTTTGTTTTTTCCCCTCTTTTATTCCCTTAGCATGTACCTTAAGGTGTATTGACTTTATATCAGTATTTAAATATGGTTAATTTCACATCATGATATTTGCCTGGAAAAGAGTGAACACCACTCAAGGACTTCACCTCCTCCCCTGGAGAAGGGATTAGAACATTCTCAGCTGTACACAACTTGTTGGGTGGAATCATGGGTTTGCTATTATCCTTATTTGGAGATTAAGCATGGTTACAGAGATGAAATGCATATAGGTGCGAAAATATCAAGGGGAGGACTAATGTTTAAATTTCTGTGTTAATTTGACTGAGGTAAGGGATTCCCAGATAGCTGATAAAAGGTAATTTGGGGGTGAGTCTTTAAGAGATTCTATAAGAGATAAGCCAATGAGTAGTCTGATTAAAGGAGATCCACTCTTACCAATGTAGGTGGACATCATCGCTTGAGGTCCCAAATAGAAAAAAAAAAAAAAGGTAGAAGAAGGGCAAATTTGTTGCCTCTGTTTGAGGTGGGACACTCATATTTGCCTGTTTTTGGACAACAGCATTCCTGGCTCTTGAGCCTTTGAGACTTGGACTGGGGCTCACTCCATGGCTCTTGTTGTTCTCAGGCCTTTGAATTAGGACCTCACAGATGGCAGGTCATGGGACTTCTTGGCCTCCATAATGACATCAGCTAATTCCTATTTTGTATAGACCCTGTAGATTCTGTTGCCCTGGAGAACCTTGATGAAGGTAATAGGTTGAGGAATTTGTCATCAAGCAATGAGGGCAACAAGCAAAGATGCAGTCTAAGAAATAGAAAGATGCATCAGAGAACTGCAGGTTATTCAAGATGATTGGATCATATGAGGTTCAAGGCAAGGAGGACTCAAGACAAGACTGGGTCACATTTGCTAATAGACTCAAAGGAGAGACACTATGATACAGACCTGGCCAGGTAGCCAAGTATTACATAAGACAGAGCCAGGCACCGTGACACATGCTTGTCATCCCAGCAGCTAGGAAGGCAAGGCAGGAAGATTGCAAGCCCAAAGCCAACCCCAGCAACTAGTGAATCCCTAAGTAACTGTTTCAAAATAAACAAAAATAAATAAAAAGTTCAGGGGATATAGCTCAGTGGTTAAGCACCTCTGGGTTCAATCCCAGGTACCAAAAAAAGAAAACAAAACAAAATCAGAGGTGACCTATTAACACCAGAGTCAAAATTAGGGAATAAATGACCAACAACAGGTAAACATGTTATTCTCCAGAATTATGTGTTTGGATTAACTGATGGATGGATTGGGCCACTGTTATAGCTTGGATCTGAACTGTCCCCCAGATGCCCATGTACTAAAGACTTAATCACCAACCTTGATGTTGTTGAAAGGTAGTGGAACCTTATGAGGAAGGGCCTAATGGGAGTGCATTAGATCACTGGGGGTGTGCTCTAAAGGGGATTGTGGTACCTCAGGCTCTTCTTTTTTAAAAAAATTTGTTTTTAGAGAGAGAGAGAATTTTTAATATTTATTTTTAGTTTTTGGCAGACACAACATCTTTGTTTGTATGTGGTGCTGAGGATCGAACCCGGGTCGCACGCGGGCCAGGCGAGCGCGCTACCACTTGAGCTACATCCCCAGCCCTCTCAGGCTCTTCTTCTACCTCCCTTTGCTTCTTGGATACTATGAGGTGAATATGCCACCTTTCCCTTGTGGTCCTGCCATGAAGTACTGTGCCCAAAGAAACAGGACTAAGAGACCATGAACTGAAACCTCTAAAACTTTGAGCCAAAATAAACCTTTTCTTTCTTAAGATGATTATCTCAGATATTTTGTTATAGTAACACAGAGCTGACAAACAACTGTTTCATTGTGGATCTTCATCAAATGTTTGTCGAATTGAACTAATTGCATTAAAATTAAAAATCACATTACTAACATTAATAAAATAAATAAGAAAATATATACATATCCTAAGTTATAATGACTATTAATAAATCCATGGCATAAAATTATGGCACTTCAGGTATCAGAGGTCAAGGATGTGGGAAGATGTTCCTGAAACTGGGACCCACCAGTTCTTTCTATTATGGAAGACGAAGCCAGAAGCCTGGGGAAAACAGAAGAGATCAAAAGGTCAGTATTCAGCAGAGGAGAGTGATAGTGGAGATGGGGATGCTTGCAACATGTCCTACAGAGTAAAACAAGTCACCCAGGGAGATAAAGAAGTCCTGCGGGGGCTCTCACCTCATGGCCACAGATCCAGGATCCAATACTACAGGACATGATTCTGGATTCTGATTTTTGTTCCTCTTGGTAATACACCCCCGTAAAGAGACCCTCAGTTTACTATGTCCATCACCAAATCTTTGCTCTGTATACGTGTCATCTGGTTCCACACTCCTCACCCTGCCACCTGGACCTCATCTTTCTCTTTCCTCACCCAGAGTTATATTTGCTTGATAAATCTATCTTTTGCTTATATCCTTTTGCCCCTGACCTTTCAGATCCTGTCTTCCCTCTGTGGCCAAAGCCATCTCCCCCAGCCTTCTAACCCTCTTCTAGGTCTTTACCCACTTTTTGACCCTGGGTGAGGTATCACTGGGCTCTCCCTCTCTTTCCCCTGACCTATCTGAGAAAGGGCTCACTTATTTTATCTTGCTCTTTGAGGCTCAGGCTGGAGCAACTGAAGAGAGAAATCCTGCAGGCCCTGTCAGCTTCGCCAGAGTGCTCCACCTAAGGCCAGCACTGTGACTATGGAAGCCGCTGCAAAACCGCGCAGCCAAAAATAAAGAGGCCCCAGCCACAAAATTACTGAGTCAATATGGGACCCCATGAAAAATTCCCTGGTTAAGTCACACCCTCCGCAGAGGCAGCTCAGAAAGGCTGGGGAAAGAGTTCTCTTCTGGGAACTGAGAATAGAGGGAAAACTTCCAGAGGGACTCAAAGTCACTGGCTTGCAGGCAGCATAGACCTCAAGAGGAAAGTGACCAACAGTTTTCATGTGCTGCCACCTCCTGGGGGCATCTAAGAACTGCAGGCATAAGAGAGTTTATTCACCCAGGTGCACCAAGATGGGAGACTGACAAAAACAATGTCCCAGACTATTATGAGGTTGCAGTTGGGGTGAAAGTGACCCTCACAGGTAATTTGATGCATCTGTGGGATATACAATATAAGCCAGAAGACTTGGAATATTTCATCTCCAATCCATTAACAGGTCCCCTCAATTCCAAATCCAAAATAGCTCTTGGAGCCAGGCTTGGTGGTGCATGCCTGTAATTTCAGTGACTGGGAATGCTGAGATAGAAGCATCAGAGTTAGAGGCCCTTCCAGGGCAATTTACTGATACCCTGTCTCAAAATAAAAAATAAAAAGTCCTGGAGATAGGGAACAGTGATAAAGCACCCAGTACCAAACCAACCCAAACACCTTTTTGATTCCATCCACTCCCTTTGCTCCCAATTCCCTTTAAAATGGCTGCTCTTATGATTAGAACAAGCTCCCCACCCACAGGTCCAGCAGTTCCTTCTTCATCCAGTGCCCCTTTGTGTGTTGTGTTCTCTCTCTCTCTCTCTCTCTCTCTCTCTCTCTCTCTCTCTCTCTCTTTCTCTCTCTCATCAGCTCATAGATCTATCCATTCTCACACAAGCCTTCAGAAAATTGCTTCTTCCTAGTTCTTTCTGCCAAGCACAATCTTACCTCCACTATGCATCCATTTCATTCCATTCACCCTTCAGATAGCAGCTCAACCACCACTTCATTAGAGAGAACTTCTCTGGCCTGAAGAAAACAGATCCTCTTCCATCTGCTCTAACATTTATCATGTTTTTCCCTCATGGTAACCACTGCAGTTTAAAGACATAAGTGTGTATTCACTGAGTTAATGTCTGCCCCCGCCCCAGCTGTAAACACATTATCACTAGTATCTAGTATAGAATCTGACATATAAGAAATGCTGAGTAATTATTTTGGGGACCTGAGCAGACCTGTGAACCTCTTCTTAGAGAGCAATCTGGTTTGCTCAGGGAGTATAGAAATACACTCTACTGCAGTAGAACAGACCAGGATTTTCTCCAGACTCTTCATAGGATGTTTTTACGAAGATGGTTTCTCCTCCAAGCTTCCTGGACTGTGTCACCAGAAATCCAACATCTCCTGCAACTATCCTGCAACCCCAGGATGAGTCATTATTAGGAAAAGGGGAAACTAAAGTTGCTGAATGGAGCAGAGCTGGGAAAGGTAGTAGAGAGAAACCACTGAAGTCAAGAGGCCACTGGACTGATGACTTCTAAAACCTTGGTGGAGATGGGGGTGCGTTCAGTGGTAGAGCACTTGTCTTGCATGCATAAAGCTCTGAGTTTCATCCCCAGCATCACAAAAATTAAATAAAATCTTGAAGCCCCCAGGTATTTTCTTCAGATTTCAGAATGGCTGATGCTGTTTATATAGTAGTAAAAGAGATACCTACTTGAGTGTCATGCTTGGGCTTAGGCTGGTTGAATTCATTCATTCAGTAGCCTTTATTGAGTCTTTGTCCTCCAAGAGGTTATGCTTGCCCTTGGTTCCCCAGGGCACCTTAGAGGCTCTTTTGGGAAGCTTTTCATGGACTCAAATACTGACCAGCTTCCAGAGTCAATGAAACTAGATGTGAAAGCAGCTAGGGTCAAATCCCTATGATATGGAGCAGGCTAGGCAGGGAGTGTGGGAGAGTTCCTGCATGGTCTCTACAGTGGCAAGGTTGGTTGATAGAACATGCAACCAGAGAGGTACTTGAAGTGGCCATTTAATTTTTAAATTGTCTATCATCCATTTTCCCTTTATTGGAAATATTACCCTAATTTTTGCTTTTGAAGTCAATCCTCTCTTCCCAAACACTCTTGGTGGGATAATAAATCGAGGAAATTCTCATTGACAAGAGATAGGTATAAGATCCAGGGTGGGACACTTAAATAAATTCTCCTCTGAGACTGAATCTTTTTTTTTTGTACTAGGGATTGAATCCAGGGGTGATTAACCACTGAGCCACATCCCCAGCCCTTTTTATTTTTCATTTTGAGACTGGGTATCACTAAATTGCTGAGAGCCTCACTAAGTTGCTGAGACTGGCTTTGAACTTGTGATTCTTCTGCCTCAGAGCTGCTGAGGTTATAGGCATGTGCCACTGCACCCAACTGTTTTTGTTTGTTTGTTTGTTTAGGTGCTGGGGTTCAAACCCAGGGCCTTGCACATCCTATGCAAATACTTTCCCACTGAGCCACATCCCCATCCAGCTGAGACTGACTCTTGAATAGAGCAATGAATCATCAGAAATGAACACTTGGAAGACATCTACCTCCTCAGTAACTCTCAGATAAAACACTTGATCAGTTTCTATTGGTTCCCCTCCAATTTCAAGGAGATCCAACCCTCCTCTCACCTCTGTAAGCTACCTGCCTAATAGCCCTTCAACAAATTCTTCTTTTGTCCAGTTAGCTGAAGCTGGTTTTTGTTGTTTACAAATAAAGAATCACAATAAAGTATCATCTGGTTCATAACTTCTATTGAATCAACTACAGATGGTGGACAGTAGTACAAAGACTTGAATAGGAGTTGCCTGAAGAGGAGGTGGCTGGAAGCACCTGAAATGTAGTCTATAATAGCCTTCATGGGTAAAACAGGTAAGGGAGGGGAGATGGCTGTAAGAATTAAGTGCACAATCTTGCTTAAATTCTCTCCTGCCACTAAGAGTGAGCCAGGGGTACATAAACAAGGAAGTCAGAGATGAAGCCCAAAACATTCATATTCCAGGGACATCTAGGTTTGGAGAATGTGCAAAAATCTTCAGACTGCTCCAGGCATAAATGTCTGAGATGGTACCACAACACAGAATGTGTTATTGTTGCCAGAGTCAGAAAGAAACATTCACTGAGAAGGCCTCCTCTTCTTCTAGAGAAGCCATGCACCTTCAGCAGTATAAGGCTGGGCTGGGTCAAGGTAAGCTGGGCCAGAGCAGAGGTGGTGGGTACCTGACAGTTCTGGGAACAGGAGTCTTAAATATAACAAAAAGTATGAATCGGGTCTGGGGATACAGCTCAGCAGTAGAGCACTTACCTAGCATGTGCGAAGCTCTGGGTTCCATCCCCAGCAATCGTCCTTCAAATATATACACATAAAGTTTAAGTTCTTGAGAAGATGCCGCTCCTGTCATAAGGAGTTGGGGCAGCAGATAACAATATTAAATAAACTTTATTGAGTCCCTGTCTTCCAAGAGATCATGCCTGCCTTTGGTCCCCAGGTGCAACTAGATGGGAAAGAGCCTATAATCACATCCCTTCCACAGAGGATAGGTGTATTCCATGTCCATCAGCCCTGGGTCCTGTTGAAAGCCTGCTCTGATAGAACAGGGCTTATGCCACAACCTCCCTGTGTCTTGAGTACAAAAATGCTTTGATAAAGGCAGAACCCTACATTTTCTTCTATTCTTTGTTGTCCTCAGAGCTCCAGCAGACTCACTGTGGCCAAAGCCTAGTGACAGGGACAGGAATAGGCATTTGGCACCAGGCCCATGCTGTCCTCTGTCATCAGCAGGGTGGGAGAGGCAGGAATTGGGGATTGTGCCACAGGGTCCCTGAGAAGGTGTGCTTTAGAGATTTTAGCACACCTTTGCAACAAAAACCAATTATAGCTATTTAGATGGGAAAACAAATACCCTGAGAAGATTTTGTGTAACACACACACAAAACACACACACACACACACACACACACACACACACACACTAAGATGGGGTAGCTAAAAAGACTAATCAGACCTAAAGAGAACAAAGACACTGTAGGAAGGATTTGGTAAGAATACTGCTGCTGATATATTGATACTGCCCACTCAGGACAGTGGACACCTGGTCACCACTGCTGACACTTATAACATTGGAGGTAGAATGTTGTTAAAATTCTGTAACAAGAGAATGGACCTCCTTGACTCTTTGTTTCACTAACTCCCAATTGCAATTCTGGTGTGCTTCTGATTGAGTCCAAGAAATAGGAAAAAACTCCAGTAGAAACCTCCTTTACCTTCATTTCTTCTTATCCTTTAACTTTTTTTTTTTTTCTTTATTTTGGTACTAGGGGTTGAACCCAGGGGCGCTTCACCACTGAGCTAAATTCCCAGTTTTTTTCATTTTGATTTTGAGACAGAGTCTCACTAAGTTGCTGAAGGTCTTGCTAAACTTCCCAGGCTTGTTTCAAACTTGTTATTCCCCTGCCTCAGCTCCTGACTATTGGGATGAGCGGTCACTTTTCTTCATCAGAATTTTCTTTTTAAGAGATGGGGTTTTACAGCTAGGCACAGTGGCACATGCCTGTAATTCCAGCAACTAGGAAGGCTGAAGCAGGAGGATTGAAGTGAAAGGCTAGCCTCAGCAACTTAGTAAGATCCCAAGCAACTTATCAAGACCCTGTCTCAAAATAAAAAATAAAAAGGACTGGGGATGTAGCTCAATGTAAAGTGCCTCTGGGTTCAATTCCCAGAATCAAAAAAAAAAAAAAAAAAAAAAAAAAGAAAGAAAAAGAAAAGAAAGAAAAAAGAAAAAGAAGGGAAAAAAAAGAGAGAGATGTAGTCTTGCTATGTTGCTTAGGCTGGTCTCACACGATCCTCCTGCCTCTTCTTCTCAAGTATCTGAACTGCAGGTAAGCAACACTGCACCTGGCTTTCCACTTAAAAAACAAACAAGCAAACCTAGTGCTATGAATTGAACCCAAGGCCTCGTGCATGCTAGACAAATGTTCTAGCTCTTAGCTTCACCCACAGACCACCACATGCATTTTTTAAATATATTTTTTTAGTTGTAGATGGACACAATACATTTATTTTTATGTGGTGCTGAGGATCAAACCCAGTGCCTCATACATGTGAGGCAAGCGCTCTGCCACTGAGCCACAATCCCAGCCCCACCACATGTATTTTTAAAAAAAGAAATCTCAGCTAACACCCTGTAGAAGATGCCATGGTATTCTGCCCTGATCTCCAACCCAGTTGCTATGACAGTTGGCACCTACACATCACAGCCACTCAGCTTTTCCCTCCCATCTAAGAAAATCATCCTGGGCCAACAAGAGCTGCCTTGCTGGGAAGTCAGAGAAGTTATAAACCTTCCCCACCCTCAAGGAGGAGAGAGCATCTCCAGCCTAAGGGTGAGGTACAAAAGATTATCCTTTGCCTCAGGGCAGGTTGTGTTCCAGAGCCCTCCCTGACAGTCTTCCCTGAGACCACATCCTGGCTTGATTGTCCCTTTCTCCATACCTACCTGGCTTCCCTTCCTTCCTTACTGCTTTGCCCAACAGCCCCTCAATATATCACAAGCAGCCACCACCCTGTCTCAGGCTCCTGTTTAGAGAACCAGCCTCAGGCACACCAGTGCTTCCTAAGCATGATAATCCTTTCTCCTCTCCCAGTCTGATGTATCTTGTCTTCTGCTTCTGGAAGGAATGTTAGGATGACTGTCAGGAAGACAGGTAACTAATAACCATGCAAATGAATGCAGTGTTGATAGGCCCCATGAAGGAAAGGTGTAAGGGGAACTGACCTAGTTAGGAAGTCAGAGAAAGGAAGTGATGTTGAGCCGGGGTTAAAAATAAATAAATAATTAATTAATTAAAAAAAAATATATATATATATATATAAAGTGGAGGGGCTGCAGTTTTAGGTCAGTGGTAGAGAGCTTGCCTAGCATGTGTGAAGCATTGGGCTCAATCCTCAGCAAGACATAAAAATAAATAAAGGCATTGTGTCCATATACAACTAAAAATATTTTAAAAATATATAAAGTGGAGAAAGAAGAGTATTCAAAGTAGAGGGATCACATACAGGAGGAAAAATGAAAAATATAAGAGACCCAAAGGCCAGTAAGTTATGCTTTTTTTTTTTTTTTGGAAGGGTATCAAACCCAGGGGTGCTTTACCACTGAGCTACATCCGCAGTCTTTTTCATATTTTGAGACAGGATCTTGCTAAATTGCTGAGGGCTGGCCTTGAACTTATGACCCTTCTCTCTTAGTCTATCAAATGGCTGCCCAGCTGGCCAGTGTGAATTGAGCAGAGAAATGAAAGACTGGCAGCACAAACTGAAGCTGCAGGAATGCTGGGAACCAATGCAGGCTGGTGTGCATATATGTGTGTGTGTTGATGGAGGTGAAACCCAGAGCCTTGTGCATGATAGGCAAGCACTCTACCCCTGGGCTATAGACCTTCAAACCTGACTTGACGTTTTTTAAGGAATTTGGTCTGTATCCTAAAACAAAAGGAAATGTGGAAAAGTTTTATTCCTCTAAGAGAGGAGTAAAATGACATGAGTAGTTTGCACATTGAAAGATGTTTCTGGTTGCAATGTGGAGAACAGATTTGAAAGGGGATCATTATAAAGTCTTTGCTTAGCCTCTGGACGGCCACCTTAAGTGACAGCTGCCATTTTAAGGAAAAAGTTTTGCTTTCCGGCCCAAAGGCTTTTCTGAGAAAGGCTCATCACTCCCTCATACCAACCCCACCGTTAACACACAGCCCCTGCCCCTCGGATTGGGACCCATCTACTCTGATCCTGCCCCCTTAAAAGTCCCAGAATCCAAGCCTGTTTTGCCTCTCTCTCCTATAGAGAGATATCTCGTGTGTATCTCTGCCTGGTCTCCGTCTTTCATTTCTCATTTACCTGTCTTCTCATTCCTTGCTTTCCCTTCATTTTGATGCTGAAATCAGGGATAGGGTTCCTGGGTGTGCCCGCTCCCTTCTTCGAGGGTCACTGAGCGTCCTGGGCCCCAATCCAGATTCCACCGTGGGACCAGGCCCTCCATTCTGCCAAATGCCCTCTTTGCACCTACCACTGGACATTGCAGGTAAGATCCCTGTCCTCGGTTGAACTAAATGACCTATGGGTCCGGGAAGTGACGTCTAGCACTATCAGGGTTACCGTGTGGTCAGGGGCACCCTCAGCCACAGCTTTCACAGCTATGGCTAATCCCTACTGTTGACCGAGTCTATAGGTAGTCTTTTATTTGGGTCCTGGTTTTTGAGGAAAAAACCACCGAGGATGATTGGGAGTTGTTCCCAGTAAGACTACCTCTCAGCCTTGGGTTAATCTCCACGGGCTTCTGCCCCTTCTACAGGCTTCTGCCTCTACTAGCAGTCCTGGCTGGGCGCCCAAGTGGCTCTACAGGCTCCTGGCCCGAGGCTTACCAGTGGTGGTGACAACAGCCTGAGCATAACTGTCCCCTCGACTGGGTGATATTAGAGACTGGGGGATGCCCCACCTCTAAACTCACCTCATACTTCTTACCATGGGCCGCTCCTCATCCATTCCCTCCCATAGGCCTCTAGGTTGCCTCCTGGCTAACTTAGGGTCTCTTATCTCTCACCCCAGACCTAACACCCCCTGCAAAACTTATCCAGTTGTGCAATCAGATCTGGCCTCAATATCCTTTGGATAACAACTCTAAGTGGCTGTTTGATGGTACTCTAGATCCCAATTTTTTTTATTAATTTTTTAAAATTTATGTATGACAGCAAGATGCATTACAATTCTTATTACACATATAGAGCACAATTTTTCATATCTCTGGTTGTATACAAAGTATATTATTCACACTAATTTGTGTCTTAATATATGTACTTTGGATAATAATGTCCATCACATTCCACCATAATTTCTAACCCCATACCCGCTTCCTTTCCCTCCCACCCCTCTGCCCTACCTAGCATTCATCTATTCCTCCCATGTGCCCCTCCCCACCCCACTATGAATCAGCTTCCTTCTATCAGATAAAACATTTGGCATATGGTTTTTGGGTATTGGCTAACTTAGCATTATCTTACTCTAACTTCATCCATTTACCTGCAAATGCCATGATTTTGCTGAGTAATATTCCATTGTGTATATATACCACATTTTTTTATCCATTCATCTATTAAAGGGCATCTAGGTTGGTGCCACAGTTTAGCTGTTGTGAATTGTGCTGCTATAAACATTGATATGATTGTTTCCCTGTAGAATGCTGTTTTTAAGTCCTTTGGGTATAGACCAAGGAGAGGGATAGCTGGGTCAAATGGTGGTTCCATTCCCAATTTTCCAAGAAATCTCCATACTGCTTTCCATATTGGCTGCACCAATTTGCAGCCCCACCAGCAGTGTATGAGTGTACTTTTTTCCCCACATCCTTGCCAACACTTATTGTTGTCTTCATAATAGCTGCCATTCTAATTGGAGGGAGATGAAATCTTAAGAGTAGTTTTGATTTGCATTTCTCTGATTGCTAGCAATGATGAACATTTTTTTCATATATTTGTTGATTGATTGTATATCATCTTCTGAGAAGTGTCTGTTCAAGTCCTTGGCCCATTAATTGATTGGGTTATTTGTTTTTTGGTTTTTTTGTACTTAGTTTTTTGAGTTCTTTATATACCCTAGAGATTAGTATTCTATCTGATGTGTGAGGGATAAAGATTTTCTCCTAAGATGTAGACTCTCTATTCACCTCACAGATTGATTCTTTTGCTGAGAAGAAATTTTTAGTTTGAATCCGTCCCATTTATTGATTCCTGATTTTAATTCTTGTGCCAAAGGAGTCTTATTAAGGAAGTTGGTACCTAATCCCACATGATGAAGATTAGGGCCAACTTTTTCTTCTATTAGAGTTAGGTTCTCTGGTTTTATTCCTAGGTCCTGGATCCATCTTGAGTTGAGTTTTGTGCATGGTGATAAATAGGGGTTTAATTTCATTTTGTTGCATACGGATTTCCAGTTTTCCCAGCACCATTTGTTGAAGAGGCTATCTTTTCTCCAATGCATGTTTTTGGCAACTTTGTCTAATATAAGGTAACTATGATTTGGGTTGGTCTCTGTGTCCTCTGTTCTGTACCACTGGTCTACCAGTCTGTTTTGGTGCCAATACCATGCTGTTTTTGTTACTACTGCTCTGTAGTACAGTTTAAGGTCTGGTATAGTGATGTCACCTGGGACCTTTGCAACTATTGTGATCATTTGGGAAAATGCTCACAATAGTTGAAAAGAGATATTACACATTCAGACCTTCTACTTTCTATGTTCTAAGCCCTCTTTCTGCAACTCTTCTTCTCCTACACAAGTCCTCTTAGCTCTCATCCCCACCCACGCCTGCTTCCAAAAGGACAGAAGATCCTACCCAGGACTCCTTGTCCTTTAAGCCAGCAGATGAGCCCCCACATACCACAATTGTCTTTCTAATGAAGTTTCCAGAGCAACTGTCCCCTCAGCCCCTCAGCCCTTCTCTCCTACTTCCACACACTCACTGCCCAACCTGTATCTCTGTGTCCTCTACACGAGAAGGCTGGGGTAGATGGTGTAAGGTTCATGTGCCTTTCTCTTTGTCAGATCTTTCACAGATAGAAAAGTGGCTTGGGTCTTTTACCTCAAGTCCCACCACATATATCAAAGAGTTTCAATGTCTGACTCAATCATATAATTTGACTTTCCACAATTTCCATATGATTTTGTCTAACACCCTGCTGCCCAAGGAATGCAGGCGAATTTTGGGAGTGTTATAATTTGCTAGAGGAGGGGCTGGGATTGTGGCTCAGCAGTAGCTTACAACCCTTGCACAGGGAGGACCCGGGTTCGATCCTCAGCACCACATAAAAATAAAGGCATTGTGTTGTGTCCATCTACACCTAAAAAATAAATATTTAAAAAAAATAATTCGCTAGAAGAGTAACTAGTAGAAAGGCAGCCCATAAGGCTATCAATTATGAAAAGCTCCAGGAAATCATCCAAGATAAGAAAGAAAACCCTTCAGCATTTTTAGACCACCTGACCAAGGCTTTATTACAATATACTAATCTGGACCCTGAGACTCCAAATGGAAGACAATGACCTACTTTTCCTCCCAGAGTTTCCCCGATATTAAGGCCAAACTAAGGGGCCTTGAGAGGGGTCTCTACCTACCCAAGCTGAGGTTCTGGGAGTGGCCTTTAAGGTGTATAACAGAAGAGACAAGAAGACCTGGAAGCAGAAATATCAGATGCTTGCTCAAGCTGTCCGTCTGGCATAAGGGTCCCTGGGGGTCACCCCGGACCTTGTTTTAAATGTGGTCATATAGGTCACTGGGATTATACATGTCCCAAGCCTCAAAAGCCTCCAGGCCCTTGTCCTAAATGCCATCAGAAGGGACACTGGGCCATTGACTGTCCTCATCACCTGACCATCACCATCACTCCACAGGAACCCAGGGTAACTCTGCATATTTCAGTAGGCCTGTCTCCTTCCTCCTAGATACTGGGGATACATATTCAGTCCTCAAGGAGTTCTGGGGGTCTACTGCTCATTCTGTGACACCTACTGTAAGGGTAGATGGTAAAACTTACCAACCCTCATAGACACACACCTAGCCTTGTTTGCGCTTTTGGCTCTCTAATTTTTACCCACTCCTTTTTGGTCATTCCACAGTGCCCTGTTCTCCTTGTGGGAAGGGAAATACAAAGTTGGGGGCTACGCTTTCCTATTCCCCTCATATACGCTTCCATCCAGACTCACCTGCCGCTCCCTGGATCCTCACCCTTACCTTAGGACCATCCCCTATTCTGTCTGCTAGGGCCTTCCCATTACCCACTTTCCAGGTGGACCCTACTGTCTGGGATGTTTCAAGTCCTTCTGTTGCCTCGCACTATGAGCCCATTCACATCCATCTCAAAAACCCCCTCCATTTTCTGGCCCAATCTCAATACTCGTTCTCCCAACAAAAACTCCTAGGCTTACAGCCTATCATTAAAGATGTCTCGTGAAAGGGATTCCTTAGACCTACTCATTCTCCTTATAACACTCCTGTCTTGGAAGTAAAAAAGGCCAGTGGTTCCTACTGCTTGGTCAAAGACCTCCTTTCCATCCACTCTGTGGTTGTCCCAATCCATCCTGTGGTAACCAATCCTTATACCCTTCTCTTCACCATTCCTTCCAGGACCTCTTACTTCTCAGTGCTATCCCTGAAAGATGCCTCATCTCCATTCTGACTCTCAAGACATTTTCGCCTTTACATGCACAGACCTTAAGTCATATAACTCCACTCAGCTGACGTGGACAGTTCTCCCCTAAGGGTTCCAAAACAGCCATCATATCTTTGGACAGGCCTTGGCTAAGGACCTAGCATCCACACATCTCACTCAGTCTATGGTGCTACAGAATATTGATGACCTCCTTCTTTGCAGTCCCTCCTTTGAGGTCTGTCATCAGGACACCTGTAAACTTCTTGACTTCCTTTCTTCCAGTGGCTATAGGTTTTTTCCATCCCAGTTACAGCTTTTTTTGGCAATGGTAACATACCTAAGCCTCCTCCTGACCCCTACACACAAAGCCATTACGGTTGATAGAAAGGGCCTTATTGCTAATATACCAACACCCTCTACTAAGGAAGAAATTCTCTCCTTTCTAGGTATGGCAGGATTCCTCAGAGCTTGGATTCCTAACTACTCTATATTGGCTAAGCCTCTAGATGATGCTGACCGGGGCCTACTCTCTGAACCCCTACTGCACTCTGTTACAAAGCCCTTCACCAGCCTCCAACAGGCCCTCCTTCAGACCCCTGCTCTCCATCTCCCTGATCTCATATGCCCTGAAAAGCAGGGATTTGCTCTAGGAGTCCTTGGACACATGCTGGGGCCAACCTTTGCCCCTGGGTATAATCTATCAAAGGGTCTTGACCCTACTATTCGGGATGGGCCCCTTGCCTAACCGTCAGTGAGAAATGAAAGACGGAGACCAGGCAGAGATACATATGAGAGTTTTTTTGTTAGAGCTGACAAATAAAGGCTATCTCTCTGTAGGAGAGAGAGAGGCAAAATAGCCTTGAGTTCTGGGACTTTTATGGGGGAGGCTTAGGAATCAGAGCCAAGCGGGTCTTAATGGGGGTGGCATTTGCAGATAAATGCATGGAGTTGAAGAATATCATGCTAAGTGAAGCAAGCCAATCCCAAAAAACTAAAGGCTGAATGTTTTCTCTGATTAGTGGATGCTGATCTATGATGTGGGCAGTGGGCATGGGAAGAATGGAGGAAATTTGGAGTTGGCAAAGGGGAGGGTATGGAGGGGTCATGGGGTAGGAAAGATGTTGGAATGAGATGGATATCATTATCCTAGGTATATGTATGATTGCACGAATGGTGTGTCTCTACATCATGTACAACCAGAGAATTGAAATGTTGCTGTCTATTTGTGTATGATGAATTGAAATGCATTATGCTCTAATGTACAACTGAGTAGAACAAATTAAAAAATAATTTAAAAAAAAGAAAAAGAAATATTCTTATAAGTCTAGTAATTCAACTACCCTGGTTAGGAAGGCACCGGTCAACCATAAGTAACCAGTGTGACCGGTTTCCTTAACTTGGATGTCTTCCTTATCTTTGATGAATTTCTAAGAGCCCCAACTTGATCCTATTAACATAAGTTCAGTATTTTCCTTCAGATTTTCTAAGAACCCTTTACCCAGCTAATCTACTACAGTAGCTACAGGCCTGGAAGTCCCTACTCTCTCTGTTTCATCCTCTTGAGAGAGACCAGAGTGATCTGATCAAGTCATACCTTCAAGGGCTTTCATTGCTCTGAGGACAATGAGCAAATTCCAATCACACTTTAGAAGCCATTGTGAGGTGCCCCCCCCCAATGGCTCATCTTTCCAATCTATGCCCCCTCCTCCTCCATCTGTGCACTGCCAACCAGTCTCTTTTCATCTCCTCAACCACACTGAGGTTTTGGATGCCTGGAGTCTCTGTAATTGCTGTCTCCTTGCCTTTGTATTTCCTTCCTCCATTCTTTGCCTTATTATTTAGATCCCAGTCTCTGGAGTAGACTTAATGGGTTCTCCAAAATTTATCTAACTCTGTTGCTGAAAGCTCTTGTCCATAATGCCAATCTAATAATGAGGACATGGTTTTGAGAAAAAGGAAAAAGAAGGTTTATTGCTTTGCTAGCAAAGGAGAAACATAGGGACTTCTGTCCCAAAGGCTGTGATTCTGCCCATTGGCAGGGACAGGGGATTTCATAGAGGTGATTCAGAGGAAAGATCAGAAAGGAGAAGATCAGGGAAGAGAAGATTAAGGAAAAGAAGATCAGGAAGGAGAAGATTGGGGGAAAGAAGATCAGGGAGGATACCATCAGGGAGAAGAAGGTTAGGAAAAAGAAAAACATGTAAGTTTCAAAGCCACAAGGGATATAGTCAAAGCATCAAGTAAACGCCTGGTACTGTTATGGGGAGCTGCCTCAGAAAATACTCTTAAGTACGAATTCAAAGAAAAGAGAGCTTTATTTACCTGGCCAGGGACTGTCATCCACCCATAGAGACTGATGTTCTGTGGGAGAACAGCAATTTCCTGGCCTGTGTCTTTGCGAATTTAAAAGCCACAGCTCAGAGGCTTTTCTCGGCATCATGCAAGCAAACAAGTTACAGAAGCTAAAAAAAACAAAACAAAACAAAACAAAACCAGTTAGTTTAACTGCCTCTTGGGTCCAAATAAGTTAGACAACCTTATTCTGTGTTTCAGCTAAGTGGGGGCAACAATCTATTTCAAAGTTATGTAGACCCATAAATGTGCTCAAACCCAGGATGTAGCTCACCACGACCACCACCATAACCTAAGGTGAGTACATTCTGTGGGGTACAAAGTACATAAAAAACCAATTTTTTTTTTAAAGAAGCCAGCTTTTGTTTCTGTTTCTCAGAAATGGGTCACGCAATAGGTTTTTTTTTTTTTTTTTTTAATAAAAGGCAGCAAAATGATGGAGTCTTAGGCCTATCTATGACAGTTCTTGCTTTCTAATTGTTTTATCTCACTGTTGTTCTCAGGTATTTTGGTCAGAGAGATGCAAAGCTGACTGATACAGAATTTGTTTAATTTTAAAATATTATATCTATAATCTATACTTTTTACTAATCTTTAAACTATAACTTACACTCTTACTGATTATTGATTAGTTTACACAACAGTATAACTCTTCTACCACCTTTATTATCCCCAGCACCCAGCCCATCCAAAAGGGAAAGGGGCCTTATTAAGCTTTCTCATTCTCTCTCAGCTCACTTTAGCCATCAGATCAATTGGCCAGATTCCTTTTCCACTCAGGTGAAACCTCCCTCCACTCTGGGGTCTTTAGTGTTCTTAAATGCCTGTAGACCTTGGTTGGGACTGTCCCAATTCATCAAAATAAAATTCCTCAAGGTTTTTTGTTTGTTTTTGTGGTGCTGGTAATCAAACCCAGCTCCACAAATGCTCTGTCACTGATGTACCTCCCCAGCCTCTTCCCCTCCACTATTTCATGGCAGTTACAAAGGTAAGTACTTCAAAATCAGGCCTGTTTCTGATTCAGGCTTAGTGTTCCTTATTCTACAGCAAATTTTTTTCTTTCCTCAATTTCTAGTTACCACTCTTAACAAAAGTAATGTATAAGAACTTGATTTTAATGTTGGATGATTCTGCAAATTCATAAGTGGAGTGGGGTGAAGATTTGGCAGGGGTTTGAACAGAACATAACGATGGTTGCCGCAGTCTGGCTGGACAGAAAATCAAGAGCCACTCACAGCTTTGTAGATTCAAACAGCAATTCTTTATTCCCGAACTCACACCGGCCCTCTACAAACACGTTCTGGGGAAATCCACGTTCTCTACCCAAATACTCTCTGAATCCCGGGAGAACTCAAAGGGAACTACAGGAGTGGGCACGCCTAAGGCAGCAGGATACGCCCTATTCCCAGCAGGGTACACCTTAAACCTGGAACCGCCTTAAACCCAAGGAGAGCCCTAAACCCTGATCCGCCCTAAACCCAGATCCGCCCTGGTCCTTGAGCAAGGTCACCTTACATGCAATGTCACTGCAAAATGTTCAAGGCAAGTTCATTTTACCCCATTTAAGCAACATGGGGTTCACTGGCAAGGAAATTGTCATACCTACTTGGCTAATGGCTCTCAGAATCTCCCCCCTTCTGATTAATTAAACAACAAGCAATGTGGCTTAAGGACCGTGCCTGGTAGGTTGTCCAATTCAACATATGGTTCTTACCCGTCATTGGAAAACTGACCTTTAGGCGTCAGCCTCCTGTCTTAGGTTGATACCACTGCAATTGGATCATACCTGTCACTGACTACCGGTCCAGCATATAGCCATTGGCCCCCAAATTTTAGACCATCACTAGCAGAAGGGAGGAGGATACAGAAATGCCACGACACCAAGCCAATTGACGGCTCCTTTGGAAAGATTGCATCACTGGTGACACCATCAGCAAAGATATGCCAGTACTACCAAAATTCGCTGCACCAAACGATAGTTACATAGTCCAGACAAGTTCTGCAAGCAGTTCAAAGCGGAGGAATCTATCAATATGTCCATTTCCTCCCAAAGTAAATCGAGTCCTTGATTGAGCATGACTTGTTGAGTTATATTCATTGATGCATCAGTTTATACAGTTTACTGTGATAGCTATCATAGAAGCTATAGTTTGGTTTTATCTTTGTTTTCACCAGCACTGGGATGAAGATAGGAATTCTGGCAATGATGCTAAAGAGATATTATCCTGAAAAGAATTATTAAATATAATGAAAAGGAAAGGTGAAAGTAAACAAACAGATCTGTTAAACTCCTTTAAAAACAATCCTAAACAGCTATTTACCTAATTTAAATTAAGCCATTTAAATCACGTGAATAAAAAAAAAATAATAATTTGGATTCATTTTTTCATGAGCGCTCCTCATATATGATCTATGGACATACGCACACACAGACATACAACACAAAACACAAATGTGCACACAAACATACAACACATAAGACAATAGTAAAGGCCTTGTAGCTTTACCTAAGTGAAATCTCCATTGCAATGTTTAAAAACTCCAGTCAAAAAATAAAACTGATCAGAAAAACAATAACCTAGGTTTGTATGAGCTCAAAATGAAAATAGAAACTTATGATGTGGAAAAATGCAATAATAAAATAGATATTGAAAAAAGCACTCTGGTTAATCACTGTCGCAGATGTAAGAATAGCCAAGCTGGAGCTCTGGATATCAGCTGTTATGGATTTGAGTCAAATCATCTTCTTTTTGATCTGTAGAAATTGTTTTAGTTAATCTCTATGGAATCCAAATCGGCTGCTGTTCTCCCTGTGGAAAAACACAAACAGAACCCCAACTCCAGACAATCACTGGGTCAAGACCTTTCCATTGTCCTGTTAGAATATCTTTCCAAAGTACCTTAGGCTTATGTACATTTTTTGGATACATATGCCTTTCCGCAGCACTAAGTCCTGACGAATCCAAATTTAAAAAGTTTAGAGTAAAAAGGGTTATTTTAAGTTTATCTTTGGGGCATATATACCCCTTTCCAATTCCTTCTTTTTGCTTTAATAAGTACGTTTTAATAGTTTGATGAGCTCTTTCAACTATGCCTTGTCCCTGTGGATTGTATGGAATTCCTGTTATATGAGTAATACCAAATGATGAGCAAAATTGTTTAAAAGAGGTAGAAGTATAACCAGGGGCATTATCTGGTTTTAAGTGTTTTGGAACGCCCACAGTGGCAAAATTTTGTAAGCAATGAGCTATAACATCTTTAGTTTTTTCTCTGGCATGAAGGGAGCCCATCAAAAATCCGGAAGAAGTATCAACTGTAACATGTAAATATTTTAATTTTCCAAATTCTGGCAAGTGTGTGACGTCCATCTGCCAAATATGGTTAGGTATCAGACCTCTAGGATTGATTCCAAGATTAACTTGTGGTAAAAATGTCACACAATTTTGACATTGTTTTATTATATGTTTGGCTTGTTCCTTAGTTATTTTAAAACGCTTTTGTAAAGTATTAGCATTAACATGGAATCTTTTATGAAAATTTGTAGCTTCTTCTAGCGTAGAGAAAATTTGTATGTCATGTGTAGTTTTATCTGCTAAATCATTGCCCAAACTAGACTCTGTTCTGTTCCATTGATCTTTTTTCACCCCCTGTGCTGAGTATGGAGCCCAGGGCCTTACACTATGCAAGTATTCTACCACTAAGTTTAGCTATATCCCTGAACCCTAATCTTACAACAAATAATATCTTTATAGTTTCATTAAAATACAGATTTATGGCAAATATTTAAATCTTATAGTATACATTTTCCAGTTTATTTCATTTATATTCAGGTTTTGGTTATGATTTTCTCCTACATTTTAGTACCAGCCTGTCTGTTGAGATTCTGACAATGGATCGGGATTACAATAAATCTGTAGAATGGTTTGGGGAGAATTTACATCTTAATAGTGGTCTTCCAAGCCATAAACAAATATTTCTAATTTATTTAGGTCTCCTTTAATTTTTCTGAGCAATGTTTAGCTGTTGAGTTCAGCTTATATTTTGCTAAACTTATCCACTGGTGTGCTGGTGAATCAGCTCTTGAGGAATCAGAAAGTCTAATCATACTGTTTGTCAATTCCTATAATGTAAACACTTACACCTTGGGCAATTTCAATCTATCAATGTGATGTCACTAAACAAGTTCAGAAAAGATGACAGAAACAATTGTTGGTGAGTCAGTTCCAACATATACTCGATTTATCCCTAAATAGTTTATGGGTTTGGTGCTATTTTAAATTTCTGGCATTGTAAATATTATGTTGTTGAGTGGTTGGGTTTTATTGTCTTCCTTTGTGGCTCAGTGGGAAAGCACTTGCCTAGCATGCATGAGGCACTGGGTGAGATCCCCAGTAGCACATAAATAAATAAATAAAGGTATTGTGTCCATCTAAAACTTAAAAATAAAAAAATAAAAATAAACTGCTAAAAAAAAAAAAAAGAACTGGAGATGACTGAGTGGTAAAGCACCTCTGGGTTCAATCCTCAGTACCAAAACAAACCAAACAAAAACAAACAAACAACAACAACAAAACAGTTCAAAAATTGTCTTCAGACAAAGAGCTGGAGTGACTATAAAACTTACCTAGTTTGTTTCTCTTGTATCAGAGATTACATTTAACACTGACTATATGAGCAATATCTGAATATAATTGTTTCATATATGTATCCAGTTTTCTAGTTGTTTTTGCCAGAAGGACAAGTTCAATCTCAATTACCCTTTCACAGCCAGAAAAGAAGTCGCTGTCTTGTTTTTCAGTCTGAGTCAATACATGCTTTATCATAAAACACCTATTGTTAAAAGATCTATTTTTCTGGGGGCTAAGGATATAGCCCAGTGGTACAGAGCTTGCCTAGCATGCACCTGGGTTTCATCCCCAGCACTGTAAAGAAAAAGAGAGAGAGAGAGAGAGAGAGAGAGAGAGAGAGAGAGAAGAGAAAGAGAGAGAGCTGCTTTCTGTATTAAGGGCTTTGATAGCATAGAATCCAAATTATGTGAGAAACAAGGTCTAACATTTACTGCCCAGTTGTGATAAGGCAGCAGGATAGGTTGCCAAGAGATCAAGCAAGACACCTAGAGATGGAATATGAGATATGGGGTCTATTGAGAAATGCCTTATGGGGGAAGTCCAGTGACAATGGGCTAAATAGGTGCTTTACCAGAAATCCAGTGGAAGGCTGAACAAATTTGCCTCTGCTCCACACAGTACCTTGGTTCCTCTCCAGAAAGTAGTACCTTCTATCCCTCATGATGCTTTGTTCAGGGGCAGCCACCTGGGCAACCCCTTTTCCTCCTTTCCTTTGCTCTGATCATGGGCCAGAGTAGAGGGGGCTAGAGGTTATAGGTTAGTTTATAGAAGCAACAGCAGTTTAGTTTGCTTTGTCCCATTGTATGATCAGCACCCCAAAGAATTTGGCATGCATGCAAAAAACCAGGGATAACATTAACATTAACTTGATAACATTAACTTGCCCTAATTCCCAGCATATGTGAAAAAGAGCCAGCATCCTTGAAGATAATATGTATCTGGACATTCTGGCCCAGGCTTGCTGTCATTGCTCCCTTGACTTGGCTAGGTATTTAGGAGCAGAAAGGGGCAATTCAGGAACATGGTGTTTTATTGTCCCCCTTTTCTTCAAGGATGGCATACAAAGTATATGCTAAGTGAACATAGAAATGTGAAGGTGTCTAGGAGGAGATGCTTAAGTTGAGTCTTTAAGTTTCTCAAATGTTGGGCTGGGGATGTGACTCAAGTATGCGTGTGGCCTGGGTTGGATCCTCAGCACCACATACAAACAAAGATGTTGTGTCTGCAAACTTCTTTAAGTTTCTTAAATGTTAAAAAGCCAAACCAGAACTCCTGGTTGTTCCCCAAAAAAACTGCTCCTGTAAGTTTTCCCTACCTCAGTTAATGGTAGTTCTATCCTTAAAGTTGCCTAGACCAGCCTGGTGTGATGGCTCATGCCAGTAATCCCAGCTATTCCAGAGGCTGAGACAGGAGAATCTCAAGTTCAAGGCCAGCCTTGGCAATTTAGTGAGATCTTTTCTCAAAATAAAAAAGGGTTGGGGTGTAACTCAGTGGTAGAGTTCTTATGGGTTAAATCCTCAGGGCAACAAAACAAAACAAAACAAAAGATGTTTAGACCAAAAAAAGTTGATCTCATCCTTAGTCTTAGTATCCACCCCCAACCCTACCACCTGGCTCATGGTGCTGAGGACCAAACCTAGAGCCTTGTGCTACCACTGAGCCACACCCCCAGCCCTCTTTCTCAGTTATCTCTCATTAGCACATCCAGTCAAACCTACCCTTACCTTAATCTCTATCCAGAATTCAACTATGTTTTATCACCCTGCTCTGAGCCACCAACATTTCTTGCTCAGATGGCTGTAGTGTCTCTTTAACAAGTCTCCTTATTTCCATCTTTGCCTACTATCTGTTCTCAATCCAGCAACCACAGTGATCCTTTAATACTTAGTGGCCCTGTTCAAACCCTCCAATAGCTCCTCCTTTCCCTGAAGTCTTTTAATGGTTTACCAGGCCTCCCCTTCCCTTTCTCACTTTGGCTTATACTAGTCTCTCCCTTGCTCATTCTCCTCAGTCTACATGGGCCTCCTTCCAATTGGGGTGTGCCTCTGCCTCAGAGTCTTTGCCCTCACTCTTCACTTTTCCCCTAATATTTTCCCCCAAATACTCACATAACTCGCTCCTTTCCTCCCTTCCAGTCACTGCTCAACTGTCCCTTAGTGAGGCCTTCCCTGACCATCTGTGATATTGCAATTTATAAGAAATACACATTTTGGCTCCTGGCACAGAATTCCTAAAATCTTTATAAATCCCTGAGCAATAAGGGTACTATAGCATTCTTTTGTTCTAATATTTGGTTGGAGGAAGATAGTGTCAGAATTGAGTTAAACTGTAGGACCCCTCCTGCTGGTGTTGGACAATTGGTGTTTTAGTCTGTTTTTTCGTTTACTTAATCAACATAAAAGAAAAGGAAAGGCTTATTTTGGCTCATGGTTTCAAAGCTCTAAGTCCATGATCAATTGGCCCCATCTCTTTGGGTCTGTGGCAGCACATTACATCAGTGGCAGGAAAGCACCATACAGGAAGTTGCTCACTTCAGGGCATCCAGGGAGCAAAAGAGAGAGAGGAGGAACCAGGGTCTCAATATCTACTTCAAGGGCATGCCTTCCTATGACCAAAAAGCTTACAGCTAGACCACACATCTCAAAAGTTCTATTACCTCCAAAGAGCAGCACAGGCCGGCGAAACCAATCCTTTAACGCATGGCCTTTGGGAGATACTTACTCAAACCTTAGTGACTGGTGGGTTGCTAAGTATATGGGAAAAGGCCCATTCACATTTTGGTGATGATCAGTGAAGTATTCTGTGTTGAGTCTGACTGTAGAAGGAAAAGCATTTGGATTTTCCTCTCATGCACCAACCCATTTAAAATATGATAATAACCACCACCTGCTCTGGCACTCACATCATTCTTCCCCGCTGAATATTTTCTGCATAGCACTTATCCCCTCCTCGTCTACAAACAATTTACTTATTTACTTTGTTCATCATCTGTCCCCTCTCACCACCACCATCACCACCACTGGAACGGAAACTCCACAAGCCAAGAAGTTTTGTTTGTTGTATTGAATGATGCCCAGCATCCAGACCAATGCCTAAAACAGAGTAAGCCATGGTCAGTATTTCATAAGTAAACAAATGCTGAAGTTAGTAGTGGGCAGATAATTAGTAGCACATTTACATTTCAGGGTGAGGGGGTAGTATAGAAAAGCACTGAAGAGGAACAGTGTCATCTAATCAGGAAATGGGAACTAGGTGGATAGAGCTGGGAGGTATGAAGGACGTACAGGAATAAGCCAAAAGGCAAGGAAGGACTGGTATATTGTGCTAAGGCATTTGAACTTCAGCCTAAAGGCAGTGAGGTGTCATTGAAAGTTTTTAGGTTGGGGGAAGGGAAGTTGGGAGTAGTTAGTGGAACCTGATCATATTAGTAACTTAGAAAGACCACTCTGGCAAAAGATGTCAATTCAGAGGTGATAAGGTCAGATGCAAAGAAACCAGTTGGTTCTAAGCTAAATAATATTGAGGATCATCAGTGAGGACCTAAATTAGGCAAGTGTCCAGAGCCATTAAGAGGAAAGGAGATACCTTCAGAAGGCATTCAGGAAGTGAAATCTTCAGGATTTGGGTAGACAAAGGTATGTGAGGTATGAGGCAAAGCAGGAGACTAGGATGACTGACAATCAGATCTCTAGCTTGGATGACTTGAGGGATGCTGGTACCACGCACTGGACACAGACATAAAGTAATCATGCAGCTTCATTAGTCATTTTCCTGTTACTGGGTGACAACATCCCAGTGATGTGGGGCACAGAGCCCAAGCCATTCATCTGTATTCACTTCATGTGCAAGCCCAGCTAGTGGCAGGAAGTCTGACCTGAGCACCATTAGTCAGCAGCTTCCTTTTCATTATGAAAGACCAAGCCTATAATATAAACAATGCTTTAGTTTTTTTAGACATGACTTTGTGGCTTCTTGCCCCACCTTGATGACTCTATGAAGCAACCAGAGAAGGAAATTATGCTTGGGTTTCCAAAAAGAGAAGTTCAGAGTTGTCTATGTTTATAAAGACAGGTCTCAGGGATCATCACTACCATTATTTGCCATGACCACCAACATTTATGCAAAGCATGCCAGATGTGGTGGTGCATGTCTGTAATCCCAGTAACTCAAGAGGCCGAGGCAGGAGGATCTCAAGTTAGAGGCCAGCTTTAGCAACTTAGCAAGATCCTCAGTCATTTAACAAGGCTCTGTCTCAAAATTTTAAAAAAATAATAATTTTAAAAAAGAACTGGGGAAGTAGCTCAGTAAGTCCCCTGGGTTCAATCCCCAACAGACCCCCCCAATTATGCAAATTGCTGCATGGTGGTGCATGCCTATAATTCCAGTGACTCAGGAGGCTGAGACAGGAGGATTGAAGTTCAAAGTCAACCTCAGCAATTTAGTGAGGCCCTAAGCAATTTAGCGAGACTCTGTGTCTAAATAAAATATAAAAAAGGGCTGGGGATATAGCTCAATCGTTGAATACCACTGGGTTCAATCCCTGGTACCAAAAAAAAAAAAAAAAAAGGCAAATTTTACACACAGGGCTAGACATTAAGTTTATGTGCCCTTAGGGGAACTACCCTGTGCCTCTGTCTTCTTGAGAAGATCTTTTCCCTTGAGCGGTCATGGGAGTTATGAAGAGGATACTTTGTTAATCAGCTTGGTCAACCTAGGACTCAATGATCACAGCAGTCAGATCATCCTTATTTATATCCTTACCAAGTCCAAGCTATCCAAGGTCTCTTCCAGGCTGGAACTGGATTGGAGCAATTGGGATGAGGAGGCCAGGGATAATACTCAAGAAGCATGGGAAGGGGGAGAGAGAAGGGAAATTGCATGGAAATGGGAGGAGATCCTCATTGTTATACAAAATTATATATAAGAGGAAGTGAGGGGAAAGGGAAAAAACAAGAGAGAGAAATGAATTACAGGAGATGGGGTAGAGAGAGAAGATGGGAGGAGAGGGGAGGGGAGGGGGGATAGTAGAGGATAGGAAAGGCAGCAGAATACAACAGACACTAGTATGGCAGTATGTAAAAACGTGGATGTGTAAACGATGTGATTCTGCAATCTGTATACGGGGTAAAAATGGGAGTTCATAACCCACTTGAATCAAACGTATGAAATATGATATGTCAAGAGCTTTGTAATGTTTTGAACAACTAATAAAAAAAAGAAGCATGGGAAGGATCTTTCACCTATCAGAAGGAGCAGGCTGATGGAGGACAACTGAATCTGAAGGAAAAGGACTATAGGCAGAGGTAGCAAGAGAGAGTAAGTGAATCTAGTAGGGCAGATGGCAGGACTTCTGAGCATCTGTAAAGTAGAGGCAGAGGCTGCCGCACCTGAAAATGAAGAGAGTTGTTAAAGCAACCAGCTTGAACACAAGAAGCTTATATAGCAGTGGCCCTACATTTTATGGAATGGAGCTGGTAGAGAATGGTAATGATTGGAGTTAGGATTTAAAAGCATGCATTGCAAAGATAGGATACTTGCATTCCTTCATTTTAAAAGCCTTTATTAAATAAGTTCCTGCACATTAAATAATAGGTAGCAATACAAGATTGTCACATGAATGAGTAAACAGATCATATAGGCTGGTGCAGTTGAAGGTGACTTTAAATGACTATATAACTTCTAATGAAGCATTATGCCTAATTAAAGGAATGGCATGCATATAATTTTTAAATCATGATGCCAAAGATAACAACTTTGCATTAAGCATATACTTTTTGATTTCGAGTTGTGTCTCATACCTTTGAAATGGCTAACCTTCTTGACAATCTGTTGACCCTACTATGAGTTTCAGTGAGTGAATCAAGTCAGAAAGCCCACCCTTATAATGAACATTTAAAAAATGAAACGTGAAATAAAAACATTTTGAGCTCAAATTATCTTCATAGATCCTTTGCTTTTGCAGATATTTGTATTGATCCTTGGGACTATTGAGAACTAAACTGATAAACACCTGAAATAATCAATTTTATTTATTTTTATTTCTTTTTTTTGTATTTCTGTAATGTATAGGTTTATTTATTTATTTTTATATATGACAGCAGAATGCATTACAATTCTAATTAACATATAGAGCACAATTTTTCATATCTCTGGTTGTATACAAAGTATATTTGCTCCAATTTGTGTCTTCATACATGTACTTTGGATAATGATCATCATGTTCCACCATCATTTCTAACCCCATGTCCCCTCCCTTCCCCTCCAACCCCTCTGCCCTATCTAGAGTTCATCTATTCCTCCCATGCTCCCTCTCCCTTTCCCACTATGAATCAGTCTTCTTATATCAAAGCAAACATTTGGCATTTGGTTTTTTGAGATTGGCTAACTTCACTTAGCATTATTTTCTCTAACTCAATCCATTTACCTGCAAATACCATGATTTTATTCTCTTTTATTGCTGAATAATATTCCATTGTGTATATATACCACATTTTCTTTATCCATACATCTATTGAAGGGCATCTAGGTTGGTTCCACAGTTTAACTACTGTGAATTGTGCTGCTATAAACATTGATGTGGCTGTGTCCCTGTAGTATGCTGTTTTTAAGTCCTTTGGGTATAGACTGAGGAAATGGATAGCTGGGTCAAATGGTGGTTCCATTCCCAATTTTCCAAGAAATCTCCATACTGCTTTCCATATTGGCTGCACCAATTTGTAGTCCCACCAGCAATGTATGAGTGTGCCTTTTTCCCCACATCCTCTCCAACACTTATTGTTATTTGTCTTCATAATAACTGCCATTCTGAGTGGAGTGAGATGAAATCTTGGAGTGATTTTTTATTTGAATTTCTCTAATTGCTAGCGATGATGAACATTTTTCATATATTTGTTGATTGATTGTATATTAAGAATCAATAAACATGATGGATTCAAACTAAAAAGTTTCTTCTTAGCAAAAGAAACAATCTGTGAGTTGAATAGAGAGCCTACATCTTGGGAGCATTTTTTTACCCCTCACACATCAGATAGAGCATTAATCTCTAAGGTATATAAAGAACTCAAAAAGTTAAAACACCAAAAAAATCAAATAACCCAATCAATAAATGGGCCAAGGAACTGAACAGACACTTCTCAGATGAAATAATAAATTTTAAAAGAGGTAAAATGTATTTTGGCTCACAATTTCAGAGGTTTCAGTTCCTGTTTGCTCAGCCTGTTGCTTTGGACCTATGGTGGCACAGAACACTATGGTGGAATCATATGACAGGAGGCCTATTATCCTTTGGACAGCCATGGTAAGCAAAGAGAAACACAAGAAGGACTGGGATTCCACAGTTCCCTTCAGGGGCACATTCTCAATGACCTAACTTCTTCCCACTTGGCCCCACCTTTTAAAGGTTCCACCACCTCCGAATAGCACCATAGGCTGTCAACCAAAGCTTTAACATATGGGCCTCTAGAGGACATTCAAGATCCAAAATGCAGGATGCAGGCTATCAATTTGTCTTGTACTTTTAACACATGTTACAACTAGCATTGGCTGCTGCTGCTGCTGCTGCAAAAAATCTTTTCTAAAACAGCAATCATAAACACCCTGCTTGAGTGCTACAAAATGCATCTAGATTCTTGGGAAATCTTAGGGTGGCAGCATTCTTTGGTCTCTAAATATACTAGTGTTTCAGATCTAGCTGTGGTTCCCTTTTTGCTGATATGTTTACAATTTCTTTAAAGAGTAAAAAGGAAGTATTACAATATTATTATATTTTCTTGAATAATGACATAGCAAAATATATGAAATCTGGCAGGAAAAGCAAACAATTACAAGTAAATTTTTAATGAAACATCATGAACTTTTGTTATGATGAAAGACAGACTAAGACTGTTCAAAACTGGGTTCTCAATGCATTTGGGTTGGTTTCAAAGAGCACATAATGAAATGTATAATCTGACCTACTTAGAGAGATAGACATGAGGGTAAATTGATTATTTATTGAAGACAGTAACCTATCAAAATATCTAAGCATAGCTATGAAAACTGATGTACTTGCCCTAAAGTTAATGGATCAGATGCACTGGAGGGACCTTGCTGCAGAAGAAAATACCACTTCCACTGTCTTTGGAGACAAACTAAGAACATTTACCACTACCTTCCTGAGTCATTGACAGATGTGGTGTATTAAAGGCAAAAGGGACAAGCTTAATAATCCAACTTCTACAAAATGCCTTTTTGGGGATTCTCTGGAGTAACCCAGAGAATTTTTTTTTATTATTTTTTTATTGGTTATTCAAAACATTACAAAGATTGCAGAATCACATCGGTTACACATCCACATTTTTACATAATGCCATAATAGTAACTGTTGTATTCTGCTACCTTTCCTATCCTCTACTATCCCCCCTCCCCTCCCCTCCCATCTTCTCTCTCTACCCCATCTACTGTAATTCATTTCTCTCCTTATTTTTTTCCCTTCCCCCTCAAATTCTCTTATATGTAATTTTGTATATCAATGAGGGTCTCCTTCCATTTCCAAGCAATTTCCCTTTTCTCTCTCTTTCCCTCCCACCTCATGACTCTATTTAATGTTAATCTTTTCCTCCTGCTCTTCCTCCCTGCTCTGTTCTTGGTTGCTCTCATTATATCAAAGAAGACATTTGGCATTTGTTTCTTAGGGATTGGCTAGCTTCACTTAGCATAATCTGCTCTAATGCCATCCATTTCCCTGCAAATTCCATGATTTTGTCATTTTTAGTGCTGCGTAGTACTCCATTGTGTATAAATGCCACATTTTTTTTAATCCATTCATCTATTGAGGGGCATCGGGATTGGTTCCACAGTCTAGCTATTGGGAATTGTGCTGTTATGAACATCGATGTGGCAGTATCCCTGTAGTACGCTCTTTTAAGGTCTTCAGGGAATAGTCCGAGAAGGGCAATAGCTGGGTCAAATGGTGGTTCCATTCCCAGCTTTCCCAGGAATCTCCATACTGCTTTCCATATTGGCCGCACCAATTGGCAGTCCCACCAGCAATGTACAAGAGTACCCTTTTCCCCACATCCTCGCCAGCACTTGTTGTTTGACTTCATAATGGCTGCCAATCTTACTGGAGTGAGATGGTATCTTAGGGTGGTTTCGATTTGCATTTCTCTGACTGCTAGAGACGGTGAGCAGTTTTTCATGTACTTGTTGATTGATTGTATGTCCTCCTCTGAGATTTGTTTTCTGAAGAAAGACTATCTGATTAGCTGATGGCTGTGGAGATAAATTTCAACACATTTCAATTCTTCTTCCCCACGAGTGATGCTCGATTTCGTAAATCAATATCAAACACACTTTAAGCCAAGTACTGTAGCACATTCCTATAACTCCAACAAGATGGGAGCCTGAGGCAGGAGGATCACAAGTTCAAGAACAGCCTCAGCAACTTAGTGAGACCCTTGGTAACTGAGCAAGACCCTTTATTAAAAAAAAGATAAAATAAAAATGGCCCAGAATGTAGTTCAGTGGTAAAGGGCCCCTGAATTCAACCCCAGTACCAAGCCAAAAGAAACAAACAAAAAAATCAAAACAAAACCAACCAACACACTTTCCACTTCAGAGGATTTCACTGTCCCTTCATATTTCTATAGCTACATAACAAATTAACCCAAACTGTGGTGGCTCACAGCATAATGATCATGCATTATATTATTTATTAGTTCTCATTGATTCAATGGTCAGAAATTCAGACCAGGCATGATGGGATGGCTGTTTTCTGACCCACATTATCAGCATTATTAACTGGAAGTCTCAAACGTCAGGGGCTAGAATCATCTGAAAGATCATTCACTCACTTGATATGACAGCAGTTGATGCTTGTTCCTGGCTAGCAGACAGCTGAGGCTATCCCAATAGCCTCACTCGACTTTCTATGTGGTTTGGGTTTCCTCACAACATGGTGGCTGAATTCTAAGGGCAAACATCCTAATGGAGAGGGAGAAAGATAGGGAGGTTAGATCCTTTTTATGACCTAACATTCAATATCATGTATCTTATGACTTTCTACCAAATATCAATACTTGGGACTGTCACAAATCCCTGCCCTGATTCAATGGGAAGGGGCATAGATCCCATCTCTCTTGAGAGAACTGCATTAAGAAAAGCATGTAGGATAGGGTAAGTGTTAAGTCTTGTCATAAGAAAAGCATGTAGGTTGGGATAACTAGATAGAGTAACGATCTTTAGAAGATACAATCTGACAGAATAAATTCAGTACCTGGCTCCCTATGCCTCAATACCCGAGTCTGTCAAATATGGGGCTAGTGACAAGATCCTATCTACCCATAAAGTTGTTGAACTGCATATTTATTCACTCCAACTAATACTTATTGTACACCCTCTGTGTACTGGACACTGACCAGAATACATAGGAGTGCTCTCATGGAACTTCATTCTAGAGAGATAATAGAAAAGGAGGTGCTTTTAAAAAGTTAACAATACTATGTAAATATAGAAGGTTGTGATTTTAGGTTAAAGGAGTGAAGCAAATCTTGGGTGGGGGGAACCTCTATACAAAAGAAAATGGATTTGGAGGCAGGCATAGTGGTGCTCACTTGCAGTCCCAGATACCCAGGGCATTTGAGGCAGGAGGATACTTAGGATCAGGAGTTTGAACACTGTGGATGTATCTCAGTGATAGAAAGCATACTTAGCATGCACAGGCTCTGGGTTTAATCCTCAATACCTAGCACTTACTAACAACAACAGCAACAACAATAATGAATTTGGATTGAAATTTTTAAATCAACTCTGTTCTTTATGGATGTTTGTTGGGCGTGGTGGCACACACCTGTAACCCCAGTGACTCTGGAGGCCAAGGCAGGAGGATTGCGAGGCCAGCCCAGCAGTTTAATGAGGTTCTAAGCAATTCAGCAAGACCCTGTCTCAAAATAAAAAATAAAAGGGCTGAGAATGTAGCTCAATGGTTAAGTGCCTCTGGGTTCAATCTCTGGCACGGAAAAAAAGTGTGGGTGTTTGACATGTTCAATGAAGAGATCAGCAATACAGAGCAGAATATTTTTTTTCTTTTGGCATATAAGCTATTCATTAACAGAAAAGGCCTACAGACTCATTCTTCTTGGACACACTCAAGGTTGTGTACTACCATGGGCACCCAGCGGCCTTGGTATGCTGACCTCTGATATGAAGGCCCTAGAAGTGGCGTTGTCTCTTATGGGCCCTAACCTTCAGTTGCTCCAAGTCCTTCTGGAGCTTATTGTCCAGACCATTAGCCAGAACTGGGCTGTATTTTCCATCCTTTACATCCTTCTATCTGTTCAAGAACCAGTCTGGGATCTTGTACTGTCATGTATTCTACAAAATGGTGATCATACATTCAACCTCATCCTCAGTGAGTTCCCAGCTCTTTTTTTAAAAAAACTTTTTTATTCTACTATGTTATATATGACAGCAGAATGCACTACAATTCATATTACACATATAGAACACAATTTTTCATATTTCTGGTTGTATACAAAGTATATTCACATCATTCATGTCTTCATACATGTACTTAGGGTAATGATGCCCATCTCATTCTACTATTTTTAAAAAATATTTATTTTTTAGCTGTAGTTGGACACAATACCTTTATTTTATTTATTTACTTTTATGTGGTACAGAGGATTAAACCCAGGTCCTCGCACGTGCTAGGCAAGTGCTCTACCACTGAGCCACA
Organism: Callospermophilus lateralis; assembly: GCF_048772815.1. NCBI lineage: Eukaryota > Metazoa > Chordata > Mammalia > Rodentia > Sciuridae > Callospermophilus > Callospermophilus lateralis. The sequence goes on along the minus strand of NC_135317.1, from coordinate 57,405,955 downwards.
ACCCCAGCCCCTCCCATCTTTTTTATACCCCTTCCTCCCTTCCTTCCCCTCCCTTCCCTTTGCCCTATCTAGAGTTCTTCTAATATTCCCATGCTCCTCCTCCCAACCCATCTATGAATCAGTCTCCTTATATCAGAGAAAACATTCAGCATTTGGTTGGGGGGATTAGCTAACTTCACTTAGAATTATCTTCTCCAACTCCATCCATTTACCTATAAGTGCCATGATTTTATTCTCTTTTATTGCTGAGTAATATTCCATTGTGTATATATACCACATTTTCTTTATCCATTTATCTACTGAAGGGCATCTAGGTTGATTCCACAGTTTAGCTACTGTGAATTGTGCTGCTATAAACATTGATGTGGTTGTGTCCCTGTAGTATGCTATTTTTAAGTCCTTTGGGTATAGACTGAGTTAGAGGGAATAGCTGGGTCAAATTGTGGTTCCATTCCCAGTTTTCCAAGGAATCTCCATACTGCTTTCCATATTGGCTTACACCAGTTTGCAGTCCCACCAGCAATGTACTCCATCCTTTTTTATGAGGTTGATATCTGCTTTCCTCAATACCACATTAGCATATCTTCATCCCACACCCTTAATGGCAGTAGTGGCAAAGGCTCTATTCCACCACCCATTTCTACCACCCATCAATATTGTGTTGAGTACTCTCAAAATGTGCTAGAACTTCTCAGGAATAACTAGAGACATGGCAGCAGCAGAGTAGTGGGATATAGGCCTCCTATTGAAGAGTGCAGAATGATTTTGTTATTGTTGTTATTATTATTATTTTTGATGCTGAAGATTAAACTCAGGGACTTGAGCATGCACTCTGTTGCTGAGCTACACTCCAATCTAGAATGGTAATTCTGGAGTTTAGAGTGTATAAAAACACTGTATAAAGAGTTGCTCCTAGGGGCTGGGGTTGTGGCTCAGTGGTAGAGCACTTGCCTAGCATGTGTGAGGCATAGAGTTAGATTCTCAGCACCATATATAAGCAAATAAATAAATAAAGGTCTATCAATAACTAATAAAAATATTTTTAAAAAAGAGTCTCTCCTATTTCTAATTAAATAAAATTGTATATATGAATTTTGTCATATAGTATTTGCTAATTTTGGCATTCTCAGTTATGAGTTTCCCCCAAAACACATGTTAGAATACAGAGATGGGGAGGCCAAGTTTAAACTGAAAGGGGCAAAAAAGTCATCTGATTCAGATTCCACATTTTTACAGATGATCTCATCAGTGATTAATTTAGAGGAATTTTTATGAATTGTAATCCTGGAGACACATATGGTTTCCATATGTAGAAACCCAATTTCAAAATCCTCCATATGAGATAAAATGATCAGAATTTCATGTTATCCTGATCTTTATTCATCATCTTCCAGTCATGTGGATCTGAATTATCTTGACTGTTTCATGAGAGCTAAAGTGTATATAACCTTTGTGTAATGGTGATTGCCAGTGCAGAGGTCAATCTTAAAGCACTGGAAAGGTGGTGGATCTTCTTCAGCAATACGGGCTGAACTTGAACAAAGCTTAAATGAATAATATCACTTTGGACCCTTTCCCCTGGAACAGCTGGAAGGCATTGCCTGTTCCTGTCTTTGGCTTCAAGCAGCTGGGAAATGTGGTTGGGGAGTGCATGCCAGCTCCTGGGGTTTATGTTCCTCATTTCACAGTTCTAGTGCTGTAGGATCTCAGGGAGATTCAGGACAAGCTTCTCTTGTTGCCTAGGGTTGGCCTCATTGGCAAGGGGATCTGTTCAGCTGAGGACAGACTGAAGCCATTTGTTCATTCATGTGCTGGTGTTCCTGTACTCAGGAGCAGTTGTTTTAAGTTGGCAAAATAGAGGACTTTAAGATTTTTGATAATACAGAATAGCTATCCTTTTAGGACTCCCTGGGATCTTGGCAGAGTCCCGTGTAGAGCACCCAGAGGTGCTCTTTCCTTAACCTGAGTCTTAGGTTTCTTTGTGTTTGTCACTGAGAATATCAAGTAGATTTTCTTAAGATAAGCAATTGACATGTAGGGCCAAATTTATAATTCTTGAATTAATGAATGAAACAATTGTTGGAGTACTGGGGATGTGGCTCAGTTATAGAAGCAATTTGCTTTTGAGACCTAGAATAAAGACACTCATTATATTGAATCAGAACCCACCCTATCCAGTATGACAGTTTAACTAATTACATTAGAAACAATTGTATTTCTGTTTAAAAGTTAACTAACTAATTAACTAATTAATTAATTAATTTTAGACAGTGTCTTGCTGACTTGTCCAGGATCTAAGTTTAGATCCTCCTGCTGAGCCTTCCCAGTGCTTGTGATTATAGGTACGCACACCAAGACAGGCAACAACTTTCTTTCTGAATAAGGTCACAATTTGAGTTAGCAGGAGTTTGGATTTCAAATTTATTTATTTTTTGCAGTACTGGAACCCAGCAGTGCTCTACCACTGAGCTACATCCACAGCCTTTTTATTTATTTATTTATTTTGAGACAGAGTTCCACTAAGTTGACAAGTTGGTCTCAAAGTTTCCATCTTCTTGCCTCAATCTGTGGAGTAGCTGGGATCATAGGTGTGTGCCATCACGACTTAGGAACACAATTCAACCTGTAATAGTGACCAAGAGTCCAGCCAATGTTACCTAAAAAACAGTCACTTGGGCTGGGCATGGTGGTGCACGCCTATAATACCAGAGGCTCAGGAGGTTGAGATAGGAGGAAGGTGAGTTCAAAGCTAGTCTCAGCAAAAGTAAGGCACTAAGCAACTCAGTGAGACCCTGTCTCTAAATACAATACAGCCACTTAGTGGCTGAGTGCCCCTGAGTACAATCCCTGGTACCCCCCCCACAAAAAAAAGTTGACTGGGGCAGTTGATTGATACATGACTGAAATGAGCACACATCCTGATGATGTCTTTGAGGTCAACTGTATCACAATAACTTAATCAATATTTTAATGTCCCTACAATATGAATTGTACCCATTCTGTTGTGGGAGAATAACTAGATCAAACCTTTGTGTTATTATTATGTGTTGTTTGGTAATAAACAAGGAGACGTGGATTTGAAGAAACTAAGCATACATGTTTAACCCTTTTCAGTTTGGAGTAATTGTAAGAATAGCTAGGTTTTGTTTATGTATTTATTTTTGTGGTGTTGGGGATGGAACAACAAGGTCTCATGCATGTTAGGCAAGTGTTTTACCACTGAGGTACACCCCCAACCTTACTAATACTTCCTGAGTACTTGGTAGGTGTCAAGTATTTTACTAAGCGTTTGATATATGTTAACTCAATTTTCACAATAATAAAACTATTATCTTTTTTGCATTTTACAAATAAGGAAACTGAGTCACAGAATGATTATAAATAACTTGCCCAAAGCTACTTAACTAGAAAATTACAGAGCCAGGACAGCAATAAAATGTTGATAAGCTTTACAAATCCCTGTAATTTTCATGTTTCTGTTTGGGTAATAATATTTTTAAGGGATTCTGAATTATCACAAAATATAGGAAATTTGAATCTCTTCAGCTATTATTTTTATATAATTTGGGGGGGTACTGGGGATTGAATTCAGGGTACTCAACCACTGAGCCATATCCCCAGCCCTATTTTATATTTTACTTAGAGACAGGGTCTCACTGAGTTGCTTAATGCCTCCCTTTTGCTGAGGCTGGCTCTGAACACATGATCCTCCTGCCTTACCCTCCCGAGCTGCTGGGATTACAGGCATGTGCCATCACACCCAGCTTCCGCTATTATTTTTAAAACCACTCAGGAACCCATCCTCATTATATACTAGAGCTTGTCCTTAGTAATAAACACATATCAACTTTGTCTTTCTCTTAAAAAACTACAAATAATTAAAATTAAGTAAAAGAAAAAGGTGATTGCATAAAATTGGGGAGTCATAGTCTTCTTTTATTTAAATTTTGTTTTATTTTTGCAGTACTAGGGATTGAACCCAGTTATATTCTACCACTTGGATACACCCTCTGCGCTTCCCCCACCCCTGATGTTTTTGTTGTTGTTGTTGTTTTTGAGACAGGATCTCACTCAGTTGCCCAGGCTGGCCAGGAACTTGTGATCCTCCTGCCTGAGAGTCACTGGGATTATAGGTCTCCCCCACCATGTAAGGTCCTATTCTCTTCTAAGGTAAAGAACCTTTTCTGAGCTACATCAACAGCTCATTCACCTTTTGGTTTTCAGTAACTGAAACTGAGTGTAAGACTTTAGTACAATACAGTTACATTTTACAAAATAAGAAGCACAGTTACTTTAAAAATAAAATAGAAATATCTTCTCTTTTTGTGGCATGAGATAAAATAAGAAATATTACTTAAGTATTAATCTGAAGCTGAATTAATTCCCTACCCATTTTACCATTATAAAATGAACTTTTATACATTTATTTAAAGACCCAAACACAATTTCAGTATGTAATTGATGAATTGATGACTATACTTGATTAACATAGTAGTAATACATCTAGCAGGAGTTTGGATTTCAAATTTATTTATTTATTTTTTTTGCAGTACTGGAACCCAGCAGTGCTCTACCACTGAGCTACATGCATAGCCCTTTTATTTATTTATTTATTTTTGAGACATTTGCTTGCAATGTGAAAAAGACAATATAGTTGGGCTGAGAATATAGCTCAGTTGGTAGAGTGCTCGCCTCACAGGCACATACAAACAAAAAGAAACAATATAGTTGGCCCCAGTATCCATGGGTTCTATATCCGTGGATTCTACCAACTGAAAATAAAAAATATCTGTGAAAAAATTGTATCTGGGCTAACTGTGTACAGACTTGTTTATTCTTGCCATTACCCTATTTACATAGCACTTACATTTTATTAGGCATTATAAATAATCTAGACATAATTAAAACTATACAGAAGGACATGCATAAGTTACATTAAAATACAACACCATTTTATATAATGGCATATCCTCAGATTTTGGTATCCTCAGGGTTCCTGGATCCAATCCCCCATGGCTACTAAGGGACAGGAACAAGTGTATAACAAAAATTCACACAGAGCACAAACTCAATCACCCATCAGCAGGCGTGAATCAAGAGATTGCAGAATAAATGTGTGGCTGAAAAGTGTGAACATAACCAATACACCACTCACAGTGCCCTGGGAACAATCCCAGGACGAAAGCCTGCAGTTTCACAGTGAAACCCCATCTGTTGTATTGTGCCCTGTCTGATTGACCTTGTGTTCAGAATGGCAGTGGCAACCCTGGTGTGGGAAAGGAAGGCAGAGAAGTGGAGTTGGCTGTGTTTATCCAGCACAGACTGTTCTCTACTGAGAGGCAATTGTGAGTCATTAGGCTTCCCAGACCTTGATGAAACATCCCTCTAAACTATTCCCCTACCCCCTACACTCTGATTTCATGTTCTTTAAGCAATCTTTTCCTTACTCAGTTTCCCATATATTTCACTATTTTACGTGGTGGGAGTGCCTTGGATCAGGTGGGCATATAAGGTAAAGATATACCCACTGTTCTAAATGCATAATAAATTGAATTTATATATATATAAACTTCCTAGGAATGTGGTTCTCCTCCTTGAGACAGATGAGCCCTAAGAGTCCTGGCATTGCCAAGTTTCCTCCAAGGCCAAGACTATTGTCTATGGTGCTGTCTTCTTGAGAAAGCCAGATGCCACTCTCTCATCTCATCCCTCCTTTCAATATTCAAAAATCAGCACAAGAGTTGGCTGTATAAATGTCAGGAAATGGGAGGAAGATGGTAGCATGAGATGGACAATTTTACCCCTATGTATGGGTATAACTGCATGAATGGTGGGACTCTACATCACATACAACCAGAGAAATGAAAAGTTGTGCTCCAATTCACAATAGCTAGACTGTGGAACCAACCCCAATGCCCCTCAATAGATGAATGGATAAAAAAAATGTGGCATTTATACACAATGGAGTACTACGCAGCACTAAAAAATGACAAAATCATGGAATTTGCAGGGAAATGGATGGCATTAGAGCAGATTATGCTAAGTGAAGCTAGCCAATCCCTAAAAAACAAATGCCAAATGTCTTCTTTGATATAATGAGAGCAACTAAGAACAGAGCCGGGAGGAAGAGCAGGAGGAAAAGATTAATATTAAACAGAGTCATGAGGTGGGAGGGAAAGGGAGAGAAAAGGGAAATTGCTTGGAAATGGAAGGAGACCCTCATTGTTATACAAAATTACATATAAGAGGTTGTGAGGGGAATGGGAAAAAATAAGGAGAGAAATGAATTACAGTAGATGGGGTAGAGAGAGAAGATGGGAGGGGAGAGGAGGGATAGTAGAGGATAGGAAAGGTAGCAGAATACAACAGTTACTATTAGGGCATTATGTAAAAATGTGGATGTGTAACCGATGTGATTTTGCAATCTTTGTAATGTTTTGAATAACCAATTAAAAAAAAGTTGTGCTCAATTTGTGTAAACAAAATTAAATTTAATTTAAAAAAGAAAAAAAAAGTCAGAAAAATTTAAACCCAACTGGGTAAGGAAATTTTTCAGGAGACTAAAAGTGACATAAATCAAATGGTCTAAAATGTAAGAAAACAATAGGACACATGGTTCAGAAAAGTGGCAAAAGGCAAGAACAAGCCAGGGTTTTGGAAGAGAAAAAAGTAAAAACACTGTAGGAAGACAGCAGCAAATTTTCATGGTGTAGATAGGAGACACTTTTTTCTTGTACTGGGGATTGAACCCAGGGGAGTTTTACCACTAAGCCACATCCTTTTTTTTCAATTTATTTTTTTATTTTGAGTCAGGAGTCACTAAGTTGCTGAGGGTCTTGTTAAATTGCTGAGACTGACCTCAAACTTGTGATTCTCCTGCCTAAACTTCTGGGATTATAGGCATGTGCCACCTTCTTTAGTGATGGGAGACACTCTTATCACAAAGTGAAAGGCCTGTCAGTCAAGAAGTAATCAGGGGGCTGGGGCTGTAGCTCAGTGGCTTGCATGGCATGTGTGAGGTTGTATCCTCAGCATCACATAAAAAATAAATAAATGAAGATATTGTGTCCATCTACAACTAAAAAAAAAAAAAAGGATTAAAAAAAAGAAGTAGTAATCAGGATGGTCAATGTGAAAACCTGGACTGAGGAATAGGGATTATTGAAGGTCAAAAGACTAAAATGTGATGGCATGAGGATGATGACCTCATTATGTGTGAAGGGTTTAGCATTTTTAAAAAAAATATTTCTCAGTTTTCAGTGGACAAAATATCTTTATTTTTATTTTTAAGTGGTGCTGAGAATTGAACCCAGTGCCTCACTCTAGCGTGTTACCACTTGAGCCACATCCCCAGCCCTGGATTTAGCATTTTTGTTGCTCACTCTTTTTTTTTTTTTTTTTTTTTTTTTTTTGGTACTGGGGATTGAACCGAGGGCTTTTAGCCATTTAGCCACATCCCCAGCCTTATTTATATTTTATTTGTGAGACAGGGTTTCATTAAGTTGCTTAGGGCCTTGCTAAATTGCTGAGTCTAGTCTTGAACTTGAGATCCTCTTGCTTCAGCTTCCTGTGATTACCACTACACCCAGGTGCTAACTCTTTTAAGGGCAAGGCAATGAAATAAAAATAAAGATGTAAAAGAAAGTAAGGGCTGATAATTTACCATGTTAAGGAACTATTGTATTGCTTTAGATTATTGTCATTTTTTTTCTCTTCTGAACCTTCACAGGGCATCTAAAGTTTGACATGACAAGACATAGGAAGAGTTCTCTAATTCAAACAAGTTTCAACCAGAAAAATTTTAACATCTTAGCACAAACCATATCCCAAGGAGCTACTCTGTGAAAACTTTGAGCCGCTTTGAAGATAATTTTGCTTGAATACAGTGCCTAGATTTCATGCTCAGCATGCATCTCCATCAAGTCTAACCAGAAGAGTTGGCTGCTTGTAAATTAAAACAGAGCTCTTGGGGCTGGGGGGTGCAGCTTAATGGTAAAATGCTTGCCTAGCAACTGATAGTTCCCTGGTTTAATCCCCAGCATCCCACAAAATAAAACAAACAAAAGGTCCCACAGCTCTTACAGAACCTATTTCTAAAGGAAGATTCACCTAAGTTTTTTTCAAAAAATACCTCTTTTTTCTTTTGTCTTGTTCTCCTAATTCTGTGAGTAGAAGAGAAAATGTATTCATTCATTCATTAAAAAAAAAAAAAAAAGTGAATGAACATATGTGAGGTTCTCTCTGAATGTTGAAGGAAAAAGATGACAAAGACATTGTTTGTGCGCTAACAAAGCTCACAGTGTAGTCAGAAAGATAACTTACAAGAAGTAATTAGAATACAGTATGATAGATGCAGTAACAGATCCTTGTCCCCTTTCCTATTTCAAGGCCGCAGACTTCTCTATGTGTAAATAGCAATGTCGTTCATTAACTTCCTTTGTCTGGAGTGCCCCTTCTGTGAACTTGGTGCCAACACATTAGATAATAGCAGCAATTACACAGTAACATAAGATTATTTTTTTCTGGTTCATTAAGCTGGAAATATTTGGTTTGTGTCTCTTTCACATCTACACTGTTTTGTTTCCAATCTAATTATCCTTGTTGGTGTCTTAAAGTGAGCAGAATAGATTTTATTAATTTTTTTAGCAGCTGTTTCTAAAGGGTAATGTATGTTTTTCTAGAGAAGAAAATGAGAAATAGGGACTTAGGAACCCTATTCATTATCTAGGATGGTCAAAAATAAAATAGGATTTTGGGCAAAAATCTTATTGAAATGAGTCTGATTTATTAATGTCTAAGAGGCCTCCTCACTCTGATAATCTATAATTATATAGGTGGACTAACATTCAAAATCAACAACCAAACCAGATGTGGCAGCATGTACTTATAGTCCCAGCCACTTGGGAGGCTGAATAGAATTGCTGGAGCCCGGGAGTTCAAGACCAGCCTGAGCAGAATAGCAAAATCTCATTTTAAGGAAAAAAAGAAGAAAGAAAAAGAAAAGTCAATGACCAGCAATGACAAACTGGGTGCAGTGGCATATACCTGTAATCCCAGAAACTTGGGAGGCTGAGGTGGGAGGACTGCAAATTCAAGGCAAACCTCAGCAGCTTAGGGGGCCCTAAGTAATTATCTCAAAATTTAAAAATAGAAAAAGACTAGGGATATGGTTCAGTATGGATTCAATCCCCAGTATGCCAAAAAAAAAAAAAAAAAAAAAGAAAGAAAAAGAAAAAGAAAAAGAAAATAGCCTGACATCTATGTAGAACAATTCATCCAAAACAATGGAGAAATATATCGCATCCTATCATATATTGTTCTTATTTAAAAATTTTGGAGTGTTCAGGGTCACACTCAGGGCCTTGTACATGCTAGGAAACCCTTCTACCACTGAACTATATCCCCATCCCAAAGACACAGGAAAGTGAAAAACATTTTCTTCTTTCCTTTCTTTTTTCTTTCTTTTTTTTTTTTTTTTTGACACTGGGAACTGAATCCAGGGGTTCATATGTGCTAGGAAAGTGCTTGACCACTCAGCTACATCCCCAGCCCTTTTTATTTTGAAATAGAGCCTTGCTAAATTGCTTAGGATCTGAATAAATTGCTCAGGTTAGCCTCAAACTTGCAATCTTGCTGAGTCTACTCAATAGCTGGAATTATAGACATGCCCCACTGAGCCCAGGGAATTTTACTGCTCTTAATATCTTAAATTAGTCATCTAATAGCAAATATTTGGTAACTGTAGAAAATTTACTACATATTTTCACACATAAGCCTCACAACAAATAAGGAAACTGAGGCTTAGACAGTGGAAGTTCCCTTTCCATGGATGCACCTATAGCAAAGGGTAGCTTCTTAGGTCAAGATTCAAATTTATACCTCTTTTGTCCACATTCAGTGCTTTTCATGTTTCGTTTTTTAATGCTTTTTAATTTATTTTTTATTTGTTCTAATTACTTATATACAATAGTATAATGCACTTTGATACATCTTATATAGATGGATTATAATTTCTCATTCTTCTGGTTGTACATGATGTAGAATCCCATGGTTATATAGTTATATATGTACATAGGGCAATAATGTCTGATTCATTTTACTGTCCTTCCTACCCCCACACTGCCTCTCCTCCCTTCACTCCCCTCTACCTAAAGTAACTCTATTCTTCCCAAGCCCCCCACCCCCGCTTTATTGTGAATTAGCATTGCATATCAGAGAAAACATTTGGCCTTTGGTTTTTGGGGATTGGCTTATTTTTCTTAGCATGATATTCTCCAGCTCCATCTATTTTCTGGTAAATGCCATAATTTTATTTTTCTTTAAGGCTAAGTAATATTCCATCATATATATATTATGTGTGTGTATATATATATATATATATATATATATATATATATATATATGTATGTGTGTGTGTGTGTATATATATATATATATATATATATATATATATATATATATATATAATAAAATATTTTCCTTATCCATTCTTCTGTTGAAGGGCACCTAGTTTGGTTCCATAGTGTGGCTGTGTGAATTTAGCTGCTATAACCACTGTTGTGGCTGCATCACTGTAATATGCTGATTTTAAGTCCTTTGGGTATAAACCAAGGAGTAGGTTAGCTGGGTCAAATGGTGGTTCCATTCCAAGTTTTCTGGGGAACCTCCATACTGCTTTCCATTATGGTTGCACCAATTTGCAGTCCTACTAGCAAGGTATGAGTGTACCTTTTCCCCAACATTTATTGTTGTTTGTATTCTTGATAATATGTTGCTTCCCAAAGTGTTTCATATATTCAAGGGAAATCTCAGGAGAATGTTGCTTTTAAGTCATATGCTGGAAGGGCTGACCCTATTGCATTTAAATTATTAGTCTGGTCTAGAATAGGACACAGTTCACTCCGGCTGGCTCTGGTCTGTGAATCCCTGGTCTTGGGGGTGTTGAAGGCTACAATGATGAAAGGAGATAATATTTCAGATCTTGTCTCCAGGAGGTAGACAGTGTGCAGTCTTGAAGGGTATCCCCCACCCCCCCCCAAAAAAAAGACATGATTCAAATTAAATAACTTCACCAAATGCACTTGGTTCTTAAAGATTCTGCTTGCCATTCTCATAGAATGGCTTGTTGAGATTTATTCTATATAACCTGTGGTTTCCAAATCAAATGGAAATATATGGGAGTTTGCCAAAGTTGCTTTTCACACATCATTTTATCCTTTAATGTTTCTGCATTATGATTCCATTTAAGTCTTACAGAGTTAGTGGGAGTGTATTTTATTTTTTGAAACTGTCCTGATCATCAGACTGAAAGGCTCTAGAGCTTCTTTTCTAATCCTTCAACACTGTAACTCAGAGACAATAATTCTTATATTGCGGTTTGGATGCATTTCTACCCTCCTGTTTTGGAAGTTGTTTTCCATTGTCTACTAGGGTGATATCTCCCGGCCCTACTAATGGAAGGTTTATCAAGTGTTACTGGGGCTGTAGCTCAGTGGTAGAGCATGTAGGTAGTATGTGGAAGGCCCTGGATTTAGTTCTTAGTACCGAGTGTTAACATGTGAATAAATGAACAAATGAATGAATGATGAGAAGGTGAAATAAAATAAAACTGTACTAAAAAATACTACTTGGGAACCATGATTTAGAACTTTAAGAATGTAATTGTGGTTTCATTGAAGTTCTTTACTGCAATGGAATTATGTGGTTTTCTAATAAATAATTTCTTTCTAAACCCTAAAGATCTCCTACATTTAAACTTATTTTCAGGAGAAGAGTGCTCTGGGTATACCAAATTTTGTTCATATAGGGCATCCTATATGAACATATAGGGCATCCTAGTTCACATCTTGATTCAATTTTCACAAACATTAAAATTGATATCACCTACATTTTAATCAAATCCAACAAAACTACCTGCAGCTCATTTAAAAAAAAAAACAAAACACAGAGGTTTCAAGAAGGAGTGAAAACTGGAAAACGCAAAAGGCAAAAACAAAACAAAACAACCCTGCCACCCAGTTTACAATTTAAATCATGCAGAAATAATGTTTCAAATGACAATTTAATATGCTTTGAAAACTTAAAGCACCATGCAGACCCCAGAGTTAATATAGGATGCGCGATTTCAAAGATTTAGATAAGTACATAAGACAAAATAAGGTAGATACTCTAACAGACTTGGCACAAAGCTTTTGTTAAAATGGGTGACCTATTCCCTTCACGGGACATTAGACTTGAATCATTTCTATCATTTTTCCAACTCTGCACGGTCAACTTTTCTTAACTATGTTTTCTTGGAGTCAGGGAGGTTCTAGGAAACAAAAGATTTGTGACTCAGGAGCATTACTTGCAATAGCATTGACACAAAAAAAGCCTTGGATTGTTTTAGCTATACAGATTATAAAATGAGAATGTGAAAGAAAGGGAGATGTAGAAAGGCAGAACAATTTTTAAGAAGAGATTAAACATGGTACTGTGTTGAAGATACATATTATTTTAGTCATTGGATAAAGAAATAAAATTTGGAGGAAGCCGCGACAGCCGCCCAGCCAGACCGGAGCAGGAAGCCGCGACAGCCGCCCAGCCAGACCGGAGCAGGAAGCCGCGACAGCTGCCCAGCCAGACCGGAGGAGGAAGCCGCGACAGCCGCCCAGCCAGACCTGAGCAGGAAGCCGCGACAGCCGCCCAGCCAGACCGGAGCAGGAAGGCGCCAGCCGCCAGCCAGACCGGAGGAGGAAGTCCGGTCCCACCCAGAGCGCTAGTCTCTAGGAAGCCCATCAACCCTTAAAACCCATCAAAGTGGGTGTGGCTACCAGCACAGTTGCGGCTGATCCAGGTACCCGGTTTCCAACTCCCCCACTCTTAGCTGCGATAACTCAAAATATTTCCCACAAGCTTTTGGGGATTGTAGCTATCAACACAAAACAACAACTGTAGAGGCACCTGGTTTCTACCTCAGAGACTAGAGTAGGGAAGATACAGGTGGAAGCTCATTTCCCTTCACACTGGCTATACCCACCACCCTGAATACAGAGGCTCAAACTAGGAATAGACAACGCCACCTACTGGAAGCAAGGAAAACAGTGTTCTGAGAGACTTTTTTTTTTTTTTTCCTCTCTTTCTCTTTTCTTCTCTCTCTTCCACAACTTCAGCATATGTGAAACCAAGAACTGAGCATGAACAACTGAATTACCAAAGTAATACAATATAGAGGAATTGCATATACCCCACCTCCCCCCCATTTTTTTTCTGTATTTCTATCTTACTTCCCTTTCCCTTCTCTTATTTCTCTTTTCTTCCTTGTTATTTCTTTTCTTTTCTTTTCCCCTTTTTTTTAATTCATATTCTCTCTATACCACTTTCAATCTCCTAACTTTTGCTATCTATACATAGGGTAACTATCTAAATAGGAGGTTGAGTCTATACATTCTTCCATAAATTACCAGTCGAGTGGTTAGAGTTCTCCAAAAATGCTAAGTTAGTTTAACCTCATTCCCTCACTCCTTTCTCTTTAAATATAACATCCTTCGTCTGAAATTAAGTTTTCTATATGCCACCAGATATGGTACGCCTTTTATGAAACTAAGGAATATATTCTTAAGTAATAATTAAATCCAACATCTATAGTCTTAGAATCTAACTATAAATGTATTAATAATGAAAACTTGTCCTTAGATAATGTACTGTTGATATTGGGATCTGTTAACATTGTCTTTCTCCGAAAAAGAGGGATATTGGAGCTATTCAAGAACAATACAAATATATAAGGGGAAAAACATTAGCTCAACAGTTTCACAAAGCTAGAAAGAATCATGAGCAGTATGAAAAGACAAGGAAAGAAAGGACCACAAACAATACAGGTCAATTCAACATTAGATGAGGTAATATCTGCAGCTGATGGAATGTCAGACAAAGAGTTCAGGATATACATGCTTCAGATGATCTGGAGTCTCAAGGAAGACATTATCCATCAAATTCAGACAATGAAAAATCACTTGGACAATGAATTACATAAACAAATCCAAGAAGCAAAAGATCAACTCTATAGGGAGATAGAGGATATAAAAAACAAACAAACAGAAATCCTGGAAATGCAGGAAACAATAAACCAAATTAAAAACTCAAATGAGAGTATTACCAGCAGAGTTGAACACTTGGAAGATAGAACTTCAGACAACGAAGACAAAGTTTTTCAACTTGAAAAGAACATAGACAGCTCAGCGAGAATGTTAAGAAATCATGAGCAGAACATCCAAGAATTATGGGATAACATCAAGAAACCAAACCTAAGAGTTATTGGGATACAAGAGGGTACAGAGGTCCAAACCAAGGGAATGAGTAATCTATTCAATGAAATAATACTAGAAAACTTCCCAGACTTAAAGAATGAAAAAGAAATCCAAATACTAGAAGCCTACAGGACACCGAATATACAAAATCATAAGAGATCCACACCAAGACATATAATAATGAAGATGCCCAACATACAGAATAAGGAGAGAATCTTAAAAGCCACAAGAGAGAGGAAGCAGATTACATTTAAGGGTAAACCAATCAGGATAACTGCTGATCTTTCAACACAGACTCTGAAAGCTAGAAGATCCTGGAACAACATATTTCAAACGCTGAAAGAAAAAGGGTTCCAACCAAGAATCATGTATCCAGCGAAATTAAGCTTCAGGATTGAAGATGAAATAAAAATCTTCCACGATAAGCAAAAGTTAAAAGAATTTGCAGCTAGAAAACCAGCTCTTCAAAACATCCTTGGCAAAACATTACAGGAAGAGGAAATGAAAAATAACAATGAAAGCCAACAACGGGAGGTAGTACAATAAAGGAAAAACTAAGCATAGAGGAAAAACTAATCATGTTAAGTATCATACATAACCAAATATGGCTGGAAATACAAACCATATCTCAATAGTAACCCTAAATGTTAATGGCTTAAATGCACCAATCAAAAGACATAGGCTAGCAGAATGGATTAAAAAAAAAGATCCAACAATATGCTGCCTACAGGAGACTCATCTGATAGGAAAAGGCATACACAGACTGAAGGTGAAAGGTTGGGAAAAATCATATCACTCATACGGACCCCGGAAGCAAGCAGGGGTGTCCATACTTGTATCAAATAAAATAGACTTCAAGCCAAAGTTAATCAAAAGGGATAAACAAGGACAATACATACTGCTCAAGGGAACCATACACCAACAAGACTTGACGATCATTAATATATATGCCCCAAACAATGGTGCAGCTACGTTCATCAAACAAACTCTTCTCAAGTTCAAGAGTCTAATAGACCACAACACAATAATCATGGGAGATTTTAATACACCTCTCTCACCAATGGACAGATCTTCCAAACAAAAATTGAATAAAGAAACCATAGAGCTCAATAATACAATAAATAACTTAGACTTAATTGATATATACAGAATATACCACCCAACATCAAGCGGATACACTTTCTTCTCAGCAGCACATGGATCCTTCTCAAAAATAGACCATATATTATGTCACAGGGCAAAGCTTAGCAATTACAAAGGAGTTGAGATACTACCATGCATTTTATCTGATCATAATGGAATGAAATTGGAAATCAATAATAAAATGAGAAAGGAAAAACCCTACATCACATGGAGATTAAACAATATGCTACTGAATGAACAAAGGGTTACAGAAGACATCAAAGAGGAAATTAAAAAATTCTTAGAGGTAAACGAAAACTCAGAAACAACATATCGAAATCTTTGGGACACTATGAAAGCAGTACTAAGAGGAAAATTCATTTCATGGAGTTCATTCCTTAAAAGAAGGAAAAGCCAACAAATAAATGACCTCATACTACACCTCAAAGCCTTAGAAAAAGAAGAACAAATCAGCAGCAAATACAGTAGAAGGCAAGAAATAATTAAAATTAGAGCAGAAATCAATGAAATCGAAACAAAAGAAACAATCGAAAAAATTGACAAAACTAAAAGTTGGTTCTTTGAAAAATTAAATAAGATTGATAGACCACTAGCCACACTAACAAAGAGAAGAAGAGAGAGAACCCAAATTACTAGCTTACGGGATGAAAAAGGCAACATCACAACAGACAATTCAGAAATACAGACGATAATTAGAAATTATTTTGAAACCCTATACTCTAATAAAATAGAAGATAGTGAAGGCATAGATAAATTCCTTGAGACATATGAACTACCCAGATTGAATCAGGAAGATATAAACAACCTAAACAGATCAATATCAAGGGAGGAAATAGAAGAAGCCATCAAAAGACTACCAACCAAGAAAAGTCCAGGACCGGATGGATATACAGCAGAGTTTTACAAAACATTTAAAGAGGAACTAATACCAATACTCCATAATCTATTTCAGGAGATAGAAAAAGAGGGAGAACTCCCAAATTCATTCTATGAGGCCAATATCACCCTGATTCCCAAACCAGAGAAGGACACCTCAAAGAAAGAAAACTACAGACCAATATCCCTAATGAATTTAGATGCAAAAATCCTCAACAAAATTCTGGCAAATCGTATACAAAAACATATAAAAAAGATTGTGCACCATGATCAAGTAGGATTCATCCCTGGGATGCAAGGCTGGTTCAATATACGGAAATCAATAAACGTTATTCACCACATCAATAGACTTAAAGATAAGAACCATATGATCATCTCGGTGGACGCAGAAAAAGCATTCGACAAAGTACAGCATCCCTTTATGTTCAAAACATTAGAAAAACTAGGGATAACAGGAACTTACCTCAAAATTATAAAAGCTATATATGCTAAGCCTCAGGCTAGCATCATTCTAAATGGAAAAAAACTGAAGGCATTCCCTCTAAAATCTGGAACAAGACAGGGATGCCCTCTCTCACCACTTCTATTCAATATAGTTCTCGAAACACTGGCCAGAGCAATTAGACAGACGAAAGAAATTAAAGGCATAAAAATAGGAAAAGAAGAACTTAAATTATCACTGTTTGCGGATGATATGATCCTATACCTAGAAGACACAAAAGGGTCTACAAAGAAACTACTAGAGCTAATAAATAAATTCAGCAAAGTGGCTGGATATAAAATCAACACGCATAAATCAAAGGCATTCCTGTATATCAGCGACAAATCTTCTGAACTGGAAATGAGGACATCTACCCCATTCACAATATCCTCAAAAAAAATAAAATACTTGGGAATCAACCTAACAAAAGAGGTGAAAGATTTATACAATGAAAACTACAGAACCCTAAAGAGAGAAATAGAAGAAGATCTCAGAAGATGGAAAAATATACCCTGTTCATGGATAGGCAGAACTAACATCATCAAAATGGCAATATTACCAAAAGTTCTCTATAGGTTCAATGCAATGCCAATCAAAATCCCAACGGCATTTCTTGTAGAAATAGATAAAGCAATCATGAAATTCATATGGAAAAATAAAAGACCCAGAATAGCAAAAGCAATTCTAAGCAGGAAGTGTGAATCAGGAGGTGTAGCGATACCAGATTTCAAACTGTACTACAAAGCAATAGTAACAAAAACAGCATGGTACTGGTACCAAAACAGGCGGGTGGACCAATGGTATAGAATAGAGGACACAGAAACCAATCCACAAAATTACAACTATCTTATATTTGATAAAGGGGCTAAAAGCATGCAATGGAGGAAGGATAGCATCTTCAACAAATGGTGCTGGGAAAACTGGAAATCCATATGCAATAAAATGAAACTGAATCCCCTCCTCTCGCCATGCACAAAAGTTAACTCAAAATGGATCAAGGACCTTGATATCAAATCAGAGACTATGCGTCTGATAGATGAAAAGGTTGGCTCCGATCTACATATTGTGGGGTCGGGCTCCAAATTCCTTAATAGGACACCCATAGCACAAGAGTTAAAAACAAGAATCAACAAATGGGGCTTACTTAAACTAAAAAGTTTTTTCTCAGCAAGAGAAACAATAAGAGAGGTAAATAGGGAGCCTACATCATGGGAACAAATTTTTACTCCTCACACTTCAGATAGAGCCCTAATATCCAGAGTATACAAAGAACTCAAAAAATTAAACAATAAGAAAACAAATAACCCAATCAACAAATGGGCCAAAGACCTGAACAGACACTTCTCAGAGGAGGACATACAATCAATCAACAAGTACATGAAAAAATGCTCACCATCTCTAGCAGTCAGAGAAATGCAAATCAAAACCATCCTAAGATACCATCTCACTCCAGTAAGATTGGCAGCCATTATGAAGTCGAACAATAACAAGTGCTGGCGAGGATGTGGGGAAAAGGGTACTCTTATACATTGCTGGTGGGACTGCAAAATGGTGAGGCCAATATGGAAAGCAGTATGGAGATTCCTGGGAAAGCTGGGAATGGAACCACCATTTGACCCAGCTATTGCCCTTCTCGGACTATTCCCTGAAGACCTCAAAAGAGCGTACTACAGGGATACTGCCACATCGATGTTCATAGCAGCACAATTCACAATAGCTAGACTGTGGAACCAACCCCGATGCCCCTCAATAGATGAATGGATAAAAAAAATGTGGCATTTATACACAATGGAGTACTACGCAGCACTAAGAAATGACAAAATCATGGAATTTGCAGGGAAATGGATGGCACTAGAGCAGATTATGCTAAGTGAAGCTAGCCAATCCCTAAAAAACAAATGCCAAATGTCTTCTTTGATATAATGAGAGCAATCAAGAACAGAGCAGGGAGGAAGAGCAGGAGGAAAAGATTAACATTAAGCAGAGTCATGAAGTGGGAGGGAAAGGGAGAGAAAAGGGAAATTGCTTGGAAATGGAAGGAGACCCTCATTGTTATACAAAATTACATATAAGAGTTTGTGAGGGGAATGGGAAAAAAATAAGAAGAGAAATGAATTACAGTAGATGGGGTAGAGAGAGAAGATGGGAGGGGAGGGGAGGGGGGATAGTAGAGGATAGGAAAGGTAGCAGAATACAACAGTTACTATTATGGTATTATGTAAAAATGTGGATGTGTAACCGATGTGATTCTGAAATCTTGGTAATGTTTTGAATAAAAAAAAAAAGAAAAAGAAAAAAAAAAGAAATAAAATTTGTGATTTTTTAGGAGTATCATTTATGCAAACATTTTTTAAAATGTAGAAAGACTATATATTTTTAAATATATATATATATATTTATATTTATATATAAAGATAGATAGACTTTTATTTTATTTATTTATATGTGGTACTGAGAATCGAACCCAGTGCCTCACACATGCCAGGCAAGTGCACTACCGCTGAGCCCCAGCCCCAGCCTCCAGAAAGACTATATTTTAAAGACAGAACAAATATATTTTAAGTGATACTGGGGATTGAACCTATAGGTGCTCTACTACTGAGCTATATCAACTACACTTTATTTTTATTTTGAGATAGGGTCTCACTAATGTGCCCAGGCTAACCTTGAACTTAAAAACCTCTTGCCTCAGAATCTGGAGTTGCTAAAATTACAGGTAAGCGCCCTGCATCCTGCAAAATGTCTTTTAAAATTTTATTTCTTTTTTCATTTGATACTGGGGATTGAACCCAGGGGTGCTTAACCATTGAACTACATCCCCAGGCCTTTTTAAATTTTTAATTTTGGGACAGGATCTCACTAAATTGCTGAGGGGCTCAATAACTTGGTGAGACTGGCTTTGAACTTGTAATCCTCCTTCCTTAGCCTCCTGAACCACTGAGATTACAGGCATGTGCCACCACTTCCAGCTCAGCATCTGTTTTAAAAATAAAACCAATTCTACCTGTTTCAAAATATTTGTGGCAAATCATTGGACAATTAATTCTCCCATCTACCAAAAAAAAAAAAAAAAAAAAAAAAAACTGCTTGACCTAGAACATTTTTAGAGTCCCTTATTAATAAAATATTGTATATTTTCTAATTTGGTGAAATTATAAGTATTTACTTATTCACTAAACAATTACTTTAGCACTTCTTTATATGTCATCCACTGTGTCATCATCGGAATGTAGTGAGGAACAAATGGAGATCTAATTCGTGACACTTCAATAAGGTCCAAATTCCCTGAAATTAGATGGTTGTCAGTCACTCCAGGATGCTAGATTGGAACTGAAATATTGTCTCTTGAATAAAATACTCCAAATGAAAGCATTAGGGTCTGTATTAGTTATTATCATTATCATTTCCTGGTCCTTTTTATTAATATTATTGTATCTTAATGAAGGCATGGGTTAAAAGAAATGAGTTTCTGAGCTTGGTGCCTGATTTTTTTTTAATCTTTAAAAAAGGAAGTACAGTAAATAACATCTTTTCTTAACCGAGAAAGGCTCAAAGAATGAAGTAACCTAATTAAAGTCATGTTGCTAGAAGTAGTGAAAAGCATTAAAAAACAAGTTTATGCAGCTCCAAATGATCACATTTTTTCATTACTCTATGCTTCATTCAAAAAGAGAAATCTTTGGAGTTGTGTTTACCAAAGTCGTTGTGTGGAACACTAATGAGGCAAGATGTTCTCATGTATAAATAGATGCCATGGTCAAACAACTTTGGGAAATGCCAAGCATATTAAAGGTAGAGGAGTATTACATAAAAGAAATATTTAATTTTATTTAATTAGCTTTTGCCAAACTCCTTTGACTATCAAACTTAGATTATTTTTTTCATTTGACATTTGCTAACCTATCTTGAAATTAAAAGAATGTGGCATATGCTTACATGACTGAAAGAAAAGGAGAGCTTTCAAGTGGAAATTGAGTTTATAAGGTAATTTAAAAAGCAGTAGCTATGAAAGAAACATTTTCAAAAGATGCAGTCTGTGTTCCCAGTGTAGCTTTTTTTTTTTTTTTTTTTTTTTCCCTCAGTGTATAGGGGTTTTGTGGGTAGGTGGAGAGAATCAAGGGCAAAAAGGGGAAAGAGACATAAAATAACACAGCCATATATTTTCAATGTAAACTTTTAGTGATTCATGGGCCTCTGATGAACATTAAGATTTAGACAGGATGAGAAGAGGCTGGGAGACCCTGAAAGGGAGAGCAAAGAAAGGATTCTTAGGAAGTATGTAGTGAAATAAAATAGGACAGGTAGGGTTGGTCCATACTATAAGCAATCATTCAGAACTCAGTCTCTTGGTAATGATGGAAATATTAAAATCTGCAAGACCATGTAGAAAGTTGACTAATCTGAATAATAATGAGATAGATTTTTAAATTTTACAGTCAGAAGTTTTTTGTTTGTTTTTGGTGGTAGTGGGGAATTGAACCCAGGGGTACTTTACAACTGAGCTCATCCCCAGTTCTTTTTATTGATTGATTAATTGATTGATTGGGGTGGGGAAACAGGGTCTTGATTAAGTTGTTTAGGGACTTGCAGTAGCTAAGGCTGACTTCCAACTTGCCACCCTCCTGCCTCAGCTTCCTGGGATTACAGGCGTGTGTCTCCACCCTGGTTTCAGAAGGGATTTTACAGCAAGGTTAATAAATGTCTTTTTATGAATCAGTCAATCCTCTGATCCAGTTCCTGTTACTCCAAAGGATGTTTGACTTTCATCTCACACAGCTCACCAGACAGCACACCTGGGTTGAAAATTGTCTTTTGACTGCTAAGAACAGCACTTAAGAATTGAGCATAAAGTAGTTTCAAAAGATGGAAGTGTACAATGGGGAGCAAAGCAAGAACATAAATCAGCATATATGAGAGAAGGATGTTTTCTGTTTGAAGAGGTCCATTGGGTTGTAGGTGTCTGAGGTAGAGCATGCCCAGCATCCCCTTCCTCACACAGAAAATTAAGACAACTTACAATAAGCAAAAACCTCTTTTATTTTTGTATCGGGGATTGAACCCAGGCGTGCTTAACTACTGAGCTACACCCTCAGCTCCTTTTTATATTTTATTTAGAGACAGGGTCTTGCTGAGTTGCTTAGGGCCTCGCTAAATTGCCAAGGCTGGCTTTTAACTTGCAATCCTCCTGTCTCAGCCTCCTGAGACGCTAGTAATCACAGGTTTGCGCCAGGGCACCCTGCTAAAGAAAAAACTTTTATTGCATAAGTGGGAGGAGGTACTCTTTTAACTCCTCTTTTTTTTGTGTGTGGTGGACACCGCCCCCGCCCCCCCCCCCCAAAGGGGCCTGTTAGAATCCTCACTCTACCTCGTTTTTATTCGATTTACCACTTAGTATATTTGATTTACTACTTAGTATTACACATATTTGGTGCTGGGACTAGTTTTTTTTTTTTTTTTTTTAGTTGACGATGGACGGTTTATTTATTTATATATGCGGTGCTGAGAACGGAACCTGTTATTCACGCATGCTAGGAAAGCGCTCCACCACTGATCCACGAACCCAACCCTGCTGGGACTCGTTTTTTGTTTTTTGTTTTTTTTAAACAGTAGCTTCCTATAATTTTATGTGGTGCTGAGGGTCTAACCCAGTGCCTCACACGTGTGAGGAAAGCCCTTTACTACTGAGCCCCAGCCCCAGCCCTCTGCTAGGATTAGATTTAAAGGAAGATACAAACCAAAAATGGTAAGAGATTTGGGGTAATTTCTCTATTATCTATATTATTATTTTGGTGCTGGGGATTGAACCGAGGACCTCTTGCACACCGGGCACGCGCTCTACCACAGCTATACCTTCAGCTCCAAGCAAATTTTTGACGAAAAACATTAGGCTAGGCGGCACCTTCGGCCGTGAAAACAGGGTAGAATATCTGAAGAAACACGTAGGAAAGGCAAAAAGCTTTTCCCTAGAGGTCTGGAGGCCCGCTTTTGGAATGGAAAGTCAGGACATAGGACGAAAAACAGGGTAAATATATCTGCCAATGGGGAAAAGATTACCACCCGTCCGCCAGCAGGATGCGCGAGAAGATAACGCCGGGACTCTCTCCCGCAAGACACCTTAGCCAGCAGCAGAAGCAGCGAGTCCCGCCGGGCGCGACCTCGGGCGAAAACTACCACTCCCGACGCCACACCCCGCGCGCAGGCCGGGCCGCCGGAGCCGGTCGACGCGCAGGGCACTATGGGGTTTGTAGTCTTTCTCCCCCTTAGTTCATCCAAGGCCGGGAGATCCTAGTTTTTGTAAACTAGCCGCTCTTCCAGATGCAGCTTCTTTTCCTCTTCCTCCCGCCGAACTTACTTTCACGGGAAGTTTGAAAATTCCCGCGGAGCCGGCGCGCGAGGTCGGAACCCTCGCGAGAACTTGGTCTCCGTAGCCGCGATCTCCTCTTCTCTTCTCCTCCTCCTCTCCTCCTCCTCTGCCCTCCTCCTCCCTTTCCCCTCCCCTTCCCTCCCCTCTCGGGTGTGTGTGGGACTCCGTCTGTCCGCCCAGGGTAATACGCAGAGGACCGCCGGCGCTGTCCAAGACTAGGCGGCAGAGTCGCGTGGGGCAAGACTCAGCACCAAGGCGGGGCAGTGTCTGCGTTTTAGCCGCTGAGCAGTGTGCAGGCCTGCAGCCGGCGAAAGCACTCTCGTGGGGGGCGGGTGTGTGTGGCTCTGAGGTGGCCGGGAGGTCGTAGGCCGACAAGCAGAGAAGCAGCTTCCGCGGGGCGGAGGCGTGTGTGCCCAGCCCGTGTTTCCCGGGAGATGCTGTGACGGGCCCGCGCGGAGGAGCTCACGCCTGGCCTCGCGCCCCCCGGGACTCGGCGGCCGGGTCACCCGCCCTTCTCAGGTAGGGGGAAGGGAAGGCGGGGGTTGGGCCGCGCGGCGGAGGGCGGGTCGGCGCGGCCTGGGCCCGGCTTGTCCCCGCGCGGCGCCTCGTGGGGCCTAGGCCGGACGCATGCCCGCGCGGAACGGGCCCGAGGGGGCGGACGCGAGCGGCGGCGGTTGCTGCACGCTCCAGCGTTCGACCGTTGTGTTATATAACCTACTTCGAGATGGAGTGGCGGCACATGGCGGCTGCGGCGGACTGTCTCGGTGTTCGTTTCCCGCCCTGGCAGCGGGATCCTGACCCGCCCGGGACGGCTTCTTCACTGTTGTTGCCCGGTGCGGTTGAAACCTTGGCGGGCCTTCCCCCCGGGGAGGCTGCTGGCTCTCTGAGTTTGTCTTTAGTTGGCCTGTATTCCACACGTTCCTGGGCCTGCCTCCGGTGAGTCCGGGGCAGGGAAGAAAGTTTGTCCCGATATTGGAAAACGTGTGGCGTGCATTGAGCGAACCCTGATAAAGGAGACTTCCAATTAATAGGAGGGCTTGCAGTGGGGGTTTTATGTTTTTGTTTTCTGGGTAATGGGGACCAAACCCAGGGGCGCTTTACCATTGAGCTACATCCCCAGCCTTTAAAAGTTTTTAATGGTTTTATGTTTCTTTTTGGGGGGCCGGGGGTGAGTCCCGAGGATTGAAAACAGGGGCGCTATACCAATAAGCCACATACAGCCCTTTTCATTTTTTAAATTTTAATATCTGAGGTCGGTAAATTGCTGAAGCTGGCCTCGAACTTGCGATCCTACTGCCTCAGCCTCCAGACTCATTGGGATACCATTCCCATCAGAGTTTTCCTTTTTTTTGTACCGATTGAAACCAGGGGCACTTCACCACTAAGCCACATTCCAGCACAGTCACATCTCTTTTTATTTTGAGACAGGGTCTCCTTAAGTTGGACGACTCCTTTTGAGACAGGGTGTGTGTGTGTGTGTGTGTGTGTGTGTGTGTGTGTATACTAGGATTGAATGTCGGGGCGCTTTACCACTGAGCTGTACCCCCATCCCTTTTAAATTTCTATTTTGAGACAGTCTACCTATGTTGCTTAGGGTCTGGCCAAGTGGCTGAGGCTGACCTCAAACACGCCTTCCTCAAGTCACAGAGGCTGAACTGCACAGGGCTGAACTATTACTTTTGCTATGGTTCACTTGTTTTGTTTTATGAGGGGATATGTTAATTTTGTTATGAAATACAAGGAAGTTCAAACTAAAGGTATGCAGTTGTAGGAAAGGAGCTTTCTTTTGTTTATTTTTTTAAAAATATTATTTTTAGTTGTAGTGGACACCATACCTTTATTTTATTTTTATGTGGTTCTGAGGACTTGAACCCAGGGTCTGGCGCATGCAAGGCCAGCGCTCTACTGCTGAGCCACAACCCCAGCCCTGTTTTTTTTTTTTTTTTATTTTTGATAGTGGATATCAACCAGGGCCTTGCACGTTATAAACATGCACTGCACTGCCTGTCTACGAATTTTTTTATAGAATTAAATACTTGGAGAAATGGTTGAAAGTGTATATAAGAAAACGTAGGTCCTCTGGAAACTCTGAACTTGAGTTTCCTCTTGATATTCTAGAGTCCATGAATGTTAAGAACTGTCTTTGTGAACTTTCATTTTAAAGGGTCTATAAGGAGAGACAAAATTAGTTGTGAGTTTACCTATTTTGGAGGATTCTACCAGGGAGGACAAGTGTGGGAAGTGTTATGGGAAATACACATTCTCATTGTATTGTGACTTTTTATTTTTTGATTTTTCACTATTTTTAGTTTTAGATAGACACAATATTTATTTTTTAAAATGTTTTTTTAGTTGTTGATGGATCTTTATTTTATTTACTTATATGTGGTGCTGAGGATCCAAGACAGTGCCCCATACAAGCTGGGTGAAAGCTGTACCACCACCAAGTTACAAAAGTTCAGGCTCCTGTACTGTGACTTTTGATACTAGTTTTTAATATTTGTTCAGTAGTGTCATTGGTTCCCAAAACAGCATTCTTATTATTGTCATTTTGTTACTGGTGATAAAACCCAGGGGCACTTTACCCTTAGCTACATCCTTAACCCTCTATATTGTTTTTGAGACCAGGTCTCACTAGTTGCTTAGGGCCCTGGCTAAGTCACTGAGGTTGGCCTTGAATTTCTGATCCTTTTGCCTCAGCATCCAAAGTCACAGGAATTACAGGCATGGCTCTGCTCCAGAGAAACTATTTCTTTTACTATTGGTTCACTGGTTTTGTTTTGTGAAGGAATATGTTAATCTTGTTATGAGAGCCAAAGAGGTTCAAACTAGAGGTGTACAGTTATAGGAAAGGAGCGTTATTTTGTTTTTGTTTACTTTTGACGGTCGATGTCGAACCCTGGCCTCGCGCGCGCGTTCTAAGCGCGCACTTACTGCCCGACCGCCATGTTTTTTTAAATAGTTGGAGAAACGGTTGCGAGTGTGTGAGCTCTTAGTAGAAAACGGATGTCCTTTGGAAACTCTGAACTTGAGTTTGCCCTTGATATCCTCTAGTGTGTGAATTTAAGAACTGTCTTTTGTGAACTTGGATGGCCTAGGGTCTGTGAGAGAGTCGAAATTACTGGTAAGTTTAAGTGTTTTGGAGGATTTAGCAGGTGTGTTAAATGTTAACGGGAAATTCGCATTCTCGCTTGTTGTGACTTATTTATTTTGTTTTTAGAGTTTTAGTTTGAAATACACAAAATACCTTTAAAAGTTTATTTTTGCGAATTGCGGAGGGATCAAATGCAGTGTTTCATACATGCTGGACAACGGACTCTAGTACAGAGCTATAAGTGCTGGCCCATATACTGTGACTTTTATTTTAATTTTATTTTTTTATTATTGGTTTTAGGGATTGACCTTAGGGTTATTGGACCACTGAGCTGCATCTCCTATTAGTCAAACTCTCTGAGTTGCCTAGCACCTAGCCCTTGCTAAGGCTGGCTTTGAACTTGGGATCCTCCTGTCTTAACCTCCCTAGCTTCTGGGATTATAGGTGTTCGAAGCAGCTCCCGGCCCTCGATATCCTACAATCTGAATTTTAAGAATTGTCTTTTGTGAACTTCGATTACAGAGGGTCTATGAGGAGAGTCGAAGTGACTGGTAACTTTACCTGTTTCGGAGGACTTTATTAGGGAGGAGATAAGCGTGCTACGTGTTAAGGAAATTCCCCAGTCTCTGTAGGGGCTGTGACTTTTTTCTTTTTTAAATTTAGTTGTAGATAGACACAATGCTGTTATTTTATTTATTTTTATGCGGTGCGGAAGGATCTAAGGCAGTGCTTGACAGAAGCTGAGATCTGTGTAACTTTTTTAAAAAATTTTTATTAATTTTTTTGTGGTGCTGAGCATCCAATCTAGTGCCTTACATGTGCTAGCCAAGCACTCTGCTGGTGAGCTACAGCCATAGCCCCCTGTGTGCCTTTGAATACCAGTTTTTCAATATTGTACTGAAGTGTCATTGGTTTCCAAAACAACATGATTATTATTGTCATTTTGTTACTGGGGACAGAACCCAGGGACAGTTTACCACTTAGCTGCATCCTAGCCCTTTATGTTATTTTTCAGACAGGGTATCACTTAGTTGTTTAGGCTCTCAAAAGTTGCTGAGGCTGGCCTCGAACTTGTGATCCTCCTGCTCAGACTCAGATCACTGGGATTCCAGGCGTGACCACCACACAGGGCTGAATGATTATTTTGCTGTTGCTGCACTGGATTCGTTTTGTGAATGGATACGTTAATTTTGTTATGAGCGCCAAAGAGGTTCAAACTAGAGGTGTACAGTTATAGGAAAGGAGCGTTATTTTGTTTTTGTTTACTTTTGACGGTCGATGTCGAACCCGGGCCTCGCGCGCGCGTTCTAAGTGCGCACTTACCGCCCGACCGCCATGTTTTTTTAAATAGTTGGAGAAACGGTTGCGAGAGTGTGAGCTCTTAGTAGAAAACGGATGTCCTTTGGAAACTCTGAACTTGAGTTTGCCCTTGATATCCTCTAGTGTGTGAATTTAAGAACTGTCTTTTGTGAACTTGGATGGCCTAGGGTCTGTGAGAGAGTCGAAATTACTGGTAAGTTTAAGTGTTTTGGAGGATTTAGCAGGTGTGTTAAATGTTAACGGGAAATTCGCATTCTCGCTTGTTGTGACTTATTTATTTTGTTTTTAGAGTTTTAGTTTGAAATACACAAAATACCTTTAAAAGTTTATTTTTGCGAATTGCGGAGGGATCAAATGCAGTGTTTCATACATGCTGGACAACGGACTCTAGTACAGAGCTATAAGTGCTGGCCCATATACTGTGACTTTTATTTTAATTTTATTTTTTTATTATTGGTTTTAGGGATTGACCTTAGGGTTATTGGACCACTGAGCTGCATCTCCTATTAGTCAAACTCTCTGAGTTGCCTAGCACCTAGCCCTTGCTAAGGCTGGCTTTGAACTTGGGATCCTCCTGTCTTAACCTCCCTAGCTTCTGGGATTATAGGTGTTCGAAGCAGCTCCCGGCCCTCGATATCCTACAATCTGAATTTTAAGAATTGTCTTTTGTGAACTTCGATTACAGAGGGTCTATGAGGAGAGTCGAAGTGACTGGTAACTTTACCTGTTTCGGAGGACTTTATTAGGGAGGAGATAAGCGTGCTACGTGTTAAGGAAATTCCCCAGTCTCTGTAGGGGCTGTGACTTTTTTCTTTTTTAAATTTAGTTGTAGATAGACACAATGCTGTTATTTTATTTATTTTTATGCGGTGCGGAAGGATCTAAGGCAGTGCTTGACAGAAGCTGAGATCTGTGTAACTTTTTTAAAAAATTTTTATTAATTTTTTTGTGGTGCTGAGCATCCAATCTAGTGCCTTACATGTGCTAGCCAAGCACTCTGCTGGTGAGCTACAGCCATAGCCCCCTGTGTGCCTTTGAATACCAGTTTTTCAATATTGTACTGAAGTGTCATTGGTTTCCAAAACAACATGATTATTATTGTCATTTTGTTACTGGGGACAGAACCCAGGGACAGTTTACCACTTAGCTGCATCCTAGCCCTTTATGTTATTTTTCAGACAGGGTATCACTTAGTTGTTTAGGCTCTCAAAAGTTGCTGAGGCTGGCCTCGAACTTGTGATCCTCCTGCTCAGACTCAGATCACTGGGATTCCAGGCGTGACCACCACACAGGGCTGAATGATTATTTTGCTGTTGCTGCACTGGATTCGTTTTGTGAATGGATACGTTAATTTTGTTATGAGCGCCAAAGAGGTTCAAACTAGAGGTGTACAGTTATAGGAAAGGAGCGTTATTTTGTTTTTGTTTACTTTTGACGGTCGATGTCGAACCCGGGCCTCGCGCGCGCGTTCTAAGTGCGCACTTACCGCCCGACCGCCATGTTTTTTTAAATAGTTGGAGAAACGGTTGCGAGAGTGTGAGCTCTTAGTAGAAAACGGATGTCCTTTGGAAACTCTGAACTTGAGTTTGCCCTTGATATCCTCTAGTGTGTGAATTTAAGAACTGTCTTTTGTGAACTTGGATGGCCTAGGGTCTGTGAGAGAGTCGAAATTACTGGTAAGTTTAAGTGTTTTGGAGGATTTAGCAGGTGTGTTAAATGTTAACGGGAAATTCGCATTCTCGCTTGTTGTGACTTATTTATTTTGTTTTTAGAGTTTTAGTTTGAAATACACAAAATACCTTTAAAAGTTTATTTTTGCGAATTGCGGAGGGATCAAATGCAGTGTTTCATACATGCTGGACAACGGACTCTAGTACAGAGCTATAAGTGCTGGCCCATATACTGTGACTTTTATTTTAATTTTATTTTTTTATTATTGGTTTTAGGGATTGACCTTAGGGTTATTGGACCACTGAGCTGCATCTCCTATTAGTCAAACTCTCTGAGTTGCCTAGCACCTAGCCCTTGCTAAGGCTGGCTTTGAACTTGGGATCCTCCTGTCTTAACCTCCCTAGCTTCTGGGATTATAGGTGTTCGAAGCAGCTCCCGGGCCTCGATATCTTACAATCTGTGAATTTTAAGAATTGTCTTTTGTGAACTTCGATTACAGAGGGTCTATGAGGAGAGTCGAAGTGACTGGTAACTTTACCTGTTTCGGAGGACTTTATTAGGGAGGAGATAAGCGTGCTACGTGTTAAGGAAATTCCCCAGTCTCTGTAGGGGCTGTGACTTTTTTCTTTTTTAAATTTAGTTGTAGATAGACACAATGCTGTTATTTTATTTATTTTTATGCGGTGCGGAAGGATCTAAGGCAGTGCTTGACAGAAGCTGAGATCTGTGTAAC
This sequence comes from Callospermophilus lateralis, assembly GCF_048772815.1. Lineage (NCBI taxonomy): Eukaryota > Metazoa > Chordata > Mammalia > Rodentia > Sciuridae > Callospermophilus > Callospermophilus lateralis. The sequence goes on along the minus strand of NC_135317.1, from coordinate 57,375,985 downwards.
TTTTAAAAAAAATTTTTATTTATTAATTTTTTTGTGGTGCTGAGCATCCAATCTAGTGCCTTACATGTGCTAGCCAAGCACTCTGCTGGTGAGCTACAGCCATAGCCCCCTGTGTGCCTTTGAATACCAGTTTTTCAATATTGTACTGAAGTGTCATTGGTTTCCAAAACAACATGATTATTATTGTCATTTTGTTACTGGGGACAGAACCCAGGGACAGTTTACCACTTAGCTGCATCCTAGCCCTTTATGTTATTTTTCAGACAGGGTATCACTTAGTTGTTTAGGCTCTCAAAAGTTGCTGAGGCTGGCCTCGAACTTGTGATCCTCCTGCTCAGACTCAGATCACTGGGATTCCAGGCGTGACCACCACACAGGGCTGAATGATTATTTTGCTGTTGCTGCACTGGATTCGTTTTGTGAATGGATACGTTAATTTTGTTATGAGCGCCAAAGAGGTTCAAACTAGAGGTGTACAGTTATAGGAAAGGAGCGTTATTTTGTTTTTGTTTACTTTTGACGGTCGATGTCGAACCCTGGCCTCGCGCGCGCGTTCTAAGCGCGCACTTACTGCCCGACCGCCATGTTTTTTTAAATAGTTGGAGAAACGGTTGCGAGTGTGTGAGCTCTTAGTAGAAAACGGATGTCCTTTGGAAACTCTGAACTTGAGTTTGCCCTTGATATCCTCTAGTGTGTGAATTTAAGAACTGTCTTTTGTGAACTTGGATGGCCTAGGGTCTGTGAGAGAGTCGAAATTACTGGTAAGTTTAAGTGTTTTGGAGGATTTAGCAGGTGTGTTAAATGTTAACGGGAAATTCGCATTCTCGCTTGTTGTGACTTATTTATTTTGTTTTTAGAGTTTTAGTTTGAAATACACAAAATACCTTTAAAAATTTATTTTTGCGAATTGCGGAGGGATCAAATGCAGTGCTTCATACATGCTGAGCAATCACTCTAGTACCGAGCCATATATGCAGGATCTGTACTGTGACTTCTATTTTTAATTTTTTGATTGTTGGTACCGGGATTGACCTCAGGGGTACTCAACCACTGAGCTACATCTGCGGTCCTGTTTTGTATTTTATTTAGGGACTGGGTTCTCACTGAGTTGCTTAGCACCTAGTGCTTGATGAGACTCGCTTTGTACTGGAGAATCCTCCTGTCTCAACCTCTGGAGCCCCTGAGATTACAGGAGTGCACCACTGCTGTTGGCCTGTACTGTGACTTTGGATACCAATTTTATACAATGTACTGAAGTGTCTCTAGTTCCCTTGACAACCTTATTATTGTTGTTATTGTTTTGGTAATGAGGTTGAACCTAGGGCACCTTACCACTTAGCTACTTCCTTAGTTTTCTATATTGTTTTAGAGACCGGGTCTCAGTTTCTTAGGCTCTCACTAAGTTGCTGAGCTGGCCTCATACTTGTGATCTTTCTGTCTCCGCATCCAAAGTTACTGGGATTACAGGTGTGACTGCGGCTCAGGGAAGCACAATTTGTTTTGCTATTGGTTCACTGGATTCGTCTTGAGAGCCAAGGAGGTTAAAACTAGAGGCCTACAGTTATAGGAAAGGAGCGTTATTTTGTTTTTGTTTACTTTTGACGGTTGATGTAGAACCCGGGCCTCGCGCATTTAAGCACGCACTTACCGCCCGACCGCCATGTTTGTTTTTAAATGGTTGGCGAAAAGGTTGCGAGTGTATGAGCTCTTAGTAGAAAATGAATGTCCTTTGGAAACTCTGAACTTGAGTTTGCCCTTGATATTCTCTAGTGTGTGAATTTTAAGAACTGTCTTTTGTGAACTTGGATAGCAAAGGATCTGTGAGGAGAGTCGAAATTACTGGTAAGTTTAAGTGTTTTGGAGGATTTTATCAGGGAGGACAGGTGTGCTAAGTGTTATGGGAATTCCACATTCTCTCTGTATGCACTGTGACTTTTTCTTTTTTAAATTTTAGTTGTAGATAAATGAAATAAAACTATTCTATTTTTGTGTGTTGCGGAGGGATGAACGGCAGTGCCTCATACATCCTGGCAAGCCCCCCCACCAGCAATCTGCAACTGCCAGCCCCATGTACAAGTGACTTTTGGATGCCGGGAGGAGCAGGGACTGAACTCGGGAGCTTTCGACCACTGTGCCACATTCCTAGCCCTATTTTGTATTGTATTTAGAGACAGGGACTCAGTGAGTTGTTTTAGTGCCTTACTGTTGGTGAGGCTGGCTTTGGACTCTCAATTCTCCTGCTTCAGCCTCCGGAGCCGATAGGAATACAAGGGTGCGTGCGCCACTACGCCCGGCTGTACAGTGAATTTTGATATCAAATTTTCAATAATGTACTGAAGTGTTACTAGTTCTCTAGACAACAATATTTTATTACTCTTTTTATTATTTGGTATTGAGGTTGAACCCAGGTGGCCTTTACACCTAGCTACATCCCTTGCCCCTTTATTATTTCTGAAACAAGGTCTCACTTGTTTAGGCCCTCCCTAAGGTGCTGAGCCAGGCCTGGGACTTTTTATTCTCCTCTGGGAGGTTTCAGCCTCTGGAGTAGCTGGGATTACAGACATCTGCCTGCCCCTGGCTCAACATGAGTATTTTGTACAAATTTTAAAAGATTACATAGCTACTTGGGGGACACAGACCATAAGAAATCAAGCATTGTGTATTCAGTTTGACAGTGTTGACTCACCCATATTCTCAGCTGTTCAGGAGGCTGAGGCAGAAGGATTGTGGTTCTAGTCCAGACTTAGCAATTTAGCCAGGCCCTAAGTATTTGAGAAGAGACCCTGTATACAAAATATTTTGTAGAAATTTTTGCTTAGTATGTGTCCAAATATAATTATTTTTTGTCTGTAGACAGTGTATTTATTGAGCAACTAGATTAGATTTTTTTTTTTTTTTTGATGAAGACTGGACCTAGAAGTGTTTTCCCACTGAGGCACATCCCAATTCTGTTATTTATTTATTTATATATTTTTTTGAGATAGGGTCTCACTAAATTGCTCTGGGTCTTGTCTTGCAAAATGTTCAAGTGTTATGGGAATTCCACATTCTCTCTGTATGCACTGTGACTTTTTTCTTTTTTAAATTTTAGTTGTAGATAAATGAAATAAAACTATTTTTCTTGAACTTGATGATTCTCATCTCACCCTCTTGAGTCTCTGGGATTATAGGCATGTACCACTGTGCCTGGCTCTGGACCTTCATCTTTGAGAATTTCTTAAGATTTCAAAGGATATTTGTTTTCTTCTGTGAGTTGCTTAGAGTTCTTCTACCAACCTGAGACTTATTACTTAATAATAAATTTTTCATATGAGGATTTTTGGATAACATAGGTTAGAGTCTGGTCAAAAATTTTTTGAAAACAATTTATTTTTCTATGTAAACTAAGAACCAAAGTCAAAGTAGACAGTTTTATGACTCTATCCCATTCAATAAGTGTTTGTTTTACATAAGATGATATGTAGCCCTGTGGAATTTAATAGGAGTGAGGAAAAAGATACTTTTATATTTTGATTAGCTTTTTTTTAAAAAAAAAAACAGCTAGGAAGGAAATCTAGTCTCATATATTGGAAACAAAAGATAATTTTAGATACTCTTTTTTTCTACCTAATAAAAGACATACCAAATTCAATTTCTAATATTTCTGTGGGTTTGGACATTTTTCAGGGAGTTTCTCTCTTTTTACTAAAGAGATAATTTAAAAAGATCCCGTTTTCTTGTGTGTGTGTGTGTATGTATATTCTTTGAAACTAGGTTAGAAAATAAGATAATTTACATTGAGCCAATTTTCAAAGAATCTAGGAAATAATATATATCCTTTGGATATGTGGCTTAATACGTTTTTGTTTTTTTAAGGCCATTTGGGAAATATTTTTTAGGAGAGAACACCTCATAGGTACAAATATTACATATTTTGCAATCAGGTTTTAGTTGTACCTTGTTCACTTTGTGTGGTGGCTTGCTTACTTGTTATATTCCTGCCTGGAAGTAATTAAGTATATTATACAATAGTATAAATGTATCATAATAATGTTATGTTTTAAAAATATTTACAGTGGAAGTATGCGAGACTTAACAGCTAAAGTGACTAGTGGTCTCCTGCAGTTCCCAGAGGTGACTATTCAAGCTCTTGGAGAAGATGAAATAATATTAGAATCTGTGCTTCGTGGAAAGTTTGCTGCAGGTAAAATAATGTTGCTGAAAGTTTACTCATTTGATTGACCTGTCAGATAAATAAATATTGTAGTTTTCTTAATGAAGGATTTTTAAAAAGGACATACAGTAAAGTCTCTTGTTGTTTTGTTTTGGTACCAAGAATTGAACCCAGGGATGCTTAACCCCACTGAGCCATACCCCAGACTTTTTAATTTATTTATTTTTTATTTTGAGACAAGGTTTTACTGAGTTTTTTTTAGGGCTTGTTAAATTGCTGAGACTGTCCTTGAACATGGAATCTTCTTAGCCTCTCAAGTTGCTGGGATTATAGTTGTGCACCTCCACGCCCAGCTTAAATTATTATAATGACTATAACTCCATATTCAACAACTGTATATTTCAGGACACATAAGCAGTGAATCTGTGATTGGCGGATTAGGGTTAATTTTTCCTTAAACCGTGTATGTGTGTGTGTGTAGCTTCTGTTATCAAATATCTGTATTTTTAAAGTAGAAATAATATAATAATCAGTAAAAGTTTTATTGGTGATGAGTTTGAAGATTAGAACCTAAACAGTCTTAGGAGTGGAAAAAATCTGTTTGTAATCCCTTGTTGATAAAAAATTTTTAGAAAGATTTATTTCCTAATTCTGCTAATATGAATAAGATCTTAGTATGTAGGTTTCAGATTGTGTAATACAGGAGAGAATCATACCAAAGTATGGAGGATTCTAAATTCAAGGCCAGCCTCAACAGTTTAGAAAGACATTGTTTCAAAATATAAAAAAGGTTAGGGTTTTATAGCTCAGTGGTAAAGTCCCCCTTGGGTCAATCTCCAGTACCAAAAAACCCAAAGAACAAAAGCAACTTTATTTATAAAGGTAGGATAGAAATCTGTTCTATTTAACCATTTTTCTTTGTAGCTGAGAATTACATAGGTGAAGTAACTTGATCAGATACCAAATGGCAGAAAAGAACTTTGAACCCTGGCATTCTGGGTCATCTCTATACCATGCTATTTTCTTAAACTAAAATTTGTACTACTATATAAAATGTATGTGTAGCTGCCTATCAGGATGCATCTCAAATTTAGTGTAAAGTTATCACCATTCATTTAGTTGTTCAAAGGAACATTCAGGGTCCATTCTTGGTTCTCTCCATATCTAGTTAGTCAACAAACTAATTATCTGAGATGATGTCTATCTCCAGTCAATCCATTTTTCTCTGTCCATTGCCACCAACCCGGATATTATCATCTCTTCAGGAATAGAATTGTTATATTTTATAACCACTGTAACTCCAAGTTTAAAATTTTTAAGTTGTAATGTAGTACTTAAAACACAAGTTTTAGAGTTAGACTTGATCTCCTTTAGAACTGTTTTACCTTAAAATTAACTGACTTTGTACAAGTTAAACTACATTAAACTTTAGTTGCCTTATCTCCGTAGTGAGCTTTGATGAGGAATAAATGCAAAAATGCTTATTTTATGTTTCACAAGTTTTGTTCTTTCTTTTCTACCATATTGTTTCTCAGTTTATGTGAGTGCATTGTGCGTTCAATTATTTTACTGTTTTTGAGGACCTTTCTGTTTTATAAATGCTTAAGTTTTAATTTGGAGATGATTTATAAAGGTTTGTGTAATGAGCTGTGTATTATATATTTATATGTAAAAGAGCTAACTGCTGTTGAGTTTTGTTGTATGCACACAATATTAAAATAAGAAATATTTTTGCTTTTTGTTCCCCCTTAGGGAAAAATGGACTTGCTTGCTTGGCTTGTGGTCCACAACTTGAGGTAGTAAACTCTGTAACAGGAGAGCGGTTGTCTGCATATAGATTCAGTGGAGTAAATCAACAGCCTCCTGTAGTCCTTGCAGTTAAAGAATTCTTTTGGCAAAAGAGAAGTGGATTGTTAATAGGATTGGAAGAAGCAGAAGGAAGTGTTCTTTGTCTTTATGACCTTGGTGTATCAAGAGTGGTTAAAGCAGTTGTTCTTCCTGGAAGGGTAGGTACTGTTTCAGATACCTGGATAGTCTGTTTTCAAAAGTTGTTTACAGGAATGTGTTTACTTTGAGAGAATTCATTGCTACTGTACACTTATCAGTGTACTTTTATGTAAATGTGTTATTCTTCAATAAAAATTACAAAATAAAAGAGTTCAAGATGCTCTTACCATCAAAGGAACTTAATATTTAAATATAACTTTCTATTTTTCAGAATTAGAAAATTCTGAAGTAAAAATAGTTATGAATGATAGTATTCTAATACTTGTTTATGTGAAAAATATCACTTGTGTCTTGTTTTTATCTCCAGTTGTGTTCTATAAGGGCCCTCAATATATCTAATGTTAGATTCTTAATTTTTTTTTTCTCTTTAAAGTGAGAGTGTAACCTTGGAGCAATATGGGAAATATAAAATTAAAATTTTAATATTATAGCTAAATAATAGTGTTATTTATAATCACCATTTATTAATTCTAATATATTTATGCCTTCCATACATCTACAAGCTTACCCAGTGGAACCTATAGAAGTACTTTAAATGTTGGGTTGTTTGTTCAGCAGGTTTATTGTTACTTTTCTATATATACCTGATGAAAGAATATACTTATAAATACACAAACACATATACAAATATAAAATCGTAGAAGAGTGGAATGGTTTGGAAGATTCAGATTTTGAATGGTCTGGTTCATAATTAGAGGCCTTACAATGTCTGATGATATATTTTTATGTTTTAAGCAGAATTCTCATGTAAAAAAGGTCCTTGGATTGGGTCAGGAATGGAATTATGAGAAAAAAAAAAGGGACACTGTTGTAGTTCAGGTCAATAATGATGAACTGAACCAAGGAAATGATAGAATTATAGAATGAAGGTACAGATTCAAAATATATTCGGAATTAAAATGGATAGGACTCATTGACCATTCAGATGACAGTAATTGAGAAGGAACAAGAGTTAATAAGTTCAACAATAATAAGTTGCTGGTTGCTCATTTGAGTAGATGCTTGATATCATAAGAAGGAGGGACTCCAAGAGAAAGAAAAGATGTGGGTTAATGATAGATATTAGTCAAAGGAAGTTTGGTTAGGGTATAATATCTTCTGAATGTTTTTAATTGCCTCTTCTAAAATAAGGTAACACTGATAATCATACAGTATTTGTATGAGGAATGCACTCTGTTTTACTGGTATGATGGAAACAAGTTATTTCAATATTTATAGATAACATTACATAATTAGAAAATTCGTGAGAATACAGCTTTTACAATTAGAAACACTTTGTAATGTTTTGTGTACTAATGATAGAGACACCCAGGCTTTTATCTGTAAAAATAAATTATAGCCTGAAAAATACTTTGAAATTAACACATAAGCTACTGATACTGAATTTCCTTTCTCTGGGACATTCATCAGTAGTAGAGTAGAAATAACCACTTAATCATCATATATCATACCTAATTAGTTTTGTGAATTTAAAATAAAATATAAGCTGGCTGTGGTGGCAGATGGCTGTGTTCCCAGGTACTGGGATTGCTTGAGTCCATGAGTTTGAGGCCAGTCTGAGCAATGTAGCGAGCAGATGGGCAATTCAGTACAAATATTTGAAATTTGACTTATGAGATGAAGGGGAAAAATATGACTCCATAAAGTAGCTAAGGATAAGTTTCTTAAATAATTGATCTAGTCATTGCCAAAGCTTTGTGTGAGGTCTATTAGAATATAACCCATTTAGAGAAGGTTGTCCCTCTGTAGTCTAAACAGGACTTAAAATTGGGTTTTTAATCCAGGTATTGTGGCACATATCTATAATCCTAGCGGTTTGGGAGGCTGAGGCAGGAGGACCACAAGTTCAAAGCCAGCCTCAGCAACTTACCAATGCCCTAAGCAATTCAGTGAGACCCTGTCTCTAAAAAAATGCACAATAAGGCTGGGGATGTGGCTTGGTGGTCAAGAGCCTCTGAATTCAATTCCTGGTTACCCACCCCCCCAAATAAAAAAATTGCCTGTTTGATAAGAGTAGGCAGTAGGGCTGGAGTTGTGGCTCAGTAGTAGAGCACTTCCCTAGCATGTATGAGGCACTGGGTTTGATTCTCAGCACTGTATGTAAATTAGTAAAATAAGGGTAATATTTAAAAAAAAAAAGGACTAGACAGTAAACTTTTCTGGAATGATTTGTTATTATTTTTTTCTGTTTCTGGGGATTGAACCCAGGGGCACTTAAGTACTAAGCCACATCTCCACTCCTTTTTTTTTTATTTTTTATTTTTAATTTTTTATTTTGAGACAAGAGTCTTGCTAAGTTGCTCAGGGCCTCACTAAGTTGCAGAGCTGGCTTTGAACTTTGGATCATCTTGCCTCAACCTCCCAAGTCGCTGGGATTACAGATGTATACCACTCCACTGACCTGAGAACAATTTGAGTTTTATACTTAATGATTTTTATGGCTTATATAACTTGGCTAAAATGTTTTATAAGTTGGCTAAATGCACTGCAGTTACTTCATCTTTAAATAGATAATTACATATAGTTCAGTATCAGAGGATTATTGTGAACTTTAAATGAGCCAGTTAATGCAGTGTCTGGCACATAACAAGCTCTTTGTAAACATCAGTTATTCAGCTTCATGATTTTAATATTTTCAAACCTGGTGCAATTCTTAATATATCTGAAGGTTTTTGTTATTACTTAGATTCACAAGTATCACTTGCAGATTTATGATTTTCTATTTGATAATTACTGTAGTAAATCAGTAATCTGCTTTAACTTCAAATTTTGTTTGTTGTGCTGTTGGTTGTGTTTTCTTAACCTTGTAGAAGAAAAGCCAATCATATATTCTGCTTTCTAGGTAACAGCTATTGAACCTATAATTAATCATGGTGGAGCCAGTGCAAGCACTCAACATTTACATCCAAGTTTGCGATGGCTTTTTGGTGTGGCAGCAGTGGTAACTGATGTTGGACACATTCTTCTTATTGACCTTTGTTTGGATGACATGTCGGGTAGTCAAAGTGAAGTAGAGGCATCAGGTAATTAATCATTCTTTACTTGAAACTAGGAGTACCTGAATGTTCTGATGCAATAGATTGGTTATTTAAAATGCCCCCAAATTTTTTATATAGAAAGTGCTTAAATAATCCTGACTTAATGGGGCCCAACTGTAATCCCAGTAACTCAGAAGGTTGAGGAAGGAAGATGACAAGTTCAAAGGCAGCCTTGGCAATTTAGTGAGACCCTGTCTCAAAATAAAAAATATGAATTGGGGATACAGCTCAGTGGTAGAGTATCCCTGGGTTTAATCCTCAGTACCAAAGGAATGAAGGAAGGGGAGGGAAGGCAGGAGGAGGAAGGAAAGAAATTATCTATATGTCTGTCTTATTTTTATTGTGTGCATCTAGGCACTGTAGAACTTCTCGTGTGAGTTGCCCTATTCTGTTTTCATATCATAAAAGTAGACCTTGAAAAAGGTGGGCACTAATTTGCTTTCATATATGTACTTGAGTAAGATCTGTTAAATGCCAGAAGAAGGGCTAATAAAGATATAAAATCTTTATCCTTATTAGCTAGTATAAAGTTATCTAGCCAGGTGGGATCTGACAGTATGTTTTTGGCATATTGTTTGTTTCTTTGGGAAGGCCAAGATATAAACAAAAAATTTTATAGGAAATAACAGATTAATTTAAAGTTTTCTCACAAAATAACATTTTAAAATAGAACTAATGCTATTCAAATTCAGTGAAAGTGAGGAGGGACCATTTTTCTTCTTTAAAGGTTTATATTTATAAATCTACTCTTTTTTTAAGTACCTTTGGTTTTTTTAAAGTATGAGATTCTTACTTGATTGGTATTGGTAATGAGCAAGAACTCACCTAAAAGTAAACAGTGTGTATTCTGTAAGCTTTCCTGAGAACCATTTGATCTGACTTTGAGGTCCTTTATTTTTATTTTTAAAAATGTTTTTGCAGTGCTGGAGTTTTAGCCCAGGGTCTTGAATCTGCTAAGCTCTACCACTGAGCTAAACCTCCAGCCTGAGAATCTTTAATTTTTAAAGTTTTTTTTTTTTGTATCTATTTCTATTTTAAAACTGTGGTCATTTTAACCTAATTTATATAAACATGACTTGTGAAAGTTGTCAGGATATAATAAAAATTATTAAAACTGCAAATGGAAATCTTCTGGACAGAATTTAAGTCTGAAAAGTAGTACCTTGAAAAAATTTTGATATGGCAGAAATGATGGCTATACATGCACTTATGCTCTACCTTAAACTTCTGTATGTGTAGAGACCCAACTGATTATAATAAAATCCTGAATGTAATTTTTTTTAATTTTCTTTTTTAAAAACAGGATTTTTGTCTTCTGGGTTTTTTTTTTTTTTTTTTTTTAAGTTTAATTTTTTTTTTTTTTTTTTTTTTTAGTTGTACATGGACACAATACCTTTATTTATTTTATATATGTGGTGCTGAGGATTGAACCCAGTGCCCCATACGTGTGAGGCAAGTGCTCTACCACTAAGCCACAAACCTAGCCCCTGAATGAAATTTTAATGAAAGGAATTGATAAGCAAAAACAATAGTAACTAAAACCAAATTTTTAGAATATTAGAAATGGTTTGACTAGTCTTTATAGGAAATTAATCAAATAATTAAGATTGATGTGTTTTATAGATGTTATCATTATAGGCTCAAAGCATTAGGACATCTCTAATTTTAGAAGTCAGTTTTCAGGTATACCTCGTAATTTTATAATGAAATTATCTGGATTCTGACCAAAACTTTTCTTAATGAGAATTAGGAAGCGAGTATTATTATTTTTTTAACATAGCCATTTAGACTTAGACGTCACTGAAATATACTAACATAGAAAGTGGAGTTCCCAATATATATACTACAATATTGCCCAACTCAATATTTCTTATACATTTTCCATATTAATACATTTAGGGTCTGCCGTATTCTTTTGAATAAGTATAATACTATATTGTATGAACTATTTATTTTAGCAAAATTTGATTGGTATGCTTTAAAAAGCAATAGCAGAAGCAGAAGAGATTGAAAGGAAACTGTTTAAGTACAATGTGCTTTGGCTTTTTTTCCTCCTTTGTAACAAAGAACAAGAATGGAATCTGCTCCTGCAAACAGTTATCAATAGATTGGCCAGAATTTTTTTTGTTTTTCATTAAGCATTATAGACATCTTCAAGTCGATTGAATACAAGAATTCCCATGTGAGGATCATCCAAATTCAACTAATTTTTTTTGGTGGGGGGATACTGGAATTGAATCCAGGATACTTTGCAACTGAGCCTTTTTATTATTTTGAGACAGGGTGTCACTTGAATTGCTTAAGGTCTTGCTAAGTTGCTATGGTTGACCTCAAACTTGCAATCTTCCTGCCTCAGCCTCCCTAGTCTCTGGGATTACAGGCATGCACACCATGCCCAGCTCAACTAATTTTCAAATTTTACTGTGTTTATTTTCTTTCATTTTCTCTTCCCTCTGTTATTTTTTTAAAAAATATTTATTCACAATACCTTTATTTCACTCATTTATTTTTTACATGGTGCTAAGGATCCAACCCAGGGTCCTGTGTGTGCGAGACGAGCGCTCTACTGCTGAGCCACAACCCCAGCCCCTCTGTGTTAATTTTATAGCAAATATGGGTACTTTGATATACAACTAAATTGCTACTACCATTCCTAATAACAGTAATTCTTTAGGGGCCCTGGGGATGTAGCTCAGTAGAGAGTGCCATTCTAGCATGTACAAAGACCCTGATTTGATCCCCAGCTCCACTGCCACTCATAAAATTCTTTGGTATATACTATTTTCAATCTATAATCATTTTGCTATGATTATCTAAAGCATCTTTTTATATTTGGGTTGTTTGAACCTGGATTTAACAAGGTTCATACATTAATTACATTGAACAAGTTTCTTTGAATGCACAGAAATCCTCTTTTTTTTTTTTTAATACTCTCCTCAGTTTTACATTTAACTAAGCTTAATTTTTTTTTTGAGAATTTTAATATTTTAGTTTTCGGTGGACACAACATTATATGTGGTGCTGAGGATTGAACCGGGACCACACGCATGCCAGACGAGCGCGCTATCGCTTGAGTCACATCCCCAGCCCCCAGAAATCCTCTTTATATGCTGTTTTTGTTTACTTTTTAATATCATTGACTTAATGAGGAAGTTAATTATTTGTAGAATGCCCCCTCATTTTGGAATTATGTGGTTTCATGTTGCATTATTTATATTTTGTATTTTTCAAAATATATATGTATATATTTAGTTGTAGTTGGACACAATACCTTTGCTGAGACTCAAACCCAGTGCCTTGCACATGTAAGGGAATACTCTACTGTTGAGATACAACCTCAGCCACATATTTTGTATTTTTTGCAAATGTAAATTTGCTTTTATTGAAGATCAACATTTAAGATTCTGGTCAGACTACTTTGGAGGTGCTTCATATTGCATTATATTGGGAGGTATATGATGCCTAGGTGTATTCTAGTCACGGTGGACAAAAATTGACAATATGATCCTTCCTTTTAATCTTTAAATTAGTAGTTTTCAACCAGGGGTGAATTTTGTCCTCTAGAAGATGTTTTGTCAGGAAACCTTTTTTGGTTATTACTACTAGAATGTGATGGTGCTTCTAGCTACTATAGTTAAGAGACCACAGATGCTACTTTATATCCAATAGACACCGGACAGCCTTCTACAGCAAAAAATTATCTGGCCCTAAATGTCTATAGTGCCAGGGTTGAAAAACCCTAGTTTAAATAGTTTCTTTAATTGAAATTGTCATTTGATTAGCAGCTGCAAAATTATGTCTATGTTTTGCAAATTGATGATTCTTTAATTTTGCTGTAATCTGAAGAGGAATTTTCTCATTAACTAGTGCCTTTAAGCTACCCTGAAAGTACAGAAAAGGCAGGATAAATATTTACTGATTAAATATTAATTTTCAGAATAAGAAGTTGGTCTCCAGTTACTTCTGATAGTTCATTAAGATCTTTTATAGGTGGACAGCGTAGATTTCCTCTTCACCCCCCCCCCCTTTTCTTTTTCTTTTTTTTTGCGGGGGGGAGTATCATGAGCTCATGAGATATAAGGTACTTAGTGTTTCGTTTGTTTTCATTGCTTGGATGTACTATCTTGGCTCATGAGAGCCCCTTTATGTTATCTGGATTTATGCTAGGGTTTATATTACCCTCAGGAACAGTTATGTTAACAGGACAAATCATCTGCTGTAGGTTTTTCAGTCTTAAGTAGCTTCTTTAGATTTCTGACAGCAGATGAACTGGGCTCATCCTACATAGGAATCCTTCAAGGAAAAGTATTGAAGGTGTAGTTCTAAAATTTAAATCAAGAATCAGCTTTATTTATGATTGGCAAGGAAATTGAAAGTAGTTTAGATATATTAAATTTTTTAAATTACACAATTAAATGTATTTTAAAATTACAGCATTTAAATAGATAAAGGTAGTTATTTTCTAGTTCAGCATAATTTGTCATCTTTTTTATTAATTGACTCCATTTAATTAATTGAGTTGATGCTGGATGACTCATTTGCTTTTGTGCTTTTCAGTTTCTTTTTCTTCTTTTTTATTTTTTGGTATGGGTGATTGTGCTCAGGGGAGCTTAACCCAGGTTGGCCTCGAGCTTGTGATCCTCCTGCCTCATCCTCCTGGGTCACCAGGATTACAGATAAGAGATACCACTGTACCTGGCTTAATCTTAATTGTTTTTATTTTTGGTTTTAGACCTTGAAGTTATAACTGGTGTCCCAACTGAAGTACCACATATCAGAGAGAGTGTGATGAGAGAAGGACGTCATCTCTGTTTCCAGTTAGTAAGCCCCTCAGGAACAGCTGTTTCTACTCTGAGTTATATTAACAGGACAAATCATCTTGCTGTAGGTTTTTCTGACGGCTATCTTGCACTTTGGAATATGAAGAGTATGAAAAGAGAGTAAGTATAACTTTTTTCCTTATGACTATTGGTAGTTTCTTTTTGAGTATGTTTTGTACTCAACTATTATTTGAAGACAAGTGTGAGAGATGTGAATGAGTAATAATGAATAAATTTCCATTGCCTTAAATTATAGTTAGGTAGAGAATGGTTTTAACACTTGACTTGAGGTTGTTTTTTTGCAGTATTTAAAAAGTAGTACAGTGACTGGTGTTTTGTTTGCTAGAAAGGTTGGCTACATGGATAAACCATGTATTTGTGTATTATGAATTTTTCAGAAGTGCATTTCCAAGGACTCAGGTTATATAGCACACTTGGTTGAGCACTTGCCTAGCTTGTGTGAGGCCCTGGTTGAATTCCCAGTTGTGCCCTCCCCACCCAAAATCAAAGTTATAAAATCTGTCACTTAAAATTTTATATGGCATCAAAAATATCCCCAGAATATAATTTATTTTAAACTTTTATATCTGTGGAATTAAAATTGCTTGTGTGTGTGTGTGATATATTTATATATATAAAATATATATTTCTTTTGGTACCGGGGATTGAACCTCAGGTGCACTTAACTACTGAGCCATATCCCCAGCCCTATTTTGCATTTTATTTAGATTCAGGGTCTGAGATGCTTAATACCTCGCTGTTGATGAGGCTGGCTTTGAACTCATGATCCTCCTTCCTCAGTCTCCTGAGTTGCTGGGATTTCAGGCCTATGCCATGGCGCCCTGCAAAATTGCTATAATTATATTAAGGGAGGTTGCAGATTGGCATTATAGATTTTTAAAAATCTTTGTTAAGCTGGGTGTCGTGGTGCAAGTCTGTAATCACAGCAACTTGGGATTTGTTTTGTTTTGAAATTGCTTCCAAAACCCTACCTGGAAAACCTGACTTTGACATATCATTTTGGCTTATTAAGCTTGTTTGGGGGTGGGATGGGGACAATACTAGGAATTGAACCTAGGGCACTCAACCACTGAGCTACATTCCTAACCTTTATTTTTTATTTTGAGATAAGGTCTTATTAAGTTGCCCAAACTAGTGTAGAACTTGAGATTGTCCTGCCTCAGCCTCCCAAATTGCTATGATTACAGATATGTTGTCTGTGACCTTGATTGGGTGGCCATAATGTTGTGTCTTGTGCCACGTGTATTTTTAAAGGCAACATGGTCATGCCTCCCAAATTACTTAATTTTGGAGATCTCATAAACAGTGATTGTTTTAGCCCAAGTTTTTACACGAGGAACTTTACTTTTCTAAAAACTACAACTTAAATAAGTAATGTACTAACCTTTTGTCTATTTTAGGTATTATACACAGTTAGAAGGTGGAAGAATTCCTGTGTATGCTATTACTTTTCAAGAACCTGAGAATGATCCTCGTAATTGCTGTTACTTGTGGGCTGTTCAGTCTACACAAGATAGGTTAGTGTGATGATTATGGTTTTTAAAAATATTTGTCAAAAATAAAACATTATCTTTAGTGAAAACAAAATTCTTTCCATTAGTGAAATGGTAGTTGAAATTATTTTAAATGTTAATTGTTGGGATAATTGTGAATAGCAGTAAAAACAAATTGTGTTTAATTGATCAAATGTTATTCCAAACAGTAAGCCAATATACATAAGTAGGTAATTATCTTGGATGGTTTTTCTGGCCTTCCTTTTCCCCATACTGTTTTGATAACGCTCTTGTTTTCTATTTACCCTCTGTTCTCTTATCCTTCTTCTTGCCTTTTAGGGTAAATGCCTACGATTAATTTTGTTTCATGGTTAGCTAGTAGAAGTCTTTCAGGTTAATTTCTAATAGGTTAAGCTTATTTATTTCCAGTATTAGAACAGTACAAATATTGTTGTTTCTTTATTTTGGGGGGGGGGTTTAGTTCTTTCTTTGATAATAAAACAATTTTGGAGTGTAACTGCTATGATCTTGATTAACTTCCTGTTTTTAGTAATTTCTCTTCCCAGATACTTGAACTATGGTCAGTTTGGGTTTTTGTGTTAAATATCACTCTCCAGTATTTAGAGGTGCTAGGAGTCATATGTCTTTAACTAAAACATAGCTGTTAAGGAGGAACACTTGGGAATGAATATAGTAGCTGCAATATACATATTCCCTAAAGTGTACAGACAACATCAGCCTAGTAAGTGGAATGAATATAAAGTAAAAATAGATTACTGTTTACAGTGACAGTTTTGTCCCATGGACTCACTGTTGTAGACCAAAAAAAAAAAAAAAAAAAATACATGGAGATGGTAGTATTTTAACAAAATATTTGTTTGGTACCAGGGATCTTTAGTTTACCTCCTGCATTAATTTCTGTTCTTTTAGTGAAGGGGATGTTTTGAGTTTGCATCTGCTTCAGCTGGCTTTTG
Source organism: Callospermophilus lateralis (assembly GCF_048772815.1). Classification (NCBI taxonomy): domain Eukaryota; kingdom Metazoa; phylum Chordata; class Mammalia; order Rodentia; family Sciuridae; genus Callospermophilus; species Callospermophilus lateralis. The sequence continues at coordinate 57,359,479 of NC_135317.1, read as the reverse complement.
GTGACAGAAAATGTTTGGCCTCAGGACAAACCTTATATGAGGTAAATGAAAATTAGAACATTACCATTTTGTTCTTTATTTCCCCAATTTAAGCGCCTTTGTTTTAAGACATTGAAAATTATTCTTGTATTCAAGTTACTGTATTTATAATATAGTGAGAAAGTATTATTAATGACCTTGAGATCTCTAAATTATTATCCTTTTTTATGAAGGTAGCACTCTATTATTTTTCTCTAAAAATGAGGAAACTGGGCTAGACTTAAATTTGAGGCCTAATTAGTACTCAGGAAAAATAATTTTGTCTTTGTTACTCTAACATCAAGCACTAAATTGTGAGTGACATTTATAATTGAGTATACACATTTAGAGTCTCAGATTACTACCTGTTTTTCTGGCTGAATTTTCCTGAGAAAACTTTGGGGTGCTGCTTATATATGTATTTTACCTATCCTTTAGAACAGGCTTTCCTAACTTTCTCAAGGGGTTTGTAGATGGCTTTTAGGGAGTTGATGTACTACTACCTGAATTATATGTGGCATTTTAATGTTACACATATTTTTCTATGGAAAATCTCAGGCCTTTTACCAGATTATTAGAAGAATTAATGAGCAAAAAAATTTTTAAGAGTTATTCTAGAGCAAGAATTTTAGTGAGAAAACAAATGGATTTGCTGGCCTGGATGTATGTGAATATAGTGCATGTGTGGTGCTGGAGAGAGGGCATGTATACTTCTGATAGTTATATTCTGACTGATAGAACGTGGAGTTTCCTATATTGGTACCACTTTAAAAGATTTGTTAATTATCATTTTTGAGTCTTTAAATCTATTTTTTAATTTGTGTCTTGTAGTATATAAAATTATAAATTCTTTTTCATTGACTTGCTCTCTTCAGTCTTAGGTTTTGGGTTTTGTTGTATTGTGTTTAATTTTACAAAGACCTTTGCTTTAGAATCTTATTAAAATTTGTGTATCTTTTATGTTACAGGGGTTAGAGTACTGTGAAGAACGATATACACTGGACCTGGCAGGTGGAATATTTCCTTTGAGAGGACATACTAGTAATACCAAATTGTTGGGGTGCCAGAGTATAGAGAAATTTCGATCTCATGGAGACAGGGAAGAAAGCATGAGCGAAGGTTACTAAAAATACTCTAATTATAGCATGTGAAGTCTCAATTTAAGATTAATCTTGACATAAGATTTACGATATGTATTAGTTTCAACACATTATACTTAAAAAATTTAGAATACTGATTATGGAATTTATTCAGGGCTGTATGTAGGTATTTTCTTGCCTCCAAATTGCTGTATAGAACTGAAAAATTGAATAGATAAGGCTAAAGAGGGGACTCTTATATTTTAGTCTGACTCTCAAATCAAAGATTATCTCTGGTCTTAGTGTTGTCTCTAACTAATTGCCTTTGTATATTTTTTGATTCTGTATATGGCTCAGAACATCCTTACAGAGTAAAGTTGCATATATATTTTTTTTTAATTTCAGCATTGATTTATAGTCCATCCCTATCAGTTTGTAAGCCCTGTTTACCTATTAGTTATACTTTTGTAAAAGTATGGTTGTAAAGATTAAATAAGATATTATACACATACCCAGTTCTGGGAATACTTAGGGACCTTGTTGTATGTGGTGTTTAGTGAGTCTTTCTCATAGTGAGCTTGTTCATCCCAGAGATGCTCTCTATCCTAATTCTCATATCTGTTTTTGTGATCTAACTTTCCTATTCAATTATATATGCTCCAAACAGAATTTACCAGGCACTTTCTCTTTTTATTGTCTCAGATCTTTACTTTCCTCCTTTTGGTGCCCTTTTCTCTGTTGTCATTGCATAGCCACTGTCTAGGTACTTGTCTTTTTTCCCTTTATTATTTAGCTACATCAGTTGCTCTCAGCCAACATTCCTCTAAAGAGTGAATCTTTGATGCCCAAAGAGCACCAATTTTAGGTAGCAAATTAACTTCTCTAGTACTAGCTATGGGAGAATGGTCATTGAAATAATTTTCTACTTTGTACTTCCAGTATCTTAAAGTTGCTAAAAGGTTAACTGAAAAGAAGTTGGGATGGAACTTTAATGATGAGAACTTTTTTAATTCCCTGAAAAAGAGAAACAGTCAAGATATAAATGAACAGATCTCTACTTACACATAGATGATAGAAATACATTTTCACAAATCTAATGGAATGTAAATTAAACCTTAATTTATGGAAAATCTTGCCATAATTTTAATGAGGTGATTTTACTTGGAGATTATTTTTAGAGATAGAATATCTCTTTTTCCTTTCAGCTCTATCTCCTGACACTAGTGTTTCAGTTTTTACCTGGCAAGTGAATATATATGGACAGGAAAGGCCTTCTATATATTTGGGACTTTTTGACATAAATCGTTGGTATCATGCACAAATGCCAGATTCATTAAGGTAAGATTATTTTCTCTTTTCCTTTTTTCTCTTGGGAATTTGTGTGTGTAGCTTTTCAATAATTTAATAGTTTTTAAATTTTCTTTTAGATCTGGAGAATATCTACATAATTGCTCTTATTTTGCATTGTGGTCATTGGATTCTGTTGTAAATAGGACTTTTCCACACAACATTTTGGATATATTAGTACATGAGAGAAGTTTAACTCGAGGAATTTCTCCTTCATACCCACCTCCTGAGCAGTATTTTAACCCAAGTACTTTTAATTTTGGTATGTATTTTCTTAATTTCACCTTTGAGATAAGTAACATGGAAAAGTATGCAGATGTACGTAAGTATATTTTATACATAGACTATCCTCTATTCATATCTCATTTTTAACATGGGTGATTTAGGGGATTAATTCCATCAAAGTACATAAGAAATTTAATACATGTTTATAACAAAATTATTACTATTTTAATTTGCTAGAAAAGATGAATTATATTATAGTGATAAAGTTTGTTATTGTTATTCTCAGGATGGAAACTCCTGGAAAAGTTTACTTAAAAAATTCATTCTATATGATGATTTAATTGTTAAGTATGTTTTCTTTTTAATCTTTTTTTTTTTTTAAGATGCCACTTGTTTATTAAATTCAGGAGTTGTTCACCTAACTTGTACTGGCTTTCAGAAGGAGGTAAGTAGAAACTTAGCAACATAGACTTTCTTAATTAGCTTGAGATCATATCTTAGAATACAGGGGATTCATGGTTTTAAACTTTAGTGTTTAACTATATAAACTGTTACTTCATCTGAAATGGTAGTTTCTATTAGGTTTCTGAGGTTAGCATTCAAATACCCTGGATTACTAATGACAACCTTCTAGAGGAAGGCATTGGGATGCTTTTAGTAGCTTTGTGTGTATGAAAAGAATGAATAGAAGAGTGTCTTGTCACATCCTTTAAAAAAATCATTCCTATTGGTTCTTTTGAGAAAGGAGCTAGATGAGTAAAAAAAGTAGCACAGTGACACAGTGCTGACATGGGAAAACAAATGAAGACAGCATATTTATTTAAATAATGTTTAGAAAAATACTTTTCCAAAGAAACATGATGTAAGACATTTTAATTAATAATCATCCATATGCGAATAAATGCAATATTTATACTTCATATTAGATCTCATTCATTTGAAGACACAGAGGAATAAGCTTTTGTATGTGTATCAAGTTTGTTGAGATCTGTTACCAAATCTGTTAGCTTTAGAGAAGATTAAGAGGGTTACCTTTCATGAAAATATGTAAACTAGGCGGCTGGGGTTGTGGCTCAGTGGTAGAGCACTCGCCTGCCATGCAGGAGGCACCGGGTTTGATCCTCAGCACCACATAAAAATAAAATAAAGATATTGTGTCCACCTATAACTAAAAAAGTAAATGTTTAAAAAAATTATGTGAGCTGGGCTGAGGATGTAGGTCAGTTGGTAGAGGGCTTGCCTACTATGCACAATGCAACAAATAGGCATTGTTGAGTTAAAGAATCCATTTCCTTTTTTCTGCAATCTATTTTTTTTTATAATTTCCATTAGGTATTTTTTAGCTTTACTTGGGTTTATTAAATAGAGTAATTTTATTAATTCTTAAATTTAATGATCGCATTACATATTGATTTGCATGTTGATTGATGTCTTAATATCTATTACAGACTTTGACTTTTTTAAAGAAATCAGGACAGTCCCTTAATGAAGTCATTCCTGATGGTTATAATCGGTGTCTTATAGCTGGCCTTCTGTCACCAAGACTTGTTGATACTCAGCCCTCCAATCTAAGTCAAGTGAGATGATTTTTAACTATATCATTTCTTTCTATGATTACATCTTTATTTGCTTTCTATTACAATACAGTTCTATTAGATAAAATTTTTAAAAGCTGATAAAAGTAGTATGATGGCTGCTATGTACAATCAGTAACTGTGGTCTTGGATTTTTTCTTTGGAAAGTTCTACTCCCAAGACCAAATAGGACAAAATTTAGCACCAGGTTCGTTTAGCTGTGTACTTCAGTAGTCAGGAGGCATCTTGACAATAAGCAACTTTACCCAGTGTCAGTAATAATTCATTTGTCTTAACTCATTATTTTCTTGTAAAATGATTAGAAAAAAATAAATTCTCCACTCATTTTTCCTTGGAGAAAGAAACAAATATTTTAATAACTCTTTCTTGTGGCTGGGGTTATGTGTGGCTCAGCAGTAGAGCACTTGCCTAGTACTTGTGGGGTCCTGGGTTAAATCCTTAGCACCATATATAAAAAATAAATAAAGATATTGTGTCCATCTACAACTAAAAAATATTTTAAAAAATAACTTTCACCAAATCATGTTTCAATATTTAAATAATTTCAGATATGTAACCTAATGAAATGCTAGAAAATGAACCTTTTAAATATCAGATGAAATGTAAATATTGTTTATGATTGGTTTAATGTTTACAGTTGAAATTTAATACTAAATATATTTATGGAAATAAAGAGAAACATTCAAATCATTAACTTCAGATTTCTCTCTTTTCTCTACTTTTAGGTTATTGTACTAATTTTTTGGGTGGGGGCATACCAAGGATTGAACTCATGGGCATTCAACCATTGAGTCACACCCCAAGCCTTATTTTGTATTTTATTTAGGGATAGGGTCTCAGTGAGTTGCTTAGCACCTTGCTTTTGCTTTGAACTCACTATCCTCCTGTCTCAGCCTCCCGAGCTGCTGGGATTATAGGCATGTGCCACTGCACCCAGCTTGTACTAATTTAAGCAGTACTATATATTCATGTAGTGGTCTCCGTTGGCTTTATTTTGTTTGTTTGTTTTGTTTATCCCAAGGGTCCCAAGTGGCCTTTTTTTTTTTTTTTTAACTTGCCCAGTCTGTCACACATTAATTGTTTTTGTTTCCATTTTGATTTAAAAAAAAAAAATTATGGAATTCTCTTAGACAAAGTTGGCTTTTCCAAGTTGATTTTCTAATGATTTAACTTTTACTTTCTAACTGTGTGTCTCTTGCCTCTGGTTCTACCTTCTGGGAGAATTCTTTATATTGTCTTCCTTTCACTGATTTTTTAAAAATTAGCCTTCCATTAAAAATTTCTGTGAGCTTTTTTTTGGGTCATCCCCTTTCCATAGGATTCTGTACTTGTTTTATGGATGAAATTTCTTCTATGTTCAATTATTTTCTTGGTACCTGGGATTGAACTCTGGGGTGCTTAACCACTGACCCACATCCCCAGTCCTTTTTTTTTTTTTTTTTTTTTTTTTTTGATGTTGAGACATCATTATGACCTCACTAAGTTGCTGAGGCTGGCTTTGAACTTGCTATCCTCCTTTCTTGGCCTCCGAAGCCGCTGTGATTTTGGGTGTGCACCACCATACCCAGTTCAAATTTTATTAAGTTCCCTATATTATTTACTTTTTCAGAACTTTTTAAAATTATTTTTGTTATTTGAATCTTGATGTTGGTGAATAGCTTCAAATGTTTGATATACTTAGGTTGTTTGTTCATGTGTAAAAGGATCCATCAGACTTGACTTCAGAATAATAGAATGGTTAGACTATCTATATTCTGTTTTCAGTCCATTTGTGACCACCATTTCCCTCTGTTTTCCTCTGTACCTGGTTTCTTCAAGTATGTAGCCCTAATATGATTCTAACAGCCTCTCTGGGGCTTTAGTTCAGAGTTTACTGCATAATACCAGGTCAGTTACCTTCATTATTGCTTTTCAGAAATTTTGTTGAGCTTTCTTATCCCATGATGACGTCCTTTTTTATTAATTCCGTAAGATCAGGTCTGGTTAAAATGATATGGAAAGAGGAAATAATGAGTCTTATCATATTCTTTTAATCACAAGTAAGAATTTCTCAAAATGGCTTCATGTAGTTCTAATTATGTTCACCAGAAAGCTTTAGGAGATTGTTGCACTAGTGGTCCTGTTCATAGAATTCTTTGGGCAAGAATCAAAACTGACTGCAGCTCGGCACATGCCACTGTAATCCCAGATACTCAAGGGGTTGAAGCAGGAGCATCACAAGTTTGAGATCAGCCTAGGCAACTTAGTGACCTAGGCAACTTTGTGAGACCTTGTCTCGAAAGTATTAAAAAATGGCTATAGCTTTCTCTATAAAATGCTCCAGATTGGGAACTGTTGTTGGAAACCATTTGTTACCCTTAAGGACTTGAGCACTCTAGAGCTCCATGTGACTTTTTTACTTTAGAGAACTTAATACTGCATCTTTTGTTTTGTAATTATACATTATTAAATTTAAAGCAATTTAAGTTTCTGTAAAGAAAAATGAGAAAAAAATTACATGTTATTCAGCCATGTTAAAAAATAAAAATGTTTTGGGGCTGGGGTTATTGGCTAAGTGAATAGAGCTCTTGCCTAGCATGTGTGAGGGAAACCCTAGCACGACACAAAACTAAATAAACAAAAAGTATTATGTCCATCTAACTAAAAATATTTTTTAAAAATAAATAAATAAAAACATTTATTGTTTTCTGTGAAATTTCTATTTTTTGTATCAAGGATAGAACCCAGGGCCTCTTAAGCCTGAGCTGTATCCCAAGACCATTTTTATTTTTTATTTTGAGACAGGGTCTTGCTAAGTTGTTTAGTGCCTCGCTATTGCTGAGACTGGCTTTGAAACCATAATCAGGCTTAGAACCCTGCATTTTTAATAACAGCTTTATTGAGATATGTACTATGCAGTTTAGCTATTTAAAGTGCATAATTCAGCCTTTAGAGTTATACAGCCATCGCCACATTTGATTTTAGAAAATTTTTATTATCTCTTTAAAAAAAAAATCCACATTACCCATTAATAGTCACTTCTTTCCTTTTCATCTCCTCTTTTCCACTTGACCCTGGGGAACCTCTAATCTACTTTCCTATCTTTATGGATTTACTATTCTAGATATTTCATGTAAAAGATTTGTAGTCTTTTTGACTGGCTTCTTTCGTTTATCGAAATGAAAGAAGGTTCATCAGTGTTACAGTTAATATTAGTACTTAATCTTATTTTATGACCATTACAGTATTGTACATATTGTTTAATCCTCAACTGATGGGCATTTGGGTTTTTTCCTACTTTCGGCTTTTATGGGATAATGCTGTTGTGAACTTTCACCTGAAGTTTTTATATGGAAATCATGGATCGTTTAACATATTGAAGAACTGCCAGACTGTTGGCATTTTTCATTTTCACTAGCAGTGCATGAGGATTCCAATTTTTCCACCTCTTTACCAGTGCTTGTTATTTTCTGGCTTTGTGATTATAGCTATCCTAGTGGATCATAATAATTTTTCAGTGTTTCTCATATTTTAAGTTTCCTCTCCCTTCTTTTCTTTCATGATTTAGGAAGAACAGTTAGAAGGTATATTGTCAGCAGCAATTCAAACAAGTTCCCTGGGACTTTTGATTGGTTGTATCAGAAGTTGGATAACTGAAGGTAATATCTGATTTTTAACCATTAAAACATTTGTAATTTAAAATCAACTATCAGTTTACTTTTTCTTTTTAAGTTGTGAGATATTTGTTGATTATTATGCAGTTGTAAGGCATAATTTGAGTACCTTTTTCCATTTTTCTCCCCCCGTTGATGCAGTCTGGCAAACCTCTAGTACAGTATCATAGCCAGATGCTTTATGCTTCCATCCCTCTATTTGCCCATCCCTAACCTGTGGCAACCACTAATCTATTTTCTAGTAAAATATTGTCATTGAAACAATTTAAGTGGAATCATTCAACCTGTCATCTTTTGGGATGCACTTTTTCTTAACTCATAATTCATCTGGCTAACTACCACTTTCTACACACACACACACACACACACACACACATTATCTTTTGTTTTGAACCATTTGAAATAAGGGTTGAAATCATGCTTATTAATTCATTTTTTAGTATAAATTTCCTTCTAAAAACAAAGACACATAGAAATGCACGTTGTGATTATAAAACATCAAGAACATTGACATTGAGCCGTCTTTTTGTTTCTCCATGGTGCTGGAGATTGAATTTATGGCCTTGTGCCAGCTAGGCAAGTGCTCTACCAGTGAGCTACATACCCAGTTTTTCATGTCTTTAATTTCCCTTAGAGGGCTGGGATTATAGCTCAGTGGTAGAGCACTTGCCTAGCACATATGAAGCACTGGGTTTAACCTTTAGTACCACATAAAAATAAAGAAATACAGGTATTGTGTCCATCTCCAATTAAAAATATTTTTTATAAAAGAAATTTGACTTTAACAAAAATATATAGACCTATTTTATAGATTGCCTTTCAGTTGGTGTTTATTAATCTTTCCTCATTAGATTCAGGCTTTACATTTTTAGAACATTAATAGATAAAATAGTTTGTTCCCTATTGATGCACTAAGCAGGATAAATTATCAAATTATCTACACTAATGTCAGTGTTTACTTTTTAAACTTGGTTAGGGTATTACTTGCCATATTTCTCTGCTAACTGTTACTAGTTTTCTGTTTGTAATTCCTTTTTTTTTTTCCTTTCATGTGTATAAACAAGAACAACCAAATTCTGCTGCTAATTTGCGCTTTGTTCTTGAATGGACATGGAATAAAGTGGTTTTCACTAAAGAGGAATTTGACAGGCTCTGTAAGTAAAAGTCTTGATTTAGGACAATTAGTTTTAAGTTCAATAATGTTTGATCATAGTAAAGCTGTAAATTCTTAAAAATGTAAAGATTTCACAGAAGATCTAGCATTTTATGGCGGGGGGGGGGGTGGGTGGGTAGAATAAGCAATCACAGATTAGATAATGCAGTTGTTGATCCTGAGTTGGCAGTTTGTAAAGGACTCAATTCCAGTAGGCTAAAAGATGCACCAAACTTGATAGCAGAGAATTCTAAACAACAGCATTTGCCATAACGGGATCCATTGATTTTTTTTTTTTTTTTTTTGAAATTTGTACTTACTAATGACATGTAGGGTGACTTTCATCAAAGTTCTCGAGACAGAATTTTGTTGGGTTGCCTAGGCTGGACTCAAACATTTCAGCTCAAACGATCCTCCCACTTCAACCTGGGACTACAGGTGCACATCACAGCGCCCTGTTGAAAAATAATTTTTGCAATAGAGTGTGGTAACATGCTAATGTGCCGCAAAATTGCAAGTTTTAGAACTATATATATTACTTTTAAGTTTAATTTACGAATTATGTTGATGATGGAGTAAGGAGAATAATATGCTAGTTAACTTCAGAAATTCTTGTACTTCCTCACTTTTTATTTAAAATATTCATGGATATGCAGAAGCTAAATGGTAGGTCACAATGCATCTCCCCTGTCCCCCACCAACACATACCCTTATCATCTTTTTGAAAATCTTGGTTTTTTTCAAGTTTGTGAATATTCAAAGTCTATCATGTTGAGCTAATGGAAAAATCATGTTAAAAGTACTAGTAATTTAACTGGAAGTGTGGCTTGGTGGTAGAGTACTAGTGTTCAGTTCTCAGCACAGGGAAAAAAAATGAGTTTAAAAAAATGAAAAATTTTGTACTAGTTTTTAGAGATACTTGATTGTGCTATCAATGAAAGAAAATTTTAAGCTAGAATGTACGTCACATGTTTTGATCATTTATTATATTTCACGATGAATGACCAGATGGACTTTGGAAGACATGCAGTTTAAGTTATTCTCTGTACCAACACTAATTGATATGAACTGAGCCCAGAGTCACATGCCTAGCTACTTGGGAGATTAATGTTTGTAGAGAATAGCAAGTTTGAGGCCAGTCTGGGCAAGTTAGGGAGACCCTGTCTTAAAATAAAATTTAAAAGTGTTGGGGATTTATTCGTTGGTAGAGTGCTTGCCTTCTATGTGCAAGGCCCTTGGTTTAATCCATTAGTACCACCTCCCATAAATAAATAAATAATACTAAGTAAATATATTTGTGTGTGTGTTCAGTCTATATATAGATTAATTGAATACACATGGGTTGTATAGTATTCTTAGGCTGTATTTATGGAACTAGAAATATGAACAAAATTTTAAATATTTATTTTTAAATTTGGCTTTTAGATATATACATGACAGTAGAGTGTATTTTGACATACTACACGTACATTGAGTATAACTTATTTAATTTTAAATATTTTAGTAACCAGTTAACATAGTGGAAGTGTGGAAGAGTGCCTGATAATCAGATCACTATAAAAATATATGTTTTTTTAAGAGGAAAATGTTTGTCAGAATTTATTAATTTTGTTTAAGTATAATGTTGTATTTTAAGGTTTGGACTTGGTAATTCAGCTGTTAATTGAAAACTTGAACTTTGCTTGTTAGTGAAGTGTAACAAACTACAGGGCATAATAAATGCTTTAGTGTATTGGAAGCATAGTTAAGAAATTATTGTTGGCTGGGGATGTGGCTCAAGCAGTAGCGCACTCGCCTGGCACAAAGATGTTGTGTCTGCTGAAAAACTATAAATAAATAAATAAATAAATATTTAAAAAAAAAAAGAAAGAAAGAAAGAAATTATTGTCCAGTCCAGTCACATTAAAAATTAATTTGATTGGGCTGGGGATGTGGCTCAAGCGGTAGTGCGCTTGCCTGGTATGCGTGCGGCCCGGGTTCGATCCTCAACACCACCTACAAAGATGTTGTGTCCGCTGAAAACTGGAAAATAAATATTAAAAAAAAAATTCTCTCCCCCCCCTTTAAAAAAATTAATTTGATTAATTTGGCCATGTTTTGTAAATCCTCATCTCATAGTATTTATAAACTCTACCTTTTAGATGTTATTTGAGTTTAGATTCTCACTGACTGGCTGAATTTGTTTTGTTTTTCGTTGTTTTCTCTCAGCATATTAGGTGCTCTAACCACTGAGCTAGGTTCACAGCCTTTTTTATATTTTGTATTAGATAGTGTCTCGCTAAGTTGCTGAGGGAGGCTAGGATCAAATTTGTGATCCTGCCTCAGCCTCTGGAGTTGCTGGGATTATAGGCATATGCCACTGTTGCTAGCTCTTTCTGGTTTTATACTGAAAGCATATTCTAGCTTTCTTGAAGATATTTGCCATTTTTAGCTTATCTTTTAAATCTCACTTAGAATAATTCTTTTGAGTGATAGAAATTAGAGGAAATTTGTATTTGTGATTCTAATTCATTCATAATTACTGTGTGGAAACTAATCTTCTGTTTTATCCTTGAAAGGTATACCATTATTTGACGGTTCATGTCGTTTCATTGATCCACAAACTATACAGTCTATCCAGCAGTGCCATTTGCATCTTAGCAACCTTAATAGTGTCTTAAGCTGTTTTGCAACAGAGGCACAGGATATCACTGAGAGAGGTATGTTCTTTGTTTTTGTACTGTTAAAATTTACTTAAAAATGGAATAAAGTTCCTGTTTTCATGTGTGGACCATTGTTTAAAGGACATTAGTTTTCAAATGCTAGCATAGTTTTTATGTAAAATTGCAAAATGTTATTAGGTGTATCATTAGCTGATACTAAAACAATCTGGAGTTAAGTTTATGATAGTTAAGGTAGTATACTTCAGGGGAATTTCCAATTTTGCAATTATATGTAGATTTTTATCCAAAGAGGTGACTAATTTTTTCCCCCCAGGTTTTGCCATTTAAAACAAAAGGCCAGTTTAAAGGCCTGATTTGAACAACCTCTATTGAAAACTATTAGTTTGCATAAAATGATGATAAACTTAGTTTTCATAAAAATTAGGTCAATGATTTTTATTATTTTAGCATTTTGGAGATTAATTTGATACCATTTTGAGCAAAGTCAATTATTTACAAGCTGAGTTTGTTAAAAGCATATATATATTGTCACCAAGTAATTAGGTTTTTAAAACTAGCAGATAGCTTCATTTTTCAATTGTGGTTGATAAATTGAATAATTCAATGTTAATTTTTCTTTGCAGGAATAGTGGACTTAAAGAATAAGCATATGGTTGCCCAGCTCATCTGTCAATATGTACAAATGGTTCTTTGGTTTTCTCATTCTGGGCTCTTACCAGAAGGCTTAGGTAAAATATTTACTTAATCTATTAATACTAATTGAAACATTGTGTATAATTTTGTTGTGCTCTGTTTCAGGCTTACTTTCTTCCAGATATTTTTTTTTTCTTTTCTTGCATTCTTTCTTTGTATCTTCAGTGCCTTAGCCTGAAACTGATACACAGATTCTCTACATGTTCATTGGATTGAATAACATTTTTAAAAGGAAAGCACATTTGAGAAAACTGAGCTTCTGAAAATGAGTTCAATAATACCACTAGCAGCTGGTTGCAGTGCATGCCTGTAATCCCAGCAGCTGGGAGGTTGAGGCATGAGGATTGGGAGTTCAAAGCTAGCCTCAGCAACTTTGGGAGACCCTAAGTGTATTAGTGAAACCCTTTCTCTAAAAAGGCCTGAGGATGTGGCTCAGTGGTTGCAGAGTCCCCCCACCCTCTTCAGTCTCTGCTACCAAACTTTGAACTCATGATCCTCAGCCTGTCTGACTCAGCCTCCCAAGCTGCTGGGATTACAAGCATGGGCCATCACACCTGGCCTAGAATTCACTTTTAAAACCTCTAACTGCTTGCATTTCCAGTAAATTAGATTTTATTTAGAAGTGCTTCTGCTACTGCACACAATTGCTGTTAATCTTATGTTTTTTAAATTCTTTTAGATTTTTAAATTTTTGTTTGTACCTAGGAAGTAAAACAGTTTGCAGGGTTTTAAACCAGCCAACATCCTTGTTATAAACTTTCATGAGACATTGTTTTCCCACTTGTGTATCTATAAATAAAAGAATGTGTAGTATTCTTGTATTACTTAAATTTAGGGAACCTGCAATTTTACGCAATGTAATAAAATTAAAGTATAATACTAATTTGTATAACTTGTCCACTTGTATTGTGGACATATTCTAGAAAAATTACTGTTTTTTTTTCCCCCCAACTTTAAATAAAAATCCAGATGATGCTATGCAGTTGTCAAGGTTATGCTACAACTACCCTGTAATTCAGAACTACTACACCAATCGTCGACAGAAGTGTGAGCGTTTATCAAGGTATAGTATATCCAGACCTTCAAAACACAGTTTAGAAATTACATCTATGGGATCTTGGGCTGTGTGGCTCAGCTGTAAAGTGCTTGCCTTGCACATGTGAAGCACTGGGTTTGATCCTCAGCACTGCATAAAAATAAACAAGATATTGTATCCATCTATAATTTTAAAAAAAAGATACAGAAATTACTTCTATGAAAAATCAGACTTTCTCAGAACAAAGTACATCATGCTGTACAATGATTAAATGTGTGGAATTCTCAGTAAGTAAGTGTTAGAATGTTAGTGGTATTTCTAATTTATTTGTATCATTTGCTTTGACTTGCTGGCTAAATCTTTATTTTACTCTTAAGTCTATTACCATTATGAGAAGGTTTTATAAGCATTTTTAAAAAATGAAAAAAAGGGGCTGGGGATGTGGCTCAAGTTGTAGTGTGCTTGCCTAGCATGCGTGAGGCACTGGGTTCGATTCTCAGCACCACATAAAAATAAAATAAAGATATGTGTCCACCTAAAACTAAAAAATAAATATTAAAAAAAAGAAAAAACTTGAATACCCTTGTTGTTTCTAAAGAGAAATATGAATGTAATAGTAGAACAAAGTAAAGTTTAGAGCATTGGCCATATCTCTGGAACTAAATAGCTTTCTACCTCAAGTTGGAATGACAATTTTAGGGCTGCAGACAACATTTATAGCAGTGATTGATTCTACCTTTGTTAGTGCAGAATCACCAGGGAGGTTAAAAAGTTGAGCAAACTGTAATTCTTATGCATGGTAAAATTTGCATACCAGTGCTTTAGAATAACTAATTTCCAATAATGAACATGGCTTTGGGAGAATGATTAGGCATATTTAAATTTTGTTAATTTAAAGATCTTTTATTTCTTAAGTATGTTTTTGGACAAGTTTGTTATAGTTAGTGATTCTGTTTGTCATGTAAATTACAATATCAACATAAAATATGTGCAGGGCTCCTAGGATAAAGCCTGACTCAAGAAAATTTCGATGAAGTAGAAATTGCTGCTGTTGTTAATTAATATTAAATTAGGAAATGGGGACAGGTCTCCAAATCATATTTTACATGCTCAATAATAAATTTTGGGGTGAAGTTATAACCAAAGATAAAAAAATAGCTGTGGTGATGAAATGGAAACTATTTTACTTTGAACTGCAGTAGTTTTACTACATTAACTACTATACTGTATGGTACTTTGCTCAATATGGTGAAAAGTAGAATAGTTCCAGACATTTTACTATTTACAACGCATTCTTTCCTAGGACTTGACCTTGCTGAATTTGAGGCAACTTAAGTGTTATGTGACCAATGCTCCTTTATTTCTGTAGTTCTTATGATGCTAAAATGAGATCCAATTTTTACCTCTCTTGTTTCTTTGATAGCTAGTATTTTTAAAAGCTGGTGCTTGTTTTTTGATACCAGTAATTAGCACTAATATCTAATATGTTTCTCATATTACAGAGGGAAGTGGAACCCTGATTGTTTGATGATTGATGGATTGGTTTCTCAGTTAGGAGATCAAGTTGAGAAGTTGTGGAAACGAGATGAAGGAGGCACAGGAAAATATCCTCCTGTTAGTCTACATGTAGGTTTACAGTAATTGCTATCACTTACTGAATCTTTGAAAGTTCTAGAGAGAGGAGACGTGTTTAACTATGTTTTTCATACCTGCCACAAACTAGGGGAAAAAAGGAGCACAAATAAATGAGTATGTTAGTGAGTGAATATATGAATATAAGATCAACTGAAGTTTTTTTTCTCCCCCATTTCTTTTATAGGCACTACTAGACATATATTTATTAGACAACATTACTGAAGTAAACAAACACTCTATTGTATCCTTTAAATTTTTATCAAATATTCCTGTTACCAAAAATCATAAAAATTTTATAATAGTAGTAATCTTATAGTAGATTATAGTTAAATAATATATAATGCAATCTCACTTTCATGCTTAGATTTTTTTAATTTTTATTTTCTTAAAATAAGTCGTCTTCATCCAGGATCTCTTGGTTGGATTAGGAGGGCCTATGATCAACCTAAAATTATATGCAAAATTATTTGTTGTTCTAGGGATATGATCCTTGGTTTTTATCAGATTCTCAAATGTGTCTAGGAGCCAGACACTGTAGTACAACATGCCTGTAATCCCAGTGATTCATAGGTGAAGGCAGAAGGATGGCAAGTTCAAGTGAGGCCAGCCTGGCAACTTAGCAAGACCTTGTCCCACAATAAAAAATTAGAAGGGATGGGATGTAGCTCAGTGGCAGTGCTCTGCTGGAGTTCAGTCCCCACTATCAATAAAAGCAACCAGCCAAAAACACTGTGTCTAGGGATATGTGGGTGTTAGCTTTTATCAGATTCTCAAATGTATCTAAAACTCAAAAACTACTATTCTAGGGCCAGTTGGGGTGGGGGTTTAGCTAAGGGGTAGAGTACTTGCTTACTAAGCACAAATCCCTGGGTTGGACCCCAGGAATGGAAAGAAAAAAAGCCAAACAACTGCTCTAGAATGTTGCTGGCAAGTAGTTTTTAATGGGGTTAACTTACGTGCTGAAAATAAACATTGTAAGTTAATAAGATAATAGGCATTGTTTGAACTCATGTTTTTGTGGTAATGTAAGAATGTAAGTTTCTTAAAATATCTTGCTTCATTATAATAAAGATTCACAGTTTTTTTTTTTTTTTTTTTTTTTTTTAATTTTTTATAGCTACTGACTTTTGCCCAATAAATGACTGGGCTTATAGCTGGTTTTGTTTGTTTGATTGTTGTTTTTTAGTAAACTACTTCCTTTTATTTTGCATATTAATATTCTAAGCATCTTTCTCCATCTTACAGCTCTGCTTTTTAAATTCTCTAAACAAGTTTTTAAGTTTGTTTCTGTGTAGAGAAAAGTATGCTTTAGCTCATCTCCTTTGTCATAACAAAATAGAAAATAAATGAAGCATAGGATACTGGCTGTATCCACATTTGATACAACTCTACTCCCATTATGATAGTGAACACCTGTAATCCCTGCCACTTAGGAAGCTGAGACAGGAAGATCACAAGTTTGAGTCCAGCCTTGGCAACTTACTGAGACCCTGTCTGAAAATAAAAAGAGCTTGTGAAATAGCTCAGTGGTAGAATGGTTATCTAGCATGTAAGAGGCCCTGGGTTTAGTCTGCAGTATCATTGATTGATTTATTTTTTCTTCTTCATGGCTTTATTGAGGTAAAATTGAAGTATGATAAAATGCACATATTTGAAGTATGCAGTTTGATCAGTTTTGACATGTGTGTAAGCAATACAATCAATATAAAAAGCATTTCCTTTTTTTTAATTAGAGGAAACTGCATGATTTATTACATTAGAAATTAATTACCTTAAGATATATAGAATCCCACTTCTACATGTTAGCTACTTCAAAATTAAATGGTACACTTATAAATATCACATAGATAAAGAAGAAAGCACAACAAAAGTAAATATAAAGTGCTTTGGATTAAGTGATAATAAAAGCTTAAAATATCAATCTCTGGGATGAAACAGTACTCATTTATAACAAAGTACTTTTATCAGAAAGAAGCTGAATTAAAAGATTTTCAAATTAGTAGGGAGGAAAAAAATTATAGTAGCAAACATGAAATTGAAGAAATTTTATGAGAACACAAAAATTAATATCAATGAAAAGGGAGCTATCAAAATAACACTACAGATGCTAAAAATATTAAAGATAATATCACAATTGTGTGCCAACATATGTGATAACTTACATAACATGGTTTATGTTAGAGAATGATCTGTGTGCTGCTGAGAAGAAAGTATATTCAATCATTGATGGGTGAAATATTCTGTATATGTTTTCAAGACTTTTTAAATGCTACATTCTGTTGCAACCTATGATGAATACATATGTAGTGGTTTTTTTCTTTTGTTCTTTGTCCTTAATCCTTTTTTTAAAAGACCATTTATTTGTTACTTGATATTATGTATTCCTTTCCAAACAAAACGGATACTCCCATTGAGTCTTTTCCAACTGCCTTTGCCATTTCTTGGGGTCAAATTAAACTTATTCAAGGATTTTGGCTGATTGATCATAATGACTTTGAGGTAAGTCACTTAATGTAAGCTTTTCCTAAATTACTAGGATTTCAGAAAGCATACCTGACTAGATTAAGTTTGATATTAAAGATCATAGTGTATTTCTAGAGGTAATTTAAGGAGAATTCACTTTAATCAATGCTTTCACCAAGCACTACCTTATGCAATAAAAATACAAGGATAAAACTTCAAAAACTTAAGTTAATGTTTAAAGAAGGAAACAAATGAGAATTATTGATAAAACAAATACTATGATATGTTAGAGTGTTTAATATGTTTGGAGTGTTTAATGAACCATAGAAGGCAAGATTTATCATCCATGTATGAAACAGGTAGTGGAAAGATTTTATATATAACTTATTGAGGTCTGGAAGATATAAGGCTTTTGTTAAAACTTATATGTTAAAGTAATTCCTTTTATCTTACAGTTAAACTGATTTTATATCTTGATTCCCCCCCCCCAACTGGCTTTTAATATTGCTTGTCTTTTTAAGATTGACTTCTTTGTCTAAATGCAAAGGATTATATTTATATTTTACAATTTCGTGTCATTTTTGCAGAATGGGTTGGACCTTCTGTTTCACCCAGCTACTGCAAAACCTTTTTCATGGCAACATTCAAAGATTATTCAAGCTTTTATGAGTCAGGGAGAATATAGACAAGCTCTCAGATATATTCAGACAATGAAGCCAACAGTGTCCAGTGGTAGTGATGTTATCCTTCACCTCACTGTTTTGCTTTTTAATAGGTAAGTACATCTTTTGCAAGTATAGACTTTTGAACATGTAAATAATATGAAATTGAGGAATAGATAGTAACAATATCTAGTATTTTTACTTTGGTTGCATTCCCTAAAATATCTTATGCCTCTTGATTTTTCAGTGTTAAGAAAAACTTATACAATGCCTAGTGCCAAACTGAGATTTACAATTGTATCTGTAAATGCTGTGATTATATAATAGTACTTAAAATGGCTGAAAATGTTTTAATATTTCAAGCCTGAAAATACTAATCTTCTCTTTTGAGATTTACCCTATGCTAGATGGAAAGATGTTACAATATTTTTGAGCTACTTTAACTTATATAAGTGATAGTGTACTCTTTGGACTCGAATAGACTTGAATTTAACCTTACTTGTACCACTTTCTAAAATATGGTCAAAAGCCGTTTTTTTCAGCTAGATATAGTTGTGCATACCTGTAATCCTAGCCAATCCAGAGGCTGAAGCAGGAGGATTGCAAGTTTGAATTTACCTTAGGACACTTTACCAGATCCTTTCTGAAAACAAAGTTGTTTTAAAACTTTGAGAATATAGCTCAGTGGTAAAATGCCTCTGGGGTTCAGTCCCTAGTATCAAGCATAAACAAATAAAAAAGGCAGTTTACCTTTTCTGAGGCTGAGTTTCCTCATTTGTAACATGAGGTATTTTAAATTGTAATGGCAAAAGCACTATTACAGTTTTCTGCAGAAGTTGTAAATCATTAATAAGTGGTGGTAATGGTTGATCAATCATTATTGTCATTTCTTGAACTTATCCTAAGTCCAGGACCTCAACCTCTTCCTCTTTATTAAGATCATCAGTCTTTTTTCCACAACTTATTCTAGTAATCTCTTGATTTTGTGAGGTACATTTGTGGGTGCACATCATCATCATCATAATTCTGGCTTGGCTGTTGTGCTTGCAAGTTAATTATTATGCACTGTACAATGATAAACTTGAGGTTAAAAAAAGGTTTTAGATGATCAGCTTTTAAAATTGCTTATTTGGTCTTCATATCATAATGGTGCAATAGAACTGAAAAATGTTTTATAGGTGTAATCATTTTCTTCATTCTTTTCCTCTACCTTCTGTGGGTTTATTTTACCTGTTTAACTCAAGTTGAATGATTAGCTTACCTAGTTTTTAGGTTTTTTCCTTAACTGATTTAAAAAGGCACATTCATTTTCTATATATTACTTTAAATTCCCAGTATGAGTTTTTTTCTTCTTCCTATTAGTTATTCAGACATTTTAATTTGTAAATGCTGGGATTAAAAATTACATGTTGTATGGACACAGTGGCAAAAATGAGGTCCTAAGCAACTCAGTGAGACTCTGTCTCTAAATAAAATACAAAATAGGACTAGGGATGTTAAATCTTTGTGTCCTCAGTGACTTTTCCTGGTCTCTTCAATAAGTTACTGAAAAAAGCATGGTAAGTTGCCTACTGTGAAGTGGGTGGGATCTGTCAGTTCCTTGCAAAACTACCAACTTTTTGTGACATTAATATTAGCTACATCAGCATTTTAAATCATTTTTTTTTTAATGACTTTAGCCTTTTATTATTTTTGGTGGCATTGGATGAAATACAACCTTGTTAGTACAGTTACTGTACTCTACTGAGCTATGTCCTTGTTGTGACCTTTTATTATACCTTTAGTATACCTTTAGTATGTGTAATTGTTGATGCATCTGCATCTTTCGCAGTCTTCTTTTACTCGGGCAACTGGAAATCAGTGATTCCTTGTTTGCCTATTTGGAATTTCTTTTCTCATTGTGGTTTTTGCTATGCATTTTAAAAGATTATTTACATTCACTTTAGTATCTTAAGAGTTTGTCACAGGAGTTTTTCAGGCTAGCTTTTCTGCCATATTGCCAAGACCCCCCCCACACACACATTGTTTACCCAAATGACTTTTCTATATCTGTTAACTGCTTACACCCTAGACTATCTTTTCATCAATCAAAAAAATTTCTTACTGCTCTTCATATTTTTATCACTTTCTACCATAAGAAGCAAAATAATAGAATTAGGGCACTTGTTTGTAAGTGCCAGCAATAGAGTTTTCGAAGTTGGAGAATATTTGATGAATTATAAGATTATAAAAATATTTTATCTTACTATCCTTCTAGTTAGGTATATCTGCTAAATTTAGGAGTAATGTCAAATGTGTTTTTATTCATTTTAAAATTTGTCCAAGGACTAAGGAAGAAAAGATAAGCATGTGGAGTGTTTCAATATTTATGAAGTATAAAATAGTAACACAAGTGACTTTTTAGCTTTTCTCTTGAATTCAATCATTGTTAACAACTTCAAGTTAATTCTTCTGAGATTTTCTGAACAAAATACCAGAAGAATGAACTTAGCAAAAATACCCTTGTGAAATATGCTTTTTGAACTTAGTTTTAGAGTTCATTTCATAACAATATATAAAGAGCTTCCTTGCTTTTAAGTGTTGCATAGTTATTGGTTTTGTAGATAGATGTACAGTTTAATGTCGTTCCTGTTAATGAACTTTTAGATATTTTTGCTATTCTAAGTAATGCTCTAATGAGTAGCTATACATTTTTCACACGCTCGGATTTATTTTGGAGAACGAAATTCTAGTGGTAGAATAACTTAGTCAAAAGTATATTTGCAGTTGCAATTTTGAGAGCTAAGGCAAATTGCCCTCCATGAGGGTTATGCCATTTTGATCCAAGGCCCTTATTGCCTGTACTGTGCCTTTATCAGATACTTGATGTGTCTTTTTCATAAGGAGCTATTTATTATGTGACTTGCCCATTTAAATTCTTTGCCTCTTTTACTGTGTTTGAATTTTTCCTAATTGATTTATTATTCATTACTGAAATTAACCTTGTGAGATTTTCATTTACTCTTTAGTTTGTTGTTTCCTTTGGTGGGGGGATTACTGAGGATTGAAACCGGGGGCTTTAACCACGGAGCCCTTTTTTATATTTTATTTAAAGATGGGGTGTTGCTGAGTTACTTAAGGCCTTACAAAGTTGCTGAGGCTGGCTTGCCTCAGCCTCCCAAGCTGCTGGGATTACAGGTGTGTTCCACCATGCCTGGTTATAATTTACCTTTTCACAGTGGTTTGCTTATAATGGATTTTGCTGTCCTAAAAATAGTGATTATCATGTTCTGTCTTCTCCGGTTTTTAAAAAAAAATTTTTCTCATGGTTTCTACTACCACTTATTGCTTTGTTTTTATTTAAGGTATTGATTCATCTGAAATTTCTTTTGCTACAAGCATTGTTTCAAAATGATTTTAGGGGGCTGGAGATGTAGTTTAGATATAGAACAATTACCTGGCACACACAAAGTTCTATGTAAGTTCCTAGAACTGCAATAAAATAAAATAAATTAAAAATAAACCAGGCATGGTGGTGCATGCTTATACTCTTAGTAACTTGGTGTGATACCTTGTCATTGTCTCAATATAAAAAAGGGCTGGGAATGTAGCTCAGTGGTAAAGTGCCCATGTTCAATCCTCAAGAATAAACATTTTAACATATAGACTAGTATAACTAAGTTTTCATGAACACATCTGAAATAAAATTTAACAAATACCAAAATTTTGTTATACTTCTTTATTTCTCCATAATTGGTTTTTAAAATTAATACTGATCTGTTCATTTCATCCTGTTTGCTTTTCTTTCTACAAAAAGGTTTTGTGTTCTGCTCATTTTAATGTTTCTAGATTTTAATTGAGTAGTAATTTTTCTACATTGTTTTTTTTCTGCACACATGCACACATTTTTTTTTTCCCTGCACGCATGTCTGCAGACACCCATCCCTCTTCTTTACTCAAGTTGTAATGACCACAATGTCATGCCTGTTTTGATAGAAGGGAATACAAGGCAATTTCATGAGTGAATTTTAGAGATTTTACATCTTTGAATTGATGGTCTTTATAAAGTCTATGGAATATGTTTAGTATTATCTACTCTTAGTGTTATTAATAATAATATTAACACATAGCCCTGACCTTCCAACAGCAGGTGTCATTTGCTTTGCTGAGTAACTTTGTGTCCACAGGAAGTCTGGGTCAGTGCTGCCAAATTTTCCTTAGATTCTTTAATTTATAACTGCTCATTATAAATACTAATTGCCATGAAATGAGTGTTTTTATTCTGCCCCCTTTCTCCCATGAAAGGTCCAACAGAAATTTAACTGCCAGGTTAATCATTATCAGTGTTTATATATATCTGTATTCTCATGTCCTTGAATATGTAAATGTTTATAGGTTTTATTTATTGGTTATTTTTTTTTTCTTTTTTGTAGCACCAGGATTGAACCTATGACCACATCCTAGGCAAGATGTTGTATATCTTTATGCATTTTTGATGGCATTTATATAGATGATATTCTTTGCAGTGGGATTATTGTTTCATATCCTGCATGTAATTTAAATTCTAATAGATAAACTCAGGTGAACTTCCAAGATAAGAGTATTGGTGCATTTTCAGTTGGACATTTTTCTAAAGGTCACAGAATCCCTGTCTTGATTTAGGGAGAGACCTATGTAAGAAACACTGTTTTAAAATTATCTCATTCCTCAAAGAAGGACATTTCATTGTCTCTGCTTGTGGTCTGTGACTGTTAAATTTGAATTCAGTTCTTTAATCGGTTCTTGCTCTGGATTAGCCCAAATCAGCTACTTATGAGCTATAACTTTCATCTGCCATGAATAAAATATGCTTGTTACCACCTGTAGACCTTTATTCATTTTCTTATCCATTCTTCTGTCAAATATCACTACCTTAAAAGCCTGATATTTTGCTATCATTACATCAGTCTTTAATTTCTATCCAGGCCTGCTCACTTTTTTGTTTTATTGTGAAGTTCTATTTTGTTTTTCTATTGTTTTATACTTGAACAATACAGAGCAGCATAATATTAAATCTTTTATTAGCAATATTCATTATGCAGCATATTTTTAAAAATCTTTGTAAATTGCAGTACAAAATTATCTTTGAGATTGTATAGGTAGATGAATTTTGAACATTTTAAATAGCCTTTCAAAAACTAAACTTGGATAATTATTGATTTTAGGTGCCTGGTTGAGGCCTGGAGTTTACTGCGACAACATTCTAATAAAGTGAATGCAGAGGAATTACTGAAGCATGCCTATGAAGTCTGCCAGGAAATAGGCTTAATGGAAGATTTATTGAAATTACCATTTACAAACACTGAACAGGTAATCATTTAACAGTGTAATTTTATCACAAATTCAAGATAAATTGATAGTTTACAAATCCATTCTGTTCTTCTAGGAGTGTTTGGTGAAATTTTTGCAGTCCAGTGCCAGTGTTCAGAATCATGAGTACCTTTTAGTTCACCATTTGCAGCGTGCCGATTATATTCCTGCTTTGAAGCTGAACCAGACTTTGAAGATTAATCTTATGGTATGATTAATGTTGTTTCTTTGTGTGGGACAAGGGAATAAGGAACTGAAGACTTTTTTGGTTGATTTGATTCATAAGAACTTGCAGTGTTTGTATCTGTTGTGCCTTTTATTGTCATAACTTGGAGAAAGTTCTTCTTGTCTATTGGCATATTATTACTTGCCTCTTTTTTTTTTTTTTTAAATCTCCCTCTACTGTCTCCTCCCTAATTCTTCTATATTTATATATGCCATTTATGCCCTGACATCTGCCCACAGTCTTGTCATACTAACCACTCAGGAAAAATGAGAGGAAGAGGTGGAGACAGCAGCAGAAATTACTTAATGCAGAGAGTATTGGATTTCAAAGGTTGAAACTGATTCTTAATTTGCTATGTTTAGGACATGCTCTGAGCCTTTGTTTCCTCATGTGTAAACCAATAATATTTTCTTATGAAGTTGTTATGAGAGGGCTCAGAGATTTATGAAGTAACAGGTTGACTGACTCATGTAAATGTTTAATAAATGATAACCACTGTTTTTAATAGTTGTGAAGGAGAGCAATGTTTGTTAGTAGACATTTTTAATTGATGTAAGCCAATTAAGTTTGTGTGCAGAATCTTCAGTTTGGAAAAATATAGGTAGGAGGAAGAAAATATTTATAATATGATTATATTTTAACTGGTAAATACAATTTTGATATATTCAATAGAATGATCGGGATCCTCGTTTGCGGGAGAGATCAGTGGCTCGAAATTCTATATTGGAGCAATATGGGAAAATCCTTCCTAGAGTCCAGAGAAAATTAGCCATGGAAAGAGCTAAGCCTTACCATCTGTCGACATCATCAGTTTTTCGAGAATGTAAGATTTCATTGAAGAATGTCATAAACTCTCAGGCTATTAAAAATATTGAATGATTGCTTCTCTGAAACTCTCATTACTTTAAATATTGCTCACTTTTACTAATACTTTCATCACAGTCTTTTTTTTTTTTTTTTTACTGACTACTCTGTTCCATGAAATGTAGGGTTTTCTGGGAAGTTTTTTACAATTTGTTTCCTACTGTAACGCGGAATGAAAATCTTGTATTTTAGTTGAAGACATGTGCCCAACTTTTAGTTAAATAATTTTATACCATATCCCAAATTGTTAAATTTCAGTATAGCTATAGTTTAAACCAAATATAATTTAAACTTTGTTATGACTTCCATGTTGTCCATTCTTTGATATTAATTACATTATTAAAATCCTGTTTGTTAGAGAATCAATTAAATCCTACATTCTTCATTTTACAGTTTCTAGACCCAAACCATTGTCAGCATTTCCAAAGAAAGCCATGACAGGAACAGTGTTATCAAGATCCACTTTCATCAATAATGTGTTATCTAGAATTGGAGAGGTGTGGACAAGCAGTGATCCTGGAAATAGCATCTCACTTTATAATAAGTATGTTTTTTTAATACCTTTTTAAAAAAATATGTATTTTTTTTTTTAGTTGTTGATGGACTTTTATTCATTTATTTTTATGTGGTGCTGAGAATTAAACCCAGTGCCTCACACATGCAAGGCAAGCGCTCTACCACTCAGCCCCAGCCCCAGCCCCTTATACCTTTTAAGGTCATGTTACTTGCAGTTTTTCCTGGACACCAGAAGTATTTATCACAATCTACCCTAATTATTATAGTGTTTATTATTAGCATATGTAAAGAGGAAAAGCATTTTTATTTTCTTACAAGAAGAATGTTTTACTTTCAGTTAGAGTGATGTATTTAGGGGCTGGAGCTGGGGTTGTGGTTTAGTTGGTAGTATGCTTGCCTAGGCACTGGGTTCTATTCTTAGCACTGCATATAAATAAATAAAATAAAGGTTATTGACAACTAAAAAAGTTTAAGGGGCTGGGTTGTGTCTCAGAGTTAGATCACTTGCCTGGCATACGTGAGACACTGGGTTCGATCCTCAGCACCCCATAAAAATAAAAGATATTGTGTCCACTTATATCTAAAATAAATATTTAAAAAAACATTTTTAAAAAGGCAGTGTGTTTATTGTAGATATTGCAAAGTAAGAAATGAAAGTCCTTTCCTATTCCATCTAATTTTACTTTGAAGCTTTTTTTTAATCAATGCAGCATGATGCATAATCAGAAGTTAAATTTTTATTTTCTTTGTAGTCCTAAAATAGAAGAAGCATCTCCTATAGTATATTCTTTCCCACATCTACAACTGCCTGAGGCATTTGTTGGAACACCCATTTCAAAATCATCACAGAGGATTTCTAGGTGAGAGTTCATTAAATCATCCTTAAAGACACAATGTTAGGCATTAATTACAACAGTAATGTGTAATGTATGGTTTCTTTAAAATTTGGACAGTAGTGTGGTGATTTTAAAATCAATTTCTCATTTCAGACATCTTAGTGAAAAGTATTCTTTACTTTAACTTTGGAGTAAAGTAAAATGTCAGGCTTTTTTCTTCCCCTTTTGATATTATCTTCTTGTTAGATGACCTCTGTAGAAATTGTTTTTGTAATTATTAACTAATCTCAGTTGGTTCATATTGAAGCTTTCTCCTGTACAGCAGAGACTACTTGATGTCTCATACAACTTCAGATGCAGTAATACTATATCAGTAATATGATATTACAAATATAAATAAATTCAGTGTTTCACATCTAAATGAAATTGTGATTATAAGTTGTATTTAGCAACATCAGATAGTTGAAAAATATTCATAACTGGCAATATGATTCAGTGGGAGAGTGCTTGCCTAGTAAACATGAAGCACTGGGATTAATCCCTATTACCGCAAAAAAAGAAAAATGCTCTTGAGGTCACTGTAAACCTTTTCCAATGGCTAACTACAAAAATACTTGGTGCGAGTAAGTGTGCAAAGCAGTTTGAACTGTCGTGCATTGCTGCTGGTAGGAACATAAGACTCTGGCAATTTCTTTCAACATACATTTTTTTCCCTTATGACTCAGCAGCCCCACTCCTACTTGTTTACCCAAGGGAAATTTTTAAAAAATAGTCAATAAAATGAAAAGTGTCAAGAGTGTCGATCAATGTTTCTGAGTTCAATCCCTGGTAACAAGGAAAAAAGAATTTTTTTTTTCCTTCATACTCTTCTTAGAGAATAACTTAATCTTGTATAAGAATTTTGTGCCAGGCATGGTGATACATGCCTGTAATCACACTGACCTTTGAGGCTGAGGATCAGAAGTTCAAAGCCAGCCTCAGCAACTTGGCAAGACCCTGTCTCAAAATAAAAAGGACTGATGATGTAGCTTAATAGCAGTAAAGCACTCCCGGCTTTAATCCCCAATATACCACTAAACCACCCAAAGAATTTTGCCATTTGTCATACAGACCTTGCTTTTGAGAAGCAGTCTTACCTAAATAGGCAAGATGTAAATATTAACAGTGTTAATATTGACAGTGCAGAGCTTTTAACATAATATTGGAAAAGTTAAATTAAAAAGCAATTTGTTTACAAGTACAGAATTTAAATACAAATTAGAAAGAAATGAAGATAAAGAAATGTCTAGATTAGATGTTCGTGTTTTGGTAGAAATCTCAAGGCTGTGACTGGTACAGAATAACAGGTACAAAGACCTTGTAATGAAAATGCTTTCATTTCTGCACTGGGTAATAGGTTGATTCTTAAAGCACCCATGATCTATGTGGATCTACCACCCTGATAGTGAAAATCCCTTTGGAATCTGAAGGATAGAAATGCAAGAGAAGACAAAGCAACTGGGATTTTTAAAAAACTTTCTGGGCAACAGAACAAGCTGTTCTTCTTTGGTTATTATCAGCTGATCCACATTGGCATCTGGGAGAAATAAAAAAATAACTGTTTTTATTATAGAAAATACAGATATAAAATAGACTATTGGGGGGGCTGGGGTTGTGGCTCAGTGGTAGAGCACTTGCCTGGCACATGTGAGGCCTTGGGTTCAAGTGTCAGCACCACATATAAATAAAAGTCCATTTACAACTATATTATGTCCTGAAAATATTTTTCTGTAAGTTTTTAAGCTTATTTGGACTGTGTATGTGTAATACAAATCACGAATGAAATCAATTTTATCATTTGAAGTAAACTAGGTCTGGGACATTATGGAAAACTTTTTGAGATTATTTTGTCAACAAACTTTTTTTAAGGTGGGGAGAGAGAAAATTTTTTAAAAATATTCATTTATATTTTTTTAGTTTTCGGCGGACACAACATCTTTATTTGTATGTGGTGCTGAGGATCGAACCCAGGCCGCACACATGCTAGGCGAGCGCGACACCGCTTGAGCCACATCCCCAGCCTAACAAACTTTTTTTAATTAACTTTTTTTGGGGGTGAGTGTTAGTCTAGATTTTAATGCTGTCGTATCCTAAGTGTTGATAAAGATGCACATGGATTGCTAGGGATGCCTTATCCTGTGTATTGTCAATCTTTAGCAGTTAATCTTCATGGCAAATAAATGCCTGGCTGATAGTGGAAGCTCAGTAAATAACTGGTAAAAGGGAAAGAGAACTGCAGGCATGGTGATACATAACCAGTCCTAACAAATGGGAAGGCTAAGACAGGAAGAGTACAAGTTTGAGGACAGCTCTAGGTAACTTAAATGAGACTCTGTCTCAAAATAAAAAGAGGGTGATGTAGCTTAACGGTAAAGTTCTGGGTTAAATCCCCACTACTGAAAAATATTGTGATCAGGGGACAACTAGAATTCTTTGTTCTTAAATTGTTTCTAAAATTCCTAATTATTTTTTTGCTACTGAAATAGTTTTCTGACTTTTTAAAAATTAATGGTGGCTAAGTGTGTTTACATGTTTTTATGGTATTTATTAGTGAATATATAAATCTTAACAATAACATTGAATATTAAAGTTCTTTTGTTTCATCAGAATAATTTAGTTAATAATATACCAGGATTCTCTATTCATAAGTATGTTCTGATTACAGATTACTAGATTTGGTTATTCATCCCATCCCCCTACCTTCTCAACCTTTGGGGTTTATTCAGCAAAGCCCCACAAGATCTCCTTTATGCCTGCTATCCAGTTCTTTGCCATTTGGTTCACAGTCAAAAGAATCACATCAGAATACCTCCAAGTCTGCAGAATTGCATTTACTTGAGACTCCTCTTGTAGTTAAGGTTAGTATTATGTCCCTAGCATTCATAGTAAAGCAAGAGTGTTCTTAGTTTCAAATAGCACAGAGAAAATAAGCTATTTGTAACTGAATAGTCAATAGCTGTTTTTCACTTTAATTTTCATGGCTGTCTTTCCAAAATACTTGCTATACTTTTGCATCTTCTTAAACTGGGTTGATTAAAATTAATAATAACAATCACATCATTATCTTGAATATTTATTAATATTCCTATTTAATAATAATGATCACATTGTCTTGAATATTATACAAGGGTCTGAATGGTTATTATAAATTGGCCTTTGTCCTTTTCAAAATAATTTTAAGCTTTTGATTTTTATATATGTTGATATAATTTTGCTGATATGTTATCTCCTTGCTCCTTGTTCAGTATTCTATATTGAATCCTAGAAGCTTTCTTTTTTGTTGTTGTTGTTTCTGGGTTCTCTTTCCAGAGATCAGTAAAGCTAGAAAATTCTTATTTTTCAAATTGAATGAAAGATAACTAAGTGCTATTTCTAAAATAGTTATTAAAAGAAGGTTGATAGGATTTTTAGGTTCCTGACACAATCCAGTATTGTATTTCTAATCTTTTCATCTATCCAAAAATAAAAACTGGTTTTGTATTTTCTCCAGCTAAGTTCAAAAAATTTAAGTGAAATTATATTAGGGAATGATTTTGTTCATCTTGCCAAAAGAGTATTTAGTTATAATAATCTTATAATGTGTCTAACAGCACTCATTAATGGGATTCAGTAATCTGGTTACTAGGTCTTTAGTGGACAAATTAAGTGAAGGAATTATCTCTACTAAATTAAGTGCTAATTTTGAATTATATGTATTCATTATTACTAAATCTAATAAGTAATTAATACTTGTATGGATTTTTTTCCCTAAGACATAAAAAAAAGTTTAGATTAGTTTTGTGTTCAGTACACACAGTCCTCTCTTTAATGTAAGACTTTGTTTCTTAAATTTATCTTACTAATTGTCATTGTATTTTTTATGGATACAATTTTAAGTTTTATAGCCTTAAATATAGAAAGTACTGATAGAATTTTTTTTCTTCCAATCAATCTACTTATGTGTTTATTGAAAACGAGACTATAACCACAATTGTTACTCAAATGCCCGAGTAAATACTTACGTAAATGCCTTTTATAAACACTAATGGAATTCCCTTTGCTCTTTGTTTTAGAAAGCTAAAAGTTTGGTTATGTCAGTTGCTTCTTCTGGATTTGCCGAGTTTACTCCTCAATCTATCCTAAGGTCTGGCCTTCGAACACCTTTAGCAACTCCCTCTACATCACCTGGAAGGTCTCTTACTCCTCCTTTGCGACTTAAAGAAACTAAAATTTCATTCATGGAAGAAGAAATGAACACAAAATGGACTACTGCAGTAAGTTTGATTATAATAGGGAAAAAAGACTCAAAGATTATATTAGCTCTTACAAGTAAAAAGTGTGATAAATCAATTTAAATAACCTCACTATGGATTTTTATTTGCAATTTTATAGATTGACTTGAATTTACAAAACAGTTCTGAAGGAAGCATGAGGGCAATGGCTAAGCCTCTTACAGATAAAAAACAAAATTGGGCTTGAAAGTACCAAGTGAATTGCATATATTGGTGGCAGAAATAGCACTAGAATTCAGACCTCCTAAGTCCTCTTAGTCTGTGGGCTTTTTAAAAAAGTTTTGTTTTGTTTATTCTGGGTAGTACTTCTTAAGTTCCTATTTGGTTGTCTGTTAACAGCCTGCAGATAACAGTAACCCAGAAGCATTTATCACTGCATCTTTTCATAAATGTGGCGTTCCAGCAGAAAATGAATGGCCGAAGAGCAAAGAGGAGACCATACCTTTTCTTGTAAATAGCTCAGAAAAGGACCCTCAAGAAATGGATACAGGGTCACTGGACGCGTCCTCACAAAGTTTGGAGAAACTAGATGTGAGCAAAGAAAGCAATGCTTCAACCAGATCAGACCAGACCACCTTAGAATATCAAGATGCACCATCACCAGAAGAGTTTGAAGATATTTTCTTGTCCTCCCAGTCAGGAGAGTCTTCCACTGAACTAAATACTAATTTAACTGAGCAAATCAAGAAAGATGAAGATAAAGATGTGTTTGAGTCACAAGTAATTCTTCCAGATGAGGAAAAACAGATGGGTAAGAACTCATTTCCACATATTAAAAATTGCCATTGATAGGGCTGAGGATATGGCTCAAGTAGTAGCACACTCGCCTGGCATGCGTGAGGCACTGGGTTTGATCCTCAGCACCACATAAAAATAAAATAAAGATATTGTGTCCACCTAAAGCTAAAAAATAAATATTTTTTTAAAAATTGCCATTGATATTTCTTAAAAAATTCTTCTTTATAGTAAAACCATTGAGGTTTTCAATTTAGTCTCCAAAATTCTCCCTCCCCCTTTCCTCCCTCTGCTTTCCTGATCTTGTATGTATTATTATTTTAAAAAATTTGTCCATTATTCATAAAGGTTAATTCATTGGGGTATATTTATAAACGTACATAAGAAAGTTTGGTCAGATGCCACCATTCCTCCCTTTTTCATATCCCTTCTGCTTTCTCCTCAACCTTAATAAATTTTGTAATAGGTTTCTTTTCACCATAAGGAAAGCGTGAAGATCAAGATTAAATAATATATGCCCATGGTGTCAAAATCTTTTTCAGTTATATGTATTGCTTGCATTGTTCCATAAGTATATATGAGCTTTGAAGGGAGAGGAACTTAGTATGCTTTTTAATCTGGCCATGAAATTTGGAAAAGAATATTAATGTTTAAGGATGGAAATGCAAGGTTCAGCAGTCTGATTTAGAGAATATGCCCATAAATAATGGATGTAATAATAACTTTACGGAATAGATTGTTGCTGCAATTTTTAACTTATTCAGCAGTCTTAATTTACGAAAATTCTGCTCACAGAGCAGGATATTTGTTCTATATTCCATCCTTACTGCCAAAACAATCACAGAACAATCAAGATAAATGTCCAAAGGCCCATGAAGTGAGTCCAATGATGTTTGGATTGTGATGTCTCTGTTACATATTATTTAATTTCTCTGTTAAATTCAGGAGTTTGCTGAAGTAGTGTATGTCTAGAGATAAACACTGCTTTTTTTTTCTGTGTCATAATTCCATTAAAATGTTTAAATGATAAATATTAGAATAAAATGTTCATAGAAGAGCCAGGTATGGTAAATACCTGTAGTCCCAGCTATTTGGGAAGCTGAGGCCAGGAGTATTGCAAATTTGAGCCTCGCCCAGACAACTTAATTAGACCCTCTCTCAAAATACATTTTTTTAAAAAGGGCTTAGGAATGCACCTCTGTGGTAAAATGCTTGCCTAGCATGCATGAAGCCCTGGTTTCCATTCCCAGGACCATAATTTAAAAAAAAAAAAAAGAAAGAATGTACATAAGAATATCTTAATGGATTGTTTCTACCCTATTGGGCAGTCCCAAGTAGAAATCTATATGTTTGTGTGTGTGTGTGTGTGTGTGTGTGTGTGTGTGTGTGTTGGAGTCAGAATCATAGAAGACATACTCTAGATTAAAATAGACTAAATTTGAATCCTTGTTCAACTACTTTCTAAGTATGCTTGGTGATCTGGGATAAACAATGTTAACTGTTTTCTGATATACCTCTTTGAATATTTTGGATTAAGTGAATTGATATATGTAGAACATTTGCAGTAAGTTGTACTTGTTCAGCCAAAGATAAAAAGTTGGAGGTTAAGGGAGACTCTTTGACTCAGAATTAGTAAAAGGAACTGCTGACAATCTGATGCCAAGGAAATAAACACAAAAGAACAAAAAAGCAGGCCTAGCAACTTCTTAAACAGTAATAGTTCAAGACCAGTGCAATTATAAAACATTTAGCTTAAATGATATTTTTACCTGTATGATTTGTAGACACTTTGACAGTTGCAGAGGAGTCCCTTTCAGGATCAAATAACTTAAGCTCCACTGAAGGAACCAAAGCATCACTTTGTGTGCCATCAATTCATGAAGGGTAAGTTTATGAAGACAGTTTCATATATTTTTCCAAAGAAGTTTAATGAAATTGTGAACCTATAGCAAAATATTCTTTATGTATTAGAGCTCATTTAGATTTTTGACATTCCCATCGTGAATAATTACCTGTATTCCTAGTTGTTCAGTTTTATAGTTGTGTTATTTAGTTACCATGAAATAAATCTTAATACTACTAGACATTTCTATAATATAGAGACCTAGTGAATTGAGGCATATTAATATTCTTTGAAGACCAAAAGTTCATTCACAACTATGGTATTATTCCATGTGCTTCCTTTTTTTAGTAGTTTCAGGATGATTAGGCACAGGACTCCTGTAAAACCAGAGTGGAACATAGGGGACATGGCCGAGAGAAAGTTTTTTCCTTACAATCATACAATAGTCACTCAAGTTTTTTGATAACTAATTAAAATATTATGCTGTCAAATAATTTCATTGACAGAAAACGCCATGCATTAGGTGATATTCATAGTGCTTGCTGTTCAAAACAGGATCTGGTAAAATGGTACCAATTCCCATACAGTTTATCATCTATTATAAGAAGCTTATATTAGAATGTAGATCAGTGTACTGCTTCCTTTATTGAAAGTCAACTGAACTGATTCATATGAAGTAATTAGTTCACCTGGCAAAGGCTCTTTTCCTTCATTTCACGACTAAAGACAAGATTGCATGTCAGCACTTGTAGTAGTGCTCTTGTAGAGGATACAAAAAAGTGGCAGCTTCAATTATTAAGAGGTAGTAAAGGTTATTTAGTAAAATAACTCATCTGAAATGTGATAATTTAAAATATTGCTGTATAAGTAAATAAATAATGAGCAACTTCACAAACCATCTGCAACATTCAGGAACACAATAGTCACCTGATAGGTCAAACTTGGTCACCTACTTCATTTCTGAGAAAACATCATTTGATGACTGGAATTTACCCAGACCTTTATTGGAAATGTGGAATAAAGGATTATCCAATATTGTTTTAGTGTTTTTTAAACTTTAATGAGAACAAATGTTATTTATTACAATAGATTTGATAGGTAATTGCATCAGTCATAAAACAAAGCATTCACATGAGAAAAGGTTTCATTGAGAAACTAGGTGAATATTCAACATCTTGGCAGAGGCGGGGCTGGGGATGTGGCTCAAGTGGTAGCGTGCTTGCCTGGAATGCGTGCGGCCCGGGTTCGATCCTCAGCACCACATACAAACAAAGATGTTGTGTCCGCCAAGAACTAAAAAATAAATATTAAGAAAATTTCTCTCTCTCTCTCTCTCTCTCTCAAAAAAAAAAAAAAAAGTGTTTTAAAAAAATATATTTTGTGGCGATTTATTGTTCTCTTATCCTTACTACAAGTATTTTTTTTGGTTGAGGAAGTCTTATATCCATGTGTACATACTTCAAATATATTATTCTCTATTTCAAAAATCAGCCTAATTGGGTTTTAGGGGAAGGGTCAGCTCAGAATATGAAGGCTGTCAGCATATTCTGAAACTTCTTTTTATCATGTGTGTTAATACAGGTTTCAATGATCTCCCATTATAAGTCTTTTTACCCTGTTTTTCCAATTTTAAAATATTGAACCTGATCCTACTGTGTATATAGGAAATGTTCCATAATACTTGACAGGCTTATTTGAAGAACATGGCCACAATTATTTAAAAAAATCAACCAAAGTGTAATTTATACTGACACGCATTTCAATAGATTTATTTGTATTCTGATGTCATGTCATTGTCACTGAAAAAGTAAAATAATAGAAAGTAGGAAAACTAAGTATAGCATTATTTATTTATAAATTCACTTGCATATTTTATAATATTCAAAATGAGTTTGGTGATTTCTTTGAACCTTGATTTTCATCAGCAGAATAACAGAGGCAGTAGGACAAAGCAGGTAGAGAAGGTGGGATATTTATACATGCTAAAGTATACATTTCTATTTCTAAAGGAAAATCTTCACCCCAAAGTCCAAGATACCAGTGTTGGATAAAGGATTAATGTCTGTTGAAGCCTACAACTCTACGATTAGAGCAGACAACAATGAATGTATGTGTTCATTTGAGTATTTCATTTTATTTCTTCTCTCATTTCTACCACTCTTTTTGATTTGCTTCCCTAGAATAAAGGCATTCTAAGGAGATATGTCAGCTATCAAAACAATAGGTTGCTTGTAAGGCATTTTGGAACATGAAAGAAAAGTCAGGGAAAGTAAAAAGTATAATTCATTGAATTTTTTTTCCCCACAGTTAACCCTGTTTTGGGGTGTGGGACACCTACTCTCAGACGCTCTCTGTATTATACAGAGGTGAAGCTACTTTCTTTGGTAACCTTATAGCTTTCCACACGTGTTATCTCATTTAACTATAAGTTTGTTTTTCTGTATTTTTTGTCTGATAAATACTAACAATATAAGATGGAAATATTAATAGTATTCATTTCGTAGTTGTCAGGATTAAGCCAGATGTGTGAAAAGATTTATTTCATAGTTGTCAGAATTAAGCCAGATGTGTGGAAAGTATTTAGAATAGTGCTTGGCACTTAATAAAAGCTGTTCCTATAAATTGTTTTATTAATCTATTTAATTTGTTATATATGATAGCAGAATGTAATTCATTTCATATTACACATATAGAGTGCATTTCTTCAAGTCTCTGGTTGTATACAAAGTATTTTCACACCATTCTTGTCTTCACACTTGTACTTAGGGTAATGATGTCCAACTCATTCCACCGTCCTTCCTACCCCCATGCTTGCTCCCTTCCTCACCCTCCCCTTTATCCTAGCTACAGTTCCTCCATTACCCCCTGTGGACATGAGTCAGCATTCTCATATCAAAGAATGTTTTATTCAGCCTTTGATTTTTTGGGATTAGCTTACTTCACTTAGCATTATATTCTCCAACTCCATCCATTTCCCTGCAAATGCCATGATTTTATTCTTTTTTAATGATGTGTGTAATATTGCATTGTGTATATATACCAAAGTTTGCCTTGCTTATCTGTTCATCTACTGAAGGGCATCTGGGTTGGTTCCACAAAGATAGCTATTGTGAATTGTGCTGCTGTAAACATTGATGTGGCTGTGTCCCTGTAGTATACTGTTTTTAAGTCCTTTGGGTATAGACCGAGGAGTGGGATAGCTGGGTCAAAAGATGGTTCCATTCCCAGTTTTCCAAGGAATCTCCATACTGCTTTTCATATTGGCTGCACCAATTTGCAGTCCCACCAGCAATGTATGAGAGTGCCTTTTTCCCCACACCCTAGCCAACACTTCTTGTTGTTTGTATTATTGATAGCTGCCATTCAGACTGGAGTGAAATGAAGTCTTAGAGTAGTTTTGATTTGCTTTATAGCTAGAGGTGTTGAACATTTTTTTCATATGTTTGTTGATTTGATTATATAGTCTCTGTTCAGTTCCTCGGTCCATTTGTTGATTGGGTTGTTTTTGGGGTTTTTTGTTTTGTGGGGTTTTTTTGGTGTTAAGGTTTTTGGGTGCTTTATAGATTAATGCTATATCTGATGTGCTTGTGCTAGAGATTTGCTCCCATTCTGTAGGTTCTCTATTCACCTCACTGATTGTTTATTTTGCTGAGAAGAAGCTTTTTAATTTGAATCCATTCCATTTATTGATTCTTGGTTTTAATTCTTGCGCTATAGCAGTCTTATTAAGGAAGTTGGGGCCTAATCTGACATGGAGGACATTTGGGCCTACTTTTTCTTCCATTAGGCGCAAGGTCTCTGGTTTAATTCCTAGGTCCTTGATTCACTTTGAGTTGAGTTTTGTGCATGGTCAAAGATACAGGTTTAATTTCATTTTGTTACGTGTGAATTTCCAATTTTCCCAGAACCGTTTGTTGAAGAGGCTGTCTTTTCTCCAATTTATGTTTTTGATGCCTTTGTCTAATATGAGATAACTGTAATTATGTGGGTTTGTCTCTGTGTCCTCTATTCTGTACCATTGGTTTACAGGTCTGTTTTGGGGCTGATTATTTTTTTTTTCCTTATTTTTTTGTT
Source organism: Callospermophilus lateralis (assembly GCF_048772815.1). NCBI lineage: Eukaryota > Metazoa > Chordata > Mammalia > Rodentia > Sciuridae > Callospermophilus > Callospermophilus lateralis. The sequence continues at coordinate 57,322,525 of NC_135317.1, read as the reverse complement.
TTACTGTTTTGTTTCTGTAGGCCTATACTTGGGTATATATCTTCAAGACAATCTATGTCAGGATTTCTGTTGGATAGACATGGACATACTAGGTCAAAGAATATTCAGATTTCTAATATTATTATTTTCTGCTATTTTCATATGTTGATGAGTGAAAAATACCTATTTTCCCATGCCTTTTTGCCAAACTGATAGGTGGGAAACATCTTCATTTTATTTTACAGCATTTGCCTATTAGGGATAATAAGCTTTTTATCTATTAAAAGTATGAATATTTTTTTTCTGGTTTGCCTTTTTTTTAATCTTTTTACCTTTTTATTGATTTGTATTCATCATTAAAAATGATTTTTAGTGGGTTGAGGTTGTGGCTCAGAGGTAGCGTGCCCGCCTAGCATGTGTGAGGCACTGGGTTCAATCCTTAGTACCACATAAAAATAAAGACATTGTGTTGACTTGTAACTAAAAAATAAATATTTTTTAAAGGATTTTTTTAGTTAAGTTGGAGACATCTTTTCTCCTTGAGGTTAGTGTTTTGTGACATTCACAAATGCTAAACCTAAATATAACCTATGAGTATTAGTGACATGTAAACATTTGGTCAAAAGAAAAATGAAAGGAATATTTTTGTGAGCCCCTCCACCTAATTTTGAAAAGTGGTAAGGTACATTTGTGTTCATTTGTATGCTTTCTGCCAAAAGAAAGATACCTCCTGTTTTATAGCCATGTCAAAATCCAGATTGCATGTCCCTAGTATAATTATGCACTGGCTTAACAAAGATAGCTAGTTGTCTTATAATCACTAGGTAACACATAATTTTCAAAATAATGAAGAACACTTTAACTTCCTCCAGGAATTTGTCATTATATTAAACTGTCAGAATAAGAGTAGGAATTACAGTCCAATGGAAGAAAACAATGTTGCCAGTTTTAAATGTGTAATTTATATTATGTATATGTATTATTTCAACTGAATGTGTATTATCCTGGCAAAAAGTGGATTTGCCTTTTAAAAAGACCTTTCCTTTTTAAGATCTTAGACTTTTTAAATTATTTTTTCAAGTGAGGTATATAGCTTTTTTCATTGTGTTTCCTTTGTTAATTACATGATTTTCAGTTTAAAATGTAAAAACCTTAACTCTTTCCCCCTATCCCCCACAGCAGTGGCCAGTAACCTTGGTGATAGTGGAAGCTCTGGGCTCATCACATCTGAAAGTCCTGTTATCTCTGAACATACCTTAAAAGAAGACCATGAACTAGAAATTGATGTACTAAAAGAGAGTGTTGACATACCAGAAGAGAAGCTACCAATTCCTGACAGTTCTCCTGATACTCAAGAAATTCATGTAAAAAAAATTAACTTTTCACTTTTTTTGTCAGTCTTTTAGTTTTGGTTTAGTTAGGTTTCAAGATATAATAGTTCAAATTTAATGTATTCATTTAGTAGACTGCTGTATTAAAATCTAAAAATTTGTGCTAATTAAATACATTAATATTTTGCAGAATAAAAGAACACGTCCTTAAAGAAATTGGTTTTCATCAAAACCAATTTTCTGTTTAAAAAAGTCATGATTTAATTTTTACTTATGCTTCAAATGAAAGGCTTTTTTAGCCAGAAGAAAACATACAATGGCTACTCCAGAGACAATAAGACTATTGAGAAGCCTATATATGAAAATGAATAGATACAATTAAACAGGATACCCCTACCCCTACCTTAAGCATATTTTGTAAGGATGATATTTACCTGGGTGATATTCAATTTCTGAACAACTCCAAAAAGCATTTTTTATACTTAATATGTTTTATGGTTTTTCTATGATTTGACCAAATTTTTATATGATAAGAGGAAAAACTGTATAGAAATGTGTATGGAGTTTGGGGAGTACATTAAAATGTTATGAGTATCTATATTTATCTTCATGAGTGCTGTGAAATAGATGGCTAAAGTCCCTATTCCTTTAGTTGTGAAACAATAAAAATGTGGGCATGGTGTAAATGGGAATCCTCACTTACAGGCTATTTCCAATCTCATCTCAATGTTTGGGGAATGGGAAAATGTCATTGTCTAGGTGGGTGGTAATGTTCTACCTTCTTGGTCAGGAGATCTCTCTGTTACTCTCTACCTCCTCCTTTTTCTCCCCTTCCCTTACCAAAAGGTAAATGCAAGGACCATTCCTTCTTCCACCAAACCCTTGCAGGAGAGGTACTGAACTTGAAAGCCTTAGGAATTTCATGGTTTATGCAGCCCCAGCAAAGGGAAGAAGATTGAGTCTAGCCCAAGGGAGCTTATGTAGGTGAATTGTTCTTCAACCTTATGGGGATCATGCTGTTTAGAAAAGTGTGGATAGTTAGGTAATTTGGGGATTTTCATTAAAATATAGTTTGGGGGTTATTTTTCTCCAGTTTTCTGTTGAGTAAGAGTAGAAAAAATCCTTAATTTTCATAATAGTCTCATAATAATTTTCAATTTTTTGTTTATTCTGTCATAGCTAGGGAAATGTGGAATTTCTAGTTTAATTACAGTCATAGTCTCTGAATATAGTTGTTTTTGACTGAATTCTCATTTAGGCCTGAATTTTTAAATGAATATATATAAAGTAAACCTTATAGTATGTGCCAAATATCAAATGTAGCATTATTTTGAAAAAATGCACACACCAAAAGTAAATGGTCATTAAAAACCTTCGTGCTTTAGGCTAAAATAGATTTTTAAATTTTTTAACTGGTCTCTTATCTTTAATTCATTTTAGGTAATTGGACATGAAAAGCTTGAAGTTCAAAATTCAGGAGAAGAGGCCAGAAATCTTTCATTTAACGAGTTATATCCCTCAGGAACTCTTAAGCTTCAATATAATTTTGATACTATTGAGCAACAGTTTTGTGACTTACCTGATAATAAAGATTCTGCTGAATGTGACATTGCTGAAGTAGATGGGGAACTTTTTGTGGCCCAGAGCAACTTTACCTTGATATTGGAAGGTGAAGAAGGAGAAGTTGAGACAGGTGATTCTGCAACACCTAATGTGTTACCTAAAGCAGCTAACACAGCATCCAAAGAAAAACTTGTATACAGTGTGGAACATGATGATCAAGGACATGTTGCAGATTTTCCATCTATCATAACTAGTGATCAGGAATCCCAAAAGGTAGAGACTTTACCATATGTGCCTGAACCCATTAAAGTAGCAATTGCAGAAAATTTATTAGGTGTGATTAAAGATACGAGAAGTAAAGAAATCACCTCAGATGTAATGGAACAGTCTGTTCATGAAAGCATACCTTTAATAAGCCAGAAGGTAATGTGTTCTACCAAATTAGTCAAACCTGTGATAAAGACTTTTCAGGAAACAAGTACCATGACTATAAATGTTAGCCAGGGTGATGACATGGTTTCCTCTAGAACACGCATGAGAAAGAATGTCCAAAACCTGAGTATCACTACAGCTGGGCAGGAGTCAGCAGATTTTGCTACTCCCAAGATGCTGGGGCCACAATCTATAAAGAAAACTAGAAAAGCAAAAGAAATTTCTGAGGTTTCTGAAAGTGCCTATTCTGATATCAAAGGAAAATCTCAGAATCAGCAAATACCTCAAAATTTTATTATTTCTAGGAGAGGAAGGAAGAAAAAAGAAACTAATAGTATTGATTCTGTGGAACAAGAATTGCAGGTTACTTCAGGTAGGGAACTAAAAAGGTTAAAGTCACCTCAGCTTTTGGAACCAGCAACTGAAGAAATTTCTTTTAGAAAAGAAGTTAAGCTTTCATCTGTTACAAAAAGGACTCTTAGAAAAACTAAAAAATCTATAGAAAATCAGGAAAGTGTTGAAATTAATGTTAGTAAAGTAGCAAGTCCTAGCAAGACTGTCAAGAAAAAGCTGAGAAATGCTGATACAGAAGCCTCTGAAAATATGCAAGAGGGGAAATCCAATGACCAACTGCCTATTAAACGTAGTAGAAGGATCAGAGAGAAAGAAGTTACTAAGTCAGATATGATAGAAGAGTCTAAACTTGATTCCTCCCAGTTGATTCTTCAAGCAGAATTTGATTTGCCTGCCACAGCTAGGAAACGTGGTAGACCAAGGAAAATAAATCCATCAGAAAATGTTGGATCTAAGACTGTTAAGGAAGAGAGAAGTCCCAAGAAGAGAGTTCTTAGTATCCGAAGATCTTCAAGGAATACCTCAGCTAGAAATGAAAATATTGATGTTGGAAAACCAGTTTTAGTGCCAAATGAGGAACTTGTTTTGGTGGCAAGCTCTAAGAAAAAACTTACCAAGAAGACTGAAAATCAATGTCAGAAAAGTTCATTACACTCTGTATCAGATGAAATGACACACGAACAACCAAATAACCAAGAAGAAAGATTACTTGGCACCTCAACTTTTGCTAAGTCTTCTCGTAGTACAAGGACCAGGTCTAGCAAGGCCATCTTGTTACCAGCTCTTTCTGAACCAAAAAATGAGCCTTTATTTTCTCCTCCTGCAGCAGAGGTACCAAGGAAAGTGAAAGGTACTTTTATTTTTATTCATATTTTACATATCATGCAGAATCTTCAACCTAAAATTTGTTTAAAAGCACTATGTGGTTTGATTTGGCTTAAAGCAAAGATTTCATGTTTCCAAATTTGTTTTGAAATTTCAGGGATTCTGTATGATTTAGTATGCCTTTTTCTTTTTTTCCTTTCTTTTTTTAATCCTATAATTTACCTGACAATAGTATTTTTCTTCTTTTTTGGCGGGGGAGGGGTGGTACTAGGGATTAAACCCAGGGACATTTAACCACCAAGCCACATCTCCAGGCCTTTTTAATATTTACTAGCAACAGGATCTGGCTGAATTGCTTAGGGACTTGCTAAATTGCTGAGGCTTATTGGGATTACAGGTGTGCACCTTCGTACCCAGCTCATAGTGTTTAATCCTTCGAAATAGCATTAGAATAGTGTTCCTTATCCTAATGACTTAATTTTAATTTCTCTCCAAATAGAATCAGCTCTTTAAATTGAAGAACTGTGGCCACTGGCTTATGTCCCAATGATATCCACAAACACTATCCCCCTCCCCACCCCAGGTACTGGGTATCAAACCCAGGACCTTGCACATGATAGGCAAGTGGTTTACCATTATACTACATTCCCAGCCCTTTTTATATCTCCAATATTCACTATGCTGATGAAACTTTTTAAAATGCATTGTAATTTTGCAGTCACATATCCATCACAAGCCCAGGAAAGCAACTTTCCCATATAATTGACAATTTGTCCTCAAAATGATTTGTAGCCAGGCATAGTGGTGCATACCTATAATCTTAGTGGCTCAGGAGCTTGAGGCAGGAGGAACAAGAGTTCAAAGCCAGCCTCAGCAAAAGTGAGTGCTACTCAGTGAAACCCTGTTTCTAAATAAAAATACAAAATAGGGCTGGGATGTGGCTCAGTGATTGAGTGCCCCCAAGTTCAGACCCCAGCACCCCCAAAATAGAATAGATTGGATTAGATTAAGTAGAAAGAAAATAGTATAGTCTGATCTGTGAGAATTCGTGAAAGGAACAGTTGATAAAGGCTGAATATTTTTGTACATGATATTAAACTTTGTTTCCTTACTGCTTTGAAGTAGTTGGGGAAAGTTTATGAGAAGATGATTCCAGAAGCAGAAAGGATTAAAACTAACAGATTGGGGCTGGGGCTGGGGCTGGGGTTGGGCTGGGCTGTAGCTTGGTGGCAGAGCACTTGTCTAGCATGTGTGAGGCACTGGGTTTGATCCTGCTATTCATCTACAACTAAAAAAAAAAAATTATTTTTAATTAAAAAAATAATGGATTATACAATTTTGTACCTGCCTTTTATGTCATATTTTTATTATAACATTATTTAGTTTGATTCTTTAAATACTTGTAAACAATTAAAGGTAAACATTTGGTTTACCTAAATGATACTGAGATTCTCCCCATACCCTATCCCTCATGATTTCTCTTGTCCTAACTTGGTCATTAAGGAGTACCTACCTCTGTTCTCTATTTTGGGATGTTTGCATCTTTGTAATGTGCATCATTTGTTCTAAGCTTCTTGTTGGATACATACAGATACATTTTTCCCCCCAACTTTTCTTTAGCTGCAAAAATAGAGGCTCCTGCACAGTTGAAAGAATTAGTTTCAGACTTATCTTCTCAGTTTGTATTCTCACCTCCTGCTTTGAGGACCAGACGAAAGAATACATCCAGTGCATCCAAGCTTGTAGATGAACTGGTAAGGAATATAGGATTTTGTGTGTTTGCTTAAACATACTTTTTATTTTTAAAATATTTCCTGAATAATCTTTAAAGGTAGCAGCCATTTTTGGTAAAAACCCCAAACCATCATGTCTCTACTCTTGAAGATCCTACTTTTAAGACAGATCTTTGATGTTGCTGATAATATATTACTTACTGGCAGCTGTAATTTAAATTACTTTTTTGGAGGTAATCAGAATTATTTGGGTTTGTTTACCTATGATATAGGTCCTTGAGCCCCTAATGTGTCATTAAAGAATTTATTTCAGAGTTAATTCAATGGCATAGTTACACGTTACCCTAGAGTGGAAATTCTTTAGGGATTGTGAGTCCTTTATATATATGAATGTTAATTTATAGACATTTATTGAATTATCTGCCATTAATTGGTTATTACACAAAAATAACTCAGCTCACAGTTGAATGAAATATACAGTTTAATTGAAGAGGCAAAAACAAGTATTTCATTGCTTGATCAGAATCATTTATGTAGGGCTGGGATTGTGGCTCAGCGGTAGAGTGCTTGCCTATCACATGCAAGGCCCTGTGTTCGATCCTCAGCACCACATAGATGGATGAATAGATAGATAGATAGATAGATAGATAGATAGATAGATAGATATTGTGTCCAACTAGAAAATAAAGAAAATAAATATTAAAAAAAAAAAAAAAAGAATCATTTATACCCAAGTACCTCTGTAGACTGAGGACAGAAGAGACAGGCATTCCTGGACCAAGAAGACAGAAGATGTACAGAATGCATGGCAGGGGTGGGTAGGCTGGGAACATTCGTTCACAATAGTCATGTTTGTATATTAGATCATTTTTGTGAAAGATGAATTCTAGGCAGGAAAAAATAATTGTTGGCAGCCTAATCCCTAAAAGATGAAGATCCTGGATTTGGGGACCTAAGCAGTAGGAAGGACAGTTGTCAGTTTCCACTGGAAATAGAAACATTGAAAATAAAAAAGAAAACTTGGAGCATAGTTGACTTGGGAGTGAGGAATAAAGAGCAGCAATCTTAGCCAGAGTTTCTGCTGAAGAACAGAAAGAGTCAGTTTGGGACTGGATAAGTTTGAATTTATTTGCAGTGTTTGGCTATATTCTTTGACTCTTTGATAAAAAACTGTTTAGATTTCAAATGTTTAATTACTTAGGATTTATCTCTGTAAAATTTCAACCCATAGGAAGATGATACTAAATCAGGAGAAACTATGGTAGAGCAAAAAGTGAAAAGAATCAGGATTGCAAAAACAAAACGAGCAAGCAAGTAAGTATTACTTTCCATTCTATAATATCTAACCATTTGTTTCTTCAAGTTACAGCTAAGAAAAGTCTTATTTAAAAAGGGAAATTATGGCTGGAATACTTGCCTAGCATGTTGTAAGGCCCTCAATCCTTAGCACCATATAAATAAATAAAGGTATTGTGTCCATCTACAACTAAAAAAAAAAAAAAAATCTTAAAAATAAATAAAAACTAAAAGGGAAATTATGACTGGGAAATGTAGCTCAGTGGTAGAGCACTAATGGACACAATGCCCTGGATTTGATTCCCAACATGGCAAAAAAGGCAAATTCTAATGGTCATTTCTAGCATCGACTGATTTTGCTGTTGAACAAGTGATCTCTATATAGCCGCCACAAAAGTCTTCACACTTTTTTAAAGAAGGGTGATGGGGCTGAGGTTGTGGCCCAGAGGAAGAGCATTTGTCTAGTATGCGTGAGGCACTGGATTCAATCCTCAGCACCATATAAAAATAAGATATTGTGTATACCTTTAACTAAAAAAATAATAAATATTTTTTTAAAAATAATACAGGTGATAGAGGTAGTTTAGTTCTCAGTTGTTCTTCCTTTTTGTAGTGGATTGGGAAAGAAGTGGGATGGTTCACCTTTCCACTAGTAAAGATATTTTTAGTATTAGTAAATAATTGTAAACTTTTAAATCCTGCCATTATTTCACTAACAATAAAACTACATCTGTGGGGAAATTACTCAATTTCAGATTCATTAAAGGTATCAATTCATTTTCTTTCAAAACTGATTTAATGAGACTCTTGACTATAATTAATAACACTATTTACTTATAAATTTGCTTTGAACATACTTGACAAACTCCTTCATGTTTGTGAAATTATACATATATTTGCCAGTTGCTGCTTTCTCATAGGCTGTCTGGGCCTGCTAGGCCCTCATTCTACAGATGACTTCTAAGACTTGGTTCACTTATCCTTGTAACCTAGCAGTATTTATTAATACATGTGAAACAATTAAGGAAAAATTTAGCAGTGATAGTTTTAAAATATCCATATCAGAAAGTAAAAGTACAACCTTAACTCTGCCTCTAATTATCTTACATGACTTTTAAAGCTGTACTTCACTTTCTCTTGAATCCATTACCTCTCTTGGAAAATGAAAGCATTTGGTTAGCTATCTTTGAGTGATGAGAAACCAGTTATTTTTGTTACTTCATGCATCTATTCTTAATTGATTCTTTCTTTCAGAAATACAGAAGAAGAAAGTTCTTGGTCACCTCCTCCAGTAAAAATTAGGCTGATTTCTCCTTTGGCAAGCCCAATTGAAGAAGTAAAGAGCAAACCAAGAAAAACTGCAGAAGTTAAAGGAAAAACTCTTGGAAGGGGCAGAAAGAAACCATCCTCCTTTCCAAAACAAGTTTTACGCAGGAAAATGCTATAATTTTTTTCCAAGATTCTAATGTACACCTGTTTGTAAAGTCATCAAAATTGTGTGGATTATTAAAAATTATCCAATTTGGAAGAAAATAATTTATATAAACGATTGTAAATTTTTGTAAATAGAATGTCTTCAGTAAGTAAAGTAACTCCATACGGAGTGTGATTCTTTTAGTTCAGGTGTTTTCTCTATTTTATATTAAGACTTCATACATTTATATAATATGTAAATATGACTTCTTATTGGAATGTTAAATAAAATGTATACTTAACAGTAGTTTGTGTCTGTTAGATTTTTGAAAGGGAATTTCTGTCTCAATGATTTTTATATGCTAGTAGGCATTTGTCCCATTTTTTCTCTCTACAGTTAAAATACTAGACCAATCTTAAAATGAGGGTGATTGAACTATTATTTTTTAAAGTTGTTATTTTATAACTTATGCACTTTGATTTTGTGATTAAGATTTCTAATCATAATGTGTACTTTTATTTGGTTTTGCCTGTTACTATGCTGAAATTGAATTATGGGCATGTAATTTTGCTGCCTTTTTGTAGTTTCACAAATTTTGTGTAATCTACCTACCTCAAATGAGTAGTTTTCCAAGTAATGCATTGTGGTTAACTGTAATGTTGGCATTTCTTGTTCAGCAAGCTTAAGGCTATTTATCTTTAATGTCTCTTAATTCAGAGACTTATTACCCAGGTTAGATTGACCGGTTCACTGCTTATTAGCAACCTCATGAAAAGATTTGAGAAGAAAATGTAAAATAAATCTGTTTTACCAATATTCAGTACACCTTGTGTGTGCCTAATATTGATAAGGGGAGAAGTTTGGATAAATTTTATAATATTCTTGCTATAAAGAAACTTACTGAATCACAGAATTCCCTTAATATTCAGGATTTAAAATTGGCAAATTAATTATCATAGGACCTCAGGCACAGATTGAGAATGGGAAGAGATGAGTAGATAAAGAACAAGAAAAAAATTAAAACACCCCTTTTTCTGCAGTAAGACTTTGTGCAATGAAGTAATGATACTTGATGCAGGCCATAAATTTCATCAATAAATAATTGTTGTAAAATAATTTATAGTAGGTAATTGATAGTGTGTAATGAATGGACCATTAATAATTGATGATCTGGAAACAAACTGCCTTTGTCAGCTAAGCTTTTAATGTTTTAGTATGAAGCATAGCAGTGTGGCTTTCTACATTATTTTTCTACCAAATAACAGTATGGACAATGAGAAAATGATGAAAATGCCTCTGCCAAGTAGCGACCGTGTGATAGTAGCAGTACGAGTGCGGCCATTTAGTCAGGTTAGTGGTAAATGTCACATTGCCTTCTTGAAAAATTTAACTGATTTTGATTTTATTAATTTTTTAATGATAATTATAAAACTTATATTTAAGCTGCTTGTCATTTATGGAATATTAAACTTATTTAAATGAATTTGTTAATAAAGATCTAAATATGATTTAGTAAGCACTTAATTTTATTCCTTTGCACAAGTAGCACAATAAAAAAAATTGATAAAAAGATATACTGTCAAGGTAATGTTTTTTAAACCAATGCAATTTGGTAAACATAACCATATTATACTGTTTTTAATAAATGTACTCCCCCCATAAAAGAAGATTTTACACAAATTGCCAATTCTAAATGAACTCTGTTATAATGAATTTGTGCATAAATGTATTTTTATATTGCTTTTCACCAAAACACTGCTAACAACATTTTTAGGATGGTTCATCAATTATACTCTATAGAAACCATATATAGCAACCATATATCTGTATCAATGCATTGGTTAAATTCTAAGGTAATTCTGACTGACCCACTCAGTAAACTTTTTAATCAGCTGCTGGGGATCAAACACCACTAGAAACTGAGAACACAAAGGAAAATCCTTTATTCTCTAGCAGCTTTCAGTTTAAGTCTAACATAAGTAAATTTACTAAATAATCTGATTCAGTAAGATACATTGTCATAATAGTAAAGAAATAATATACCCAGAAAAAGGTTAGGTCTAGTGAATTTTGCCTGGACAGATCTTAAAAGGCTTCCTAGATATTGAGTAGAAACATTTGAGATGACTATAAAGAATAAATTTTTGGATACAGACAGTGATAGAACACACAAAGGCTCTACAGAAACTTTCTGATGGGGATACTATGTCATGCTTACCTTTGATGTGATGGGGTCTTGCCCACTTCTGTAACTTACCTTTACATTCATCCATGTTGCAGAAAATATTTTAGTAGCCAAGCAGTGATATAATCAGATGACATTAAGTGTAACAACTATTTACATCTTCTGAAGTAGCATGGTTTCTTGACAACTGATCAAACCATGCCAAAGAATTAATGATCAGTAAATTTAAATGCCATTCCTTTTCCCCCAGAAGGGAGGGGGTGCATTTTTCTAAGCTACTTAAAACAATTCTGAAGGCACTTTTCTCACTGGCCTCTAATATTGCTACAGTAACCACTTGGAGGTTTTAAATAACTAATGAAAAGGATTTGTAGGAGAGGGAGTAGGTAAGTCTCACACTTGAACAACTACAATACCTCCTACATGATCTTGGTGCTCCCAGGTTGTTCTTTACCTAGCAATAAGAAAATCTGAAAGTCAGTGTCTTGTAACTCCTTGCTCAAAACCTTCCAGTTATGTAAAAATTTCATTTTACAGTTTATAAGGCCTGGTGACATACTGCCCAACTTTAATTCCATATCTAGTCTTCATTAGGAAATCAGAGAACCAACTTCGAGATGCCATCTTTCAAACTCTTATTGAGTAATGCAATTTGCTCTGGCAATTCAAGATTTTTAGTATAGTCAGATAATATGCAACCATCACTACAGTTTTAGAACATTTCATTGCCTATACTAAAGGTTCTTTTTAGAGAACCCATAAATATTCTATTTCCCCACCCATAAACAACTACTAATCTACTCTTCCTATCAATTTCTTTCTTTTCTTTTTTTAGGTACTGGGGATTGAACTAAGGGGCACTCCACCACTAAGCCACATCCCCAGCCCTATTTTGTATTTAGAGACAGTGTCTCATTGAGTTGCTTAGCACCTCACCATTGCTGAGGCTGGTTTTGAACTCCTGATCCTCCTGCCTCAGCCTCCCAAACCGCTGGGATTACAGGTGTGTGCCAACCGCGCCTGACCTCTGTCAATTTCTTTGTGCTGGATATTTTTGTGACTGGATGCCTCACTTTTGAGATGAGGTCTTGCTAAGTTGCACAGACTGATCTTAACTTCTGATTTCAGCCTCCTGTAGAGCTGGAAATAAAGGTGTGGGTACCATACCCAGCTCAAATTTACATTCTTTATAAAAACAATATTTTGTCATAGATATATCAAATTTTGCTTATCCATTTTATCAATTGATACACTGAATTATTTTCACCTTTTGGCTATTGGAAATAGTCCTCTAAGGAATCTTTCAGTAACTTTATGTGTGGATGTGTGTTTTCATTTCTCTTGGTTTTATGCCTAGGTATGGAATTGCTGTGCCATTGCATAATGTTTAATCAATGCCTGGTTGTTTTCCAAAGCAGCTGCATCCTTTTACATTCCCGCCAGTTGTGCATGAGGGTTCCATTTCTTCACCTTTTTGCCATTACTTGGTATCTTTTTTATTATATTCATCCAAGTCAATGTGAAATGGCATGCATTCCATGATTTTTATTTGTATTTCCCTAGTGACCAATTATATCAAGCATTTTTTCTGTGTTTAATGCCTATTTATCATTCTTGGAAAAATTGTCTATTCAGAGAGACTTTGCTCATTTTTTATTGGATTATCTATTTTCATTCACTTATTTATTCATTAACTCATTCAGACAGGTCTGTGTTGCCCGCTATGCTGGGCTCACATGATCCTCCTGTCTGAACCTTCTGAGTAGCTGGGAAAATAAGGACATGCTCCCACACCTGACTCTCTTTATGAACTGACCTTTATAGATTCTGGATGCATTTCTTTATCAGATAGATGATTTGTTGTATTTTTATTTTTCCCACATTTTTGGTGTTGCCCATGGAAGCAAAAGCTTTCCTGGTACTAAGGATTGAACCACTAGGGTACATTGCCACTCTTATTTTTTATTTTGAAACAGTCTTTTCCCCAATAAATACAAGGGTTTGGGGCATTCTCTCTCTCCCTCCCTCTCTCTCTCTCTCTCTCTCTCTCTCTCTCTCTCTCTCTCTCTCTCGCCTCCTTTGCTCCCCTTGCCCTCCAGCACAGGAGCTGACCTCTGAAGTCCCAGAACTGTCCCTGACCCTGAAAAAGGTATTTTGTGTTTGTGTGGTCTTTTCATTGCCAGCCCAACTCATGCGGAGTGACCCTGATTCCATCGCCCGCATGGGACATGGGTGACAATTAGGCACAGATAGGAAACAGACTTTATTGAACTCACTACAAGTTAACAGTCTTTCTTCAAGTCCCATCTGTCTCTCCCACCCAGACAGGGTTAATCTCAGCACATCCACATGGCAGCTTGTGTTGACAAGGGGTGGGAAAGCTCAATATTGCTTTTACTACTCAACCAAGATAACTAGAAAGCAGATGTGGCTTGATTAACTTCATGCCAGCACCCTCAAAAAAAAAAAAAAGTTAAACGTGGGGCTGGGGTTGTGGCTCAGTGGTAGAGTGTTTGCCTTGCATGAGTGAGACACTGGGTTCAATCCTCAGCACCACACAAAAATAAATAAATATATTGTGTCTGTCTACAACTTAAAACAATATTTTTAAAAAAGAAAAATATAAACATATGTCTTAGTTCCTACACAGAAATAGATCTGCAATGTCTTTTTTAATAGAATGTCCACCCCTAAAATGTTTGGGGGAAACAGGGAGATCAGAACCAAAATGGAATAGCAGGAACCCTTATACTTTCTAGATGCAACAATATGTGTTTTACTCAGTTGGTCTTACCCCAGATTCATCAATAGCTTTTTCCAACCCAAAAGCATTCTGGCTTTCTATGGACTTGTTTATAATGTTTCCAGAGGACCAGTAAATAGTGGATTCCACATAAAACCTCTGGTTACCCCTCATATCCTGGTGTAGGGGAAAGATGAGGCAAGGCACCAAAGATATCAGGAAACAGTTTTATTTGGCTCCAGCCAGATTCAGAGGGCACAGCTTTTGCTGTAATCAATTAATCCCCCTGAACCCAAGTTCAGGTAGTTTCAGAACTTTATACCCAGCATGTAAGGGGAGGGACTCAGAAGTTCACAGTCTGCAGAAGTTCACATAAAAGCAGCTTTTTCTTTCACTGTTCTGAGAAAGTTAACTCTTCAAGGACAACACCTGAGAAGGGGAGAGCTTCTTCTCCCGTTTTTTCCTCCCCCTTCCAGCTACCATGTTACCATGGAGCCCAAGTGGTAACTTCTCTTATCTTAGAAATGTAGACATCTCTGTGAAGCCCAGCTCAAGGCCAGAGGACTTGTTAAAGAATCTGCGTTTTTTCTTTTTTTTAATCACATTTTGCATTTGCTAATACACTTCTACAAACTACTATATGGATAAATGTTTGTGAAAAACTAGTAAAGGGGCTAAAGGGGCGTTCAGCACCTGGAGTGCTGATTTCTTCCAGGCCAGTGACCAAATAAAATATAGCAACAGAAAAATAGGAAGTTTACCTACATTGAACTCTTTTGTAGAGACTTTTGCTGATAGTCCCAAAATCAATTAGGGTGAAGATTTCTGGTGAAGTTGATATTTTCTGTGGAGGAGAGGGTGTCACTATAGTCCCTCACTCTGGGGAAAAACTTGGCCCCACTCCTAATGACGAAAAGTTCAAAGCCAGCCTCAGCAACTTAGCAAGGCCCTAAGGAATTTATCAAGACCCTGACCCAAAATAAAAAATTAAAATGGCGTGGTACAGTGACACATGCCTGTAATTCCAGTGGCTTGGGAAGCTGAGGCAGGAAGATTGCAAGTTTAAAGCCAGCCTCAGCAAAAGCAAGGTGCTAAGCAACTCAGTGAGACCCTGCCTCTAAATAAAATATAAAATAGGGCTGGGGATGTGGGTCAGTGTTTGAGTGTCTCTGAGTTCAGTTCAATATGCCTGTACCAAAAAAAAAAAAAAAACGGATAAATAACAGGATGGATTCCTCCCACTCCCACTTTTTATCATTAGAGGTGGATCCCTGGGTTTGGAGCAGCAGTGTGCTGAATGTCACTTATCCCACTTGCAAAGGAAAGGTGACATCTTGCCACTGCCAGTGGATGGTTGCTGATGCGGGCTATTTGGTTAGCCAAATAGAAAAGCAAGACTTGTGGATTGGGGGGTAGGGGTTCCACCCTCTATCATTTGAACCTCAGGTCCTTCTTCACTTCTTTCTTCCCAGGCATTCCAATTTTTTTATCCCATTCTGATTGCAAGATGATAGCTGACATAGTTCTCCTCCCACCTGCCCAAGCTAGGGTATCTAGCTTGGATCTTGATCTTCCATTTTCTCAGCAATCTTAGTATTGGAAGGTGGCAAGCATCTATCATAAAGACCACTCCTTCCTACATAGAATTAGATGGCCTACCTGAGACTTCCCACCAACTTCCTTTCCCTTGACCATTTCCTTAGTCTCCTTCTGGTTTGCAATTTTTCCAGAAAAATCATCCCAATGCATGAGAACTGTCTGCAAGTTCTGTCTCACTGGGAGACCAAAGAAAGAAGATAGATCCAAGATTGCACAGGATGAAATTTACTGATCCAGGGTAGTAGCAAGACCAGGGTGCCCTTCAATTTAGGTCTGAGAAAGGGAGCTATGAAGTAGCTCCTGACCAAAGTGATTTCAAGCTGGGAAGAATGAGATATAACCAGTTTATTTTGAGCTAATGTCAAAGATGGCAGGCACATTCCTGGCCCCAATAGCACCAGACCTGGTCATTAATCTCCGCACATCACTTTAATAGTTTTGTTTATTTACAGTATGCTAGGAAACTTTGTAGGGAAAAACCAACTAGGATTACTCAAGGACAATCATAGCCATTATGTCTCAAGATGGCTGTGGTTGTGTCAAGCCAACTCCCCATAATTCTCAATTGAATTCATTATTAATTGTTGTTGTTGTTGTTGAGGTTGTTGTTGTTTTCAGTGCTGTTTACCAAACCCAGTGCCTCACACATACTAAGCAAGCACTTTACCACCAAGCCACATCCCTAGCCTTATGACATGAGCCTGCATACCTACCCTTGAGCCATTACTGCCTTAATCACTGTTGATTGGCAGTAAGCTGTGACATCAGAAAATGTGAATTCTTTTTCTTCTGTTCAATATTGTGTTAGCTATTCTTGGTCCTTCACAATTCCACTTTATTTTATAATCATCTTGTCAATTTTTACAAAGTTATCAGTTGGAGTTCTGATAGGAATTATAATGAATCTGTACATCAATTTGGTGAGTATTGTTTACAATGTTAAGTCTTCTGATCCATGAACATACCACTGTTGGTTTTTTCCAGTTTGTAGAGCATAAATTTCTTCCAACAATGCTTTGTAGTTTTCAGAATGTTTTACACTTTTTTCGTTAAACTTATTCCTAAGTATTTTCTTTTGATGATTGTGGAAATGGAAATGTTTTCTTAATTTAATTTTTAGATTGTTTAGAAATACAGTTGATTTTTTTGTGTATGAAATAAGACATTATTATTGTTTTCTTTTTATAGTTGATTTTTGTATATTCATCTTATGTCATGAAACCTTACTGAATTCATTTATTAATTTAAACAGTTTCTTTAAGTGGATTCCTTAGGATTTTCTATCTACGAGATTATGTCTTCTATAGAGAAAGTTTATTTCTTCCTTTCTTATCTGGAGGACTTTTGTTTCTTTCTTTTTTTTTTTTTTTAAAGAGAGAGTGAGAGAGGAGAGAGAGAGAGAGGATTTTTCTTTAATATTTATTTTTTAGTTATCGGCGGACACAACATCTTTGTTTGTACATGGTGCTGAGAATCGAACCCAGGCCACATGCATGCCAGGCGAGCGCGCTACCACTTGAGCCACATCCCCAGCCCCCTTTTGTTTCTTTTTATTATCAAATTGCCCTGGCTAGCATCTATAGTGTAAGGGACCGGCGAACAACGGAGGAAGAGACCACCAAGAGACTGACTCATGCAACCACAAAAGGGGGTTTATTGAAGATCCAGCACGCTAGGGCTCCGTGCTCACTCAAGAAGGGAGAGCGGCCAAGAGCCCCAAGCAGGGGTTAAGCAGTGCTTAAGTACACTTTTTGGGAATGGTGGGGGCTTTGCATACATCAGAGCAAATCATCATGAGGCGCGGGAAAATCAAACAACAACTCTCAAACATGATTAGTACATTCATTTGCGGGAACAGGTCGGGCAGGGGTGATAGGTCAGTCCTAAAGCAGGGTATACATTCAAACTGATTGGTTTAGGCCCCGGAGTGCGTACGTGCTGAGCTGCTTGGGGTCTGGGTTGTTAAGCAACTAGGTGGTCAGGGGTGGGGAATTTCGACACATATCTAATGGGCAGTTCCGGGTATTGTCTTTAACTGCCACAGGAATTTGAGGTTCTGAGTGCAGTTCAGAAACTTTACAATACCTGGTCCTTTACATTTTAACTCAGGCTTTGCAGCTTAGAAGCAGCTTTACAATGCCTGGTCCTTCATATTGTAACTTCAGTTTCTTTTATCCTTTCAATAGCATAATGTTGAAAAGTCAAGAATAAAATTCCTTGCTGGGTACAGAGGCACATGTCTATAATTCCAGCCGCTTGGAAGGCTGAGGCAGGAGAATCGCAAGTTTGAGGCCAGCCTCAGCAACTTACCAAGACCCTGTCTCATAACAAAAAATTAAAAGGGTTGGGAGGTAGTTAAATCACCCATACCACAGGATGAAACAAAGAATAAAAATCTTTTCTTGTTCCTTAACTGTAAATGAGTAACATTTAGTCTTGGCAATTTTGCATGAAGTTAGTGTGAATTTTTCATTGATACCTTTTATCAGATTGAGGAAAGTTCATTTTGTTCTAGTTTGTTGAGCATTTATGTCATGAAAAGGTATTGGACTTTGACAAATTCATCTATTAAGATGATAGGTGACTTTTGCTTTTTATTCTATTGATATTATATATTACATTCAATCATTATTTCAAAACATACTCAGGATTTATTTTAATCAGGGATGATAAAGTGACAGGCACAACTACTTTATAGTCCTCTAGCCTTCAAAAGTGGTCATGCCATGCTAAGTGTCAGACACAAAGACCTAAGGAGGAATCATGACCCAGAGCCTTTACTGTGGTTTCCTTGGGAAGAATCAAGCAAGGCACAATAGGCAAATTGAACTAGTTTAGAATTAGATAGTATGAATAGTTTGGTGGGTTCTGGGCTATAAGGTGGTCTCAGAAAGTGTTTGAAACCTTGGAGGTCCCTAAAGTCTCCATGTAGATATTTGAGAGAAATAAGGTAAAAGAATTGTCAGTAGGACATACAGAGTTGCTGGGAGTAGACTGAGCACCAGAGTGTTCATGTGGAAGAGGCATTTCTGCGTGAAAGGGGAGAGACTGCTTGGTTCATACTCTGGGTCACTTTTTTTCAGAAGACCTCAGATCAGACTGACTTCATCTCAGGATTCAAGATTCATCAGGTGAGGCCATCCTTTACCATTGGCCAAGCCAGTCAGGAACAGAAAGACAGACGGTGGTTGATATTTGATACCCCTGAGGGCTGTCAAGGTCAGACTCTGGATATGAGAACTGCAGCACCAGGGCATCACCCAGTGTTCTGCCTTCAATTGTCTCAAGCCTTTTTCTGTCCCATGCATGAATTCGCTCCCACAGAAAAGAAACTGAAGCAAGCCAAGACCCACATTCTCAATGCCTAAGCAAAAGCAGACCGTTCCTGCCTGCCCCAGCAGGCACCTGAGTCTTAAGACTAGCAGCTGCGCTAGACATTTTTAACTGGCTGACAGGTGCCTGGTGTAAAGACAGTTTGTCCACTAAGAAAGATCACACATGAGAAATGAGAGGTCCCTTGTCTGTATTACTCACCCTTCTGTAGATCCCTGATGGGCCCCCTTAAATGTAACACAGAGGGTGGATGGGTAGGTTCTTTGTCTTGTGAATTTGAAAAATGAAGTCCATGGACAAGAGAGAGAGAGAGAGAGAGAGAGAGAGAGCAAAGTTACAGAATTTGTTAAAGTAATAGAAAGAAAGCAGAGCTCCTGAAGGAGGGAGCAGTGTTTTTTTAATTGAGGAGAAGAATGTGAAAAGTTGAACAGTTTTGGTAGAGAGAAAGTCTGGAGCAGAGGTACAGGCCTGGAGCAGAGGCCTGGACACGGGGAACCTTAGACCATTTGCCATTGTGGTTTTCAAGATCTTGGAGAATTTGGAAGTCAAACATGCCATTTTCAGGCCTGTGACTGTTTTAATTTTTTTCCCATAGCTTTATTGAGATAAAATTGAAGTGCAATAAAATGCACATATTTTGAAACATGCAGTTTCATTAGTTTTGACGTGTATGAAACCAATACAATCAATATAAAAAGCATTTCCATTCCTTTTTTTTTAAATTTGAAATCATGCATACTGTTTTCTGCATAATTTATTACATTAGAAATCAATCACCTTAAGATATCTAGAACCGCATCCCCATATGTCAGCTATTTCAAAATTAAATAGTACACTTATAAATATCTCAGAGGCCAAGGAGAAAAGCATAAGAAAAGTAAATAGTGCTTTGAGCTAAGTGATAATAAAAATTGATAATAAAAGCTTAATCTATCAGGATCTCTGAGATGAAACAGGACTCAGATGAACATTTATGACTTAAAGTACTTTGACTCAAAAAAAGCTAGAATAACAGTGAAATTATTTTCAAATTATGTAGTAGGAAGGAAAAAAGAAGAAGGAGAGAAATATATGAGATACAACTGAAGTAATACAGGTAAATTTTGATAGAAAAATAAACAACTCTAATCAAGATAAAAGCAAGAAAACAAAAATTAATATCAATGGAAAGAGAGCTATCAATATAACCCTACAGATGCTAAAAAGGTATTAAGGTAAAATTACAATTGTGTGCCAACATATGTGATAGATTACATAGCATGGCCTATATTGGAGAAGGCTCTGTGTGCTGCTGAGAATAAAGTGTATTCAGTCATTGATGGATGAAATATTCTATATATGTCTGTTAAGTCTAAATTATCAACTTTATTTTTTACTTCTATAGTTTATTTAGTTTTTGTTTGGAGGATCTATCCAGTGGTGACAGAGGTATGTTAAAGTTAGCCAGTATTATTGGATTGTGTTATATTTGATTGTTGAAATTGAGAAGGGGTTGTTTGATGTACATTGACATTTCATTGTTTGGGGCATAAATATTTATTATTATTATTATGCATTGTTGCTGTATAATTCCCTCAAGTACTATGAAATGTTTTTCTTTGTCCCTTCTGATTAACTTTGACTTAAAGTCCACTTTATCTGATATGAGGACTAGAAACCCCTGTTTTCATGATCCATGTGAGTGATTATTTTTTTTCCCCATCCTTTCACCTTCAGTCTGTGCATGTCTTTGCCTATGAAGTGAGTCTCTTGGAGGAAGCATATTGTTGGGTCTTTTTTAAATCCAATCTATCAGTCTGTGTCTTTTGGTTGATGAATCTAGGCCATTAATGTCCAAGGTTATTTTTAAGATATGATTTGTATTTCTGGTCATTTAGGTTTCTGTCTAGTTTTTGATTTGAGTTAGTTTCTCCTTTGATTGACTATTCCTTTAGTGTGGTTCCTCCCTTTGCTGGTTTTCACTGTTTTTTTTTTTTTTTCATTTTGTCTTCATGGGATATTTTGTTGAGAATGTTCTGTAGAGCAGGCTTTCCAGTTGCAAATTCTTTTAACTTTTGTTTATCACGGAAGGTTTTTTTTTTCATCTTCAAATCTAAAGCTTAATTTTGCTGGATATGGGATTCTTGGTTGGCATCCATTTTCTTTCAGAGTTTCGTGTATATTATTCCAGGACCTCCCAGCTCTGAGGGTCTAAATTGAGAAAACAACTGAGATCTGAATTGGTTTCCCCTATATGTAATCTGATATTTTTCTCTCAAAGCCTTTAAAATTCTATCCTTATTTTGTATGTTAGGCATTTTTATTATAATGTGACTTGAGGTGAGTCTGTTGTAATTTTGTACAGTGGGGGTACTATAAACCTCTTGATTTTCCATTTCATTCTTTAGGTTTGGAATTTCATTGAAAAGATTGTGCATTCCTTTGGTTTGTATCTCCATACCTTCTTGTATTCTGATAAATCTTAAACTTGGTCTTTTCATGTTATTTCATAGTTCTTGGAAGTTCTGCCCATGGTTTCTTAACATTTTCCCTCTGTGATCAACTCTATTTTCAAGATCATATATTTTGTCTCTATTGTCTGAGATTCTGTCTTTCAAGTGGTCTAGTCTGTTGATGATGCTTTCTATTGAATTTTTACTTTGGTTTATTGTTTCCTTCATTTCAAGGAACTCTGTTTGCATTTTTTTTCTCTCCCAGAATTTCCTATCTCTTTATTAAAGTGATCTTTTGCTACCTGTATTTGCTCTCTTACATCAACCTTTACTTCACAGATCAGTTTAACTATGTACATTCTAAACTCCTTCTCTGACATTTCTTTCCACGGTGTTGTCAATGGATTCTGTTATTGGAGTATTTTGGTTTGTTTGGGACAATTTGTTCGCTTGCTTTTTTATGTTGTGGCTTCTTCATGTTGTTTGTGTGTCTACCCATCTAACAGTATGATCTGAGGAAGTAGAGTTTCTACCCTGTGGACTTATAGTGTCCCTGAAGATTTCCAGTACCACACTGTTTAGGGGGAGATAAATAATAACAACCAGTGCAAACAATATGGAGCATTAAACCAAGAAGTTCCTATTATGATGTCTACAATGTTAATTATTACTAAAAACAGAAATAATACGATCAGTTATTGCCTACAATAAAAACGGCAAGTTTGCAAAAGGGTTTATAATTTCAATGGTAGACAGGGAGAGAACAGAAGTGATATAGGGTGTGAGATTATGAGGGAGGAGGGAAGAAGAAATTAAAAAAAGGAAGAATGAAAGAACAAAAGAGAGTGACTGTTAGCAGAAGAAAAGGAAAACAGGTAGGAGAAAAAATACATGTATAAAGTAAAAATTTTAAAAAATTAAAAATAAAAGAATACAAAACAAAATTAAAATAAACTAATCCTAATTCACAAAAAAACTAAACCATGAAAAACAACTGGCTCCAAAAATGCTAGAAATGAGAAAAAACAAATATGAATGTATATAAATGTCCATGTACCATTAAGGTCACAATGAAAAAGAGAAAAAGAATTAAAATTAAAAAAAAAAAAAAGATCTTGATGAAAAGTTAAAGAATTCTTTCCATTGGAGTTCAAAAAGTTCTCAGTTTCTCTTTTTAGCAGCTTTAGGTGGTGTTGTCTGGAGTGAAGCTCTACCCTCTGGATTTCTGGAGTGAGAGAGGTAATTCCATATGCAAAATTCCCGGAGGAATTTAGGGTTCAGGCTTAGGTGGGCCATAAGCTCTTTCCTGAAGGCCAATTGGTCTGGAGATTTTTAAATCAGTGCACCTCCAGCAAACAGTACTTGCTGGTCCAGGCTTTCCCTGGGGTCCACTCATGTGGTGGGGGACCCAATTCTTAGTCTTCTACATCATCTGCTGACCCCACACGTCCTGGTCTCAGGTTCAGACTTCAAACAATCTCTCCCACCCGACCCTTCTGAGTTCCAGGCCAGATGCATCTCTCACAGCAGGTCCTGCAAGTGATCAGATTGGAGGGGGAGGGGTAGAACTGGGTGGGTTTCCACGACCAGTTTCCCTTGTGGAAACCTCTCTCTGCATTTGATTTTCTCTTGGTCACTTAAGCACACTCTATGTCAAGCAGTGTGTGTTTACTGGGCCTGTATTTCTAATCTCAGGATTGCCAGGAATCAGCCCCCACCCTGTTGCTGACCCCACACACAGTGCTGCAAAATGGTTCCTTCCTTTGTCCTCTGTACACTGCCTGGAGAGATGGTGGCTTCTTTCCCCACACATGTATATTGAATATCATGCAGCAAGTCTTTCAGGTTTGCCAGGCAGTGTCCTTGATCTCTAAATGATCCATACCCAGACCTGCCTTGGGCTTCCCAAAAAATGTAGGTTCCTTTAATTCTCTTATCCCTCCCTATGCTCACAGGGAGAACCACTCTGGTTGGTGTTTCCAACCTCCTGAGTCCCGGATCTGCTTTGAATGTCCAGTTTTAAATTCCAGGAAATTGCCCCCACTATTTTTTTGTTCACCCACCTTGCTGAGAAGTTGCCTGTCTGCTTTCTTGGTTTCACTCCACGGAGCATCCAAGGAAACGACCTCCTCTATTCTGCCATTTTGAAAACCTCCTCTGCCAGTGACTGTTACTGTCCAGCTTGTATTAGGCCAAGCTGTATTCTACAACACCAGTCTTCATCTTTCAGGTTTGACTGTATCCTGGAGACCCAGGGCCTGAATATCTTTGGGAGGGCACCTTAAGGGGGTGTCTCATGAAGGTGAGAATGGGGTCTGGCCCATGCTGGACAAAATGGATTGAGAAGGGTCCTCAAAGACTCTGACAGAGAGAAAAGCCAAAATCAAGAGACGTCCCCACAAGAATTTGGTTTCTCTAAGGTCAACAGGCAATCAATGGGTGTCCCCAAAGAAAGCAAGTCATTGCCACCCAGTGGTTTGGGGGTTTCTCTCACCCAGCACTGGGATTTGTCAGAGGAAGAGTATCTGCAGAGAGAAACTGTGGCAGAGATTTCAGGAATCCAAGAGGGGGTCACTCACCAAATTGGTGATGGCTGGTGGTGGATGAGAAGTCCATCAATGGGAGTGGTCCTTACTGGAGCTTCAGGAGGGTGAGGTGGTAGAAAGAGAGAAAGTAAGTCTGGGTTGAGGTCAAGAGAAGCCCAGAGGGCCACCCATGATGGGAACCTCAAACACCAGGCCCAGGTTTTGGCACCAAATATAAGGAAAGAACTGAATGAAGGAAATCAAGAGAGAGGAGAGAAGTTCAACAGCAACACAGGTTTATTCAGGAAAAACCTGCAGAAAGGGGCCCACTGGAGACTGAGAACTGTCTTCCACTTATAGCCTGGGGTTTGAGGAATTGGGGGACTTTTTGCATTTGTGGTTGTTAAACCATGTAAAGAAAAGACCACCAACTCCAATTTTAAACAAATTAAAGCAAGCTTGTATTTTGTGTACACAAGGGAAGCTGATCAGTGGCTGACTCCCCTAACATGGGCTAGAGACCATCAGCCCCAGCTATAAAAAAGAGATTTTATAGCTTAAAAAGTTGCAAAAGGCTGGGGTGGGGGTGGGTGGGGGGTGTCTTGAGAACTTACAGCTAATAGGATTTTGACAAGCATAATACAAAAGCATATAGTAGGTTAATGATCTAAGTGGCTCAACATTTCAAGTTAGGGAGTAAATTCAGATTCCAACACCAGAATTTATGAGATACCACTGAGGTTTCAGATTGTGTGTTGTTATCTGGTCAGGGAAAGCCAGGCATGGGTGAGTTCAAGGCATGGGCAGGCATTCCAGGCATTCCAGGCAAGTTTAAAACATAGAAATATCGCCAGGTCAATTAGAAATCCTAATATTTTACAGAAAAGAGAAATGAACCTTTTATAACTTTTGATGAGATGGCTCCCGATCTTAAGAGGGAATTAGGCTGGGTTTATCAAAGTCTGTTGCTGGGGGATTGTCAGTGAAGGGGCCTTTAGTTGTCACTGCCATTTTTTGAGCTGGTCACTCTTCCATGTTGAACCAGGGGTCTTCAGGATTCCAGTCCCAGGTAACAATTTCTTTTCTTCGCATGATGATGGAGTGTGGTTTGGAGTTTAAGGTCAGGCTGAGTCAGAGTGACTGTGAGGTAACTCTTGCTCTATGATGGAGGATATGGCATTGTTTGTTTCAAGTTCTACCTAACAGGTATATGAGAATTAGTTGTGGAAATAGTTTTTTTGTTGTTGTTGTTTTTTGGTACCAGGGACTGAACCCAGGGGTGCTTAACCACTGAGCCACATCCCCAGGCTTCTTTAATATTTTATTTAGAGACAGAGTCTTACTGAGTTGCTTAGGGCCTTGCAAAGTTGTTGAGGCTGGCTTTGAACTCGTGATCCTCCTGCCTCAGCATCCTGAGCAGCTGGGATTACAGGCATGCACACCCAGCCTCAAATATAGTTTTTTTTTAAAAATATATTTTTAGTTATAGATGGACAAAATACCTTTATTTTATTTGGTGCTGAGGAAGGAACCCAGTGCCTCACACATGCTAGGCAAGTATTCTACCCCTGAGCACAACCACTGCCCTCAAATACAGTTTTTGTTGTTTATTTTCTTCCCA
This sequence comes from Callospermophilus lateralis, assembly GCF_048772815.1. NCBI lineage: Eukaryota > Metazoa > Chordata > Mammalia > Rodentia > Sciuridae > Callospermophilus > Callospermophilus lateralis. The sequence continues at coordinate 57,297,160 of NC_135317.1, read as the reverse complement.
TTGTGTGGGCTATACTCTCCTGGTAACTTGCGCACCTCAATTTTTTTTGAAACTGAAAATTTTAGATATTATATTGTAACAACTCTGATACCCAGAGTCTCCTCCCTCCTCTCTATGGCTTTTTTGGGGGGATACCAGGGATTGAACTCAGGGGCACCCAACCACTGAGCCACATCCCCAGCCCTATTTTGTATTTTATTTAGCTTAATGCCTCAGCTAGGTGAGGCTGGCTTTGAACTCCCAATCCTCCTGCTTCAGCCTCCCAAGCCAGTGGTATTACAGGCATTCATCGCCATGCCCAGCAGCTTGTTATTTTTATTGCTTATTTATTGGTTTAGTCTTTCAGTGAAGAGTCTATTAACCCCTCTCCAACTCTGCCAGCCATTTTGCCCTGGGAAGACACAGTTTGGGGTGTACCCCAGTTACCTTGGGATAACAATGCTTTGGGTAGGGCTCTTCCTCTCAGTGACTGCTCCAGGAAGAGTTCAGTTCAGGCTGACAGCACATCCGTCCCTCATGGTACTTTGCTAAGTGACGCCTCCTTTCCCTCACAGTATTTGCACCGTGGCAGCTGGTTGGATGAGTGACACATATCCTTTTCATGGTACCTTCAGACCCACACCAATCCCCACTCAGAGAGGAATTTCATCTTAGGCTGCAGAAGCAGGATGTCATCTGCATCATCTTGTTTAGTTAAGCTTGTATGACCAGCATCCCAAGGAACAACTGTCCTGGAGTACATGAAAGACAGTCACTTTCTACAGATGATACTAACTTGCCCTAGTTCCCAGCATGCATAGAGAAAGCCAGTGTCCTCCAACAGAATCTGTAAATGGACTTTCTGGCTCAGGCTTGTTCTCACTGTTCCCTTAGTTTGGCTAGGTTTTGGGGAACAGAGAGGGTGGGGGTATTCAGGGACATGGTGTTTCACTGTCCCCTTTTGTAGGGACAATATGCATGCCCAACTGTTAAACTTCTCTATTGACTCTATTGTTTTCAACAATGCCCTAGAACACATATTGCTTTACAAACTAATCAAATTCTGATGCCTTTGAAGGAACAGTTTCTGAGAACAGTGTGAGATATGTTTTCTGGCCCTCAGAAGGGAACTTTCCAGTTATTCTCTTCCCCAGTTCTCCCCTGAACACTAGAGGGCATACAATTTTCTTTCTTTGTGTCTTTCATCCCAACCTCTAGTATTCTCGAGAGCACCCCTAAGCTTGAATTTCTCCAAGCTTCCTTACCTCACAAAAGTTATTTGGGGAAGAAATGTTAACCATCATGGGCTTTACGGCCTGTTTATTCTCCCAGGCAAAAAATCTCCAAGCAGAGTTTTGTGGGAAATACAGAATTGCTCCCTGGTAACACCCAGCTCCAAAGGCTAAGCATTCAGTGGAGACAGAAGAGCAATTTGAAGTCCTCTCAGTTTGTTTCCCCCTGGTATGGAACCATGATCTCAGGACTGGAAACAAGGGTGGTCAGGACTCCCGTAATCTCAGCATGCTATAACTAAAGTAGAGCCTCTTTCCTATGGGTAGGAGCTGGGCAGAAGAGGAAGCCCGCCCCCACCCACACCTCTGTCCAACCCAGGACTTAACCTCAGCAACAGGAAGATGGAGACAGAATGAGAAATGCTGATATTCTGATTTTCCTGGGAAGAAATACATCCAACTGGGATCTGGAACAGAGGCAGTCTTGTGTTTGGGGGTATAATAGTCTAGCATGGAGGCTCCACCTTGCTAAATGGACAGCGGGGAGGAGTAAAATGTCTTGCTTCATATACCACTGACTTTCATTTCCTACGGAATTGTTATGGTTTAGATATAACTTGTCCTCCAGAAGCTCAGGTGTTAGACAATGTAAGAAGGTTTAGAGGTTAAATGATTGGGTTATGAGAGCCTTAACCTAATCATGGCATTAATCCACTTGAGCGGATTAACTGGGTGGTGATTGTGGGCAGGTAGGGTGTGACTAGAGGAGGTGGGTCATGGTGCGGGGAGGGGTATACCTTTGGATATATATATATTTTGTCCTTGGTGAGCAGAACTTGGTCTCTTTGCTCCCTTGTTGCCATGTCCTGAGCTGCTTTCCTCTCTTGTCACATACTTCCACCTCGATGGGCCTCACCTTGGGCCCAGAGCAGTGAGTTGGTCATTTATGGACAGAGACCTCTGCAACTGTGAGCCAAATAAACTTTTCCATCCTCTAAGGCAGTTAGTGTCAGGTCTTTTGATCACGGTGGCGAAAAAGCTGACTAAAACAGAAATGGGTACCAGGAGGGGGCCCTTCCCTCTGACTAACCTGACCATGTGGTTCAGACGCTCTTGGAAATGAGGAATCAAACTTTCCTCTTCTAAAATTGTTCTCATCAGGTCTTAGGCCACAGGGACACAAAAGCTGACTAAAACATGAATTTTGGTAGATTTTTTTGAGAATGCATGTTCATTCATTTATTGTTCACCCATAGGACCATTTCCAAAGACTTTAAATGGTAGTTTTTTTCATTTTAATTTTTTTACTAGTTTTAATTGAACTGTGTTAGAAGTTGATCTCTCCAATGCTATAGTTATTGCTATTTGTGTAGTTAGGTGTTAAAGATCCAACTATTCTCAGAACATTAATATAACTAGACACATGCCTTTTGAAAATTTGGAGGGAATACAGGAACAACTGTTTGTCATAACAGCTGCTAAGAATAACACATTTAGAGAAAAAAAAAAAAGGAATGGTAAGTTCCTGGTTTATTTTCCTACTAGATATAAAGACTTACAAAATGATTAACTTGGATAACAAAGAAAACTTGTCATTGATTGTGAATTTGTACTTTGATTATAGAGAGAGAAGAACTTTGGGAGCAAATGTGTCGTTTCCATGCATTCCAGGACCACCATCACTGTCCAGGACCCTAAGAACCCAGAGCATGTGAAGACGTTCACTTTTGACCTGGCATATTGGTCTCACAGTGGATTTCAAAAGGATAAAGATGGTGTCCTTATTTCAGCTGATCCTACAAGTAAATTTGCAGGCCAGGTAAACTCCTTTAAGACAATTTCAATGGTAGAAGGTTTTTTTAAAAGAACATGTTTCGTTTCGTTTTGTTTTCTGGTATACGGTTAGACTGTGAGCACTACACTAATTTTTATGAAAGCATAAATAAATGATTCTGTATAAGATTTTTATTTTAAAGTTTATTCCTTTTATTTCAAGATGAACATGAGGGCCTAGAAATGCAGCTATTTCCTAAATATATTTTAGACATTCAAATCTGTTAACTTGCTAATATATTGATTAATTTAAAAAAAATTACATTTTGCCTCTCTGAGCTAAGCAAAATGAGGAAAACTTGTAAGGCACTCAGTTTAACAACTGAGTCACATCCCCAGCCCTATTTATTTATTTATTTATTTATTTATTTATTTTGAGACAGGGACTCACTAAATTGCTGAGACTGGCTTTGAACTCACAATCTTCCTGCCCCAGCCTCCTGAGCTTCAGGGATTATAGGCATGTGCCAAAGTGCCCAGTCTGAGAACCTCTGCTTTATTGAGCATATATTATGTGCTACACACTGTTCTGTTCTAAAGATGCTCACAGATTCATTTGTGGAGAAGGCAAATAAATGCATTCAAATATTTCAAGATCTGTGATAAGAATATATATATGGAATATGGGATATAATAGGGTACAAAGGAAAGGTGTTTTTTTTTTCTGGACAGAAGGTAGGGTGGCAGGTTATTAAAAGTATTTTTGGGCTGAGTTTGCAAGACACATTCCGAGGAATGCTTCAGAAAAAGTGAGGGAAGGGAACAGGAACAGAGCCTAGGCAACTGGTGGGGACTATTTCAAGCATACTGTAACTGGAATTACCTAAGGAAGGAGGGCCCTTCCCTCCAAACCTTATCATGACATCAGCGGAGGTTCAAAATCCCATTTATAAAAATTAGAAAGTATTACAATAAAACAACTGCAAAGCTCAGACTCTAAGAAGGAGTCTCTATTAAACTCAAAGACAACAGAGGAGAAAAAAACAAGACATTAAGCCAGGCATGGTGGCGCACACCTGTAATCCCAGTGGCTCAGGAGGCTGACACAGGAGGGTGGCAAGTTCAAAGCCAGCCTCAGTGAAAGTGAAGCACAAAGTAACTCAGTGAGACCCTGTCTCTAAATAAAATACAAAATAGGGCTGGGGATGTGGCTCAGTGGTTGAGTGCCCGAGTTCAATCCCCAGTACACCCACAAACAAACAAACAAACAAAACAAAAGGGCTGGGAATGTGGCTCAGTGGGTTAGTACTCCTGGGTCCAATCCCCAACACCCCCCCACCCCCCCAAAAAAAAGCACCTATATTTTACATTCAGGAAACACAACTAAATGCTTTGGAAGAAAAAGCTCAGACAACAGTAGTTACCTTATATGAGAGACTCATGGGTCTTGTGTGTGGAGGAAAAAGCTTTCATTCTACATCCCATGTTGTGCTATTTTTATTTTTTGCCATATTCATATTTTAGTTACTGTAAAATTTTCAGTGTTTGCAAAGACCATGTAAGTTTTTTTTCCTTTGGATCACCTCCCAGTGAAAAAAATTAAAAATATTTGATTAAAAAAATTTAATATTACTAAATGAATCAAAGAGCCTAATAAGAGAATGATGGGTTAACAGGTCAAAACCTGAGAGGAGCCTGGCGCCATGGTGACACCTGTAATCCCAGCTGCTTGGGAGGCCAAGGCAGGAGGTTTGGGAGTTCAAAGCCAGCCTCAGCAAAAGCAAGGTGCTAAGAAACTTAGTGATAACTTGTCTCTAAATAAAATACAGAATAGGGCTGGGGATGTGGTCGAGTGCCCCTGAGTTCAATCCCTGGTACCCATTCTGCCAAAAAAATGATGACTGAAGTTTTTCCAAATTTGATGGAAGCTATAAACCACAGATCCACGAAGCTTAATGAGTCCTAAGTAGAATAAGTAGGTTGAAAGTCATAATGAGTTCTGTTTTAATTAAATTGTCATAATCCAGTGATAAAGAGAAAAATCTTAAAAACAGCAAGAAAAAAAAGAGAAACAGGAAGAATGACAGCAGCTATATCACCAGAATTAAGCAAGCCAGAAATCAGTAGAGTGACATCTTCAAGTATGGAAACAAACAAACAAGGATTCTATACTCAACAAAATTATGGTTTTTTCTAATTTTTAATTTATTTAAAAGACAACTGACAGCTGACTGTGGTGGTGCATACTTGTAATCTGAGCTGCTCAGGAGACTGAAGCAGGAGGATTGCAAGTTTGAGCCTAGCCTCAGCAAGTTAGCAAGACCCTGTCTCAAATTGAAAAATAAAAAAAAGCCATGGATATACTTCAGTGGGAGAGCATCCCTGGGTTCGATCTCAGGTACTACAATTGATCAGTCAATCAATCAACCAATTAACTGTCAACACAAAATAATAGCAATGGGGTTTATAACATATATAGAAATAAGCTATGATAATTACACCCCAAAATGAGAGGTAGTAGAGTATATTATTTTGAGATTTTATCCTATATGTGAAGTGATATAGTATCTGAAGCTAGGATATTTTAAGTTAAAGAAATAGATCGTGACCCTAGAGCACTGGGTCTCAAACTTTTTGATTCATAATTCCTTTTTACATTTTTAAAATGTTTTAGGACTCCCAAAGGGCCTTTCTCTTTGGGGGTTTTATCTATCACCATTTATAGCATCTGGGTTGAATGTCGTCTCACAGAAGCCACGTCTCTTCAGAACCTCAGAATGTGACCTTATTGGGAAACAGGGTCAGTGCAGATGTAATTAAGATGAGGACATACCCAGTATGGTAGGCTCTTAATCCCAAACGATTGGTGTCCTTAAAAGGACAAGTGGGTGACTCAGGCACATAAATAGAGGACCAAGTAAAGACAGGGATTGGCGTGACACAGCTGCAGGCACAGGAATGGCAAAGGCTCCACCAAAACCCACGGGGAGGCTTGGAACAGCTCCTCTCTAAGACATTCTAGAAGGAATCAACCCTCCCAACATCTGGATTTCAGAGTTTCAGCTTCCAGAACTATTTTTTCGGTGCAGGGGGTACCGGGAATTGAATTCAGGGGCACTCGACCACTGAGCCACATCCCCAGCCCTATTTTGTATTTTACTTAGAGACAGGGTCTCACTGAGTTGCTTAGCACCTTGCTTTTGCTGAGGCTGGCTTCGAACTCATGATCCTCCTGCCTCAGCCTCCTGAGCTGCTGGGATTACAGGCATGTGCCACTGTGCCTGGCTAGCTTCCAGAACTTGAGAGAATAAATTTTGATGTTTTAAGCCACCCAGTTGAGCCACTTTGTGACAATGGCCCTAGGATAGGACTATGTGGAGAAAATTTTTAAAAATATCTATTAATCAAAACATAAAAATTCCATTATTAGTTAATATAATAATATGTAAAATAACATTTTCATGAAAAATTTTTTTCAATCCAAAACAATACAGAAGAAAGCAGCATTGCTTTACATTTTTCCAAATTCTATAATGCCTGGCTTCATAAAAGACAGCTGGATTCTCCATCTTACATGCAATCTCCTACAACACCACATGCCATGCAGCCCCTGGAAAATTCCACTGTACCCTCCACTCTACACTCATGAGAGAAGGCCAACATGAATATGATAATAAAAATCTCAATTCACAAACCCCTGAGGGATCTCATCCATCCCAGGATATTCCTTCAGATCTGCTGCCCTAGAGTGATCAATAAAAAATAAAACAGGGGCTGGGGTTGTGGCTCAGGGGTAGAGCGCTTGCCTTGCATGTGTGAGGCGCTGGGTTTGATCCTCAGCACCACATAAAAACAAACAAACAAAGGTATGTGTCCCTCTGCAACCAAACATGTGTGTGTGTGTGTGTGTGTGTGTGTGTGTGTGTGTATATATATATATATATATATATATATATATACATATATATATATATATATATATATATACATATATATAAAATAAAACAGAAATATAACTAACTAATGAGTCAACTTTTGGAAAATATAATTAGGAAACACTCTCAATCCAAAGCATGGCAGGAAAAGAATGGGGTGGGGAGAGAATATGGGGTGAGTAGAATACAGATAACAAGACAGTAGATTTAACGCCAACCGTCTAAATTATTATAATAAAAATAAATAGTTCAAACATGCAATTAGGAGGCAAGGGTTGTTAGATCAGATAGAAAAAGCAGGATCTAATAATATCTGCCTACAAGAAACCTGATTTAAATATAAAGAAAGAAATAGATACATACCATGCGAACACTAAGAAACACAAAATGAGGCTCTCTCCCTCTGGGCATGGCCCACTTTCTCCCTTGAATATCTCTTCCTTGTTTTACAGCAGAAGGGTCTCTCTTGAGATCGCCCCCATCCTCTCTTGATACGTATGGATTTTCCTAAATAATCCTGTTTACCCTTTGACTGGAGCAGGCTGAAATGCTTTTCTGTCTCATATACCAGGGACCCTGCTGGTCCTATAGAAACGACCTGGACCCTTCTTCAGAGACCTGTCTTCTCCTAGGACATTACAGTGTTTCTGTTGGCATGGAAATATAGACAAGAGGATTCACATATAAGAGAAACCCTGCAATTCTTATTTTCTGAGTCTGGCTTTTTGTTTTTAATGTTTTTTTTTTTTTAATATGGACAGCATGCCTTCATTTTTGTGTGTTTATTTTATGTGGTGCTCTGCCACTGAGCTCTAGCTCCAGACCCCTGGCTTTTGTATGATCTCCAGTTCCATCTGTTTTCCTGCAAATGACATGATTTTGTTCTTTATGACTGAATAATACTCCATCGTGTGTGTGTGTGTGTGTGTGTGTGTGTGTGTGTGTGTATCACATTTTCTTCATTCATTAATCCATAATTAGGCACCTAGTTATTCTATAACTTGACTACTGTGAATTGTCCCACAAGAAATATAGATATGTAACAGGGTCCCCTTCATGCTTTGAATATAACACTTGCTGTCTGCCACTGGCTTATTTGAAAACACATTCGTTTTTTCCTTCCTCTTCTCCATTTCTCAGCTGTGGGAGAAGGAAGATGAACCTTCTTTTCATCCTAATTTATCTATCCTTTGACTCATGGGCCACAGGAGTGAGGGAATCCGGACTTCAGGGCTGTCATCTGCAGGTCTGAGAAATGGCTCTCTCAAGACTACAAATGATTCATGACTCCTGCCATGGCATAGCAGGAATATGGCCTTCGAATCCCTTCTTGAAAGGCTTTCTGTTTCCCCTGGCAGCTAGAATCACAGCCTTTGGCACAGGAGACCCCTGTGTTTCTCCTTTGCTAGCAAAGCAACAAAATTTCTTTTTCCTTTTTCTTAAAAAAAAAAAAAAAAAAGAGAGAAAAAAAGAAAAAAGAAAGACGCTACATTTACACCACACAAAATGGACTGCAGAACAAAAATGTTTCATGAGGATAAAGGAACCGTCTCTTTAAGAAGACATAATTACTCTAATGGGTGGGCACTCAATAACTGAACTTCAAAGTACATGAAACAAAAAACCCTGAAAGTGGAAAGAGGAATAGACAAACCTATGATGGTGTTTGGTGATTTCATACTCCTATCCTAGTAATTGATTTTTTAAAAACCCCAAATCAGTAAAATTAGAGGGGACTGGAACAACACTGTGAACCTCCTTGATGATTACAGACCTCCTGCCACACCTCCTGCAGCACACATTCTTTTCTTCTCCCACTTTCCTCCATTTCCTTCTTCCTTCCTTTCTGTACTGGGGATTAAACCTAGAGGTGCTTTACCACTGAGCTACATGTCCAGCCCTTTTCATTTTTATTTTGAGACAGGATCTCACTAATTCCTGAGGACTATAACTTGGGATCCTCCAGCCTCAGCCTCCCAAATCACTGGGGTTACAGGTGTGTATCACTGTACCCAATTATACACACTCTTTAAGCACATATGCAACATTGATCACAACAGGTCATATTCCAGATCATAAAACTGGTCTCAATAAAAGATGACTGAAGTCTCAAAACTATATTCTGTGACCAAAATAGAATTAAACTAGAGCTGGGAGCGGTGGCACACGCCTGTAATCCCAGCTGCTTGGGAGGCTGAGGCAGGAGGATTGCAAGTTCAAAGCCAGCCTCAGCAACAAGGAGGAGCTAAGCAACTCAGTGAGACCCTGCCTGTAAATAAAATACAAAATAGGGCTGGGGATGTAGCTCAGTGGTCGAGTGCTCCTGAGTTTAATCCCTGGTAACCTACCTCCCGAAAGAAGTAACAGAAATATATTTGGAAAAATTCACAATTACTTGGGAAATGACAAGTCTTCTATCCATAGGTCAAGAAAGAAATCATAAGGAAAATTTCTGTGGGTTAAATGTGTTGCCCCAAATTCACATGTTGGCAATGTTCTCCCCAATCCCGAGTGTTGAGAGATGAGAATTTTTTTTTTTTTTTTTTTTTTTTTTTTTGGTGGTTCAGGGGACTGAACCTTGTGCATGCAAGGGAAGCACTCTACCAACTGAGCTCTATCCCCAGCCCCAAGTAAGTTGGAATTTTAAGAAATGATTGGTCATGAGAGCAAAGCCTAATGGAATATTGTCATTATTGTGAAAGTGGGTTTCTTACAAAGGGTAAGCGCCACTCACTTTCTTCTCTCTTTGTTTTCAGAATTTATCATTTTTTAATCTTTTATAACTTCACTTTTAATATAATGAAATATTCATTAACTGTTAACTGCACATTAAATGAAAACATTATTTTTAACAAAATTTTGTTCAAATCATTAGGAAATAATATTCAAAACAGAGAAATTATCAGACTATAACAATGTTGCATAGATAGTACTATCAAATTCCCCGAGGCTAAGTTATTTCTTCCTAACTAAAACTTCAATTTTCAAGTGGCCAATAGAAAATGGTAGAGGCATTATTTCTTCTCTGAGGCTGGAAAAATGCCTTCCAAGGTGAGAAGTTACATCATTATCTCCCGATTTAATTATTCCCCTCCTGTTATTTCTCAAATGTGAAAATTTAGAATATAAGGATTATTGGAAGGGAATAAGTGAATTACTGTGATCAGTGCCTACTTTACTCAGACAAAACAGTCAATTATGTTTTTAAAAATTACAGCCACACCAGTATATGTAACTAAAATTGCCAGTATGAATATTTTTTATATCATACATTACAGATATACAAGCAAAAAAAAATGATCTGTTTCCTATCTTTGACTTTCAGTAGAGGGGGGGAAGCATTATCACTAATGGGGACTTGAAAAAAATTGTTTTATGGCACAGCATTAACTTCACAGAGATCAAAATCTTTTCTGAATGCTTAATATTGAATCAGTTAATGAAAAATTGCTAAAATTTCTTTCATAGGAGTACTTTTTGAAAAGGAAGATAATTTATTTAGAAGGAATGTGTAGCTGAAACATTCTTTATTAAGAAAACATTAAGTTACCCTGCAAAAGACTCTTAAAATACCAATGTTTTCAGACACCGTCACCAAAGCGTGAAGATTCTCATCTCTATGGTTACCTACATAAAGGGTGTTTGGATCTAAAAAGTAATGTGGGTCTCTCTACTTCACTGATATTGGTTGCAACCAAGACATCTGAATGTGATGGAATATAAGCGAATTTACAGTTATTTTTGGCAGGCATTTTAATTTTTCTAAGAAGAATTTATAGTTCTTCAAATGATCACAGACTCAAACATACTGTTTACAAAAAACAATCTTCTGCTAGTCAGTTGGTAGTTTTCTTAAAATAGTAAATAAATTTGTCTGGTTTACAGTCTCTAATGTTTGCCTGGAAAATAAGGTATTAGTGATTCATTGGCCATTGCAAAGCATAGACACCTGTTTTCCTTCTAGAAGAGGCAAATGCAAACCTTCCTGAATGTGCAATGGTATTCTTTAATATCCTTTATACATTTACAGAGTCAGCATTTATGAGTCCTTATGTACTTTTAGTATGAAATAATGCTTATTCCCGACACCGTACATATCCCATAATTACTTGAGAAAAGACAAAGTGAGAGCAGCTACAGAAGTAGCAAAATATTTTCCACAAATGAAAATACAGTATACAAAAATGGCAAGTTAGTGATAATTGATAATATCAACTCTCAATAATATCCCATTCTTAGGTCCAAATTACGATTTGACAAGTTTAAAGCCTTGTCTTTTTCCAGCACAGTAAGAAGGAACCAACTCATTTTTAATATTTTCAAGCATCTGAAACAAGTTTTGCAGATCCACAAAAGGTTCCGACCACATAACCAATTTGCCAATGCACTAATGGATATGTAACAGGAGGAACCACTTTCTTCTCTCTTGCTCTTGTCCTCTCTGACTTTCCACCATAAGATAATGCATCAAGAAGGCTTTTGCCAGATGCTGGGCCACTGATCTTGGACTTCCCAACCTTTAGAATTGTGAGTCAATAAGTGTCTGTTCATTAAAAATTACCCTATCTGTGTTAGTCTGTTATAGTATCACAAATCAAGCTAGGATAGAAATCAGAAAACATCTTAAGCGGAATGAAAACCAGAACATCTATCACAATGTATCGGATGCATCTAAAACAGAACTTAGAAGAAATTGGATAGCATTAAGACTTTTATTAGAGGAGAATATCTTAAAATCAATATTGTAAGCTTCCACCTAAGAACTTAGGGGGAAAAAAAGAATAAATTAACACAAAATAAGTACAAAAGTAAGAAAGATAAAAGCAATAATAAACACAATGTAAAACAATAGAGGAAAAATCAGTGAAATAGAAATTGTATACACAAAAGATCAATTAATAAATATCTAGCCAAATTTTCCAAAAATATACAAAGAATAAAGATCAGAAATGAAAGAGGGCACCTTGACTTATTTATCTCTTTAAATAAAGATATAAGAATTTATTAAATGTTTTAGATACTTTATTAGATATTTGTTTGGCAAATATTTTCTTTCTTGGTGGCTTGCCTTTTCATTTATTGTTTTAATAACAAAAGCTTACTTAACAAAATATTTCTTTATACTTTTTGTGCCCTTAGGCATTTTTGCCAATTCTAGGATCACAATAAATTTTCTCTTATTTTTTCTATAGAGGTTTTATAATTTTAGCTGTAACAGTGAGGTGTATGATTTTAAGCTAGTCTTATAAAGTATGAAGAAATGATTTTTCTTTGGCCCATCATATGAATATCCAGTATCTTTGTCACTATTTGTTGAAAAGTACCTTGTCACCTGTATTAGTTTGCTAGGGCTGCCATAACAAATCATAGTAATGCATTGTTCAACAACAGGGATATACTCTAAACAAGGTATCATTAGGTGATTTTTTTCATTGTGCAAACATCATAGAATGTATTTACCCAAATCTAGACAGTAAATTACTCTAGTGTAATTTTTTTATTTTTATTGTTTTGCTATTCTGGGGATTGAACCCAAGGCTTGCACGTGCTAGGCAAGTGTTCTACCACTGAGCTACATTCCTAGAACCTTTTAAGATTTTATTTTGAAATAGGTCTCAAAATATTTCATTTCATTATTCCATAGGGAAACGCAAACTAATACTCATAAAATAGTAGTATACGTCCATGAGAATGACAAAAATTAAAAACTGATAATACTAAGTGTTGACATGCAAGTGAACACCTGGAACACTCATACAGTGTTCATGGAAATGCAAAATTGTTCAGTTATTTTGGAAAAGAAGGTGTTTCTAATTTAAGCATACACTTAATCATACAACCCTAGGAGAAAAGATGTATATTTCCTCACATATAACTGTATGCAAATGTCCATGGCAGTTTTATATATAATGACTATGAACTGAAAACGACTCAAATTTCCACCAACTTGTGAATTAATAAGATCATGATGTATTTATAAAGTAGAATACAATTCAGCAATAAAAAGGAAACACTGATTACATGCAACAACATGGATGAATCTCAAAAGCAACATACTAAATGAAAGAAATCAAATACATGAGACTGTATACTATACAACTCCACTTCTATGGAAATTATATATATATATATTAAATTTTATATATAAGTTATATATATTTAAATACATATAAATTATATATATACAGATTTCTATATATAAAAGTAAATTAGTAGTGGTCAGTGGCCTCTGGTGGGAGGAGGGACCTGCCTGCAGAGTAACACAAGGGGATTCTTGGAGTGATTAAAATGAAACAAAATATCTTGATTGTAGTGGTGGTCATATGGCCCACTACATATGTTAAAATTCATCAAATGGTATACTTAAAAATGGATGACTCAGTGAATATTAACTAATTGGTTTCAAAAGACTTTAAGAATTGTACTATAAGGAAACCTGTCAACTTCTCCTGTCCCAAAGTGAGTTTTTGTTGAGCACCTACTAAGACACTGTAGAATTTTTGTTTCATGTGTCTATTGGAAATGATCTGCAAAGGACCATATGTTGGAGGCTTGGTCCCCAGCCTGTGGAGCTCTTGGGAGGTGGTGGAACCTTCAGAGGTGGGGCTTAGTGAAAGGAAGTTGGGACATAGAGGGTGTGTGCTTAAGGGGATATTGGAAATTCTAACACCTTCCTCTCCCTGTTTGCTTCTTGGCTAGCATGAAGTGAACAGGCCTCCCCTGCCATGTACTTCTGCCATGAGCCCAAAGTAATTATGCCAACTGACCATGGTCTGAAACTGTGAGCAAAACAAACCTTTCTTTTTTATAAATTGATTATCTCAGGTATTTTGTTGCATTGGTAGAAAACTGACTATCACAATGAAATGTAGTGTAGGAAAATATTTCCTATATTTGATTACAGTGGTTGATGGGAAGAAATTAAAAATGTAGTGCTGAGAAGGAAAGACAGCAAAACCAGTTACTAGGTTTAGTGATCCTGAGGTTTGGTTAAAGTAGACCGCCATTATAAAAATATATTTTTCTGGTAAAAGCATGGTCATAGCATTCTGGTAAATTATAGATCAAATTCTACATTTCAGGCCTGAAGCTCCACTGACTTTTCAATTTCTTTCTTTTAAAAAACAAATATTATAGGAAAACTGATTATTGCCTATTGTCCTTATGAAAATCACACCAAGTTGATATGTACATATTTCTCAGAAATAAAAGTTACATGAATTTTTTCTAGTAAAAAATATTAATAAATGTAGCAGATTATTCTTACTTCCTGTTTTATTTTTGGTATTAGATAAGAGGGAGAAATGTACCCTTTAAAAGAGCTCAAATAAGAGAACTGTTGCTGGCAATGCCTATACCCCAGATAACAAAAGGTGCCAGACCACATGCCCTCTTATAAGCAATTGTGACACAGGTATCTATCTTCCACTTAAATTTTTTTTAAAGGTATGTATATTAATCAGCTTTCTGCGCTATAACAAACTCCCAAGACAATCAACTCATGAGAAGAAAAGGTTTAATTTGGCTTATAATTTTAGAAGTTTCAGTCCATTGATCAGTTGGGCCCATTACTTTTGGATCTGTGGCTAGTACATCATGACAGGGAGCATGTGGCAGAACAAAGCCTCTCACCTCACAGCCAGAATGCAAAGGAGAGAAAGAGATCAGGCTCCCAGAATTCCTCTAGAGGGTATTCCCCAATGATCTGAAACCTCCCATTAAGCCTCATCTTGTTTTTTTATTTTTGATTTTTTGGCAGCGTTGGAGGAATGAACCCAGGGCCTCACATATGCTGGGCAAGTGCTCTACCACTGAGCTGCATGTCCAGCTCTAGGCTCCACCTCTTCAACGTTCTACACCTCCCAATAGCACCAAGCCTCTAACACATGTGCCTTTTGGGGACTTGCAAGATCCAAAAGATGTAATGTGTGTGTGTTTGTGTGTGTGTGGGTATTCATGCATGTGTGTGCGCTGGAGAAATGCTTCAGAACCACTGGGTCTGGTGAAAAGAGAGTTCACCCATAGAAGGCTAAAATTAATGTGGGTTAACTTTGTGATATTATTATTTGGGTTACACAATAAAGAAGTAGAAAATGCTTTGACTGGTCTGGGTCCCTTGAAATTTTTTGTCTAATTGCCCAATTTTAAAGACATAGCCTATCTTCTGTAAAGACTATAAAATAGACAAATTAATTACTGGTGGGTACGAGCTAGTTCAAGGTATACCAGTTATAGCTCATGGATGTGCATGTGCAGTGTCTTCCAGACTGACAAGCTCTTTTTGGTTTCCAATTTTACTTCTGGCTCTAAGCGTCTGAGTTGTGTTTCAGTTGATCATATACTAATTAAGGTGAAGTTAATTAAAACCAGAATATTTATTAGGCCTTAGGAGCACTGTGAAAAGAAGGAATGTATAAGTAAACATCCCGCAAACCTGTGCTGACTGACACCTTTGATCCTCTTTCCAGAGAGATGTTTTCCATGATATCGGGAGGGGAATCCTGGACAGTGCATGGCAAGGCTACAATGCTACTCTCTTGGCCTATGGTCAGACTGGCTCTGGAAAAAGCTACTCCATGATTGGATTTGGTGCAAACAAGGGTATTATTCCAAGTGTGTGTGAAGAACTCTTTCAAGCAATTGAGAATCAAGGGAGAAATCAAGAATACCAGGTATGCATTATTCTAGAATACCTTCTTCGAATATGGCTTTTTTTTTCATTTTGAACACCTTCCCCAAATGAAAGTTAGTAGCATTTCTATTTTAAGATAGTGCATTGTGTGTGTGTGTGTGTGTGTGTGTGTGTGTTTATGCTGGGGTAGTTCTCCAGGTAAGCTACATACCCATCCCCAAGGACATGTATTTAAAAAACACTGGATATCGTAGAAGCAGACAGAATTGCTAACACTAATAAGAGGTTACTCTTGAGCTTGAATCAACCTTAGCTAATTCAAGTCTATAGTTTCCTTTGCTCTTCTCTTCCACCAGAGTAGTGGCTGTGGTCTCCTCTTATTTGCTTTTATTATTAATTTTGAGGCTAGGATGGAACCCAAGGTCTCCTTCATGTAAAGCACTTGCTCTACCACTAAGTTACATCTCCAGCCCCCAAGATGTGACTTTGTTGTTTACTTGTCCCATATAATTTCTTACTTGACCTGGCATAGAAGATCCAATAGTAAATTTTAGATTCACTGAAGCTTGGTGACATTTTCAAGGTGCAGTATAACTAGTACTGTGATCAAATTTAAAACATAATAGCAAAACATCAACAAATACCTGTATTCATAGTCTGTGTTTCTGCTTTGTCTAAATGGCAGAAAAGATTAAATTGGTGTTATGAAAATTCAATATTGCATCCTTTTTATCTTAATTACTCTTCTGACTTTAAACCTAATGTTCAAGTTAGAAAATAGATTACTCATAATCTCTTCAACCCAACTAAATAGCATTAACATTTCAGTGTCTCCAAGTTTTTTTAATTAAAAGTATTTGAAAATAATGCAAGTATAGTTTAAGAACTCAAATACTCAAGAGAAAGGAAAGTATATGTCCATATAATATTTTTTGTACCTGGAGTTGCTTTACCACTGAGCCACATCCCTAGCAAACCTCCACCTTTTAAAAATTTTTATTTTAAGACAGGATCTTGCTAAGTTACTCAGGGCCTCAGTAAGTTGCTGAGGCTGGCTTTGTACTTGTGATCCTCCTTCCTCAGTCTTCCAAGCCATTGAGATTATAGGTATGTGCCACCACACCCAGCTCCAAATAAAATTTTGAACTTAAATATTCCATAGCACTATATTCACAATTGCCCCAAAGTGGAAATAAACCAAATGTTCATCAAATGATGAATGGATGAATAAAATGTATCTTCACACAATGCATATTATCCAGCTTAAAAAAAGGACATTCTAATGCTTATTACAATATGGACAACTCTTGAAAATATTATGGTAAGGGAAAAAAAACACAAAGGTCATAGTGTTTGATTATATTTTTATGAAATGGCCAGAAACAGAAAGTCTCTGAAGGCAGAAAGAAGTCTAGAGGTTCCTAGCGGTGGGTGGGGGAGGGGAGACAGCAGAAAATGGGAAATGGTGGTGAAGGACTTCATTGTGGATATGGGAGGAGGGCAAATTCTAAATATAGGCTGTGGTGATGCTTGCACAAGTTATTCCTGCATTGGTTCCTAGACCACCCACCACAAAACTCCCTTGGATACCAAAATCCCTGAACGCTCATGTACCTTACATAAAATGGCACAGTATTCTCATATAACCTTTGTGCATAATCCCATATACTTTAAATCATCTCTAAATTACTTATAGTGCCTCATACAATATAAATATTGTTATGTCGTATTATTTCAGAAATAAAGGGGAAAAGTCTGTACATGTTCAGTACAGATACATTTTTTAAAACTATTTTCAACCTACAATACAGAATCTGAGTTTGGCATGACAATTGTATCCTAAAAACCATTGGATTGAGGAGGCTGTGGCTATGGCTCAGCTGTAGCACACTTGCCTGGCATATTTAAGGCACTGAGTTCAATTCTCAGTACTGCATGTAAATAAACAAAATAAAGGTCTATCAACAACGAAAAAATTTTTTTAAAAAGACTGTTTCTATTAAAAAAACCCAAACCATTGAACACTTCACTTATTTATTATTATTTTTTTGTTGGGGGTGCTGGGATTTGAACCCAGGGCACTGAGCTTCTTCCCTAACACCTCATCCATCTTTTTTTTTTTTTTTTGAGACAGGGTCTTATGAAGCTTCTGAGGCTAACCTTGAATCCTCCTGCCTCAGCTTCCTGAATTTCTGGAATTATAGGGGTGCACCATTGCACCCAGTGGATTATATGCTTTATTTCTAGTAAAGCTTTATATAGTAATTGGGTTCATAGAAATATACATGCATGGAATTCATATTCATTTCATGATCTCTTTCTCTTTTCTCTACTTAACTTTCTTTTGCTCATCTATTTATTTATATTTGATTGGTTCTTTTTACTTATACATAAAGGTGAAGTTCTCTGTGCTATATTTATATGCACATACATAATTTTTAAAGAATTCATTCTGCATTGCCTCCTCTTTTCCATCCTTCCACTCCACTTCTCTCTCTCCTTCTTCTATGACACTGATCTTCTCTGTATCTTTATGATATCCCATCCTTCCCTCCTCCTTTCTTTTATTTTATTCTAGTGTCCACATATGAGAGAAAATATTTGACCTTTAAGTTTCTAAATCTAACTTATTTCACTTAACATGATTTTCTCCATTTCCATCCAGCAAATGATTTAATTCTTCTTTATGGCTGAGTAGAACTCCACAATTTCTTAATCCACTTATCTATTGACAGGCATCTGGATTGATTCCATAATTTAGCTACTGTGAATTGTATTGCTATAAACATTGAGGTGTTTATAGCATGCTGATTTTAGTTCTTTTGGGAAAATACAGAAGGAGTTGGATAGCTGGGTCCTATGGTGGTTCCATCCCTAGTTTTTTGAGGAATAACCATACTTTCTACAGTCCTACCAACAATGTACAGTGTACCCTTTTCTCCACATCCTCACCAGCATTTATTATTATTTGTATTCTTGATCACTGCCATTTTGACTGGAGTGAGATGAAATCTGAGAGTAGTTTTGATTTGCATTTCCCTGATTGCTACAGATGTTGAACATTTTTTCATATATTTGTTGGCCTTTTGTGTTTTTTCTTTTCAGAAGTTTTTGTTTAGTTCTTCTGCCCATTTATTAAGTTTTTTTTTGGTGTTAAGTTTTTTGAGTTCTTTATATAGCCTGGATATTAATCCCCTATCAGAGGAGTAGCTGGCAGAGATCCTCTTCCATTCTGTAGGCTCTCTTTATATTCTTAATTGTTTTCTTTGCTGTGCAGAAACTTTTTAATTTATCCCACTTTGATTCTCGGTTTTATTTCTTGTGCTTGGGGGGTTTTGTTAAGGAAGCCAGTGCCAACACCAACATGATGGAGTGTTGACCCTATGATTTCTTCTAGCAGTTGCAAGGTTTCCTGTTTAATTCTGATTTGATCCATTTCAATTTGACTTTTGTGCAGGATGAGAGATAGGGTTCTAATTTCATTTTTCTACATATAGCTATCCAGTTTTTCCAGCACCATTTGTTAAAAAGGCTTGTCTTTTCTTCAAAATATATTTTTGGCACCTTTGTCAAGTATAGAATAGCTGTAACTGTGTAGATTTGTCTCTGTGTCTTCTATTCTGCTCCATTGGTCTTTGTGTTTATTTTGATAGCCAATGCCATGATCTTTTTTTGTTACTACACTCTGTGGTATAATTTGAGATCAAGTATTATGATGCCTCCTGTATCACTTTTCTTAGTATTGCTCTGGCTGTTCTGGGACTTTTATTCTTCAAATGAATTTTTAAGGATTTACTTTTTCTAATTCTGTGAAGAAGGATTATATACTTTAGATGGGTAAATTGTACAGTATGAATTATATTTCAATAAAATAGTTGTTTAAAATTTCCAACAGTACTGAGCAACTTATCATGGAAACCACCATCCTCCTCCATTCTCCTCCCCACTTCTCTATTACTTCCCCAGTTCTCATCTCCAATTCTTTATCTGTGTGCCCTACTATCACCATATTTAAAAATAATGTTGGTTCTTCTCTTCTTAGGAATCAGTTTGGGACAATATCTACTATTTTCCTACTAGAGTAGTACAGAATTTAACTTGGCCACACGAATGACTCCCACCATGATCTTTTTTTCTCCCATATATTTTTATAGAGTTAAATAACAAAATATGGTTAAATCCATAGTAATTAACATTTTAGCTATGCAAATATTATCTACTGCATACATCTTTTCTATACTTAATTTTTCTTGGAGTTTTTAAATTTCTTTACCTTTCTTAAAATTATGTCTAGTTTTCTATAAATCTTTGTCTCAGTGCTCCAAATTAGTGTCATGGACCTATTAACAATATTTGCCATCTACCCAATTTATTGGTTCCCTTATTTTTCTTAGATATCCTTCATCAGAAGCTTTCTATTCTCCTGCTAAGATTGGAACAGTATTTCTCCAGCTGCTGCAAACCTGCTATTCTGGAACTTCAACATTCTTCTTTGCTGGCTTCCCTGCCTCCTACATGCAATACATTCCTCTTTCTTGATTTACTTTATCCTTTTCCTCAGAAGAGGTGGACCAGGGATATATTCTTTACATCCTTGACACAGCTGAAAGTATCTTTTCTGACCTTCATGCTTGGTTCAAGTTTACCCAGAATAGCATTCTAGCTAAAGATACTGAAAATATATTTCCATTGTCTTATAAGTTTCAGTGTTGTGGCTTAGAAGTCCGCTGTCACTCTGATTCCATTCTTTCTAGATAATCTTTTTGGTGGTCAGTTTCTCAGATAGCCTTGAGGATTTTCTCTTTATTCTTAATGTTTTCAAGTGTCTTTTCTTATTCTTCATGCTGGACACTCATGGGACCCTTTTCAATGTAGAGATTCCTGTGCTTCAGGAAACCTTTCTAATTTTGTCTATCTTTTAATTTCCTCCACCATTTCTTCTGTTTCTGGAAGTTTTACTTGGGCTTTTAATCTCATGCATTCTAATTCCAATATCTTTTACCACCTGTTTCCCTCTTCTTGGCCTTTTGTTCTGCATTTTGGAAGACCTCCCCCCTCCCACCGACTCTTTTCTTTGGGAAGGTGGGCAATGCTGGGGAATGAACTTAGGACCTAGCATATGGTAGGTAAGTGCTCTACCACTGAGCTACATTCCCAGCCCTCAACTCTATTTTAATTTTGCCTCTTATTCATAAATTTAATTTACAAATACTCTTTCTTATTTTCTGATTGTTCCCAGTTAATAGAATACTGTTTTATTTTTTATGGGTGTAATTTTTCTTTCTGAGACTATTAATTATAGGGATTTTAAAAATGCTCTCTACTCTCTGTATTGTTTGTATTCTCTAAGTTTCTTTTTTTTTTATTTGTTTACTCTTTCACATTAGAGACTTCTCTTGTCTGCTAACCCCTGGCCATTTGTTCATTTTTACCCAATCATTCTGAACCTATTCATATGCTCTGTGGTCCTGAGACTTCATTGGCAAGACTCATCACTGGGTGACCAAGAGACAAGCCAGCTTTATAATGAGTAGAGCATGGCAAACATCTCTAGACTAGAGCCATTCTGATTCCTCCAATCCTGCTGAAGAGGCTAAAGCTTGGCTAGCAATATTCTAGATCTATAGTAGGGTAGAGAATATGTGTTTCCTCTATGAAGAACCTATCCATTATATGTGGATATTAATTCACAATAAGTGGTGAGGCTAGGGAAGAATAGAGTTACTTTAGACAGAGGAGAGTGAAGGGAGGGGAGAGGGTACCAGGGTAGGAAGGATAGTAGAATGAATCAGACATTATTGCCCTATGTATATATATAACTACAAGACTGGTAGAATTCTATATCCTGTACAACCAGAAGAATGAGAAATTATACTGCATTATATATGATGTATCAAAGTGTATTATACTGTCATGTATAATTAATTTAAAAAATAAAGAAAAAAGAACATCTCAATAGCATTAAAATTATTTGATAACCCATTGCATGTTGAATAGAGCTTTGCTATTTAATATTATCTTTTCTTTTTTAGACATTTGAGATATTTATGTGTATATATATATGAGTATATATTATATGTAATATAATATATATATATGTGTGTGTGTGTGTGTGTGTGTGTGTGTATTATTCCCCCCCACACACACATACACACCCCAAAGATGATGGTTTCAAGAGAACATTTACTTGTGCTCTTCTCTATACAGGTTACATTCAGTATGCTGGAAATTTACAATGAACAGGTAATAGAGATTATGTATTTTCTTTTTAATACTTTTTCCCCCTTGGTTCTGGGGATTGAACCTGGAGCCTTGTGCATGCTGAGCACTTATTCTACCACTAAGCTACATACCCAGCCCTAGAGATTATATTTTCTCACATACAAACCTTAGTGATTCCTTTTCAGATGTGCTCTTCCCAGCTCTACCCACCTCTCAGCTTCCTCCTAAGCTTTATTTTCACATGTGCTATTCTTCCAGTCTCACAGAACTATTCCTCCTTTCCAGAGCATATCCTTTTTCTAGACATCTAGCCTTTCTATGTCTATTTTTCCTGCTTTTTCTGCCCCCAAAGAAATCATTCAACTTCAAGCTCCAGCTTGAATGCCAACTCCTGTCTGTATATTCTGAGGTCATTAGCGTCAATCCAGGTGATGTTGTGTGGGGTCTGCACACTTTATCTGCAAAGGTCTGGAGAATAAATCCTTTAGGCTTTCAGAATCTTACTGTCTCTTGAAAACTACTCAACTCTGTTGTAGAACAATGAGAGCCAGAGACAACTCGGAAATGAGTGGATGCAGCTGTGCACCAATGAAACTATTTAGGGACACTGCAATTTGAATTTCACATCATTCTCATGTGTCATGAAATATTATTTTTCATTCAGTTTTTCCAACAATTTGAAAATGTGAAACACCACAAACAGTTGGTGGCCTGAGTTTGCCTCATAGACTATATGCAGCTTGCTCCCTATGAGAGCAGTATACAGAACATGGTTTCAAATCCCAGCTTTCTCAACTGCTAGCTGGGTTACTTTGGAAGATGACCTTATTTCCAAATTTAGTTTGTTCATTTACAGAGTATATAAGAGATACTAAATTTTAAATTTCTTTTTGGTTGTTGTTGGTCGTGCTGGGGTTGGAATCCAGGGTCTTGCACATGTTAAGCATGTGCTCTACCACTGAGCTATTCATCTAGCTTCAAAATATCCAGAAAAAACTAAATATTTAGCAAGTGTTCATATGTTTGTTGTTTTTTTTTTTTTTTTTTGGTACCAAGAATTGAACTCAGGGCTGACCACTGAGCCACATCCCCAGCCCTATTTTGTATTTTATTTAGAGACAGGTTCTCACTGAGTTGCTTAGAGCCTCACCATTGCTGAGGCTGGCTTTGAATTCATGATCCTCCTGCCTCAGCCTCCTGAGCTGCTGGGATTACAGGTGTGTGCTACCCTGCCCAGCCTACCTTTTTCTTTTGGACTCATTATGTGCAAATATGTAAACAAATTTTTAAAGTATGATTTTTAAATAATAATTTCCCTATAAGCATCTTTCTATCCTATTGTAGGACTTCACTTTTTTTTTTTGGTGGTGGTACTGAGGAGTGGACCCAGGGCCTCACACATACTAGGCAAGTGCTCTACCATGAGCTACCCAACCCCCAGCCCAGAATAATTATTTGTCTAGAATGGGTGCTCCCAGCATGTTTGCTGAAAGGATAATTGACAAGTATATCTATAATTGTATGTTTCTTATAGGCAGAGACCATATCTTAATAGTTTTTGTGTAACTTCCCAAACTATCCAAAGACCTCCCCTTATTTCCATTATTACAAAGCTCATAGGGGAAAATGGAGAGAACAGCATCTCCCCATGTTGCTCCCCTTACTGAGACCTATTTATGATGGTAATCTCCCTGAAATTTCATTTCTTTATCTCTAAAATGAGAAAATTGAACATTCATAGAATATGAGACCCAAGGAGATCCTAGAATGTCCAATTTTCTTATCTCAGAGGTCTCATCTTCTATGAGTCTGTGGTATTTTTTCATTAGATATTTCAACAGCCAAATAAATAAAGTTTATTAAATATCTTTCATGTTCTACATATCATTCTAGACTCTGAAGACAAAGAAAACCTAAGATATGGTCCTTACCTTGGAGAAGTTGAGTGGAATATCGTATACCCACTTCTTCTAAACATGTGCTGTGTGGGTATGAAAAGAGAGAGGCGTAGAAGAGGAGGCAGCTACCCCCTCCCACCCCACACACACACAGTTTGTTACTGTCCACAGAGGAGTTAGCCTGGGCTTTGAAGGATATTTATGAGTTTGGTGAGGCAGAGAAGTGAGAGGAGGGGAGGGTACAGACAGGGGCACTTTAGGCTTAAGGATTGGGATTTAAAAGTGCATTCATAGGGCCAGGAGTGTGGCTCAGTGGTTGAACACCTGGCTAGCATGCGTGAGGCCCTGGGTTCTATCCCCAGCAACTCAAAAAGGAAAAAAAGAAAAGAAAAAAAAAAAACATTAATATGTGAAGTGCACGACATTTAAGGGAACATTGAGTGTCCCATATAGACAGAGTGAGCTGCATGGTGGGCAAGAATGGGGGAGGCTTCCTGGGATAAAGATAAAGAGTTGCCAAACAGTAAAGTGGTTGGTCTAGTAAGTCATTGAGAGTCAACAGGGGTTGGTTTTGATCTTTTTTTTTTTTTTTAATTTTTTTTTCAGTTGTAGATGAACACAACACCTTTGTTTAATTTATTATTTTTATGTGGTGTTGAGGATTGAACCCAGTGCCTCACACATGCTAGGCAAACGCTCTACCACTGAGCCACAACCCCAGTCCCTCAACAGAGGTTTTCAATAGGAAAATAAGACAGTCGGATTGGGGTTTAAGCAGAATGTAGCTGGATTTAAAGAAATGCCAAGCAGAGCAGAGAGAGTCGTTAGGAAGCCCTCAGATGCCTGTGTGAATCGTGATGGTCTGTATTCATCTCCAGGCAACCTGGAGGGTCCTGGAGCCAGGAGCCGCCCTGTCTCTGGGTCCCAGTACTTTCCATCTGGATAAGCTTATCCTTTTTGCTAGTTAACTTTAGTGGTTCACATATTAAGCCTGAGATGCCACTTCCAAGAATTTATATTACGTGATCCCACCTTGACTTTAGGACTTTGAACTACAGATACCACTGCTGGGGGACAGCTTAGAGAAAATGTGATCTGTCTCCCTCATATTAAGAGGGAAAACTGGGAACATGAGGGACTTTCCAAGGATTTTGCAGTTTGGGACACAGAACCAGGACTATGAACCCAGGTGCTTCTGATTTCCAGCCCAGTCCTCTCTGCACCTGACACTCCTTCCTCTGGGCTCTCTGGGTCACCTGGCCCTCACAGTGGACCCATGTTTTGCTTTCCAGCTGCAACTTTTTGGAGGGAGAGGCGATGTGAGGTCTGATCTGAGGCCGTGGTCAAAGTATGGCATCACACAAATCTCTCATAACAAGATTCCCCAAATTATCCATAGTCTCTTGTTTTGTTCAGCAGTGGTAAATGCTGTTTGGATTGAATAAACTTCTCTCCTTAAGGAGAAGGTTCAGGAAGATGGTGTTGGGGGAAGTGTGACAAACCTGCTCTTCTATTGGGTACTTCTTTGCATGTTACTAAGTTCTAATTGTTTTTACTTTTACATATGGTTGTTCTTGTTAAGGTAAGACTTCGGTACTTTTTTTTTTTTTTTTTTTTTGTACTGGGGATTGGACCTAGGGGTGCTTAACTACCTAGTCACATCCCTGGCCCTTTTTTGTAATTTATTTAGAGACAAGGTCCTACTGAGTTGCTTTAGGACCTTTCTAAGTTGCTGAGGCTGGCTTTGAACTTGCGATCCTCCTGCCTCTGCCTCTGCCTCTGGAGCTACTGGGATTACAAACATGCAACACTGCACCTGGCTTCATTTTTTATTTTGAGACAGTCTTGCTAAATTGCTGAAGGTCTCACTAAATTACCAAAGCTGACTTGAACTTGTAATCCTGCCTCAGTCTCCTGAGTTACTGGGACTACAGGCATGCACAACAATGCCAGCAGATGATTTGTTTTTATGGTACCCATAAAGGAATTGCTAATCAAATATAAGAGTAAGCAAGATTTGGGGCTGGGGTTGTGGCTCCGTGGTAAAGCTTTTGCCTAGCATGTGTGAGGCACCACATAAAAATTGAACACTACTCATCAGCCCAGCTCCAGTTACACTGTGCACTCAATGAGCATTCCCTGAGTGCTCACTGAGATCTATTTATAAAAAGTTATGGGTCCACCCTGAGGAATTCGCAGTCTGGTTGGAGTGCTTAGATACTTGAAAACAATATGGCTTTCTAAAAATCTTTTAAATTAATTTTAAAACTTAGGCTTCTAAACTGGGCACAGTGGTACACACCTGTAATCCCATTGACTTAGGAGGCTGAAGCAGAAGGATCGAAGATTTGAGACTAGCCTCAGTAATTTAGTGAGGACCTAAGCAACTTAACAAGACTCTCTCTCAAAATAAATAAATAAATAAATAAAAGGGCTGGGGATGTGGCTCAGTGGTAACATGCCTCTGGGTTCAATAACTAGTACAAAAAAAATAGGCTTCTGATTCACTAATTACAACAGGAGTTTCTCTTTTTGGGGGGTGGGAGTGGGGGGGGGTGCCAGGGATTGAATTCAGGGGCACTTGATCACTGAGCCACATCCCCTGCCCTATTTTGTATTTTATTTAGAGACAGGGTCTCACTGAGTTGCTTAGTGCCTTGCTTTTGCTGAGGCTGGCTTTGAACTCACAATCGTCCTGTCTCAGCCTCCTGAGCTGCTGGGATTACAGGCATGCACCACCGTGCCCGGTAGTTTCTTTCTTCTTGCTTATCCATTTCTCTATTTTTTACTGAGTTCAATTATGAGGTTGTCTGGTTCCCACAGAATTTTTTTTCCCCTGCACTGGGATTGAACCTGGAGACTCTGCACATAGTAGACAAGCACTCTACCACTGAGCTACACCCTCATCTGCACCTACAGAAATTTAATATTAAATTTATTCATTTGTTTATTGAGTTCTTATTACATTGCAGGTATAAATAAAACACTGAAGTAAAGATTCCTGACTAATTAAGTTTACATTCTTCCCCCCGCCCCCTGAAAGATAAGAGATTTGCTGTCTAGAACCAAAAAACCTGGTGGGTTAAAAGTCAGGGAAGACCAGCAGCTGGGCTTTTATGTGGAAGGCCTGAAGTCTGTGCCTTGTGAGAATTATGCACAAATTGAAAAGCTGATGGAACAAGGAACAAGAACCAGGACCACAGCTTCGACCAACATGAACACCAGTAGCAGCAGATCCCACATGGTCATCACTATTCAGCTCAAACAGGTGAGGTTCAGGTGACTATCTGTGTCCTGGTGACCTTAGGGAGGGTCCCGAGTGGCATAATAGGTTCGTGGATACTGTGGGATCCTTCCCAATTTGTCCGGGGGTTGGTACCAGGGATTGAACTCAGAGACACTCAACCACTGAGCCACATCCTCAGCCCTATTTTGTATTTTATTTAGGGACAGGGACTCACTGAGTTGCTTAGCGCCTCGCCATTGTTGAGGCTGGCTTTGAACTCATGGTCCTCCTGTCTCAGCCTCCTGAGCCACTGGGATTATCCCTCCCAGTTTGATTTATGGATTAAAGTGGCTGCTTCCAACCATAGAATATAGGGTTAGAAAGCAGGGAAAAGTGAGGACCTGTTCTTCTACTGCCCACCCCTCACCTTCATACCCGTGCCCCACTCGGCACTATTGCTCATGGTGGAGTCCTACTACACACCAGATGCTCACAGTGCCCAGAAGACACTGTGAGCTGTTGTCCTTCAAGCAAATTTCATGCTGTGAGGAATGAATTTTGACCCCAAGGAGTAAATTTTGATCAAGGAGTAAATTGTGAAGATATGACCATGACTGTGTAGTTTATCTTGGAGAACTGAATCAGTAGCAGGCCTATATATCACCAATATAAGGACCAGCAATATCAGATCCATGAGCCTAGGGCCACATACTGAAGTACTTTCTGATACTTGGATTAATTCTTGGAAACCAGGTAATCCATGTACCATGTAACTTTCTACTTACTAAAGTGGGCTTTTCTCCTCTGTGTTACTAGCTGGGCATCAGGGACCGGTATGTACAATATCCCTAGTTTGATCTAGAAATGGCAATTCACAAGTCTTGGGGGAACACTGTAGTTAACTATGATTGTACCAATTCTACCCTGTAAGCCACACTACTAGCAATAGATAAAGTAAGCATCAATGAAAATCATCTTGTGCTCAGCCATGACTGGTGGACAAACACTGGATCGTGCAGACTTTTTTATTGACCAGCTCTAACACTTGGAGTAATAATCTCCCTAACCCTCAGTTTCTTCTTCTGTAAAATAGGATGCATAGCTCTCCTCCCACAAAAGTTGGGAGACTTGAATGAGATAATACATTTTAAAGAACTTTGTAAATTTTTTTTTTTTTGAACCAGGGTTTGGACCCAGGGACACTCAACCCCTGAGCCACATCCCCAGCCCTTTTTTATTTTATTTAGAGACAGTGTCTTGCTGAGTTGCCTAGGGCCTTAATGAGTTGCTTAGGGCCTCACTAAGTTGCTGAGGTTGGCTTTGAGCTCATGATCCTCCTGCCTCAGCCTCCCAAGCTGCTGGGGTTACAGGCGTGCTGAACTTTTTAAACTTTTAAGGGCTAGTCACTTGATTTTACAATGTTAGTAAAATTCACAAACTTCTTACATGGTCTACCCTGATGATTTATTTGACTTCATATTTTAAGGGCAAGAGAAGAAATCAGCACAAATAAACAAGTGAAGAGATTTAGAGCCCTGCTCTTCAGTGGGGTCAGCAGTAATAGGAATACCTCACAGCCCTTGCCGGGCATGTGTTAGGACCTTTGCATCTATTACCTTGAACCCCTATGACATCTCAATAATGTGCAACTGTCACCACATTACAGGTTAAGTGCATGTCACCAGCAAGAGAATCTGTAGGATTCTAAAATGGAGGTTTGTTCCACTCTAGGACCACACAATCCTGAACAATTACTTATTCTGTAACTTTCCCAGTATTTTACGTTTTTAAAGTTCAATGACCATGGACACTCCAGAGCAATCGTTGATGTCTAGTATTTCCTCAGAAAAGAGCTTTGCAGAAATGGGAAGGGGCCAATGAGACGCCTGGGCCTGGTCTTGCCGCTGTAAAGAGGATGGTGTTGTGAATGGCTGATTTCATTTTGTTGCTTTTTTTTTTTAAATTTGAAATACAATCCCAAGAACCATTTGAGCATGTGGAAGAGGTAGGGCGCGCTAACAGCACGGCCTGTGTGTGTCCCTACAGGTTTTCCTAGACAAAGCCCTCACCAAACAATCCAGCATTAATCTGGTAGATTTAGCTGGAAGTGAAAGGCAGAGATCTTCAGGAGCTGAAGGGGACAGACTGAAAGAAGGATCTCGGGTTAACTTAAGCTTAACGAGTTTAGGAAACGTTATCAGGTACGTAGCCAGAGTATAGGGTCTGTGCCATAAAAATGACCTCAGATAAGAAAAAGCAGAGGCTGGGGTGTGTGGCTCAGTGGTAGAGCCCACTTATCAGGTGCCCTCTGGGTTCATCCCCCAGCACCAGAAAAAATCCATGAATAGAAGGAGAAATTGGTTATAACCCTGGGTCATGATTCAGTGTTTTAGTCAACTTTTTGCTGCTACGACCAGAAGGCCTGACAAGAAGTTTATTTGGTGCTCGTGTTTCAGAGGTCTCAGTGCACAGACAGCTGACTCCATTGCTCTGGGCCTGAGAGCAGTTATGGCAGAAGAGTGTGGAAGAGGAAAGCAGATCAGGACATGGCACCAGGAAGCAGAGAGAGCAAGCTCAAGAAAACCCCAAGGGCACACCCCCAGGCACCATTGCCCGCCCACAGTCATCACCCAATTAATCCATATTGGTGGATTAAGCTGTGGATTAGGTCACACCTCATAACCTAATCATTTTGCCTCACACATTTGTCTCACACATGAGCCTTTGCGGGGAACCTCATATCTAAACCATGACACTCAGTGTCATTACTAGCTCACACCTGGTCCTCCTGTATGTAACAAAAATACTAACACCACTACAAACACCAAGAACTAGGTGGCACAGGATTCTTCTCCTGGTCTCCACTACTTGAATTTTATGTTCTCTGTCTCATTCTTCCTCTCTTCTTATTTTATCGTATTTAAATTCTATGGCTTAGTGACCAAAAGATAAGCTGCTATAATGTCTTCTGTGGCTTGCTTTTAAAAAATTTCTTATTAGGGCAAAAACCATAGTACACAAATCTTAAATCTCAATTCATTATATAGACATGTACACACACACACACACACACACACACACTCCTGTGTAATTATCACTGTTGTGGTTTGAATCTGAAATAGCTTCCAAAAGCTCATGTGTTGAAGGCAGCAATGTTCAGAGGTGGGACCTTTAGGGTCTGATTGGTTCCTGAGGGTTCTGACTTCATCAATGGATTAATCCACTTAGGGGTTCATAGTTCAATGGGCTTAATGGAGGTGATGGAAACTTTAGGAGATGGGGACTATTGGAAAGAAGTTAGGCCATTGGGGGCTTGCCCTTGAAGGGTATATTTTGTCCCCAACTCTCTTTGCTTCTTGGCCACCATGAGTTGAACAACTTGCTCCACCACATAGCTGCCTGCCATGTTTCACCTTGCCATGGCCCCAAAGCAGTGTGACTAAATAACCATAGACTGAAACCTCTGAAACCATGAGCCAAATAAACCTTTCCTGCTTTATTTTTCTCTGGTATTTTGTCACAGTAATGGAAAACTAACTGAACCACCCAGATGAAAATTCAAAGCATTTCAAAACCCAAAAGTCTTCCTTTATATCCCTTCCTTCCAGCAGAAATTGGCCTTTGTCATCAGATTAGTTTTGCCTAATTTTCTTGATTCTTATATAAATGAGACCATTTATGAGGTCCCTGTCTTGTGTATCTGACCTCTTTTACTAAGGATTGTGTTTCTGAGTTTATTTAAATTTGCTGCATGTAGTAGTTATTCTTCTCATTACTCTGTAGTCTTCCGTTGTGTGAATGTATCACAATTTATCTATCTATTCTTCTATTGATGCATAGTTTGTTTTTAGGTTTGGGTTATTATTGATAAAGTTGCCATGAACATTCTTGTACATAGTACTTTGGAAAAATAATCACTCATTTCTTTTGGGTATGTACTGAGGAGAATTTCAGGGACTACTTTTAGACTTAGCTTTTTGAGGGGCAGTGCTTCTGGGGGAAAACTCAAGGTATCTTGTATACTAAGCAAATGCTCTACTATTGAACTATAGCCCCAGCATTATTAACAATACCTAACCATGTTATGTGTTCCTAGTTAGTTTTTTTTTTCTATTCTATTCTTTCATGAAACTTCATGAGATTCATTCATGTTGTTGAATGTAGCTTAGTCTCCTATTGATTGGCATTTTGGTCATTTCCAATTTGGTTTTGCTATGACAATCAGTGCTACCATGACCATTCCAATACAAATCATTGGGTACTAATATGTTCACATTTCTTTTGAGTATAGACAAAGAATTGAAATTGTTGGGTTATATGGTGTGCAAATACCTAATTTTATAAGATGATGACAAATATTTTTCCAGGGTGGCTGGATTAATTTATATGCCCAATAGGAATGTATAATATATCCTCTTGATTCACATCTTTTCTAAGGCTTGACATTGTCAGATTTCTCAGTATTTACCAATGAAGTTGGTGTAAATTTTTTTTATCGTGGTCTTGATGTTTCTGGTTACTAGCAAGTTTGGGCATCTCTTGATAAGTTTATTAACAATATGCTTCCTCTTGAAATGCCTATTCTTATTTTTTTCCATTGTTTTATTGAGTTATTTTCTTTTTATTGATTTGCATTTATTCTTTTCATATTTTATTACCTTTTTCAGGCATATGAATTGTAAGTATCTTCTCCAAGTTATAGGTTTTTAATTTTTTTACAGTGTGTATTGATGAACAGAAGTTACGATTATGGCCAGGCGTGGTGGCGCATGCCTGTAATCTCAGCAGCTCCTGGGGCTGATTGTTATTGTGATGTGCAAGGCTTTGTGCAGGCTGTCTTTGATGCAGGTGGATTGGAGTTCAAAGCCAGCCTCAGCAAAAGCGAGGTGCTAAGCAACTCAGTGAGACTCTGTCTTTAAATAAAATATAAAACAGGGCTGGGGATGTGGCTCAGTGGTTGAGTGCCCCTGAGTTCAATCCCTGGTACCTCCCACCCCCACCCAAAATTTTAGATGTAGATGGGTAGAATTTTCTTTCAAATCATTAAGGATGTCATTCCATTTTTTTTTTTAAATTGGTTGTCCTATGGCTGTTACCCTCAATGTAATCTTTTTTTTCCCCCTAACTGCATTGAAACTCTTTATTTTTGGTGATCTCCAATTTGACCATGTTGTATTTGAGTGAAAATTTCCATCCTCATTGGGATTCCTTGGACTTCATATCTCAATGGATTCGTGATATTCATCAGTTCTGGAAAATCTCAGCCATTAACTCATGTACTTACTCTGCCCGTTTCTTTCCCCTTTTCTCTTTCAGAACTTCAGTTAACTGTTTAGATCCCCTCACTCTGTCACCCATGATCCTTAACCTCTTTCCCTTGTTTACCATCACTGAGGCGCTGGGCCACAATCTGGATTGCTTCTTGTGAGCTCTCTAATTCCAACTACAGCACTGTCTAATTGGCTATTAAACATGCCCATGGTGTTTTTAATATCAATTGTTCTTGTTTTTTAAAGATCAGTTTCTTTTCCAACTTTGCTGTGTTAATTTTCTTTTTCTTTCTTTCTTTCTTTTTTTGAGACAGGGTCTCCCCTCAGGTTCCCCCAGCTGACCTTGAACTTGGTATCCTCCAGCCTCAGCCTCCCAAGTAGCTTTGTGCTATATTAATTTTGTAGATTTCTTTTTCCCTTCTTGTGATTATAATTTCTTAAAAATTTCCTCCCTCCTATTTTCACTCTCCTCAATGCCACCCCCTTGAGATAGGATCCTCACGATATTGCCCAGGCTGGCTTTGAACTCCTGAGCTCAAGTGAACCCCTCAGCCATCTGAGTAGGTGTGCACCCCCACACTGGCTCAATGATGCTTCCTTTGTTGTCCCCTGGAGTCAGGTGGGGACTTGTCATTCCCTCTCAACCTAAGGCTGCAGTCATAGGAGGGCCTCCCTCGAGGATCTTAAGGTTGTAGGAGAGAAAAGGACTTCGGATCCCTTCCCAAACCTGTCCTCCCCCTGCCCAGCTGTCCTCATTTTCCTTCTCTTTATACACATTGACAATAAAAGCCTGCAGTCTCTTCAGCCTCAAGGGGGTTGGATCTCAGGCCTGGGCCTCCCTTTCTGCAGGGCTGACTCTGGACAGGGACTCAGTGGCTCGTGCACATTAGCTCTCTTGCTTCTGCATCCTTGTTCACAAGGTGTCTCTACTCTTAGGTATTATCATGAGATTTGTGGAGCCAAAGGGGATTTGAGTGAGAACTTTTCTGAATTTTCCTTAGGGATAAATTTTTTTTTTAACTTCTTGATACCTTTTTTTAATTCACTGTTTTTTTTTTTTTTTTGCATTCAGTGCTCTGGCTGATGCAGCCATTGGGAAGAAAGTCTTGCACATTCCCTACAGAGATTCTGTACTGACCAAACTGCTCCAGTCAGCTCTGGGTGGGAACAGCAGAACTACTTTGGTAAAATCACCTTCTTACAACATTTTAGCCTGATTCAGCTATTATTGTTATCATCGTTATCGTTAGTGTTATTGTAATTAAAATTATTCTCAGAACCTTCATAATATAGCACCTGACCCACAGCATGGACTAACATATGACTTTTGGTGCCCTTTGTACTGCAATCTTCAATAAAGCTCCTATATTACTAATCTTATTTATTTATTTATTTTTGGTACCAGGGATTGAACCCAGGGGCACTTAGCCACTGAGTCAATTCCCAGCCCATTATTTTTTGAGACAGCGTCTTGCTAAGTGCCTAGGGTCTTTGCTAAGTTGCTAGGGCTAACTTTGAACTTGTGATCTTCCTGCCTCAACCTCCCAAGCTGCTGAGATTATAGGCATGTGCCACTGTGCTTGGCTGCACTAACTTTTCTTATTTAATTTTTTCTGTAGTTTTCAGGTTTTCTACAAGGAACATGCATGATTTTTTGTTTTTGTAATGCTGAGGTTGGAACCCAGGACTTTGCATTTGCTAAGAACTCTACCATAGAGCTGCACTCCCAGCCCAGGACATGTATTACTATTATTATCAGAAAAAAAAAATACAATTTAGAAAGTAACAGTAGCGATGTCATGATATTCTCAAGTAGCAGTCATTGTGTGGTGAGGTTGGAAATTTTAATTCGACTGTGATAGTCACAGGGAAGACTCACAATCTGGAAAGCAGCTGAATCTGTCATGTTAGCAAAGATGCCAGACAGCACAGCATGTTTGCCATGTGGGTGGGACATGAAATGTGTTAAAATCAGGGCTTGATGCTCTTCTGCTGCAGAGGGGGCAAACCTAGGTGAACTCTGCCTCCTGCAGGGTCCTGCTTAGGAGAGAAATGCTCCCTACTGGGACCTGGGACCAGACCTCTCCCCAAAATTTACAATATAAACATCCTTCTGTTTTTATCACCTAATCTAGCCCATTTTTATTGTTTATTTATCCTTTTTTTTTTTTTTTTTTTTTTTTTTTTGCAGGACTGGGAAGTAGAACCCAGGGTCTCATGTGCTAGGCAAGTGCTATGTCACTAGGCTACACCCTCAGCCCTTAACTAATTTTAAATATTTAATTTTAATGATTTTCTAGTTACCAGTTACCTGTGGGCCTCAATGGGAATCCCCTAAGAACCTAGAATAAGACAATGTACACAGAAGCTGGGGATGTTGCTCAGGGGAAGAGTGCTCACCTAGCATGTCCAAGCCCTAGTGTTCAATCCCCAGCACTGAAAAAATACAAAAGAAAACAAAAACCAAAGACATAAGACACCCTCTGAATGTTGACTGCAAACTAAAATTCAACACATCTGTGTGTACAAAATTTCCTGAGAATGAGACCAAAAGGACAACGTCTACATGTGCAGATCTTCAAGGTTAGATCTGCACCATTTATAAGGACACAAAGACTGTCTGAAGGTATCACAGTGAGGTTTGTTTGGTTTAGGGTTGGGATGGAACCCTGGCCTCGGAGCCACACCTACTTTCTCCATTATAGTGTGGGAGGAGGAGGTGAGAGGTGGTCATTGATTATCTCAGGAAGCAAATAAAACACAGAATCTGAAAGGTCCACCTCTAAGCTCTAAACTCTCCATGGTACCAGTCCCACTTGCAGCATGGATAACCTAAAACCTCATTTCTTTCATGTCTAAAGTGGAGCAAATAACCATAGCCATCAGAGAATAGTGCTGTGATGGTTAAATGAGGTGATACAAATGAACCCGCTTTAAACGCTATAACTTTTCCAGGTGCAGTGACCTGTAATCCCAGAGACTTGGGAGGCTGAGACAGGAGAATCACAAGTTGGAGGCCAACCTGGACAATTTAAGGAGCCTCTTGTCTCAAAATAAAAAAGGCTGGGAATGTAGCTCAGTGGTAAAGCACTCCTGGGTTCAGGGCCCAGGACCAAAAAATAAATAAATATATATTTAAAAAATAAAAAGGACTGTGGAGGTAACTTAGTGTTAAGGTATCCCCAGGGTCAATCCCAAGTATCCAAAAAAAAAAAAAATAATAATAATAAAAAAAAAAGAAATAAAAGAAAAAGATAAAGAAAGAAAGAAATAAGTCCTTAAATCTCCCAGGTGAGTTAATACTCCAAGAACTGCAAGTTCAAGGCTAGCCTCTGCAATTTAGCAAGCCCCTGTTTTTCAAATCAAAAACAAAAAGGGCTGGGAATGTAGCTCAGGGATAGAGCACTTGCCTTACATGTGCAAGACCCTGGGCTTAATCTCCGGTAATATACACACACAAGCTATAAAGATAAACTATACAGGATTATTCACCAGGCTCTTAATGCTCTGGATCCTGAGCTGCCAGGTCCTCAGATTATGTTCTGTCTCTGTGGTCACCCTCAGTGACAGCACCTATCTCCAAATCGCCAAACTTTTGTTTCTAATTTGAAAAGTATTTTCCAAATTCTAGAACAATTTATTCAAAGTCAATAGCCAGACTTGAAACCATACAAAAATGGCTGTTTGGGTGATGCTGCCCACTGGGAATTTTGTCTTGCTGTCAATAGAAATGAAACTGAGTCACATACATATGAATATGTAGGCCTTTTGGGATCCTCACCTTAGTCAGGGAGATACAGCTCCAGCTCCAACAAGAAAATGTCAGGCTGGCTCCCTGGAACAAGCAGGAGCTCATTTTTTGGAGTGCTTGCAGGAATGGGCTGGGGTTTAGGAATGTTAATGGCTTTAGGTGCACTTGGCCCTGTGAGGGCATTTTCTGTTGGCATCATTGCCCTGATGAATTAAGTGAAAGTACCCTGGCTTCAGGGTGTATCTTCAGGATGGATAAAATGGGGAGTGAAAGTGGGAACTTTGAATGGCTGTCTGGCTGTGAGCCAAGACTCAGGAGCGCCTTTGCCCTTTGTCCCTATTATTTCACAGGGACAGGCAAATCCTGTTGATCTCTGCAATGCTAACTTTCAACAATCATTCAAACCTTGAGAAAATTACTGGGTATTTCTTGGTGAGAGCAGTGTGGTTCTGAAGTTGGCAGCACAGGGGTTAGTCATGAGTGGGTTCAAACCCCAGTCCTGCCAGTTCTGATCTGGGTAACCTTGGTTATATTATTTTTCTCAAAGCCTAGTTTTTGGAGTAATCAAGTCTGAACAATAATGTAAATTATAAGATGCAAAACTGTTGTGTGAATGTTAACTGTTTTAATAATATCGATGATAATAAACCTCTATATACATAACAAAATCTTCAAGGGATGTTGTTACAGATTGCAGCCATAAGTCCAGCTGACATCTGTTATGAGGAAACTCTATCAACATTAAGATATGCTGAAAGGTATGTTTATGAATATTTATTAGTCACAGTGATTCTAGATTCTAAATCCAGTAACTTCTTCCAGTCCTCTTCTAATTGGCATTTTGGGGGTGGGACTTCAGGGAAAGGAGAACAAACAATTTGTAAGAGAGGAAATGAAAAGAAATAAAACAAATGAGAAAGAATTGGGACCTGAAGGTTCAGAGTGTCATTGTGTCACTCAAGTCAGGATGGGAGAGGAGGCGTGGCTCAGATGGGAACAGCATGGATGCCAATCTGAATGTGATTAGTTATCTGTCTCCCTGTAGTTTCCTGCCAAATAGCATGGCTGTTCACAGATTCCTCCTACATGGGGAGAGTACAGTGCCAGGCAGGGGATTTTTGTGCTATTATAAAAGAGGATGAGCTCTGTACAAGACAACTCTGTAGGTTCCGAACCATTTGAATGTGTCAACACTCCTTCACAGTGTGGGGGTGGAGACCACATGTGATCATGTATGAACCATTCCGGACAAAGCTCTTCCTTCATATAAGCAATGCTCAAAAACTACACTTAGGGGCTGGGGATGTGGCTCAAGCAATAGCGCGCTCGCCTGGCATGCGCGGGGCGCTGGGTTCAATCCTCAGCACCACATAAAATAAAGATGTTGTGTCCACTGAAAACTGAAAAATAAATATTAAAAAAACTATAATTATATCTGGGTGTGATGGTGCACACCTGTAATTCCAGTGACTCAGGAGGCTAAGACAGGACAATTACAAGTTCAAGACCAGCCTAGGCCACTTGTGAGACCCTGTCTCAAAATGAAAAATAAAAAGGGCTGGGAATGTAGCTCAAGGTAGAGTACCTTTGGGTTCAGTTACCATGCGGCCAAAAAAACCTACTCAAAATTGTAGTTATGATTATGCCGCCAAGTAATTACCTCTCCTTCTAGTGTTCCCCTGGGTCTTCTTCTCAATGAGGGAGGCCCTTGGATTTGAATGAAAAACATTTTCATTCCCATTCTTCATTGCTGGGCCTCAACATCAATTTACCATTAGACATTTTCTTCCTGAATCTGCAGTCTCAGATCTTTAGTCAAATTTTGGCTTTAGTAGCATCTAGAATGTTCTCCCTGACTATCAGGTGCAAATCTGTTGCCAGCAGTTTTTATGTGAGAGGCTACATGGTGCAGAAAAAAGGGAAAAATGGTAACCAGAGTCCTGAACTCTGATCCCATAATTGCCACGGATTCTGTGAGTTGGGCAAGTCTGGTTGTAACTCTGTATTTCAATCTCTTTGTGTAAGAAGAAGGAGTAAGATTGCCAGTTTGAGCAAACAAAAATACAAGATGCTGCCTGGGGGTGTAGCTCAGTGGTAAAGTGCAAGCTTTGCATGCACAGGCCCCTGGGTTAGAGCCATAGTGTGTGAGCATACACAATACAAGATGCTCAGTTAGAACTGGATTTCAGATAAAGAACAAAGTTATGCTTGAATGTAATATTTGAAGCATTTCTTGTTCTCTGATGGCACTGGAGGGAAATGAACCAGAAAAACCCAAGCCCCTCCTAGCCTGGGGCACACGGCAGAGCAGCCTCTGACAGCCTCCAGGGTTTTAGTTATTTCAACAGCAGCGACCTTGATTGAACAGATTCTTAAATTAACCAAGTGTGTTGAGGCCCCAGGACACCCAGGGACTGAGCACCCAGCCATGGCTCAGCTGTACATGTTTATTTAAACCATGCAGTTTACTGAAGTTGCTTTGGGTCTTAATGGTTTTGTGGGACAGAACATGCTGGAATCTATAGTCACCAGAGGGTGAATGGGATCTGAGCACACCTGCTGCTGCCCCAGGACCAGTGGTGGTGCAGCTTGGGCAGCAAAGGGGCCTGAGAT
Source organism: Callospermophilus lateralis (assembly GCF_048772815.1). Classification (NCBI taxonomy): domain Eukaryota; kingdom Metazoa; phylum Chordata; class Mammalia; order Rodentia; family Sciuridae; genus Callospermophilus; species Callospermophilus lateralis. The sequence goes on along the minus strand of NC_135317.1, from coordinate 57,258,629 downwards.
TGTGTTCATCTTTATACACGAAAGGGCTAAAAAGGTTCGGAACAACGCGGTGGTCAACACCTGGTCAAGAGCAGAGACCAAGACACTTGGATGTGGAAACGCTGGAGCAGCAGGTAAAGTGAGCCAGGAGGCATGCTCAGTCCACACTGGAGCAAGAAGAAGAGCCTGAGCTGGCTGATGCCCAAGGGATTGGGGCTGAAGGGAGGGAGAGGCAGGTGTGCTGGGCCTGGGGAGGGATCTGGGGAGGATCTGAGGGGAGGGTGTGGGCAGGTGGGGGAGGAGCCCTCCAGAACTTCATTCAGGATATTTTGGTTCAACCTTTACACACACACACACACACACACACACACACACACACACACACTAATATATATATTATACATTAGTTGTTGATGGACCTTTATTTTATTTATTTTTATGCGGTGCTGACAATCAAACCCAGTGCCTCACATATGCTAGGCGAGTGCTGTACCACTGAGCCGCAACCCCAGCTTGCAACTCAACTATATTTTGAGATCAATGGAGACTCACAGTTTAAAGAAAGAATGACCCTGCCCTTTTAAAATTGTCGTTTTAATTTTGAGTCCATTATTTCTGCCAGGATACTACGTTCCTTGCCAGGTTTAAAAGGTGGTCATTTGACATTTCATGCATTTAAGTGAGGCCAGAAGCCCAGGAAGCATTAGCAGCAGCCCACCTCTTCTAATTCAGTGCACAGCCTCAACTGCTGCACACCAGTCACCAAGTGATTGGGCTCTGGTGGGTGAGGGAGCAGTCATTTTCAAAGTGCCCCCCAGGTGATTCTAATGTGTAACTATCAAGAACCACGGCTTTAAGGTCTCAGTTTTCAGTTTTGCAGCATGAAGACATGTATCATTTTATGCCTATTAATGATTTAAAATGTGATGGATAATAAAAGTAAAGTAGAAAACTGGAGAAATAGAATCAGTATGGTGTTTAGCGTCAACCCAGCAATATCAGAAAGTCCAATGCTTTCTGTGCTCAGTGCTCCCTAACAGTCACCATGCTGCCCTTCCACGGACTAGCTCACTATGGATTCCACCTCAACAAAAGTCCTTTCTAGATTGGAGTCAGTACATGCGGCTGTTTCACACGTGGCCCTGGTTAGCATGAATCACTAAAACAAAAACTGAATAAGCCTATCTGTAGTAACTAATTCCCATTATTCATATGAACAGACACAAAATACATGGAAAACAACCTAAGATGAACCTATGCTTCTTCCTCAGTCCCCTGGCCTTATGGGACTTGCTGCTATGGTAGTATAAAAGGAAACACCCCCACAGGCCTATATAAATAGCAGATAGAATCCTGAGCCTGTGCCTCTCTTGGGAGGACCTTCTTGCTCTAATGCCTTTGAGTTAGTCCAGATACTACGCAGTGTAGGATTTAGCCAATGAACTCTTCACACAGAAGTGCAGCTTTACTTTCTACTCTTGCTGGGAGTCCCCTATTGTCACTGAGAACCCAGTGAGACATATTGAAGTTACTCCAAGCCTCACCTTTGACACTGTAGCCCTGGTGCTTAAAATCCCTCCCTCCTTCCAGAGCAGTCAGCCTGTTTCCTGGCAGACCACCAGCTGGGGACTCAGTCTCTTCAGGACACCTGGGCACACCTGTTGGAGCAGGCACGGAGAGAATGGGAGCAGCAGTATGCAGCCATTGCCCAGGTGAGGCCCAGCTCTGCCCTGCCCCCGATGCAGTGCCGTCTGGGCTATTGTCAGCCCCCAGATTAGGGTGAGGGGCAATGAACTAGTGATTTAATGAATGTGTACGATGTAACACATGACCTAAGACTTATATTATTCTTGGCAAGAGCTCAGGGAAGAGTGGCAGGGCATGAAAGGGAAGGAGGCAGAGAGGCCTTGATGCTTACTGAGTGAGGCTGGGGATGGAATTCAAGGCTGTTGGTAATTAGAGTTTGGGGAGAATTTGCACATGTGCACACCCTAGGGATTGGAGCCTGGGCCTTGCAAATGCTAGGCAAGAACCCTCGGATTGAGCTACACCCTAGCCCCTGGGCTGTGATGCTGTCCCCTGGTGAGAGAGATGCCTCCTTCACCTCTACTCCCCACTGCCACCTCCACCACGACCTTACTCCCCACAGCCACAAGGCTCTGCGCAAACCCCAAAGATAGGAGTCAGACCTGGAATATTTGGAAGTAGAGGGAGAGCCCAACCTGGACTCAGGAAGACTCATGTAGTCTAGAATAAGCCCCAGACAGTAAAAGAGGAGTCAGGTAAGGCTCTGTGACTTCAGGAAACCAGATGAAGTTAGGGACCAAGGATTCTAAAGGTGCCAGCATAACTGGGGCACAGCCAGAAGCCCTATTAAAGTAACATCCTGTGCAAGGGGTGGAAAGGCATGCAACTCTTGGGTCTAGCAGGATCCAGAGTGCAGGAATAGAGGATTTTGTGTTCTGTCTAAAGAGTAACAATTGGAAAGATTTTCATTCTCTTTACTCTTAATGAGAAAGGATTTGCAGATTTAAAAGTTTTCTTTGTGCGGACCGAGTTGACTTCACTTCTTCCTGATAGTCAATCTTCTATCACCGTAATAACAGTCAGTAAAAGAATGAAATGCACTTAGGGTTGTTGCAATATGCCATTTTCTGCCATTGACAGTTGATGATCAATTCACCAGCCCACTGGACTGAGGAGAATGAGAGCTTTCATGGAGACTCAGGGAAGGGTCATCACACTGGGAACAGGAATTTGGAGGACTTTAGGGACCTGAAAGAAATGGTGGGGGAAGAAGTCAAGGTGGGAGGGGCCAATGCCTGGGCAGCTGAAGGGAGTTTGGGGAGAATTTGCGCACGTGCACACCCTAGGCATTGGGGCCTGGTTGGAGGAGGACAGGGTCAGAGGCCAGCTGTGCCTTGGAACACTCCTGTCCAGAAGCACTCAGGCTGACAGCTGACCTCGCTCCTTTAGGAGCGGCAGATGGTGAAGACCCTTCCTCACCTTCTCAACGTCAACGAGGACCCACAGCTCACAGGGGTCCTGAAGTACTTCATTCACACGGGTAAGTGCTCTCCACCCACTTGTGCTTCTTGCCCCATGGTATATGTTCTTTTTGTTTCTTTCCTTAAGGAAATACTTTCTCTTTTTTGGATTTTTTCAATTGTGGTGTAATATATATAACATAAAATTCACCATTTTAAGCTGCTCTAGGCAGGTTCTTATCACTACATTTTTATTTAGTGGTTTCTGGGGAGATGACAGCCCTTGAAATGTCTGTCCAACCCAAACACTGAATAATTGGAATACCACACCCAAGGCTGGGGTGCCCCTGGCTTTCTCCTCCATGGCTGCTGTGCATACCCAAGACAGATGTGTAGGCTCCATGCAGGATGTGGTGGGGGGCTGAGGCCAGGCTCGCCCAGAAGCTGAAGGTGACACCTTCTGCTTGTCCCATGGGGTGGCCAGTCACTAGATAGAAACAGAGAGCTTCATGCCAGGCTTCAGTGCATCTTCTAAGACCAAGACTTAGTGACCACAGAAAAGGTGGAAATTTCAAAAAGTCAGGAATCTCACCCAAAATGGGCAGAAAGTAAAACACCTATCCATAAAACAAGTCATGTCCAAGGATCATTATGATTGACAACCCTGGTTGAAAAATCCTTTCACATTATCCTACTGGAGAGAAAATGTCACATGCAAAACACCAAACATGTTATTCATTAGGGTCAAATTCAGACAATTTTTGCAAACAAGCTATCCTCTTTTTAGGTTCATGTGTTGCTGGTCAAGCTGCTTCGAATGCTATCACTCTTCAAGGCTTGGGGTAAGTTTCTGTGCATTGGCATCAATGTTCACCAATGTTGAGCATTAAAGAATCTGGACATCTAAATCCAGAAGAGATTCCTGAAGGCCTTCTGGTTATGGACAGGCCAGGCCCCCAGTCCTGCTGGATAAGCTGGAACAAGGAATTTCCCAGACTTCCCTGCAGGAACACTCCAACACCCATGTAAGAAAGTCACTGGGAGGTTGAGTTCTCTCACTGAAATCCACTGTGCCGGGCTCTGTTTCCCTGGCTCTAATCTTGAGAAAAAAAGAGGGGTATCAGTGACTAGATCTTGTATAGTAATTCTTCATACCCTGAAATAAGATCCGACCAGGAAACAGAGTTGGAAGGCCAAGTCTCATCTCCGCAGATAAACACATCTTCAGATGGCAATACTTAGAGCCCTCACCCACTGGACAAATGGAAAGCCCGGACTTTGGGGGTGCTCCTCTCCCTAAGGAATGCCTCAGGAAGCCCCTGCCAAAGCCTGTGCGTGCAAGAACCCTAGGGTGGGTTTATGCAATCAGAGCTGTCCCCAAGTTCTGCGGCCTCTCTGGTTGGGTGGCCACACTGGGGTTCTCTAATATTTCTAGAACCACTGTGTTCCAACTGCCCACAGGCCTCAGCCAGCAGTCAGAAAGAGGTCTCCCTGGCCAGTGCTCCCAAAGTCCCTCAGCCCTCCTGAGCAAAGCACATGGACCCTGTGAGACACGTTTAGGGGGTGCTGACCCAAGGCCTGTTGGCACCATCTCACCTGGACCACGGCCTGTCCAATACACAGGTCTGCAAATGGCTGAATTCCACTGATGAGCTGAAGTCAAAACCTTCCCCACAAGACCCCTGGGCCCCATGCAAACAAGGGATGTGGACTGGGCCATGTGTCTCTGTGTCCGGGACATTCAGCCTCAGATACCCAGCCTCAAGTCTTGTCACATAAAGTCTGGATTATTATGGATAAAGGCCCAGAAACAGATCTACACTTACCTGTACATATGTATTTTGAAGTCACCCTCCTAAGCGTCTCTTCTGAAATTTCTTTAAAATTGTTTTTGACACGATAACTGTACATATTTATTGAGTACAGGGTGACATTGCAGTATGTGTGTATAATGGGTAAGATCAGATCAGGCTCATTGAAATATCTTTCACCTCAGCCATATATTTCTGTTATAAACATTAAAAATCTTCTTTTCTAGCTATTTTGAAATATTCTATTAGTTGTTGTCCACCTTCATTATCCTACTGGGCTGCCGGCCGTTAGAAGTTATTTCTCTTATCAAATTGTGCCCCACTAACCGTCCTCTCTCCATCCCTCCCTCCTTGGCACTCTTCCCAGGCTCTGGTAACCACTATTTCACACTTTTTTTGAGATCAGCCTTTTAGCTTTCACATAAGTGAGAGAATATGTGGTATTTTCTGTGCCTGTCATATTTTACTAAATAGAATGTCTTCCAGTTCCAACCACATTACTGTACATGATGTGAATAATAGTCCCTGGTATGTATTTACCACTTATTCTTTTCTTTTTTACCTTTATCTTATTTATTTATTTTATGTGGTGCTGAGGATTGAACCCAGTGCCTCACACATGCTAGGCAGGCGCTCTGCCATGGAGCTATAACTGCAGCCCCCACTTTTTCTTAATCTGTTCATTTGCCGATGGGTACCTAGGATGATTCCATATCTTGGCTGCTGAAATATTTCTGTTTTCAATCCTCCTCCCCCACCTCCACTCCCTACTCTCCACCTCCACCCCACCCCACCCCCCACCAACAAGCACACTGGCCTGTGGGCTTTTGAGGACTGGTGCTGATCTCTGTGTCTGTAGGTGATTTGCAGCTCTAGGCCCTCAGCTGGGGCTTGTTTCTGTTAATAAAATAGCTGCTTTGCTGTCTGCCACTCACCACTTCCTTAAGGAAGGGCCCTTCCCTCTATTCCCACTTCCCTTTAGCCACAGTCCTGAGGAAGCCTTGACAAATACTTTGGGTATTGTGCAAATGAGAGAGAACAACCTCACTGTTCACTAAAATTGAAATCCACTGGATGACTGAGACACTCTTGTCTTCATAGAATTTCAGATGAACATGCTTCCTTTATGAACGTGGATGGTAAAGTGACAGTCACTCCACACAGGAAATGCAAGGTTGTTGTGAATGGGGTGCCCATCACTTCCAGGACAAAGCTGCAGCATTTGGTAAATTTCCTCCTGGGCCACAGAAGTTTCTAAGTCCTACCTGAGAGCTAGCTGAGGGGCTCTGGGAAGAGCTGAGTTGGTCTGGGTGCATCTCACCTTGTGGCTTCTGCTACTGCTTTATGGTAAGTTACTTGGGCATGGTTTCCAGAGTGACAGATCTGGCCCTACTTCATATGTGTTATTCTTGGGTAAGTCACTGCACTTCTCTGGATTTCATCTACAAAAAAGGACTGAGCTGAATAAGTCCCAGGATCTCTTACAGTTCTGACATTTGAGACTTTTTTTTTTTTTTTTTTTTTTTAAACATACAGCCTCTGGCAAACATTGGTCCCTCTTCATCTCCTCCCCACCATTCTAGTCAGAGGCTCTACCACCACAGTAGCTCCTATAGCTTCTTTTTTCTCTCCCCTCTCCAGTCTGTCCTCTGCCCAATAGCTACAGACCCTTTTAGATTGGTAGACAGAGTTGGTTGCTTCCTTCTGGAAATCCTTTAGTGATCCCCCTTAGGACTCCTGCGTGAGCTGTCCCTGCCCCAGCTTCCTCAGGCCTCACTGTCCTGCACCTCTGCCCGGATCTTGCTGACCTCTTTTTGATTGGCTCAGCAGTAGCCATCTCTGCCTCACCCAAACATCTCACACATGAAGTCTCAACTTTAAAATTCCATCTTCCAAGAGGATCTTTGTAATCCCCAGCCTGAATTAGACCCATTGGACACTGTGTAGAAGCCCCTGGACTTTTTTTTTTTAAACAGTTTATGAGTACTCAGTTTTTCCGTAAGTCTTACAAGGGAAGGGTGAGGTCTGTTTTCCATTGATTCTCCTGGGCCTGGCAGGCAGGTAGTGCTCTTCTGCTGATGAAAGCAAGATGACGCTTTTCCTCCTCCAATATGAGTCTTTTCCCTGTTTGGGGGATTTTCAAGGGCAAAATTTTCCTCAGATCACTCTAGTACAAGGGACATGGGGCTATGGCTCCTCCTGAAGCAGTATGACTCTCGCCTTCTGATCTCAGGCTGAGGTGAAGGCAGCACCCTTCCCCTGAGCCTATGTTTCCTCCCTAGGACCGCATTATTTTGGGGTCCAACAGTGCCTACCTCTACGTTGGATTTCCTTCAGAGCGGGGCAGTGAGGACTTGAGCAGATTTGACTATGACTTTTTCCAGTTGGAGAGGGCAGCTGCGGAGGGAGTAAGCATGGACAAGCTTGGTAAGTGGCTCCTGGATCCAACTTTTGGCATCTTCCATGAGCTGATTTGAATGCAACTGTTTTCACTGTGTGTTTTCCTCAAGACAGTCATCTTTTATTGGGTCAGAGTAGTGTACCTCATTAAAATATCATTTCCATATAAATAATAGAGTAAATCCATGTCAAAGATTTAATCCATTAAACTCAGGAATAAGGGTACAGACCATTCAAAGGACTATAAAGAGAATGGTGTGTGGGCTGGGGTTGTGGCTCAGTGGTAGAGCACTTGCCTTGCATGTGTGAGGCACTGGGTTCGATCCTCAGCACCACATAAAAATAAATAAAGATATTGTGTCCATCTATATAACTAAAAATAGAAATTAAAAAAAATAAAAATAAACAGTAGATGGAGAGCAGTGGGCTACAACTGCCTGTATGCAAAAGTTCCTCCCTTTTCTCTACACCAACGTGTTTTAATCCGAATTTTAGCAAAATAAATTGAAATTCACCTCTTTGTTCTTCTTTTGCTGAAGTTTTTGTCCAAAATCAAACCAACAAGGCCTGAACAATCCACCTACTCATTGGTTTGTTCACAGTGAGTGACTGCCCAGTTGCCTTCCCAGCACAGGGCTAGTGACACAATGAAGCGAAACAAACCACCCGAATAGAACCCAAGTAAGAACAGCCTGCGTGCTGTGCACCGAAGCTTTGGGATAAATCCCCAGACTTTCCCTTGAGCCAGATTTTTACCCCTGCCCTTGCCCCTGCCTGGAAAGTTTGGAGTCACCTTGGGTCAAGGGCCTTGAGACCAGGAATGGGAACTGGAGGCAGAGAGCCTCCTGCCATGGTGCAGCCAAGATCCCTGGGTTGAGAAGACCAACTCTATGAATGGGTGAATGAAAATACACATTTATTCATAGCTGGAAAGTTATCACTGAAAAGTGACAAATTTTCTTTTCCATTCTGGCTTTCGCAAGGTGCTGGGGGCAGTGGAGATGGCCAAGCTGACCCCAGTGTCCTGGCTGTCTTCCAAGACTACGTCAAACTCATGCCATTGGTTGCAGAAGCAAATCAAATGAGTGAAGAACTGAAGAAGGTAATTTATCTAAAGCCCAAACACAGTACAGTATCAGGTCCAGTTCCAGAGAGAACCTTGAGGTCTACAGAGATGTGGGGTTTCCCTAAGATCCCACAGTGAGCTAGTAACAGAAACTAGCCTAATACCCGTGACTCCTCCCCACCCTGAGCACCATTCCAGCCACAGCTATGCTACCAGGGCCACCAGCACCCAGACCAACTCTTGCTGGCCATAATCACCTATTCCTGATTGTTCCAGTGCCTCTTTTGGCACCTTGATGATTGTTGGGCCACAGAGAGGACCTGGCTGGGGTTGGTTCCAGTGACAGATGCCAGTCAGTGGGAATCTTGTAAGAGATTTAATCACATTAGTAAGTACTGTTAAGAGTTAGTTCCAGGATGTGGTTGAGAAATTCCAGTATTCCGTCATTTCTCTTGGCAAGAATTTCAAGCACAAGAGTCAAGCCATGTTCTTTTAAAAAAAACCCAAGTGTGGGAAGAATGAAAAGAAAATTGCAAAGGGGGTGTGGGCTGATAAATGAAGTGTTTCTTTTACTAGGAACTTAACATGGAATTGAAGGTGAAGAACCTAGCATCATCAGATTCCAGGGGCTATGACCTACAAAAGGAGGTCATGGTGAAGGTGACCAACCAAAGGACTCATGAGGTGTGAGGCCTGCAGCTGTGTGTCTCCCACAGCGTTCTGAGGAGCTTTTCTAGGCATACAGGTTTTGTTTGTTTGTTTTACCAGCAGCAACCAGTAGAGACCCCAGGGAAGAGGCAAGCTGTGTTCCAAGTATAAGTGGAGTTCTGAGGGAGCCTCTTCCATGTTCTCTCACCTGGGTCTCTCTCCCACACAGTGCCAATTCCCAGGATCTTTCCTAACCACCCTCTCTGAACATTCTTTCTTCTTGCTTAACATGGCTCAAAAGCTTTAATGCCATAAGGGAGCCTGAAAGTTCACCGAGCTGGTTATGGGTTCCATGTCTGTGTGTATGTATGTGCAAGTGTGGACATTTGTGTGTGTGCAAATGCATGTAAGAGAGGGAGATTTACCATTCTGAAGCAATGATAAAATTCACACTTTCATAAGACCCTGGAATAGTCCATTCACCTACTCCACTGACTGATCCATTCCCGTGCTGACATTGCTTTCAGTAGATCTTTTATAGAAACTTGAGGTTTTCTTTCCTCTCCCTTCTGCTGTGGAGCCACTTCTAGGCTTTTTTTCTAGACAAAACACTCCTGTATGCTTATCTTCCCTTAATGCTGTAATAAATTTTCACAAACCCAAACATATTACCTTATTGTTCCCTAGGCTAGAAGTCCAACAGGGGTCTCACTGGGCTACAAGCAAGGTGTGGGCAGAGCCAATTTGTTCTTGAGGCTCAATGGGAAAATGTGTTGGCTTTTTCCAGCTTCTAGAGGCTACCAGAATTCCTTGGCTCATGGCTACCTTCCTCCATCTTCAAAATTAACCACATCATATCTCTCTGACCCTGTTTTGGTCACCACATCTCTCTCTGCCTCTCTCTTCTGCCTCCCTCTTCCACATTTAAGGCCCTTGTGAGTACACGGGGCCTATCTGGATAATCCACACTAACCTCATTTTAATTCAGATGATAAGCAGACTTAATTCTATCTGCAACCTCAGTTCACATTCATAGAATCCAGGGATTAGAATGTGGGCATCTTTGAGGGCCATTATTCTGGGTACCACAAACTACAAACCTTCATTTTTCCTGGGAGGGTCTGTTTTCTGACTCCATCATCATCTCCTCTATGTCATTTTCTGGGCTCAAGTGACTCAAGCATACCTAAATAACAGGTCCAGCATGGATATGGTGTTCTTGAAGAGCCTCACCAAAGCTAAGTTTGCAGAGTGGTGTGTGGTCTTGGGTACCCCAAATCAGCCCACTGGAAGGAGCATGCTGGGAAAAATCAGGTGGATGAACTGTTGGAGCAGTAGATGAAACCAAATATTGGTGACCTACTTTGTGTTCACAGGTGTGGATTTGGTCAAAATCCAAGTTTATCAATAGGAAATTCCTAATGGAGGAACTTTACCAGCGCTTTCTAGATGGAGAAGACAGCCACGTGACTCAAGAAGATGACCCTTTCTGGGATCCTGTCGAGGTCATCCACTTGGGCTCAGCTCATGTCTGGCTCCAGTCGCTTGCTTACTGCATGAAGTTCGAGGAGCAAGTGGAGTTTCTCAACTGTGATGGACTGGAGGAGGCAGTATTACACATCCACGTGGCCTCTTGCTCCCCAACAGGACAGTGGGTGTCTCCTCCCCTTCCTAGTTCTGTCTGGGTCAGTCACAGAAAGTTCAGAGCAAGTCCAAGTTCTCCTGAGAGGGTAGTCAACTTGGTACCTGAAGGGGTCATTCATGAGACAAATGAATGAGCTCATGCATTTATCATTTGGCTCATGGAATATGATTTTGCCATGGAAGCCAAATCAGCTTCCCTAAAATGCCAGCTGCATTTGAGACAACTCAGCACTGCTCTGAGGAACCAAAGGAATGAGGACGACATCCCATAAAGAGATAGGAGTAGCAGAAGGAAACTTGAACAAAAATCAAGTCCTGAGTTGACCCTTATAGGAGAGAAGCAAATGAACCCTCTCCTGGCACCTGTGAGGTCTGGTATCCACCCACACAGGATGCTTTTCCCATGCTGTAGGCCCATCCTGCGGGTGATTCCCTAGAGTAAGAAGCAGAGAGGCGATCTTCTAGCTTACCCCTTCTTCTCTGAGATAGAGGCCTATTTCTTTGGTCCTTTTTTTCAAGGTAGGAAGAGAGATTTCTGGCTTTCTGTGATGTTTTCTGAACTTCCATGGGTGTCAGTTTGCTTCAGGCTATCAGTTCTGTTCTAAACTCTGCTATGCTATCTTTTACTGTTCTCTTAGGCTATCTCATCTGTCGTTTCTCTTTAGGTCTTAGGCAGTCTATACAAAAGCTGTCTTTTTAAGTCTATACAAAAGACTGACTACAGTCTTTTAAGTAATCCTAATCAAAGAGGCTGGCAGAGGCGCCTGGTCTGGATGCCAATGCCTTCAGAGCACCCAATGCAATTGCTGAAGAGGAAAATAGCTCAAGAAAGGAGTAAAGGAACCTCAAGGTTCTGTGACTAAGAGTCCAGGCTGACCAACTGGGACTCAAGAAACATTCTGGTCACTTGGGTACCTTGACCTTCTAGGCTGCCTGATGGTTATATTGCAAATAAATAAAGTGGCATTCTAGTTTATAGGTGTCAGACTTTGTGAGCTTGCTGATGTGAGAGGTCCCTTAGAAAGCTGTCTGAATCAGTCTCTGACCTTGTAGGTCTGAGGTGTACTCGAGACTACAAGGAATTCACCAGTGCCAACTTAGGAGGCTGCAATCTCAGCAGCCAGCTGCCATTCCCCTTCTTCCTACTGGGGACATACTTGAATTTTCAATGAAGTGTAGCACTGACATCTGTGTGCATTCATTGCATGAAGTGGTTCATACTCCCTTCTCTGGGTTGTGAGCTCCTTTTTGCTTTGTTTTGTGATGCTGGAGGATGGAACCCAGAGCTTCATGGTGGGCAAATGCTAAAGCCTTGAGTTACACCCCAGCCCCGTGATCTCCATGAAATGGTCCATAACTGACCTTAAAGCATCAGTATAGAGTTGATTCTTAAAAAAAAAAATGTATTTATTTGGTGCCGAGGATGGAACCCAGTGCCTCATGCATGCTAGGCAAGCATTCTACCACTGAGCCACCACCCCAGCCCTAGAGTTGACTCTTATTGTCTCTTGAATGAATTCTACAGTTGGTAATTAATACTAGCCTTCCTTCAATGAAATTAGCTTTCTCTTTAAGTTTTCTATTTTACTGCCTGAACTTAACAATGCCAACTTGCTTGGACCCTGCTTAACCTGAGATCAATGTCTACCTCTTCTGTTTGTAGAGCACATGGTGAGGAGGACGTGGTTATTGATCCTTGTGAGCTGCTGGGCAAGAGGATGGATTTCCAGATTCACATTGTCCAGTGCCTTGGTGTCAAGTGGCTAAAGGAAGATGCAAAGCGGGGCATTCAAATGGGGTATTACCCTGTGCCATAGCTTCTTTCATAAGCTACCTGCTGTGTGGCTTTTGGAGGGAAGGAGTGTTTCCTCAAGTTTTTTTTTTAATATTTACTTTTTAGTTGTTTTTGGATACCATATCTTTATTTTATTTATCTTTATGTGGTGCTGAGGATGGAACCCAGGGCCTTGCACATGTTAGGTGAGCATTCCATTGCTGAGCCACAACTCCGGCCCCATTTTCTCAAGTTTTAAAAATGAGTTTAGGGGCTGGGATTGTGGCTCAGTGGTAGAGCGCTCGCCTAGCACTTGGGAGGCCCTGGTTCGATCCTTAGCACCACATAAAAATAAATAAAGATATAGTGTCCAGTTACAACCAAAAAATAAATATTAAAAAAATGAGTTTATAATGTAATTTTCTTAGTCATTTTGAGGTTGAACAAACAGAAAGCTATTTGCCCCCACCTATTAAGCAGAGAAGCCAGCCAAATGTCCCTCCAGGTCACTGGGTTGTGGTCATTATATATTGAACCTTTTATGTAACTGAAATAGTTGAGTCAAAAATTTTATTTATAGAAGGAATATCATTCAAAACTGTATTATTTAAGTAAAATGTTTTTATTAGAAACAAAAGAACTGTATTATGGTATGGCAGATGCATCAGATATGGTCAGACTCATTAGGTGAAAAGGATATTAAAAGATAAGGTAATAAAGAGTTACTTTGAAGAACAAAAACCAACCAACCACCCTACATGGGAAAATAGCAATTTTAGAGTCTCTAAGTAGAAAGGATTTATTGAAATCCTTTTTCCTTTTTTATTAGTCACATTGTGATAATACCCATGTAGAACAATTGAGATGTTGGAGGCCACAATCATGAACATAGATTATAATTTATCTCTTTATCTAACTCATGCATGGGTTATATGTCTGGGTTCATCTGATTCTTTCCTTTACAAATGTGTCCCTTCTGGATTTAAATTATGTTTTATATTCTTTTTTTTCAGGTATAGAATTTATGATCTTCCAAACACTTTATATACTAAACCCATATGGAAAATTGTGAATCCCCAAATTGAAGAGATTGTACAATTTGCAGCCTTAAATGCATCTCAGGAGTTTCTGAATTATTTACAGACAAATGCTCTCATTGTTGATTTGTGGGGCCTTCAAGGTACTTACTCTTTCACATGTGCACTGTTCAATCGGACATAATGTCAGTATGCCCAGTGCTGCAGAAGAGGTAGAAAAGGGAGGCAGTCAGGGTCTTTATGGCAGTGGCCAGTGTCACCTTTCTCCGTGGGCCTCTGGGTCCTAGTCTAGCAGGTTTAACATTAACAACACATGGTTTAACATTTCACTCAACACTAGGGCTGGACAACTTAGACTTCTTTTCTTTGATGGTGTCTCTACCACACTACAGAAGGCTGTGCTGAACTGAGCTGCTCTCAGCTGGACTTCATGGTCACAGATGAAGGCCACATCATGGTAGATACCAAGAAAATTTCCGATGTGAAGGATACAAGCCAGGTGTGTACATGTGAATTACAATTGGCATCAAAGGTGACTAGAAAAATATCAGGTGACAGCCACTTAAGGATCGTCAGTGTTGTTCCTCTTAACAGAACTTTCCTGGTGTACTTGAGTACCCTTAGTTTAAGGGGCTTATAAATCCTGCTCACCACCTCCCTATTCCATCTGGTTTACCTGAAATAGTAAAAATTGCCAATCTCAAAAGATCTGTAGGTAAGAGGCTGAAATGACATATCTTTTGTAGATGGCATCAAATCAGACATCGGAACTTTATCTGAAAGTGCTCAAGTTAGAACAGGAGACGGAACTGCTCAGAAACATTAACAGAGCCCTGAGAGAGGAAAACATATTTCTCAAGGAATCGCTGGAGAAAATTGATTCTGGTCAACAAGGTGACAGACTGCTCCAGTTGTGGATGTTGAGCTTATCTCCAAAGCTCCAACATTTGAGATGTGTGTTTGGTTTTTTAAGACATGGCCTTTGTTGTTAGGGTGCTAGGGATGGAACCCAGGGTCTCATATGTGATAGGCAAGTATTCTACCACTGAGCTATACCCCCAGACCCCCTCCACTTTTAAATTTTGAGGTAGAATCTCAAAATAAAAAGCTGCTAAGGCTGACTTAAAACTTGTGATCCTCCTGCCTTAGCCTCTTATGTAGCTGGGATTATAGGTGCCCACCACTTTGCCCAGCTAGACACGGACTTTTTCATGTTTTAATTCATGTTTTGTATCATTAAAAAAACAGGCATTTTGTTTTTCTTTTGCCTTGCGAGATTTCTTTGCATGGGTTCAAACTGGTGCCACAAATATGCTGATAAATGCAGATATAGAAGAATGCCACCAAAATAAATAAGTATAGATATCTGTAAATGAATTTTCTTCTTCCTCAAGCCCATAAGCCTTCCAGTACCCTGAAGATAAGTGAGATGACATCACAACTGCCATCAGCCAGAGAGATCCATCAAATGTGCACTCAGCAAGCCAGCTGCGACAAGGAGTTTGCTAAAGCTCTCAAGGTGTATTACCAAAGCATGAACATAGCAAAACGGCAATTTCTCAGACTTTGGCAGTATAAACCTCCTGTAAGTAGCCAGAATCATGGGAACAAAAGAAATCTATTTCCATTAAATTTAAATGCATTTCCTGAGCTTGAGGACATGTGTGTTTAAGCAGATGAGAAAGTAAAGGCCTTAAAAGCATGGTCCTCTGCTCTCTCAGGCCTCCATCCACCTTTGCTCAGGGCTTTCTATTTTAGTGCACATCTGGCTGCTTCCAGACAGCCAAGGCACTGTAGGATTGCTATTCATTCACTTTACAATATATAGAATATCCCAGAAATGCAAGTTTTGTTTATAATTATAAAATCAAATATAACTCATCATATTACATTTCAGTAGAAAAACAATCTGATTATTTCAACAGATGGAAAAGCATGTGAAAAAAATTTAGCATCCTATGAAGACAAATATTCTTGTCAAACTCGAGAATAAAATGGACATGCCTCAATTTGATAGAGGCGATCTCAGGCAAAGTGGTAAATTACTGATAGCTTCCCTTTTAAGATCAAGAAGAAGTCAGAGATGCTAGCCATTGCACTTCTGTACTTTAAGTTCCAGCCATTGCATTAAGGCAAGAAATACAAAGTATAAAGACTAGAAAGAGAAAACAAGATTTGCAATTTTAGCACATATTTATATAACGCTTTCTAAGCATTTTACATTTATTGAGTAAATTCTTATAACCACTACCATTAGCCTTATTTTATGGCTGTGGACCTAAGATGTAAGAGACGTTATGTAACTTGTTTCAGGATACATATATTGTAAATAGCAGGGCCTCGATGCAAACCCAGCCAGGGCAGCTCCCTGCATTATACTGTGCAGCCTCCATTACTATTCCCAGATGGCATGCTTATATAAATAGAAAACCCCACAGAATTTATACATAAATTAATAGAATTACCCAATTGCTGGTTATAAAATCAATATAAAAGTCAAGTATATTTGAATATATACATTATATTTGTATATATATAATGTATACATATATATTTTTGATGCCATTTATAATTGTATCAAATATATGAAATACTTAGGCTGATAGCTAACATAAAGTATGCAGTACTTCTGTGAAAAAAAATAGAGATGTCAAAGACGACCTCCCAAGATGGAGAAATAGGCTATGTCTCCATGGTTTGGGAATTGCTATTGTAAGTCTGTAATTCTCCCCAAGATTCAATGTATCCCAAGCAAATGTAATGGAACCTGAAAAAATGATCTATAATTTATATGGAATTGCAAATGGAAAGAAAAGCCAAGACAAGATGAAGAGCTGAGAAGAAGGTAGAATGACTTGTCTTGCCTGATAACACTTTATTTTCCAGATGAGGTGTTGGTAAAATAAAGACAACAAAAGAAAATAACAGAAGGCCCATTCTGTACTAGAGACTTGATATAGACTGAGATGAAGCTGCAGATGAGTGTGCAGCATGGACCTTTTCATACACAGTGTTTGGAGAACTAGGAATTTAGGTGGTATTATGGTTTGGTTCTGGGTTGTTCCCCAAAGATTCAGATGCTAATGGCATGGGTGCCCCTGGGAGGTGGTAGAACCCTTAGAAGGTGAGGCTAATAGAAGGAAGTTGGGTTGCTAGGGGAGAGCCTTTGAAGGGGATATTGGGACTCAGGCCCCTTCCCCTCTCTTCTATTCCCAACCACCATGCGGTGACCAGTTTTCTTCCACATGCTTCTTTTGCCATGACGTACTGTGTCACGACAGGCCCAAAGCAACAGGGCGAAGTGACCATGGACTGAAGCTTCTGAAACCATGAGCCAGAATAAACCTTTCCTCCTTTCAAGCTATTTATCTTTGATAGACACAGAAAATCAGATGAAGAAAATGAAACTAAATGTAGTTCTAAATCAATTTTAGGTGCAAATTAAAGACTCAAATGTGAAAGGCACAACCCTGACTCTTCATAACCTCACAATGGAAAGGATTTCTTACTCATGACAAAACCAGCTAGTTTTAAAGAGAGACTGAAAAGTTGACTAAATCATGAACTCTATCCATCAAAAGAACAAACAAATAAAGGCATGCTGTCCATCTACATATAAAATTTTTTTTAAAAGTACTTATGGTCATTAATAGATTGGGAAATACTAATTGATAACCATTATAAACTATCCATAGTAGCAAAAGTTAAATATTCTTACATCAAGATTCGATGCAGATATGAAACAACAGAAAATTGGGCATGGTTGGTGGTGTATATTCACTTAAAATTTACTTGGCACTTACTAACTAATTAAGTTGAAGATACTATGTCCAAGAAATCTGTAATTCAACTTTTTCTTTTTCTATGAAAGAAAATGGATCTGCAGAGAAGTAAGCCCTAATTCTTTCAGGCAGAGATTGTGAGTGTGGTCCCCTAATTAGCAGCTTCAGTATCACCAGGAATCTTGTTAAAAATGCAGATTCCAGGGCTGGAACTATAGCTCAGTGGTAGAGTGCCTGCCTTGCATGTGTGAGGCACTGGGTTAGATCCTCAGCACCACATAAAAATAAAGATATTGTGTCCAACTACAACTAAAAAATATAAACAAATTTTTTTTTTCAAAATGAAGATTCTGGTAGCTACCCCAGCCTACTGAATCAGAATTTCTGAAAGTAGGCCTAATGATGTTTGAACACCCCTGCCCCAGTGATTCTGCCTTAAACTACAGTTTGAGAACCTACTGCAATAAGTCATTTGATAGATGTAAGAAATTAATTCTTATCCATCTAAAGAGGCACCAGTTATATACCCTTCTTGAAAGAATTGAGAGTTGGGCCGGGATTGTAGCTCAGTGGTAGAGCACTTGCTTAGTATGTGTGAGGCCCTGGTTTGATCCCCAGCACCACATAAAATAATTAAACAAAATAAAGCATTGTGTCCATCTACAACTAAAAAGAATATTAAAAAAAAAATTGAGAGTTACTCAAATGATTTTCTGTTCTGTGGTTCAGATGAGGGCTCAACTATGAAAGGTTACAGGAAACCTTGCATATGTACTGGCTCCTCTTAACAGCATCTTCCATAATAGCACCAAACCAGACACATCCCTAATGTATACTCACAGAAAATGGGAAAATTATGGCACCATCTATTCTGCAGAAAATGTGCTATGAAAATAAATCATAGTCACATACAACAAGGATGAATATCAACCACCAATAAGTGATGGATACCTTCAAGTCACAAAAGATGACATCCAGCATGATTTCATAAATGTCTAAAGACAAGTAAAACATACTGTTTAGGGATGCATTCTACGTGGTGAAAGTGTTCAGAAAGGCAAGAAAATGATAAACGATTATCACAAAGATCAGGCTATGGATTGTTTCTGAGGGAAGGGAAGTAAGTGTGAGAGGACTAAAGCAGGCCCTTGCTCGAGAAGGTGTGCTCACTGTAACTCGATGTGCACACACATTTTGGGTCCTCTTTTGTCTGCAAACCTCCCAATAAAAAATAAAAGAAAAACTGGTTAGATGAAAGATGTCATTCACAAATATAAAAGTAAGCCTCAGCCCGAGAGAAACAACTTGTATTACAATTTGAATTTTGGAATATTTGTATAGTTTTTACCAGTTGAGCACCCTGAATCTGAAAAGTCAAAATCTGAAATGCTTCATAATCCAAATTTCTTGAGTATTAATCCTTATTTGTTTATTTATTTATTAGGGATTAAACCTGGGGATGCTTTACCACTGAGCTACATCCTCTCGCCCTTTTAAATTTTATTTTAGTCAGTCTCAAAATGAGTTGCTGAGGTTGGATTTGAACTTGAAATACTCCTGGTTCGGTCTCCCAAGTTGCTGGGATTACAGGCCTGTGTCACCAGGCTGGCTAAGCCATATTTATCAAGCATTAGTTCTCAGAATATTTAAACAATTACTTTTAAAATAAGACAAAGACAACACGGAATACTCATTGGGAAAAATGGGCAAATCTGAACAGGTATTTCACTAATCAGTAAAATAAAAAGTAAAAGAAAATGCTGTATTACAGACTGCCCCCTGTGCATTTCCATGCTCAGTAAGTCCCAATCCCATCTCCTCCATCATTTGTCACTGGTACTTTAGCTCACAGCCAATCTGGAATCCCATTTCAGTAGTACCTGCTTCTATGGAACGGGGGATACATCAGCAAATCCCTACAAGTGGGAGAACCCTCATGCCCATGACTTCCTTTGCAAAACCTCAGAACTTCCATGGTATTAATATACAGCATTCCAATCTGAAATGTTGGGATTGTCTCATCAGTGTTCCCTATTGGCAATAACTACAGGGCCATTCAGGTAGTCTTCTCCAAATCAGTTGCTCCCAGTAACTTACTGCCTCTGGAAGCCACTTGCAAATGCAGTTTTCCGGGCCAAAGGGAAAAACTGCTGGGCACCCCAATGAGATGCATACATTTTTTCATTCTAGTGATATGAAGTCTACTATCATTTTTTTTCTTTCACTTATTCTTTAGGAAGATGATCAAATGCTTCGACCATTTGTATACCAACAATCACAGATGTTAAAGGATCTGGGGGATCTGCTTGAATCCAGCTTATGGAAACTGAAAAATGACGTTTCTCTTATAGTGAAAAAGAAGAGAGAATATTTATTATATACTAAACAGTGAGGATACAACAACTGAAAACTGCAAACATTTAAACTTTAGTGGTAAAGATCATTTGTGTACTAATGGGCTTAAGCTAACCTGTGTATTTCCCACTTAACTTACTCTACCATTTTAAAGAAAGACTTCTTTCAATCAGACGTTTTTGGTACTTGGGATTGAACCCAGGGTCACTACTACAGGGCCATATCCTTAATCCTTTTAATTTTTTATTTTGAGAAAGAATCTAAGTTACTCAAGGCCTCTTTAAGATGCTGAGGCTGACTTTGAACTTGTGATCTTCCTGCCTCAGCCTCGTACATGCTAGGCGGGCACTCTACCGCTGAGCCACAACCCCAGCCCCGCATGCCCATGTTTAATGCAGCATTATTCATTATAGTAAGAATATGGAAAGAACTGAAATGTTCATCTACCTACTGATGGAGTTTTAAAACGTGTTACAGATACACAATGGAATACTATTCACACTTAAAGAAATGGGAAATTCTGTCATTTGTGACAACATGGATGAACCTAGGACATTATGTTAAGGGGAATTACCAGACATAAACAGATAAAATATTATCTTCTAGGCAGAATCTAAAAAAAAAAAAAAAAAACCCAACTGATAGAAGGAAAGTAATATGGTAGCTACCAAAGGCTTAGGGGAAAAGGTGGGTAGAGAAAGGGGGACAGACATTGGCCAATGGGTACAAAGTTTGTTAGAATTAAGTCTGACTGTTCTATCCCACAGCAAACCAACTATAGTTAATAGTAATGTGTGTTTCAAAATAGCTAAAAGAGAGGTCTTCAAATGTTCTTACCACAAAGAAATGATAACTATTTCAGCTGATGGATATGCTAATTACTGATTTGATGATTTCAGTGTATATCATGTATCCCATAAATATACATAATTGTCAATTAAAAATAAAATAAAAATTTTAAAATAAAAATAAAAGAATCTCCCTTTTCAAGTTACATATCCTCTCTTCTTTTGTAAAGACAGCACAGAAGGGTCTCCTAACATGAATAATATTTCTATATATGTTATGCTTCTTAATTAAAAATAGAAATTCCATAAAGGGGTAGCTGTCTCCATTACATAATAAACAACATGAACTATGTATGTGTTTATTATATGATTATTATTTTTTACTGTCTTTTTAATTGGTGCATTATAATTACATATAATAGTGGAATTCATTATACCTGTTTACATATGCACATAACATAATTTGATCAGTCTCATTCCCTAGTACTTTCCCTTCCCTTATGAGATTATTATAAAAAGAAAAATTCTTTGCTTTATTTTAGGGCTTCAATGCAAAACCTAGTTAACATACAAAAAGAAAATTAGAGGAAAGTTCTATTTAAATAGAGAAGATCAGTAGAAACTTACAAATTGTATTCTTAAAACTAATCACAAGTATAGACCCAGGGAAAGAATGAAAAACTCAATTATTGGCAGTAAACAAGTCAGGCCAATGTTAAGTAGCACATAGTTATCACTACACAAATAAAGTGGCAGGTCCAAATGAAAAAAACCATCATTCAATTGAAAATCCTTTATTATTCAACTTAGGTAAACAGTCCAAAATCAGTGTAGATGGGTGAAAAACTATGCTAAAATAGAAAAAAAGTGCAGTTTAATTTAGCAAAAGCTCACACAATATGCAGAGAATCTCACTGGAGGGTGAGATTCCATTCAACACCATGGCAAGCAAGGCAGCAGTTACTGCCCTGGCTGAAAGCCAGCCCCAGCAATCCTCACTAGGAATGCAGTTAGCAACACAGACAAGGACACTTCCTCCACCATCTGACCTGCCAGCACATTCATAAAATTTACCAAGAACATTTCAATGAAAAAGTCAGTCAAATATTAGTTTTCTCTCACAAGCAAGAAAATCATAAATCAGCTGAGATTTGAAAGTTAGAGTAAGCTAGTACAATTTCCTGCCTTTAATGTGTAGGTATTTAGATTTGACAATCTTTTCCATATACAGTCAGATAGGTTTATAGAAGAATTTCAAATATCAGATACAGAAGCTGTTAATCATGCATTTTATGACTTCAGCTAATTCTTCAAATGTTTAGACTTCAGAGCTGCTAATGACACTAAATTCAATACCATGTTGGCCGAGTCTGTCTATCAATTTTGTTTTGGAGAAAGCTGCTCCAGGTGTGAAGACACCGCCCCTGTAAAACAATAACAAGAGAAAACAGTGCACACAGCTGCTTTCCAGCCCTCTGCTCTGTAGGACTAGGTAGCCAACTATTACACAACTCCTAAAAACTGAGCATTCTCCATTCTATCCTGGCTACTTTTGATTTCATTCCTAAAATCAACAGACTCAGCAAACAGCTATTATTCAAGAGAAACTAGTGTCACAGACAATCCTGTAGAGACAGGTTCAGTTCCTGTTCACTGTTTCAATGCTACCTGTGTGCTCATGGAACATATGGCAAAGCTTTATCAACCTGAGTAACTGCTGCTATTTATAAAGATGTCTTCAGACCCAAGAGGATTAAATACAGATCTCAATGGAATAAATTTAAATAGTCAATTATTATTAAAATATATTAAAATATAAACAGAACTTAAACTAGATAAAGAAGAAGTTTCTTTAAATATAATGGCTAACATTTACAAAGTACCACATATTTTCAAAGATAACACAGTATTTGAAAAAATTAAGTTTCTATATACAATATATATTATATATAGTATTAAGTAATATACTATAACAATACATATAATAAAAATCAAACCTAATAATTTAATATTGTTTTAGGTTATACCTGATTTACCTCTTAGCTGCAGGTCTATGTTCATTTGTAAAGTTAGCCTAATTGAAGATAAAAGCCAAATGCTCCAGTAAGACAGTACATTTGATAACCATCAGCCAGGATCCATGACTCAATTCACACATCTGGCATCAGTCAGGGCTCCTGCAGCCTGCCAGCTTGGTATTGCTCAACACTGATGAGAAGTTCCTGTTTACACTATTTAACAAGAGGGACCTTTTCTGAGTGGCTAACTCTGGATTTGAGCTATTTTTATAAGAAACCAAAGCCAACTTACATGGCTCTCACACTTTTCAATCTCCTCTCATTTACCTCTGCAGTTATTCCCAAGACTGGTAAGAAACTGTCCTTTTATTTTAATTAACCTATATCTTTAGATCAAAGGAACTGTACATGTTTATGTGTAGACCCAAAGCCTGAAAATCGAAGCAAAATGATTTAAAATATAACACATATTAAAAAGATATCTTCTAACTAGAAGAAACCCAAACTTACGCCTTAGGAAGATCAGAGACATCGTTTAGAAGAGTCATGGCTGCCTGAACCATGGCTATGGGGGTAGTCACATAGCCAGCCTCTACAGAAAAGGTTGATCAAGGAAAAAAAAAAATTGTTCATGAAGTCTGCATTAAACAACACCCAAATATCAAATGATAGATTTTCTATCTAACTCTAGGTATACAGATTTTTTTTTTAAAAGATACTCTAAACACTTATAACAAAAAATAACAATTTTTTACTGTACAGGTTGGGGATCCCTTATTCAAAATGCTTGGGACTTTTGTGTTTTAGATTTTATAATTTTTCAGATTTTAGAATATTTGCTTATACATAATGAGCTATCTTGGAGATGGGACTATGTACAACCACAAAATATAAATATAACCTCAAGGTAATTTTAAACAATATTTTTAGCACACCTGCATTTTGATCACAACCCATCACATGAAGTCAGGTGTGGAATTTTCCACTTCTGGTGTCATGCTAGTATTCAAAAAGTTATGGATTTTGTATCATTTCAAATTTCAGATTTTCAGGTTAGGAAATTTCAACCTGTATTTATTTTTTATATTTTGGCAGTTCTGGGGATTGAACCCAGGAGTACTCTACCACTGAGCTATATTATCTACCCTTCAAATTTTTTTTTTGTTTGTTTTAGTTGGACACAATATCTTTATTTTAATGCAGTGCTGAGGATTGAACCCAGGGCCTCCCACGTGCTAGACGAGTGCTCTACCACTGAGCCATAACCCCAGCCCTACCCTTCAATTTTTAAAATTTTGAGACAAGGTCTTACTCAGTTGTTGAGACTGGCCTCAAACTTGTAACCCTCCTGCCTCAGCCTCCTGAGTAACTGGGATTACAGGCTCAATCTATTTTATTAAACATATTAAATGTTACAAAGTATATGTATTAATTGCTTTAAATCTACTAAACTCAATTTTCACAACAGTGATACTATTTTTGTGTGTTTGTGTGTGTGTTTGATGCTGGGGATTAAACCCAAGGCCTCACCCATGCCAGGCAAATGATCTACCACTGGGATTAGTACTATTTTTATCCCTATTTTACAGATTAACAAATTGAGGCTTGGTCACTTAACCTTTTCCAAACTCACAAAGTTAGGCAATGGCTAAGCCAGAAACACACCCAGGCAGCTAGTTCACTCTTGTCCATTACAATTTACTGCTTCTTGATAATCATTGAAATCATGATCCTAGGTTGTTGTTGTTTTAATATTTGTTTTTAGTTGTAGGTAGACACAATAACCTTTATTTTATTTTTATGTAGTGCCGAGGATAGAACCCAGTGCCTCACGCACGCTAGGCAAGTGCTCTACCGCTGAGTTACAACCCAGCCCCACTCGGTTGTTTTTTATTCACTCTATTAATATATCAAACTGATACCCATCTGCATTCACATAGTTCATTAACAAAAACAAAACAAAAAAACCTCTCAATATCTTAAGGAAAAACAACTGGCTACACCTAGATTACTTTAAAAAGAGTCTACAAGCAAGTGGGACATTAGTATTTACATTTCTGTCAAATAATAAAAAAACAGTTAACTTTAAAGCCAGGTGGGAATTTGAAAAGGGGGAAAAATACAAACACATGATGTCTGGCTTAATTAAAATCCCCTGTGATCCATCAGGGCCCATGGTAATTACAAATTATCCCTATTAAACTTATAATTCATAAGTAGAACATCTCTGTATAGTCCTCTAAAATTTATAGTAAAAGTTTTTTTTGGAGAAATAGATCCTAACCCTCCTTTGAAAAATGCACATGTTTTCCAGACAATATCTGGGTGTTCAAAGACTCCCAAAACACCTGGGATCACAGATTTGGTTCATGTTAGACTGCTTAAGCATGAGGTTAAAACAAGTAAAAAATGAAGTAGCACCTTTTCTTGTTACTAATTTAAATTGCTATTCTGAATTATTAAATGGTTAATGAGAAAAAAAACAGAGGGAAGGATGCACTAATAAAATTGGCTTATACTAATAATTTCAATCCTTCCATTGACAGAATAATTTTAAATTACTTAAATATTTTGTGCAAACAACTAAGCTCTAAATAAAGAAAAGATAAGCTGGGTGCGGTGGTGCCTATAAGCCCAGTGGCTTGGGAGACTGAAGCAGGAGGATTGCAAGTTCAAAGCCAGCCTCAGCAAAGGTGAGGTGCTAAGCAACTCAGTGAGACCCTGTCTCTAGATAAAACAGAAAATAGGGTAGGGCCAGGGATGTGGGTCAGTGGTTGAGTGCCCCTGAGTTCAATCCCCAGTACCCAAAAAGAAAATTAAGAAAGAAAGAATAGATTGTAATGACATATCACTTTATAGATTATATCACAATGTAAGACTCCCAAGCATTCTTAAGTCATATATGAAATACCTGGTCCTTTCACCTGAGTACAAATTCTGATATTTGGTTTGAGCTTATCAGTAGAAAGGCCTTGTTTGTATCCTTGACCAAAGAATGTCAATGTAAATGATGAGCCATCCATCTGCAAGAGAAAGCAAAAGGTTCATTTATTAAATATGTCATTTCCTTCTGGAACACAATAAAACTTATTTCTACTTCATGTGATAAATAGATAAAAAAATCAATATTTTGTCTACCACAACATCTTGTCATCATTTAAGCATGGGCAAACGTGAATTCTTTGAAGTTATAAGTTTTGGTGACTGGTGTGAAGTGGGGTGGGAGAGATGATGAGTAATAGGGATGAGATGAAGATGATGCTTAGATTGTAGCTTAAAGAATGAGTGCACCATCAATATAGGCAGTTTAAGAGGAAAAGCTAGAAGAGGCCTGGGGAACAGACATACAATTACATCACTCACAGATATAAAAATCAAATTCAAAAAATTAAATTTAGAGCATTTATCCTATCATCTTTTATAATCACTAAATTTAGAAATAGGGTATCAAAGAATGCAGCCATAATCAAAATGATTTTTATTAAATATCAATTAAAGGTCAGATACTATATATATTAGGCCCTATGATATAAATAAACTATTTCTTTCCTGGAATTTACAATTCATTGAGGAAAGAGATAGATAAGCAAATTTTTAAAATATATGTTTTTTAGTTGTCAAAGGACCTTTATTTGTTTATTTATTTGTTTGTTTATATGTGGTCTGAGAATCAAACCCAGTGCTCACACATGCCAAGCAAATGCTCTACCACTGAGCCACAACCCCAGCACTTAAGCAAATTTAATAACAATATGATGGGGCTGGAGATGTGGCTCAGGTGGTAGCGCACTTGCCTGGCATGCATGCAGCCCAGGTTCGATCCTCAGCACCACATACAAACAAAGATGTTGTGCCCTCACCGAAAACTAAAAAATAAATATTAAAAATTCTCTCTCTAAAAAAATTAATAACAATATGAGACATGAACTAATAAATGAAGGAAAAGCTCAAAGCAGGGCATTATTAAATCTCCTGTGGCTGAGGGCAGAGTTTTAAAATGTATGCACACACATATTTTAATAGAAGTTTATTAAACAAAAAAGCAAGGTACATTCCAGAATGGAGCAACCATTATTTAAAGACAAGAAGGGATGTAGTAGCATGGTATATCTAGAATCTACAACTCAAGAGGTACAGACAAGGTCAGATATACAATGCAAACTTGTCCCCTCTCCTGTTATGGCATAGTGCTGTGATCATAACCCTCTTACAGGCCAGGCACACATTCAGCTTTAGAACAATTTTCAACATAGTCTTTGAGCTAGTACTCCAATTAATCAGAGATGGATAAAAAAATAAAACTGATCTGCCATCTAGAATTAGATCATAATGTGTCTAGGGTGGCCTCACACCTCTGGAGATGGAATTCCTATCAGTCATGCTCTAGGGGTATGTATCAAAATTATTCAACCTGACCAGGAGCATACCTCTACAGCAGTGATTCTCAACCTCGGCAGTACATTAGCATCACTGGGAAGCTTTTAAAAACTCCAGTGCCCAGACTACATTCCAGACCATGAACCAGAATCTCTGATCATCATTTTTGTCTTTCCCAGAGTTGGGAACCACTGCTTTATATTTTCAGGCCACAGTCTAGCTCTACTAAATCAGAACGTGAATCAGGGCATATGTATTTTGGGGAAAAAAAAATCCCAAAACATCCTTGGGTGATTCTGACAAGTAGAATCCCAGTAAAGAATCACTGCAAAAAAAAAAAAAAAAAAAAAAAAAAAAGTAGTTAGGGAAGTGTTTTTGTTTCTTGGTTGTTTTTTTTTTTTTTTTTTTTTTTTAAGTCAATAACAAGAAACAACGTAACAGAGTCAGATTTTCTGTCTTAGAAAGACCTCTTAGATGGTCATGAAAAGATGGATTAGAAAGAAACTACAGAAGGCTATGAAACATCAGTCCAGAAATAAAGGCCTGCACTATCCAAAGAATGAGAATGCAACTCACAGAACAGGAGAAAATACTTGCAACCCAAATGTCTCAAAAGGGGCTCAGATCCAAAACAGACCAATAACTCCCAAAACTAAATAAACAACTATGAAATAATTTTAAAATGGGCAAAGGGACTTGAAGAGACATTTCTCTAAAGAAGATATACAAATGGTCTATAAACACATGAAAATATGGTCAACATCACTAATCATTAGAGAAAAACAAACGAAAACCACCATAAGACCCTCACCCATAAGACCTCACACCCATTACAATGGCTATTATCCAAAAAACTTAAAAAAAAAAAAAAAAAAAAAAAGCAAATGCTGGTGAAGATGTGGAGAATTGGAACCCTGTTATACTATTGGAAGTTACTATGAAAAAGAGTTTAGTGGTTCCTCAAAAAATTAAAAACAGAGGGCTGGGGTTGTGGCTCAGCAGTAGAGCACTCACCTAGTATGTGTGAGGCCCTGGGTTCAATCCTCAGCACCACATAAAAATAAATAAATAAAAGTATTGTGTCCAACTACAACTAAAAAATAAATATTAAAAAAATTAAAAATAGAATTAATATATGATCTAGCAATTCCATTTCTGCATATATATGTAAAAGAAGAATGTAGACCATAGCACTGAAAAGACCGCTGCACACCCACATTCACAGCAGCATGATCCACAACATCCAGGATCCACAATGTTGGAACAACCCAAGTATCTACTCACAGATGAACAGATCAACAAAATGTGGTATATACCTAAAATGAAATATTATTCAGCCTTAAAAAGGAAGGAGATCTGGCACATGCTACAACACAGATGAACCCTGAGGACATTAAGCTAAGTGAAATGAGGCCAGACACAAAAGACAAATACTTTGTCATTCCATTTATATAAGGTATCTACAGTCATCAAATCCATAGCAACAGCAAGTAAAATGGTGGTTGCCAGGGCTAGGGAGTGGGGTAATGGGAGATATTATTTAATGAGTACAATATTTCAGTGTTACAAGATAAAAATAGTTATATATCTGGATGGTAATGATGGTTGCACAAAAATATGAAATGTACTTAATGTCACTGAACACTTGAAATATTTAAAATGGTAAACATTTGTTTTGTATATTTTACCACAATTAAAAGAAAAAGAGAGATAAAGGCCTGAACCAAGTCAATTATGATGGGTTTAGAGAAAAATCTAGAATGCCTATATTTCTGGTTGGAAGATGATGGTGTCAGATGGAAAATATAGGGAAAAAGTTTGGGGGAAAGTGCAGATTTGGGCTTGTTGAATTTGAAGTGCCCATGGGATATCTGCCTAGTAAAATAGATGGCTCTGTCAATCTGGAAATATAAATGTGTGTGTTAAGAGCTCTGCTATCACTTAGAGTAAGTGAGAAGTGGGCCAAGGATGAAGCCCAGGAATGTTCAATATTTAAGGAGTAGAAAGGAGATGAAGTAGGAGAAAGAGAAAGGAAACTTAATAGAACTATTAACTCACAAGCCAGAGGAAGTAAGTATTCTAAGTATTTCAAAGAAGGACAATAATAATGTCAAAGATAACAGACATTAAATAAGGACTAACAAGCACTCAATGCATTTAGCAGATATAAAGTCAATGATGGGAGAAAGTAAGAATAGGAAAAGGGAGAACGAAATTGACCAAATTATGCTATGTATATATATGAGTAACCACAGTGAATTTCAGCTTTATGTAAATCTATAAAGCATCAATGAACATAATGATAAATAAATAGAAGGAAGACCAGAAGAGGAGAGGAAGGGGTACAGCAGAAGGGAGGAGAGGTAGGAAAGAGGAAGTACTGGGGATAGAAATGGAGCAAATTTTATTCATTCTTGTATGATTATGTCAAATGAACCCCACTATTATAACTACAATGCACCAATAAAAATATTTTTTAAGGGAGGGGGATAGTAGGGGATAGGAAAGGTAGCAGAATACAACAGTCACTAATATGCCATTATGTAAAAAGGTGAGTGTGTAACCAATGTGATTCTGCAATTTGTATTTGGGGTAAAAATGGGAGTTCAAAACCCAATTGAGTCAAATGTATGAAGGATGATATATCATGAGCTTTGTAATGTTTTGAACAACCAATAAAAAAGAAAAAAAAATTTTTTAAGAAGTCAATGGTAATGTTAGGGGGAATAATGAAGGGTGAAGGAAAGGCCAGGGCTCTCTCTCAGGGTGAAAAAGACATTGGAATGTTTTCAGAATGAGAAGAAAGAACCTGTAGCGAGGCAGGAGATAGAATCTAGAGGAGAGAAAAGGAACAATCAACTGAGGAAGTCAGGAGGGAATCTGATCAAAAGTAGCAGTCATGGATAAGACTCAGACTAGTTTGAATTTAGGATCCACTACATTCTAGCTGTATGGACTTAGACAAATAACACCCTCTGTTTATTTCCTCAACTATAAACGTGGATGATAATAATACCTCTGCCTCAATGGCTGCTGGAGGACTAAATAAGATATAGAGTCTGTAGCCCAGTGATTGCAGCACAATAAATGCTAATGTTGTTATGAGCATGGTGTATAGAAAAACACTTTTTCCAGAAAAAGTAAAGAAGATGATGATGGGAACAAATGATGACAGGTCTAAGGGCAGAATTCAAGAACACAAGAGATGCTCTCAGTTCTTTTAGGGAAGTAGAAATCAAGATAATGGACAGATAGAGAAAGGTTTGGGGTTGGGTAGATTTTTGAAAAAAGCCACTAATTAAAAGTAAATGAATCAGTGGCAAGTGATCCTAGAATTTCACTAGAGGATAAAATGAGAATTTGTGGGGGACCATCTGCTCAGCAGTGGAATTTCTCCCCAGAAGTGCCCTGTGTAAAGGAGATGAAGGATAAATGACCCACACCCTAACTCAGGGTTGAGATTTGTTACACTAATGGTAAAAAAACAGGCAGCTGTAGTGTTGAGGATATTGGACACCTGATAATTCATTTTATCTGCCTTGGGAATTCAGGGTCTAGGGAAGAGGATGAAAACCTGAAGGCAAAGAAGAGACAAAAGAAAAATGGAGGAATAAAAATATTTCAGCGCTCTATGAAGAAGGATAATACAAATTCTGGAGTCAACTGACTGGGTTCTCATCCCAGCCGGCTATTTACTAGCGATAGGACCATGGGCAAGGTTCTCAACCTCTATGTGCCTTAAGTTTCCTCATATGTAAAATGGACCTAATAATAACACCTACTTCCAAGGTGATTATAAGATTAGGTGAACACAGTAAGTCCCCCACCAAGTCTACATATTGCTGTCTGCTATCACTGTACTGAGAAAGAGTAAATACAAAATAACATGACAACTTTTTTTTTTTTTTTTTTGCTGAGGTGCTGGGGTTTGAGCTTCATGTGTGCTAGGTGCTATGGCTTGGATGTGAAGTGTCCCCAAAAGCTCAAGTGTGAGACAATGCAAGAAAGTTCAGAGAAGAAATGATTGGGTTACAAAAGCCAAACCCAATCAGTGAATTAATCACCCAATGGGATTAATTAAGTGATAACTGAAGGCAGGTGGGGTGTGGCTGGAGAAGGTGGGGCATTGGGGGTGTGGCTATAGGGTATATATTTTTTTATCTGGAGAGTAGAGATCTCTCTTTGCTTTCTGATCATCATGTGAGTCACTTCTGCCACACTCTTCTGCCCTATTGCTCTGCCTCACCTTAAGCCCAGAGGAATGGAGCCAGCTGTCTATGGACTGAGACCTCTGAAACTGTGAGCCCTTAAATAAACTTTTCCTCCTCTACTGTTGTTCTGATTGGGTCTTTTTAGTCACAGCAGCAAAACAGCTGACTAAAACACTAGGCAAGTGCTCTACCATTGAGTTACATCCTCAGATCCAAAATAAAATAAAGAAAAATATTATTTTGGAGACCTGGATACAAAAGAGAGATTTACCTGTTTTTGTGTTGGACCTTGTTTGGAAAAATAACCAAAGGAGAAGAGCCATGGGAACTAAAGGAAAAAGAAAAAACAAACCATCAGTGATATTTTTTAAAAACTCATGAAAAACACTTTTAAAGATTTAATTTCATAAAATTTTACTTACTTTTATGAGAAGATGTCTTCCAATGCCAAACTTCACAAAAAATAAAAAGAAAAGTCCTGCAAACATCAGCTTAATAACAGAGGTGATGCCTCCCATAGTTATATAAGCAGCATATTGAACCTAGTTTGAGAGCAAAATTAGAATGTTACCCTACATTTTAGACCAAGTACTGTAAGAATATTAGCTACTTTTCAAGTATTCTCCAGTCACAAATATGAACAAAGCAGTTTCCACTTTATCAGTGCATTAAGTTCTGAAAGCTTGTTCAGAAACCAGACACTGGGAACATTTTTTTTTTTTTCTTTCTCTGATGCTATAGATTGAGCCCCGTGCCTCATACATGCTGGGGGTTGGGTAGATTTTTGAAAAAAGCCACTAATGAAAATAAAAGAATCAGCAAGTGATGGTATAATTCTATTAGGGGGTAAAATGTGAAATAGTGGTGTAAAAGAATCAGTGGCAAGTGATCCTTACTCACCTACCACTAAGATATACCCCCAGTCCTCAGTGCCTATTTTTAAAAGAAATTGTTACAAATGGTAATTAGCATCCCCTACTTGAGCAAAAAAATCCACATATTTCATAATATATCTAGATTTAGCAATGAAACATTTCAGAATGGAAACTCCACTTTCAACTCCTATGAGAAAAATTTAACCTCCACTTTTTATCTTGAGATATAGTTTTCTCTTCAAGTCTCAGCATTGGGAACCATTACTTCCCTCACCAAAAGTACAAATTTTTTGAATAAACAAATTAAAAAGCAAGGTAAGGAAAGGAAGGAGGTCCTAGACACCTTCACAAGCCATTGTGGAATGTGATCTAGCAGCAGAAACACTGAGCAGGGACTGTTACATGTTTACGACACCAGAATTTTCTGTGAATTTGCTGCTGTTACGTTATGTTACGTAGTATTTAATAGGTTAGATTTGAATCATGGGCATGGTTATAATTACCCAGATAAAATGCAAAATGCTCTACCCTTGCAATTCTGTATAGTTCTAGAAGCTGAAACAATGCTTTAATTAGTGCTCTCTTCTTTCTTTATAAACATAAAAACCTTCATTGAATAGATAGGGAAAATACAACAAACACAGAATACTCTTATTAATAATTAAATCATATTTACTTACTGGTGATTCCTCTAAAACTTCATACAAGTAACGTTGAGTCCGCTTCACAACAGACATATCAGATCCCAAGAAAGGAATGGAATATGTGTTGAGTTCTCTACAATAAGAAACAGGCCACCTGCAAGGACAAACATGAATATTTTGCATTTCCTCCAACTACAGTGACCACAAATTCAGCGGGTAATTTTTTAAAAATATTTTTTAGTTGTTGATGGACCTTTATTTAATTATTTATTTGTATGCGGTGCTAAGAATTGAACCCAGTGCATCACACATGCTAGGCAAGCGCGCTACCACTGAGCCACAACCCCAGCCTCTCAGTGGGTAATTTTTTGAATAAATAAATTTAAAACTTTACTTGAGGCCTTAATAACAATAAAGATAGTAGGTGGGCCTTTAATTAAAATTTACTTCTGTAGTTTTCCCTTATTTTCTATACCTACACCCAAACAAGGAATAAGTGAAACTGTGTTGAATTTCTTCATACCACGTACAGGTAAGTGTGGTTTAACCTTTTAACCCCCTCCTCCATCTCTCTAGACATTGATTTAGAAAGCATTATTTTCAACAGTGCAACCCTAAACTCATATCTGGTAACATTCTTACACATAAGTGCATCTAAGTGCTAGGAGTAACATTGATTAATTTACATTCAGATCATCACACTTTAAGAAGATCTGACTGCATGAAACTTAACTGACATTTAATTTTGATATTGGTAGTGAGATGGCATCAGAAAATGCACTTTTAAAAGTACTATTACATGTAATAAATGTATTAATTAAGCATAGGATAATGTGTTAATTATATTTTATCTTTGAAAATAATCCTGAATTTAAATACAAAATAATCTCCAAGCTTTCCTTAGTAACACTCTTTATTAATAGCTAACCCCAAAACAATATACTTATACCAAATAAAGAATAGATTTTGAATTGACATACCTTTTTTTCAATTTTGTACCAATGAGTGGGACAGGTTTCAGATTTGATGCACTTCTTAGTTTTCTCAAATTACTCCGAGCTCCAAAACCATAAATTGCTGACTTCCAGGTACCATCATGAATACACAATCCCTAATAAAATATTTCAAGAGTTAAGTAAACATGTCTTAAGGGGTAATTACTGAAAGATAAAAAGCAAGTTACTTAAAACTGTTGCAAACAACATTTCATTTCTCTTTGTAAAAAACACAATTCCTTATTTGATAATCTTTAGTTGGATTTTCATGACCAGCTAAGCAGCAGTAACACTCATTAGCTTGACCATATTCAATATTTACGTAAGACCTTTCCTCTTTCTTCCTATCAGTATTCTTGCTCTTGGAAATAAGAAGTTTAGTTTTATTTTATCAGTTGTACTCAGCTAAATAACTATTCTTAAAAAAGTAGCCTCTCTAATCATATCCCTATCCTTTGCCGATTCCTCCAAATTTCAAGATACATTCACATGTACATTTATGCAACGTATGTAACATACTGTCCATCTGTCCATCCTGTTATACCCAGTTCTCCTTCCTCCATCACCTCTTATTTCAGCCCAAAACTATATACCTGTCTTCCCACTGAAGTCTTTTTAAAATAAGCTTCTTAAAAATTTTAAAGTTCACTAATGTGATTTATATTTTAAGAGATTTCCTCAATTCTTTGGTTTATTTTTGATCTAAAATCCTGTAGTTACTTGATCTTACCTTGTTACCTCTTTCCTGACACTCTTAGTTCTTAGTGCCCTTCACTCTTCCAATATAACTATGCTTTCCTTAACCCCTCCCCCTGACTGCAATGAGAAATGAGTGGAAGAAAAGAGAGTACAAGAGAAGATTTATCTTCTAAATGTATTGTCAAAGTGCTGGCCTTTCTTCTAGATTAATTCTTTTATTTATTCTTTTTTTAGTACCAGGGATTGAACTCAGGGGCACTCAACCACTGAGCCACATCCCCAGCCCTACTGTTTTGGATTTCATGAAGAGACAGGGTCTCACTGAGTTGGCTTAACATCTTGCTTTTGCTGAGGCCGGCTTTGAACTCGCGATCCTCTTGCCTCAACCTCCCGAGCCACTGGGATTACAGGCGTGTGCCATCGTACCAGCTATTCAATCTTAATTACAGAGAAAGTTTCTTAGCTTTGATGACACTGAAAAAGCAGAGATACCAAGTCTAATTTCCATTTTGGTACAGATTGAATTCTTCTGTTTTATTAAAAGTATCATAGAACTAAAAGTCTTAAAGGTTAGATTTGCTATACTACTTAATCTAGGGCTGATCAATTTGAACTATTTACAAATATGAAGATTTCCAAACACTAGGAGAAAACATTTTTTAAAAATCTAAAAGTATTTTGTACAAATCAGACATGAAAAAGCAAAAATTTTTAAAAAGGTAAAAATTAAATTCAATTAAAAATTTAAACTTTATTTCATTGAAAAAATATATAGAAAAAGTGCATACTATATAAATTTACAAGTAAATGAAACTATGAAGCCAACATACACATAACCATCCAGGTCATGAACAACACAGTAAAGCCAGCATCCAAGAAGACCCTTTTTCTGTTGTCTAACTAATCAAGAAAAATTCCTTTCTTTAGAATTTATTTTTGGTACCAGGGATTGAACTCAGGGGCACTCGACCACTAAGCCACACCCCCAGCCCTATTTTATTTATATTTTATTTATATTTTATTTATATTTTTGTATTTTATTTCACTGAGTCTCACTGAGTTGCTAAGTGCCTAGCTTTTGCTGAGGCTGCCTTTGAACTTGCGATCCTTCTGCTTCAGCTTCCCCAGCTGCTGGGATTACACGTGTGTGCACCCAGCTCTTTCTTTAGAATTTTACCACCTAAGTAATCATCTCTAAATAGTACAATTAGTTTTGCCAGTTTTAAATTTTACAGAAATGGAATCATGCAAAATATATTAGAGTTGGCTTCCTATGTTCAAAATCGTGATGTCAGGATTCTTCATGTGTTGCAGGTAACTCCTATTCCACAGCTGGCTTTTTCACTTTCTTTCTTTTTTATTTATTTATCTATGCATATATTTTTATTGGTGTCTTATAACTATGCATAATAGTGGCATTCATTGTTACAGATTCACACATGTACACTGATCTCAAGAACTTTTTCTTTAATTTAGGGATTTAATTTTTTATGTTTTAATTAGTTATACATGATAGTAGAATGCATTCATGTCTTTGATATATCATACATAGATGGGATATAATTTCTCACTTTTCTGAGTGTACATGTTGCAGAATCATATTGGTCATGTCGTCACATATATACATAAAGTAATAATGTCTGTTTCATTCTACTATCTTTCCTATCCCCACATCACTTCCCTCTACTAATCTAAGACACTATTCTTCCCTAGTGTCCCCTGCCTTATTATGAATTAGCATCCATATATTAGAGAAAACATTTGGTCTTTGGTTTTGTGGGATTGGCTTATTTCACTTAGCATGATATTCTCCAACTCCAACCATTTACTGGCAGATGCCATAATTTCACTTTTCTTTAAAACTGAGTAATATTCCACTGAGTATATATACCACATTTTCTTTATCCATTCATGTATTGAGGGACACCTAGGTTGGTTCCATAGTTTAGCTATTGTGAATTGAGCTGCTATAAACACTGACATGGCTGTATTACTGGGGTGTAGTATGCCGATTTTAAGTCTTTTAGATATAAATCAAGGAGTGGGATAGCTGGGTCAAATGGTGGTTCCATCCCAGTTTTCTGAGGAATCTCCACACTGCTTTCCATAGTGATTACACCAATTTACAGTCCCACCAGCAATGTATGAGTGTACCTTTTCCCCCACATCCTTACCAATATTTATTGCTGCCTGTATTCTTGATGATTGCCATTCTGACAGGAGTGAAATGAAATCAGAGTAGTTTTGATTTGCATTTCTCTAATTGCTAGAGACATTGAACACTTTTTCATGTATATGTTGATCAACTGTATTTCTTTTTGTTCAGTTTCTTAGCCCATTTATTGATTAGGTTATTTGTTTGTTTTGTTTTGTTTTTTGGTGTTAAGTTGTTTGAGTTCCTTATGTATCCTAGAAATTAATGCTTTAACAGAGGTGCATGTGATAAAGATTTTCTCTCAATTTGTAGGCTTTCTCCTCACATTATTGATTGTTTCCTTTGCTGAGAAGAAGCTTCTTAATTTGAATCCATCACATTTATTGATTCTTGATTTTAGGAGTCTTATTAAGGAAGTCAGATCCTATGCCAACGTGGTGAAGATTTGGGCCTATTTTTTCTTCTATTAGCTGTAGAGTCTCTATTCTAGTTTCTAAGTCTTTGATCCACTTTGAGTTGATTTTTGTGCAGGGTGAGAGATAGAGGTTTAATTTCATTTTGCTACATATGAATTTCCAGTTTTGCCAGCACCATTTATTGAATAGACTATCTTTTCTCCAGCGAATGTTTTTGGCACCCTTGTCTAGTATGAAAACTGTATTTATGTGGGTTTGTCTCTGTGTCCTCTATTCTGTACCATTGGTCTACAGACTATTTTGATGCCAGTACTATACCGTTTTTATTACTGTAGCTCTGTAGTATAGGTTAAGGTCTGGTATTGTGATGCCTCCTACTTTACTTTTCTTGCTAAGGATTGCTTTCCTTTTCACTTTGTTAATGGTGCTTTTTTTAAAATTAACATTGCTAATTTTAAATCTATATAAATTTATCACTTTTTCTTATATTTTATGTCTCTGTGTCTCTTTTAAGATGTCATTCCTGGTGTGAGGCCATGAAATAGGTCATAGTCTAAAAGCTTTATTGTTGACTTGTACATTTAGGTCCATCACTCAAACCAATTTAACTTTTTCTTTTCCCAAAGAGATACTGAATTGTCCCATCATTTTTTTCTTTTTTTAAGGACTAGGGACAGAATTCAGGAGCACTCTATAATTGGGCTACTTTCCTAGCCCTCCCCCCACCTTTTTTTTTTTTTTTTTTAATTTTGAAGCAGGGTCTCACCAAGTTGTGTAGGATGGCCCTGAGCTTGCAACCTTCCTGCCTCCACCTCCCAAATAGATGGGATTCCAAGTGTGTACCACCACGTGGGGCTAAAAATTTCAATCTCTAGCTATAACTGGCATACAGGAAAATAATTGATTTTTATGTTAGTTTCATATCCAGAAACAATAAACTGAAGTAGAAATCAATGAAACCAAAAAGTTGGCTCTTTGAAGAGATCAATAAATTTGACAAATTTTAGAAAGAATGACTACACACACACACACACACACACACACACACACATACATACACATACAGAGGGAGAGAGAGAGAGAAAGAGAGAGGGGGGATGGGTACTGACACTCAAACTACTAAAATCAGAAATGAAAGGGACATTGACTTTATAAAAATGAATAGAAAGTACTAGGGAGTTCAATAAATCAATAAGTGCAATAAATCATTTTATGCCAACAAATTAGATAACCCAGATAAAATGGAAAAATTCCCAAAAAGATACTATTATAGGTTACATTACAACCCTCTCCCAAATTAAGACTTCATATATGAAGTTATTACTCCTAATACCTAAAAGTATGACTTTATTTGAAAATTAGTTTTTCCAGTAATTTTAAGACTCTTTTATTAATTCAAATATTACCTGTATATCCTTTTTAATTTTCTACATTCACAATTATGTCATCTGCAGAAAATAGTATTTTTCTTCCCTTCTAGTCTATATACAATTAATTTCTGTTTTCCTACCTTACTGCTCTGGCTAGGATCTGGCTGGATAGTGGGCATCAATATTTTATTCCTGATCTCAAAGCAAAGTTTTCAATGTTAAACACTGGGTTTCATATTTGTTATTGCTTTTTAAAAAAATATTCCATTCTACTCTTAGTTTTGCTCTGTTTTAATCATGAATGGATACTATATTTTACTAAATACTTTTTCTCTTTTGAGATGATCTTGTGATTTCCCCCCTTTTGCTTGTTAATGAGGTGAATTAGAGAGATTAGATAATGTTAAACTTTGCATTCCTGCTCTAAAACCAAATTGGTCAAAATGTATTACTCTTTTTACATATTACTGGTTTTAATTCACTAATATTTTGGTAAAGGTTTACTTCTAAGTTCCTATAAGATGGATTAACTTTTTTTACATTGCAGAATTGCTCTTATAGGGTTTTGGAACCAAGATTACACTATTCTGGTCCACTCGATTCATTCAACACACTTATTGAGCTGCTATTATGTGTTCAGCACTGTTCTAAGTGCTTGATGAATTAAACAGATTTATCCTTCTGTAGTGTTCACATTCTAGAGAGAATGGTGGAATTCAGGGGAGGAGAAGTACTATAGGAAAGGAGAAAAAGGAGAGCAGATAAAAAAAAAGCTGGGAATGTAGGTAGGATAAGCTCTGAACATTCATTAATGGAATGACATTTGAGATAAGATTAAGAAGGAGAGAGTCATGCAAATATCTTGGAGAACCTTCTGCAGGCAAAGGAAACAGCTGATACAAAGCCCTAAGGCAGAAGTATGCTAGTGTGTTCAAGAGCAGCACAGAAGTCAGCGTAACTGGAAAAGAATGAATAAGGGCAAACTGGAAGAGAAGGCTAGAGAGGCCACTAGAGCCAAATCCCTTCTAACTATGCACATTAAGGTAAGGATTTTGGCTTTCCTTCTGAATGTAACAAGGAGTCACTAAAGAATTCGAAGGAGTAACATGGTCTGGGTTATATTTAAAATATAAGGGACTCTATGTAGCCAACTGGGGAGGAGAATGGAGAATCATTTGATCCCAAAAGCTGTGGGCCAGCCTGGGCAACATAAAGAGACCCTATTTTAAAAAAAGGATCACTGTGGCTGTTGCGTAGAGAAGAGACTGTAGGGGAACAGGCAATACCAAGAATAGGGTGGTAGTAAGAGAAGGGGTTAAAAAAAAAAAAAGATTTTCACATATTTCAGGGTAAATTCAATGGACTTCCTGACAGACTGGATGTGGGTTTCAGAGAAAGCAGTTAGCAAACACTCCACCATTTGGCATTAACAGTTACAAATAAGCTGTGGGTTAAAGCACATATGGAAAGGGAAAACAGAAGTTCCATTGTGGACAAATACACTTTGAGATATCTATCCAATGTCCAAACAGAGATGTCAGTTAGGCAACTGGACATTATCTCTTAAGTTAAGAAAAGGTCTGAGTTTTCTTGTGATCTCATTATTGATTTCTAGTATAACTGCATTACAGACTAAAATACTAGAGCATTTTAGTAAAGGGCTGTAAATATTTTAGGTTTTGTAGGTCACATATGATTTCTGGTGCATATTCTTCTTTTTTTTTTGTGACATCTCTTTGAAAATGTAAAAATAATTCTTAGTTTTCAGCCACGTAAAAACAGGGATGGGTTCTAGTATAACTTTAGACTAAACTATCCAGTATGGTGGCCACCATATGGCATATATGGAATATGTCTATCACTGTGGGAAGATCTAGTGGGCAGCACTACCCTACAATATATAATTTCAATCCTCTGCAATTCTTTTTTTAAATATTTATTTTTTTAGTTGTAACTGGACACAATATCTTTATTATACTTATTTTATTTTTATGTGGTGCTGAGGATCGAACCTCGCACGTGCTAGATGAGCAATCTACTGCTGAGCCACAATCCCAGCCCCTCAATTCTCTACAATTCTTTGAGTCGTCCTCTATGTCCTAGTTATAGCCTATGATTAACAATTTTCTTATGTAAAAATAGGGGTAAAATGTTGGATAAGGGATGGTAGGAGAATAATAGTCTGTCTAATGCCAAAGGACTAAACAGAATCAAGGAAAAATATCTCTGTTCCATCTTTGTGATCTGTATTTTACTTTGAGGGAAATGAGAAAGGGAAACTGCCATGATATATATGCTGCAACTATTCTGTCTTCATTTAATTCCTTATATTAATAATAACAAAATATTTATTGAGTAATTACTAAGTGCAGAGCAGGTTTTAATTGGTATTCATTGAATAATTTAATCTTCATAGTACCATATGAAGTAAACACTCATTATCTTTTTTTTAATATTTATTTTTTAGTTGTAGTTGGACACAATACCTTTATTTTATTTATTTTTATGTGGTGTTGAGGATGGAACCCAGGGCCCCACAAAAGCGAGGTGAGTGCTCTACTGCTGAGCCACACCTCAGCCCCCTAATTATATTTTATATATGAACAAAATGAGGCACATTAGAATAAATAAACTGCTCAACACATCACTGATAAGTGGCAGAGCCAGAATTTAAACTCAGGGAATCCAGCTCCAAAACCTGTACTCTTAACATTTTTTTTTTAAGAGAGAGAGAGAGAGAGAGAATTTTAATATTTATTTTTTAGTTATTGGAGGACACAACATCTTTGTTTTGTATGTGGTGCTGAGGATCGAACCCGGGCCGCACGCATGCCAGGCGAGCACGCTACCGCTTGAGCCACATCCCCAGTCCCACTCTTAACATTTTGATGAAAAGATTCTTGATTCTGTAAGAACCAACCACTCAAAAGTTCTTTTTTTGCTTCTAGTAAAGGAAAGAGACCATCATTAGATCTACCTGGTTTTTCTAATGACATCTCCTGATGCTCTTTCAAAGAAGGCCTCTATCTAGCTCTACCAATTTTCTCACCATTTCCCTGTAATAACCATCTGCTTTTTGTCAGTCCTGCACTAACTTCCTACAGCCTCTTGTCCCACCTTCTGTTTTTACAACTCTCTTTCCTCTTTGGAACCTGTTTAGTGCTGTTTAAATGGGGTTGACCCTATCATACCATCTTCAGGTGATCTAGACCTGGGCAATCCATTACTCCATGACCCAGGTTCCACTGATTTATTGGCTCAAGAATGGCCAAATGGGCTGGGGATGTGGCTCAAGCGGTAGCGCGCTCGCCTGGCATGCGTGCGGCCCGGGTTCGATCCTCAGCACCACATACAAACAAAGATGTTATGTCCGCCAAATACTAAAAAATAAATATTGAAATTCTCCCTCTCTCTCTAAAAAATAAAAAAAAAAAAAGAAAAAAAAAAAAAAGAATGGCCAAATGGCCCAGTACTTAGTAAGTTTCTCTATCATTTGATATGTAAACTCTGGTAGCTCTTCCTGGGAAACCATGAACCAACATGTACCTTCCATGCCTGCTTGAAAGTCTCTGGGTTACACATCCACTGTTTTACATATTGCCATACTAGTGTATGTTGTATTCTGCTGTGTAACCGATGTGATTATGCAATCTGTATATGGGATAAAAATGGGAGTTCATAACCCACTTGAATCAAATGTGTGAAATATGATGTCAAGAACTATCTAATGTTTTGAACAACCAATAATAAAAATTAAAAAGAAAGTCTCTGGGGCCGGGGATGCTGGGGGGAGCCAGAAAGAAAGAAAAAAAAAAAGAGGAAGAGAAAAAGAGTTTGGACAATATCCTTAAACACTGAGACCCAGTGA
This sequence comes from Callospermophilus lateralis, assembly GCF_048772815.1. Classification (NCBI taxonomy): domain Eukaryota; kingdom Metazoa; phylum Chordata; class Mammalia; order Rodentia; family Sciuridae; genus Callospermophilus; species Callospermophilus lateralis. Next base: position 57,216,730 of record NC_135317.1, on the reverse strand, counting down.
GATATTTGCAGACATTTGGTCATACAAATCAATAAATGGCTTTTTGTTTTGTTGGGTTTTTAAAGCCCTTCTCATTCTTGTTTCTGGGCCTTTGTTCAGACTGCTGCCTCTGACCTTCCAAAAGCTATTCACTTTTCAAGGCTAATGTCAGTAAGGCCTCTATGAGGCATTCCCAAATTACTCAGGCCCACTCTCACTTCCTTTTATTCTTATATTCTAGCAGATAAACACAAACATAAGCATATTTTCTAAAGCTCTTTGTTTTCATTTAATCTTTGTTTCTAAAGCTAATGGTTTTAACCACAATTCAGATGAACAGAATCATCACTCTTACCTAAACATGCTTCAGGTCATTCCATCTTTGTGCCTTTGTCTTATTACAAGTTAGTACCCCTTATCCCACATGCTTGGGACTAGAGATGTTTCAAGTTTTTTCTTCTTCATTTATTTACTCATTTACATAGCATTCCATATTCAAAATCTGAAGCGCTCTGAAATCCAAACTTTTTGAGTATCATGTTCATGATCAAAAGTTTCAGATTTTGGGGGCTAGGATTGTGACTCAGCGGTAGAGCGTTCACCTAGCACGGGCGGGACCCGGGTTCCAATCCTCAGCACCACATAAAAATAAAGGCATTGTGTTGAAAAAAAAAAAAAAAGTTTCAGATTTTGAAGCACTTTGGATTTCAAATTTTCAGATTAGGGATGCTCAACATACATTTCCCTCTTCTTCACATCTCCATAGCACCAGCCCCTGAAATTCAGTCCAAAACCCCCATAACCCAGCTTCTCCAGAAAGTTCTTGATCTCTGGTCCCTAACCAGACGAACTTTATATTCTCAGAAACCTACTGAATTTCACCACATCACTTCAATAACACTTTTTATCTCCTCCCAAACTAAATTATAACCTATGCAGGGCTTGCATCTTATTCATCTATGTCATTTTTACCTTGCCTTTCTATATATATTTGTACTACTACACAGTATTTATTAAATAAATATATTTTAAAAAGAATAAATACTTATGAAGCCTAACCTAGAATTAAGTTAGGTGCTACTGGCAATAAAAATACTGTCATAAACTATAATCCTTTCCCAGAAATGTAACTATCTTCTGTTCCCAAATAGATTATAAATTTTGTAGGACTAGATTTACCTCAAATTTCTTTTTTTTTTAAACTTTTTTTTTAGTTGTAGTTGGACACAATGTCTTTATTTTATTTATTTTTATGTGGTGCTTAGGATTGAACCCAGCACCTCGAATGTGCTAGGCGAGCCCTTTATGCTTTACCACTGAGCCCCAGCCCCAGTCCCTCAAATGTCTTTTATGGTCACAATAGTATCTAATAAAAATACACTAACTTGCACTAAGGTAATAGTTGTCTTGATCAACAGCAATAAATGAAAAATGCTTTAATGTTGGACTCATTCTAATAAATTGTACAGGTGTTTTAAAAATAAACATATTTTAGCCAGGCACAATGGTGCATGCCTGTGATTCCAGCAGCTCAGGAAGCTGAGGAAGCCTCAGCAACTTAGTGAGGTGCTAAGCAACTCAGTGAGACCCTGTCTCTAAATAAAATATAGAAAGGGCTGGAGATATGGCTCAGTGGTTTAGTGCCCCTGGGTTCAATTCCTGGTACCAAATAAATAAATAAAATATATATTTTAAGTCAAAATAATTTAGTCTTTACTATTTAAAGTTAAACATAGTGACACAGAGTAAATATTACAAGTATATATAATATTTAATTAATCTAAATTTTTTTTTAAAGAGACATACATCATTCATTTCCAAAATGTTTCTGATTTATTGGCTCAAGAATGGCCAAATGGCCCAGTACTTAGTAAGTTTCTCTATTAACTTAAAAAAAAAACACTTGAAAAACAGAAAAACTAACCTCAGGTCCTGAATGTATAGTAAGGAAACTTTCCACAGCAGTCAAAGTACCTAAAATAATAGGAAAATGGTGAAACTAAAGTCAAACAAAATCTAAATTATTCTGCAAGGATAAGTAATAAACTATTCACACTTAAGGACCAACTAAGCCTACAGTTTATATAATCAGAAAAATCTATACAGATATCAGTTTTGTGATGTTATTATACACATAATTAAGAAGCAGTTACTACAGGGTAAACTGTCAGAAAGGGTTATTTACCATAAAGCTAACTGCTAGTACTGACAAAATCTTTTCTAATATTTACAGTGACAATGCTAAGAAACTTCCCTGATAAGCAACAACTTAACTCACTCATTCTGAAAGGCTCATCACACAGTTCTCAAACTCAGATCTATCAAAATTACTTTGTATTCAAATATAATAGCTTTCAAGGGCTTATTAGTAGTGGTTTATAACAAATGTTTAGAAAAACTAATAAAACACTCTTTATGATGGCTTATAAAATATTTAAAACAAGGTTGTTAAAATAAAATATATATACAATAAATATAAAATAAAAACTAAAAACCAAAGCCAAAAAAGGGAAGAAATCAATTGTATTAATGATGAAGATAATACGTAAGTATAGTGTTTAAGTATTTAATATTTGAGTTTCTTGAGTTTAATGTAAAACCAAAACAAAACAAAATGGGATAGCTAACTCCCAGAATTTGACAAAATAAAAAATATCGATTCCTTAAGAAATAGTTCCTGGTTTTAATTCCAAGAGAAAACTTTTTAATTTGGGCCTTTCAAAGTGGACACTGAACAAGGTAACAAATATGTTATCAACAAAGATGTTTAAGATGTTACAGCAGAACAGAACTATGGCCATATAAATATTTCAGCATGATCACTGGCAAAAATCCAGAAGAGATCATAAAAGTATAACTCACTGAAGATGTTTCTGAGGGTTGCTAACAGAAAGTTGCAAGGTATTTGGCTCTGTGATCTAACCCTAGCCCCAGAAAGAACACAAACCACCTGTGGCATGTGTAATAAAATGGGCACCACCCTATCAAAAATCAGCAAAGGTACTTGTGAAAATGCTTACTTCTAGGTTTTAGAATCTATTTCTCCCTTAACAAGAAAAAAACACCTATTCATAATAAAAACTATTATATAATTAAGAATGACTTCAATAACAAATACATAAGATTATCATGAAGAAAATTTCTATTTTTTTTTCTTTTTTTTTTTTTTTTGCAGTGCTAGGATCGAACCCAAAGACTCATGCATGCTAAGCAACATTCCCAACACTGCTATTTCTTTCTGATGTTTATTATGTAAAAAAAAGTATTCTATTCCTAAATTCCTAAAAATCCAAAATCAAAAAAGGCATATATTTTCAAAATTCCAAATCATACACTGAAATGGGCTTTTCTCCTCTGATCTTCTAATTCGATGGCTGTAGCTTCCTTAATGTCCTGACCTTGCCTTATCATTCTTTTAAAATGACCACATAGGTGCAGGCATGTTGGTGCATGCCTGTAATCCCAGTGGTTTGGGAGGCTGAAGCAGTAAGGTCACAAGTTCAAAGGCAGCCTCAGCAAAAGTGAAGTGCTAAGCAACTCAATGAGACCCTGTGTCTAAATAAAAATACAAAAATGGGGCTGAGGATGTGGCTCAGTGGTTGAGTGCTCCTGAGTTCAATCCCTGATAAAAACCCACTGGGTATTCATTAAAATTTTATATAGCATTTTCTTTTTGCTTCTAATTTCACAAGCAAGATTGATTTTTAACTTTTCTTGTGTGTGCTATCTCTGTTGGCTTTGGTTTCTTGTTAACTTTTTAATATAAACAGAAACATTTTCCATCTATTTTAAATCCTACAACAGTCTATACAGCTCTAAAATTATTGGTTTCAGGTCATTTTCTAAATGGACACCTGTTGGGGACTGCACACACACACTTTTAAGTCCTGAGTAAAGAGGTACTGGACTGGTATCGCACCCTGCAATGCAACTGGACTTTACCTCTGCTGGGATAAGAAAGTTGCAGCTCTGGGAGTGGGTGTCACTTGATGGGGTTGAATTACACCCACCTGTTTGTTGTAATTCTACCTTTCTGCCATTTTTTTGGATAGGATGTTCCATGGATTAGCTCCCCCCATTAATAAAACCTGGGTTCGAGGTGCTCCCTCTCTTTCTTGCCTGCCTTGCCTCCTTGATGGGAGCTGGGTCAGAGAGGCCATTGCAGAACCCAAAGAAAAAGGTGTTTCTCTGTCTTTGTGTCATTATTTTGTGCCTACCCACTTCTCTTGGAGTGACACCCTGACCTGTGTAGTCGTGTGTCACGGCAGACACCTTTAAAATACGCATGACATTACTATAACATTGACAATTTTTTCTCGTCTTAAATAATTGTCAACAGTTTATAACAGGATTTAAAAGATACCAAACTCTATGTTTAATGTTTTAGCTTTGATAGTTAAAACTTCAAAACTTTTTTCAATGCTGGGAATTAAACCCAGGGTCTTAACTGCATTAGTCAAGCACTCTACCACTTTATCACTCCACACCACCAGCCTCAAATCTTTTAATTATAATGCATGTGTAAATTGTATTAATTCATACACAGGCAAGACCGAATTTACAATAATTACCAAAAAATTTTAACAGAGATTTTACATTTTAGTTACCTAAAAACTAAATTGAGACATTGGACAATTCCTCATTTTTGAACACTTAAATTACTACCATGCCCTCAATAATAGTGTCAAAGTATTTTATTAAAAGTGTGACTATATTAAAAACAAAGCATGTGTTTTAATATTGCCCATTTATAGCTATGTTTCTTTTCCCAAGTAGATTTTAGTTTATCATAATTATAAACATGAAGCTCTTCTGTTGTTAAATTCAAGTACTGCTTATTGATCAATAATTACCGTTCATTTGATTTCTGGTATATATTACTCCCAGATCTGCTGGAATGGAGTCAAAGCCACTGCTTCCAATGATATAAACCCCTTTTTCAGCAGCTTTCTCATGATACTTCAAATACATTAGTTCCAGAAACTAAAAAATTCAGGACAAGAATTTGAATCAGTTTATAGAAACAATCAGATAAATATTAAATGATTTATCTTTAAACACAAAGAAATTATATTGAAAAACGCTAACCATATATGGGGCTCAGTAGCAACACATTAAAAGTTCATACTTAATTCAGATTTTCTTAGTTATTACCTAATATCTTTTTTCCATTCCAAGGTCCCATCCTGGATGCCACATTACATTTAGTTGTCATGCCTCCTTGGGCTCCTATTGGTTATGACAGTTTCTCAACCCTTCCCTTGTTTTTTATGTCATTAATTATATTTTAATTTTATTTTTAATAGACATAATTATTAGACATATTAATGGGTTTCAGTGTGACATATCGACACATTAATACAAGAAACAATGATAAAGTCAGGATTAATAGCATAAATTGCCTCAAACAATGAATACTAGTTAGATATTTTGCTGAATGGCTTTCTAAGGGAATTTACCTCTTGCTTTTCTTACAATTATATAGGGGTTACAGGTTTTGGAGGAAGACCACAGGGGCAAGATGTAATTCTCATGATGTATCAAGGCTACATCTTATCCACATGATTTACTAGTGTTGATACTGACCTCTAATACCTAGCTAAGGTGGTGTTTGCTAGCTTTCTCCACTGTAAAATTATTTACTTGTCCTGAGGGCATAGTAGCTATATAAATCATTTAGAATTCTTCTATCTCTTCTCATCACTCTGCCCATTTTTAAACTGGGTTCTTTGTAAACCCATTATTGACTTGTAAAAGTTCTCTATATATTCTGAACCTTTATTATGTTTTTTTAGTTTGTCTGTTTTGCAGTGCTGGGGTTTAAATTTAAAGCAAGATCTCACAAATGGCTAGACAAGCATTCTATGACTGAATGCCCCCCAGACCTATTAAGTTTTGATACTACTTTTATGGTAGCTTATAAGACAACAGAAGTTTTTCACTATTTTCTATGCTCTGGGTTATGTTAAATAATACAGGAATTGTTTTTTTTTTGTTGTTGTTGTTTTGTTATTTAATTCATGTTTATTTAATTCTTTCTGAATCAATTTTATACTTTCCTAGTATTTTCTAATATATATTACCAATTGATAATCTCTAAGTATAGATTGTGTTGGCATATTAATGACAATAATCAGTAGAGACTACAGAACATGTGAAGTTACCATTTTAAAGATGGTAGTGCAGCTTAGTGCCAGTTAACACTTGGCTTCTTGCAGTTAAGTAAATCTTAAGTCCTAGTTCATCAGAGTTGTGTGACTCTGAGCAAGTTATTTAACCTCTCAAACTTTAACTTCTTTATCTATAAAAGAGAGATGAAGATGATAACTACTTTACAGGTAAATTTTGAAAAATATACCTAACATTTTTAGCATAGGGTTGGGTGTATGGCAAGTATTTAATAAATGTGAATCTTTATTTATTCATTTGGTACTCAGGATTGAAACAAGGGCCTCTTGCATGGTAATCATATGTTCTACCACTAACCTACAGTTCTAGCCCCCCATTTATAATTTTTAGGTTGAGGGGATTTTACATTTATTTTTCTATAACATTGTAAAGGTACTTGATTTTAAAAAGGGATTGCTAATGAAGAAGTTTAAAAAGTAAGATTCTGAGAATCACATATAGAACACTATTTTAATTAACTCAGCTTACAGCATTATCTATTAAAAAAAAAAGTCAGCACATCCTATATACAAATAAAATAACTGAGGTGGTCAGGGAGAAGAAAAAATTCAAGAAAACTAAAGCTAAGACCTTACCATTAGTGATCTCCTTTAAGCTATCAATGGAATACTGTCTCTAAATACTAGAAAGGAATCAATGATTTCAAAATACAACCACAAAATTGCACTAAATATTCTCTACTGCATTAAACAGGAAATCACAAGTGTTTAATTCTGCTTTTTTCTTTTTATTTTACATACCTCAGGTTCTCCACAGATGTCAATACAGCTAGTTCCATTTTCAACACATGCTTTTACTACAGGTTCTCCATAAAATCGATACTGGGGAAATAAAGAAAAACAACAGGTTACTCTTACTTGGCAAGCTTTCACTGAAGCAAAGGACATTTAATTTTAAAAGTACAATCTTGGTTATCCCCAAATCAAATGTGAATAAAAGAGCCTAAAATAAATCGAGAAAATAAGACAATTGTATTATACCACCACTGTTGGTATAAATAAATACAGGCATGATGAATTACACAGGAATGTATGCTTACCCCTAACTGAAGTTTTAACTTCTCTTCTTTTAGAGAGGAAGTAATTTACTTGAGTTGAATCCTAAAGAATAAAGATTTACCAGAAAAAGAAAACCCCAAATAAAGGAAAATGTAAAGTTATAACTAAGGGAAGCTATTCTTTGTAACTGAAGTGCACGGTGGTTATGTAGGAAGTGGCGCTTGCCTTTATAATCCCAGAGACTCAGGAAACTGAGGCAGGAGGATCTCAAGTTTCAGGCCAGCCTCAGCAATTTAGCAAGACCTGTCTCAAAATTAAGAAATAAAATAAAAAGGGCTAAGAATATATCTCAGTGGCATAGAATCCCTGGGCTCGATCCCAAGTACCCCCCGCCCCCCCCCCCACAAATCTCACTAGCTCTCTAGTGTCTGTATTATATAGTTTAAGTCCAAACTTCTCAACATTTTGTAAAGATCTCATCATGTAACACCACAGCCCCTTAATTCCCATGTTCCAGCAATCCTAAACTCTTTGTAATTCCCTACATGCTGGTGCTTCAAACCTAGTGTTTACTTCTGCTACTTACAACATTTTCCCTCTGCTAAACACCTGCCTGACTCCCAACTCCTCCAGGCTTGACCTTAAGGACTCATCACTTCTTAAGTCTCAACTAGTAAGTCACAGTCTTCCAGCTAGTCAGTTCTCTACAAGTACTGGAAAGCTGCAGTGAAGCATTAATGAGCTTTTTAAAAATAGCAGAAGTTCCTTACAGAAAGAGTAAGTATTTTCCTATTTGCTACAATCCATCCATTCCTTCCATTGTATTTTGTTATACCTTGCCAACTTCTCCACCAGTTAATCTGAGGCTGAGACTTCCCATGATCTTATCCTTATCTTATTATATTGTTATATTTTGCTTTATTTAGTGCCTTGTGTTTGTATGGAGCAAGTGGAGAAAGAATAACAATCCTTGATCTCAGCTGACATTTCTTACTGTGAAGCCAATGAGCTTACAATAATCCAGTGTTCCATGTTCTAACCCAGTAGTTCTGCAGGAGGTATACAAAATGATCTACTGAGTATGAAGGTAAATATAAGAACTTTAATTCATGCTACTTTCTTATAAGAAACAGAAAGAAAAAGTAAAGTTTTATTAATAGTTAATATATGAGGGCTGGTGTTGTGGCTCAGTGGTAGTACACTTGCCTGGCATGTGTGAGGCAACTGGGATCAAGTCTCAGCACCACATAAAAATAAATAAAATAAAGGTCTATCAACAACTAAAAAAAATATTTTAAAAAAATAGTTAATATATGGACTGAGGGAATAGCACATGTTAAGTGGTCAAGTGTCGAATATAGGATGCAACAGGTATCATGAGAAGCCTGGAGAGTTCTACAACACACAGGGGGCCACAACAGCACCCTCATTCATTCATTCATTCATTCATTCATTTTTAGCATATTGCAACCTACTGTGTGTTTACTCACAACCTGCAGAGAAGAGTTTCTAAGATTTGAGCTCTAAGACCTCAGGCATTTAGAGGGAGAAGGATAAAAAGGTCCAAAAGAGAAGACAGATAAAGCTGGTGGACAGAAGGAAAACTAAAAGAAGATGAGAACTCATAAACCCAAGTAAAGAAAGGAAGAAATGATCAACTGGCTCATGCCAAGAGGTTTAAGATGAAGACTGGGAACTGATGGTCGGATTTGACAGGATGGGACTCTCTACCCACTCAAGTAGGAAGGATAAAGCCTGACAGAGTAGTTTAAAATAAAGTAGGAAGCAAGAAAGTGGAGGTAGTGAGGGATGAAAAGTCTTTCAAGGAGTTTTGCTTTAAATAGTACATGACAAAATGGAGTAGTTGGAAGGGTATGGAATCATGGGACTTTTTTTCTTCAAGATAAAAGTTGTAATTATATATTTAAATGCTGATAGAAATAATCCAATACACGTGAAAATCTGCTAAGTAATCCAATAAAGACAAGAAAATTATAAACAAAGTCTTGGAATACTGTGCCCAATAGGGATAGCAGCAGTTTGGGTACAATACAGGTAAATGGGTAGACAGGTATGCAGGTAGATCTAGTGGGATAAAGATGACAAAATTCTGTTCTGTCAGTTTCTTTTCTCACAACAAAATGAGAGAAAGAATGAAACAGAGAGAAAGAGACATTCAGTCATCAAATAAAAATGAGGGGGAAAGAAGACATGCTCCAAGCATGAGGAAAGAGAAGTTGTAAACCTACTGCTTGATAGAGTAGGAAAGAGAACAGCCATGAAAATGTAGAATTGCTGGGGAGCAGAGTCCCACAAAATGCTTCTAACTATATATTTGAAACAAGACCAGTCAACATGGGATGTGTTTTTATCCAGCCACATTGGGTTACTTATGTTTACCTAAAGAGTTAGAGAATTAGAATAATCAAGGTTGGGTTTTTTTCAAGAAAAGTGAAGAAAGAAGATCAAGGGAGCTAGTTGAAGGTGTATATTACAGAGTAATTATAGCAATGGATTTAATGGTCATAATCTAAGCTAGTTAAAAATAAAACTAAATAAAGAATATTTCAAATGCATATTTATTTAATAACAATACAAAAAACCTTTTTTGATTTCAATTTTAAAAATTATTAGTAGTGTCAGGTGTGGTAGCACATGCCTGTAATCCCAGCAGTTTGGGAGGCTGAAGCAGGAGGATGACAAGTTCAAGGCTTGCCTTGGCAATTTAGCAAAACCCTGTCTTAAAAATTAGCTGGGGATGTAGTTCAGTAATAAAGCGTCCCTGCATTCAATCCCCAGTACAAAAAAAAAAAAAAAAAAGTAGTAATAGTTTAAATGCTTAGTTTTTAAATAGCTTGCCAATTGTGATGGCTTCTTCAGATCAATCAATAAATGTCATCATCATTTACCTTGTTACAGGCCAAAAGTCTAGATGTCATTCTTGATGTCTCTTTTTCATATCTAGCACAATTGCACAAGCTGTTCTCCTTTCAAAATATACTGTGAACCCAAGCACTTCTTATCACTTGTTCTACTACCCTGGTGCTTGGACCATTCTACTGATTGGCCCTTATTTATTTTTCCTCTCAGATGCCAAAGAACTTCAAAATTAAATCAGATCACATCCTTGCTTTCAACCATTCAATGACTCTTGGTCATACTTAGAGAACTAACTCCCAATCCTGACCATGGGCTATAAGACTCTACATGACCTAACACTTCAATCTACCTTCACCTCTCTGCCTTGCTCCAGAGGTCTCAGCCAATGTCTTTTCTTACATTCCTCAGTCTTACTAGACACAGACTCACCTCAGGACCTTTGTATTTGCTCTCCCCAGAATATGCTTCTCCTTGAATACAGTTTAACCTTTTACTTTATTCCAATTTCTACACAAATGTCATTTTTCAGAGACCTTCCCTGATCATCCACCTAAAAGAAACTGATGGGCATTCTCTTTATCTCCTTGCTTCATTCTTCCTCAAAACACTTACCACACTACCTACTATTATAATTTTTTTGTTACTAGGGATTGAACCCAGGGGCATTTTACCACTGAATTACAATCCCGAGCCCTTTTAATTTTTTATACTGAGGGTCTTGCTAAGTTGCCAGATTGGCTCAAATTTGGGATTCTTCCACTTCAACCTTCTGAGTTGCTGGGTTTACAGGCATGTATTGTCATGTATTATCATGTCCACTATTATAATCTTATTTTTCTGTCTGCACCACAAAAATTTTAGTTCCACAAAAGATTTTGTTCACCATTGTATACCAGTTGCCTAACATAGTGCATTTTATATATATTAAGTATTCAATAAATATTTCTGAATAAATAAATGACTCCTTTTTTTAGTTTCTCTCTTTTTTTTTTTTTTTTGTACCAGGTATTAAACTCAGAGGCATTAGCTATTCTGGGTCTCTTATTTTTCCAGATGAATTTCATGATTGCTTTGTCTATTTCTATAAGAAATGCCATTGGGATTTTAATCGGAATTGCATTAAATCTGTATAGTGCTTTTGGCAGTATGGTCATTTTGATAATATTAATTCTGCCTATCCAAGAACAAGGTAGATCTTTCCATCTTCTAAGGTCTTCTTTGATTTCTTTCTTTAGGGTTCCGTAGTTTTCATTGTAGATGTCTTTCACCTCTTTCGTTAAGTTGATTCCCAAGTATTTCATTTTTTTCGAGGCTCTTATAAATGGGGCAGTTTTCCTCATTTCCCTTTCCGAGAATTTGCCACTGATATACAGAAATGCCTTTGATTTATGGGTGTTGATTTTATATCCTGCTACTTTGCTGAATTCATTTACTACCAGTTCTAGAAGTTTTCTGGTGGAACTTTTTGGGTCTTCTAGGTATAGAATTATATTGTCAACAAACAGTGCTAATTTAAGTTTTTCTTTTCTATATATATATCCCTTTAATTTCTTTTTCTGTCTAATTGCTCTGGCCAGTGTTTCAAGAACTAGTTAAACAGAAGTGATGAAAGAGGGCATCCCTGTCTTGGTCCAGTTTTTAGGGGGAAGGCTTTCAATTTTTCTCCATTTAGAATGATGTTGGCCTAGAGCTTAGCATAGGTAGCTTTTACAATGTTGAGATGTTCCTGTTATCCCTAGTTTTTATAGTGTTCTGAACATGAAGTGATGATGTATTTTGTCAAATGTTTTTTCTGCATCTATTGAGACGATCATATGATTCTTAAAGTCTATTGATGTGATGAATTACATTTATTGATTTCTGTATGTTGAACCAACCTTAGCAGGAAGAGTGAAGCAGGAGGCATCACTATACCAGACCTTAAACTATACTACAGAGCAATAGTAACAAAAACAGCCTGGTATTGGCACCAAAATAGACTGGTAGACCAATGGTATAGAATAGAGGACACAGAGACTAACCCACAAAATTAAAATGATCTTATATTAGACAAAGGTGCCAAAAACATACATTGGGGAAAAGATAGCCTCTTCAACCAATGGTGCTGGGAAAACTGGAAATCCATATGCAACAAAATGAAATTAAACCCCTATCTCTCACCACGCACAAAACTCAACTCAAAGTGGGTCAAGGACCTAGGAATTAAACAAGAGACTCTGCACCTAATAGATGAAAAAGTAGGCCCTAATCTTCATCATGTCAAACTAGACCCTAACTTCCTTAATAAGACTCCTATAGCGCAAAAATTAAAATCAAGAATCAAGGGGCTGGGCTGGGGATGTGGCTCAAGCGGTAGTGCGCTCGCCTGGCATTCGTGTGGCCCGGGGTTCGATCCTCAGCACCACATACAAACAAAGATGTTGTGTCCGCCAAAAACTGAAAAATAAATATTAAAATTTTCTCTCTTCTCTCTCTCTCTTAAAAAAAAAAAAAAATCAAGGGGCTGGAGTTGTGGCTCAATGGTAGAGCACCTGCCTGGCATGTGTGAGGCACTGGGCTCAATTCTCAGCACCACACATAAATAAATAAAATAAAGGTTCGTCAACAACTAATAAAAATATTTTTTAAAAAATCAAGAATCAATAAATGGTATGGATTCAAACTAAAAAGTTTCTTCTCAGTAAAAGAAACAATCTGTGAGGTGAATAGAGCCTATATCTTGGGAGCAAATTTTTACCCCTCACACATCATATACAGCACTAATCTCTAGGGTATATAAAGAACTCCAAAGCTAATCACCAAAAAAAAAAAAAAAAAAAAAATCCAATCAATAAATGGGCCAAAGACCTGAACAGATACTTCTCAGAAGAAGATATACAATCAATCAACAAATATTATGAAAAAAATGTCCATTATCTCTAGCAGTTATAGAAATGCAAATCAAAACTAAGGTCTTCTTTGATTTCATCTCACTCCTATCAGAATGACAGCTATTATGAAAACAAACAACAGTAAGTGTTGGTGAGGATGTGGGGAAAAAGGTACACTCATACATTGCTGGTGGGACTCCAAATTGATGCAGCCAATATGGAAAGCAGAATGAAGATTTCTTGGAAAACTGGTAATAGAACCACCATTTGACCTAGCTATCCCTCTTAGTCTATACCTAAAGGACTTAAAAAACAGCATACTAAAGGGACACAGCCACATCAATTTTTTTTTTCACATCAATGTTTATAGCAGCACAATTCACAATAGCTAAACTGTAGAACCAACCTAGATGCCCTTCAGTAGATGAATGGACAAAAAAAAATGTGGCATATATACACAAGGGAATGTTACTCAGCAATAAAAGAGAATAAAATCATGGCATTTGCAGGTAAATGGATGGAGTTGGAGAAGATAATGCTTAGTGATGTTAGCCAATCCCAAAAAATCAAATGCCAAATGTTCTCTCGATATAAGGAGACTGATTCATAGTGGGTAGGGAGGGGGAGAATAGCAGAGGTGGGAGGGAAAGGGTGGGGACAGGGGGTTAGCAATGATGGTGGAATGTGACGGACATCATTATCCAAAGTACATGTATGAAGACACGAATTGGTGTGAATATACATTATATACAACCAGAGATATGAAAATTGTTCTCTATAGGTGTAGTATGAATTATAATGCATTCTGCTGTCATTTATTTAAAAAATCAATTAAAAAAAGAAATAAATAAACTCAGATACACTTGATGCCTGAGACACATCCCCAACCTTATTTTGTATTTTATTTAGAACAAGGTCTTAGTGCCTAGCTTTTACTGAAGCTGGCTTTGAACTCACAATCCTCCCATCTTAGCCCCCTGCACCACTGGGATTATAGGCATGCATCATCACGCCCAGTTTCTTTTGTATGTTTTTAACTTATATATTTCTATAATATAAGAATATAATAATATGTAAATAAAGTTGGGGATACAAACTCACATTCACTGAAGGGGCATACAGTAAAAAAAAAAAAAAAAAAAAAAAAAGGGAGGGGCTGGGGTTGTGGCTCAGTGGTAGAGCGCTTAACCGAGCACGTGCAAAGTGCTGGGTTCGAACCTCAGCACCACATAAAATAAATAAATAAAATAAAGGTATTGTTTCCAACTATAACTAAAAATATATACATATTATAAAAAGCATATGGGGGGGGTCTGGCCAACACAGCTGTAACCAATAACAAAGCGGTATACACTCCCTGAGTATATGCCACTGAAAGCCTGTCACTCCCTCTCTCACAGTGTTCAAGTCAGGTCCATCTGCTCCTCACAAGAACACTCCCCATAGATTGTTAAGACCTTGACCAGTTCTTCTGTCCTCTGACCTTATGTTCCTCTGGAATATAAAATATCAGCTTTTGCTGGAAATGAATGGATTATTTGTTCCAAAACAAAGAAGGGTTGATTACTTACAGGTCCTACGCAATTGAGGACAACTGTTGCCTGTTTAGCCATTTCATCCAGTGAGGCTGGGTTAGTGATATCACAAATTATTACTCCAACTTCAGATGGCAGTGTCGGTCTTCCTAAAATAAAAAAAACAAATCATTTAAAGCATTTCCTAGTATAATTTTAGATTTTTTTTATATTAATAACAAATTTGCTAAATATACTAATGTGATGAAAGCTAAATCTCCTTCTCAAACTAAAGATAAAATTGTTTTCAATCAGGTAATTTTAAAGGGAAAAGGCTATTAGGAAAGCAGGGTTAATACTAAGGATCTAACACAGCATCTAACACAGCAATGTATAAATGAAAACTCTGTGTAACATGGCAATTTTACAATCAAATTTGGATGCTAAGTAGATTTCTGCTTCGACTTTCACCACCAATAAATTTATATTATAGTTTCCCATCAACTACTAAACAATTATATATGATCAATTACAGGGAGTGGGAGAAGCCTGTCAAGATCAACACTATGAGAACAAAAGAGGACTCTGAGTCTCCTTTTTAAAAAATCCAATCTATATAAAACCACCCAGATTCATAAAAATAAAATAACTGGAATTAGCTGATCCAATAAAAACAATGCAGATTTTGACAGGTCTAGGTGAATTCCCCAGGATAAATTGATTTGGGCATTCTAAATGGTAAGCTAGGCTGTACCTACATCATCATGTTGAGCAGGAAAAAGAAATGAAACAATATATTTTAATAGTGAAATTATGGGCTGGGGATGTGGCTCAAGCAGTAGTGTGCTCGCCTGGCATGAGTGCGGCCCAGGTTCGATCCTCAGCACCACATACAAACAAAGATGTTGTGTCCGCCAAAAACTAAAAAAAAAAATAAATATTAAAAAATTCTCTCTCTCTCTCTCTCTCTAAAAAAAATAGTGAAGTTATTAGAATTTTGAAATAATAAGGCCCAAAAGCTCTTTGCTCAAGATCTGTGTGTTGACACTGGCAACAACTAACAATTGTAGGAGAATCTAACCTACTCTCTATCTTCTGTATATAACCATGACCAAAATATTCTATATTCCTACTTAAATGCATGTTCTGTGTGGAATTATATGATCAAACAGAAAGAATGTGGTATATCCAGAATGCTACAAGTGCTACTTCTCTAAATAAGGTGAGTCTAGAGAATTAATAGCCAAATTTCAAGGCTATCAAGTCCTAAGTTAGGTTTCTCCCCCAAATAGGAAGGCAGGATCTGACTGTCTTTCTGTCTGGTCTCTCCACCAAGTCTCCACAGCACCTGGATAGGACCTCACATGGGAAAGATCACTCAATAATATATATTAAATGGGCTGAAAGAATAAGTAAATGTCCAAATCAAAAGAACAAAAAAAATGTTTTTTTAGTTGTAGGTGAACACAATACCTTTATTTTTATTCATTTTATGTGGTGCTGAGGATCAAACCCAGTGCCTCATACTCAAGACAAGCACTCTGCCTCTGAGTCACCACCTCAAACCCCCAAATGCAAAATTTTTAGAGAAGAATAAGATTACTGGACAATTCTTACAAACAAAAAATAAATTAAAAAAACAGCAGCAACTTAATGAGACCCTGTCTCAAAACCAAATAAATAAATAAATAAATAAACAAAAAGGACTGAGGATGTAGTTCAATGATAAAGCACTCCTGAGTTCAATCTCCAGTACCAAACCAAACCACTAAACAACCAAAAGCACAAAAAAATAAAAATAAGGGATTGTGGATGTAGCTCAGTAACACAAAGGGAGATCATGCACACAGCCAAAATAAAATAATAAAAAATAGAAACACAACAATCATATCAGTAAAATTCTTAACTTTCTTTCCCATCCAGAAGACACAAAGCAGATGAGTAGAAAAATCAATCTCAAAGAAATCAATGCCCTATCTACCTATAGGTATCAAGAAACCTCAGACCCACCAAGTACCAAGATGGGGTGAAGCAGAGTAAGGAACAACTAAAGTTCTTGACTCTTTGACAGTAGGATTCACCAAACCATGGAAGAGATCCAGAAGTGGTGGGGAAAGAAAATTTTAAATTGTTCTTTAATTTAGGGGTGACAGAAAGCCAGGACAATATATGAAACATTCCTCTCTCCCTTCAGTTCTCGAGCAGGGCTTGTGGGGAGATGCAGGGAGCATCCCTGGAGAAAAGCTCGGTTCGGACGACTCTAAGTCCTCCGCCGGCCTTCGGGAAGCTTTGAGGTGAGGACAAGCCCGGGGTCCGCGCAGCCCGGTCCCATCTCTTCCCTTTACCCAGCTTCAGTGCAGCCTTCTCCAGCACTCGCTGCAGCTTCTCCCGGGAGCGGCCCGCCACCGCCCATGGCAGGGGGGAGCTCCGATCCGGGGCCACCTGCTCCCGGGCTACCTCCTCGGTCACGAACTGGCCGGTGAAGCCAGAGGCGCCGAACACTACCAGGTGGAAAGGCCTTTGCTCAGTCGCCATGACGAGTCCACAGCGAGCCGAGGCCCGGGGCGGGCTGAGTCCACCGCGCCTGCGCTTCAAGCCACGACTCCAGTACCGGGCGCAGCAACCGCCGCGGTCGTGGCCGCCGTCGCCGCCGCCGCCGCCGCCGCCGCCGCGGTCGCCAGCGCGTAGCTCCTCCTGCCAGATGCGCGCGGGCCACGCCCATGGACACGCCCACTCCGCCTCGAGCGGGGTCCACAGCCGCGGAGCCACTTCCCGCCATCGTTCGACTGCCTCCGGGTGCGGCTCTGACGAAGGCTGGTCTTCTGGGGCTGACGGAAGTGGACGTGGTCCATGGCTACGTCGGGTCGTTTGTGCAGCTGGGCTCTGACCGCTCGAGACGCTGCCTCTTATCTTCTCGGAGGCTGGGGGCGGCGGCGGCGGGTTATTCTCTTGCCCCTGGGGGTTGTAGCATAAAGAGAGTTCGAGAAACGCTGGTGAATGGAGGGCATTGCTCACACCAAGAACGTTTAAGCTTTGACAGCACATTGGCCAAGGGCTGTCTGCGAAGCAAATTAATAACAGGGGGAACGCTGGTGGGGGTATAAGGAATGCAAGATAATAGCTCTTCAACTTTTCTGTTGTAAAATAAAACTTGAAAGAGCCGTCGATTTGGATTAGGTTTCTGTTCTGGGTCCGACAGACCAAACCTATATGAAGTCATTCCTGCTAAGGAAGCTAACTTGGAGTGTACCCAAAGAGTTTCAGTGGGTTGCAGCAGAGTTTGATGGATGTTAGACAGACAATTAACCAATTAAGTTGTGGGTTTGCCTCATTTCCATTTTCTTTCCATAAATCTGCCGGACTGTATTGCACCTCTGGGCTTTTAGAACCAATTTTGTTTCTGAGGCGCCCAGTTCATTGTTGGATGGGTTTGTGGGTTTTTGTTGTTGTTGTTGTTGTTGTTGCTGCTGTTGTTTATTTTTGCCCAGATAAGCACTGATAAATTTGAACTTCAGGGTTTTTTTTTGCATATTTTGAATATGTTATAAACACTAATTCTTCTGCAGATTTTCTGTTTGGTCATGATGTTTTTAACTTACTCCCAAATAGTTCAGAGCAAAAACATTATACTGTGGTATGTATACAGAGAGAGGGTATAATATACACATGATAGCAGTGCATTCATATAACACAAAGAATGGTACAATAAAATTTGTTTACTTTTCTCCTTGTGCACATGTTCAATAACATATCTAGTATGTATTAGGAATGAAAACAGTTAGTCCTAGAATATGCATATTTGAGATGTTATTAAAGTGCTCTCCAATAAAATGAACTAAGCTACACTCTTAGCAGGATATGAAAACTCTCTGTTACTTTACATCCTTGCCAATAATTGGTATTGTCAGACTAAATTTTTGTCTGTCTTATGTGTGTAAAAATGGTAGGTATGTCAAGAATTAATTGCTAAATAGTAGAAATAAAATACTGGGGATATAGCAAAAAACAAAGAATGGAGGAGGAGGGGAAAAGGAGAATTTTGTAGAAAGGAGGGGAAGTTTGCACAAAGCTCTTTTAAAAAGTAGACTGGGTGTATAGTTCATGGATAGAGTGCTTACCTAGAATACACAAGACCCTAATACTTCCATCTCTAATACTAAAAAAAAAAAAAAGAAAAACATTAAAAATTTATTTAATAGAGAATAGAATCTATTTTTCCTGACTCCATCAATCATTAACTTTAGGCAAGTTACCTAACTTCCAGTTCCTTGATTTTCTTTTTTTTTCATATTTTTAATTATTGTTTTTATTGACACATAATATGTTGCATCTTTATGGGGTGCGGTAGGTAATATATGTATAAATGTGTAATGATCAAACCAAGATAATCAGTATTTCCATCTCTTCAAATGTTTGTCATTTCTTTTTTTTTTTTATTGGTTGTTCAAAACATTACAAAGCTCTTGGCATATCATATTTCTTTCTTCTTTTTTTTTTTTTTTTTAGTTGTAGTTGGACACAATACCTTTATTTTATTTATTTATTTTATGTGGTGCTGAGGATCAAACCCAGGGCCTTGCACACGCTAGGCGAGTGCTCTACCGCTGAGCCACAACCCCAGCCCCAAGTTCCTTGATTTTCTTTTGGTAAAAGATAGGACCTGATGAGAAGACACTATTTTGTAAAAGAAATCTAACAAAACATACACATATTAATCAGTAATGATATTCACTTGTTAAATCAGTCATCTAAGTGGTATAATTGCTCAGCCAATACTATGCTCAAGTAAAAACTGAAGGACCATGAATCATTGTCTCAATCTACTTGTTTCTAATTGTTAAAACCAGTGGTTGTAAGGACATGATCCTAGGAAACAAGACACAATATCTTATCTTTCAATATGCTTTCTTTCAGGAAAGCCAGGCAGGGTGGTGCACATCTGTAATCCCAAAGGCTTGGGAGACTGAGACAGGAGGTTCATGAGTTCGAAACCAGCCTCAGCAACTTAGTGAGGCCCTAAGCAACTCAGAGAGACCCTATCTCTAAATAATTAAAAAAAAAAAAAAAGGGGCAGGGGATGTGGCTCAGTAGTTAAGTACCCATGGGTTCAATCCCTGGTAACAACAACAACAAAAATCCTTCAAAAAGGTGTTATTCATACTCACCTGCCAACCAATAAAAGTTAAACAGCTTTCCAGTCTTAGATTGACAAGAAGGTTTTGTGTTGTCATGTTCCAGCAGAAATGTCTCAAAGACTCTTTTCATCTTCACCAAACAATTTCTTGCCAAGGCCATGGAAGACCAGCACACACCCATAATAAGTAATGTATTGTTATTTTTGTATTGATTACCTTAATTTTCAATGGGCATGGTACTTTTTAAACATACTCCCAGAAATTAATCGTGTAACTGTTAGTAATTACACGAATCCATTTTAGATACTGCTATTTCTTCAAGAAGTTAGAGATTTAGTTTTGTTAAAATTAGTTGGTGCCCCACCAGAGCTCAGGCCTGGCCCAGGACTGCCTCCACCAACTTATAGAGAAGCCCAGGCCCAGAGTAGGCCCAAGTTCTCCCCCCCACCCACCTAGGAGCCCAAGCTTAACCTACTTCCATCTTGAGTCACTGCAGCCATCCCAATAGCCTTCCCCATGCAGTAGCCTCTACTTTGGGATAACAGACAGGGCCTAGAAGCAGCTGCATCTAGGAGCAGGCATCCCAAAGCCAGTATAAGGCCCACCCTTTTAGCCCCATCTCTAAAAGACGTGACATCATCTTGGGGCAATTCCACTGCTATCTCGAGTTACCTCCACTATTGCTGCGACCACCCTTAGTTGCATGGGTTACCGGCAGTGTCTAGAAGTTCAACACCAAGGTGAGGTACAGATAATCTACACAGATACCACAAGATTGTAGGGTAGAAACTGTAATACTTCAGATCCACACTGTAAGAAAGGAAGACACATAAACAAAGTGAAAAAACAAGAGAGGAAAATGTCCCAAATAAAGCAGGATATAATAACAAAACCAATGGACAGTGCAGTTGATGAAATGTCAGAGAAGGAGTTCAGAATGTTCATAATTAAAGAATGACTAATGAATGAATTAAAGAATTACCTAAATGAGCAAATATAGGCAAAAATTGATCACTCCAACAAAGAGATAAGACAGCAAATACAGGCAACCATTGATGACACCAACAAAGAGATAAGGGAGTAAATACAGGTAGCAAAAAATTACTTCAAGAAAGAGATAGAGATTCTGAAAAAAAAAATCAGAAATCCTTGAAATGAAGGAAACAATAAGCCAAATTAAAAAAAACTCAATGGAAAGCATCACCAACAGATTAGATAACTTGGAAGACAGAACTTCAGATAATGAAGACAAAGTATACAATCTGAAAAATAAAGTTGAACACACAGTGAAGATGGTAAGATACCATGATCAGAACATCCAAGAATTATGAGATAACATCAAAAGACCAAATCTAAGAGTTATTGAGATAGAGGAAGGCATGGAATTTCAAACCAAAGAAATGCACAATCTCTTCAGTGAGATAATATCAGAAAATTTCCCAAACATGAAGAATGAATTGGAAAATCAAATAAAAGAGGCTCGTGTACACCAAATGTACAAAATTACAATGGATCTACATCAAGGCACATTATAATGAAAATGCCTAGCATACAGAATAATGGTAGATTCTTAAAGGCCACAAGAGAGAGGAATCAGATCACATATGGGGAGACCAATTCATATCTCAGCAGATTTTTCAACCCAGACTCTCAAAGTCAGGAGATCCTGGAACAACATATACCAAGCTCTGAAAGAAAATGCATGTCAACCAAGAATCCTATATCCAGCAAAATTAAGCTTTAGATTTGATGTTGAAATAAAAACCTTCCATGATAAAGAAAAGTTAAAAGAATTTACAACTAGAAAGCCGGCACTACAGAACATCCTTGGCAAGATATTCCATGGAAAACAACAATAAAAAATTGGCAGAGGGAGGTATTACACTAAAGGAAAAACTAATCAAAAGAGAAACCAAGTCAAATTAAATACCAAAAATAAACAAAAATGGCTGGAAATACGAATCATGTCTCAATAATAACCCTGAATGTTAATGGCCTAAACTCACCAATCAAAAGACATAGGCTGACAGATTGGATTTTGAAAAAAGACCCAACAATATGCTGCCTCCTAGAGACTCATCTCATAGGAAAAGACATCCACAGACTAAAGATAAAAGGTTAGGAAAAATCATACCACTCACATGGACTGCAGAAGTGAACAGGGGTTTCCATCCCCATATCAAATAAGTAGACTTCAAGCTAAAGTTTATCAAAAGGGATAAAGAAGGACACTACATACTGCTCAAGGAAACCATACACCAATAAGACATAACAATTATAAATATATATGCCCCAAATAATAGAGCATCTATGTTCATTAAAAAAACTGTTCTCAAGTTCAAGAGTCAAATTGATCACAACCTAATAATTCTGGGTGACTTTCACACCTCTTTCACCACTGGATATATCTTCTAAACAAAAGCTGAACAAAGAAACTATAGAACTCAATAATACAATCAATAACTTGGACTTAACTGACATATATAGAATATTTCATCTTTCAATGAGTAAATATACTTTCTTCTCAGCAGCACATGAGTCCTCCTCTAAATAGATCATATACTATGCCACAAAGCAACTCTAAGCAAATATAAAAAAGTAGAGCTACTACCCTGCATTCTATCAGATCATAATGGAATGAAATTAGATATCAATTATAAAATTAAAAATAAAAGCTACTCCAACACCTGGAGACTAAATAATATGCTACTGAAAGGAAAATGGGTTGCAAAAGACATCAAGGAGGAGATTTAAAAAATTCTTAGAGGTAAATAAGAGCACTGACACAATGTATCAAAATTTCTGGAACACTATGAAGGTAGTTCTAAGAATAAAGTACATTGCATGGAGTTCATTCCTTAAAAGAAGAAAAAGTCAGCAAATAAATGACCTAACATCTCAAAGCCCTAGAAAAAGAAGAACAAATCAACACTAAAAGCAGTAGAAGACTGGAAATAATTAAAATCAGAGATGAAATTGAAATAAAAATAACAATTGAAAACCTTGACAAAACAAAAAGTTTGGTTTTAAAATAAATAAATAGACAAACCCTTAGCCATGCTAATGAAGAGAAGGAGAGAAAAAACTCAAATTACTAAAAACGTGATGAAAAAGGAAATATCACAATAGACCCTACAGAAATACAGAAGATAATTAGAAATTATTTTGAAAACTTGTACTCCAATAAAACAGAAAATATTGAAGACATCAACAAATTTCTAGAGTCATATGATTTGCCCAAATTGAATCAGGATGATATACACAATTTAAACAGATCAATTTCAAGCAATGAAATAGAAGATGCCATCAGAAACCTACCAACCAAGAAAATCCAGGACTGGATGGATACACAGCTGAATTCTACAAGACCTCTAAAGAAGAACTAATACCAATACTCTTCAAATTATTTTGTGAAATAGAAAAAGAGGGAGCACTTCCAAACACATTCTATGAGGACAATATCACCCTGATTCCAAAACCAGGCAAAGACACATCAAAGAAAGAAAACTTCAGACCAATATCTCTAATGAACATAGATTCAAATATTCCCAATAAAATTCTGACAAATTGAATTTTAAAAAAACATATTAAAAAGATAGTGCACCACAATCAAGTGGGATTCAACCCATGGATGCAAGGTTGGTTCAACATATGGAAATCAATAAATGTAATTCATCACATCAATAGACTTAAAGAATCATGATCATCTCAATAGATGACGAAAAAACATTCAGCAAAATACAGCATCACTTCATGTTCAAAACACTAGAAAAAATAGGGATAACAGGAATATATCTCAACATTGTAAAAGCTATCTATGCTAAACCCCAGGCCAACATCATTCTAAATGGAGAAAAATTGAAAGCCTTCCCCCCTAAAAACTGGACCAAGAAGGGATGCCCTTTTTCACCACTTCTCTTTAACATAGTTCTTGAAACATTGGCCAGAGCAATTAGACAGAAAAAAAATTAAAAGAATACAGATAGAAAGGAAGAACTCAAATTAGCACTATTTGCAGATAATATGATTCTATACCTAGAAGACCCCAAAAATGTCATCAGAAAACTTCTAGAACTAGTAAATGAATTTAGCAAAGTAGCAGGATATAAAATCAACACCCATAAATGAAAGACATTTCTGTATATCAGTGACAAATCCTCCAAAAGGGAAACGAGGAAAACTACCCCATTTACAATAGCCTCAAAAAATAAAAAATAAAATAAAATACTTGGGAATCATCTTAACAAAGCAAGTGAAAGACCTCTACAATGAAAATTACAGAACACAAAAGAAAGAAATCAAAGAAGACCTCAGAAGATGGAAAGATCTACCTTGTCCTTGGATAGGCAGAATTAATATTATCAAAATGACCATACTACCAAAAGCACTAGACAGATTTAATGCAATTCTGATCAAAATCCCAATGTCATTTCTTATAGAAATAGAAAAAGCAGTCATGAAATTCATCTGGAAGAACAAGAGACCCAGAATAGTTAAAGCAATCCTTAGCAAGAAGAGTGAAGCAGGTGGCATCATTATATCAGAAGTTAAAGTACACTACAGAGAAATAATAACAAAAACAGAATGGTATTGGCACCAAAATAGACTTGTAGATTAATGATACAGAATAGAGAACACACTAACCCACATAACTACAATTAATTTATATTAAACATAGGCTCCAAAAACATACATTGGAGATAAGATAGCCTCTTCAGCAAATGGTGCTGGGAAAACTGAAAATCCTTATGCCATAAAATGAAATTAAACCCCTTTCTTTCACCATGCACAAAACTCAACTCAAAGTAGATCGAGGACCTAGGAATTAAACCAGAGACACTGTGCCTATTAGAATAAAAAGTAGACCCAAATCTCCAACATGTCGCATTAGGCCCCAACTTCCTTAATAAGACTCCTATAGTTCAAGAATTAAAATCAAGAATCAATAAATGAGATGGATTCAAACTAAAAAGCTTCTTCTCAGCAGAAGAAACAATTTGTGAGGTGAATAGAGAGCCTACATTTTGGGAGCAAAATTTTACCACACACACATCTGATAAAGCACTAATCTCTAGGATATATAAAGAACTCAAAACTCTTAATACCAAAATAAATAAATAAATAAATAACCCAATCAATAAATGGACCAAGAAACTGAACAGACACTTCTCAGAAGAGTATATACAATCAACAAATATTATGAAAAAATGTTCATCATCTCTAGCGATTAGAGAAATGCAAATCAAAACTACTCTAAGATTTCATTTCACTACAGTCAGAATGGCAGCTATCAAAAATACAAACAACAATAAGTGTTGGCAAGGATGTGGAGGAAAAGGCACACTCATAAATTGCTGGTGAGACTGCAAATTGGTGCAGCCAATATGGAAAGCAATATGAAGAATCCTTGGAAAACTGGGAATGGAACCACCATTTGACCCAGCTATCCCACTGCTCAGTCTATACCCAAAAGACTTAAAAACAGAATATTACAGGAACACAGCCACATCAATGTTTATAGCAGCACAATTCACAAGAGCTAAACTGTGGAACCAACCTAGATGCCCTTCAGTAGATGAATGAATAAAGAAAATGTGGTATATATACACAATGGGATATTATTCAGCACTAAAAGAGAATAAAATCATGGAATTTGCAGGTAAATGGATGGAGCTGGAGAAGATGATGCTAAGTGAAGTTAGCCAATCCCAAAAAACCAAATGCGGAATGTTTTCTCTGATGTAAGGATGCTAATTCATAAAGGGGCTGGAGGTAGGGAGCATGGGAAGAATGGATGAACTCTGCATAGAGCAAAGGGAGGGAGGGGAAAGAAGGGGGCATGGCGATAGGAAAGAAGGTGGGACAAGATGGACATCACTACCCTAAGTACATGTGTGAAGACATGAATGGTGTGACTCTACTTTGATTACAACCAGATGTGAAAGATTGTGCTCTATATGAGTAATATAAATTGTAATTCATTCTTCTGTTATATATAACAAATTAAAATTTAAAAATAAATTTTAAAAAATTAATTGGTGAAAACAATCATTCTCCAAATGATCTTTAAGCCTATGTTATAAAAAACAAATTTTGAAACACTTAGGAAATTCTAAACTATACTCCATTACCAATTTCCTTGTAGGATGAACAGTGTATTTGCAATAGCTACTTATTATGCATCAATTTTATATCAGACTTTTTATAGCTCTCTCTCTCTCTCTCTCTCTCTCTCTCTCTCTCTCTCTCTCTTCTTTTCCCCGATGTTGGGGATTGAGTCTAGGACCGCTGCATGTTCCACAAGCATCCTACCACTGAACTACATTCCCCACCATAACTTTGAAAAAAAAATTTTTTAAAAAAAGTATGTTTCTTGGGCTGGGGTTGGGGCTCAGTGGTAGAGCACTCGCCTAGTACATGTGAGGCCCTGTTTTCGATCCCCAACACCACATAAAAGTAAATAAATAAAATAAAGATATTTTAAAAAGTATGTTTCTTTAAATTGAGTACTTAATTCACACTATCTCCTTTCCGGGTTGCTACTGTGGTAAAAATTAGGTCCCTACCTCTCAATAAAATTGCTTTTGAGCTGAGCATGGTGGCACAGGCCTGTAATACCAGTGGCTTGGGAGGCTGAGGCAGGAGGATCATGAATTCAAAGCCAGCCTCAGCAGAAGTGAGATGCTAAGCAACTCAGTGAGATTCTGTCTCTAAATAAAATATAGAATAGAGCTGGGGATGTGACTCAGTGGTCAAGTGCCCCTGAGTTCAATACCCAGTACCAAAGAAAAAACAAGAATATTGCTTCTGACTGGACTGAGAGCCAGTGTGAACATAAGCCCCAGAATGGGGCTTTCAGAACAGCCAAATAAGAAAGAGCAAAAACAAGCCTTTCCTTTCATTTATAAAGGGACTGAGAATCTGAAGGTCCAAAATCTCCACCTTCCAAAGGTGAGAAGCATGGAAACCAAAGTGTATCAGAAATAAAATACAGGACAAGAACATTTTTGAGGAATGTGTACCAACCATCAGGCCTCTACTATTTTGCAGGGTCCTAGTTCAACATTTTTAAAGAAAAATATTTTTGCTTCCATTTCATTTTTCAATGAGGAGTAGAATCTATTAAAGGGAATATAATGGATCAGAATCAATGAGCTCATTCACAAGAAACATTACTGGATAATAATTTTTTGGTTGCTGAGAATACTCGGCACATTATTTCAAAGCAATAAAATTCAGGGCCACCTGAGAATTCAGAAGTGACAGCTACATTCACTGACAGGTTTATATAGGACACAACACACCTACAATCCCATCCTTCCACCCCCCTCTCTTTTTTTTCAGTGTATTTATTAAAGGGCCAAAACTCCTGCTCATCACATTAAGTTATTTTGTACATTACGGTGCACAAAACAGAGGGAAAGACATTTTCTCTGAAGGTAACTGAAAGTTTTTTTGCAAAAGGTCCATGTCACTCTGACATGGGGGACTGGAGCTCAGTGCCTAGTGGCCTTCACTGGCTTAATCTCTCTGTTTCTTTGGTTGCACTGGCCTCAGCGAGAGCAGTTCCATCTATGTGTCTGCTAGCTTCTCCTCATCTTCCTTGCATTCCTGCTCCTCCTGTTGGGGATAGAGGCCTAGGTATTTCTGCATGGCCTGGAACTGGTCTACAGAGTGTGATCCCTTGTTAACCTTGGTGCAATAGTGGAAGCAGGAAAAGCCCCACTTGAAGGATTCCCCACAGGGGCCACTGGCCATCCCCCAATGCACAAGCAATTCTAGTTCATGTCTCCATTTGGCAGTATCAATATCTGTCCCTCATGCGGATCACTGGGATCCTCAACTAGCAGCTCTGCATCTGGAAGTTTCACAGTCCTCTTTGGTCTCAAATATGGTCCTATCCTTCCCTTCCTGCTGGTAGTAGGCCATGGCTGCAGCTGGCACTTTGACCTCACAGAAGTGGCAGTGGCTGTAGCCTCCTCAGGTAGGGCAGGCTGCTCCCGTCATAACTCTTCAAGTTACATGTTTAAATCTCTTAGAAATGAAGGTTAAGGGCTGGGGTTGTGGTTCAGTGGTAGAGCTCTTGCCTAACATGTGTGAGGCCCTAGGCTTGATTCTCAGCACCACATAAAAATAAATAAAATAAAGGTCTATTGACAAGTTAAAAAAACAAAAATTTAAAAAAGAAAAAAAATGAAGTTTAAATTCTCGGCATTCTAAAAACAAAAAACAACTAGAAATAAAGGCTAAAGAACTTAAGTAACTTCACTAAACCCAAATGCATAAGAATTTGAACTGATTAAGGTTTTCAAATCCAACTCTCTCAGCTTCAAAGCTTATTATTTTTCCTGTAACACAACATCTCTTTCCTACAGGAATTTTCTCCTTTCTCACAGGCAATTTGTAGTTGTTTTCCAGAAAATAGATACTTATAAACTATATGAGTTTAAAAGTTATGAAATAATTAGCAAAAATTGTATTTTTGCATGGAATAATCATAATAGAAAATAGCTTTAACTGGGATTCATTTTATTCTCTGAGTATAAACCAAGCTTCTTAGCCACAAGTGGCTTTTTAAAAAATTATTTTTAATTGTAGATGGATATTATACCTTTATTTTATTTATTTTTATGTGGTGCTAAGGATCTAAACCCAGTGCCTCACATGTCCTAGGCAAGCGCTCTACCACTGAGTTCAAACCCCAGCCCATATATGGCTTATTTTAAAACCAACATGTCATATAATTGGTGCAAATTTTATGCCAACAATTTTTTTTTTGCAAAAAAAGTGGATTGTGATCATTATATGAAACTTTTTTAATGAAAAGCTGTGCCAATATTACTTAAAAATCATCTGTTACTAAACTATCTTTGGTGCATAATTCAGATGCTCAGGATACTTGGGAATGTAGGCTAATGTGGTGGCAACAATTTTGCAGTGAAATATTGAGAGAGATATAGAAGGGCTTAGGCAGCCCTTAGGTGAGTGAGGAGGTCCAGGGTGGGGCCCCAACAAAAGAGCATGAAGAGGGTTTTCTGATGAGGTTAACTTTCTGTTTAACCAAAGTTTTGTGGACACAAGAGGGTGATCCAATGAGACACTTGCATACTTATGCTCCTAAGCTGCGGATCCAATATATAAACTAAAATAGACATGGGGACAGAGGAGGATACCAATGAATAATAGTAAGGAGAGCATGGGCAGGAGAGGAGATAAGGAAAGGAAGAAAGTCCAGGGACCATAAAAAGAACAGGCCAAAATTTCCCCACCAGACTCTTGAATCTGGGGACACTTCTCTTTGGAGAAGTCTGTTATTGTCGCTTTTGCAATAAACCTGCTGCTTGCTTACTAATTCTGTTCCTGCTCTTCAGTTCTTTGCTGAGCAGAGACACCAAATCCAACACCTCTAGCAGGTAATATGATAATTTTTTTTGGTTTGTTTCTGTTCCTTTTCTCCTTCCTCCCCCCACTTCCTTCCTAACAACAGGCAAAACAAGTTTAATATTTTTCCCTTCCCAGGCTAAGCTATTGTGTCCTTCACTACTCACAGAATAAAGAAGTGCCAAACCTGGTAACTAGAGCAACAAACCTTAATCAGGTCAAATTCTTATGCATTTGGGTTTGGTGAAGTTATCTTAAGTCCTTTGACCTTTATTTCTAGTTGTTTTTTTGTTGTTGTTGTTTGTTTTTTGGTGATGTCTCCCAATGACACCAGCCAAACATTGATTCATTGTATCTACTGATAATATTTGGATCCCAGCCTTTGTAATCTTCTTTCAAAAGCCCCATAACCCCCATGGCAGAATAACAGGCTTTGAGATCCATGTCCACTGCATTCTCATTTATTAGCAAATCAATAAACTTCTTTTTTCCTTTTTTTCAAGACTTTGTCCTCCCCAGGCATGGTGGCACATGCCTGTAATCTCAGTGACTGGCGAAGCTGAGGCAGGAGGATCACAAGTTTGAGGCCAGCCTCAGCAACTTAGCAAGACCCTGTCTCAAAATAAAAAATGAAAATGACTAGGGTTGTACCTCAGTGATAGAGTGCCCCTGGGTTCAATTCCTAGTACCAAAAAAGGAAAAAAAAAAAAAAAAAAAAAGGCATGGTGCCTGTTTTCTTCTGCCCCCACCCATGTGATCTCTCTGCAGCTACAACAGCCCAACCTTATCAGAAGGCCAAGATGTTTGTGCAAGCAGGCTGGCAGCACCTACAGAAGAAATATGACATTGTTTGGGGATCAACTAGGCACCCATTCCCCAAGACCTGGATGTTTGCACAAGAAAAGATGTCTTTTGTAACTGCCCCAGACCAATGGAAAATTACCAGACTACAGCTCACCCAAGAAAATCAATAAAAGCTTGTATCTTCCTTTGTTTGGGGACAGCCTGGTCACCTTCTCCATCAGTGCTGTCAGCTTGAAGCCCCAAGTCTTGCCCACATGTTTTCACTCACTTGGCCTGATTTCACTTCTATCATCACCAAATTGGAAGTTCTAGTCCCTGGTATCAGAGACTAAATCTTGTCTCACCAACCAGCTTAGCTAACAAGTCAGAGTGGCTGGAGTCAGAGTGGGGGCTGATTGGTTGTAAGTGGGAGCCTTGGTGGAGTAGTCCATAGCTGGCACCCTGGTCCAGGTGGAAGTTAATGGATCCTTTGTAAACAGGGAGTTTCCAGTCCCTCCATTATTATGGTCCCTCCTGCAATGGTTGACAGGGCCCCCTTACTTCTTACTGGGTCCCCTGAAGCCCTGTTCTCTTTTTCAGGTTCTGCTTGCTGTAGGAGACTTTTGATTCTGCCAGGCTCTCAAGGTCATTTTAAATCAGGTCCTTGGATTCTGCACCGATGTCCTAAAAAACAACTTTCATAGATTTTAAACCTTTTAATTTTTATTTTTTAACTTATTTTTTTTTTGGTACTACAGATTGGACTCAGAGGTGCTCTGCCACTGACACACATCCCCAGTCCTCCCAGCCTTTTTAATTTTGAATCAGGGTCTTACGAAGTTGCTGAAGGCCTCACTGAATTGCTGAGACTGGCCTTGAATTTAGGATCCTTTTGCTTCAGCCTCCTGAGTCCTTGAGATTATAGGCATGTGCCACCAGGCCCAGCTTTAACAGATTTTAGGAACTGGGAGTTGTTGTTTAAAGGCCCAGTTTCAGTGGGATCAGTGTAACTGAGTTTTCCTTGGGCTTCAGACTCCCATATGACTCAGCATTGCCTTGTCCCTGATGCAGACTCCAAAACATACCCCATGACACAATATCACCAGTTTGATGTCCTTTCTTCTTTCTTTCATTTTTTTCAACACTATGTGCTGTAGGTATCTGAGAGACAGCATTAGGGGGAAAGTACAGATGAAAATCTCTGCTTTCATGAAGCTTGAATTCTCGTGAGGAAGACACAGTGAGAAACTTACGTATAACATGCAGAATGTTAGAGAACAGAAAGTGCTAAAGAGAAAAGGTGGCAAAGGAAGACCTGATTTATAATGAGAAATATGTATGCGGTCTTTCCCTGATTCCTGAAACAGCATACAAAATCTTTTGTATGCTAATGAAATAACAGGTAGCTGGGAGTCTCTATGCAGGCCAATGACCAGAAAGACCAAGGTGTGATTAGAGGGTCGGGACTTTTAGCCCCACTTTCCCATCTCCAGGAAGGGAACAGAAGCTGAAAGCTGAGCTGATCCAATGGTTTAATCAATCATGCCTATGCAATGAAGTTCCATGTTTCCCCCTGAGGTCTGTGAGCTGCTCTACCAAATTAATCAAAACCATGGAAGAAGTTATGGGAATCCCTGGTTTATAGCCAATTGATCAGAGCAATGATCACAACCTGGGACTTAGAACTGGCATCCATGGGGGAAGTCTTGTAGAACTCAGCTGTCAGCCTCATGCTCTGATTCTATCTCCAGTTAGTGTCAGAAGAGAATTAAATAAAGACACCCAGCTGATGTTTGCTAGAAAATTGCTTCATGTGTGAGGACAAAACACCACACATCTAGAGTCAGAGGGTTGTGTTGAGTGGCTATGTACAGGTGGAGAGAAATCAGAGGAGATGTGAACAGTCAGATGGAGTAACTCATGAATTTTTAGATAGAATGGCTAGGATGATTTTTAGGAAGGCTCTGAGAGAGGTCAGGGAACTAGCTATGTAACCTTTTTGGAGGACATTCCAGAGATGTGCAATGAGGTTCACATGCCCTGCATGCCTGTTGCCTTTGAGAAAGTGGAAGGAGGTCACAAAGTTTGAGCAAATTGGTATGGAGATTGTGGGAGGAGATAAGATTAGAGAGATGATGGGAAGCAGACCACGTAAGAACTTTGGGTGATAATAAGGATTCTGACTTTGGCTCTGAATGAGATAGGAGGAGTCAATATTGAATAGAAAGGACAGTCTACTTTTTTTCTTTTTTTTCCCCCTAAGGCAGGTCCTCTCTATTGCCCAGCTGACCTCCAACTCTTGAGCTCAAGTGATCCTCCTGTCTCAGCCTCCCAAGTAGCTGAGTCTACATGCATGCACCACCAGAGCAACACCATACCCCGCTTTCTTGTAGACACTTTTGAAAACACTCATTCTGGTTTCTTCATTGGAAATACACTACAAGAGACTACATGCAGACTAGATAAATGCTATAAGGCTTTCTATTAATCCAGATGAGAGGTGATGGTGATTTCGACTAGGACGTTGATATCAGAAGTTCTGAGAAGTGCTCATAATCTGGGTATCTATAGATGATAAACAGGATTTTATGATGGTTTGGCTAGGAAAGGAGGACATTGATTAAAATCAAGCAAACATAGGTGGGTGGCTCAGTGGTAGAGCACTTCCTTAGCTAGCCTGCTTGAAGCTCTGGGTCCCAGCACCCCAGAAAACAAACAAGCAAAATCAAAACAAAACAAAAAAACAGTCACAGAAGAATCCAAGATTTTTGGCTGAGCGGTGGCAAGATTGAAGCTGTAATTAACTAAGTTGTGAAGACCAAAAAAAGACTCAAGGTTTCTGGTGGCTGGCAGTGTGGGATGCATCTTGGTCAGGTTATATCTGGGATGTCATAAAACCATTTGTTATAGTTTGGATCTGGAATGTTTCCCAAGGATCCTGTGGGCAGCAGACTATTAGGAGATGAATGACACTTCAGTAGGTCACTGGTGGTGAAGGGCATGTGTCAGAAGCGAGCTATGCTACGAAGAGCAAACACATTTGTGTCTTTCCACAATGTCAGAATTCACTGAATAAAAATTCATAGACTACCCAACTTTCAGTGGTGATAATTCACCAAATACTTATGGGTTACTTGACAGTCATAAGCCAGACAGTCGTGAGTTCTCTTATTCCAATCTCAACTACTAATATTGAAAACTCTCAAGTCACACATCACACTTTACACAATTATAAATATAAGTCACAGTAAGACTAAGAAAGAATTAAGGACATAGGAGTTCAGGAAACTGAACTGAAAGCAAAGGCATAGAGTAGATATGAATGCAAAGAGTCACTGAAGGTGGTCAGATAAGGTGGTGAGGAACTTGTTCAGGGTGCAGAAAGCTCAGGAACTTATTCTAGGCCAGGGTCCAAAGAGACAGCAGTTTCAGAGTGTCAGCTTGAGATGATGGTTTGGAGGAGGCCACATGAGGTTGTCATGGAGAGGACAGGTCATGCTCTGATGAAGCTCAAGGATAGAGATTCAGAGGTCAGTGCTGTGGTATTTTTCCTGAACAAGACCGTTAAAGAATAACCAAGTAATGGTCAGGGTGCTGCCATGTCTACTCTCAGAGTGCTCCTCCTTTTATGGGCCCTGAGAGAGGGGTTGGTTTATTTGGTGATCTGGTGTGTTTAATAAGCTCATAGGCCTGTTTTTTCCTATGAGTTTGATATGCCTATCCATCCATATGCTTTTGATTAATTCAGTACATTCACAGGTGGTCATTCTTACTAGCAAAATTCATTTATCAGTTTGTGCCTTATGGTTGTGCTAGGTAGATGGTTGTTATTTACTTGTACAAACAAAGCATAGAGCCATTCTGCCTCAGCTCTTACACTCAAAACAGAATAACACATGGCAAATTTGCTTTATAAAATGGAGTAAATGCAAGATTAGGCACAGTCTGAAAACTACTGTTTCATTCATCATGGAGTAACTCAGAGAACAGCCTGCCCTCTGTAGTATACCTTGTCCCTGGATCCTTCCTTTCTCTGCTTCCTGGCCATCATGTGGTAAGTCCTCCTCTGCTACAAATCCCACCACCATGATGTTCTGCCTCCCCTCTGGCCCAAAGCAATGGAGTTAGCCAACCACAGACTGGAATGTCTGAAACCATGAGACAAAATGAAACTTTCCTCCTCTTAGCTGATTTTCTCAGGTGTTGTGTCACAGGGTGGGAAAGCTGTCTAACACATCTTCCAAGTAGGAATTGCCAAGCCAGCAGTTTGATATTCTTTTGGGGAGCTGTCTCACCTACAGTCCAGTTGTGCCAGGGCAGTGGGGTAGGTTGCAGGAAAGTCAGAGACAGCATGGGAAATGTACAATTTATTGGGGAAAGCTTACAAAAGATCAGTGGCTTCTCCAAAATCTATTGTGATAAGCTGCAAGATAGCACCTTTGTCCCTCACAGCACTTTGCCCAGTGACAGCTGGCTAGACAAGTGACGCTTATCCTTTCCAGTGCCCTCAGTTTTGTACCTGTCCCCACTCAGAAAGGGGTGCTAGGCTATAGAAGAGTGACATCATCAGCATTAGTTTGCTTGTGTAACCACAGTCCCAAGAAACAACTGTCCTGTTGTACATGCAAAAAAGTAGCTTTTTTCAAATAACACTAACTAACCCTGGTTCCCAGTGTGCATAAGAGAAAGTCATTGTCCTTTAAGAGAATATGTATCTGGGTGGACATTCAGTCCCAGGCTTTCTTTCATTGTTCTTTTAACTTGGCTAGGTTTTTAGGAACAGAAAGAGGACATTCAAGGACACAGTCTTTTACTGTCCCCTCCCCTTTTCTTTGGGAATGATATGCCAATAAAACACCAGTCTGAGAGACTGAAGATTTGAGCTTTCCTGGTGAGGGAAGTCCTTCAGGAGCTTAGGAAATCACTTATCAATCTGCTTCAAAGCATAGATCTGGGTGTAACTCTGTGGTAGAGTATGTGCTTAGCGAGCACAAGGCCCTGGGTTCCATCCTTAGCACAAAAACAAACAAAAAATATAAATATATACAACACAGATCCTAAGTCATTTACATAAGAAATACCAAGAGCACTGATGTCTCAGCTGCTGGTGAAGGTGCAGGAAGGGTCCAATCAACTGCATATTTGGAAAAATAAAACTTTACTAAATTAAAAAAAAAATTAAAACAACACTGATTGGTCATGGCTATATTTCCTTAGCCAAGTTCACTACAGGTTTGGCACTGAGTTATCAGAGAGCTTGATGCAAGAAGGATTAGGCTTAAGCCCAGCAGGGTGGTGCAACAAGGGGTGCTATTTCTGGATTTCAGTTGTCTCCCTGATGAACAGAGGATTTGTGTTTTTGTTGGAGGGACAAACGATGGCAAGACACCAAAGATGGCAGGAAACAGTTTTATTTGACTGCAGCCAGGTTCAAAGGGCACAGCTTTTACTGTAATTAATTAATCCCCTGAACCCTGAGTTTAGGTAGTTTCAGCGTTTTATACTCAGCAGATAAGGGAAGGGGCTCAGAAGTTCATAGTCTGCAGAAGTTCACATAAAAGCCGCTTTTTCTATCACTGTTTTATGTAAGTTAACCCTTCAAGGACAACACCTGAGAAGGGGAGAGCTTCTTCTCCCCGTTCTTTCCACCCTGCCAGCTGTTACCATGGAGCCCAGATGGTAACTTATCTTTAAAATATAGACATCTCTGTGAAGCCCCAGCTCAAGGCCAGAGGCCTTATTCACACATTTCTACAAACTACTATACTGGATATGTTTGTGAAAAACTAGTAAAGGGGTGTCCAGCACCTGGAGTGCTGGTATGTTCCCGGCCAGTGGCCAAGTAAAGGGTTCCGGGGTCGGGGAGGGGGGAGGAAAATAGAAAATTATCTACATTGAACTCTTTTGCAGAGACTCTTTTGCTGACAGTCCTAAAATCAGCCCTGGTGAAGATTTCTGGAGAAGCCCTGTTAAGATTTTTCTGTGGAGTAAGGGGTGCCACTTCAATTCCCCCTTTTAATGATGCTCCCCATAATTTAATCCTTTAAATGTAAGAGCATCATTACCATTATCTTGGCTTAAAGCCTCATATAATGCCAAAACCTTAGTTGTTGTCATCCTTTCAACAGCAACTTCTATAGTGGACCCAACAGTTTTAATGCACAGTGGAGCCAAACCTGGGACAATAAACAGGCTAACTGTAGAATACGCACTATACCAGTTAAGCCTTTAAATCCACCAAGAGTTGAAAACCATCTCCGAAAAGCACATTTGGGACTCAAACTTTAATGCCCTTCTAGGTATGCACTAGCACATGTGCTAGTTCTCTTGTATTGTTGGCTATATCCTTAACTGCTTGTCTATTGTCATCCATTTGGATGCAACAATCTGAGCTGTTGAACTTTCCACATATTTTTCTTTGTTCAGCCAGTAGATAATCTAATGCCAAGCTGTTTTGATAGTTAGCCACTTGCATCTGGGTCTTTTGTGTAGCTAGGAGGTCAAAGGCTGTGGCAGTCTGATTAATAATAATTCTAGTACAGTTTGTAAGTGAATAATTCTGTTTAACATGTAAATAGGAGTTCTATAGCTCCAACTGAATTTTGTGCCCAGGTAGCAGGACCATAAGTGGCAATGATCCTCTGGGGTGGCCAGTTACCTTCACCCCAAGATTGGTGACCTCCTAAATCAACTTCCTTCCCAATGGACTTCTTTTTGTTTCAAAACAGTCATCCATCTATAGCATTCCTCTGGCAGGACAGATCCTAAATATGTGTTTTATCACCTCTTGGTTTTAGTGGATTGTCTTGACACATGGTTCACATGATTTCCATGGTTGGAATAGGAGTAGGGCAGAATCCCTTATGGTTATCAAAGGAAACCAAGCTAAATAATAGACTAACATTTTTTTAAAATTAATTTTTATTGTTGGTTGTTCAAAACATTACATAGTTCTTGATATATCATATTTCACACTTTGATTCAAGTGGGATATGAACTCCCATTTTTACCCCGTATACAGATTGCAGAATCACATCAGTTGCACCTCCATTGATTTACATATTGCCATACTAGTGTCTGTTGTATTCTGCTGCCTTTCCTATCCTCTACTATCCCCCCTCCCACCCTCCCCTCCTCTCTTCCCTCTCTACCCCCTCTACTGTAATTCATTTAATAGACTAACATTTTGGTTAGCATAGATTAAACAACATAAATTAACAAAGCCAAACCAATAACACCAAACAAATCCTAGAAAAAAAATAGATAAAAAAGTATAAGTGAAATTTTGTTACCAAGAGTCCAGTCAGTAGGAGTTACTGTTATCAAATCAGTAGCAAAAACTAAACAGAGAACTGTGTATATATATCTAGAAGCAAGGGGTGGCAATGCATTACAATATAAAAACTATCTTAGAGGTTAAAAGAGTTCTTTAGTCCTGGTGGGAAATTTATTTTCCACCTTGCATTGACCATCCAGTTTCTCCCGTGTGGCTGAAACAGGGCCGTAATCTCCTCAAGTAGACCAGTCAGCTTCCGGAGTGACTGGAGCAGGGCTATTGTCCTTCTGATCCTCAAGCTTCTCCAATGCTCCTTTTTTTTTTTTCCCTAGACAGTCAGCTTCAAGGGTGTAACAGCATCTGGAGTGCACACTCAGTCTGCAGCTGCAGGCTTGAGTCTGGTGTAGTAAATCCAGGGACCTATTTCTGCAAACTTTACCGCAGTTGGGGTGGATAAAATAACAGTGAAAGGGCCCTTCCAAAGACGCTTAGGGGTTAAATATTCCATTCTTTGACCTATACTCAATCTCCAGGCTTG
Organism: Callospermophilus lateralis; assembly: GCF_048772815.1. NCBI lineage: Eukaryota > Metazoa > Chordata > Mammalia > Rodentia > Sciuridae > Callospermophilus > Callospermophilus lateralis. Next base: position 57,179,187 of record NC_135317.1, on the reverse strand, counting down.
AAAGAGTGTGCACCTATGGTCAAACTTAGTGGCAATCTTTCTCTAACCCAATGGTTGAGAACCTGTAAGGTTTTCCTTAAGGCCTGAAGCTGTCATCTCAGGGTTAATTCTCCTATCTCTCTTAAGTCTCCCAATAGTCCCCTAATAAGAGGGGGGCCACAAGTACATTATCTTATAAGGAGAGAATCCAGTCCTCCTAGTGGGAGTGGATCTAGTCCTCAACAGTGTAGTAGGGAGAAGTTCATCGCAATGTAAGTGAGTCTCCTGACACAGCTTACCCAACTGAACCTTAAAGTCCTGTTCATCCTTTTAACTTTACCAGAACTCTGCAGTCTATAGGCAGTATGTAACTTCCATCTGATGTTTAAAGTCTTGGTCAGTAACTGTATCACCTCTGCCCAAAAGCTGGCCCATTGTCTCAGCCAATAGTTATTGGAATACCAAATCTGGGAATAACGTCCCAGAGAAGCATCCTGGTTATCTCCCTAGCCTTTTCAGTGCAGGCGGGAAAGGCTTCCACCCAGTCAGAGTAGGAACACACAAAAAGCAAAAGTTACTTATCGCCCCGTGAGCTTGGTAGCTCAGTGAAGTTTACTTCCAAGTCTTCAAAAGGTGCTCCTCCTATAGTTTGGATTCCTGGTGGGAGCTCTGGCCCCTGACAAGGATTGTTGTGAGCACAAACCTCATATTGTTTGCAGATCATCCAAGTGATGTTTTTGAGCCAGGGGACATAGAAATGTTGACTCAGAACTGTCTCAAGTGCTGTATGTCAAATGTATTCTCCTGTGGAACTGTGTGATAAAGGCTGGGGCTAGAATCTCTGGGATGGCTATGTGGCCATCAGAAAATCTCCATCATCCACCTGGGAGAAAATTTTCTTGTTCAGTCTTATATCACTTACTTTCATGTTGGGAGTATGTTGGCTCCCATTCTGTTAGACTGTCGGCCAGGCAGAAGGGCAGAATTTAAACCTGGGAATGGATTTTCTTCTCATTTCTTACAGACAGCTAACCTGGCCTCTCGGTAAGCTCTCTAGTTGCCCTGAGAAACCATAGTGTTTCCCTTTCGATGACCTTGGGCAATATATAAATCACCATCTTCCTGAGAGCCCACAGAGTATTCAAAAGTTTAAGAATTTCTTGCCCGTACATCATGCCTTTTTTTCTCTTGAGTTAGTTAGCCCCTTTTCCTTACATAATTCCCTATGAACATGAAGGGTAGTGAACGCATATTTTGAGTCTATGTAAATACCCACACAGACTCCTGCTGTCAACTGAGGTGCTTGAGTCAAAGCAATAATTTTGTGTTTTGTGCTGAGGTTCCCTGAGACAGAGGTTCTGCCTCGACAACGAGTGGAGTCCAGAGTGACCACTGCATATCCGGCAAAACATACCCCATCTTTTATAAAACTGCTTCCATCTGTGAAGTACTCCACGTCAGGGTCCCTGAGGGCTGGTCTGCCAGGTCTGGTCTGCTGGAGAGCATTCATCCATGACTTCAATACAGTTGTGATCAGGTTGTCCAAGTCTGAGGGGCAGCAAAGTTGATGGGTTTAGAGTCCGGATGACTTTAACATGGATATGTGGGTTTTCACATAACATGTCCTGGTATTAACCAATCTCTCATTAGTCAACCAATATTGTCCTTTGTACTCTTAACAATGTCAAAATTGAATGAGGAACCCTGAAAACCAATTTTTGTCCCATAGCCAGTTTATCAGCTTCCAACACCAGAAGATCTGTGGCTGCAAGGCCCCGTAACCAAGTTGGCCAGCCTTGGGCTGTAAAGACAAGCTGTTTGGATAGATGTCCATGTCCCCAGCATCTGAGTCAAGACTCCTACAGTCACTCCAGACTATTTATAGATGTACAGAAAGAAAAGCTCTGTGATGTCAGGGATCCCTAGTCCAGATGCACTGGGAGTGCTTGTTTAATGTCCTCAAAGGTCTTTTGTTTAGTTGGCCCCCATATTAGAGGATCCTCCCTGCTTTGTGGCTTCATAGAGGGGTTTTGCCATAACTAAAAGTTGGGGATCCGTATATAGCTAAATCCAGTAGCCTCCAAGAATTCTCTAGTCTGATGGCAGGTTGAAGGGACTGGAAATGAGCAGAGCTCCTCTTTCTTTTGAGGCCCAGTTGCTGTTGTCTGTTCTGTTGCTGAGTCCGATGGTAACCAAGTTATGTGACTTTTTCCTTGATAAATGTAGGCTTTTAAGTCAGAGTCCAGTGCTGTCACAAAGATGGTGTCCTCAAGCACCTGGGAGGAACTGTCATTTAGGGAAGGGAAGCATACATAGAGCCTCTGGTGCTTTAAGATGAAGGAATTTTTTTGTTATCTCCCGGTGCCAGATCTTGGCAGCTGGGATTCTCCAACTCTCAAATCTAATGTAAATCTTAGCAGAGACTGATGACCTGGGATATCATTTGTATACAAGGCACCTATGTAAATCTCGCCGTGGGCTGTCTGCCAAGGTTGGAGGGCAGCGGTGAGGTCCTGTACAGGTCCCAGTGTGGGCAGCCACATTGTGCCCACCTAGGTGTTGCTCTTTGTCTGCATGGCTTTCTCTTACTGCAAGGTGGGAGCCTGCTCTAATTGTATATAGAAGCTGCCCTGCTTGTGTTTTTGTTCACTATGCCTGGGTGCATGGGGCTCTGTGGCCCTTCCTGCTGGTGGCTCACAGCGTGTGGCTCGGAGCTAGGGTGGCATGTCCTTTTGGAGTGTGCCCTCCTATGGCCCACTATCAGGTATTAACATGAACATATTCCTGGTTCATTTGGGGGCTTGTGGCAGCTGAGCCCTCCTGAGGTGCTGGGTCCCGTGCATCAGATGCAGTTGTGTGTGTCTATGGGACCCCTGCCATACTCATCAATCATCGACTTCCGGGCAAGTGGGAAGAAACTGAAAGGAGGGACGGGGGCCAAAGACTGGGGGGAAAACATTTGCTCCTTCTCTGTTTAGGACTTAGCTTTTGAGCATGGCAGTGGATGCTTGCCCGCCAGGGCCACTGGAGCCTTCCCCTTTTGTCTGGCCATGCTTTTTTTTTTTTTTCCTTATAAATATTTGGACCATTGGCTTTGTTCTAGTAAGACCCCCCCCACACCTCCTTTGGGTGACCTCTGGGTTTGTGGTGAGGGCAGCTGTAAGGAGACCCATCCTCCTCTTTATCTTTTTGATCTGTCTGTCTTTGAGCCTCTGGGTCTCGATTGGCGAAAACTGTGGTGGCCACTTTAATCAGCTCACTGGCACACTTCTCAGTTAAGCCCTCTAGGTTTGTGATTTTTGGCAAATGGCTCTCTGAGCCTGTCCCACAAAGGCTGCATTGATCACCTGTTGCTTGAGCCTCTGCAACTCCTTGCTGACAAACTTGCCTTACAGCTGCTACACTTGTGTGTGCCCCTCCTCCCTGGGCACCTCTGGGCAGGGAGGGGGCGGCAGCGATGGTGGCCCAGACAGCTCTAAGTCAGCTGGGCACATCTCTTTTGATCATTGCTGCCAGATTCACAGGGCAGAGGGGCCTTAGGAGGATGTGGGGCCCAGAGAAAAGTTCAGAGTGAGATAAGGGAGATGCTGGAGCAGCAGGAGGCTTAGCGCGGCTGTTTGTCTGCACATGCGCTCTGGCTTAGGCTAGGGCTCAGGGCTGGCTCCCGTTCCTTCTAACTCTTGGGCACAGTGTGTTTTGTTCTCTTTTTCCCTTCTCTCAGATTTTCTATGAAGGTTTCTTGATATCTCTTTATCTTTAGATCTTCCTCTTAGTTGGGGCCCCATCCTAGGCCTGGATAATGGACTCCATCAGATCAGTCATGGTCCAGGGTTTCTCCATGTAGGAGGAAGTATGATTTTTCCAGCTTATGAGCTCCATGATGGATAAAGGCTGGCACACAAAACTGCCTTGTCTCCCTCAGGTGTTTCCTTCTGGTCAATATGGGCAGGGGCATCTGGAGAGCTCTCATCTGGGTTGTGGCTCTGGTCTTGGACAAATCTCCCACCTTAATCTTGGGAAGTGAAAGAGTCTTTGGTTCTAGGAAGCCATTGGCTCTGAGGACATCACACCGAAAGGAATAGCCAGTATTTGGGGGGCCATCATTTGTTGCCTCTGAGGACAAGGGGGCTGAGGGGACAGTCTGCTGTCCCGGTGGTCTTGACAAAGTTGGGTAGAGTGGCACTTCAGGTGGTGGGTCCTCTTCTGGCTCACAGAGAATACTGTTTCCCTTCCTGTCTTTTCTCTGACAGGTTTTCTGTTTAGCTGCTTTCCACTGGGTCTTAGAGACCACTAGGCTCCTGGCTAACATCAGCTTGGACTGTCCATCTAGACAGGCTCTCAACCAAGGGGGCTGCTTCTGTACTATCTCTTGACAGCAATCAATATAAGAGAATTGGTTCAGGGGTTCCAACAACAATCAAAAGGACCTCAGCAATGACTCTCTCATCTAAAGATCCTACTGGTGGCCAGCCCACATCTTGGGTGAGCCACTCTAATTTACAGAGTATGCCACCTTTGTGGAGTGAGTCTCACCCCACAGTTACCAGGAAAACCTTCCAAAAGGTGTCTAACACACATTTCAGAAGGCTCAGTTTCCTTAGTGTACCTCCCATGTTCCACCCTGTCACAAGACTCGCTTCATCTATCTCCCCTTGTGGGGACTTAGGGCCCTCTTAGCCTTGTGGCCATTATACATCTGCTAAACCCATGAAGTTTTAATCATTTTTGTGCTTCATTCAAGAAAATGTATTGAGCACAGATTATATGCCAAGCACTTGTTTTAGGCACTGGGAGTATTGCCCTGAACAAAACCCCCGACAATTCTGTACCTAATGAAGATTTTCTTTAGTTAATAATGGGGGAAACAGAAAACAAATAAAACATAATATAGCTGATGGAGGCAGATGTTAGAGGGGAAAATTAAGGGAGAAAAAGAAAGTTCCAGGAGGAAAGCTTACTGTGTTAAATAGGGTAGAAGTCAGGGAAGAGTTCACTGATAAGGTGATATCTGGGCAAAGTCCTGAAGAGGGTGAGAGAACAGAGCCCAGGGCATGGCTCTCAGGTAAGGCCTTATGGATAGTGTTTCAGAAACAAGTGCCAGGATACTAAGACAAAGTGAGCCAGGAAAAAGAAGGAAATGAGATCAAGGTAGGTAGTGGAAGATTTCAGCTCTTACACTGGGGAGCCATTGGAGGGAGAGTTTGTAGGTAAGAGAAAAAAATTGCATTTTCAGAACCAAAATTAGGGACATTATGAACACTTTTTCAGTATGTTAACCTGGTGTTTTCCCCATTTGAAAATTTAGGAAGTATCCTAACCTCTAAGAAAACAACCTTTTTTACTTAATTCTAAAACATTCCATTCATTTTTTTTCATTCCTTTGTTAATTTCTTTAATTTTTAATACCTTTATTTTACTTATTTATTTATATGTGGTGCCAAGGATTGAACCCAGGGCCTCACACATGCTAGGCGAGTGCTCTACCGCTGAGCCACAACCCCAGCATTCCTTTGTTAATTTCTTGCTAGGTTCATGTATTGGAGTACTGGTCTTCAGTGTGGCAACGGGAAGGTGGTAGGATCATCTGGTGGGAGCTGCTTAGATCATTGCAGGAGTTGTCCTCAGAAGGGGTTAGGTAGCCCTCAGGGGATCCCTGAGCTCTCAGGGATTCCTAAGCTCTTATAAGACCACATTTTTAAAAAAAGTAAGCCAATCTCTTAATTGCTCCCTGGTTTCCTATTCCAAGATGCAATCTCTTCCTTCCTACATGCTTCTTCCATTATATTGTTAGGCTCTTACCATAGGCTGAACCACTGGAACCACCCAATCTTAGACATATAGCCTCCAAAACTGTAAGCTAAATAAACCTCTTTATAAAATTCGTCTACCTTAGGTATTTCATTACAAGCAATGCAAACTGACTGGTACATTCCTTAAATCAATGTCTCATACCTTGTTGTAGGCCCCAGGATTGCAAAGAAGAATAAAACAGACATAGTTCCTGATCTCATGGGTTTCTAGTCTAGTGGAAGAAACAATATTAGTAAAATTTTAAACTGTCAAAAGAATTAGGTGCAAGTGTGGTGATGCACGCCTATACTCTCAGATACTCTAAGAGGCTGAGGCAGGAGGATCACAAGTTCAAGATCAGTCTGAGAAACTTAATGAGACCCTGTCTCAAAATAAAAAATAAAAATAAAAAGGGCTAAGAATGTAGTTCAGTGCTTTCCTGGTATGCAAGAGGTGCTGGGTTCAATCCTTAGTGCTGGGGGTGGGGCAGGAGAGGAAGAATTATCCATATCCCCAACAAAGATTTACAACAATATTTTTGAATTTTGGTCCATTCTGATTTTTATAATCATACACTCATGGTTTGTACATGTTTAAAAGTACAATGTAAGTGCTGGACACAGTGGTGCACACCTGTAACCCCAGTGATTTGTCAGGAGAATCACAAGTTCCAGTTTAGGCTCAGAAACTTACTGAGGCCCTATCTCCAAATTAAAAAATAAAAAATAAAAAAGGCCTGGGAATATAGCTCAATAGTAAATCTTGAGTACTCAAAAAAAATTATAATGTTAGGCCCTTACCATAGACTGAACCACTGGAACCACCCAATCTTAGATATATAGCCTCCAAAACTGTAAACTACATCTTTCTCCTTAACCTTGTTAGGAATATATATAAATATTTGCAACATGTTTTAATATGCATATACATATCCTTTGATAATTTGAGTTTCACATTTTATTCTAATTTATGAAAAAAATCTGTATGCTAATAGTAGAATTTAAAAACTAGTCTATAAATGTACATTTAGGCCATCTGTCCCTACTAAAATAATGCCACTCTATGTGTTTTTCATAGTCTTATTATTTCCAGGCCTGAGATTACTGAATCAAAAGCTCTTAGTATGTGTCTTATATCTGCAATGTGTTTATCAAGGATCCCTAGTGGGTATTGCTTAGACTACTCCCTACTTATCAATACAAGTGTTTGAACTGCTTTTTCAGTTATTGCAAAAATACAGGTCAGGTCTGACAAAGAAAAATTCTGGTGCGAGTATATGGTTTTCAGAATTCCAATCAGATCATATCTTGATAAGGAGGGAGGGAAAGTAGTATCTTTCTTCACAGATAAATTGTAGCAATAAGCAATCATTTGGCCTTCGTTAGCAGAAAATAGATTATGACTCATGTGTACGTGGCAGAAAAGATTTCCCACAAGATAATTGGGAAGCGTTTGAAATTACTCAACCTGCCTGCTATATTCAGTCAGTAATGTCTCACTACAGAAAGAGCTTTGCTGGAAATTGAACCCAAGGCCTTGCATGTGCTAAGTGTATGCTCTACCATTGAGATATACTACCCCTCACCCAAAAGAGCTAATTTTAAATAAATCTTATAGATACAGGGTGTTATGGTTTGAACGTGAGGCGTCCCCCAAAATCTTTTGTGTTAATGCAGAAATATTCAGAGGTAAAATGATGGGGTTGTGAGAGTTGAAACCTAATCAGTCCGTGCTAGTTTGAATGGACTAACTGGGTAATAACTGCAGGCAGGTGGGGCATGGCTGGAGGGCCACTGGGATGGAGGGTACTCTGGAAAGGAGTATCTTCCTGGTGTCCCTTCCTTCCTCTCCTTCTCCCTCCTCCCCACCCCCCACCCACACCCACCCACATCCACCCCCATTGCCTGGTAGCCAGGAGCTGAAGCATCTTTCATCCAACATGTCCTCCCACTGATGTGCCGCCTCACCTTGGGCCCAGAGCAATGGAGTTGCCTCACCAATTACCAAACCTCTGAAACTGTGAGCCAAAATAAACCTGTCCTCCTCTAAGTTGCTCTTATCAGATATTTTGGTGACTGCAATGCAAAGCTAATACAGAGGGAAAACAACCTTATCACTAAGATGTTGTAACATTACATTCTTCTTTCTCCCTAATGTTTATTTTCTGAAAATGCTCAAGCCCACAAAAAGATTGACCCAGAAGAATTCAATGAACATACGTAAACTCTTCTTGGTTCACCATTTAGCCACTTTTATTCTCTATCTCTATAGGGAGTTTTTTTGTTGAACCATTTGCAAGAAAATTGCAGATATAGTGACCTTCACTCCTAAAAATTCCTGCATTTATTTCCTGGGAACAAAGACCTTCTTCTAGCCAAACTTGACACCATTCCCATATTTAAGCATTGTTATGATAATATTAGCAAATATTTGGGACACATTCAGATTTCAAGTTGTTTCTGAGGTACCTCACAGGATTTTTAAAAATCAAGGATGCGGGGCTGGGATTGTGGCTTAGTGGTAGAGCACTTTCACCACATAAAAAATAAATAAATAAAATAAAGATATTGTGTCCAACTACAACTAAATAATAAATATTTTTTTTAAAATCAAGGATGCGGGCTGGGGTTGTGGCTCTGTGGTAGAGAGCTTTCCTAGCACATGTGAAGCACTGAGTTCAGTATCACATAAATAAAATATTTTAAAAAATCAAGGATGCAATGAAGCGTCATACATTGCATTTGGTTGTCATCTCTCTTAAGTTTCCTTAAATCTAGAAAAGTCACCTACTTTAAAAAATTTTTTTTTTCATGACAATGATAATTTGAAGAGTTTATGCCAGTTGTTATGTAGAATGTTACACAATCTGGATTTGTCTAATTGTATCCTTGGGATTGGATTCAAGTTAAACACTTTTGGCAAGAATACCACCACATCAGTGACTTTGATAGAATTCTAAGATGATCCTAGAGTGACCTTGGATCTTATCTAATTTCCTGCTCTTGGGCTGGGATTGTGGCTCAGTAGGAGAGCGCTTGCCTAGCATGGGCAAGGCCCTGGGTTTCAGCCTCAGCACCACATAAAAATAAATAAAATAAAGTTATTGTGTCCAACTATAACTAAAAAATATTAAATATAAATATTAAAAGGAGTGTTTTATTAAAAAAAATAATAATCTCCTGCTCTTGAACATGGGAAGAACCTTAGATATGATGAGCTCTTCTTCCTCTGGTTATGTAACCTCATGTGAAAAGTGGGATTTGGGGGCTGGGGCTGTAGCTCAGTGGTAGAGCACTTGCCTTAGCATACATGAGGCGCTGGGTTCGATCCTCAGCACCATGTAAAAATAAACAAATAAAATAAGGGCAGTCTGTCCATCTTCAACTACAAAATTTTTTTTTAAGTGGGATTTTACAGATGTACTTAAAGTCCAAATCATTTGGCATTAACTTGGAGAGATTATTCAAGAGGGCCTGACCTTTAAATCTCAGAGGTCTAGAGATCAGAGATGGGAGAAGCCAGAGCACTGAATCCCAAGAAGCATTGCTGGGTCTTTGCTGGCTGGCTTCAAGATGGAGGAGTGCACGGAACCGAGAATGCAGCAGCCTCTCAGAGCTGAAAGCCAGCAAAGAAACCACCTCAGACCTGTTGGATTCTGTCAACAAGAACAAGTTTTAAAGCAGATTTCTGGTAGAATTTCCAGATGAGAACACAGCCTGGTCCACACTTTGATTTAGGACTCATGCTCTCGTGAGCAGAGCACCCAGGTATTTGGGGCCAGACTTCTGGCCTGAGAATTCTGAGCTGATAGGTGGGTGTTGTCTTAAGGTGCTAGGTTTGTGGAGATGTGTTATGCAGCAATAGAAAGAATCCAACATGAGTACAGGGATGTTATATGCTTTTCACTGACATTCTGGAACACAGAAAGGAAGATGCTGTCAGTTTGTCTCATTATGTGTGATGCTAAGTTATATCTTAGTTAAGGAAAACTTTTTTTTCTTTGTAATGAAGAGGTCATCTATCATGTAGAATTTAGTGGTTGGGCAATGACTTTCTGGTTATAACACATTCATGATTCTTACTTGAGTTAATTATTACATCAGTGTTTGCAAAACAGTGGTTTTTTTTGTTTGTTTGTTTAGTTTATTTATTTATTGGTTGTTAAAAACATTACGAAGCTCATGACATATCATCTTTCATACATTTGATTCACGTGGGTTATGAACTCCCATTTTTACCCCAAATACAAATTGCAGAATCACATCGGTTACACATCCACGTTTTTACATAATGTCATATTAGTGACTGTTGTATTCTGCTACCTTTCCTATCCCCCTCCCCTCCCCTCCCATCTTCCCTCTCTACCCCATATGCTGTTATTCGATTCTCTCTCTTGTTTTTTCCCCCCTTTCCCCTCACAACCTCTTATATGTAATTTTGTGTAACAGTGAGGGTCTCCTTCCATTTCCATGCAATTTCCCATCTCTCTCCCGTTCCCTCCTACCACTCGTCTCTGTTTAATGTTAATCTTTTCCTCATGCTCTTCCTCCCTGCTCTGTTCTTAGTTGCTCTCCTTATATCAAAGAAGACATTTGGCATTTGTTTTTTAGGGATTGGCTAGCTTCACTTAGCATAATCTGCTCTAATGCCATCCATTTCCCTGCAAATTCCATGATTTTGTCATTTTTTAGTGTTGCATAATACTCCACATTTTTTTTATCCATTCATCTATTGAGGGGCATCTAGGTTGGTTCCACAGTCTAGCTATTGTGAATTGTGCTTTTATGAACATTGATGTGGCAGTATCCCTATAGTATGCTCTTTAAAGGTCTTCAGGGAATAGTCCGAGAAGGGCGATAGCTGGGTCAAATGGTGGTTCCATTCCCAGCTTTCCCAGGAGTCTCCATACTTGCCGCAGTCTGGCTGGGCACAAAATCACGAGCCACTCAAGCAGGAACAAACTTTATTTTTTGAAACTGCCGCCAATGCTCCATACATGTCCAGGAAGATTCCCAATCGACCCACGCCACGTTCTCCCGGAACCCAAGAGGCCGTTCCTCCTCCGGAATTCCCTCCTACCGCATTCCCCAACCAATGGGAACTCTCCAGGAGTCCCGTAGCAGGCCGCGGTGGACAGCAGGAGTCCAATATCCATATGAATGCAAATCTTAACATAATCATATCATCTCAATGGCTTGTTGGCTTCACCTTTCAACCAAAAATGCCATGCATCATATTACTTGGCTGTGGCTCTTAGCATCTCCCCCCTTCTGTTTAATTAAGCGATAAGCAATGTGGCTAGGGACCGTGCCTGTTAGGTTTGTCCAATTCAACATATGGTCCTTACCCATCATCGGAAAACTGACCTTTAGGCATCAGCCTCCCATCTTAGGTTGGTACCACTGCAACTGGATCATACCCATCACTGACTACTGGTCCAGCATACAGCCATACATGTGGATAGGCCTATGCACCAGTGGGGGGTGAGGGTCTTTGCCTCACCTCTGTTGGCCCCCCAAATTAGACCATCACTAATAGAAGGGAGGAGGATACAGAAATGCCACGACACCAAGCCAATTGACAGCTCCTAGGAAAAATTGCATCACTGGTGACACATCAGCAAAGATACGCCAGCATTGCCATAATTCGCTGCATCAACAGATAGATCACAGTGCTTACAAGTGATACATAGTCCAGGCAAGTTTTGTAAGCAGTTCAAAGCGGAGGAATCAATCAATATGTCCATTTCCTCCCAAAATAAATCGACTCATCAATTGAGCATTACTTGTTGAGTTATTATTCATTGATGTATCAGTTTATACAATTTGTTGTGATAATTATTGAAGAAGTTGTAGTTTGGTTTCATCTTTGTCTTCACCGGCACTGGGATGAAAATAGGAATTCTGACAATGATGTTAAAAAAAATATATATGTAACATTTAAACAGGTACTAAGAAAACAATTTTTAGAACAATTTACATTATCCTGAACAGAATTATTAAATATAATGAAAATGAAAGGTGAAAGTAAACAAACAGATCTGTTAACCTGCTTATTTGTACACATATTTAAACAATCTTTAACAGCTGTTTACCCAATTTAAATTAAGCCATTAAAATCACGTGAATAATAAAAAAAATTTGGATCCATTTATACATGAGTGCTCCTCATATATGATATATGGCATACGCACATACAGACATACAACACAAAACAGAAGTGTGCACACATAACATACAACACATGACAATAGTAAAGGCCTTGTAGCTTTACCTAGGTGAAATCTCCATTGCAATGTTTAAAAACTCCACAGTCAAAAAATAAAACTGATCAGAAAAACATTAACCTAGGTCTGTATGAGCTCAAAAATAAAATAAAACTTTATAATGTGGGAAAAAGCAATAATAAAATAGATATTGAAAAAAGCATCCCGGTTAATCACTGTCGCAGATATATGAATAGCCAAGCTGGAGTTCTGGATATCAGCTGTTACGGATTTGAGTCAAATCATCTTCTTTTTGATCTGTAGAAATTGTTTTGGTTAATCTCTCTGGAATCCAAATCGGCTGCTGTTCTCCCTGTGGAAAAACACAAACAGAGCCCCGACTCCAGACAATCACTGGGTCAGGACCTTTCCATTGTCCTGTTAGACTATCCTTCCAAAGTACCTTAGGGTACTAAGGATACAAATGTCTTTCCGCAGCACTAAGCCCTGATGAATCCAAATTTTAAAAGTTTAGAGTAAAAAGAGTTATTTTAAGTTTATCTTTGGGGGATATGTCGGGAGCCATTCTCACACGTGACTGGGTGACTCCCGGTCAGGGTCTGAGGCGCTCTGGCTGTGTCGGAGCTTTCCCGGCCCTCTCCTGTTGAGAGAACCTGTCCGTGTGGGGGTGTAACTGACCACTGACCCCGGAGGCCCAATCACTGACCCTGACCTTGGAGTGCGCCCCCCCTTCAACCTTCATTGGATGAAATTCTCCCCTGAATTTCTTGCTCCCCAATAAAAGGCTACTCCCTGGCGTGCTCGCTCTCTCTCTCTCCTGCTAGCCCTGAGTAATCCTTGCTGCCCTGCCGGGCGGTTAGAGGAGGGAACCAGAGAGGGGAGCCGTCTCGGACCTGGTCATAGAAAAAGGTAACTGAGTCTGTGTGTTTATTTCGATCTCACTAGCTAACTTTTATGCCAAGAACCTCATTAATGAAACCATTGCGCTGGCCGCATGGTAGAGGGATATATACCCCTTTCCAATTCCCTCCTTGTGTTTTAATAAGAACATTTTAATAGTTTGATGAGCTCTTTCAACTATGCTTTGTCCCTGTGGATTGTATGGAATTCCTGTTATGTGAGTAATGCCAAATAATGAGCAAAATTGTTTAAAAGATGTAGAAGCATAACCAGGACCATTATCTGTTTTTAACTGTTTTGGAACGCCCACAGTGGCAAAATTTTGTAAGTAATGAGCTATAACATCTTTAGTTTTTTCTCCGGCATGAAGGGAGCCCATCAAAAATCCGGAAGAAGTATCAACTGTAACATGCAAATATTTTAATTTTCCAAATTCTGGCAAGTGTGTGACGTCCATCTGCCAAATATGGTTAGGTATCAGTCCTCTAGGATTGACTCCAAGATTAACCTGTGGTAAAAATGTTACACAATTTTGACATTGTTTTATTGTATGTCTGGCTTGATCTTTAGTTATTTTAAAATGCTTTTGTAAAGTATTAGCATTGATATGGAACCTTTTATGAAAGTTTATAGCTTCTTCTATTGTGGAGAAAATATGTATGTCATGTGTAGATTTATCTGCTAATTCATTGCCCAAACGAAGGGCTCCAGGCAATCCTGTATGTGTCCTGATATGTCCTATAAAGAATGGATCTTTTCTGTCCCAGATTAGACTTTGTATAGTGGAAAACAAAGAGAAAACAGTAGAAGAAGGGGAAATCCTACCAGCATCTTCAAGGGATACTATAGCATTAACCACATACTGACTATCAGAAAATAAATTAAATACAGAATGTTTAAACATCATAAAAGCTTGTAATACTTTATTAAGCTCTACCTTTTGAGCTGATTGTCTGGGTTCTAAAAATGTAAAAGTTTGATCAGGGGTAACTACTGCTGCTGTACCATTATATGACCCATCAGTGAATATATTTGGAGCATTCATGATAGGGGTTTTTCTTGTCATTTTTGGAAAAACTACAGGATGCTTAGACCAAAAAGACAACAAAGGATTAGATGGTAAGTGATTATCAAATGTAACATTAGATTTACACATGATTATTGCCCAAGTATTTAACTCATTAGCTAACTCATCAATTTGACCCATAGTATATGGAGTAATAATTTTATTGGGAGAAATCCCAAACACTCCCTTTGCTGCTTTTATTCCTTTGAGTATTAATTGTCCTACAGCCTCAGGATATCTAGTAAGAATAGTATTAGGAGAATAAGATAAATGTATTCACAATAATGAACCTTCTTGCCAAAATACTCCTGTAGGAATATTTTTTGTTGGTAGTACAATAAATAATAAAGGCAAAGTTATATCAATTCTATCCAAATGCATATTTTCCATATATGTTTCAATGATTTTTAATGCCTTTCTTGCTTCAGGTGTTAACATGCGGGGTGAATTTGGATCTGATGGACCTTTTAGGATATCAAATAAAGGTCCTAGCTCTCCAGTTGGTATGCCTAGATAAGGCCTTATCCAATTTATGTCTCCCAATAACTTGAAAGTCGTTAAGTGATTTGAGTTCATCTACTCGTATTTGAATTTTTGGTGGACGGACCATGGTTGAGGATAATAGAACTCCTAAATAATTAATTAGAAGATTTAATTGTACTTTATCTATTGCTATCTCTAGATTATAACTTTTTAATAAATTTGTAAGTGTGGCATAACATTCTAGCAATGTGTTTTTATCTTTATGTGCCAATAACACATCATCCATATAGTGAAATATTTGTAGTTCAGGATTTTGAGTTCTAAGTGGCTGGATTGCTTTGTTAACATAAATTTGACACATAGTTGGACTATTAGCCATCCCTTGAGGGAGTACTTTCCATTCATATCTCTGATCAGGACCTTCATGATTTAGTGCAGGGATAGTAAATGCAAAATGTGGACTATCCTCAGGATGAATTGGAATTGAAAAAAAAACAATCTTTAATATCTATAGCTAAAATATACCAGGTTTTTGGTAAAGCAGACAATTGGGGAATCCCTGATTGAGCAGGTCCCATAATAACCATCTCATTATTAATGGCTCTTAATAATGAATTCATTGCCCTCCTGCCTGCTCAAGTACAGGGCATGCTAATCTTTGGGGTCCTGCCTCAGGATTCCGTCCATCAACTACGGGAGTTGAGGGCTGCTCAGCTGTAGATGGAGCTGTTGGTTGAATTACGCCCTCTGGTGATAGAACGGAGCTAGTAGCAGCCTCCTGTTGTAATTCCCCACTTGATGGTTGTTTTTCCTCTAAGCTTTCTTTCTTCAAATTTTCCTCTGTCTGACTAGTTCGAGAGACCTTCTCTTTTGCTTGACCTAACATGTTTTCTACCACAGTCTGGACCTCTAACAATTTACTTAGCAGTCTTTCGGTTTGTTTTTTACTAGTTTCTAATCTACTATAAAGGTAACGCAACCCAATAAGATAGCATAAAACAAAACCGAAACAGAATGAAACAAAAACGGAACAAAGAGTAGTTGTATCAATTTTCTCTTTCTCAGGGCCGAACAACTTCAAACCTTGAGCCAACCACTTTTCCCAGTTTGCCTGAGAAAATTCTAGGGATAGGCAGCTTGAAACAAAAACAAAATGAATCAAACAAGAACACATTGTTTTTTGAAATGGTGACCCATTCTGTCGCCTTCCCTCAGGGGTGAGCAATTTTACTCACCTCCAAGCTTCAGGCGTCCCCCGCACAGGCTCTTAGCACATACTGCTTTCCAAATTGGCCACACCAATTTGCAGTCCCACCAGCAATGTATAAGAGTACCCTTTTCCCCACATCCTCCCCAGCACTTGTTATTGTTTGACTTCATAATGGCTGCCAATCTTACTGGAGTGAGATGGTATCTTAGGGTGATTTTGATTTGCATTTCTCTGACTGCTAGAGATGGTGAGCATTTTTTCATGTACTTGTTGATTGATTGTATGTCCTCCTCTGAGAAGTGTCTGTTCAGGTCCTTGGCCCATTTGTTGATTGGGTTATTTGTTATCTTATTGTCTAATTTTTTGAGTTCTTTGTATACTCTGGATATTAGGGCTCTATCTGAAGTGTGAGGAGTAAAAATTTGTTCCCAGATGTAGGCTCCCTATTTACCTCTCTTATTGTTTCTCTTGCTGAGAAAAAACTTTTTAGTTTAAGTAGGTCCCATTTGTTTATTCTTGTTATGAACTCTTGGGCTATAGGTGTCCTATTAAGGAATTTGGAGCCCGACCCCACAATATGTAGATAGGAGCCAATTTTTTCTTCTATCAGATGCAGAGTCTCTGATTTGATATCAAGCTCTTTGATCCATTTTGAGTTAACTTTTGTGCATGGCGAGAGAAAGGGGTTCAGCTTCATTCTGTTGCATATGGATTTCCAGTTTTCCCACCACCATTTGTTGAAGATGCTATCCTTCCTCCATTGCATGCTTTTAACCCCTTTATCAAATATAAGAAAGTTGTAATTTTGTGGATTAGTCTCTGTGTCCTCTATTCTGTACCATTGGTCCACTCGCCGGTTTTGGTACCAGTACCATGCTGTTTTTGTTACTATTGCTCTGTAGTACAGTTTAAAATCTGGTATCACTATACCGCCAGATTCATACTTCCTGTTTAGAATTGCTTTTGCTATTCTGGGTCTTTTGTTTTTCCATATGAATTTCAAGATTGCCTTATCTATTTCTACAAGAAATGCCATTGGGATTTTGATTGGCATTGCATTAAACCTGTAGAGAACTTTGGGTAATATCGCCATTTTGATGATGTTAGTTCTGCCTATCCATGAACAGGGTATATTTTTCCATCTTCTAAGATCTTCTTCTATTTCTCTCTTTAGGGTTCTGTAGTTTTCATTGTATAAATCTTTCACCTCTTTTGTTAGGTTGATTCTCAAGTATTTTATTTTTATTTTTTTGAGGATATTGTGAATGGGGTGGTTGCCCTCATTTCCATTTCAGAAGATTTGTCGCTGATATACAGGAATGCCTTTGATTTATGTGTGTTGATTTTATATCCTGCCACTTTGCTGAATTCATTTATTAGCTCTAGTAGTTTCTTTGTATACCCTTTTGGGTCTGTTAGATATAGTATCATATCATGCACAAATAATGATAATTTAAGTTCTTCTTTTCCTATTTTTATGCCTTTAATTTCTTTTGTCTGTCTAATTGCTCTGGCAAGTATTACAAGAACTAAATTGAATAGAAGTGGTGAGAGAGGGCATCCCTGTCTTGTTCCAGATTTTAGAGGGAATGCCTTCAGTTTTTCTCCATTCAGAATGATGCTAGCCTGAGGCTTAGCATATATAGCTTTTACAATGTTGAGGTAAGTTCCTGTTATCTCTAGTTTTTCTAGTGTTTTGAACATAAAGGGATGTTGTACTTTGTCGAATGCTTTTTCTGCATCTATCGAGATGATCATATGGTTTTTATCTTTAAGTCTATTGATGTGGTGAATAACATTTATTGATTTCCGTATATTGAACCAGCCTTGCATCCCAGGGATGAATCCTACTTGATCATGGTGCACAATTTTTTTGATATGCTTTTGTATTTGATTTGCCAGGATTTTATTGAGGATTTTTGCATCTAAGTTCATTAGAGATATTGGTCTGTAGTTTTCTTTCTTTGAAGTATCTTTGTCTGATTTCGGGATCAGGGTGATGTTGGCCTCATAGAATGAATTTGGAAGAGCTCCTTCTTTTTCTATTTCTTAAAATAGCTTGAAAAGTATTGGTATTAATTCTTCTTTGAAGGTTTGTAAAACTCTGCTGTATACCCATCCGGTCCCGGGCTTTTCTTAGTTGGTAGTCTTTTGATGGCCTCTTCAATTTCTTCTTTTGTTATTGGTCTGTTTAAATTGTGTATGTCTTCCTGACTCAATCTGGGCAGATCATATGACTTAAGAAATTTATCGATATCTTCACTATCTTCTATTTTATTGGAATATAGGGTTTCAAAATACTTTTTAATTATCTTCTGTATTTCTGTAGTGTCTGTTGTGATATTACCTTTTTCATCCTGTATGTTAGTAATTTGCGTTCTCTCTCTTCTTCTCTTCGTTAGCATGGCTAAGGGTCTGTCGATCTTATTTATTTTTTCAAAGAACCAACTTTTAATTTTATCAATTTTTTCAATGGTTTTTTTTTGTTTCAATTTCGTTGATTTCCGCTCTGATTTTAATTATTTCTTGTCTTCTGCTATATTTGCTGTTGTTTTGCTCTTCCTTTTCTAAGGTTTTAAGATGTAGTGTGAGTTCATTTATTTGTTGGTTTTTTCTTTTTTTGAGGAATGAACTCCAGGAAATGAATTTCCCTCTTAAAACTGCTTTCATTGTGTCCCATAGATTCCGGTATGTTGTGTCTGTATTGTCGTTTATCTCTAGGAATTTTTTGATTTCCTCCTTTATATCTTCTGTAACCCATTGATCATTCAGTAATATATTGTTCATTTTCCAGGTGATGCAGGATTTTTCCTTCCTTCTTTTATCATTGATTTCCAGTTTCATTCCATTATGGTCAGATATGGTGCATGGTATTATCTCCACACCTTTATATTTACTGAGAGTCGCCCTATGGCATAATATATGGTCTATCTTTGAGTAGGATCCATGTGCTGCTGAGAAGAATGTGTATCCGCTTGATGATGGTTGATATATTCTATATATGTCAGTTAAGTCTAGGTTATTGATTGCATTATTGAGTTTTATAGTTTCTTTGTTCAGCTTTTGTCTAGAGGATCTGTCCAATGGCGAGAGTGGTGTGTTGAAGTCCCCCATAATTATTGTGTTGTGGTCTATTTGACTCTTGAACTTGAGGAGAGTTTGTTTTATGAACGTTGCAGCACCATTGTTTGGTGCATACAAATTGATAATTGTTATGTCTTGATGGTGGATGGTTCCTTTTAACAGTATATAGTGTCCTTCTTTATCCCTTTTGATTACCTTAGGTTTGAAGTTGACTTTATTCGATATGAGAATGGCCACTCCTGCTTGCTTCCGAGGGACATGTGAGTGGTATGATTTTTCCCAACCTTTCACCTTCAGTCTGTGTATGTCTTTTCCTATCATATGAGTCTCCTGAAGGCAGCATATTGTTGGATTTGTTTTTTTAATCCAGATTACTAGCCTATGTCTCTTGATTGGTGAATTTAAGCCATTAACATTTAAGGTTACAATTGAAATATGGTTTGTACTTCCAGTCATGTTCATTTATTTATTTATTTTAGATTGGCTAGTTTTCCCTCTTTGGTTATTTTTCTCCCCCTTTACTGAGATACCTCCCACTGTTAGTTTTGGGCGCTATTTTTCAATTCCTCTTCTTGTAATATTTTGCTCAACATGTTTTGCAGTGCTGGTTTTCTGGCTTCGAATTCTTTTAGCTTTTGTTTATCGTGAAATATTTTAATTTCATTGTCAAATCTGAAGCTTAGTTTTGCTGGATACAGTATTCTTGGTTGGAATCCATTATTTTTCAGTGTTTGAAATATGTTGTTCCAGGATCTTCTCGCTTTCAAAGTCTGTGATGAAAAATCAGTCGTTAACCTAATTGGTTTACCCCTAAATGTAATCTGCCTCCTTTCTCTCATAGCTTTTAGTATTCTCTCCTTGTCCTGTATGTTAGCTATCTTCATAATTATGTGTCTTGGAGTTGGTCTATTATGGTTTTGGATGTTTGGGGTCCTGTAAGCTTTCAGGATTTGGCAATCCATTCCATCTTTCATCTCTGGGAAGTTTTCTAGTATTATCTCATTTAGTAAGCTATCCATTCCTTTGGACTGATTCTCTGTGCCTTCTTCTAACCCAATGACTCTCAAATTTGGTCTTTTGATGAGATCCCATATCTCTTGGATAGACTGCTCATGAGATTTCAGCATTTTTTCTGTGTTGACTATATTCTTTTCAAGTTGATAAACTTTGTCTTCATTATCTGATGTTCTGACTTCTACTTGATCTAGTCTGTTTGTAATATTCTCATTAGCGCTTTTAATCTGATTTACGGTTTCTTGCATTTCTATGATTACAGCTTGATTTTTTTTTAACACCTCTATCTCCTGATAAAGCTCATTCTTTGCGGATTGAATTTGTGTGGTTAGTTCCTCTTCAAAATATACTTTCAATGCTTGGATTTGCTGTCTCATGTCTTCTCTAATATTCCGTTCCATCTGAATTAGGTATGCCTTGATTTCTTTCCCTGTCCATGTTTCTGATTCTTCTAGGTCCTCCTGTATATTTAGGTTGTCCTGCATTGTTTGTAACCCTTTTTTCCCTTGTTTTTTTTTATATTGTTCACGTTGCTTTCCAGCTCTGTTTGACTGCTTTGTAACTGCTTTCTCCTATACATTTGTTTTGGCTTTGTATATCTCTGTTGTCTCTCTTTTGTGGTGGGAGATTATGCCTAGAAATGTTGGGCTTTGTTGTACTTTAAAGCTGATTCATTCAATTCATATAAGGCTTCTAGGTTCTGTATGCATATAATGATTTGCTGTTTGTTCTTAGGACTATATGTTTAGATTGGGTGCTCTGGTGGTACGATGGTTAGTATGTCTTGGCTACTTTAGAAGATTGCTCCACTGAAGGTGGATACTACCAGGCAATTGGATCAGGGTGTTGGTAGTAGCTAGGTATTTAGGAGTCTTATAGACAGCCTCAAGACATTCACCTATTTGCATTTAGACAATTACACGCAATGGAAGATGTAATGCTTGGGATGAGAGTTGGGGGGTAGGGGAATGAAGGTGCTGTTAAAAAGAAAAAAGGATAGAGGGAGAGATAGATTAGAGGGGAATGAAAAGAACAATAAAACTTGAAATGGGATAGAAAGAGAGAAGGAAAAGGGGAGAAAGGAACAGGGAGAGAAGAAGGAGAGAAAAAATATCGACAACAGCAACAACAACAACAACAAAAAAAAATTAAAGTCTTAGAGATCCACCTTCTTCTCTTCCAGTAGGCGGTGCTGTGCCCTCCAAGCTGAGCGTCTGCTCTCTACCTGCCGAGAGCTAACTCTGTAGGGCGTCTCCTGGGAGTCTCTCAGACTTGTCAGTCCAGAGCCATTTCACTTCTCCAGCTCTTAACCCCCTTCCTCCTGTCAGCCTGCCAGCCAGGTCCTGCTCCCCAGAAGTGATTCTCCAGAGGTCTAATTACACTTGCAGTCCCACCGCGTGTCCCTTTTAAGCCCCAGTGCTGTGGTAAACTGGTGGCTAAGACCTTGGGGGTCACCGCTGGTGATATGGGGGGCTGGGGGGCTGGGATCCCCTCTGCTTCCCTACGGACATGACCCCTGAGAAGTCAGTGAAGTTTCCTGGCTGCCTGTATCAGTATGGGGAGTCACGCACCTGCTAAAGTGGATTCTGCTGGGAAGGAATTCCGCCGGCCGAACTCCGATGACGTCAACTCTCTGCTATGGTGGGCCCCAGGCTCCTTGCCGGAGTGTCCGAGGGGAGGGGTGGGACTGGTCCGGCCCGGTTCGCCTCAGCTCCTGGCTCGTGGGGGTTTGGCTAAAGACTTCTTCCTGCCAAGCTGTGTCTCGGCATCTAGCAGGACCCAGTCACTTTGACTGCGGCCAGGTGGACGGATCTGCAGCTGTACCCACGGTGCGCGGACTGTGGCTGGTGGATCTGGAACTCCGCGTCTCGTAGCAGGGTCCCGCTCATCCGGGTCACACAGACGCTTCAAAAAAAATCCTAGTAGCTCCCGGGCGGTCTCTCTTCAGTGGAATTTTGCTAGGAGAATCTCCGTTGGTAGAATCCAAGAGTTATCCTTGCGACTTTATGACCCCATCACTGGGAGTGCATTAAAAGCGCAGCCTCTCTGCCCGCCGCCATGTTGGATCCGCCAGGCGCTATCTTGACTTGATTTGCATCCCCAACAGTTTTTGTTTTAAGAATCTTAAGCCCCAAACTATCACCACAATTAATATTAACAATAATTCCTTAATATAATCTCATACCTAGTTCACATTTGAATTTCATGTTTGTCTCAAAATGTCTTTTTTTTTTTTTTTTTGGTACTAGGGATTGAACTCAGGGGCACTACTCAACCACTGAACCATATCCCCAGCCCTATTTTGTGTTTTTATCTAGAGACAGGGTCTCCCTGAGTTGCCAAGCACCTCGAATTGCTGAGACTGGCTCTGAACTCTCAATCCTCCTGTCTCAGCCTCCAGAGCCACTGGGATTATAGGCATGCACCACCATGCCCGGCTTCAAAATGTCTTTATAAAAATTATTTCATTTAAATCAGGATCAAAATGTGTATTGATATATCTTGTAAATCTCTTTTAATCTATAATTTTTTTCTACCCTCACTTATTTTCATGCCATTTATTTGTTAAAGAAAGAGCTAAATAATTTTCTCTTCCTTATGAAGTACCCAGCCTCAAGTATTTTGTTATAGCAACAGAAAACAGAATAAGATACTCTGGTTTTTTTTTTTTTTTTTAATCACTATACAGCCAGGAGTGGTGGTACACACCTGTAATCTCAGTGACTCAGGAGCCTGAAGAAGGAGGATCACAAGTTCAAAGCCAGCCTTGGCAACTTAGTGAGAATTATCTTAAAATAAAAAATAAAAAAGAATGGGGATGCAGCTCAAGTGGTAAAGCATCTCTGGGTTCAATTTGTACTGGGGAAAAAGAAAAGAAGACGAAAGAAAAGAAATCACATCCTCTGTCCCAAATTCAGATTTATATTCTGAATTTGATTGACCACATCCTCAGTATGCCATCTAATATTTTCCTTTTTTCCTTTGTATTTCCTATAAAGTGGTTACATTTGGTTCATATCTTTTTTTTTTTAACAAATGTAAAAATGGGAGAGAGAAAGAAAGTCAGATGTCCTTTTTAAACTCGCTGTTCAAAACTAATCTCCTGGGTGTCTGAATTGTTGGTGAGGATGATGGAGGGAAACTTTTTACTCCTGAAGAATATGAAGAATACAAAAAAAAAGTTTTACCTATGCACTTACAGAACAGGTTATTTGTGAACTGGCGATCACCAACAGGAATGGATTGTAAACTCATTGGTCCAAAGACACTGTGTTTTTGTACACATAGGGATAAGCAACATAAAACTGACTTTGAAACAATTCCACAGCAGCGCCCCATTGATCTTTGCCGAGTGACTGGCTGCCAGTGCAGGGCTTACCTTTTTGTGCCTTTGAATGGCATGCAGCCCATTTGCTGCAGGTGCAAGCACTTTGCTGATCAACACAGCCCTGCACCTGGTTTTACATGCAATGCATGTAAGTTACACTATTATACATAGCCACAGGTTCCAAGTGTTCAGGATTCCATAGCTCTTTCACATGTGCTTGTGGTCAGCCTGCATATGCCCATGACACAGTCGTGGAAACAAAGCAAGAAAGAATGACTCAAGGAAAACCAGTGGGACAGGATGTTCCTTATGCAGCAATGGGAAGATTAACTGGTTTCAGCTCAATGGCAGAAGGCTACATGCCATTAGGTGACAGTGGGATCAGTGTACCTTCAGTTGCATTTTTAAATTCTCCAGTTACGGCCATGGACCACCCGTTTCTAAAAGCATTGCAAGGACCATCTACTTCTTCTCCAGAAACACTAACAAATGGTAAAAATTGAAAAGGCTGCTAAGATGAAAGGAAAATCTCCGTTGCCATCAACTACAAAACCTTCGTGAAGGCTGTTGGACAACTTAAAACCATCATTTAAATGTAATAATAGAGTTTATCTTCTCTCAAATTATTTACTTTTTAATTGTGTAAATATATCTTTTTGGATGTTCTCTTCATTTATTGAAAGGAAAAATTGCCTTATATCATTTTGATAAAAATAATGATTTACTGCTTTGTATATACTTTTCTCTCTCTTGGGTAGGGAAGTTTAGGGTATTCTCATAGAAGTCAAACTCTGAAAATAGAGTAAATATTTTTAGTCTATTATAATTTAACTTTTCCAGCCTCTTTAAAAAATTAAAGATGTTATCAATGTTTTTTTTTTTAATGTAACTTTTTTTTTTTTTTTTTTTTACTTAATCAGTGCGGAAGACTGTTAGTGGGAGTTCCAAGAACATATTCACATGGAGCATGTTTAGATGTGATTAATTTTTCAAAATATTCCTCATGTCCCACTACTTAAACTGAATTGGTTAGACTATTTTATCATTTCTTTCTCTATTTATGTTCACTTAGTCTTGTGAGTAAACAATGAAATATATGGTCAGGTTTTGAAGTATTTGTTCATCAGAGAATCCATTATTTTAAATATTTGAGTCTTTCATATAAGGTGGTAAGAAGCTACTCGATTTGCCCTTAGAATTAAAAACCTCCAATCCTCTTGAAAATGTACATTGAGGAATATCTTTGGACCTCTCTTTGTTTTTCTTCTTCTGCTATAGTTTCGTTGACTTGAAGCAGTTGGTTATTTCTTTTATGTATTTTCTGAGAAAAAACACCTCCTTCGTAATAAACATAAAAGAGATTTGGATTTGGAGATTTTCTCTATGGAATTCTGTTCAAAATGCTCTTCATCTTTTAACATGCTTTAATATGATTCACTAACAGGCAAGGCCATTATTTTATTTTTGGCAATGTTAAGGGGTAGTGGTGATTACTATTCCAAGTGTTGTTAACAATCATGTGGGACATGTCCAGACACCAAGTAATCACACAACAGCAGTTGTTATTTATTTTATTAATACTGATTAACTTTGATTAAAAAAAATGTTTTAAGTCACTTTGAGACATTAATCTATACTCGAAAATTGATGTTTTCAAGAGAATTTATTGTATTTCTTGCAATTGCAATTCTGCTTCCAGCCGTATTTCAGTGTTCCTCCTGCTCTGACTCCTATACTCGAGTAAAGGACATTAATTAAAATATTATTGAAAAGCAAGTTAAGTCTACAGACATTTATAATGTGCATGGTGTTGGCTTTCAGTCCTGAAAAACAATTTTTGTGGTTGTTGTTACTATTTTTAGTGCATTTTAATTATACATTACAGTGTGCTTCATTATGACATATTCCTACATGCATAAAACACACATTGAGCATATCCACTCTCCTTAGTCTGTCTTACCCTCCTTTCTCACCACATCATGACCCCCTTACTCTTCTCTAATAGTCTTTACTCTATGTTTTTATGTTATTTTTTTTTTCCATCCTAGATTCTACATGTGAAGAAAACATGGGCCAATTTTCTGAGTCTGGATTATTTCGCTTAACATTATAATCTCCAGTTCTGCCCATTTTTCTAAGAATTCTTCTTTATGGATGAATAATACTCCAGTTATATAAACCACATTTTCTGTATTGATTCATCTGTTCATTGGCACCTAGACTGATTTCATAACTTGGCTGATTCATATCTTTCAATGTGAGTACTTCATACATGGTGCTATGGTCTTCTATTATATCACATCGTCAGGCACATTATGTGAGACTGTCCCACACTCTGTGATGCCCAGGCTGATCAGTGGATTGGGGTAAGGTCAGTTTGATCCCTCCATATGAAGTTTATTGTTAACCTTTCACCTGATTAACAAGCACTGCTATTCATTGCCGAAAGCCTTTATTTCCCTAGCATTGTGAAATGACAGTTTAATAATTCTATTGTTCCTTCTGCATTTATTGGCTGAAACATTTTTATGATGGAAAAAAATTTCTTCATCAATCATTTACTTTGAATTATGGTTGATAATAAACAACAGGAGAAATGCTTGATTCCCTCCTCTTCTCAAATTTCAGGATAACAATAATCAATGAACATTTTTAGGATTATTCTAATCTCATTTTTCTTGCTTTACTACATCATAATCAAAATCTTTTTCTTTTTTTGCAGTACTAGGAATTGAACTCAGACCCCCTATGCATGCTAGGCTACATCTCCAACCTAGCTTTTTACTTTATTTTAAAAATTTAAGACAGCCTGTCTCAAAGCTTGAACTTGTGATCCTCCTGCCTTGACTTCCCAAGTAGTTGGGATTACAGCTGTGTACCAGCACTCCTGGATGTTTAGTAATTTTTTTTTTTAAACAGGGTATCTTAGTCTATTTTCTGTTGCTGTAGCAAAATACTTGAGGCTTGGTGTTTTATAAGGATAGAGAAAATTATTAAGCTCACAGTCCAGAAGGTTTAAAGTCCAAGATTAGGCAGCCCCATCTGTTCAGCCTCTGGTCACAACATAGCAGGGAATGCAGAATGGGAATCAGCCACATGTAGGAAAAAAGCCAAGTGCATGGGGTCACCTTGCTTTATCACAAGTCATTGTCATGAGAATTAACTGCATGGACTACATTAATTTCTTCCAAGGGTAAGCCCCCATGACCTAATTACCTCCCACTAGGCTCCACTTTTAATACTGGGAAGCCCAGGAGTGCTTAACCACTGAGCCACATCCCCAGCCCTTTTTAATATTTTGCTTAGAGACAGGGGACTGTGAGTTACTTAGGATCTCACTAAATTGCTAAGTGCTGGATTTGAACTTGTCATCCTCCTGCCTCAGCCTCCCAAGCTTTTGGGATTACAAATGTTCACCCAGATTTGCCTGGTAAATCTTTACTTTTACTAATATTTATTTTTTAGGTGTAGATGTACACAACACAATGCCTTTATTTGTATGTGGTGCTGAGAATGGAACCCGGGTCCTGCCAGTGCTAGGCGAGCGCTCTACTGCTGAGCCACAATCCCAGCCCCAGAATCTTTACTTCCTAATGGCTTCACCACCTCTCCTATTGCCACAATGGGGTCCAAGCTACCAGCACATGAGCCCTTATATCCAAACTATAGCACAGATAGTGATAGGATGTCTAGGATTGCTTCAAAATAATCCAAGACACATATTAGCACTGAAAGTTAAAACATCTTTATATCCCTGAATAGTTTTTTTTAATAATCTGGAAAAATTTTTTATGAAAATTAAAATATTCCCAAGATAAATAAGGAGGATAAATATATTACATCTAATAAAACATACTTATTTAATCATGTATTGATTCCAACTAATTATACACCCACAGCTAACTGTCAGACACACTATTTCTGCAGTTGCCATCTGTTGCCTGCACATGTGAGTTGGCAAATTCCATAAGTGTGTGACTCAGAGTTGCTGGGGAAGGTTTCATTTTGGTTGCCTGATAATGACCCCCATCTCTGCCTTCCAAGAATAGGTGCAGTCACAAAAGGAATCCAGCTTCATCCTCAGGTCTGCTCTCCTCCTATGCTCAGAACTTTAGGCTACCTAACATTCATGAGTAATCCAGTAAGCGTGGTGTGTCACTAGAATTAGGCCTTCCTTTGTGCTATTCACCCCCCACCCACCCACCCACCTGTATTTTATTTATTTATTTGTTTGTTTGTTTGTTTGTTTGTTTGTTTATTTTGTGGTGCTGGTCTAACCCAGGTCCTTCATAGGCTAAGCTCTTACTTCACCACTGAGCTCCAGCCCTAGTCCGACTTTCTTCTCTCTCTTGTCTCTGGTCTCTCTTGTTCTCTCTGGCACATATACAAATGTGTATTTTATTTCTAAATTAGTTCTTTATTCATTTTTTCCCCTATATTTTCTTTGAACCCTATGACATTGATGCATACAAAATCTTTTTGAAATTCTAGTAGGGAAAAAAAACCTCACAAATTATTGCAAACTAGAAGAACATTTCAAATCCTGTAATCACAAAGATGACACAACCTATAAAAAGTGATAAACACGATGTGTCATATAATTAAGGATGGGGAGCTGTGGCTGTGGCTCAGTGGTAGAGCACAGCATGCATGAGGCCCTGGGTTTGATCCTCAGTACCACATAAAAATAAAGAAATGAAATAAAGGCATGTCCAACTACCAAAAAATTTTTTTAAATAATAATAAATATTAAGGCTGGGACTCCTAAATTAATGAAGATTATTTAGTTGCCATTTTTGTTTTGAACACAGAACATTTCAAGTAAAAAGGAAATCTTTAATTACAACCTCCTGGGGTTGGTAGTCAGCCCCTATTTTACATGTTTGAGGCTCCGTAGCTGTTGTTTGGAACTTGGTGTTTTACCTGAAAGGTCTCTTCCTGTTTCTCCCATTCTGTGAGAGGCGGGTCTTGGTTTCTCCCTACTGAGTAAGCCCATCAGAACAGAAATTTGTGGAAGTCACTAGATGGAGCTCATCTGGTTCTTCCTGCCCATAGTCTGTATGTTTTGATTGGCTTGTGTGCTCTCCGGATAAAAGAACCCCAGGGAATTCTCATAATAACTCTTCCCACTATTTTGGCTATTAATAGTGACTCTGCCCCCCACAGTGTCCTTAGCCTGGGCCCTGTTTGAAGCCTGTTTTGTCTTCTCAGCCAACAAACCAAATCTGATTCACCCTCTTCCTGAGATCATCCTCATAAACTAAGCATATTTAAGACCAATGGAAACATTTACCAAATACAAGTTTTTCCTTCATTTACAGATATGCCACCATGAAAGGGACATTTGTGGGACCTGGAAATACAAGGTAAGCACTGCAAGCCACTGTTGCCATTTTTCTTCTCCCCATCTCGTCCACACAGCATCTCCTGTGTGTGTTCGGGGAGGGACCTGTGGGCAGCAGGTCTTCTAGCATTGTAAACACTTATTCATATCTAGCAGTCAGTATTAGACAAAAGGTTTGCCCTCCTGGTGCTCCTCTCTGAAGTCCTGGGTGTCCAAGCAAACAGAAGTGTCCATTGAAATGGGTACAATGCAAGAAGTCATGGGAAGCAAAGTTGGAAGGGTAGAGAGTGAGTAGGAAAGGTAGAGGGGCTTCAAGGTACCCCCTCATGGTGGTATAAGCCTGAAGTGAAAAATTACATTTAGGGAATAAAAAAAACAAAAACAAAAAACACATTTGCACCATCATGTAGCCCCTGAGGATCATTGGTTATTGATGGGTGTTCTAGTCAACTTTCCAAGACTATGACAGAATACATGAGGTGATCAACTTATGAAGAGAAAATGTGTATTTTGGCATGCATGCTTGGTTGGCTCCATTGCTTTTCAGCCTGTGATGAGGCAGCACAACACAGTGGGAAATGTGGTGGAACAAATCTGTTTACATCACAAGCCATGGAGCAAAGAGAAAGTGAGTAGGGGGCCCCACAGTTTCTTTCCTGGTCACACCCCCAATGACCTAAATTCCTTCCACTAGGCCCCACCTCTTAAAGATTCCACCACTTCCCGTTAGTGTCAAGCTAAGAACCAAATTTTTAACAAGGGCCTTGGGGGAACATTCCAGATCCAAACCACTGAAGTGGGTAAGAATGAGTTCTGAATGCCCAGCAGGAATACCTGGGCATGATAATGTTGAGGGGTGATTGCTATTCTCTTTTCTCCATGGCTCATGCAAATCTACCAGACCACAGCTACTCCCATCAGAATCAAGTCAGAGAAACTGGTGTTAGTTTAGTGGCTTTATTTATGTGAGCCCCTGTTACATTTTCTAGTTATCTGAAATCCTAAATCACTCAAAATAGACTTCTATTTACATATGAAAATCAAATAAGGATAAGAATAAGCACATGATTTGCTTCTTGGATCGTGAATAATTGGATCCAGATGGGGTTAAGGGGGCAGCTGTAACAGGGACTAACTTTGGGGCTGGCTTCCCTTGTGATTTCCTGAGCTATGTTCTGAGAGAGAAGGTGGCGTATTTCTGCTGGTTGACATCGTGGCCTCTGGCTGCCTGAGGCCCTCCCCTCTCTAGCCCTGTGCCCTCCTCCTCTCTGATTCTGAGGAATGTGGGCAGGTGAGGCCAGGCGAGTTTCCTGGGTGTTGTGACCAATCACTATGAATGTACTCCCTCATCTTGGATGACAGGTGCAGGAGTTTTTGTTTTGTTATTTGGGGTGGGTACCAGGGATTGAACTCAGGGGCATTCAATCACCGAGCCACATCCCCAGCCCTATTTTTTGTATTTTATTTAGAGACAGGGTCTCACTGAGTTGCTTAGTGCCTCGCTTTTTGCTGAGGCTGGCTTTGAACTCGCGATTCTCCTGCCTCAGCCTCCCGAGCGCTGGGATAACAGGTGTGCACCACCGTACCCAGCCAGTGAAGGAGTCTTGCCTCAGTTCTTTTAACAGTCAGCTGATGAAACCGGTTCAAAGAGTCCCTTGCCTTTCTTCACTGACAGTAGGAATTCCTAGTTGTATCAATTCCATTCAGGTTTTTGTCAGGATTTTTCTACATCCGGATGGCAGTGGGAGACTCCTTTTCATCAGCATTATTTTCCTCCAGTGAGGCTTGGCACCTCCAAGAATTTGGGACTGCCTCCAAGAAGTCCCTGTTCATCCCCACCACAGACACACAGACACAGACAGATAGACACAGACAGACAGACAGACACACACACACACACACACACACACACACACACACACACACCTTTAGTTACTTGACAATCTTTAGCCCTCCTGTCAATCTTTGGCGCGAGGCCAAACTGGTGCGTTTCCTCTTAACAACCACAAGGTGGCGCTGCTGAGCTCAAGGCCGGAGCCGAAGCCCTGGATTCCCCTGGGCTCTGGGCAGCAGGCTCCTGAGCATATCCTCACTTGGCAGTTAGTGCTCTGATTTATTCACCATTTTTTCCCATCAACAAATATTCACTGAGGGCTCCCAGGAACCAAGAAGTGGAAAATTATTAAAATGGACATCGATGGGTATAGTTCTGGACCACTTGACCACCTACCAGCGCTTTCTCGATAGCTGCCGGGCCCCTAGACTGAGCAGGAGAGAGAGCAAAGACTCGGTCTTGAGGGATGGGTGGGGCTTGTAGTGAGCTGGAACATGGAGGGGTTTGCAGGTGGGGGCAGCCAAAGCCAAGGCAAAGGGGTTGGGAGTCGCCTGGAATGAGTCTGTCTGGGCCTCAGTTTCTTCTCTCTGTAAGGCAGGACTGTACTTCCTCAGGATCCCCATGCAGCTCTATAAGGGCCTCTGTGGCATAGGTGTGGCCCATGCCGCCACCTTCACCAGACTGTAAGCCAGGATGCCCACTTCTTCCTGGGTGCCACAAGTTTTACCTTCTTCTGGCTGCAAGGTGCAAAGTGAATGCTGGAGACCAGGAGATGGACAGACCTGCATTAAAAACCCAGCTCCACCAGCAGCTGTTTCAGTGACCTTGGATCAGTCACCTCTTCTGAAAGGTGGGATTGATGATACTTGCTTCTGTCTGGGAGGATGTACTCTACAGGGTTTAAGGGCCAGGTGGCCTCGGTTCAAGTTCAGCCTTAGCCACTTACTGATCATGTGTTCTCAGGAAATCACTGGATCCCACTGAGTCCATTTCTTCAGCTCTCCTACAGGGATATACCACCTCATGGAATTAATGGAAACTTAAAATAAGGTGGCATTTTTTTTAAAGAGAGAGAGAGAGAGATAATTTTTTAATATTTATTTTTCAGTTTTCAGTGGACACTACATCTTTATTTTATTTTTATGTGGTGCTGAGGATTGAACCCAGCACCCCGCGCATGCCAGGCGAGCGTGTTACTGCTTGAGCCACATCCCCAGCCCAAGGTGGCATTTTTATTTTTTATTTTTTTATTTTTTTTTAATTAATTTTTATTGTAGGTTGTTCAAAACATTACATAGCCAAGGTGGCATTTTTAATACAGAACCTAGAGCACAGTGAAAATTGGTTACCATTACTTTCCCCCTGTTAATTCACACAGCGTTTGCTAATACAGCTTAGCAGTATAGCTCATCTTGTACTGCTTAGGGATGTTATGTTTGTTGGCCCCGTCTCCACAACAAGTTTTTAAACTTCACAAGGTCATGGATCACGTTGCCTAGCACCATGCCCAGCACACAGTAAGCACAGAATAAACAATTCTCTATGCCAAACACAAAGACCAAAATATACAGACCTTTGATCCAGTTAATATTTGAGGAGCTACTATGTTCTTACTTTAAATTCTGGAACTTTTGCTTTGCAGGATTTAAACTTTCTGTACAATGTTCTATAAATGAGATGCTCCTGGGATTAGAGTGATCTTTTGGATCATAATAGCTAATCCTATTGGATGCTTACTATGTGTCAACATATTTTATGAACATAACCTTATTTAATCCTTATTACAGCCCCAAGAGGTGATTTAACGTTATTCTCACTTTACAGACAAGGAAACTGAGGCTCAAAGAAGTTGTTAAGTAATTGAGCAGAGGTTCACACAGCCCAGAAGTGGGAGAACTGGGATTTGATTTCAAGACTTTCTGATATTGGATTCTTGCCCATGGTCACCTAATCACACTGCCTCCCAAGTACTGCCATATATACAAACACTGAGTGCCTGCCACATAATAGGTACTCAGTAAAGTTGGCTCTCTTCCTTCAATCAACAGGTGTATCAAGAAGTAAGTCTAGACTGAAGCAGGCACTTGAATGGGTGAATAGGATGGATATAAAACCTTATCCCTACCCTCAGGTACTACACTATCCAATCGTAAGTTCTAATGTGCTATGGAGAAGCCGCTGATGCTTGGGAATTTTCAAGTGAAACATCTGGAAAAAGGTTTTGTTTCAGGCAAGATATGAGAAAGTGTTCAGGCTTTGCTGTTCCTTATCCAAGCAGGCACTGTATTCACTGATGTCATTGCAAGGCACAAAGGTCTGTTTCCAGGAGTGGACATAGAAAGGTATTATGATTTGGATATAAGATGTCCCCCCAAAGCTCCTGTGTTAATGCTGGAGAATTCAGAGGTGAAATAATTGAATTGTGAGAGCTGAACTTCAGTCAGCTCTGAGTCCATCGTAGTTTGAGTGGACTAACTGGGTGGTAACTGTAGGCAGCAGGGGCACGGCTGGAGGAGGTCGGTCACTGGCCATGTCTTGGAAGGGTGCATCTTCCTCGCAGCTCTTCTCCTTGCTGTCTTTTCTTCCTGGCTAGAGTAAGGCAAGCAGCTTTCCTCTATTGCTATCTTTCCACCCTGATGTTCTGCCTCACCTTGGGCCAAGGGCAATGGAGTCAGTTGACTGAACCTCTGAAACTGTGAGCCCAGATTAACTTTTCTTCTTCTCAGTTGTTCTGTCAGGCATTTTGGTCAGAGTAATGAAAAACTGACTGACATAGAGGGCAAGGAGAAGGTATAGGTCCCTGAAGGATTTAGGAACTAACTTGGTAATCTTGAGAGACAGATCTGTGGCCCTGTCCTAACTCTAAAACCTTAGCCTGTGATATGTATGTGCAGGAGCAGACTCTCAGTCAAGAGCTGGTCTTTGGAATTTCTTCCTTGGGGTAGAGGTTGGGGGGAAACAACATGAGCTTGCCAGGGAGCCTATTTGTGAAACAAAGACGTGGAGCTATTTTGAGCCACCATCCCCAGGAATCATGATAGCCCAACTTGTGTAACTGGACCGAGGTCACCAAGTAATCTCATCAGAGTCAAAAGAAATGCATCTTGGAAGAACACTCACTCAGGAAGAAGAGAGAGGAGACCTTGCTTTGCCTCTTGTTAATCCACCCACATTACCAGGGAAAACTGAAGACACCAGAGATACAGGTTAGGTGTATGTTATGTAATTCATTCAAATTGGCTATAATGTGGACACACACACACACACACACACACACAAAGTAAAATTACCAAGTCCCCTGGTTCTTGTTTTGGCATTATCATAGCTCTGATGGTAGTCATGGAAACCAGCAGAGGTGTCAAATCTCAGCTCTCACAGTCAGAGGAGGTCCTGGAGTTATTCTGATCTGAGCTTTTTAAATATAGAAACTGTCTTGAACCTGGATAAACAGGCCTCAAATTTCTTCCTCAAAGTTTTTCGTGGCTTGGAGATGTTGTTTCTGTTTTGTCGTTTCTGGTTAAACAGAAACTAATAATAATGCATCAAGAACTGGTTCTTGGTAAAGTCCACACAAAGCCACATTAGCTCTCTTTTCAGTTGCCAGAGGCAGAAACCTATATCAAAATAGGTTGAATAAAGAAGAAAAACACAAATGGGAGGGACATTCGTTAGTTTATATAAGTGGAAAGGTCAGGAACTGGTCTGAGAATATTTAGGAGCTCAGCTACAGTTTGGATCTGAAATGTCCCTCTAAAGGCCCATGTGTTGAAGGCTTGGTCCCCAGAGACATGCTATTGGGAACCTTTGAGATGCAGCCAAGTGGGAGGTCTGCAGGTCATTGGGGGTGTGTCCTTGAAAGGAATGGTGGGACCCCACCCCTTCCTCTTCCTCTCTCTTTGACACGGAGCCATGAGGTGAACAGACCTCTGCCACCACACAGGCTCCCCATGAGGTACTTTGCCTCTGCAGGCCCAAAGCAATGGGCCTAATTGGTCACGGACAGAAAGCTCCCAAACTGTGAGCCAAAATAAACCTTTCCTCTTTTCAAGTTGATTATCTTGGGTATTTGCTAAGTATCAGAAAGCTGATGAACAGATTCAAACATGGCACTAGGGATGTGCCCTGCCTTGCCCCCTCTTATCTTGGTATGCATCACACTCTAAGCTCCTCCTTGGCAAAGTCTGCCACAACACAGTGCTCAAGTCTCATGGCTTCATAGTCTTCCAGCTTTGGTTCAGGGTAGAGAGGCTGAATTCAGGATCAAAACATCCCAGGTGGGTTCTAATTGCCTCAGCTTGGAACAGCCGCTTGCACCTGGCCCACCAGGGAATGTGTGAGGGAGGAGGCGGGAGTCCTGAGATGAGACGAGATTTGTGGTCCACCCGTAATCACGTGAGTGGAGTGGGGAAGGGTTGCTCCTTCAAGTCTTCTGCCCAAGGCTCATCCACTTCATCAAAATTTGCTCTCAGGTAGCCAAGTGTTGTAAAGGAACTTAAAAACAAAGGATCTAAGAAACAAATTTTGTCTCAAGTGTAAATACAGAAGGTAACTACATGCATCATTTTTTCCAAGGATCACATACTTATATGAGTCTGAGTTCAACCAGGACCAAGAAGTCACATAATAATATGAACAAAGTTTAATGTGAAGAATTTATTTTTTTATATTAAAAAAATGGGGGATGGCAGTGCTAGGGATCAAACCCAAAGCCTTGCACATGATAGGTAAGTGCTCTCGCACTGAGCCATAGCCCAGCCCTGAGGAATCACTGGATACAACAAAGGGTTGCAGTTGGGAGGGATTGACTAGTAAGAAAGAGAACTCTAATCCTAATGGAAACAGCAGATGTAAGAACCAGCCTTTGGGCTGAGAGCGCCCAAGAAACTGCTGCCCACACACTCCCATGCAGGGTGGAAAGGCAGAGCTGTGCAGATACGATTTACTAAATGGCAAAGTAGTAGTGACAGAACTTTCTGGAAATGTGCCTCCTGAGGTGCCCAGGATAGTGGTTCATGGGCAATCTATTCCACCTTCAGAGGCTGTGCTGGGTAAAACAGCACCAGGGGTGGAGGGCTTCCAGCTTGAGCAGGGGAGGTGCTGTCTGCTGGGGGCTGCTGGCTGCCTTCCTGTAGGCACAGGCTGGTACAGAGGAACTGGTACAGGGGAACATACTGCAGCTGGGAAGCAAGCAAACCTCTTTTTCTTCTATGGTGACTCTCCTCATCCTCTGTTGACAAAATGTCAATGCCAGCTAAGACAGGAGGGAAAAAAATATTTAAAGAACCAGATCCATTTCCATCAGAGAGTCCAAAAAGGTGAATTTGGAGCTGAGTCCCTAAATTGATAAGCTGAACAATACCTAAGATGGTGACTCTCTGTGGGAGAAATATCCAGATTTAGGTGCCACAACACAGCCAATGGGTATCCATCATCTATCATGTGTTACATTTAGATTTGGATATAATGGGAATACGGAATCTTAGGCCTTTTTTTTTTCTTTTCTTTCCTTTTCTTTTTTAGCAATTGTGTGATATGATGGGCAGAATTCTACAGAGCAAAGATTCCTTTTTAGATACTTTAAATCACTTTGTACACCAGGTGTAGTAGTGTGCAACTGTATTTTCTGCTACTCAGGATGTTGAGGGAGAAGAATTGCTGGGATCCAGGTGTTGGAGGCCAGCCCTGGGCAACTTAGTGAGTCCCCATCTCAAAACCAATAAAACAAAACAAAAAAAAAATAATAAACAAACTCACTGTGGAGGAGAGTCTGCTTCCTCTCTAGTCATGTGTTGGCAAAAAC
Organism: Callospermophilus lateralis; assembly: GCF_048772815.1. Taxonomy (NCBI): domain Eukaryota; kingdom Metazoa; phylum Chordata; class Mammalia; order Rodentia; family Sciuridae; genus Callospermophilus; species Callospermophilus lateralis. The sequence continues at coordinate 57,143,129 of NC_135317.1, read as the reverse complement.
AAATAAGATAGTGAAACCCAGGGCTGGCCAGGAGTTGGGTACAGATATTTGCAAACACAGCTTTCAACTTTAGTGCAGAAATTTTGTCTTTTCAGAGAAAAATAATAAAATAAGAGCCTTATGATGGCATCCTTTACTCGGTAATCCAAACAACATTGTTCATGAAATTAAGAACTATCTATACAATAATTATAGTGGTATTAATGAGAATTATAGCCAGGCACAGCAGCACACGCCTGTAACCCCAGCTGCTGAGGAGGCTGAGGCAGGAAGATGGTGAGTTCAAAGCCAGCCTCAGGAACTAAGCAACTCAGTGAGACCCTGTCTCTAAATAAAACACAAAATATGGCTGGGGATGTGGCTTAGTGGTTGAATGCCCCTGAGTTCAATCCCCAGTGCCCCCCTCCCCCCAAAAAAGAGAATTATAGAAAAGGACACCAGCAGTTTCTGGAAGCCCAACACCAAGGTGAGGTACGATAATCTGCACAGATACTACAAGATTATAGGGTAGAAACTGTAATATCTCAGATCCGCACCGCAAGAAAGGAAGACACATAGATAACATGAAAACACAAGGGAGGAAAGTGTCCCAAACAAACCAGGACACTACAATAACAGAACCAGTGGACAGCGCAGTTGATGAAATGTCAGAGAAGGCGTTCAGAATGTTCATAATTAAAATGATCTATGAATTAAAGAATGACATAAATGAGCAAAGACAGGCAAAAATTGATCACTCCAACAAAGATAGCAAAAGACTACTTCAAAAAAGAGATAGATTCTGAAAAAAAAGGCAGAAATCCTTGTAATAAAGGAAACGATAAACCAAATTTAAAAACTCAACAGAAAGTATCACCAACCAGACTAGATCACTTGGAAGACAGAACGTCAAATAATGAAGACAAAGTATACAATCTGGAGAATTATAAAAAGGTAGAAAGCCAAACCATCTAGTGAATACAGAACAGTTATATAAGCAAAGATATATTGACATGATAGTATATTATCCCTTGGTTTAAAATGTTAAATGTGGGGCTGGAGGTGAAGTTTAGTGGTAGAACACTGGTCAAGCATAGGCCTTTGCACCTCAAAAAATAAGTAAAATAAAATAATAAATATGGCAGCTCTATGGAAACAGAAACATGAAAATGGATTAGGAAAAATGAAGAAAACAAAACTGAAAAGTGTTTACATACCATGATTATTTCTATGGGCAAGTCGCTTTATACATAAGGCAAATAAATATACTAAAACTCACCCAAATATATACTTTAAATTGGTGGATTTTATGGCAAATGAATTTATATTTCAAATCTTTGAAAGAGACTAAATGAATCTGTAGAAATATAGAAATATTACTTATGTGTTCCTTCAGAGTTGTTTAAATCTGAATAAATTTTTAAAAAGTTTGATTCTGTAGTCTCTACCCTACTTTACTGAGTAGGTCAAAGATGTTCTCACTACACAGCACTCAGTGGGGCCACTCTCAGTTTATAAGGGGTCTTCCAATCCCACAGGGCGAGGAGCCAGGCTGCGAACACCAAGCCCAGATCCTTGCTGGTGGGAAGAGTTCAGGGGCACTCGGATGGGCAATGGTGCTTTGACCTCTACGGGTTCATGTCACTCATGGTCTGCCATCAGGTGTAGTGAGAAGCCTGGAATTCACACATGTGCAGAGTTTTTACCCCAGTGCTAAGTTAACTCAGCAATCAGAGCTTCCGCCCAACCCAGGATGGCCCTACCCTCCAGGGCACACCCTGCACTTGGGCACACAGGGGTAGGTCTATAATACAGATTTTTTTTTTTTTTTCTGGATGTCCTTTGGAGACTGGGACACCTTTTGTTGGAAAGTACCATTCTCCAAAGTGCTCCTGGGCAGGGAGCAGGGGGAGGGGAAAATGGTGGTGATGTAGGGGTGGGGGACACAATAGAACTGCTAAAGTCAAATTTCAGGGTTTCTACCTCCCTCAAAATATCCATTTTCTTTCTTCTGGAATGCTGGCCCCATTAGTAGGGTAACCATACATCCAAGTTTGTCTGAGACACTCCATTTTACACCTACTGTCCTGGCATAATTATAATAGAGTCCTTAGTGACTCTCCAAAGCTCTTGGTTGTAAGATAAATTATAGGTCATCTGACCCTTTGGTGGTAACTGTGTCTCAAGTTAAGCCTGCCCTCTAGTGGTGAGAAAGGCTCATTACCCTTCTCCCTGCCTTCTCCCTGGAGGAGGTGGCTCTGGGGACCCCAAGCTTGAAGGGGTAATATGAGAGGTATGAGAGGGAGGAGAAGAGGTGCTGCCTTGGGATATGGAGCTGGAGCCTACTTCCAAGCAAAGTCTCTGTCTTAGAGTACCTGAATCCCCAGGGGACCTGTGAGGATTATTAATAAATATCCACAGGGAAAGAAGAGAGCTAGTTACAAAAACAAAACAAACAAGTTCCCAGCCCTCCAGGAGTTTCTAATTTAGTTGAGACCTAGAAACATCAATGACAGTGCAACATAGTGTGTACCTAGTCATGTGGGCATTTATTTACTGAACCATTAATTCTTTCAAGTAACATGCATCATAATCTCTCAGGCTCATGCTGGGGATAGACAGGCCAGTGCCACATACAGGATGGTACATGATAAACCAGAGTTGTGGTTGGCTCATTCCATCTGTGTTAATCAGTTTTCCATTACTATAACAAATACTTGAGATAAATCGACTTGAAAAGGGAAAAGGTTCAATTTGGCTCACAGGTTTGGAGTTTTCAATCCATGACCAATTGGTCCTGTTGTTTGGGCCTCTAGTGGCACAGTACTTCCTGGTGTGAGCCTATGGAGAAGGAGGCCTGTTCGCCTCAAGACAGCCAGGAAGCAAAGAGAGGGGAAGAAGAGGGGATCTTGTCCTACTATGCCCTTCAAGGGAAGACCCTCAGTAACCTGCTTATCTCTCATTAAGCATTGAAGGTTCCACCACCTCTGGATAGCACCAGGCTGTGGACTGAGCCTTTAATGTGGGCTTTTGGGGGGACATTTCAGATCCAAACACAAGCAAGGTCTAATTCCAAACTTGCCTTGAAAGCTCTCTTCATTATTTTTATTTTTTAATTTTTTTGAGAATTTTAATATTTTTTAGTTCTCAGCGGACACAACATCTTTGTTTGTATGTGGTGCTGAGGATCGAACCCGGGCCGCACGCATGCCAGGCCAGCGCGCTACCACTTGAGCCACATCCCCAGCCCTCTTCATTATTTTTAAATAAGAGTAAATAGCACTTGCCTCAAGGTTCTGACCAGGGCACTAGGGAGGGTTGAGTCCTTGTTATTTTTCACTGAAAGGGGCAGCTCTGGGAGAAGTGGTGTGGGAGTGAGAAGAAGGGACAGAGCTGGAAGGGGAGCTCATGTTACGAAGAAAGACTGCCGTGTGAAATTCTTAAGGGGACTTACCTTCTTAGGGCTCTCTGAGTGTCCAGCATGCCAAATATACGGTAATAATATCTGAGGAACAAATGAAAGAATATCCCCACAATGACAAAAAGATTAAACACTACTCATGCCAACTGTGAAACTTAGGAGGAGGGGTCTGGGAAAGGCGTCCCAAACCAGGCACGAAGGCACTCTGAGGTCTCTCCTGGGCATTCACTCCTCCTGGAGAAGAACAATGACCCTGCCCACAAAGGACGGTGTTGGAAACTGGTGGCCACTGTCAATAGGGGACAAGGCCATGTTAGAGTTCCAATTCTGCACTCCTGGCATGGGAAGCAGTCAGTGTGTCTGTGCTGGGCTAGACAGAGTCTCTCTCTAGAGGCCCAACTTAAGAAGGCAGAACTTAATGAGAAATAATGCCTCATGAATAAAAAGACCTACTCTTAAGTGGTTTAGATGGAACTACAAGAATCTTTGCCCAACTTTAAATGCTGATTAATGAGTTCCCTGGGCTGGCCAATAAGTGGATATTCAAAGACCAAAGCTACTCCCATGGGGGTGACCTTTCTCCAGGGGATAGGCTCAGGTTATACATTTACATGATGGTGCCTACTGGCTTTTGAAGGGGTCCCTGTTTGAGAGCTCCTTGAAGTCCTCTGGGCCAGGTCTTATCTGCTCCCCATGTGCCACCTACTTCTTTTCCCAGTGACCTGTTAGGCCTTGCACTAGATGGAGATCTAATCACTCAGCATGACCTCAGGCATCATCTGACTTCTTCTCCTCCTTGCCAAGATCAAAGCCTCTTCCTCCTCCTCCTCCTCTGGGAAGCATGATCCATTTTTGCTCCATTTTGACCCCTGCCCTTCACCTCAAGCCCTTCCCACACTCCTTCTCTCATCTCCACCTCCAGTTAACCTTGTGATCCCTACCAGTTATCATCCCCTTTCTTTTTCCTTTTTTTTTTTTTTAAAGAGTATCTTGTTTATTGGGAAAATTTGAAAAATACAAAAAAATATATAAAAAAGAAAAAAAAAATCTAATGTTCCACTACTGTCAGACAAACACTGTTAACAATCACTGAGCTACATCCCCAGACCGTTTTATTTTTTATTTTGAGGCTGGCCTCAAACTTGCTTGGAGCAACTTGTCCAGGATCACACAGCAGGCACAGAACGGAGTGAGCCCTTGAGCTCCACCCTGGTGATAACAGCCCATGATTTATGACATCATCGTTACTGGGCAAGCTTACATGCCATATCTAAAAGCTCCTTCATCAGAGGTGGGATTTTTTGACATTTACAAGGTTCTGTTCTGCCCACGCCAATTAGCATAAATCTTTCCATGTAATTGGGAAGCTAATATTGTTTGAATGGATTAAAAAATGAATATTGAATGAATAGAAGAGACAAAGTGATCATAATAGGCTACTTCTTTCTGTACTAAGATATTATCCCCAGAAAATCCAGTTATCCTGTTACCTCTAGAAAATCCCCTTTTCCCTTGAGGATGTGAACACACATTATTGTGAACGTGGTATAAATGCATGTGTGTGCATGAACATGCTTTGACTGTTCTGGCCAACGTTACTTGGATTAAGCAGAGTGTACACTATAATATCCATAGTTACTGGATTTAGGAAGACAGAATTATTTTATTTTTTAAATTTCATTTTAGGTGCAGGGGATTGAACCCAGGGCCTAATATATGCTAAGCACACTGAGTTACACTCCCAGCTGCGACAGTATGATTTTAAAAGGTTACTAATTGGCTTCTTATTTAGCAGTTGAAATTCTGTAACTCTGTGATTTTCCTTTTTTTTTAATTTTTATTATTTGTTGTTCAAAACATTACATAGTTCTTGACATCTCATATTTCATACATTTGATTCAAGTGGGTTATGAACTCCCATTTTTACCCTGTATACAGATTGCAGAATCACATCTGTTACACATCCACTTTTTTACATACTACCATACTAGTGTCTGTTGTGTTCTGTGTGATTTTCCTTTGATTTAACCTTATCATATGTAGTTACGTGTTGGGAGTGGTGATTTGAATCAGTCTTTGAACTGTCCTGCAACAGAGCACACCTGAGCTGGGAACTCCTGATGTAAAGGCATAGTTGAGACGGCCCAGTTACTAGGGTGATACCCTGTTCCAGGGAGATTCCATGCTTGCCACAGGACTATCAGTCTTGACACTGAGTTAAGACACCAGCTGCCGGGGGGGGGGGGGGGGGGGGGGGGGGCAAAGAATTATGAGCGCCGAGTTGATAATTATAATTGGGCTGCCCAGAATTCTGTCCTTCACCCTGTATGCTCTGAAGAAACTTTCTCACAAAAAACTTCGACGTTAAAACCTACATAATAAATGTGTGGAGCTGGCTCTGGGTCATTCATCCCTCATCAGATGATGGAGAACCACTGGGCCCCAGCTTTTTCTCTATGTGTGTCTGTCTGTCTTTTCTCCATTCCTCATCACCCCTCACTGGTATTCCAAACTAATGGCTATGCAGGTTGCAGCATTTAAACGTTGATTTTGGTCTTTTATAATTACATGGGGATGAAAGTGTGCTAAAGGATACTAAATGCCTGGGGTTTAGTAAACCTTGGGATATTAAGATCTTGATGTAGGTTGGTACCCTGGAGGACATCCAGCCCTTCTGACCTTAGGGTTCTTGAATTCACCCCTCCACCCATCCCTCATCTTTCTAATAATCAGGTTTTCTTTGAACATCTCTTCTTTGAAGGTCACCTCATCTTCAGAGGATGCCTATTCTACTTCAGGCTGCTTTGCCTAAGTGGTAGAAAGCTATGTAGATTAACCAAAATAATTGTCCAAGTTCTGAAGGCAGCTCTGCAAGTCTGACATGACTACCCCCAGAGAACTGGCGCAATTTTGGTGCAGCTGGGGAGCAGCCCCTGAGCTGGAGTTTAGTGTGCAGGATGTTGCTAAAGTGTACCTTTAGTATCAACACCCTTGAAAAGGGGGACAGAAGCAGGACTGAGCAAAGGAAAAGATGAACTGCAGTGCAGGCCCCAGGACAGCTTCAGCCAATCCACAGAGATCTTAGAGCGGGAAAGCTCTTCAGAGGTGTCCTGATCTGGGCTCAGATGGCTAGGTCTTTGGCCCTGCATTGACTCCCCATTGGGTGTGGGCTGCTCTGAGAGTGTATGGCCCTGGAGAGACAGCAATTCCCAAAACCTCTACCCAGAAGACAGTGCAACTTCATCTTTGGAGTCTCTTATTTGGGGAAAAACAATGTAACTTTCCATAGAGCTTATTTATGAGGCAGACTCAAGAACCACCTTGAGGGACTATCTCCAGGAATCATCACAGGCAAATGGTTGCAGACCTAGGTCACCAGTTACCCTCACCAAAGCAGGAATTGTGAGTGCTGACAGCTATATTCACCAAACCATCCTGGTTCTATACATCTTTAATTAATGCAATCTAAGTCATTTCATTAGCATATAGAATCACATGTTAATTTTGGCTTGTGATGACTGTCCACTAAATCCCTTCATTCTTTTTCACATATGCAGAAACTGTTTTTCAAGTTTTCCAGAGAAGAAGTGGCCCAGATTTTGCTTGGATAGAGGTCCTGGAATTCCATGCTAGCTTAGGATAAAAATTAAATTTTTTTTTTGGCACCTATATATGGTTCTGCCTTGGACCTCATCAAGTTCCTCCAAAATAAAATAATAAAGATTATTATTTAGCTAATCTCTTGGACCTCTGAAGGGGAAACTGCGCTAGATTTCCCCTTTACACAGATTCTCTGCCCCCCCCCCCACACACACACACTCTGGTGTTCGGACAAAGGTGAAATGAATTCCACTCACTGAATGGGATTAGGAGCAATTTTCTTTTATGTGCTATGCTAGGCATTCCATGAATAACTGAATTAAAAAGAAATCTTGCTTTCAAGTTATTCCTTTGAATACTTGATATTTGAGACATTTATTAGTGCTGAACTGCCTGATGGGCCCTCCATCAACCTGGCTTTATGGGAACAGAATCTGAAAGACAATATTCCTGCAGTAGTAGGATTGGAGCCAAGCCAAGTGCTCCCAAACAGCATGGATCCAATGGGCTGGAAGAAAACAAGAGGAAGAAGATATGCTGAGTGTGGGGCCCAGAGTGCAGACCATGCAGGGAAGCAAAGTCCAGAGAATCTGGGCCCTTTGGATAGAGCACTTATAGCCACATCAGGAGCAGAGGAGGAGAGTTCCCACCGGCCTCTCTCTTCTAACTTGCACTTTGTTTTTGAGTTTCACATAAGAATCTTTTTAAAAAACCTCTATTGAAGTTAAATCCTAAAGATTGGACAACCATGCCTCGTTCTACCCTCTTCTTTCTTTTCTCCTTCCTTCTCTAAATAATAAGAACAAGCAACAAAGACCCAGACACCCAGCTTTCCATGCAGACTTACCTGCAGGCTATAGGATGAGGGTAAAGATTTGATGTTGATTTTTGTTGTTATTTTGTCCATAACCCTGATTAGTGGAGAAAGAGAAGGTGCCAGGCTCTGATTTGTAGAGAAGATAGGGGTGGGGAAGGTAACTGCACTGCAAGCCCTGATTGGTGGACAGAAGAGGTCGGGTTCTGATGGGCAGGGAGTTTCCCTGATGCAAATCAGGTTCATTTCTGCAATTCAGTCAAATAATTCTTGTTGCCTCTTCCAAGCCTCTTTGGTCGCCGACTTTCTTCCAGGTCTGATCATGTTTACCCTTTAAGCTGTCTGAGTGCCAGTCCCTCTCTACCCAGAGGGTTCTTGCTGAACCTCACCTATGAAGATTCCTGGAGTTGGAGGCTTGGAAATGTAAGGCTGTCTGGCTCTGGGACATGGGAAGTTTTTGGAGAGGGGCCCATGAGGCCCTCAGTGATCAGCTGCAGCTTGCCCCATGTAACTCAATGATCACAGATGATATGCATTAAAAATCATGTCTAATTATGTTGACAACTTATTAGGAAAGGTGGAAAATAATGCTCACTTCCTTATCAATATCTGCAGATTTAAGGAATGTTGTTGAAGAAAACTAAAGATCCATTCTCCAATGCCTGCCTTCCAGTTGGTTTAAATATCTGTTCGAAAGTCTCTGTGCTCTTTCCAGCCCCAGATTCCAGTCCCCTCTCTCTAGCAGTCCTCAGACTTGTGTACCACAAGAGCCGTGGTCTCAGAAAAACATCCCAAACTGAGGTTGCTCTCTTGTTGAGGTCATCTGAGGCCCTGACTTGTCTACTTGTCCTTATTGAATTAAAAAAGGTTCATTTTTACCATAGAAGAACTGAAAATACTGTTGGGAAAAAAAACAGCACCATTAGAAAAAGGACTTGGACTAGTTAAGGAGGAAACACCAAGAGTATCTATCCCATAAGTAGCTGCAGAAACTCTAGTGGCTGCTGGCTGCACATTCACTTTTGTAGCTGAGACAATCAGCACATGAGGTCACAGAAGGGCTGCCTGAAGGGTTCCCCTGGATATCTGCCTCTTGGCAGCTGGGGAAGGGAAGTGCAGGCCCTGGGAAAAGGTCTGTTGAAGAAGGTAGGGCCCATCTCCCCCAAGATCCTGTCCTCTCCCAGGCCTCTGTTTTGGAATTTTTGTTCTTTTTTCAATTATTTCTACTTACACCATTTTTATTATTATTATTATTAATAGGAGATTGAACCCAGGGGTGCTCTACCACTGAGTGATATCCCTGACCTTTTTAAACATTTTTAAAAAATTTAAAACAGGATCTGGCTAAATTGCATACACTGGCTTTGAATGTATGATCTTCCGGCCTCAGTCTCCCCAGTCAGTGGGATGACAGGCATGTGTCACCACGCCCAGCTCAGTGTTAATTGTTATTTCAATTATTGATTCCTTTAGTGTTTATGCCCTGCCAGACTTGTAACTAGCAAAAAAGAAAAAAAAAGAAAGAAAGAAAAATACACAATATACTCATAAGGTTTCTAAACTTCTGTTGTCTTTCCTTACTTTTTCCTCTATGTTTACTTACTTGCTTTTTCTCTTCTGACAAATCCAGAATATTTTGTGGACATGCAGGCAGACGTCACACAGGCTGTGTCCTCCATTAAAACCTGCTTTGCCTTTACACAGTGGCCAGAGAGCTCCAGGGGAGGGACTTCAGGTGACACAGCACATTCTGCAGCAGGAGCCCTGCGTCATGCCCTCCAATGGCCTGCTCCCCCCTCTCCATCCCTTCCTGCCCTTTTAATAGTTCATCACTCTTCGCTGAAGGGAAGAGACCAGATGGGGTTTGGCCAAGGCTAAGACTAATGCACTCCTATTTATGAGTAATGATTTTTAATACAAAATGGGATTTGCTACCCTGAAGAGAAGGTCAGACCGGGAAGTCCAGCACTTTCAAGAGCTTATCTCATCCTGTGAAAATAAAAAAGGCAGAGGGACTCTGTCGATGTCCCAAACAGTGAGGACAGAAAGCTATGCCCAGGAATACAGTGAACTGGAAAGTCATCTTTTATCCATCTAGAGTGATTGCATGTTGGCTGGCCCGGTGCAGTCAGCAATCTCATATCTGGAACAAGTCCTGAATCAAAACAAGATGACGTAAGAGTTAAAACAAAATAGGCACCGTAGGCCATTTCTCATATTTGTGTTTTTAGTTAGTGCTATCTGAAAACCAGGAGCCAATCTCACCATTTTGTGAATTTCGAGCAGTGGTTGTGATGGGTACTATAGGCCAAATGGCATGCAGAACCACATCTGAAAGATTTTTTTAAAATTTTAAGTAGAGTACTCAGTTATTTCCATTATACTCTAGGCTGTGATTAAATTTTCATTTTTGCAAAAGATTAAAAACAGTTTACATTCTACAGAGCTTTGAGTACCACAGATAACAACCTGTTCTGACACCATCTTGCCCCTTGGCAGACTTACTGTTCTTACAGCTGGGTGGATGCCATGTCTTCTATGCAAACCAAGACCGTGGCATGCTTGGGGAATCCAGATAGAGGAGCTGGAAGCTGCTCCCCAGAGCTGTGATTGATCCCCTCTGCTTTTCTGGCCTTGATGATCCTTGCTTCTCTGGTTTTCAGTGTCTGCATGGATAGGATTCCCCAGATTAAGCAAACAAAAAACCAGGATGCCCAGCTATATTTCAATTTCATGTAAACATCAAGTACTCTTTTGTGTAAGTATAGCCCATGCAGTACCTGGGCATCGGTGTTTCCTCTGGCAACCTCCTAAAGTGCGTACATCTTCTTCCCGGGATCCCCCCCCAAAAACTCACAAAGTAGAGATGACATGCGGATATGAAGTAGCTGCCTCTATCGTCTTTTTCCATAGGTAAGACCCAGTGACCAAAGAAATGGAGGTGTACACAACAAAAGAGCAGGAAGAGAATGCATTCCAATCTTCTTTTCTTTCCTGCTGGGAATGGAATCCAGGGCCTTGGGCATGAGAAGTGCAAGTTCTAACACTGAGCTCCACTCCCAACCCCTTATGGGTATTTTCAGAAACTCAATTAGAAGTGGTAAGTCTTAAAGCAAGGCATGAAGCAACTCAGTGAGACCCTTTCTCTAAATAAAAACATACAAAAAAGTAGGGCTGGAGATGTGGCTCAATGGTTGAGTACCCCTGAGTTCAATTCTCACTACCAAAAAAAAAAAAAAAAAAGTGATCTTTCCTGTCTGTTACTTTTCTGATTTTAAGTAAGTCACTGAAACTACTTGAGTCTCAGCTTTATTTCTGACACAACAGGGTAAATCAGATAGTGTTTACCTTCAAATAACATAATTTTAAAGGACCAGGTAATATTTAGCACAAGATCCGTGGTGCAGATTATTTCAATTTACAGGTTATAGACTCTTTCTCCTGTCACCTTGTGAATGGAGCACACATAATAAAAAGCACTCCCCCAGCGCCAGGCCTTCTGGAACTGCAATGTTGTTTGGTTAGGTCTTGGTGACTCTCAAGAGTAATACTCTGGCTTTCTGCTCTAGTGGCTCTGCTGTTTCTGGACTCTTCCACCTTCTGCTTTCCCTGACACCTGCTAGAGTTTCTGCTCCTTCCTATTAACAGGGCTGCATGCAGATTCTGTGCCCCATATTCAAATTAGCTGAGAGATGACCTGCTTGGGCAGATACGATCTACAAAAACTCCTGATTCTATGTTGTTCTGGAGATATGAACTCCCCAGAGAACTCATTCTCATCTGGTCACTATCCTCCCTTACATTCAAATTTCAAGGAGTGCATCAGACTAAGGCATGCAACCCTGACCTAACCACCTGCAGCCAGAATTGCAGGATAGTGTCACACCAAGCACTGCATCTTTTTGATTAATTTTAATTTTTTGTTTTTAGTTATACATGACAGTAGAATGTATTTTCGTAGAATATACATACACAAAGTATAACTTATTCTATTTAGGTTCCCACTTTTGGGGTTGTACATGATGTGGAGTTACCCTGGTTGTGTATACAAACACAAGGCTAAGAAAGTTTTGTCTAGTTAATTCTATAATCTTTCCTGTTCCCCTCCCCACTGCCTTCCCTTCATTTCCCTTTGTCTAGTCTAATGGATTTCTACTATTCCCCTCCCCAATCTCTCTTATTTTAGATTAGCATCCACAAATCAGACCATTCGGCTTTTGGTGTTTTGGGATTGGCTTATTTCACTTAGCATGACATTTTCCAGTTCTGGCCCATAATTTCATTCTTCTTTATGGCTGAGTAATATTCTATTATATATACCATATTTTCTTTATCTATACATCCATTGAAGGGCACCTAGTTTGTTTCCGTAGCTTGGCTATTGTGAGATGAGCTGCTATAAGCATGGATGTGGCTGTCACTGTAGTATGCTGTTTTTAAGTCCTTTGTGTATAGACTGAGGAGTGAGATAACTAGATCCAATGATGTTTCCATTCCAAGTTTTCTAAGGAATCTCCATACTACTTTCCATAGTGGTTGCACCAACTTGCAGTTCCACCAACAATGAATGCTACATCCTTGCCACCATTTATTGTTACTTGTATTCTTTATAACTGCCATTCTGACTGGAGTCAGATGGAATCTCAGTGTAGTTTTAATTTGCATTTCTCTAGTTGCTAGAGATGTCGAAATTTTTTCATATATTTTTTGACCATTCGTATTTCTTCTGTGACGTGTTTGTTCAGTTTCTTAGTCCATTTATTGATTGGGTTATTTCACTCTACAGGATCTCTGTACACGTTCTTGTTTTCTTTGCTGGGAAGAGGCTTTTCAGTGTGATATCATCCGATTTATTGATTCTTGATTTTATTTCTTGTGCTTTAGGAATCTTGATGAGGAATTTGGTTCCCAAGCCGACATGTTGGAGAGTTGGGTCTACTTTCTTTTTTCTAGTAAGTACAGGTTCTCTGGTCTAATGCCTAAGTCTTCAATCCACTTAGAGTTTTGTGCAGGGCTAGCATCGCATCTCATGAAGAGGGAACCATCCATGGCAGGCTTTTCCTTAGAAGGGGAGGCTATGGGCATGGTGGGTGCCTCAAAGTCTATGGATCTATCAGTAGATGCCATCTCTTACCTCCACTTACAGCTTCAAAGAATTCCCATCCAATCAATCCAACTTCACCCACCAAAAACATGAATCCAAGTTGTCTTTTCTAAATGAGAGAAAGAAAAATACTTCTGGATATTCTAAGAATCAAGAGGGACCAAGTGGCTGGGTGCAGTTGCACGCCTGTAATCCCAGCAACTTGGGAGGCAAAGGTCAGAGGATCGTGAGTTCAAAGCCAGCCTCAGCAATTTAGTTGAGGCCCTAAACAACTCAGTGAGACTCTGTCTCTATATAATATATATATATATATATAGGCTGGGGATATGCTCAGTGGTTAGTGGCCCTGAGTTCAATCCCTGGTACCAAAAAAAAAAGTGGGGGGGACGGGGCCAGGCCAGGCATGATGGCAAATACTTATAATTCCATGGTCCCAGTGAGTCAGGAAACTGAGGCAGGTGGATCAAAAGTTCAAGGACAGCTTGGACAATTTAGGGAGACCCTAACTCAAAATGAAACTCTAACAGATGGCTGAAGATATAGCTCATTATAGAGAGCTTTGTAGCACATGCCAGGGTCTGGATTCAATCCTCAGCACTGAAGGAAAAAACAAAAAAAGAGGCTTTTAAAGTTTAAATTTTTTCTTAAAAATTGCATAAATCAGGAAACTGAAGATGAGGTTAGACAGCTAGTTCATATTATCTCATTCATCATCAAGATTCCAACTCAAGGGACTTCTTCCCTTCATCACCTCTTAACTATCACTACTTTATTCCTATCTAAGCAATTTAGTGTTTTACTCAAGAAAAATAAAGAAGAAAGAAAGAAAAAGAGGATTGTCTACTTTTACAGTCACATTTGGACTGAGTTCCCATCCAGATCCAAAGCTTAGACAAAGGTTTTCTTCTTTGTTTGGTTTATACAGTCTTGTCCACCCCAAGTCTTGCACTTGGAAAATAAGAAGCAGCCATTTATAGGCTGTTGTCATTCTGACGAATGATGTAAGCCACTTCTGTTCCCTAAGTGCACATCTCCTTCCTGACCTTTGATCCGAGGCAATTAAGAATAGCAATAAAATCATGAAACCTCACTTTTGATCAATGCCTTCTGACCAGAGGAGATCAGATTGTCCTTACAGAATACCTATAATTAGATTGGGTTTGAAATTTAGACTGCTGCATCAAGTTTTAAATCACCAACCCGACATTGAAAGGAACTAGAGGGATCTCAAAGCAGTGAACAGAATTAGGAATGAAATCAAGGCATTTTGAACTAGCAAGTTTATTGTGACACAGTATTAGCAATGAGTTGAGTGGTTAGTGCTTATGTAAATGAGGGCTGATGCTTGGAGGTCACCAAAAAAGAATTTTCCCCCCTCCGTTAAGCAACAATAGTGAAAGGGAATAAGATGTTCTGAATGACAGTAGGGGTGACCTTGTCCCTCCTATTACCTTGAGATGTAATGCTACAAACTGGGCATATTTTTTTTTTTGACAATTAAACTTTATTGAGGTATAATTTCTGTACATAACTGCTTCCATTTAACATGTTCAATTCAATGCATTTTTATGTGTCTATGAAATTCACAGCACAACCAAGATACAGACTGTCATCAGTATCAAAAGTTGCCACGTGCCCATTATGGTCTTTCTCCATCCAACCTCATCCCTCAGGGAACCAGTTTTTTTTTTTTTTTTTCTCTGTCACTATGAATAAATTTGCATTTTCTAAGTCTTTAAATGGAAAAATGTGATGTGTGTAGTCTTTTGTTTCTGCCTTGTTTCACCTGGAGGACTTACCTTTTGAGATTCTTTGACTTCGCATGTGTATCCATTAATTTATTTATTTAGAATCACATATTTCTCTTGTATTGCTGATGATCATTGGAGTGTTTCCAGGTTTGGGTTATCATGGAAAAAACTGCTATGGACATTTGGGTGGGCATTTTTTTGTGGACACGTTTCCATCTCTCTGAGGTTAAGAACCTTGGTGTAGAATTGCTGTGTCATGGAGTAGATGGTATATTTAACTTCAGAAGAAACTGCCGAACTGTTTTCTGAAGTGGTTGTACCATTTCATAGTCCCACTAATTGTAACTGAGAGTTTGTTCCACATTCTCATCCACACTTGGTAGCTTGGGTGTGTGTTAAAATAATGTAATATAACATTTGCCATTTAAACCATTTGTAAGTGTATGATTCAGCAGCATTAAGAAATTCAACACTGTGCAACCATCCCCAATATAAATTTCTAAAACTTTTTCACCACCCCAAGCAAAAACACTGCGATAATTAAGCAATAACTCCCCACTTTACCTTTCCCTAGATGTTAGAGCCTCTAATTTACTTTGTCTCTTTGAGTTTGCTTGTTATAGATATTTCATAAAAGTGAAATCATACAACATTGTTCTTTTGTGCCTGACTTATTTCACTCAGCATAAATTTCTACCACTGAGCTACATCCTGAGCCTTTTTTATTTTTTACTTTGAGACAGGGTCTTGCTAAGTTACTCAAGTTGCCTTTGTATTTGCCATTCTCCTGCATCAGCCTCCCCAACCAGCTGGGATTATAGGTGTGTGCCACCATACTTGGTTTATTGTGGTTTTGATTTCCCTGATGACCAATGGGTGATGTTCAACATTTTTTTTCATTCGTTTACTCTCTATTTTTATATATTCTTTGGAGAAAGGCATAATTCAGTATTTTCTCTATTTAATTTTTTTTAAAATTATATTACACATTCTAGATATAAAACCCTTACTAGATATATGATTTACAAATGCTTTTCCACATTCTTTGGGTTGTCTTTGAATTTTCTTAAAAATATCCTTCGATGTAATATATATATATATTTTTATTGGGCATTGAACCCAGGAGCACTTAACCACTGAGCCATATCTCTAGCTCTTTTTGTTTTATTTTGAGACAGGGTTTTGCTAAATTGCTTATCTTGAATTCTCCGTCTCAGCCTCCTCAGCCACTGGGATTATAGGTGTGCATCACTGTGCCTGGCAATAAAATATTTTTGATGACATCCAGCTTATCTTTTGTTTGTGCTTTTTGTGTCATATCTAAGAATCCATTGCCAAATCCATGGTTATAGAGATTTACCCCTATATTTTCTTCAGAGTTTCAACTCATATTTAAGTTGTTCATCCATTTGGAGTTAATTTTTGCAAATGGTGGGAAGCAGTGGTCCTACTTCACTCATTTGCATGTGGAAATCCAGTTGTCCCAGCACAAGCTAGAGAAGAGAGTATTCTTTCCCCATTGAGTGGACCTGACACCGTTGTCAAAAGTAAATTGGGCAGGGCTAGGGATATAGTTCAGCTGGTAGAGTGCTTGCCTTGCATGCACAAGGTCCTGGGTAGAGTCCCCAAAACCCCCCTACACACACACACAAATAAGCAAAGAAATATGGGTTTGTTTCTGGACTCTAGATTCTATTCTAATGATTTGTCTATTTGTATGCCAATATCACACTGACCTGATTACTGTGCTATTGTTAAGTTGGTAAGTGTAGGTTGTCCAATAGGTTCTTTTTCAAGATTGTTTTGGTGACTTGGGTTTCCTTTCAATGTCATATATATTTAAAATAAATAAATAAATAAATAAATATATCTGGTTATAGATGGACACAATACCTTTATTTTATTTATTTTTATGGATGCTGAGATTGAACCCAGTGCCTCACATGTGCTAGGCAAGTGCTTCACCACTGAGCCTCAGCCCTAGCCCCGACATATAATTATGATAAATAATTTTTGCTTTCCTGTCCCCGACTCTCTCAGAAGAGTTGTTGGAATTTTGAGCAAGATTGCATTGAATCTGCAGATTGCTTTGGATAGTACTGACATCTTAATAACATTGTCTTCTGAGACACGAATGTAGGATAGGTTTTCATTTATTTAGGTTTTAATTTCTTTAGCAATGTTTTGTAGTTTTCAGCATATAAGTCTTTTAACCCCTTGGCTAAATTTTCCTCTAGATATTCTATTCTTTTTGATGCTATTGGAAAGGGAATTGCCACCTTAATTTCCTTTTTGAATGGTTAACTGCTGATTATAAAAAAAGATGATTTTTATATATTGGACTTGCACCCTGTGACTTTGATGAATTTGTTTACTACTATAGAAAAGCTTTCTTGTGGATTCTTTGGGGTTTTCTCTATATATAGCAACTTGTCTGTGGAGTTTTGATTCTTCCTTTCCAAAATGGTAAAAATGAGCATCCTTGTCTTCTTCCTGATCTAAGGAGGGAAACTTTCAGCCTTTTACCATTATGATGTTAACTAATTTTTTCACAAATGCTCTTTATCATGTTGAAGAAGTACCCTTCTAGTCCTGGTTTAATCATGAAAAAATGTCTTTTCTACATCCCAAGAGATAATTATGTGTTTGTTTCTTTCCTTTGGAGTATTGGGGTTAAAGTTCAGTGGCAGAGTGCCACAGAGCTACATCCCTAGCCCGATTTATTTTTTTTTTGAGACAGGATCTCGCTAAGTTGTTTAGGGCCTTGTTAAGTAGCTAAGGCTGGCCTCAAACTTGTGATTCTTCTATCTTAGCCTCCTGAGTTGCTAGGATTACATATGTGCACCACTGTGCCTGACAAATTATGCATTTTTTCCTGTCAATGTTGTGTTAATTTTCTTATTCTGAACTCCCCTTGCATTCCTGGAGGTAATGGTCAGTCTTTTAGTCATTCTAATGAGGGTGTAGTAGTAGCATTCATTTTCCTACTGACTACAATACTCACCATCTTTTCATGTGCTTACTGGCAATTCCTATGTTCTCTTTTGAGAGGGTGTTCAGAGTTCTCAAGGTGTCATAACACTGAGTTGTATGGATCTCTATATACTCTGGATACAAGGTCTTTACAACATAAATGTACTGTGAATACTTCCTCCCAATCACTGGTTTGCCTTTTCATTTTCCTAAGTGTGTTGTTTGAAAAGCACATTTTAAAGTCCAGTTTATCAATTGTTTCCTTTTATGGTTTGTGTGTCTTGTATTCTAAGATTTTTTTTTTTAACTAAAGGTTACAAGCATTTTTTCCTCTTATAGCTGTTTTATAGTTTTAGCTTTTAGATTTAGATTCATTTATTTTAAATTTATGTTCCTCTGTCTTGGGAAGAAGTCTATGTTCATTTGTTTCCCAAATAGATATGCAGTTTTTCTAGCATGGGGAATTCTGCAGCCCCTTGGAATTCTCTTTATAAACAATTATGTCATTTGTAAAAAGTTTTATTTTTCCTTTCTAATTGGGATGCTTTTTCTTTTTCTTGCTAGATTCCCCAGTACAATGTACTGGTCTTTGCTTTGTTCCTGATCTTAGAAGAGAACCATTTGGTCCTTCTCCATCAAATATCTAACATTAGTTGTTGATTTTTCATAAATGTCCTTTTATTAAGTTGTAGAAATTCTAGTTTCAGTTTCTCTACGAATGATGTACAATTAATGCATACTCATCAACATGATCATATGGATTTTATTTTTATTTTGTTAAAATGATGAATTATATTGAGTTAATTTTGAATATTAAACTCATGGTATTTCTGGGACAAATCGCATTTGATCATGACAGTCCACTGTCCTTTTATATGTTCTATAAAATTGAACTCCTATTTTGTTAAAGATTTTTGTGTGTAAGTTCTTCAATGAGATTGGTCTTAGTTTTCTTACTGTCATTGTCTTGGTATTAGAATAAAATTGGTCTCATAAAATGAATTAACAAATACTCTCTCTTTCTAAAAGAGTATTTTGTAGGATAGATATTAGGTCTTACTTAAATGATTGACAGAACTTACTGTGAAGCCATCTGGGACTAGAGTTTTCTTTGTGTGAAAGTTTTCAATTCAGGGAAATTAAGACTTTAAATTTCGAAGAAGGCTTACTGAGATGATTTCCACTGCTGGAAAACCTGCCAGCTATTAATGCCAGAAGTGCTAACTACAAGTGAAAAGTAATAATTACTAGGTCACAATTACCAGGTCTTTGGCTGTGAGAAATGATCCCCATCAAGATTCCTATCAAATTGCTGTGCAGGTGGCCTAGATAAAATTTGACTTTTATTCCTAATAGTATATGACACATGATAGGAAAGAATGAGCTCCACCCCCAGGAGTAGCATGTTCTCCAGTTTCTTCTTTTTTATTTCCTTTTTGAAAACACATTTCCCTTACCAGATGCTAAATCTTTAGGTTGGTACTATTTCTTATTTCCGGAGCCCCCACATGCTCTGTGCCAGGAACACTGCAGACATCCAAATGTCTGTCAAGGTATATGTAGTGACAAATACTGAAGCTCATGGCTCTGCACTGATCTGAGCGAGTTTGGAAGTAACTCTTCCTTGACCAGAGAAAAGAGATGTCATAGGTCTTACCATTTCTCTCAGCAGCCTAAACTCAAGGAAATTTAAGTAGTACATAAGGAAATTTTAAACATGAGGCTCAAAAATGCTTATCTTTGAGGTTGTTGAGATAGAAGATGACACTAGAATTGGTGCCATAAATCCTGGACTCATTCTTATTTCTTTTTTAAAAAATTAGTTTTAGTTGTAGATGGACACAATACCTTTACTCATTTATTTTTATGTGGTGCTGAGGATCAAACCCAGTCACACACGTACGAGGCAAGAGCTGTGCCACTGAGCCACAACCCCAGCCCCTATTCTTAATTCTTTTTTTTTTTTTTTTTTAATATTTATTTTTTAGTATTTGGCAGACACAACATCTTTGTGTGTATGTGGTGCTGAGGATCGAACTCGGGCCGCACACATGCCAGGCGAGCGCGCTACCGCTTGAGCCACATCTCCAGCCCTCTTAATTCTTTTTTGAAGGTGAAGGAAACATGACAGAATAGAAAGTATAATGGTTTTAGGAGTTATAAGACCTGGACTTGAGGATATGTGTTTACTAATCTAAGCATTAAATGAATAAATGTTAAAATGCTACGAATAATGCATAAAGTAGTACACAAGAGTCAGTTAGTATTAACTGGGCCCAAAGAAATGAACAGAGTTACACAGGTCACATCAGCAGAAAGTTAAAAATTCATCTCATTTGTATTTGGAGTACATGCCACAAGTCTAGACTAACTTCAGCCAAATGGGCGAACAACTGAGGGATTTCTTTGTTTTTATCCATCTTCCCTCTTTTCCTCCTCAACTCTTACCCCTTTTTTCATACTGGCTGTTCCCCTCACCCCATATCCTCCTATCATTCCAGCAAGACCAAACTTGGACCACCTTCAAATTTCAAATCTTCTCCACATTTAAGACACAAATTCACAGCTTGATGAAGTAAACCTCCCAGAGGATTTTGATTTTCAAATCTGAGAGACTGTATTTTTAGAGTGGATTTCAGCTACTGTGTCAGGCAGATGGGGGAGGCGTTTTAGAAGCAGAGGAACCTTTACTTAGGGGGTGATTAGACTTCCCCAAATATCGGTGGGTCAGACCAATTCCTGAAATTACTTTTTTTGCTTTAAAGCAGTTTTTCTGAACATCCAAGGATTCAAATAAATTCTCTGAGACACTTCATTGGTGTAGATTTTAAATTACAAGCCCGATGTGATACCCTCACATACAGTTCTTAAGGAAGATTAGTTACAAACAGTTATCATTACTTTCAAATGAGAGGAAAAATTACATTTCAGTAAAACTGGATAAACTTTTTAACGCATGATATAACAATCCTTTCATCACTGGATGGAATTACTCCAATTCATGCAATAATTTACTATTACATTTTTTAAAGTTTCCCTAATTTTTTCTAAGTGAGATTTCATGCCTATTTTAAGTCAAGATATTGATATGCTCCTGAGCTCACCTCACCACCTCTGGGCAGTAGTGAAGATATCTGTTGTTTCTCAAGACATGACTGGGAGCCCTGACTAACAAGGTATTATCTCAACTTTTTCATTATAATGTGAAGGTTCCTAGGAAATCCCAGGTTTCAAAAAAGTGGCCTAGGTTGCAAACATAACATTAGAGATTATATAGGACTCTCATGGTGACCTAAAAAGGTGAACAGGAGGGAAATTTTGACTTCTCTTGACATAAAATTGGCTAAAATAAGGATCACCAAATTCCTGCAACTAGAAATTATGAGGGTAGCACAGAAGAGGTTTGTCTATGACAAGGAGGCTCCATACAGCAGATCTTGTGAGCGGCTTTTATAGAACCACTTAAGATAGTACCGTGGACAGATTACATATTTTATATACAATTTGAATACAAAGTCTTAAAATATTACATAATTAAAATAATCTTCTAATAAAATCAGCCTTAAGTATAAGGAATCTAAATTTCAGTATCTTGTACACTTCTAAATAAATATCTTTGATCTATAACCATTCGAAATATTACAGTTTATAGTGACATGATAAAGACAAGCCAGATAGTATTACAAGTAAAAACAAAACATCAGTTTAAAAATAAACAAGCCCCAAAACACACTGAGGTGAAACTATAGAAAAATCAAAACACTAGTACATAATAATTAAGTATCTAGCATTGGGATAACCAAATGCATGCTTAGCAACACACTTTCAACTTATAAAAAGCCCTTTAAATTCATATAATCCAAATAAATAAGCAAAAACACAAAGGAAAGTACTGTACCAGCCAGTAACAACTAGAAAGCAATTTCTCCCTTTTTCTTTCAAATGATCCTAAGAGGAAAAACAGAAAATAATAATCACTTGCTAAAAAACTATAATTCATGTTTTTTATTTTTTAAATGCTGCCTGCGATATAAAAGTCAAAGCAAGGCTTCCTAAATGTTAGGCCACCTAACTGACAGATTTAAATAAAAATCATACTTTTGCCTATTTAAGGTATGATTGAATTTTCACTTAATGACCCCACAATAGAGTCTAAATCAAGCCCATGATATGAATGCATATTAAAACACCTGAATGCATGATCTGTTAATACTGAATTATATATGGTGATTTAATTTCACTCGCCAAAGGACTGGCTTACTTTATATGACCAGAATTAAGACATCTGTAGTAGGGATTTTATGTTTATGTCCATATTCTGGTTTTTAGATTCTCAGAACATAATAGATGCTCAGTATTTATTTGCTGAATCATGTTGATTTCAGCGTTCACCACTTCAGGAAGCACTGAGTCCGTGATCAAACTGTTCCTGAGATTCAGGGGGAGCTCTTTAATTTTGCCTTCAGGCCTGTGATTAATTTCTGGCTAGTCAATCAATTTAATTGCCATAGATCTGTCACAGTTTCTCATTTCAGGGCCACGATTTCTACAATTCATCTATTCTACAGCTAAGCCTTCTTCAAATATTTGTGCCTGCACATCATTGTCAAGTTAAAAGAATAAAGATAATCTCTGTTACTCTATGTTGGATATTTGCTTATGAGAACTGCTTGAGATACATGCGTGCGCGCGCACGCGCACATACACACACACACACACACACACACACACAGCCATTTCACAAATGGATAGCAGAATCTGGAAATAATGCAAAAGGCCTAAATTACATAGCTCCCAAGGGTAACTAAAAAATGACATTGGAACCATAAGGAACTCTGATTATAAACAAACTTATTGCATGATGGCTAGAAGCAATGCCTGTAGACCAACAAATCTAAACCAGAGGTGTCCTTTAACCATTAGCTTGACAGGAGCTAGAAACAGTGTGGTTACAAGACTGCCCAGCATAATCTGCTCAGTGTTCCTCATTGCTCTAAGAAGCAGTGAAGAGATGAATACCTCTCCAAAGATCATTTCTTCATCCATGATGGTTATATCAATAACACCTCATTATGTAGATATTCTAACAGATGTCCTCTGGATTGCCATTTAAAGTTGCTGTTTTGGGTATTCTTGGGTCCTCATTGGGGGTTAGGGGGAATGTTTCAGAACTCTGAAATAAAAGCTGTTTAGAAAGTTTCACATCTTTCATTCTCACTGCCAATGTGACTGTCCCCCTTGAGTGTTGCTAGGAGAGGTAGATCCAGTGTTTCAGTTCTGCCATTCCCTGGAGTAACTTGGTGTAATAGAAGTCCATGTTGTCTGCAAAGTCTGTACAAACAGGTGACTCCATGTCGCCAAAAGTGCAGTATAACGCAGTTCCTCCAACACTAAGGAAAACTGTTGCTATGCACAGCAAGATCAATAAAATACAAGAGCCACCTCCAACTTCATCTGCAAACATGAGAAGAGAGTGAGGTTAAATTGTCATCAATGGAAATCTTAGCATCTGTTGTCTTTCCCCTGATTAAGATAATAGGATGTTTCGTAGTTAAAACTCTAGAGTCAGGGCTTTTAGACAGAAAACACATGCATCTACAAACCCTACAAAGGCCTACCTACTAGTTACTATAAAGATTCATATTTGTGGAGCTTGTGAATGCTGAAATTAAAACCAGCTCATTTGTACAATGAATATAACTTCCATCAAAAAGAAAAAAAATGGCAATATTACTCAGATGGTGTAATGATGTTGTTTTAGAATATACACTTTGGCTTTAATTAAAATGTCTTTGAAGTTTATGTCATGGGACCACCTTGAATGAAAGTCAATTTTATTAACACAATGAAAATGTCTTTGGGTGGGATCCCCTTTGCATTCTAGTCATACTCATTTTTGTTCTTATTTAGTGGAACAGAGAAGTTCTAAAAATTGTTATAATTTCTTCTTATTTTGCTTAACAATTTTGGCAGGCTTGTTTCTAATAAATGTCCACATTGGTCTTTCTATATTGGGGAAAATAACTATTCTTTGGTTGAAAAATCCTAATGATCTTTATAATTAAAGAAAACCAAAAATATTTTGGGAAGACTAAATAATTTTAAATCTTCAGCACAATGAAGGCGAATATAAACTTTTTTGGGAGGTAAAGTGGCAGTATCTATTAAAATTTAGAACTAATTTATGTTCTAGCCTGGACATGTCTAAGAGTGACACAGGGTTAACTGAATGCAATGCTGAGACCCCTGGGAAAAACCAGGACTATCTCGGGCCAACTGTGATATATGGTCTCAACATTTAGTCCAACAAATCCACTTTTAGAAATTAGCTCACAGAAGAGCCTAATACGTAACAACATATGTACAAATTTGTTCACTGTAACAGAATCTGCTTAGCAGAATGATGCAAATAACCTGGTTAATCATGTTACATGGGATAGTTTAATTATGAGATATTTATATAATGGAATATTGTACAATTATTAAGCTGAATGAAGTAAATTTAGGAAATGTTCTTTCACAGAAAGATATTCAAGATTCATTGGGCTGGGGTTGTGCCTCAGTGGTAGAACACTTGCCTAGCATGTGTGAGGCACTGGGTTTAATTCTTAGCACCACATATAAATAAATAAATAAAATAAAGGTCTACTGACAACTAAAAAAAATATTAAAAAAGGATTCATGGTTAAATTTTAAAAAGAAGTTACCTAGCAGGATATATAGAACTCATATAGACACATGTACACACACATATGCACATATATACACAGAATATGACTTGAAAGAATGATAAGAAATTCCAAGCAGCACTTGGAAAGGGGTAAGAAGGTTGTGGGACTCATACTTTTTACTTCATTACTGTCTAATCATATGCTTCATGATTAGCATATATTATTTCTTGAAAAATAAATTTTATAAAACCTAATCGATACAAAATACACTTTATATGAAAGATTTTACAGTAATATATGAATATATTCTTCTTATAAAAATTTGAACATAAAGTATCTAAGTCTAAGGATCTGTTCCTTTTTCTCCTACAATCCTATCCTCTTCCTTCTCAGAGTTGCACACTGTTAAATATGGTATGCACCTTTCTAAATCAGATATATCTAATTTTAGAACTTTTATACAGATAGTATTATATAATCATATGGTTCTTTGATTTGCATTTTTAATTTTTTTTTTGGTACCAAGGATTGAACTCAGGGGCACTCAACCACTGAGCCACATGCCCAGCCCTATTTCGTATTTTATTTAGAGACAGGGTCTGAGTTGCTCAGTGCCTCACCATTGCTAAGGCTGGCTTTGAACTTGCAATCCTCCTGCCTCAGCATCCTAAGTTGTTGGGATTACAGGCGTGTGCCATCATGTCCAGCTTGCATTTAAAAATAGTTCATTTTTTGTTAGTTTTTCTTGGTAGTGCTGGGAATGGAACCCAGGGCCTTATTCATACTAGGAAAGTGTTCTACCACTGAGCAACACTTGCAGCTCAATACAAATTTTTAAAAAGTAGAATTATATCATTGACATTGTGTTTTTTAAGTTTTGGTCAGTTCGAGCTTTCTCTTTCTTTCTTTTTAAAATATAATTCCCTTTCATGCGCTTATTTAATGCGTATGCATCTTTCCATATTTATCTTCCATATTTATCTTCATTATCATTTATAGTCAGCCCTCCATATCTGTGGGTCCTGCATCTGTGGATTCACTAACCACAGATGGCAAATATCCCAGGGGGGTGGGGACCAGTTTGTATTGAGTATGCAGACTTTTTTTTCTCATCATTATTCCTTAAAAAATACTGTATGGCAACTATTTACAATGCATTACATATTATAAGTAATAGGGATGAGTGAAAGTATACAGAAGGGTAAGCATAGGTCATATAGAAATACTATGCCATTTACGTAAGGGATTTGAACATCCACAGATTTTGTTCAGGGATTCTGGAACCAGGATGATTGCATTCATATACAGTACAAATATCTGAGCAGTTTAAATGTTTAAAAATACTTCTTATGTTTGTTTTATTTATATGTACTAAAACAGTTTAGAGCCATGGTGTCTAATGTGAAAGTCATGAGCTGCATGTGGCTGTTGAGAACTTGACATGTGGCTGGTCTGAACAAATATTCTATCAAGTGCAAAAAATGCATACCAGATTGGGAAAACTCAGTGTGAAAAAAAGAGTTCATGAAAACCCAATTTTTTCAGTTTGCTCACATGTTGAAATAAATATAAACATTTTTTTCCCCAGTGGAAATGGGGATTGAACCCAGCAATGCTCCTCCACTGACATCCTTTTAATTTTAAATATGGAGACATGATCTCATTAAGTTGTTAAGGCTGGCTTTAAACTTGCGATCTTCCTATCTCAGCCTCCCCAGTAGCTGGGATTATAGGTGTGTGCCACCAGGCTTGGCTACAATTGATTACTATTTAAACATGGCTATTATAAAATTTAACATCACATGAGTCTCACATATTTCTAGTGAATAGAGATGATTTAGTGGAAGAACTGATTTAGCAGAAGAACTTCCATTCAGGAAGCTTTGGCAGAAGGTGAGGCTTATTCCTAAGCACTATGTAAGCTACACAGCTTTGGAATAAATCATTACCAGCATCAAACATTTACACAAAACTTTCATAACTGTCAAAATGACTTCATATTCATTGTCAGATGTTTTTTGGTTCTCATAAAGGCAGAGATGCAAATGCTATTCTTTTTATCTTTAAAGATGATGAATCTGAGTCTCCCATAGTTAAATGACTTGATCTGGCTACTAAGTGAAATAGGAACTGAGATCTACACATCCAGGTTCCTCCTACTAAGCAGATTTAGTAAAAATTAGCACAAACAGGACCAAGCACTTTACATGGAGAAGATCTTGACAGTGAAAAGCAACGTGCAAGTGAGGGGTTAGAAAAAATTTATTTCAAGGCCCCAACAAGCTTTATAGTTGTTAAGAGTTTAAAGGTTCTTGGCCATTTTTCCACTCTTATTTATCTGTGTTTCAGGTAAGCCTATTTGAAACCTCAAAAGGTAGCACTGTTTGCTAGGGCGACCACCTTAAACATAAGCCCAGGAGGAAAAAAATCAGACCATAGTAACAGTGTTAAATTGTTGCTCTTGGGAGACACTATTTTCTACAAAGTGAAGAAGGAATTGCTGAAAAGAACATACTCGTGATTCATAAATATTTTTCACAATTAAGGAGGAATATTAATTGGCTACTGAATATCAATTGGCAAGCTTATTTTGTAAAAAAAAAATGCTAAAGAAAGAAATTGAAATGAAGTCTCAACATGGTGGATTATCTATGGAACAGGGAAACCATGAATTTAACTTCTTAACTTGCTCACTTATTTGAGCAAAATGCTTCAAAATAATTTATGATGATGGTTGGAATGTATATTTTATATTTTTCCTTCTTAGCAGATAAAGCAACTAAGTTCATATATTCTTTTACCTATTCTGTCAGCAAACATCACATCATATAGTAATTGATTCTTCCAGCAAACACTGACTGTTAACAGCATTAGAAAAGTGCTCAACAAGGGCTGGGGGTGGTAGAGTGCTTGCCTAGCACATGTGAGGCATTGGGTTTGATCCTTAGCACCACATGTAAGTAAACAAAATAAAAGTATTATGTCTATCTACAACTAAAAATATTAAAAAGAAAAGGGCTCAGCAGTTTACCTGGATCCAAGTTATCATCTATTTCTTGGAATCTCACTCTTCTCTTAGATGATTTCTGCTGCATTTGGGCAGGATGATCTCCTACAGTATCATTCCTTTTCTTTAATATAGAGACCAACCCTTCAGCAGGAACAACCTGCCAGAGATCAAAGAATGATTTGTTATTTTAAGGTGGGATATGTCAACAATATTTTACATGTTGTAAAAAGGCTAATTCAATTCAACAGATATTTGAATTTTTATTCAGGTATATCCAATTCTTATGGGAAAAATCATAATCAACATATAACAGAAAAAATTTTTCAATTCCATGCAGGTAGCTGACAAACACATAAGTCCAAACCCCTGACTCCTCTTCCTGACCTGGAACTGACTCCAGGAACCAGCAGGAGACCTCAAGAACTCCATTAACTACCTTGCTTTGTAGTTTAACTTCCCCTTAAGTTATCTGTACATGATCACTTACAGCCCTGGTTGCTTAATGCTGGTTTTGCTTTATACTGGATGCTTAAACTCCATCACAGCTCTTTTCATTCATCAGTAATTTTTAAGAAATAAACACATGAGACTTAGAAAGTATCCAACACCAAGCTTTTAACATCAAATGAGATATATCTTCAATCTCTCTGAGAAAGTATTCATTTACTAAATAAAGCTCTATATTCAAAACATATTAGGGACATCTCTAGAACTTCCCTCAGAGCCAGTCTACCATGGATATATTATTTTATATACAGAGGTTGGCAAACTATGGCCAGCAGGCCAGAGAATCATTGTGTATTTTTATAAATAAATTTAACTGGAATCCAGTCCAGCCCCTCATCTACATATTGCCCATGGCTGTTCTGGGGATATAATGGCAGAAAGGTAGTTACATCAGACCATTATGTCTAAAATATTTACAATTTGTCCCTTCATGGGAAAAGTATCCCAACATCTCTTCAGGTCCTTACCACTACCTTTTCTATGTTGCCTTCTAGTTTTCACTTGGGCTACCTCTCTCCTGTTTATGTTCTATTTCTTATTTAAAACAAAAACAAAAACCCTTGCCATTTAGGAACTAAAAACTCCAAGATGCAGTGAGAGAGAAGAGGATCAGTAGGAAAGGCCAGGCTGGGAGGCAGAAGGCCTTCACATGGGCTCCTAGGCAGCAGACTCACCCACAGAAGTTGACTTGTGAGTTACCTGCTTGTTCTGAGCTACAGGTGATGACATAGGTGGCCATTGTGGGCCTAACACTGTGGATGTCAGCAACTTGCTGGTATCAGATCACTGTAAGCTGAGGATTGCCTGTCATGTCATTTATCTAATCAATGCCATAAAACGCTTAATATGATTTCCAGCTCTAGCCAGCAATCTCTGATAATGTGCTATGCATAAATGTTAATGATTGTATTAGGTCTTTTTATAACTCAGGGCTTTTAGGGGTAAATAACTCCAGATAGTCTTCTACATTCTTTTCTGAACATGGATCTACGGAAACCATAATGTCAAAAAAAATCAATATTCAGCAATTTATTCTTTTTATAGGAGATATATATTTCATTTGTCTTGGTTCTGAGAAACCTAAAATACATTAGGAATAGTCTTTAAAGTCTTTCTTTATAGGGCTAAGGATGCAGCTAGCCCTGGGATGTGAAAGGCCTGGGGTTCCATCCCCCTCCCCCTGACACACACAAAGTCTCCAATCTTTCTTTACAAAGAAATAACATTAAAGAGCTCCTTCATACCAAAGAAAAATTATTTTATAAGCATCTTGCTGAAACTGAGAGGGAAGAAATTCTGAAGAGGAATCTTTCTAAAGAGCAAGGGATGGAAAATAGAAATTAATTTAAATTAATACATTGGTACTAAAGATGCATCATTCAAGTTGGGCATGGTGGTACATGTCCATAATGCCAGCAACTTGGGAAGCAAAGGCAAGAGAACCCCACATTTAAGGCCAGCCTTGGCAACTTAGCAAGGCCCTGTCTCAAAAAAAAAAAAAAAAAAAATTAAAAGGACTGGGAATGTAACTCAGTGGTAAAGAGCCCATGGGTTTACTCCCCAGTATGGGGAAAAAAAAAAAAAAAGGTAGAGGGGACTCACAGAGTCATTCAATACCTACTTTCCCATATAATAAATATGTACATTTACCAAAAGTGAATTTAACCTACTGTGGGAGTTTTTGTTTTGTTGTGCTTTTTTTTTCCCTTCACATTTTTAAATTGATGCACTCTAGTTGTATATATTGATGGAATTTGTTTGTTGTGCTTTTGAAATAGGGGTCTTGGCTATGTTACCTGAGCTAATCTTCAATTTCTGGGCTCAAGTGATCCTCCTGCTTCAATTTCATGTGTGGCTAGAACGACAATCACCTACTACTGTACCAGGCAACAGAACAGTTTTTTGTTTTGAGTAGTGCTGGGGACTGAATCCAGGGCTTCATCCATGCTAAGCAACGGCTTGACCATTCCCTCCATTCTGGGAGCTTTTAAGGTGCTCTTTTAACTTTGAAAAAAATTTTTTTTTCAGATTAAAAATAGTTCTAAGGTGTTGCATTACTGTTAATTGTATCTTTTTGATATGAATTTTGAATCCATAAAAGCAAGAAATAAGCACAAACCATAAGTAAAACAATATTGTAAGTATGAATAAATGGATATTGACAGACTAAGAAAAGCCTTAAAGTCCTCTGGAAAAGCACAGAATGTGCCACCTGGACCCAGAGCTGGCCTGATGCAGCAGCTGCTCAGTCCCTACCTTAGCTCTGCTCAAGTGGGTGTTTTGCTCTGGAAGCCATGCTCTTAACGCACACAAGCCTCATCAGGCAATCCCACCTTATTCACTATATGGGCAGCAATGAACTTGGGCAACTTTTTTTTAAAGAGGAAAGAGGCAGAGTATGAGAAATTACAGTTGTGAGTTGTATGGGATGAATCAACATTTTGTTTTGATTTGTCCTTCCCTTCATCCGTTAATTCATTAAAAATCTAACCACATATTTTCTTTTTTAAAAAACCCTATAAAAATCTTTTGTTTCAGGAGGGCCTGTCCCAGCTGTCCTAAGTGAAGAAGGGTGCTCTTTTCAGGGATATTCTCTAGGGTGTTTTTTCCCCCTCTAACTGTTTTCTGGTCTTATAGATGAAGAACAAAGGAAGATGGGACCAACTTGAGGCAAAAAGATGTCCACCAACCTGGAAACTCTAAGAAATCAGGAGGTATGACAGGATTTGTCCTTTTTCATTTTTGCAAGAGCCTGGGACAGAGGTCTTAGACCTACCATCACACAAAACTCCTATTTGCCCCATTGGGAC
Organism: Callospermophilus lateralis; assembly: GCF_048772815.1. Classification (NCBI taxonomy): domain Eukaryota; kingdom Metazoa; phylum Chordata; class Mammalia; order Rodentia; family Sciuridae; genus Callospermophilus; species Callospermophilus lateralis. The sequence goes on along the minus strand of NC_135317.1, from coordinate 57,112,489 downwards.
ACAGCAAGAAACTACTTTAGTGGGCTTGCCTTATTTCCATGGTCAAAGGGCAAGTAAGCCCAAACAAGGTCATGGTCTTGGCTTACGGTATCACTAAAGTATGGCAAGGTTTTCTAAAAAAAAAAAAAAAAAAAAATGAAATATTGATTTAGGACACACTGCAATGTGTCTCCTCCAAATTATTCCTGAAAAAAACATATTTAAACCAGGCTTGGTGGTACATGCTTGTAATCCCACCTATTCAGGAAGCTGAGGCAGGATCATTGCAAATTTGAGGACAGCCTGGGCAACTTAATGAGAACTTGTCTCAAAATAAAATTTAAAAAATATTTGTTTTCTTTTGCTTTGTTACCATATATCAATATTAAAATATAAAACAGATTGATTTTTGTAGGGCTGGGGATTGAACCCACCACTTTATGCATGCTAATAAGACAGATGAAGAATCTTAGAAGCTCAAAATCAGCTTTAAAACTAAATTTAATTTCTCATTTCAATTAGCAAACTGATTCCTATCCAAACAAAATATGCCAAACCCTTCTATTGAGAACAAAAAGGATGTCTGCGCCATAATTAATGTAATTGTTACTGGTGGAACTTTATGAATAAATGCAGAGCTTTAAAAAATCCATCTGGCTGAGTCCTCTATATTTGCAAATAAACTTGCCCTCAAAAATCAACGACCACCTTAACCAGCATTTTCAGAATGAACTGGTTATAAAAACAAAATTATTTTGCAACTCTACTGGAATAGTAATTCCTAATAGGATAAGGAAAACATTCAGAATGGACTACTGTTAGAGTAAACACATTGCTCATGAGATTAAAGGAGAAAACAGATATCAAGTATTATTTTAATGATATAGGCTTAACTTAATCCAGAACCTCCAGGCTGGTAAATTTTGAGCAAAAACATATGCTTGGTTTCCAACTAAACTGACAACATTCATAAATGGTATTAGTATATTATAAATATCTTAAATGCCAATGATTTTTCGCAGAAGCACTTTAAAATTTACATCTAGCTTTCTTCCCTAAAAAAACAAGTGATGAACTGGGAGTTTAGGTCTGTGGTAGAGAGCTTGCCTAGCAAGGAAAAAGCCCTGGTTCTATCCCCATCAGCACCACAAACAAACAAACTAACAAACACACACCTGTGATTGTCTCTGCTTGCTCATTTAGTTTTAGGTACCACAGTGAGAACTATAGTGTATCCTGTGTCTTTAGATAACATACCACGTTCAATCTTCACAACTCTCTTTTATAGGTATTATCACACCCATTATACAGATGAAGCACCAAACTTAAAAGAGCTTAAGTAACTTGCTTAAGCTTGCATTGCCCAGTAACTAGCAGAGTTTGAATATAAATTCAGGATTAAATCTCTTGCCATTTCCCCAATGTGAAAAGATCTTATTTTCTAAGACTAAGAAAATTTTGCTTTGTGCCTTATCTTTTTTTTTAAAAAAAGATTTACTTGTTTTCTTCTTTTTTTAAAAAAAATATTTAATTTTTAGGTGTAGATGGACACAACACAACGCCTTTATTTTTATGTGGTGCTGAGGATCGAACCCGGGACCTGCCCCTGCTAGGCAAGAAAGAGCTCTACCGCTGAGCCACAATCCCAGCCCCTCTTCATCTTTTTTTTTAAATCTTTTATTTTTATGTGGTGCTGAGGATCGAACTCAGTGCCTTGCATGTATGAGACCAGCACTCTACCGCTGAGCTATAGCCCCAGCTGCGTGTCATATCTTTTGATACAGTTAAAGTGGGATGAGCAGAACTTTCAAAAAAAAAAAAAACAAAACTAATGAGTTCATATCTTTGCCAGAAATTCTAATCTTATATATTTCCCCATTTCAGATACTTAAACTAGGGGATAGGGGTTGTAGCTCAGTGGTATAGTGTTTGCCTTGCAAACATGAGGCCGTGGGTTCTACCCCTGGTATCTCTCTCTCAACACACACACAAACACACACACACACACCTTTTTTTTTTTTCTTTTTTAAAGGAGATATTTAAACATATGGCTAAACTTGCCAATCTAGAGACATGGGGAAATGGGTGATTAGATAGAAAACCTTTCGTGGAAAGAGATTAATGTCATGGCCATTACTACAGCAAATTAAAAGAAGAAGTGACAGCTGGACCCAGGCATGCCAGCTACATGAAGGAAAAACCATCTTCAGAAAGAGCAGGTGGTCAAACCCACAACCTTGAATTTTAGAGCACTGCAATAAGGAGAAAGTGCAAAATAGGAAAAAGACAAATTGTGATGAAGTGAATCAGTGTGGAATTTGGAAAGATTATGGTAAGAAGGAAAGAGTTTTTTGTTTAAAATAAGGAGTTTCATAAAGTAAATTTCTAGATTAGGCATTACTTCATATTTTTATAATTTGTTTTGCTTGCTTAAAGGGACAATTTAATAAATATTAAGATAGGAAAATAAATGGTAAGAATGTCAGCTACCACCCACTTTTTAACTTCCATAAAGCTGTTTAAAAAACTACCAGTAATGGGTCTGGGATTGTAGCTCAGTGGTATAGTGCTTGCCTCACATGTGAGAGGCACTGGGTTCGATACTCAGAACCACATAAACAAATAAAATAAAGTTATTGTGTCCATCTACAACTAAAAAAATATTAAAAATTAAAAAACAAAACAAAAACTATCAGGTAAGTTACTTTAGATCCCCTCACCTTGTGAAATTACTTGACAGCCCTTGCCAATATTTGAAACTACATTATTTTTATGTGAACTTGTTTATTATGTGTCTCTCCCTCTAGAAAATAAGTTTCATGAGAGCAGGGACTTGATCTGTATTCACTACTCTCTCTCCAGTTTCTATTACATAGTAGGTGCTCAATAAACATGCCAAAGAGTAAATGAATACTCAGATGAAGAATTTACATAAGGACAGTATCTAACATACTTCTTTGAACAATGTAGGTTTTCCTTGAAAATTATCAAAACAATCTATTTTCAAAGGTTATTTATTGTTGTAAGTGAACTTGGGGGGGGAAAAAGCCTTACTGGATATAGTGGTTGTTATTAACAATGGTCTATGTTGGTTTTATAGCCATATAAGATGTATCCAGCAGCATCCTTACCCTTAAGGAGTCTGCAATTTGGTGCAGAAGACAATAAGTGTCTTCCTATAATAATAAGGGAAGATTACATTGGGGACAAAACTTTAGGGGGAGTATGCCCCTTCCCTCATTAGAAATTCAGATAAGGGGCTCGGGATGTGGCTCCAGTGGTAGCGCGCTCGCCTGGCATGCCTGAGGCGCTGGGTTCGATCCTCAGCACCACATAAAAATAAAATAAGGATATTGTGTCCACCTAAAACTAAAAAATAAACATTAAAAAAAAGAGGTCCAGATAAGTAGTTCCAAAAGTCAAACATTATGAACTTCAGTGACCAAGGAACATGGCAGCAGCTAGCACTTGCTGAGAAGTCACCAGGAGCCAGGTACTGTGCTTGGCACTTTGCACACTAAAAAGACATGAACTAGATGTTGAGGGCTGGAAAGAATTAGATATGGGAAGAAGGTTCACCACTCCAGGGAAGAAATGACATAACCTGGAAGGAGCAGGGGCAGCCATGTGCAAAGTGTATGTGGAGAGCAGAGAGGAGACAATTGACTGCAACACAGGCTGAGACCTAGGTTCAGTAGCAGATGGAGTTGGACAGGTAGAGTGGACCAGATTACCAACAGTCCTGAATGTCAAGTCAAGAAGCACAGCCTGAAACTACCGGGAGCCATGGGAAGGGACCGACAGTGTAAAAACTGGCTTAGAAGAGGAGTTTAAACAGGCTTATGTGTCAGATTGAGACCCTTGGATGTATTTAATCTAATTATAGAGTGCTTCAAAAGTGAATCTTTCTAGACAAGGCATGGAACCCTCCCTGTCACTCTACATTTAAGTCATTTCATTTACCTCTATTACCTAGTTGGGCCCTTGGGTATTAGTTTGGGACCCCAGGTTTATACAGTTAAAATGTAAAACCATTTGAGTTGGAGAGGTGAAATGAAGGATGGGGCAAAATGTTAAGTAGCCTTTGAAAAAATTCAGGAAGAAGATATAAATTTTAAAAAGTAATTAAAATGGAAAAGGAGCTGGTTCAAGAAACCTGACAATTAAGACATACATTAACTAATTAGAACACTTAAAGAGTAAGATAAAAATTGAAAGGGAAAGATGAAAACATCTGGCATAAATTAAGAATGGGCAATCTCTGGGTCTTCCCCTGGGGGCTCATTAGACACCTACATAAACCCTGGGTCAACCATGCTCCATAAACCCCTTTTCTCCTATTGTAAGGAAGCTGGACTTACCCTGCTGCCTTTGAAAGAGCTACTCTGGGCAGAACCACCAGGATCACTGTCTTAACACTTTTCTTTTCTCTGTCTAGACCCATGAAACAGTTACCTATACAATTTCATAAAGCCCTATTGCTTACTGTTAGCTATCTTAACTTGGTGAGAGAATCCTAGAGCGGCTAATCTTAAGTAGTTTCCCTGATCTCAGTGATCTAGGCAAGAGACAGCTACCTCAAGTAAAAGGCATCAGGGATGACGAGTTCACAGAAGCCACTTTAATTGGATAGCTTTTGCTGAAGACAACCCAACCACAATTTTGTGCTGTCACTTTTCTCCCCCACTAGACAGTGCCAGGTTACTTCCTCCTCTAGATTTTGTTGCGCTTAAGAAAAATAGACCCTTCAGACATCTAACTAAATGCTATTAATCTAGATAAAGAGTAAGGAACATGAGCGGCCCTCTCCCAGATTTTAAAGTCCTAAGCATTAGCAATGTGGTTCCTCCACCAGCTTTTAGAAATAACAGGATCATTCAAGAAAAATCATTTGGATCTGAATTATTTAATATAAACACATGTCATCTCTACAAGCAGATTATATACATATGTGTTAGTGAAGAAAAATGAATAGTTTTATTTCCATATGACATATCATATCTGTTCACATAGGGATTCTCTGAATTATATACTATTTTTCATTTTTGTTATTTCTTTATTTTTGTTTCTTTTTCTGAGATAGAGTCTCTCTATGCTGCCCAGGTTGGTCTTGAACTTGTGAACTCAGGTGATCCTTCTGCCTCAGCCACAAGGGTAGCTGGGACTACATACAGGTATCTTGAACACACGGGTTTATTTTCAGTGTTTTAAAGACAGGCTTATCCTGTAGTCCCAGCTACTCTGGAAACTGAGGCAGGAGGATCACTTGAGCCTAGGAGTTTGAGGCCAGCCTGAGTAATAGAGATCTCAATTAAAAAATAATAATAATAGTTATAAAAAGAGAATAAAATCATGGAATTTGCAGGTAAATGGATGGAGTTGGAAAATATCATGCAAAGTGAAGTCAGCCAATCCCCCAAAACCAGAGGCCAAATGCTCTCTCTGATAAGTGGATGTTGATCCATAATGGGGGGGCATGGGAAAAATGGAAGAGCTTTGGGCAAAAGGGAGGGAGGAGTGGGGAAGGGGACATGGGGGCAGGAAAAATGGTGAAATGAGATGAATATCATTACCCTATGTACATGTATAACTGCATATATGGTATGACGGTACATAGTGTACAACCAGAGAAATGAAAAGTTGTGCTGCAGTTGTGTACAATGAATCAAAATGCATTCTGCTGTCATATATACCTAATTAAAATAAATTAAAAAATTATTTTAAAAATTCAATATTCAATTTACGTGTTACTTAGAAAAACAAAAAACTCCCTTACCCTCCCATATGTAACAATCTACAAAAAGACAGGAAAGCTAAGTAGGCTTTTATTAGCAGTATGGGGCTGGGTATTCATGCTTCTTTGAATTTGCATAGCATATTTCTGCTATCAATTTTTTTCCTCCCTCTTTTATTTTTTTGGTGCTGGAAAGTAAACCCAGGGCCTCACATATGATAGGTGAGCACTCTATTACTGAGATACATAGTTTCAAATTTTGATGCTAGCCACTCCCTGTAATTCTCATGCTAGAGGACGGAAAAGCTGCAGAGTTCACAGCGAAGATCCTTCCAAGTTCCAGAACCACTCAAATCAATGATTTATTTGCATTATCAGTTTCTAGGCAAAGGGGTCTTGGGTTCTGACATTAAAATAATCTTGTCAGGGGCTGGGTTGTAGCTCAGTGGTAGAGTGTTTGCCTAACATGCATGAGGCACTGGGTTCAATCCTCAGCACCAAATATAAATAAATAAAATAAAGGTATTGTGTCCACCTACACCTAAAAATATTTTTTAAAAAATCATGTCAGTATATCACGAATATCACAATAAAATTTCATCTTCTGTCAAAACCTCAAGATACTAAGTGCAGAAAGACAACACACTTAGAATCAGACAACTGTTAGATTATAGGCTTCATCTGTGCAATATCCTTACCTGTATTTTTAATTACTGCATTTGTAATGTTATAAGACTTGTGTAAAATTTGCTCACAATATTACTGAATGAAAGAAGTTTCTCCCTTTTTTTGTTTTGAGAAAGGGACTCACTATGTTGCCCCATGTTGGCTGCAAACTCTTCTCCATGCCTGACCTTATGAATAACTCTCTAATTTGCTATCTAATACTGCATAAATGATAATTTTTTTCTTAAAAATCTATAAAATGAAGCTGGGTGTGGAGGCACATGCTTATAATCACATCACAACCACTCAGGAGGCTGAAGCAGGAGGATTGCAAGTTTGAGGTCAGCCTCAGCAATGTAGCAGGACCCTATTTCAAAATAAAAAATAAAAAGGGATGGGCATGTAGCTTAGTGGTAGAATGACCTTGGGTTTAATCACTATCAACACACAGACACAGACACAGACACACACACACACAGACACAAACACACCTATGAAATGAGGATAAATGCTTTTGATGTTTTCTTGTTGGGGGGACCAGGGATTGAACCCAGGGGTGCTTAACCACTGAGCCATGTCCCAGCCCCCCCCCCCCCCCCTTCCTTTTTTTTGAGACAGGGTCCTGCAAAGTTGCTTCGGGCCTTACTACGTTGCTGTGGCTGGCTTTGAACTTATGATCCTCCTGTCTCAGTCTCCCAAGTTGCTGGGATTACAGATATGTACATTGGCATTTTTGGTGTTTTTTTTTTTTTAAATATCTTTTTAGTTGAAGATGGACATAATACCTTTATTTTATTTATATTATTTTTAATTTATATTTATTTATTTTATTTATATTTATTTGTTTATTTTTATGTGGTGCCAGGGATTGAACCCAGTGCCTCAGGCATGCTAGGCAATCTCTCTACCACTGAGCCACAACCCTGGCCATGGTACTTTTTTATAACAATGGAGACTACACTATTGATGATAGGTGTCATGTTTTTTTCTTTTTTACACAAGAAAGATAAGCAATACATCAGATATTAAGCTATCATTAAGCAAAATTATTTGAGTTTGAGATATATTTACCAACCCTAGAAATGTTTCTATTAATGTCACTATATTAATAAATTAAAGTAATAGAGTAGCTCAGTGGTAGAGCACTTCCCTAGCATGTGTGAGACTATGGGTCAGATCCTTAGCAACACACACACACACACACACACAAAAAAAACAACCCACAAAAATAAAATAGCAGAGATGTTTTTAGTTCTCCACAAACTTTTGTGAAATTTATTTTATTTTTACATGATGAATCTAATAGTTTAAAACAATACAACAAAACAAGTGCTTCCACTGGGCTGGCAGTGGTTATCAAAACCAAGTTTAGCCAAAGCTGAGCAACACAGAAAAACAAGGGACAAGAAAAAAGGAGAAAACTAGCAAAGAAAGAGCATACCAGTGTAGTCTACCCAAAACACAGAGGTAGGAAAAGTTTGTAGCCAGTGAGGTGCAGAATCACTGATGGGGGAGAAATGATAGGGAGATTGGGAAACAGAGTAGAGGACTGAAAAAACAAATAGCAATATGTGGAGATGAGTAAGCTTAGGTGCCTTAGTGGCTCCCAAGGGCATGAAAATCACTATTCCAATGTTCAGCTATTAAGAAACTATGCTCACAAAAGGAGGGAAGCATACACAATATTTCAGAAACAACTGTAGTAAAACTAGCCAAGTGTGATAGCCTAAAGATAATCCAGAAGGCTAAGAACTGTATCTGACCCCTCACTGCATCCTCAGCATAGATAGAGAGCTCTTAATAAAATTTTAATGCTTATTTTTTAGTTATATGTGGGCACCATATCTTTATTTTATTATTTTATTTTTATGTGGTGCTGGGAATTGAACCCAGTGCCTCACACATGCTTAGGCAAGTGCTCTACCACTGAGCCACAACCCCAGCTCTCTTAATAATATTTTACTGAAAGCAAAACAAAGTGTTTGAATTAAGAAGTTATATGTTTGTACTTAAATTTTTAAAAATAGGATTTAATTTTTAATTTTAAAAATTAGGAGTTAGGGCATAATTCAGTGGTAGAGAACTTGGGTTTGATCCTCAGCATCAAACAATAAAATAAAAAAATTTGTAGGTTGCACTGATAAGCAAAAAACCCCAATGACCTGGATATTTTAATCCAAACCCTCATTCTATTTATTTGTTTGTTTATCTATTTATTTATTATATTTGTAGATGAACTGCATTTTTTTTTTTTATGCAGTACTAAGGATCGAACCCAGTGCCTCACACATGCTAGGCAAATACTCTGCCACTGAGTTACAGCCCCAAACCCTCATTCTTAAAGATTAAGATAACAGTTAGCATTAGTGATTTTTAGCTCTGAAACTTCAAGACCTCCTCTGCTGGCAGCTACAATTTACTAAAGCATACCTCTCAAAATAGAGAAGGGATTAAGTAGACAGAAAGCAAATATTTAACCATCTATTTAGAATTATCATAGGAAAGTAAACTAGTGTTGCTAATCATATGTATCTTTTGGGGTCCCTAAAATAGCCTAACTTAATAGTGCAATAGAATTTTAGGAAAAGGGGACATTTGGTATTAATTTCCCAGAAAAGACAACCTTGAACCTTAAGTACATATAACTTCCACTGCTAGCTGCTATTTTAGGAGGAAAAGAGACACTGTTTTATGAGTTTGAGGAAGGAATATGCCATTTAATACGCAATAGTAACTCAATAATTTGCTAATTCCCTGTACCAAAGATCTAGTTAAAATAAGCAAGACAGGGCTGGGGCTGTAGCTCAGTGGCAGAGCACTTGCCTAGCATGCTTGAGGCACTGGGTTTAGTCCTCAGCACCACATAAAAATAAACAAATAAAATAAAGTCATTCTGTCTATCTACAACTACAAAAAAATATTTTAAAAAAGTAAGCGAGACAAGGGCTGGGGTTGTGGCTCAGTGGTAGAGTGCTTGCCTGGCATATGTGAGGCAATGGGTTCAATTCTCAGCACCACATGTAAATAAATAAAATAAAGGTCTATCAACAACTAAAAAAAATTTTTTTTAGTTGCCAATGGATTTTTAACTTTGTTTATTTATATGTGGTGCTGAGGATCGAACCCAGGCCTCACACATGTTAGGCAAGTGCTCTACCACTGAGCCACAACCCCAGCCCCTAAAAAATTTTTTTTAAAAGTAAGACAATAAATATTGTATCAAACACTTTATCATAAACACTATTGAGCTGTTACTTAAAAATGACTTTTAAAATTGTGGTGAAATTAATGATTAATGAATGAACAAATAAAAAAATAAATAATATAAAATTGCCATTTTAACCTTTTTAAATATACAATTTGAAATGTTGTATAGCCATTACCACTATTTCTAAAAACTGTCATCACCCCAAACAGAAACTCTGCATACATTAAGCAATATTAAATAATTTTGTTAAGAGAAAATCAAGAAGCAAAACTCATAGTTTGTGGACAACTAGTTATAAATTACAATCCAGTGGTCTGGTTAAAATAAACAGAAAAATGAACAGTAGAACAAGTGCTTTACTAAAATCTATCTAATTTTGTCAAAGGGAAAAAAAAAAAAAACAACTAAGAAGAAAAACCATACTCTGGAGAATTGACTAAAATGGCAACAAAGGAAGCTAGTAATATAATAGTTAAATTACCTCAGAAAGCTTTTCACAGAATTCTATATTTTGTTATACTTTTGCTTTGCTACTTTTAAAATTTTCTCTGAGGTCATTTTTTCAATGATAATGCTAAATTAAAATATAATGGGTATAAATGGAACATAAAGCCAATTTGAGAAAAAATTAGGGTTAAGAAAAAGAAAGTCGGCTTGGATCCTAATTTTCAGAAAAGCAAGCAGGTTTAGAGAGGAAAAAAGCAACTTCAGGAGACTGGTGAAATGGTAGAATCCGTTTTGGAACCAAGGCAAAATGATTCCACTATTCCCATCACAGCAGCCTTGGTGAGGGGGCGAGAGTTTTGGTATGGCTTTTATCTTTCCTTTTTCTGAACTTCTTTATTGTACTACCAAACAAAAGAGAATGGTCACCTTTCCTTGACCTTTTTTTCCCCCCCTCCCTGCAACTTAATAGCTTAAAAATTTATCTACTACCTGCCAGTCTCATTATATTTTAAAATGCTTCCTTCATCTTGTTATACTGTTTTAGAGAATTCTAAAAATATATTAACAAGAGGAAGAAACTATATGTAAGAGTACATACTGTATGTAACCTTATAGACATAAGAAAGAAGAAACATAAGATTTCCTTAAAGAATGTGACTATTTGTCTTCATCATAATTCCTGGGAATGCCAAATAAAAACCATAAGACTATTTAAAAAATCATGTTCATAATAATACTCATTGTATCTGGAGACATGCAATATAACTTCTTAAAATATAAACATAATGATTACAAGTTATTTTACTCAATATATACAAAAAATAAAGATAGTCATAAGGGCTGGGGTTGTGGCTCAGTGGTAGAGCGCTTGCCTAGCATGGTGAGGCACTGGGTTCAATTTTCAGCACCACATTTAAATAAATAAATAAAGGTCCATCAACAACTAAAAAAAAAGATAGTAACAATAAAAAGCTCATTAACTAAAAATTTTCCCTCATGTTTCAAACCATGTTTGAAAACTTAAAAAAAAGCAATATTTTGTACATGTATCAGCTTTTAAAATTTCATTTTACTTTATCTCTAATTTACCTCTGCAATCTCTATCCTTTTGGCAAGATCATCAAGAGAAAGACAGCTATCATCAGAAGGCAGATTCTCCTGTAGACTGTAGGATGCTTCCTCAGGAGAAAGATCTTGAAGGAGATCAGAGTCCTCGTCTTGGCTGTCTTCATAGGAAAGAGGATTTTCAGTATCTTTTAAGCATCCTTCCAAAAGGCTGTTCAAATAGTCTTCTGTTTCCTTATTGACTTGGTCTTCCTTATCTCCCTTTTCCCCAGGGGCCATATACACTTCTGGAAGCAATGTACTTAAGTCAGATATTTTATTATTTTCACAAAGTACATTCTCTGAGCCCTCAGAGTCAGTCTGGCCCTGTGGCAATTTTCCATCACTGTCTGTGAGATCGGGTTGCTGCAGCTCATTTAATTCATTGTTCTCAGGCTGGTCCTCTGGCACCGCCTCAGAAACATCCTGAAGGGGCAACTGGAGTTCTTTCCTTTGTGACTGTGAATATTTTCCCTTGGAATTCAACACAGGACATGATATATGGTCACAGCCTGGTAAGATCAATGGTTCTCTCACTGACTCACCAGAAGGTAACACCTGAGGGTCTTCAGCAATGCCCCCTGTTTTAGCCACATCTGGTCGGTCCTCTGTGGCAGCAGCCTGCAAGCGTCTGTCATTCTCACAGGCATTCTCGGAAGAGTCTGGCTCTGACCTGCTCCAGGCTGTCTCGGAGGGCTGGGTGTGGAGCTCCAGCGTGGCTTCAGTGCTGCAGAGCGGCTCCCTGTGGTCCTTTCCTGCAGTTACTGAAAGGCTTGGGGAATTTGCCTGTCCATCCATCTGATTACAGCTGGGCCTGCTTTCCTGAGGCTCTTCCGTATGTTGGCTTTCTTTACTTGGTTCCATGCCAAGACAAGTATCACTCTCTAAAGAAGAAAACAAATAAGCTGTTTTAAAATTCCAAACAATGCTTTGTATGGAAAGGAAGAGAAAGGATGTATGAATAACATGGAACACAATATTCTAACCTCTCAAATACAAATTCTATCTGTTGCATTACAGTGTTCTTAGAGAAGACATACCCAAAACATTCAGTAAATAACCCTTTATATATAAAAATTAAGACATTATTCAAAATCATGTTAAGATGAATATTTAGTTATCAATATAATTGAAAAAGTAAAGAACCTTATTAACTTAATACCCTTAATAAATGGTATTTTGAAATTGCAACTTCTTAAAGCAGGGCAGCAAAGGGTAGCAATAAAAGAATACATTATGGGGCTGGGGTAATAGTACAGTGGTAGAGCACTTGCCTAGCATGTGTGAGGCCCTGGGTTTGATCCTTAGCACCACATAAAAATAAATAAATAAAAATAAAGGTATTGTGTCCAACTACAACTAAAAAATAAATATTTAATAAAAATAAAGGTATTGTGTCCAACTGCAACTAAAAAATAAATATTAAAAAAATTTTCCTTCATAATATGACTGAAGATGTGGCTCACACCAGTCTAATTCTCAGTACCCAAACAAAAAATACATTAAAAATAATAAAAAAGAACTAAAGTAAGCTGGACATGCTAGTGCATGACAATAATTCTAGGGATCTGGAAGGCTGAAGCAGGAGGAACAAGTTTGAGGCCAGCCTTAGCAGTTTATCAAGATGCTTAGCAACTCAGTAAGACCTTATCTCAGAGTAAAATATAAAAAAGACTGGGAATATAGCTTGGTTATACACATGGTATGATGTATATACAATGAAAATGAATGTAACTCATTATGTTAAGTGAAATAAGTCAAACAGAAGGTCAAGGGTCACATATTTTCTCACATATGCTGAAGCTAGAGAGGAAAAGAAAAAAAAAAAGGTGGTTGTGGGGGTTGGATCTCAGGAAAATCAAAGGAAGATCAGTAGAGGAAAGGGACCAAGGAGCGGGTGGTGGAGATGGAGATGGGAAGTGTTAGGGAGTGATACTGGCCAAATTATATTGTTATACTATGTACATGCACAAACATGAAACAATAAATCCCACTATTATGTACAACTACAATGTACTAATAAAAATGTAAAAAAAAATGTTTTTCTTTCAGAGCTGGGGTTGTGGCTCAGTGGTAGAGTGCTTGCCTAGCATGTGTGAGGCACTGGATTTGATTCTCAGCACTGCATATAAATAAATGAAAAAAATAAAGGCTTGTCAGTATCTTAAAAATATTTTAAAAAATATTTTTCTTACAAGATAGATAAAATAAGAATTTTATTCTGTTTGCTTTTTCGTTTAATGGGTACTGTATAATCAACTAACAACTGAGGCCACTACCATACCAAAGAAAAGGGAATTCTTAAATGCTATATTAAGATTTCAGGGGCTGGGGTGTGGCTCAGCAGTAGAACACTCATCTAGCACATGGGAGGCCCTGGTTTGATCCTCAGCACCACATAAAAATAAAATAAAGGTATTGTGTCCACCTACAACTAAAAAAATACATTAAAAAAAAACACAAGGCAGAGAGACCTCCACATCAGAGAAATAGGGTGTGCTACCCCCAGCTGAGGTCAGTTATTTTAAGGACCACAAACATCTTGGGACAAAACAGCAGATCAGCTGGTCCTTCTGGATTCACCATGCTTTCCTACAACAGATCAACCTGATTTAGCCCTAAGCACTAATCTAGGTAGCTCCAACTGCAGTACCCTCCGCTCCTAGTCCCCGGCAGTTGGATAGCAGAGAAGAGCTTTGAATAAAATGAGATTTAGGTGTTCTAAAAAAGTTTGGAGTTGAATAGAACTAAATCCTCAGGAATCAAAATAAGACTATTTAACAATTAGTGTGTAGTGGCACACCTCTAATCCCAGAAACTCTGGAGGCTGAGGCAGGAGGATTGCAAGTTCAAGGTTAGCTTCAGCAATGTAATGAGACCCTCAGCAATTTAGTAAAACCTTATCTCAAAATAAAAAAAATAAAAAGGACTAGAGATGTGGCTCACACCAGTCTAATTCCCAGTACCCAAACAAAAAATACATTAAAAATAATAAAAAAGAACTAAAATAAGCCGGGCATGCTAGTGCATGATAGTAATTCTAGGGATCTGGAAGGCTGAAGCAGGAGGAACAAGTTTGAGGCCAGCCTTAGCAGTTTATCAAGATGCTCAGCAACTCAGTAAGACCTTATCTCAGAGTAAAATATAAAAAAGACTGGGAATGTAGTTTGTATATCACCCAAATCAATCCGCAATACCAAAAGACAAAAACTAAAACCAACCACCCTCCAAAAAACCCCCCAACCACTCCCCAAAACCAAAAAAGGACAAAACCAAAGTGACTGAAAAGTTACTGAGTCAGTCTAAGAAGTCATGCTGAGTGGGAAGTGAGTTTACCAACTACCATGACTGGACAAAATACAACTATTTTAAGTACTGTATCTAGTGAACTGAAATATCACTTAAATAGTAACAAATAGTATCTATAGGTCCAATGTATTTACAAACTAATGAGAAAACAATTATTCCATCTTTAGAAATACAAAACATCACACACGCACACGCACACGCACACGCACACTGAAGCAAAAGGCAAGAATTCCACACTACATTTGAAGAGTCATCCCCATTGCTGACATTTCTCTTAAAAACACATTGTTTTATCAGGCTGGGGCAAGACATCCTCCTCCAGGACTTAGTCCCCACCCCTTCAAAAATTGTTGTTAATAGGATGTCTGAATCATTGAAGCCTTTGATAATCCCTAATTCCTACAAGTTACTCATGCTGTGGGAAAAAAAACAAAAAACAAAAAAACAAAACAAAAACAAAAAAACATGCTGTGCTCAATTAGAAACCAGAAGTCCCAGGTTCTAGCTGAGAAGCAAAGCACCCAGCTGTTGTCTTTAAACTTGGTACATCAGTTTCTCCATCCACATGCAGCTGTGCAAAGGCCAAGCTAGTGCTGGGCAGCAACCAGTGCAGTCTCAGATTCTAAAGAGCCTGTACAGCACTCTTCCTAATGGGTAAGATATGGAGACACGTCCACGTTCAAACTAGGTGGCTATTTGGGGATTCTCCCCGCCCTTTTAAGACTGTTATAAAGGTTATTTTACTATGGTTTCTTATTCAAAAATGTAGAAAACAGACAGAAAGAACAGAGTATAGTAGGGGTGACTCAAGGCATTATCTCCCCTTGTCTCATAAGGGAAAAGAGGATAGAGATTTAAAAAAAATTAAAAAGTACTTTAAAAGAAGAAATGGCTACTTGATGGTGGCATCTTATATCTTCAGGGCCACTCACCCAAAACAAACCCCTCAAAACCACCTTATATCTCCTTTTCAATATGAGGACTTTCAGGCCCAAGAACATAAACCTTGGGATATACATTAGTAGTGAAATCAGATGCCAGGGGGAAAATCACCCTAAAACTTATTTATTTTTTATTTTCTAAAGTTTATTTAGAAAAAAGTTTCTAAAAATCTTTTGACAAAAGGCATAGGTTGATATAAAATATATCATAAATGTTTTAGAAGTATATATATACAAATTATATGTTAGTGTATGTAACAGTGTATAAAACACAGGAGAGACAAGGATATATTGCTATAAATAAATTATCAAAACACAAAACTACTAACTATCTAGATTTATAGAAAGATCTCTGGTAAAGTCCATTCGGTGCTTGTTTTTTAAACAGAAAAGGACATCTAAATACACCAAAAACAATTCCATTTCAGAGCACTTTTGTACCATCTTTTAATATTCTGTTAGACACATAAAACCACCTGCTGAAAACATGAAAATACTTTTATGTTTTTACAAGAATTTATATTTTATATTATCTACTACTGGGTAACCAAAAATGGAATTACATCATAAAAATTTTGCTTTGGTATTTTTTTCTACAAGAGGTATAGACACAAAAATGTTCAGATATAACACTGAACAAAATATTAAAGGAAATGGGTATCTTTTACATTCCTCCCTAACTTAATTTAAAAACATACCTGACTCTTTGGCTGTAGCTCCTCTTTCCTTTGGATCTTCAGACACTATTAACTGTGTAAAGCATTGCCTTCCCAGGGACTTTTCTATAGCTGCTATCTAAAAATTTTAAAACATCAACCAAATAAAACACAAAAAAAAACATTTTTGGAAACTGTTGCATTAAATTAGAAACCTGAAATAACTTGAGAAATGTTTCTTTATTTTCTAAAACAGTCCATACAATAGACATGTGACAATATTTTCCCCATAAATATTTTCAAAAGAAACAAACTTACCTTGTGTTTGGATAAAAGAGGACTGTAGAAAAAAGAAAGAAAAAAATTTTTTAAAGTACAGCATGCTTCCAAACAAATGTCACTGAAATGGCTATAAAAAAATACAGCTTCTCTGGATTCTAATATTAGCACAGAACATTTCCATAGCTGAAACATTACCACAGGGTTACATAGTTCAAAGTGCAGCTATATCATGTGTTAAACTCCTTAGGTAGCCAATTATTATTGAAAACCCCCAAGGAAGCTATAAATGCTAAAATCCAGAAGTAAAACAGAGTGTTAACCTTTTGCTAATAAGGTACTTAAAGACAATTTCACACACATTTTTAAAATCTCAGTTTATGTCATAATCTAAAATAGATTATGGCAAAAAATGATTTGTTAAAATTATCCATGGAAACAGATTACCAGAAAAGTAACTTTTTAATATTAAATTTTAGGTAATACCCAACATAATGGGATATGAGTATATCTAGCAAAGGCATGAACAAAAATGCATAGCCACTTTATAATCCATAATGTTCAAAAACCAGGAGCAACTCAAGGGTCTAGGAACAACACAATGGACAAGCTATTGCACAGTCATAGAGTGAATCTGCACACCAGTAAACACAGCAAACTTCCATTACATGCAACCACGTAATGTGACACAATGCTGGATATAGCAATTCTTATTCTGTGCAATATCATTGATATGAAATTACAGAATATGCAAACTAGAATATGCACCACTAGATAGTGGTGACCATGGGGGGAAGGTGAGTATGGACTTGGTACTCGCATGATGGAGCCTTCTGAGAGGTGGTATGTTCTGAATCTTGGATCTTTCTCTGGAGTGGTACTCATGTAGACATACATGTATGTGGAAAAAAACTTATCAAGCTTGTATGCTTAACTATCTATAACTTGAGAATATTCTTTAATATTATGAGTAATAATTTGGGGCAATTATCTAAAGATACCACACTCATATTATGCTCAAAATATTTGTTTATTAAATACTTAAAACATTTGTAACATGATAAGAAGCTATTAGTTCCATAGAAAGGGAAGTACTTAGAGTATTTGGAGGTTTTCTTTTCTTCTTTCTTCTTACTGGGGATTGAACCCAAGGGACACTCTACTATTGAGCTACACCCCCATCCCTTTTTATTTTGAGACAAGGTCTCACTAAGTTGCCCAGGCTGGTATTGAACTCACAATCCTTCTGTCTCAGCTTCCCAAATTGCTGGCATTAGAGGTATGTGCCACTGTGTCTGGCATATATTATTTTGAAGTTCAAAAAAATTTTTTTAAAAGATTCCATGATTATTAAATGTTACAAGGTTGAAAGTTAACTTATTTTAATTTGCTAAGAAACTAGGTTATAACTCAGAATCCTTGAAAATACTGTTTTAAACATAAGAGAATGGTTATTGTGAGAGATGAATGAATCTAGAATCATTCTTCAAAGGCCATCTCCAAAACAATAAGGTCCCACAGCAAGTTATCTATCTTCTGCATGAACAAAAGCAACAATTACTTAGGAATGTTTCATTATTAATAAATAGAGCTTTTGTTTACTCTTCATGAGTCTGAGAGAAAAGGAGAAAAAGTTATTAACAGAACAGAAAGCCTTTCATTTTCATATTGAGGACTCAAGTCCTCAGCCTCAGAGGGCTGCAATGAACACTATCATGCCCCCTCATGTTCAGAACCTGAGTCTTCAAGTAATGAATTTAAAAAGCGGGGGTGGGAGTGGGGGGGTAGAATTAATAAAGAAGTCCTAATGTAGAATTAAGTTCATTTGGATTGCCTAATCTCTTACACAAAAAGATGTCAAAATTAGATGTTATATTTTAAAATTACTCATTATAAGAATCTTTTGAGCCTATGTAAAATGACTGTTCACCAAGGTCAATGTAAAAAACGGTAAAAGCTGAGAAAGAAACCTAAAATTTTATTATACCTATTTTAATTTCTGTAGTTGAAAATATCAACAAAACAAAGGCCCTTGTATTTCAATACTCCATACAATGATCCTTCAACATTCTACTGTAACTCATTGCAACTAAATTCTGACATACTTACTCTTGATGTGTTGTGCAAAATTTAGCAAGCCGTTCAAAATCTTCACCATTAAATCCTTTTTCTGAATTCCTTAGTGGTGTAACTGTATGCGGTTGTACAGTTTTCCATTTTGTTTCTAAATTTAAAATATTTGTAAGTCACTGGCTCTTAAAAAAAATAGTTTGGAGGAAAAAAATGTTAACTGAACCACTGATAAAAATTAATATGCAAAATTATCTTCTCAAACACCAAAAAGTTAACAGAAATAGCTAAGTTATTATTTTGAAGTATAAGTAAATACCAATAGGGCATGCAATATGTTCAGAAGAAATACAAATAGCTGCAAGTGTTCTTTTCTTGGCACTTAGTACAAAGAACAAAATACAAAGAAAACAACTTTCTCACAGTGAAATAGACATGATAAAAATGCTACATTTTTTGTAAAATCTTTACTTTTTGTCCCCCCCTCCCCCCGCCCTCATGACGCTGAGGATTAAACTCAGGGCCTGGTGCATGATGGGCAAACATTCTATTGAGCTATATCCCCAGTTCCATATTTTGCAATATTAATATGATTGGAAATTTCTGACTTATAAAACCAGGTTAAATGTGTTAACTTTCTTTTCTTGTTTTTCCCCTGGGGATTGAACCCAGGGGAACTTTACCATTGAGCTACATCCCCATCCCTCTTTATTTTTTTGAGACAGGATCTTGCTAAAATTACTTAGGGCCCTATTAAATTCCTGAGGCTGGCCTTGAACTTGCAATTTTCCTGCTTCAGCCTCTTGAGTTGTTGGAATTACAGGTATGTACCATCGCACCCGGCAAATAACAAATTTGTTAGATTAGAGATAGTTTCACATTCTGTATTAGTCTATACTCACCCCACTGTTCCTGAATGGCAGAAAGATTTGCAAGCAATTGCTCATGATATAATCGTTCAAGCTGAATGAATTTCATTGCTTTCTCATCTGAATAGAAAATTTGAGGAAAACAGAAATCCAGACTATTTACATTAAACCCCATATTTGAAAAACAATGTCTTAAACAAGGTGAGAGAGAGAGAGAGAGAGAGAGAGAGAGAGAGAACGAACTCTGGACATTCTTAAATTTAAACATATCTAAAGTAATGATTCTTGGTTTTGAAGTAGATAAATTTTATTCTAGTATATTATGCAGTAGCTATATGGATTCCATATTATCAGCAAACAGCAAGAATTAAAAGGTTTTCATGCTCAAAGAGTGCCTGCTTGCTAACCTACTTCTAGCAGAGTCAATAGAACCCACATGGAATCTGGGAGACTATTTATTTTCCTTTTTGAAATTTTTCTCCTGAAATTACTTTCTGTCAAGCAACTATGTGACCCGAGACATAAGTGTTTGTTTCTGGCTTCAGCTAACCTTCATCCTTAACTTATTTCCCACTGAATGCTTTTCTCTTATAAGACCAAAAGACCACATGTCCAGACAATGGTGAGCAAAAATTATATGGATCTTTTCTAAAAATTTTAATTACCACAGTGATTTTCAAAAGTGTCATGTGATTCCACTTTTATGTAGATCTTATTACAAACTTTTGCCTTCCCATCTGTATTACAAATATGTGCATCTTCTGTGGTCAAGATACACTGTCCAATTTTCTACCTTCCTCTGGGCAGTGTTCTAAATGTTGACCCAGAAAAAAGAAAGAGAAAAATTCACAGTTTAGCTTTGCGTCCTTCCCATAAACACTCAGAGGTTCAGTTCTCCCTCTCATTTGTTGTCTTAAAGATATCCCTGGGATCCTAAAATAGGCCCAGGAGAAATGGGAACAATTTGTTCTTTCCTCTGCCATGTCTTAAATATACCAGTGTTTCTCAAACTTTATTGAACATAAAAATTATCTGAAAAACTTGTTAAAATACTGATTCGTGGGCTAAGGTTGTGGCTCAGTGGTAGAGTGCTTGCCTGCCATGTGTGAGGTACTGGGTTTGAGTCTCAGCGCCACATATAAATAAATAAAATAAAGGTCCATTGACAACTAAAAAAAAAAAGAGCTGTGGTTGTGGCTCAGCAGTAGAGCACTCGCCTAGCAAGGGCAAGGCCCTGGGTTTGATCCTCAGCACCACATAAAATAAATAAAATAAAGGCACTATGTTCAACTACAACTAAAAAATAAATATTTAAAAAAAATATTGATTCATGGGTCTGACCCCTCAGAAGCTCTGAGGCCCATGAACTGCATTTCTAGGAGCTTCCCAGGGCTGCTGATACTGCTCTATATTGCTTTATATCAGATATTCATTCTTTGTTTAAGAAGAAGGGATGGGGTGCAAGGAAAGGGAATGAATGCACACGTGTGAGTTCCCTCTTCATTTCACTAGAGTTCCAACATATTTAGGAAGCAAACTGTCAGTGTTTGAAGTACCTCAGTTAATTTGACAGGGTTTAGGACAATAACTGATTATCCTCAATCTGGACAGAAAGGTGAAAGTCAATAAGGTTAGAAAGAAAAGTAAACTGTCTAGACAGTGTACACTAGGCCATCCCTTCAAAAGAAAAGCAATTTTCATTCTGTTTATTACTAGTGAAGAACTATTCTTTCCTTTGCAGCTATATACAGTCATGTACCACATAACAACGTTTTGGTCAACAATGACCTAACAACACAGTAGCCGTCTTAGTATGACACTTGCAATGACAAAATCACCTAATGATGCATTTCTCAGAACATATCCCCACTGTCAAGTAACACATGACTCTAGCTGTAATAAGATAGTCATGAGATAATGTGTAATATATCTGATATGCTCCATCATATAAATATCACTTGACTTGTATGTCTGTTTAATTTCAAAGAAAGAAAATCCAAAAGATTTTTACATCTTATTTTCAGCAAAATGTCCTTTTCCTCCTTCTTGAATATAAATATTTAATTTTGGTAAAACTAGGGCTTATTCATGGAAGGTCAGCTTTGGGTGGTATTAGAAATTTTCTGGAGTGACAGATATTTTCAGAACCTTACTTTCTGAAGTAGTTACATAGGTACTAAAATTGTCAAAATCCACTAAAAGCATATGATTTATACTTTTTATTATGTAGACCCCCATTTTAAAAATAAGGGTTTGGTAAATTTTTTTTTTCTGCTGTTGTTATTAAACTACTTCATTGGACTGAGGGTATACCTCAGTGGTATAGCTCTTGCCTAACATATGTGAGGTCCTGGGTTCAATCCCCAGTACTATTTAAAGAAAAAAAAAAAAAAGTTCTTCTTTTGGAAATTGTGAAACTGACCATCCATTTTTCTGTTACAGTAGGCACCAGATTTTCTTTTTGGTTTCTAAGTATGCTTTATAAATTAAGGTTCTTCTCTGTATGTGCAACTTTCCCCCCACTTCTTTATTTTCTAATGTACAGAAGTTTTACGTTTTTAAGTATTCAAATATATTAAATGTTTACTTAAAGATTCGCCTAAAAAAAAAAAAAAACCGGCCTTGCCAATAATAAACATATTTTGAATACTCAAAAAAAAAAAAAAGGGTTTGGTGAGTTTCTTCCAGTAATTAAGAAAGGATACAGTCTTCTTCCTGGAAATAGGACTCAGCTATCTATTAAAAACAAGCAAATGAAAAAGAAAGCCAGAGGAAATTAAATTACTATTTGGGTTTAATGACAAATTTGGAAGAAATAAAAATTTTGAAACTCTAAATGTTTCTAATATGAAAGTAAGAAGACTCTTAATTAACTACATTCACTGGTTCAGAAGAGCTTTGTAGGCACAGGAAACAATTCTAAAGTCTGACACATTTCAAGCTGAGCAAACACAGGCATTCTCCAGTCTTTACATAAACACATTCTATTGTATTTAGAGTCATAGCAATCTTCTTTCATGAGAAAAACGTTACAGAAGCTTAAAAAGGTATAACATGAATAAAAAGATCATTCTATTTATTGTGAATTAAAAAGCAAACATGCCACATCATGTGAGGCCTTTACATCTATTCATTTCATTTTTATTTTACCAACTATCAGCTGAAGACCTCATGGACACTAACTTTTTGATTCTGTTTTGATATTAAACAAAAGACCAGGCCAAGTGCTCACAATTGAATAATGGTGTTTGGAATTATGTACACAGTGCTGCACATTGTACAGAATGCTAGTCAGAGTTCAGAGCCATGTGTGTTGGCAATTACCTATGATCCCAGCTACAAGAATGCTCTCCTACAAACCTAAGATGCCATTATTCACTTGTAGAAATCATACTTTGACACAATAATATTATTTAGGATATTTCCTATACTCAAATTTCTTCCAGGTTGCTTCAAAAACAGATGCACTAAAATGGAGTAAACACATTCTAGCATCAGTGTTATAAAAACATGCTTTGTGATGGAGCCTTGTTTTCCCCCTTTGTGAATAGATGATGATAATACTTAATGCTCCAGGTTGTTTGGAGGATAAAACAACATGAACTGTGAATACCCTTTGCAAATTCAACCTACTGAGCAAACGCTACAGAGGCTAAAAGATTAGAAGGCTGCCTTGGTGCTGGAGTTCCTCAACAAAGACAAGTCAGTAATGGTTTAGGGGCCAAACAGCAGTACATGTTTTCTCAAAGGCCTGCCTCAAGTTCACAAAGGAGGTAATAGAAATTTCTAAAAATATACATTTTCCTACCTTGGGTTTTTTTTTTTTTTTTAAAGATTTTACTATTTAATTTTGTCTCACGTAAGTTAAAATGATATATAAGTAAATGTAAAAAGTAGAACTTTTTCCATTCCCACATATCAATTATTTTAAGTGAAAAAAAAATGCATTTTTATTTTTCCTGAATGGGCTCTTATGTAAAAAGGATTCCCACTCACTAGACAGTGAATGGAAAGGCTGCCTATTTTCCAGGCTGTCCATCTTCCAATTTACCCTCCTAGTCATCAGAAGAATTATGTTTCTAAAGTTAAAACTGAATTTCAGGGGGCTGGGGCTGTAGCTTAGTGGTACAGCACATGTCTATCATGCACAAGGCCCTGTGTTTGATCCTTAACACCACAAAACAAAAACAAAAACTATAAAAACAAATTTGGTCCTGAAATTTTCATTATTAAAAAAATGCCCAGCCCTTGGAGCTGGGGTTGTGGCTCAATGGTAGAGGACTTGCCTCGCATGTGTGAGGCTCTGGGTTTGATCCTCAGCACCACATAAAAATAAAGTAAACAAAATGAAGATATTATGTCCATTTACAAGTAAAAAAAATTAAGAAAAAACATATCTATTAAAAAACAACAACAACAATAACAACACCCAGCCTCTCAAACTAAGGCCTTATGGTCCCCAGCTATCAAGTCTCACCTGTCTCTTTTCCCACCTTAATCTCCAGCATTGTCCCAGCTGTGTCTTCCACACGCTGATGTCTTTTTTGGAAGCAGCTCACTGTGTCCTCTGGTGAGCACCTAATCATCCTGAACAACCCAGCCCAAGGACCACCTTCTTTTCCCTGGTGCTTACAGGACAAAGTTAATCGCCCATTTTGTGCTGTTAAACCTTGACCATATGTCTATTTCGACACTTAATACAGAAATCTACATTTAGGTATCTTTGTAACTTTCTCCTATTCTCCACAGCTCTTTTAAAAATTTTTTTTTTTTTAAACGACAGATACAACATTTTTAAACCTTTATTTATCCATGTTTGTGTGGTGCCCAGGATCAAATTAATCGCCCATTTTGTGCTGTTAAACCTTGACCATATGTCTATTTCGACACTTAATACAGAAATCTACATTTAGGTATCTTTGTAACTTTCTCCTATTCTCCACAGCTCTTTTAAAAATTTTTTTTTTTTAAACGACAGATACAACATTTTTAAACCTTTATTTATCCATGTTTGTGTGGTGCCCAGGATCAAATCCATGCCTCGAACATGATAGTCAAGTGCTCTACTACTGAGCCACAATCCCAGCTTCCACAGCTCTCTTAAGGACATTTCCTGATAAGTGATTCCCCCTCCCCTCTAGCATAATTTTGGCATCTAATCAGTGTTTACTAAGCTGTTGTCACACTGATTCCTATTTGTATACAGATTAATCACTGAATAAAAGGTGTTATCCATTATCCAAATGATAAGATTATTCAAGAGCAAAGTGTGGTCACTAGTCAGTAATATGCCAATCCACCAGCCACTGATCCAGCCACTGGTCATCTTCATCTGGATTCAACAACCCTAGGTGGGTCAGAAGCAAGTACAGAACACTGGATTTTAGATGATTACAAATATTGGTATCAGAATTTAAGTGAAGCTGAAAGTGAAGGGTTTAATGTGGTACCTGATGAAGGCAAAGAGGAAGTGCTCTTGAATCCAACCGCTCAACTTCGCCTCGTATTAGTGAAAACAGAGATTGTAGAACTAGATTTGGAGCTTCTGGTTGGTCATTAGCATTTACTTCAGTAGCCTCTTCATCACCAACAGGATGTGTGGCTGCCCTTAATATCTTTTTTTCCATCAAAGGTACAGTATCTCCTGAAAAAAAGTGGATCATTTTAAAATAATTATGCCTATTAATCACAAAACTCTCAAATAAAACTGACTATAGGAAAAAAAAAAACAGAAACCACAAGTTATTGGCCTCATTAAATTAAGATTGTGGCACTTATTGCTGGGAGCCATCAGCCAAGTAGGTATGACAAATTCCTTGCCAGCTTACTCCCATGCTGTCTAGTGGAAGGACTTCTGTAAGGTGACCTTGCTCAAGGACCAGGGCAGGATCCGTGTTTAGGGTGTTCCCCCTTTAGAATAGGGCGGTTTAGCATAATAGGAGATTAGGGTATTCCCCCTTTAGAATAGGGCGTATCCTGCTGCTGAGTTCCTCTTGAGTGCTTAGGGTCAGACAATATATTTTTGGGAGACAGAAGCCCATGTGGGTGGATTTGGGCAGAGTGGATTTGGGCAGAGAACGTGGATTCCCCCAGAGCGTGTTTGTAGACGGCCGGTGTGAGTTCAGGAATAAAGAATTGCTGTTTGAATCTACAAGCTGTGTGGAGACTTGTGATTTGTGCCCAGCCAGAGACTGCGGCACTTATTGCCACTATTTAGCATATATGTAAACAATTTTTGCAGAAGTATAATTAAGGATATTACCAAAAAAGGAAGCCAAAGAAAAACATGCAAGTTAAAACCTGACTCCAAACCTGATTCTCCCAAAGGCAAATTATATTAGTTATCATTAGACTCATGGCTTGCAGAAAATAAAACAGAACTAAAAAGGAAGGTAAATGAGTTATCCTATGACATGGCTAAAGATGTTGAACATTTTTTTTTAAACTCCAGAACTGTGTCCAGAGTCCAGGAGAGTAGTGGGAATTCAGATGCCAGAGCCAAGAGCCAATAACATACTTTTCCAGATTAAAAAAAAGGGCTAAACAACATAAACCTTTGGGAAAAAAAAAAATCACTAAAAAAAAAAAAATCACAGCTCCTGAAATATGCAAAAATTTTTAAAAATAATCAATTATAACTTCACCCATGACCAAAATCTCAGCATCAGTTCCAATATTCATGTTCAAATTAAAAAGTTCATCTGCCTGTGTATCTCCTGCTAGTTTGCATCAGAAAGGATCTTTCTCAGTAATATGGTCTGTATATACCACATCCAGGCTGCCCTCCCTTGACAGAGTGCCCAGAAGCCAGCCGGCCTGCTTCTGCCCTCCAAATAAACCCAGTATTTGCCTTCCAAATAAACTCAGACTGGTCCATTCTTCAATTTCCTAGTAAAATATTCTGTGCTTTCCAAAACAATTACGGATCCCATCAATATTCATGTTCTACCCCAACAAGCTCTGTGCCTTCCATATAACATGAGTTTGAAACCAGTTAATTTCCTTCTGAATCCTGTAAATGGTATTATATTATACGGGACTGCATTATAGTAACTGGTGTGAAATCTTGTCTTTATTGGATCATAACTCATGCAGTTTGCAGAGGTTAATTTATAAGTGATGCCATTCCAATTACATTCAAGGCAAGTGTCTTTCAGCACTAAAATTCCAAGTCATCACTATAGTGATAACTTATATTTTGGAGAATTCTACAAACTTTGTCAGCTGGTCTTTAGATATACAAAGCCAGTGATGGCTTCCCATTTTGTAGAGACAGTATTTAATAAAAACATAAGTGATTCTTTGATTTTTCCAATTTTCTAACCACATGGTAGTGGGACCAAAAGAATATCAATGTGGTTCTTGACATGGTGGCACATGCCTGTACCTGCAACTTGGGAGATTGAGACAGGAGAATATCAAGTTCAATGCCAGCCTCAGCAACTTAGTGAGACCCTGTCTGAAAAAATAAAAGTGGTTGGAGACATGGCTCAGTGGTTAAGTGCTGTGAGTTCAATTCCTGGTACAAAGAAGCTTTCTGTAGATAACTGCAAAGAAACAAGGAGACAAATTACTAACATACGGGATGAAAAAGGCAATATCACAACAGATGCTACAGAAATACAGAAGACAATTAGAAATTATTTTGAAAACCTATATTCCAATAAAATAGAAGATAGTGAAGACATCGATAAATTTCTTAAGACATATGATTTGCCCAGACTGAGTCAGGAGGATACACACAATTTGAACAGACCAATATCAATGGAGGAAATTGAAGAAGCAATCAAGAGACTACCCACCAAGAAAAGCCCAGGACCGGATGGGTATACAGCGGAGTTTTACAAAACTTTTAAAGAAGAATTAATACCAATACTTTTCAAGTTATTTCAGGAAATAGAAAAAGAGGGAGCTCTTCCAAATTCATTCTATGAGGCCAACATCACGTTGATTCCGAAACCAGACAAAGACACCTCAAAGAAAGAAAACTACAGACCAATATCCCTGATGAACCTAGATGCAAAAATCCTCAATAAAATTCTGGCGAATCGGATACAAAGGCACATCAAAAAAATTGTGCACCATGATCAAGTAGGATTCATCCCTGGGATGCAAGGATGGTTCAATATACGGAAATCAATAAATGTTATTCACCACATCAATAGACTTAAAAATAAGAACCATATGATCATCTCGATAGACGCAGAAAAAGCATTCGACAAAATACAGCATCCCTTTATGTTCAAAACATTAGAAAAACTAGGGATAACAGGAAATTACCTTGACATTGTAAAAGCTATCTATGCTAAGCCTCAGGCTAGCATCATTCTGAATGGAGAAAAATTGAAGGCATTCCCTCTAAAATCTGGAACAAGACAGGGATGCCCTCTATCACCACTTCTATTCAATATAGTTCTCGAAACACTGGCCAGAGCAATTAGACAGACAAAAGAAATTAAAGGCATAAAAATTGGAAAAGAAGAACTTAAATTATCATTATTTGCGGATGACATGATTTTATACCTAGAAGACCCAAAAGGGTCTACAAAAAAACTACTAGAACTAATAAATGAATTCAGCAAAGTAGCAGGATATAAAATCAACACGCATAAATCAAAGGCATTCCTGTATATCAGCAACAAAACTTCTGAAATGGAAATGAGGAAAACCACTCCATTCACAATATCCTCAAAAAAAATAAAATACTTGGGAATCAACCTAACAAAGGAGGTGAAAGATTTAGAAAATGAAAACTACAGAACCCTAAAGAGAGAAGTAGAAGAAGATCTTAGAAGATGGAAAAATATACCCTGTTCATGGATAGGCAGAACTAACATCATCAAAATGGCGATATTACCAAAAGTTCTATATAGGTTTAATGCAATGCCAATCAAAATCCCAAAGGCATTGCTTGTAGAAATAGATAAAGCAATCATGAAATTCATATGGAAAAATAAAAGACCCAGAATAGCAAAAGCAATTCTAAGCAGGAAGTGCGAATCAGGCGGTATAGCGATACCAGATTTCAAACTATATTACAGAGCAATAGTAACAAAGACAGCATGGTACTGGTACCAAAACAGGCGGGTGGATCAATGGTACAGAATAGAGGACACAGAGACCAATCCACAAAGTTACAACTATCTTATATTTGATAAAGGGGCTAAAAACATGCAATGGAGGAAGGATAGCATCTTCAACAAATGGTGTTGGGAAAACTGGAAATCCATATGCAACAAAATGAAACTGAACCCCCTCCTCTCACCATGCACAAAAGTTAACTCAAAATGGATCAAAGACCTTGATATCAAATCAGAGACTCTGCGTCAGATAGAAGAAAGAGTTGGCTACGATCTACATATAGTGGGGTCGGGCTCCAAATTCCTTAATAGGACACCCATAGCACAAGAGTTAATAGCAAGAATCAACAAATGGGACTTACTTAAACTGAAAAGTTTTTTCTCAGCAAGAGAAACAATAAGAGAAGTAAATAGGGAGCCTACATCATGGGAACAAATATTTACTCCTCACACATCAGATAGAGCCCTAATATCCAGAATATACAAAGAACTCAAAAAATTAGACAATAAGATAACAAATAACCCAATCAACAAATGGGCCAAGGACCTGAACAGAAACTTCTCAGAGGAGGACATACAATCAATCAACAAGTACATGAAAAAATGCTCATCATCTCTAGCAGTCAGAGAAATGCAAATCAAAACCACCCTAAGATACCATCTCACTCCAGTAAGATTGGCAGCCATTATGAAATCAAACAACAAGTGCTGGCGAGGTTGTGGGGAAAAGGGTTCTCTTGTACATTGCTGGTGGGGCTGCAAATTGGTGCGGCCAATTTGGAAAGCAGTATGGAGATTCCTGGGAAAGCTGGGAATGGAACCACCATTTGACCCAGCTATTGCCCTTCTCGGACTATTCCCTGAAGACCTTAAAAGAGCGTATTACAGGGATACTGCCACATCGATGTTCATAGCAGCACAATTTACAATAGCTAGATTGTGGAACCAACCCAGATGCCCTTCAATGGATGAATGGATTAAAAAATGTGGCATCTATACACCATGGAGTATTACGCAGCACTAAAAAATGACAAAATCTTGGAATTTGCAGGGAAATGGATGGCACTAGAGCAGATTATGCTTAGTGAAGCTAGCCAATCCCTAAAAAACAAATACCAAATGTCATCTTTGATATAATGAGAGCAACTAAGAATAAAGCAGGGAGGAAGAGCAGGAAGAAAAGATTAACATTAAACAGAGACATGAGGTGGGAGGGAAAGGGAGAGAAAAGGGGAATTGCATGGAAACAGAGGGAGACCTTCATTGTTATACTAAATTACATATAAGAGGTTGTAAGTGGAATGGGAAAATAAACAAGGTGAGAAATGAATTACAGTAGAAGGGGTAGAGAGAGAAGATGGGAGGGGAGGGGAGGGGGGATAGTAGAGGATAGGAAAGGTAGCAGAATACAACAGTTACTATTTTGGTATTATGTAAAAATGTGGATGTGTAACCCATGTGATTCTGCAATCTGTACTTGGGGTAAAAAAGGGAGTTCATAACTCACTTGAAGCTAATGTATGCTAATGTATGAAATATGATATGTCAAGAGCTTTGTAGGGTTTTGAACAACCAATAATAAAAAAAAAGAAACAAGGAGAACGGTGTTTTCTTCCACTTTTCCCAGTCACGGCACTATGCCCAACTATGCCTAAGACATTCAACCTCATAATGACTGTGAGAAAACCAGCTTCTCATACACTGTTCTTTTGATTAAATTTGCTCCATATGGTTATAAGGATATTATTCTATGTTTCTTATTTGTTAAAAAAATGCTGAGGCTGGGGTTGTGGCTCAGTGGTAGAGTGCTCATCTAGCATGTGTGAGGCCCTGGTTTGATTCTCAGCACCAAATAAAAATAAAGATATTGTGTCCAACTACAACTAAAAAATAAATATATTTTTTTTAAATGGCTGAAATTTTACAAATTTTATTTGTAAAAAAATGGCTCATTTTCACTAACAGGGAATTAAATAAAGTCCCTTAAGTCAATTATCAAAAATGAAAGGACCCTCAAATGTAAATAAAAAGGAACTGATGATTTCTTTCTCTAAAGGAGGCAGAAAAATGGTTCTGAATTGTGATTATCTCAAATTCATGATGGTCAAGTTTCCTGAATTAATTCAAAAAGCAATGTTACTGGCATGTACACGTTATAAACAAGCCACATATCATTATATAGAAGTATGTAAGTTGTCATAGTGATGCACTTCTATAAACTCAGTGACTGGGGAGGCTGATGCAAGAGGACTGCAAATTCGAGAGCAACCTCAGCAACTTAGCAAGACCCTCAGCAGCTTATCGAGTCCCTGTCACAAAACAAAACAACACAAATGACTGGGAATGCAGCTCAGTGTTAATGCATCCTTGGGTTAAATCCAGTACTAACATAAATAAATAGGTAGTCAAAGACATTTGAATTGAAAGATGACTTTTAATTATAAAATACAACCAAGATAAGTCCCAAAAGTCTACAGGAGTCCAGGATTCCAAGAGCAACAGAAAGCTGAAATGGGTGATTATTGATGCCTAGTGTGGGGAGGGAAAGGAAAATATGACCTTATCTAGACCCAAGACAGATCAAGAGGTCAGCAAAAGTCACCAGACTAATACCACAAAAGGATTATCTTCCAGGGCTTAAAGATCATGAGCTTCAGAGATAAATGAACTACACCACCACCTTACCCCTTGAGATAATGTTTTTTGCTTGGACAGAGTATGTAATATAAATCACAGGGCACTGAAGCAGGGTTTAGGGACTTGGGTTCTGCCATTATTTTTCCAAGTGACCTTGGATCATTTTTCTTTTTTTTTTTTTATATCAGAGATTGAACCCAGGGGTGCTTAACCACTGAACCATATCCCCAGCCCTTTTTGTATTTTATTTAAACAGAGGGTCTTGCTGAGTTGCTTAGGGCCCCACTAAGTTGCTTAAGCTGGCTTTGAACTTTCGATCCTCCTGTCTCAGCCTCCAGAGCCACTGAGCCTGGTGGATATATCACTCTTCCTAGCTAAAGTTTCATTATTTAAAATAAAGGAACTGGCCACTTGATCTCTTACGTTGTTCCTAGATCTGACTGTCTAAAACATTCAAAATACCCATAGAGATTTTGGTAATTAAGAAAATAAGGGAGGGGGCTAGGTTGTGGCTCAGCAGGAGCGCACTTGTCTGGCATGTGTGTGGCACTGGGTTCCATCCTCAGTACCACATATAAATAAATAAAAGGTCTTGTGTCCACCTACAACTAAAAAAATATTTAAAAGAAAAAAGAAATATAAGGGGCTAGGATATAGAGCTTGTACAGTATGTGAAGCCCTAGGTTCTCTATCTAGCACAGAAATAATGCAGGGAAAAGAGGGAAAGCAAGGGGGAAAAAAAAGGAAAACTTAGAAAATAAAGAAATACAGACTATCCTTATGAACAAGATTGAGTAATTATTTAAGAAAACTAAAGGTAAGGTTTCCCCCCTAATAAAAATGTCTTGAAGTTCTCCTACTAATAAATAGTCGTGCACAAAATGTCTTGAAGTTCTCCTACTAATAGATATGTGTGTGTGTGTGTGCGCGTGCACTCGTGCGGGCGCGCCCACACCCATACACCCACACCACTGTTCTTCCTCTTTTGCCTAGATTGTTTTTTTAAAAGTTATTTTATATTTTGGGAACTGGGGATTGAACTGGGCACTCAAGCACTAAGCTGTATCCCTAGCCCTATTTTATTAAAAATATTTTTCATTATAGATGGATACAACACCTTTCTTTCTTTCTTTGGTACTGAGGATTGAACCCCTACACATGTGCACCATGGTGCCCGGATTTTGCCTAGATTGTTAACTGTGTAAAAAGTAGCACATTAGATTTTTAAGGCAAGAAAATAAACCAAATTTTGTTGCAAAAGAGTTCCATACTGGGTGTGGTGGTATAGGCCTGTTAATCCCATCCCAGCAACTCAGCAGACTGGGGAGGAATCCTGGATGGAGACCCTGACTCAAAATTTAAAAAACATAAAAAGGACCGGGGAATGTAACTTGGTGGTACAGCGTTCTAGTACCGGGAGGAGGGCAGGGGAAGAGTTCCATAACATTCCATACTAAAGAGTAGATTTTTATTTCTAGCTGTGCCAAACTTTAAGGAATAGAATTCTATTGTGGCTTAAATAATTGCATAAGTTGCCATTAGTGCTATTAAACATCAAGAATACATTTTACCTTAGGTAAACATAAAATAAACATTTAGCCATATTCTAGTTTCATGGAATTGTAAACTATTAAAAATATGGACTTATTAGTTTTATGGTAAAGAATTCATATTAGAAAACTACCTATTGGTCGCTCAAGATTTAGGAAAAAGAATGATATGAAAATCAGAGCAGCAAGCTTCCACTGTTTATTTTATGCATCGTTACCAAGTTACATAATCTCTTTGATCCCCTGATTTCTTTCTCTGTAACATGGGAAAAATGACATCTGCCTTAAAGATTATTGTAAGGATTAAAAGAGACAGTGTGTACAAGAAGCAGGTGTGCTCCCAATCCTCAGCCTAAAAAGAGGCTTCACTGTCACTTGAGTGAAAAAGGTCACAGGATTGTTGAAACACTTCTGAAATAGTCCATTTTTTTTTAATTAGAAGAAAAACATTCAGAGGCAAGGATAAATTAAACTAATAAAGCTTATACTCCTAAAGTCCCAGAATATAATAATAACAGGTATAACTATGTTGGATTATTAAAATGCTTAGTTTATTTCCACTAATACTATTGTTTGAACATGATTGAACTTGTTTTGTTTTCTTTCTATACAGTAACAGAGTATACAGCCTTTTCAGGTTGGCTTCTTAGTAATATGCATTAAAGTTTCCTCCATGTCTTTTCAAAAGCTCGTTTCTTTTTAGCACTGAATAATATTCCAGGAACTTGTTTTTAGTAAGGTTAATGAGAAAGAAAATAAACACCAGTATAATCCTGAGCACTTACCCAGGTTAACATATAGTGAACTGGCACTTCTATGATGTACTAAAAGATTTAAAAATAATATTAATGAAGCATTCACAATGCAACATGGAAGTTTGAGTATTTTTCCATGTGAATTTTGAAATGATTTTGATGTTCTTTTTTTTGATTAGTTCTAATCAGTTATACATGACCGCAGAAAGCTCTTCAATTCATTGTACACAAATGGAGCAGAATTTTTCACTTCTCTGGTTGTACATCAAGTAGAGCCACACCATTCATGCAATCATACATGAACCTAGGGTCATGATGTCTGTCTCATTCCACCATCTTTCATACTCCCTTGCTCCCTCCCCGCCCCTTTTGCCCTATCCAAAGTTTCTCCACTCCTCCCATGTCCCCCTGATGTTCTATTCTTGATGCAACTTGAATCTTACAAAAGTTTTGCTTGAAAAAAAATGAATTTAAAACAAACTATAACTGTATTTCATGAATAAGTGTTAAAATTTCTTCTAATATATAAAAGGTTTTCTCAACTTGGGATGCCAAGGCAGGAGAATCCTAAATTTGAGGCCACCTTAGAATTTATCTAGGCTCTGTCTCAAAAAATAAAAAGGTGTAGGGATGTAATTCAGTGATAAAGCAAGCTTGGATTCAGTCCCCAATTCCTAAATAAATAAATAGAAAATTTTTCTTGTAGATATATTAAGAAAGAAAACCAAATCAAAACATGAACTGCTATATGTAAAATCTCATCCAGTATAAATGAAGCTTTCTGTTGCCACATATGAATCAATAGCTGGACATAAACAAAAACATTGCATTTATCTTCACCTGTGAAAACCACACAAGTTATAGTTAAAATTACTCATTAAGAAATATGGATACGAAAAATTTTGCTCTGTATGTGTAATAAGAATTGTAATGCATTCCACTGTTGTTGTGTATTTAAAAAAAATAAGAAAATCAATAAAAAAATAAAAAAAAGAAATATGGTGATGCTATTTATAAGTATTTATACATAATAACAAACAAATTTATAGGACCTAATTAAATTTAGTTTCATATCTGTCAACTTCATCAAGCTCTAAAATGGATGCAGCTTACATGTACCTATTAAGCTTCTATTTATTTTTTAAAAATTTGTAAAAACCTTGGGAGAGAGATTGGAGGAATTACTTTGACTGAGATATTTTATCAAATTTGTCATATCATCTCAATTCTGTATCAGTTCTGAAATATAACTGAATTCATCCCTGATAAGGTCAAGAGGAATTTTGTGGAAGAATATCAGAGTATTCTTTAATGACCTTTATCTTGAAACACTAAGAATATACCCTGATGTTCCTGCTCCTTTTAATAATTTAACACTGATTTGCTCTCTGTAACTAAAGGACACCCCATTTCTCTTCATGATAGGGAGAGTGATGTGACCAGATGACTGAAAGGCAAAAATCTCATAGCTGGTATTTTAGGCAATCAAGAGAAAGAAAAATTATCACAGATAAAATAGGGATTTGAAAGATGTCACATAGATGACATCAGGTCCAGGTTAAGACAGTGGTAATAATTATACTTATGATGGGGGATGCTGCCAACATAAGCTAAGCTGATGGGGATGTTTGGGGACAGGAACAGGGTTATATAAGGAACTAAAACATTTTGAATTCTGTACACTACAACTCTGCATAAGCACACCATTCTAGAAGCAGGATTTAGGGGGGAAAATATGCCTCTGTTCATGCTGTTCCCTCTGCTTTGACTGTCAGGCTTTTAGAGAGCAAGTGACTGAGTTACCATTATGACCTCAGGATGTAACACAGTGCTTGACCAACAGCATGTTTTGGAGAAAAAAACTGCTGCTAGGCATCATGAAGTACACGTAAAACAAACCACGTACACCATATCATCTGAGTCTCATAACATTATGAAGCAAATATTAGAAATTACAGATGAAGTAATTTAAATTCATCAGAGATTAAAATGAGAGCATGGGCTCTCAAGTCAGAATGCCTGGGTTTGAATTCTTAATCTACTGCTTTCGGCTAGGGCACCTGTAATCACAGATAATTGGGAGGCTGAAGCAGGAGGAACATGAGTTTGAGGCTGGCCTGGCAAATTAGTAAGAGCTTGTCTCAAAATAAAATTTAAGAAAGGTTGTTTGGGGATGTAGCTCAGTGGCAGAGCTCTTGCCTTTCATACCCTAAGGCTCTGGGTTCAATCCCCAGTAGTGCAATAAAAACAACAACAAAACAAACAAAAAAACCTACTGCTTTCTAGCTCTGTGACTTTGGGCAAGTAAGTCTCTTTAAACCTTAATTTCCCCATGTTAAGTGGGGATACTTCTTTATTATCATATGGAGTCTGCTAAGAAATTATCTTTAATAGCAAAGTAGAGGCTCTTCTATTTATTCACATTTTAGCTATTTCTCTTCTTTCAAATTTTGGGCAGAAATATATCAGAAAACAAACTAGATTTATTGCTTTTATTAAAAAATGTGTTGACTTGTGTTGAATAAAGTTCCTTTTTACTGAAATAAAGCTAGATCAAATCAAGAATCTTAGAGAAAGTTATACTGTCAATCAGAGATAATTACTGAAACAAACAAAACACCACCACTTTCTTTAAGAGTGAACCATCCACCCTTTCTCTGATCATGTTTTGTCTTGTTGAGGCTGGCAGGCAGGAATTGTTTTGCAGAAACAGCTACCTACACACTCAAAGGAAAAGCATGTGCAACAATTAGGTGGCAAATTGTGGCAAGTCAAATATAAAAGAGAATCCTTTAAACATACTTGAAATTTCAGCAGAAATGGGATTGTATGGTGTAACAACAGACCCAGAGTTTTAAGTCATTGCCTGGGATCATATCCTCAGTGTCAATTGTTAGCATTATGACAACAGGCAAGTTATTTAACATCTTTGGGGGCTGGGGATGTGGCTCAAGTGGTAGCGCGCTCGCCTGGCATGCGTGCAGCCCGGGTTCGATCCTCAGCACCACATACAAACAAAGATGTTGTGTCTGCCAAGTACTAAAAAAAATAAATGTTAAAAAATTCTCTCTTTCTCTCCCTCTCTCACTCTTTCTTTAAAAAAAAATTTTTAAAAAATAACATCTTTGTATTTCAGATTCCTCATCTATAAATTAGGGCTAACTGTAGTACTGCTTAATAAGAAAGGACTGAATGAGATAATCCTTATAAAGTATGTATCATAGTAATGGCACATAGTAAAATATAAATGTTTTTAATTCAGCAAACTATAATAAAATTAAGCTCTGTATGTTCCTAAGTTGATTTTAAAAATAAATATATAACACAAAATTCAACAGTTTACCATTTTGAAGTTCATAATTCAGTGGCATTAAATATATTCACAATGTTATGCAATCATTATCAATGTCTATTTTCAGAATGTTTTCATCATCCTCAAAAGAATATCTGCACCCATTAAACACTAACTGACATTTCCCTCTCCCCTCCAGCCTCTGGAAACTTGTTCCACTTTCTCTCTCTATGGATTTGCCTGTTCTAAGAATTGACTAAGTGAAATTATACACTATCTGTCCTCGTGTCTGGTTTATTTCACTAAGCAAAATGTCTTCAATGTTTATGCATGTTCTAGCATATATCAGATGATCATTCCTATTTAAAGCTAAGTAATATTACATTGAATATATATAAACCACATTTTGTTTATCCATTAATCCATCAATGAAAATCTGGAATGTTTCTACTTTCAGCTATTGTGAATAATGCTGCTATGAATTTTGATGTCCAAGTATCTGTTTAAGTCCCTGCTTTCAATTCTTTCCGATGTATACATAGAAGTGGAAGGGCTGGATTATACAATAATTCTGATAAATTTCTGAGGAACTGCCCAACTGTTTCCCTAAATCTCTATGATTTAAAAATTATTTCAATCACTGTACTGAGATGTCAATATTTGTGCAGTTTTTTTCCCACCTCTAAAACAGATATTGCTACTTCCCAAAGATTAAATGGCTGATGTTTCTAAATCAATGGTATTTTTATCTAAAACATGCTATTGTACAAAAATACAACATGGTATTCCTTTAATTTAATTCCCTGCTTCTGAGCATAGTTCTTGCTATTGAAGTCCTAAAATTTAAAGTCCTTGAGTGACATAAGTTAAATAGTAGAAAAGGCAACTCCAAACTCCCATGTCTGTAGAAAAGTATAAAAAACATCACAACTGTCAGAACTGACTTTGTCATAACTCTGGAAAAACCAAGATATACAGCAAAGTGAACAATAAATCAAGAAAAAGACTTGTTAAAATGGTAGGAAAGTTCTGAGTGTTTTTATTTGCCCTTGCCTTACCCCTACCCAGTGCGACAGTCTTCAAGCTTGGTTCTTGCGGGAGAGTAGATCTCAGCTGCAAATCATTGTGTTTGTCTAATCTAATTTATCTGGAGCTATCCAAAGGACTCACACAAAGCATTTGCCTCTATAGAACAGAAAAGTTCTGTTCTATAGTATCCATCTATAGAACAGAAAAGTAGTTCTGGAAAATACTGTCAGGTAATTGAAAAAAAAAAAAAAAAACAGCAAACCACAGGAATGGTCTAGGGCTGGAATTGTGGCTCAATGGTAGAGTGCTTGCCTAGCATGTGTGAGGCACTGGGTTCAATTCTCAGAACCACATATAAATAAACAAAATAAAGTCCATTAACAACTAAAAAAATATTTTAAAAAAATGGTCTAGACAAAACAGACATTTAAAGCCAGGAAGAAAAGCCAGGAAGACAGTTCCCTTAGGAAATCTGGGTATTCAAAACTGTTGTATTGTCGGGGAGAAAGGGGGCGGGGACGGACACATGACAGCTGGGGTTGTGTCTCAGAGGTGGAGCACTCTTACCTAGCATGCGTGCGTGAGGCACTGGGTTCAATCCTCAGCACCACATAAAAGTAACATAAAGATATTGTGTTCACCTGTAACTAAAAAAAAAGTCTTAAATAGCAAAAAAAAAAAAAAAAAAAAAAAAAGTTGTAGGTACTGGGGAGGTGAGAAAGCCACACTTGTCCAGGACAATATGAACACTTAAAAAAAAAAAATCTGAGAAGACCCCGAGTTTTCTCCACTGGATGATCTGTATATGCAGAGCAAGCAGGAAGTGAAAGCTGAGTCAGAGTATAAATGGCCTGACTATGTGTTAAAGGAATATCTGAGCACAAGCCACTCTGTAAAGACTTCAGCAATCAACCACATCATAATATTCAAATGTCCAGTTTCCTATAAGTAAACATCACAAAAGCATACAAAGCATACAAAGATAGAGTACAGAATAGCCCATCTGAGGAAAGAAAGAAAATAACAGAAAACATACCTGAGGATGACTTACCATTGGACTTACTGATGAATTTAAACAAATTGCCTTAAACATGCTCAAAGGAAATCAGAAAAACATAAATAAAGTAATGAATAAAATAAAATTATTAAACTATAGAGACAAACTACAAAAAGGAATGGGTATAGAGACTCTGTTTGCGGTAACAGTGGTGAAAGCTATACAACATTATGAATATCATTAAAGCCCCTGAATTATACACTGAAATGCCTAAAATAGAAAACTTATGTTTCAATGTAAAAAATGCTTTCAGTTCTAATTTTACATTATAATTTTTGAATCACTGCATAACTGAATTCTTCAAAGCACCTTATCCATTAATGTTGATTCCTATCTTGACCATAATTTGGAAGACAGATGAAATTTGAACTTTAATCCATGGGTTATGTAGTTGCTATGCTAGGTTCTGTGCCTTGCTCCTTTTCCCCCTCATTTCTTCGCTCTAAGGTACTAGTTAATGCCATGAAAACAGAGGAGAGTGCTCACTGTTTAAATATCTCCAGTCCTTGTCTGAACACACTAAAGTGGCAAAAAGGAAATGTCCCTTCCTTCTCTACAGGAGACACTAGAATTACAAGTTAGATAAATCTGAAAACAGAGTCAACGTCTTTCTGACCTGACCTGGGGTCAAACGGATGTATTATGTAATTATGGCATGATTACCAACTGCTCCACGTGGCACATTCTCCTCCCATGCCCTCAAGCAACAACCTCTGCCTTCCAAGGGAGCAGGGCAGTGCTGTGGTTCAGAGTTGAGGCTGAAGTCAAGTCACCTTATTGACCCACAGTAATCCATCCGACTCTCAACCAAACTCCTTGTAAATTAATGGTAAAGGATAAAGAAAGAATAACATAAAAAGTGCACCTCCAACTTAGTAAGCACTCAAAGTGGACACACTGTTCTCTTGATTGAGTGTTCAGTCAATAGTTTCAATGTCAGTACAGGGATGAAAAAACAAAAGCAGCTACTGGGCTTTATTTTGGGTAGCATCTTGGAAATTACTATTAATACTTCAGGTTTGTTTTGAGGAACAGGACTCCCCTGAGGCTGAGAGATCACAATTCTCATTAGCTAAGTTACCTACTTTTTAAATGCTGTCATAGCAGACTCTGGAAAGCAACATATAAACAAACCTTCAAAAGAATATTCTAATTTTCTTCTTTGGTAGAGCTTTGAGTGGAAGGAGCAAGCCCTTTTTATAGTTTGCTTGCTCGGCAGAACTCTTAAAGGGACAGAGCTCTAATTACTCATTAGAAATTTTAATGAATTACACAGAAACCACTGGCTCTAAGCCTATCTATGTATTTAAATACACCTATGCCTCCATCCAGACTATCTTGAACCCAAAAACCTTATTTATTTTCTTCTTTTGATCAAAAAGCATCATTAGGTCTGAAAGACTCACTTCTATCCTAAATTCAGTATTGAAATTTTATGGATACACAGTGGATTTGAAAAAGCATTTCACAAAGTGAACTTCAGGAAACTAAACAGAGAATTTAACAAATGCATGTAGATGACAGCTCCCCAGGCTAATGTCTAAGACCAGTCTCCCTGTCCCCCAGGATGTAAAGAAAGATAGGGCAGTTACAGCCTTTCTACCATTTGCTCACTACTTTCTAAAGCTTGCTCCAGGCTATTTTCATTTTGTATTCAAGGCACAATTAGTACACATAAATATTGCTGGGATTTAGTCTCTAAATTATGTAGCACATGCCAATTAGCACATGCCAATTAACGAGAACTTTTGGATTCCCTAATTTTCCTCTTTGATGCTATTTACAGTTTAACACATTTTATTAAAAATAGAAAATATGCAGGATTTCCCCAAGCATGTAATTAGTTATATATTTCTTAAACTTCATATCTAGGTCCACTAACAACTCCAGCACAAAGTTTCAAATGAAATAAAATATTTCCTGGTTCTCCAGGATAAAAAATACATAAATAGGGACTAGGGCTGTAGCTCAGTGTCAGAGTGGTTGCCTTGCATGTGTGAGGCACTGGGTTCGATCCTTAGCACCAAATAAAAAAAATTTAAAAATAAAAATACAGGCATTCTGTCCTTCTACAACTACAGAAAAAAAAATTTAAAACATATATATATATAAATAAAATTCTCAAATTTTATGTGAAATTATAAGAAACCTTACATCTGAAAATACACATACTTTGTTTCTCTAACTAATATAAAGGCATATATTTAAATTCAAACCTTAAAACTGGCATTTATTTGCAGAAGAAGGGGAGTCTAATAGTCAAAGGAAACCAAGCTGTGAAATTCTCCTTAAAGAGTTCCCTCTTTTTAATATTTAATCCTAGGGACTCAGGAGGTTGAGGCAGAAGGATGGCAAGTTTCAGGCTAGCCTCAACAACTTATTGAGACCCTGCCTCAAAATTAAAAATAAAAAGGGCTGGGGATGTAGCTCAGTGGTAGAGCACCCTGGGTTCAATTCCCAGTACCCAATGGTCCACCAAAAATGTAATGGTAGTCCTTGCTTTGGCAACTCGTAGGCCAAAAGTTGGAATGATACAAAAAGATCAGTAGCATGATCCTTGCTTATAGATGATGTGCAAATCTGTGAAGCATTCCATATTTTAAAAAATAAAAGCTACTGACATCAGGAATTCTCTTTGTTAAGGAAACATTATTTAATGACATTTTATTATATAGTTTGCAGAAAATTACAAGATATCAAATTTCATTACACCAGTAATCTAAATTTTCTAGAGACCCTGTTTCTTTATATCACCAGACCAATTATCATCACATCCTTTTTTTCTTTTAAGAAAAGTTTCACTAAAATGTGACATAATATATATTCATCCATTTAAAGTGCATATATTTTCAGTGACTTTATATATACATTGTATACAACCATCCCCACAATCAATTTTAGAATGTTTTCATTGCTCGCTAAAGAAACTCTTGCATTCTTAGCTGTCACCTCCAATTCTTTATTGCCCCCAACCTTCCTAGCCCTTATGCAACCAATAATCTACTTTTTGTCTGTATGAATTTTCCTCTTCTGGATATTGCATACATCTGGCTTTTTTCACTAAGCATAATGTTTTCAAGGTTCATCAGCCCTTTTCCTATATTATTATTTTTAAAAAAATTTTTTTAGTTCTCAATGAACCTTTATTTTATTATATTCGGTGCTGAGAATAGAATCCAGTGCTTTGCATATGCTAGGCAAGCACTCTACCACTGAGCTATGACACCAGCCCTTCCTATATTATTTTTACTACCAAATAATATTCTACTGTAGGCATAAACCTTCTCTACCTGCTTTTGTATGGCTTTATTTTTCAAATGCTCATTCATATGTCTTTTTAAATTAGAGAATCAGGTGTATATAATAATTTTGTTTGAAAAGAAACTTTTAAGGGCTGGGGTTGTGGTTTAGCAGTAGAGCGCTGGCCTCACATGACCCGGGTTCGATCCTCAGTACCACATAAAAATAAATAAACACACAAAAAAAGATATTGTGCCCTCTATAACTAAAAAAGTATATATATATATATATATATATATATATATATATATATATATATTAAAAGAAAAGAAACTTTTAATTAGTTGTAGTTTTGACCCTATAAGTGATGCTTACAAGGGTTTTTATCTTGTTGTTTTGTTATGCTTTTAAACAAATGAAGATAAGACATTGATTCTTTGCAGGGATCATGATCCAGCAAAAGGAGACTATTTGGAAAGTATTGACATTGAAAAGTCTGCCTCTAACAGTACAGAATTGAGAGAAAGCCAAATTCCCTAAACATCCCATCTAAATGTATGGTTCCCTTAAGCTTTCATTAAGTTGAGTTCTATGAAATCAATAACAAAAGTATTCTTAATTATGGTCTACAAAATATTCCTTTACCTTAAGTAGATATTCATCCATTTATTCATCTATGTTTATATTAACTATACTTAAATAAAGGTGCTGATGTAAATTTCTTTCTTTTTTTAAAAGGGGATTGAACCTAGGGCCTCACATGAGTACTCTATCGCTGAGCTACATCCCTGGCCCTTTTTATATTTTTTTTGATACAGGGTCTCACTAACTTACTCACTTGTTTTGCATTTGGAATCCTCTCTCTCAGTCTTCCAAGTAGCTGGGATTACAGACGTGGATCAATGTGTCAGGCTGAGATGTAAGTTTCTTAATTTTTCTTCATATATAATATCATAATACTTAAAAAAATGCACATCTTATTCCTGGGACTTGATGGAGAATGATGGTTTCAGGACAGAATTTGAAAGACTGGACTGATAGTATTTTAGTAATTATTCAGTAATTTTTAAACCTTATCTCTATGCAGATATTGAATTTTAAGAGCATGACAGAAATATTGGAAAAATAACTACACAAGGAGTAGAAAACTGCCTCCCTGGCCTGTACATACCATCATATCAGCTGACTCCCAACAGCAATCTCAGACCAAGGCACTCAGAAAAACAAAAAATAAAAACAAAACTTGAGTAAAGAACTGCCTCTCAAAGGGCCCGTGGCTACAATCTGAGATGCCGACGTTCTCCTGGACAACTGTGGTGGGCAGGCTCTAAGATGGCCCTGGTGATCCTCTTGTCAATTCCATGTCTAAAGCTTTGAGTCCACTTACTTTTCTTCAGCCCCACAGCTACTCCCTCAGTACAGATTTCCTGTCTCCCTTGAAAACACCCTTAACTGATTTCTTGGTTCTGATCTTAATTTGTTTCAATTTATTCTCCACATGGCAGATTAAGCAATCTTTCTAAAAAATGCAACTTACGTCATTGTCTTGTTCAAACCTGTTGGTAAGGCCCAAATTGGCTATTTTAATACAAAAATAATATGATCAAGACCTTGTTA
Organism: Callospermophilus lateralis; assembly: GCF_048772815.1. Classification (NCBI taxonomy): domain Eukaryota; kingdom Metazoa; phylum Chordata; class Mammalia; order Rodentia; family Sciuridae; genus Callospermophilus; species Callospermophilus lateralis. The sequence goes on along the minus strand of NC_135317.1, from coordinate 57,068,970 downwards.
ATCTCCTGAGCCTCAGTGTCTCTACAGCTCTACCCTCTACTACTTCTCCTTGAGTCTCCCTTTCCTTTTATTCTCCTCCAGCCAAGTGAATATTAACAGATGCCGAAATATAGAATGTTCTCTCCTTGTCTTCAGTCCATGGTGTGCCTGTGACCTCTAATGATTTCACTCTTTATCCCTTTTTCTTTAGTTAACTAGGATTTATTTGTTTTATCTCAGCCTAGATAGCGATTCCTCCTAGAACCCTTTCATAATTCTCCTTTGACACAGTATTTCCATACACAAGTGCTTGCTCATCCCAGTTAAGACTCATCTTGCTAGACTGAACTTGTTAGTTACTTGGCTCCCTCACTTTAGCAATTAAAACTGAAAGACAGGCTCACCACTGATTTTATAGTACTCAACATACATGCTCAATAAATATCTTTTGACTAAGTAACCCTGTATGGTTCTACAAATCAAAAAATATAATGAAGAATTTTTATAAAGTGAAGAACTATTAGGTAAAGTCATCACTAGTCTACATTAATTAAAATTGTTTTGTTTTGTTTTTTTTACAATTTTTTTATTGGTTGTTCAAAATATTACAAATCTCTTGACATATCATATTTCATACATTAGATTCAAGTGGATTATGAACTCCCATTTTTACCCCAAATACAGACTGCAGAATCACATCGGTTACACATCCACATTTTTACATAATGCCCTATTAGTAACTGTTGTATTCTGCTACCTTTCCTATCCTCTACTATCCTCCCTCCCCTCCCCTAATTAAAATTGTTTTGAAGTGGGCAGAACAATAGCTACGAGAGATGATGGTGTCCCAATCCTCAGAACTTGTAAATATGTTTTAATGCGTTGCAAAAGGAAATTAAAGTAGCAGATGGATTTAAGATGGCAAATCAGCAGATCTTTGAAAAGAAAGATGATCCTGGACTATCTGGGTGGGCCCAACATAAACACAAGGGTCCTTAAACATGGAAGAAGGAGGCAGAATTATCAGTCAGCCATGGTGATGTGATGTAAGAAGGATCTTCAAACCATTGCTGGCCTTGGAGGAGGAAGGGCTCCACGAGTAGAGGAATGTGGGCAGCCTCTGCAAGGTGCAGAAGGCAAGGAAACAGATTCTTCTCTGGAGCCTCCAGAAAGAAATGCAGTTCTGCCATCAACTTGACTTTAGCCCAGTGACAGCCATGTTCCTGACCTTCAGAACTATAATAAATATGTGCTGTTTTAAGCCACTAAAATTGGGATAATTTGTTATGGCAGCAATAGAAAATGAAGACATTTTAATATCAGAGTGTTTTTTCCCTGAAAGGAGTTTTGGCCAGTTGGCCTTAATGTATCTTCTGATTCTAAAATCATTTGACTATTTATGAATCCGGAATCCTTTTATTGTTTGTATGCATGGAAAAGCCCAAAAGGTAAATCAGGACTTCAGAATTTTAGAAGTAATATAATCTGTAAGGAAGTCGAACTGTCCATTTACTTACCTAGTGAACATAATACATTACTACCCCCAAACCTCAAACATAGACCCATTAGTTCTCTTATGGGGTCTTATCTAGGGGTTACATTTTTAAAATTTGAATATACTTAGGTAGGTTATGTACACTCCAATTGCAGTGATCTTCACCAGTTGTAGTGATCTCAATCCTGGTCATTACTGCCAGTATTAGATGTTACCCGACTGATTTCACTAGGCATTTGAATTTGGAGGCCAGTTACAAAGGATCTACTATGGTCAAAACCAGATATGTAAAATACAAATATGCCTGGGGGTTTCATATTTATGGCATACCAGTTATTATTTTAGACATCAATTAACATACCCAATATTACCCTAGAGCAGGAAATATATATTTAGGAGTACACCTTAGGGGAGAGGGATGGGGACAGGAAAGCCTGAAAAGAATATTAGAAAGATCCCAGAAGATACTTTCAGTACTAAGAAAAAAGACAAGATGGTTTTTAATGCCACTTAAAAATCATTTTGTGACACACATAATGATAACAAGTACCACTCAGAAGTAGCTGTGTTTTGCTGGGTATTTTACAAATTACTTTATATATAGGATTGACATTTCATGAACAATCCTGCAAGATATGTAGAATCATCCCTTCTTACAAATAAGGAAGAAAATGAGTTCCTTTTTTAAGATTACATAGGTAGGAAAAGGCAGAGCCAAGATTCAAACAAGTCTTGGCTCTTCTAACTCATAAGTTTGACCTTAGACCATAGATCCATTTCTGAGGTTTGTCTTCCAGTAGCTTTATGCCCTCCCTGTCAAATTGTGAGAAACTCTAGCGGAACAAGACAGGGCACCAAACTATGGCAAGTCAATCTGAAAGGGTCTTCCTTTCTCACTCTTCATGTGCTGTCTTTCTGTGGCTTCCTGCCATTTACTGAACTGTTTTGTTAAATGCTTAGATACTATGGTAACTAGAGCTAAGTAAATAACTAATGTTGGTATGGCAACCATCAGACACTTAATCTGAACTTGACTCTTACAACCATTCAAAATTTATGGGCTATTGGTAGCCAGGGGCAAAGTAGAGGGAGAAATGAGGGATGATTGCTAATGGACACACAGTTTCTTCCCTCACCCCCTACAATTTTTTAATTGGTGCATTATAGTTGTACAGAATATATGTACATACACATATATTCTGTGCATGTACTAATACATAATATTAGTACATGCACAGAATATAACAATATAATTTGGCCAATTATCACTCCCCAGCACATGGTTTCTTTAAGAGAGGATAAAATGTTCTGAATTAGATAACGGTAATAGCTGTAGAAGCTTGTGAGTACATTAAAACCACTAAATTGTACATTTTTTATTTGCTTGGTTTTTTCCAATTGTACACTTTAAAAAGGTGAAATTTAGGTGTGGTGATGCATGCCTATAATCACAGCAATTCAAGAGGCTGAGGCAGGGGATCACAATTTCAAAGCCAATATTACCAATTCAGCAAGACTCTAAGCAATTTAGCGAGACCCTGTCTCAAATTAAAATAAAAAAAGGGATGGGGATTAAAGTATTCCTGAGTTCAATTTTATGGTATGTGGATTACATCTCAGTAAAAAAGAACTATAGGGCTGGAGTTGTAGCTCAGTGGTAGAGCGCTCGCCTTGCACGTGCGAGGCCGAGTTCGATCCTCACCACCACATAAAAATAAATAAGTGAAATAAAGGCATTGTGTCCAACTACAACTAAAAAATAAATATTAAAAAAGAACTATAGCTATAATCTAAGAACCAGGTATCCACAAATGCTGATAAACATATGAAGGAATTATAAATCATAATCTTGCTGTTAGGAAAATAAATTTGTATAACTGGTTTAAAAACAGTTTGGGCCAGGTGAAGCAGTACACACCTGTAATCCTAGTGACTCAGAAGCTCAGCCAGCTTCAGCAACTTAGTGAGAATGTTTTAAAATTTAAAAAAAAATAAGCAAAAAGGGCTGAAGATTAACTCAGTAGAAAAGCACCCCTGGGTTTGATCCACAATAATAAGAGAGAAATGAGAATGTAATGCTTGCCTAGCATGTGTGAGGCCTTGGGTTTAATTCCCAGAACAGGGAAGAGAGAGAGGAAAAGAGAGAGAGAGAGAGAGAGAGAGAGAGAGAGAGAGAGAGAGAGAGAGAGAAATATTGAATTTAAGATCCTCCAAATGACAAACATAAAGTTACCGTATTATCTAGTCATTCTATACATAACCAAGAAAAATGAAAACATCTGTCTACACAAAAACTTGTACACAAATATTCATAGAGGCACTGCTTATAATAGTCAAAAAACAGAAGCAACTAGACACCCATATCAACTGATGAATGTATAAATGATACATTTATACACCATGCATATGGTATATCCATGCAATGGAACATTATTTGGTCATTAAAAAGAATACATGTTAAAACATGGGTAACTCATAAAAAGAGTATGTTAAATGAAGCTAGTCACAAAGGACCATCTATTATGTGATTCCATTGATATAAAATCCAGAGTAGGCAAATCTATAAAAAAAGTAGATCAGCAATTGTGTAGGGCTGGATTGGCTCAAAGAAAATGAGAAACAACTGCTAATGGGTACAGGGTTTCTTTACTGTAGTAAAGAAAAATACTAAAGTTGACCAAGGTGATAATTGTACAGCTCTATAAATATACTAGAAATCATGAAAATGTACACTTTAAATGAGTAAATGTATGCATGTGAATTATACCTTAATAAAGCTGTTAAAAATTCATAGGCTAATTTCTATTAGTTTGTAAGATAATTTCTTACCTAAAGCTTTACCAATTTTATCTATAGTGAAAACTGCATGTAACACAGCTTGAATACCTGGTTAGTTGACTACATCTCTTAAAGGAGGGGGCGGGGGAGAAAAAGAAAGAATGACAACTGGACTTCTCTGGGGATAAGTTCAAGATTTTAGCTGGTCTATATGGATACCTCAGAAAACCTGAAGTAATGTTGCCCTATATATATTTTTCCAGTACTAGCCTTGGAATACAAAAATTAGTACAAATCAAACTAAGGGATCATAACAGTAAATTAACTTATATTTCCATAAAAGTACTATAAGAACATCTACATACAAAAAAATTTTTTTCTAGTTTAAAATTGAACATCATGGGCTGAGGATTTAGCTCAATTGGTAGAGTGCTTGCCACGTATGCACAAGGCCCTGGGTTCAATGCCCAGCACCATCAAAAAAAAAAAAAAAAATTGAGTGGGCTGGGGTTATGGCTCAGTGATAGACCGCTCGCCTAGCATGTGTGAAGTGCCTAGCATGTGTGAGGTGCCTAGCATGTGTGAGGCCCTGGGTTTGATCCTCAGCAGCACATATAAATAAATAAATAAATAAAATTTTAAAAATTGAATATCATGTCTTATATGTCATGTCACATTTGAGAAGCTATCCTATTATTAGATAAGTAGTCATCTGCAAAATATTGAAACTTTACCTAGGATCTGAGAATTTACAGCAAAATGGATAGTAAGAGAGAGTAAATATCTAGAATTCTATGCATAAACTCTTTGCATTGTTAGTATTTTTTAAAAATTTTTATTAGTTATTGATGGACCTTTATTTATTTGTTTGTTTATATGTGGTGCTGAGACTCAAACCCAGTGCCTCACACATGCTAGGCAAGCATTCTACCCCTGAGCTGCAATCCCAGCCTGGCCTGACATTGTTAGTTTTTATTTTTATGTATGTATGTATGTATGTATGTTTGTTTGTTTGTTTGTTTATTTATTCATTCATTCATTTATTGGTGGTGGGGATTGAACCCAGGGCCTTGTGCATGCACGGCAAGCATGCTACCAACTGAACTGTATTCCCAGCCCTGCGTTGTTAGTTTGGACATAGATAATGGAAGCAAGATGGGAAACACACTTAGGGAGCTTTTGTAGTACTCCAGTCAAAGGTAATGTTGAACTATGGCAGTGTAGATAGGACGAAAGAGACCAGGAATGCCACAGGGAAATACAGTCACCTGGACTTAGTGACTGGATACACATTGAGAGATAAGCTTAGATGATCTTTCCAGGATGGGCCTGGCAAATAACTCTAAGGAGAGCTGCCCAGGCCAATTTAAAGGTTCTCTTTCCAGATCCTTTCCAGTCAAAAAAGGTATGGTTCTATCCTCTAAATAATCCTTCCTTTCAGTTTAAAATTCTTTTGCCTGCTTAACATGTTCTTTCATTTAATAACAAAATTTAAAAACCAAAATGTATCCCTTAAATAGAAAAAACAACAGAAGATACCCTCAAGGTGAGTCACCAAATTTTAAAGGAGTAGAGACTATACTCTCCCTGTTCAGAAATCTAAGAAATTTACAACTTAGAAAGGAATTTTGTATTTGTGTGCATGAACATTATCATTATACAGAAGAGAACAAGGAAGTACAGGAGGGCTCAGTCTCACCAAGTGACCTAGGATTAGAAGTGCATCTTGAACTTAGGTTTTACAATTCCTGATTCAGTTTTCTTACTCTCTCGTTGTTTTTGTTTTGGTACTGGAGATTGAACTTAGGTACACTTTACAATTGAGCTACATCCCAGCCCTTTTCATTTTTTGAAACAGGGTCTTTCTAAATTGTCTAAGCTAATCTTGAATCTGGTAATCCTTCTGCCTCAGCCTCCAGAGTAGCTGGGATTTCAGGCAAGTGCCTAGCTTCTTAATTCTCTTAAACTCACATTATATATTTGTATCCTTTTATATATAAATATGATATATATAATTTTATATATAATAATTAAAAAATAAATTGTACAAAAACAACCCCTAAATTTTACATATATTTCAAATGATGGTGATTCTATACTTTTTCACAAGACAACAAATACTAACTTTAAATTATATAATCACACCAAGGGAAACAAATAAGGCCACTGAAGAGAGGAATAAAAAGACTCATAATCTTGAAGTTATGACTGATCCTTATACATATGCTGCTAGGTATCAGTTCTTAAACACATCACAAGATCAGATTAGAGAGACAGTCAATCTGCCCTTGAATGATGGTTACAAAATAAATCCATTTATATACATATTTCACCATACACAATCTCTGTTAATCCTTAGGTCTATTAAGAAAATGCTTTTGTATCTCTTGTAAAAATAATCATTTTTTAAAATTGTTTTGTTTGGGGGGACATTGGGGATTGAACCCAGTTCAATTTTTATTGAGACAGGTCTCACTAAATTTCTCAGATTGGTTTCAAACTTGTGATCTTCTTGCCTCATCCTCCTGAGAGGCTGGGATTACAGGGTATGTTCCACTGTGTTCGGCAAAAATTGTCTTAAGTCTACTAAGAACACAAATGGATGTGAAAAGCCAGATTACTAGTTACATTAAAAAGTTATGAGGGCTGGGGTTGTGGCTCGGTGGTACAGTGCTTGCCTGACATGTGTGAAGCACTGGGTTCAATTCTCAGCACTGCATATAAATAAGTGAATAAAATAAAAGTCCATCAAAAACTAAAAATATATATTTTTTAAAAAGTTATGAAATCACCTTATTGAATAAGTAAAAACATACAAAGAAAAAAACAGGTTATGATAATACCTCTAATCAGCCAAAGAGGTACAAGATAACATAAGAGAAGACATTCCACTTTGTTCACTAGAACTTATGCAAAGACTGTTGCCTTGGGTAAAAAAGCAGTACACTGTTTAAAATTCTTTTGCCTACTTAACTTGTAAGGAGTCCTAGTCTAGGGCATACCAGCACTCTTCAGTCCTGCATGTTTCTGATCAAAATAGCCAGAGGCTGCCTTTTCCCTAGATACCCTGTGACTCAGACACAAAAATCCATAGTTTTAAACTTTAACTGCCAAACTATATATCAAGTTAGAAAAACTGAGTTAATTTTGTTACCAAAAATATATATATACACAATTAGAACCAGATAGCTTATTCAACATTAGTATGAGTATGTTAATACATGTTCATATATATTATTCACCTACAGAATGAGATAAAAAAGATCTTATAAAGATCTTACGAGCATATAAATTCACAGGTGAGAGATCAAAGCCACAGTGATGGCAGAAAGAAATTATTAAGGCTTGTATTGGTAGAAAAGGATAATTTATAAAGGAATGAGATTATAGATAATGAACCTAGTACGAAAACATACACAAAGAATGTCAATTTCAGCATGCTTACTATAGTAAAAGACTGGGAACAGCCATAAAGAAGAAGTTAAATAAATTATGACACACCTAAGTGATGGAACACTGTGGAGACATATCACATGCACGGAATACCACACAGCTGGATCAACATGTGCTGTTGTAAAAAAGCTCTGAAAATATTAAGAGAAGAAAAGCAATATGCAAGACAGTGTACACGGTATGTGATAGGGTTTATTTTCTTTAAAGAATAGTATAAATAATAACTTAAAAAAATACCTGGTGGTATCTTCTTAACAGTTCCTCTTTTGGTTCTTGTACTTCTTTTTCCAGCTGCTCTTTTGTCCTTTTCAAAGAATGCCTGTTCATCTCTGGGGCCTTCACACAGAGTGTATTCTGAGTTCTCACATGCAGGCACCTCACAACTGGACATGAAGTTTTCATTATTATTGAGACTGTCCTGCTCAAACACTTCAGTTTTTCCCATTGCACTGTCACTGCTGGTCAGAAGCTCAGGCCCATCCCCATCAAGTTGATTTTCATTTTCATCGGACACAGAAGATAAGCATGTTACTCTGCTTTCCACGCTGTCACCAGGATGACACCCATCTTGTGGTTCCAACTGCAGATTATATGTAGGAGTATCGCTGTCATCCATTAGCGCATCCTTTGTTGAACCGTTTAAAGTTTCATTAAAGTCCTTCCATGTCTACAAAGACAAAGAAAAAGAAACTATTTCATTTTCTATCCTCTAGTGATTCAAGATGATCTTTGATTTTCCTCTTCTCCCGAGCCATTTCACTGTGAATTAAGAGAAAAAAATTACTCAATTCATTTCTCCACTTGTAAGCCCATCCCAATCTCACCTAGTTCTTGCTTCAATACAATTGGTTCTCAACCCTGGCTGTTCCTTACAATTACCTAAATTTATCCCAGAAACTAAATCTGAGTCTCTAAGGACTGCACACACACTGATATATCTTTTTAAGTTGTCTAAGTGATCCTAATGTGTACCAGGTTTGGACTGCTGACTCAGTGAAAAAATTCCTGGCTAAATAGGTCATCTGCTAAAATCAGTCACTCATGTTATCCCTGGACACTTACTAGACAAGTGAAGGCTAGTTGTATAAGTCCTTCTTTGGTTAAACAGTAGCAATTTTTGCAAAAGTAAGCATTTAAAGATACAGTATTTATTATTAAAAAAAATAGAAAAGAGGAAAATTCATGTAGTATATATTTACATTATAGTCTCATTTATCAAGAGGTATTCTAACATGAAATTGCAGTTCAAATTACAGGGTCCTACTTGTATCTCCAAAAGACCCCACAGGTTACCTGCCATGGGGGCCTGCCAGTAGAAGTAGAAAGCAGCTTTTGGAACCCCAAACAGAAACAATCACCTCTTCCTAAGTTTTCTACACACATCAGAAACTGTGTCAGGCACTTTACATACCTTATTTCTAGTCTTCAAAACAAGACTATATAGTAGATAGCCATACTATATTTTAGATAAAGAATCTGAGGCTTGGAGAGGTAAAATGAGTTAAGACCATATTCCAGGAATGAAGTGGAAATGGATCTAAAAACCAGGTCTTTCTGATGTTGGAACCTTTGCAGTTCAGCATAATGGCCAACAGCAAAGGCAGACCTATGTTCAAATTCTGACTCTGTCATTAAACAAGCTTAGGCAAGTTACCTGGCATCTGCAAGCCTCAATTCCCTCGTTTGTAGAAGTGGAGAAGTGTAATACCTTCCTCAAGGTCATTTTTTACATAGGTAAAGCACTTAGTGGAGTGCTTGGTCCACAGTAAATGCTCAATAAAATTACTGCTTCCCAATAAACCTCACATGTTGACATTAAGCACTGCTGAGTTGACTCAAGAGGGTCCTGGCCTTCTGCAGGTTCAGAAATCGCTTTTCAAAAAACCCAGAAATGATCAGGTTTTTAATAATGAACTGACGCAAACCAGCATAATTTGAGAAAGTTAAAGTATTGATTTATCATGGGGATATTTCCTTTCATTCCTGGAATGTATAAATGCCTGTTCTAAATATCCTGTTTCAGATGACTAAGATATTTAGGAATTAGTGATTAAAATTTGTGAGTTGAGTATAAAAACTACAGATCATGTTTACAGCTTTGTTTAATGTCATATACCAGGTCCTGATTTAAACTATTCAGATCAACAGTTTATTTAACTCTCATAATTACCCCAGAAGATAGGTAATTCTAGTCCCATTATAGTGATAAAAAACCAAGACTTATATCTTGTCAAATTATTCATAGAACAAGTTTAGAAATGGAATTTGGAGTAGTTATTATCCTGAGGCCACATTCTTAATCTTTATATTCTAGGAATAAAAAGGAGCAAATAGTGAATGAATATTTCACTTCAGCTGTGCTTTACCCTAATCAAGTATTAACCCTATAGCAGAAACTTTTCTAATGACCAAGAAGTTCAAGTCGTTCTTCCCCAGAAAGTGCTGGATCCACACATTAGACCATTTGCAATGCACCTCACCTTCTTCTGTTGAGAAATTCTTGGTAGTGGTTGGGGGAAGGGAGTATATACTATGCAAATGAAGTGGCTATTCCCAGTAAAGTAGGTATTCCTTTCCATGGGCTTCAAGATATTTTGCCTCCGACTCTTTTATGATAACATAATTAGTTTAACTCTCAAAAGGAAATTTTATAAACTACTATTTAAAATTGATTTTCATATTCTCTCCAAGGTATGCACATGCTGTAATTCTTTCTTTCTTTATTTTTTCTTTTTGCAGGACACCTATCAGTGCATCAAGACCTGGTTCAGTAGTCACTTACCCAATTTATCTTCTCTGATTTCCTATCCCCATGACCCATACAGTTCCCTTCTGAAAAGGGGAAATTCAGATTGTACATAAATTTCCATCAACATCCCTATTCCTAGTCTGAGGGAGAAGGGACCTATTGCACAGTATTTGGCTTCTATGGTTATTCTGATCACATTTACACATTTCATTAGAGTATCTTAATTAACAATAGATAAAAAAAAATTAAGAGAAGGTCTTAACCAAGCTGATTTCAAACTCCTTGGCTCAAGTGATCCTCTTGCTTGGCCTCCCTGAGCAGTTGGAACTATAGAAACATACCACTGCTAGGCTAGGATAGTAGCTCAGTGATAGAGAGCTTGGCTAACATGTGTGAGGAACTGGTTCGATTCTCAGCACCACATATCAATTAATCAATCAATAAGTACATAAAATAAAGTTCCAGCAATAACTTACTTTCTCCACCCCTCTCCCTTCCTCCCTCCCTCCCTTCCTTCCTTCCTGATATTGAACCATCTTGCATGTGCCAGGCAAGCACTCTTACCATTGAGTTAGACTCCCAGACCTTTTTTGTATTTTCAGACAGGGTATTGCTACATTGCCCATGTTGGCCTCAAACTTGTGATCCTCCTGTCTTAGCTTTCTGAGTTACTTGGATTATAGGAATGCATCATGGTACCTGGCTAAAATAAACTTATTGGAATTTGTAATAGGTAGTGTTCTACTGCTTTAGGAAATAGTTATAAATAAAATGTTATATTTGTCTCTTCCTCCTCATTCTTCTCTCCCTGTGCTACAACAACAGTATTTTGATAGGCTGATCTTCTAGTACACATGCATCACTAAATTAAAATACTTGGGTAAAGCCTGTAATCCCAGTGGCTTGGGAGGCTGAGACAGGAAGATCACAAGTTCAAAGCCAGCCTCAGCAATATAATGAGGCCTTAAGCAACTTAGTGAGACCCTGTCTCTAAATAAAATACAAAGAAGGGTTGGGGATGTGGCTCATTGGTTAAGTACCTTTGAATTCAATCCCCAGTACCACAAAAATAAATAATACTTAGGCAAGAGAAAAATTATAAGGAGAAAGGGCCCCTGTTCAGTAATAGTATTTCAAAATACATGCTAACATTGCATGGGCCTGAGGGTTCTCAGTACAGTAGAGGTTGTATTCAAACTTATTTGCTCTATCTAAACAATATGGCTATTCTGCAAGAGTCCCTGTATCTAAACCAATTCCTACAAAAGAAACAGTGACACATTGTAACCATTGCTACAGCAGTGACTCTAACATATTTTGCCTTTTAAAAGCATGATAGTGAGTACTTCCCAAGTTTCCACACTCTTGTGGCAAAATAGCATTCCAAATATGTACACTGTATAAAAGCGATTTGACATGCTGGCTCTCTTCAGAATTCAAAGCAAACATATTCCAGTGAGGCTATAAAAAAGATGACGATCCATACAACATTGAGAAAGATATATTAAATAAATAACTAAATTAACAGACCAAGAAAAAGAAATTTACAATTTGTTGAAAGCATAATCTCAGGGCTAGGGATGTGGCTTAGTGGTAGAGTGCTTGCCTAGCATTTAAGACCTTGGGTTCCATCCACAGGACCCATAAAAAACAAAACAAATAAGCAAAAAACAAGAAGCATAATCTGAATCCCAAATAGGATTTAGCTTTATTTTGCATACATTTAAATAAATGTGTGGTAAGATTAAACATCAAGTTTTACTAAAACTTTAATAATTAACATCTAAGAAGAGTTAAGTGTATACTATTATTTATTTTATTGAAATGTTTTAAGGAGACTGTGAGTGCCATTTTTCCTGTAATCCATATAATTATTCCAAAATACTATTTTTTTTTTTTTTTTTTACTTTTAGCCAAGATCCTTCTTAAGAATTAAAATTGGGGTTAGGGGCTGTGCATGGTGGTGTACGCCTATAATTTTAGCAACTTGGAAAGCTGAGGCAGAATTGCCAAGTTTGAGGCCAGCCTTGGCAACTCAGTGAGAGCCTGTCTCAAAATAGAAAGCTAGGGATATAACTTGGTGGTAAAGTCTTGAGGATTCAAGTTCCAGTAGCCTCACCCCAGACTGTGGTTAGGGTATAGCTCAATGGCAGACTGCTTACCTAACATACATGAGACCTTGGGTTCAATTCCCAGCAGTGCAAACAAAGAAATAAGACCAAATTCCAAATTTAAATGTGGTTATTTAAACTCAAATAAAAATTTAGAGAAATACAAGGACCAAATTGATAATGTCAAATTTATCTTCTCCTAGTTAATTCAGAATTGAGGAAGAAAGTCATTATACCCTTAAGTTGTTCTATTTATTATGGCCATTACATACTACTTTACATTTATTTTACCATCCTAGACTCTAAATACCTTTTAATAGCACTCATATCTCATTGCTAAATCCATAGTTTTCTTTGATTAATGCTATCTCCGTTTAGTACACTGTACCTATAGGCAATATTCATTAGAGCAGCAATCAAAAGTACACACAGGCTGGGTGCAATGGTGTGCACTCACAGTGCTAGCTACTCAGGAGGCTGACACAGTATAAAGAGATTCAAGGCCAAACTCAGGAACTTAGAGGAAGGAAGGAAAGAAAAAATAGTGGAAGGAAGAAAAAAAGATGCCAGGTCAACCTCAACGACACAGTGAGAGGAGGGAATGAAAGAAAGGAAAGGGGAAAGAAGAAGAAAAGGAATAATTCTCAAAAATTTTGTGACTCAGAATTAATTCATTTTTCATTGAAATCCTATAAATGCAAAATATACACATATATGTAACTAAAGCAAAGGTTCCCTAAACCTTAACAGATGTGGAACACTCTGATCCGTTCTCTATTCTATCCAATAGTATTCTGTGTATTTTTAAAATGCTGATCAAAGATCTACTAGATTGATTTCATATCCCAGTAATGGGTGTTGACCATAGTAGCACTTTCCAGGAATTAACAGTGTCTCCACCTGAGGACCACCAACTGAGGACCAGACAAAGCTGTGGTTATCTCCACATCATTTCCTGAAAACAATGCTGAACCTATGAAACTCAGATATAAACTTCATTCAAAATGCAGTCCTCATAATTTCAATACAAGTTCAAAGCCAGCCTCAGCAATATAATGAGGCCTTAAGCAACCTAGTGAGACTCTGTCTCTAAATAAAATACAAAGAAGGGTTGGGGATGTGGCTCAATGTTTATCATGCTTTTCACTTTAAAATGTAGCTAAAAGACTATCCTTGATTCAGGATTCCTTAGCTTACTACTTCCACTGTCAATTCTCTGCCTATTTTATCCAATATGGCAAACCATTAACCATATGTAGCTATGGAGGAACTGGAACATAAACCCTCATACTGAGGGGCTGGGGATGTAACTCAGTGTTAGAGCACTTGATTTGTATGTGCAAAGCCCTAGGTTCAATCCCCAGTACTGCCAAAATAAATAGATAAATAAATAAATAAATAGCTCACACTGAGGAACAGAATTGTTAACTTTATAATTTTAATTAATTAAAAAATTTAAAAGAGTATCAATTCAGTAATCAAAAAACTTAAACATGTTTGGAACTCCAGCATCCAAACCTATTTCACCTATATGCTTTATGAAACCAAAATACAGATCAAAGCTAGGTAAAGTGGTGGGCACCTGCAGTCCCAGCTACATGGGAGGTTGCGCCAGGAGGATCCCTTGAGCCCAGGAGTTCAACACCAGCCTGGACAACACAGTGAAACACTGTCTCAAAAGCAAATAAATAGACCAAGGATTTCCAATGAAAACTGTGTCCAAATTGAGATGTGCTATATTTATAAAATACACACCACAGCTCAATGAATTACTATGAATAAGAATAATTTTAAAAAACAATAATTTTAAATGATTAAATGTTAAAATAATATTTTTAATATAATGGTTTGAACAAAATATTATTAAAATTAATTTCAATGGGCTGGGGGTCTAGCTCAGTGGTAGAGTATGTTCTTAGAATGTGAAAGGCTCTGGGTTTGATCCCTATCCCCCACCCCACACACAATTAAATTTTATTTCTAAAAATGTTTTTTTAGTATGGTTACTATAAAAAAAAATCACACATATAACCCACATTACATTTCTATTGGTCAATGCTAGTATGACATGCCTTGCCATTGTTACAGTAGTCAAAGTCATGGCTCCTGGTTAATCACCCCATGCCAGATTCTTGCTAATACAAGTTATGCTATAGGCATTTCCTGGCTTCAGACGTTATAATTACTGTAATTCAATGATGCAAATACTTATTGGAGGAAACAGATACTGTATGCCTTTAAAATTAACTTATATGTATTTATTTCCTGTTTTCAGAATGTAAAACTCAAGGTTAATCTCTCTTTTTTGTTACTTCCTTGTATTCAAAACATTCCTGGCACTTCATAAAAGTGGAATGGCAATTATAACTGGTAAGACAGTCTTTCAGGAACCCTTCTAAATACTTGTTTCTTCTATATAATTGTATATTACAAAAGTGTCACGAACCATCCATGGGCTGTGAGTGACCTATGTTGCGCATAGTAGCCTAATGAGGGGATAAGTCTAGCACTGGGACCTCCTGTGGCACTGCCACAGGGATTGATCGCCTGATGCAGGTGAACTTCCCCCTCAAGCTCTGCCAGAGATCCCACACAGCACCTGAGATGGATGTGGCCTGCCAAGATGTCAAGCAACCTGCTGACTACAAGATACCACAAAGCAAAACTCCGCCCTTAAAACTTATCCCTGCCTTTGATGTCCTCGGATAAAAATAAAGCAAGCGGGGGCTCCATTTTGCCATAGTATAGAAGCTTGATCCCTATGATCAGCTAACCCATCCTGCCCTTGCTTTCTGAAAATATTTTCTGGGTCCTGTAGATTTTTGTCATTCTATTTTTCTTAGCTTTTATTTCTCAGCCAGTCCATTCCACACAGGGGAACCCCATTTCCATTGCCTGTGCAGGACATGGGCAAGACAAAAGTACATCAGGGATAGGAGGTTTGCACCTAAGTGATACAGCATTTACCTAGTCTAAGAAGGGAAAAAGAAAGAAAAAGGGGGGAAAAGGATAGAAAAGAAAGACTAGAGATTATGTTAATATTTCTTTAGGAAGAATAAAAAACCCATTGTCATAAAAGAACCCTTTTCTTTTCTTTGCTTCCTTTCTTACTCCACTCCCCTCCTCTCCCTTCTTTCCTTGTTGAAGTATTAAACCCAGAAAACAACTTTTTCTTGTGAGCCAGAATATATCTGTATTCCAATCCACTCAGGAGGCTGAGACAGGAGGATCGCAAGTTGGAGGCCAGCCTCAGCAACTTGGTGAGACCCTGTCTCAAAATAAACATTAACTAAAGCTGGGAATGTAGCTCAGTGGCAATATACCCCTGGAATATTTTTTGTTGTTGTTGAAACACAGTATTGCTAAACTGCCCATGCTGGTCTTGAATTCAGCCTCCGGAGTAGCTGGAATTTTACCAGCAAGCATCACCTTGTCCAGCAAGAATTAGTTCTTAATATAGGAAAAAGAAAGGTCATAGAAAATTCATGTGATAATGTAAATGAGAAGAATAAAAATAAGATAAAGTATTATACACATTATATAAATTAATATAAAAATATAGGAGAAAAAAACGGAAAAAAAGAAATGGGAAAGCAATGATTTTAAAAGAGGAAACATTAAATATGGATTTTAATTTATTCAGAGAAAACACTTCTTAAAATATAAAGAAATTAACTGAAACTATGTGACTCATATGCCTAAAACAACCTTGGACTGATAAATGGAATGAAAGGTTGCACAATTTGTTTCACTCTCCTTAGCCTCCCTTTCATCAGAAAGCTCTGATCAACACAGCTTACAAATACATGGGGCCTCTGAGTTCATAATCCATTACAAAAATGGACAAGATATCTCAAAAGTCTCATTGTGAGAATAGATGAACAGTGCAAAGATACAGAACCCTCCCGCCCCATATACAGAGACATACACAGTTTATGTAAAGAAACAAAGTAGAAGCAAATCTCTAAAACAGTATGTTTTCAAAGATGCCTTCAGGCATTCAGAAACATGCAATTATGGCAATACTTCCTACTATATATTTTTTAAACTAACAAACATCATTAACTGGAAATTTTGCCTACATCAAGGGACTGAATTTATGTTTCAAGATGTTTCTGGAAATTACAATTTCTAGTTTTCATTTGTAGCCAAAAGGATGCACAAATCATACCATATGAACTTACTACAGCCATACAAACATTTTCTTTAGTTAGTTTCACAGTTAAAAACACACACATAGAAGGAATCCATTAGTTTAGGGGAAGAAGTCATCTCCCCAGGCTACACACGTTGTGCTTATTTGGATTTAAATGCCTTTTGTTGTAAAACATATTGCAGTCATATTTTAAGCCACAGGCAACAACATCCAAGTCTTGGAAATATTTCTCCAGACAAAAACTACCCTTTTAAAAACAAAAATCATGCTTACTGCTGAATTTCTATCATATATCCTCATGGAAACTATTTTTTGTTTTGTTTTGTTTTGACACAGGGTTTATGTTACCCAGGTTGGCCTTGAACTCCTAAGCTCAAATGATTCTCCTACTTCAGCCTCCCAAGTAGCTGAGACAACAGTCATATACCACTGCACCTGATTTTATTTTTTGCAGAGCTGGGGATCAAACCCAGGGTCTTGTACATGATAAGCATGTGCTCCAACACTATGCTATTATCTCCAGTCCCATCTTTCTAATTTTTAAACTTCAATCATTTTGCTATATGACTAGTGATATAAAGCAATCTACCTATAATCATTAAATATACACAAAATTATATATTTTTGTCTTAAAATGTTAATTCCTGAAAATATAATGCCAAACCCAAATAATTTATTAGAAACTTCCTTTAAGAGGCCTAACAAGTGTTTGCTTTGGCAGCACATATACTAGAAATGGCCCCTGCACAAGGATGACATGCAAATTTGCGACGCATTCCATATTTTATGGAAAGATCAAGTATAAAATTTATCAGGGGATGAAGGCTCAGCGATCCAAATCAAAGTAATGCACAATCTTTTCAATAAATACCAGAAAATTTCCCAAACCTTAAGAATGGAATGGAAAATCAAATATAGAAGGCTTACAGAACTCCAAATATACAAAATTACAACAGACCCACACCAAGGCACATTATTATGAAATATACAGAATAATGACAGAATTTTAAAGGCTGCCAGAGAAAAATGACAGATCACATTTAGAGGGAAACCAGTCTGGATCTCAGCTGATTTCTCATACCAGACCCTCAAAGCTTGGACATCTTGGAATAATATATACCAAGCTCTGAAAGAAAGTATATACAAGCCAAGAATACTATACCCAGCAAAATTAAGCTTCTGAATTGATGAAGAAATATAAACATTCCATGATAAAAGAATTCATAACTAGAAAGCCTGCACTACAAAACATACTCAATAAAATATTTCATAAAGAAGAAATGAAAAATAAGTGAAAACCAGCAAAGGAAGAAACTACACTAGAAGAATAGTCAATCAAAGGAGCAATTAATTCAAGTTAGCAGAATAGACAATATGATTGATGTATATACATTCCATGTATGTATTATATATCAAAATGCATTCTATTGTCATGTATGACTAAAAAATAAAATAAAGAAAGAAAGAAAGGATGAAAAAGTTCTACCTCTGGAGGGCAGATCAGCTTGGTTCAAATACATTCCTCTGCTGCTAACAACTAAAAAATCTGGCAGAAAGCATCACAACAAAGGCCAGAAAGGCTGAGCAGAGCTTTCCGCAGACTCATAAGGGCTGGCAAAAGCCCCCAGAATTCAGGGCCTGCTAAGAAGATGGGGGTGGGAGTAGACTTTCAGGTGGGAACCTAAAAGAGCTACTCTCCAAAAGAAAAGATAAGCCAAAGCAGACCAGCGCTCACAGAGAATAAATACAGAATAATTTCATCTTTGAGTTAAGGTGATCTGCCAGAAAGAGTAAATACTCTTGGGAAAGAGTTAGGGTAGAAGAAATAAGGAGAGGTAGAAAGAAGACAAAAAGGGAAAAAAAGAGGGATTGTAGCTTTAAATCTAAAAGCTCTGTGAACCACCTCACCTTCACTCCCCAAGCCTGTTTTCCTCCAGCAATGAATTTTTAAAAGGTCCAATAAATCTTAGAGTACTTAAGTCCAGTTAATTACTGCCTATATACTTTGTTAGTTTATAGAGTGTATTTTTTAGACTGATTAAAAGAAGCCTAGAGAGAGAGTGTTAGAGACCTATGATGTGAGTACAGTTCCTGTACTACTACAGATGATATCAAACTCAGAACCGGACAACTGTGGCCTAGTCTGTGTTCCATGATTGAAAGAACTTAGCTCATTAAGCTTATGCCACCCCAAATACCTCTCATGTTCGCCATTTACAACGTTTGTTTTTGTAGAAGCCGCCTGAAAACCCAAAAGAAGTCCGGTTTACTCTGGAGTACCTGCTTTCCCTCTTCCTTTAAGTGTTATCCTGATTTATTGCTTGCTTTCCTAAATAAATCTCTGCTTGTGCTCCCCCCACTTTTTGTACTGGGGACTGAACTTAGGGGTGCTTTATCACTGAGCTATACCCCCAGTCTTTTTTATCTTTTTATTTTGAGTCAGGGTCTTGGTTGCTGAGGGTCTCACTTAAATCACTGAGACTGACTTTGAACTTGCCATCCTCCCATCTCAGCCTCCAGAGCCTCTGGGATTTAGGCCTGCACCATACCCTGGATTTGCACCTATTTTGATGTGTCTTGATATTCACATAAATTGATAAGCTGCCAGGGATGAGGTGAGGTCCCCTTTTCCCTTCTCAGGACCAACGGACAGAGATCCTATCTGGTGATAGGAAGAAAAAAAAAATCCAAAAAGGCTCAAACCACTGCCACAAGTTTTAATATATAATATCCTGTATATATATTGCATACCAAGAGATCAAGTTGTGATAATCAAACAAACAACTCATAAGAGATGCATATATTGGAGAGGGGTAGGGGTAGATAGTATGTTTGGAGGAAGCCTTGGGAAGTATACAGAAGGTATAAAAAAGTCAGTATGGTAATTTGGGGCTAGGGATATAGCTCAGTTGGTAGGGTGCTTCCCTCGCATACATAAGGCCCTGGGTTCAATCCCCAGAACCACACACATACAAAAAATATCAGTGTGGGAAATTGTAACAATTAGGGCTAATGCCCACCTTCTCCTGAAATAATAAATCTGAAGTTTGCATCCTATTTGGTTATACATACTGTCTTCAAATTAATCTCACAAAGAAAATAAACAACAGCATAGCATCTTTTCTTCTAACCTTTTACATGAGTACAAAGTATCAATAGAAATAAATGGAATTTTCCAGAGTAATGGAAAGCGATTTCTTCAACCTATCACAACAATTTTCATTTATGTTTTCTTTATTTTGCATAGTTCTGTCATTCTTCTTCCTACTTCTTTATGTGGACAACTTAAAAGAAGCCTAGAGAGAGACTGTTAGAGACCCAGGATGTGAGTGCAGTTTCGAAAACCCTTACTTCCAGTTTATTCACTAAAAAGGATGGGTGAGGTTGCTAAATTAGAGTTCAGTGTCAGAGCACACACATATTATTAGCATGCACACGGCTCAAGGTCCTGGATTGCTTTGATCCCCAGCAAAACACACACACACACACACACACACACACACACATACACCAAAAACCCAGAAATTTTCCTAAAGTGCCTCATTTTAACCTCACAATGCTATTCACCACTCTTTAGTGGTTCTGCATCATTTAGAGATATTTATTTTCTAAAATGTCATCTTTTATGTTGATGTCAACTTCAAATTTCATCTTATTTCTATCACAGATAGGAAACAAAATTCTTAAACCTATGTAAAAAGGCCAACATACTGACTTAGAGAATAAGAAAACAAGAGCTCTGATGTTATCTTATCTGTTGGTATCTAAGAGACCTCCTAACTTTAACATTTGATTCTAATTTAGGTCACAAGTTCTCTGTCATTTGTCTTTTACTGCTTCAAGTCAAAAACAAATATCACTTTCTAGTTTGCTGGGTATGTGAATTACAATTACTTGTTATGTACTTTAAAAGTATTGCTACAGGCAGAATTCACACATTTTCTTTTGCCTCTCTTTTGTCTAAAAAACAATAATACAATGTTGTTGTTGTTTTTTAAATAGAATTTTTTTTAATATTTATATATATTTTTTAGTTTTCGGCGGACATAACATCTTTGTTTGTATGTGGTGCTGAGGATTGAACCCAGGCCACACGCATGCCAGGCGAGCGCGCTACCACTTGAGCCACATCCCCAGCCCCATACAATGTTGTTTTGTGAATGAGTACTTGAAGTGCCTGCCCCAAATCCAAGAGAACACTGGTTTTGAACTGGTTACACAATATAGGTGCTAATTCTTTGTTTTACCTTGTGTTCTTTGAAAGAAAGCACATATCTGGCAAGTATTAAAGTTTAACAGGAGGATACAAATGAAACAAAGCAAATATATCTCTGTGTGGAGACCAAAGTTTGACCTCAGAAGTTTAGTGCTTTAACTGAGCTAACCAGATGTCAATGTAATCAACTGACTACCACCAACAAGGTATGCTTATTAAATACAATGGGGTAAAGAGAGAAATGGAAAAAGCAGGGGGAGGGGGATGAGACACAAGCTACCCTTAAGAGTTCTTACTGGAAAAAAAAAAAAAAAGAGTTCATACTACACTGTAAAGCTGGATAATAAAAAGAGTTTATACTTCTATTTGGAAATAAACTGTAAGATATCTACAAACTATTCCCTCATCTTCCTTCTCCTCAAACATCTTGGCAACAAAGAATGTGATAAAGAACAGCTAAATTATTTGAGAGCCAAAGGAAGATTACTTGTGCTTGTGGAGAGAGGAATATGTGACTATTTAAGAATATCCAATTCTATTATAGAAAATAAGACCAAAATGGGGAAGCAAGATGAAAATAAGTACCAAATCAAACATCTTATATAGTTAGATTTAGAAAAAGTAAATAGAACATATGCATGCTAAACATAGAAGGGAAGCAATTAAAAAAATCAAGACCACCAAATATCCATGATACCACAGAAGAGACATCAAATATTCATGAAGGCATCGATACTCATGAGTTGTTAAATCAGTCACCTTTGGTGATGTCCATTTCTAGACCTGTATGACCTTTGTCCCAGAAACAGATGAAATTCATAGCTGCTCACCATGCTCACAGGCAGGGAACAGTACCAGCAGGTGTACCTGGCCCTGTATTTTCTGAAAAAACACATGAGTTATTGGCTCCAAGCACCTTCAGTCTGTTTAGCTGTTTGGTTCACCTCAACTCTGGTCTACAACATTGGTAAAGAATGGTGATATAGCAGAGAGGACACAACATATGAATATTGTGTTACCCAGCTGCTCTAAGGTGGTATGTTCCTTCCATTCTACTTGTACCCCCACCTCAAGTGCACGGAGAGGCAATTTTAAGAGAAGAAAGAAACATGAACAAAAGCAAAAGGTAAACAAACAGGGTGTGAACAGCACTAAACAGATGTACTTTGGAATGAGTGCTGAAGGGAAGTAGTAAGTGATGAGAATAAATTATATGTGGCTAGATCATGACAAAGGAATTTCACACTACCTGCTGTGAAACACCAACTTTTTTTTTTCTTCTTAGAAAATCATGAACCAGTTACTTGGAGAGGGGGTACAAACAGTCCCAATATTTAAAATTCTTGCATTAATAGAAAATTTATTCTGTCAAGACACTGTGAAAGTTTCTAAACACTCCACTTCTCTCTCTCTCTCTCTCTCTCTCTCTGGAATGATCTCAATTCACACAGATAACAAACAGTTGGTGAACTGTCACTGGACCTAGGACAAGAATTTGAGTGGCACCAATTTACTTTCTGTGACTGGGATCAAAAAGTCAGTAAAAGGGGCTGGGGTTATAGCTCTGTGGTAGAGCACTTCCTTAGCATGTGTGAGGCACTAGGTTCAATTCTCAGCACTACATATAAATAAAATAAAAATAAAATCCTATCAACAACTAAAAAAAAATATTTTAAAAAAGAAGCCTTTAAAAGCTGGGCATGGAGGGCTGGGTAGTAGCTCAGTGGCAGAGTGCTTGCTTTGCATGTATGAGGCACTGGGTTCAATCCTCAGCACCACATAAAAATAAACAAATAAAATAAAGGTATGTTGTCCATCTACAACTATGAAAAAAATTTTTTTTTTTAAAAAAGCTGGGCATGGGTGGGGGTACACACCTATAATGTTAGTTACTTGGGAGGATGAGGCAGGAGGACTGCAAGTTCAAGGCTAGCTTGAGCAAGGTAGCAAGCCCCTGTCTCAAAAATAAAAATAAAGGATTGCAAATGTAGCTCAGTGGTAGAACACCTGCCTAACCTAGCATGCGCAAGGCCCTGGGTTCCAACCTCTGTGTGTGAGAGAGTGGGGAGCAACAGAAGCAGAGTGGGGAGCAACAGAAGCAGCAGCTGCAGTTGCCATTGAAGGCTTCCAAATATAGGGGACAGAGTATCAGAAATGTACTGCGTGCAGACAAATCTGATGGTAACATACACAATTGATTACAGCAAGAGAAACTGGGCTAGAGTGATGAGATGTAAGAAATGAAACCCTGATCATCTAGGATGAGAATGATGGGAACATAAATGAGAAAATGTGAAAGTGGAATTTACAGTTTGGTCTACTGAGTAGATGTGGAAGACAAGAGACCATCAGAAATTCAGGATACCTTTCAGACTTTGATCTGAGGTCTGGGAGACAGCAGTAGAAGAAAAGAGAAAATAAACAAAGAGGAACCAGTCTATTTACCAAGTACCTTCTTGTCAGTCACAGCTGTCTATTAGCTATCTAACCCAGCACCTGCAGATACCTTTCTCTCCTCAAGTGTGCAGTAATAGGTGGTAGAGGATAAACTATTATGGCAAAAATAGAGGAAAGACAGTGAAAGAAGCTGTTTTAACTTCACTTTTTTATTTGTGTAAAGGGTACATAAATTAATGACTCTTAGTTACATATCCAAATGTATGTTATTATTATTTTCATCTTATAAAAATGAGAAGTATATGTAAGATATTAATAATTCCATATTTGACTGATATATTAGTAAATATCTCATCATTTGTCTATAAATCAACATTCCGTGAATGAAATGTAATCAACATTTTGTCTGTATATTATTTCTTTTTCCCATAGAATCCAGTTTAGACATAAATAAAAATAAGAGAAAAGTATTAGTGGGCTACTGTTCAGGGGAATCAGTTAAAAAAGTAATGTTCATTCAAACTCATAAAGAGTACATCATCTATTTATTTATATAATTTTTTGTGAAAGCTTATAAGAAATATGAAACTGTAAAATGCAATGTACTCTTGCACACATAAAGAGTTTGCAATCGAAATGGGATACATTTAAGCAACCATTAACTTTACAAAGACCCAGACTAAGTTTTCTGAAAGATTTGGATTAGTTGGGGTACACTATGAGATACTGATGATTTATCCAATGTGATTAGATCATTACCATATCCACACATGGGGCTGGGTGGGAAAGAAAAACATACAATTAAAAGGGAGAAATAGCACAGAAATAGTACATGAGGACAGAAGGTCACTCGAGCAGGCATCAGTATGAGCGGATGTTTTGATGAACTAATTTTTTTTATGTGCTTTAAGAAACCTTCAGAAAAGTTCTTAAAATTGAATCCATATAAACTATGTCTAATCTTCAAAAAACAATAATTCAATTAGGAACACTAATGAATGAATAGGGACTAAAAAGGTAGCTCCTTTTCACATGGAATTCATGAACTATTTGAAAGCCTACAATGCACAAAGTATTACAGAAATCTATAGGCTCCATTAACAATGAAAATATGTCTGAAATTTTGCTTCAGGCCTTTGTGATCAGAGTAGACCAATTTAACTGTTCTCTCTAGTCATTAACCTAAGGTATGTTAAACTACATATTGGTAAATGGCAAAATAACACCTCACCATTGTGATAAAATTATTAGGGATTATTTTTAAAGTATACTCAGTGAATTCCAATACTTTCAAGCACTCACATAATTTATGATTGAATGTACTTTAAATGTCACATCAGCTTTAATATTTCTATGTCAAGAGTAAAATCTACATATAAGCCTTGAAAAAAGTTCAGAGGTTATTTTATTTTTAAAAAAGAAAAACATCAATAAAAATAAGCACTTGGTAATGTTATATTTTAATTTAAAAAGTTTTAGAAATGTATTTTCAAGAACCTAAGTTTTCATCATTCCTAGGTGTTAGAAATTCCACTTCAAAACTAGAAACTAACAGCAGGGATAGGATAAAGCAACATAAAGGGGAGTCATTCCTTCCTCAGTTGAATACAGATTTCTTTGCTTGCCAGCTGTTTAATCTATGTGCCTCGGTTCATTTATTTTAAGAATGAAATGAGATAAGGTACAGGAAGTTGCAAAGGCCATCCAGAAAGATAAGAATGTCCTCATAAATATTCCTGAGATGCCAAGACACTAGAAACCCTATGCTTAGATTTAAAAGTCAGCTATTTGATCAGAGATATTTCTTGCCATGTATTCTAAACAGAAATATAGTTTTATTTACTCTACTTAGGAGTATGATATTCATATCTGAGTATTTATGTTTCATCAATTCTGAAAAACAATCAGCAAGTATCTCCTTAAATAGTCTCTCCCCCATTTTGTTACTCTCTCCTTCTGTAACTCCTGTCAGCTTTCCTTACTCTATGGGAACTGAATCAGGGACCCAACTTCCCAAATATCTTCCATTTAAGTACTGCTTCTTTCAGCTGTGTGTAAAATTTGCTACCTACTTTGTCCATTTACTTCATTCCTGTGACTATCTTTGATTTTCAAGTCATATCTAGTATTATTTTTAAAGTCTTTAGTTTTTTAATTGTATTGTTTCCATTTCAAAAATTTAATATTTTAAAGTCAGCGTAAACTCACTCTTTATAAAGTTTTTTGAAGTCTAAATATGTTGTTTGTCATTTCCACCAATCTTTTTTTATTACTAGCTTTTTGTTTGTTTGTTTAAATTACTTGTTCTTCTACAGTGAGGGGCTTTATCTGTGGGGATCTTGCATAAGCTGACGAATTACTCTTTCCTTTCGCAAGTGCTTTTGCTTAGGACCAAAGGTGTGTTACCAGCCAGGACTACTTTTTATAACATATATGAGCCTCAAACCTTAGGTTTAACAGATCATGGCTACAAATTATCAGGGAAGCCGCTCTTCAAAAGAATATCCAGGATGAGAGAGAAAAACTTCTCCCTTTTCTACTGGGAATATTTGATACTCTACCCTAAATCCAACACTTTTGAAAACAGATCTTCAAGGGTCCTAGCATTAGACTTTTAGTTCCAATGTTCTATGGGGTTCCCTGGCTCAGATTCAAGGCCTTCTTTTCTATTCCCATGTGGCTCCAACCATTGGAGTTGTGTATGGTGGTACACACCTGCAATTCCAGTGATCTGGAAGCTGAGGCAGGATGACTGCAAGTTCAAGGCCAGCCTCAGGAATTTAGTGAGATCCTGTCTCAAAATAAAAATCAAAGATCACAGGACATGTATCTCAGTTATAAAAATGTCCCTCCATTCACTCCTCGGTCCAAAAAAATAATAGAAAAAAAATTCAAACCCATTGGATACATGCACCAACCTATTCTCTTAAAATAGCTCTTGATAACATCTAACTTTTATTGAACATTGCATCAATGCCAAGTACTGTGCTAAAACTTTACATATTTCATTTAATTCTCACAGAAACCTTGTGATTTCCCCCCAGTTCTATGGACCCAGAAACAGAGATAAATAACTTGCTCAAGTTTATTTAGCAAGTAAGCTGCAGAAGATTTGAACCCTATCTTTTTGAATTTAGAAAGTACTCTGTTAGTCACCATATGCTGCCACTTCTCAAAAGGTATTCCTAGTACCCAGGTGGTGCTAGAGGCATCATGGTCACTAAAGCAATATCTTTTGAAGAAACAGGGACCTATAAAACCACTATATGAGAAATGTACATATTTTGGTAACACCAATTCATTCCAAATATTGAGGTTAGGGGGCAGACACTAATTTATGTTCAAATAAATATGCTACAGAGCAGAACATAAAAAATATAAAATTGAAAAAAATATATAAAATTGAAAAAAAAAAAAACCTTTAGGTTCAAATACATTGCTTTTTGGAAAAGTTGAAGTTTATTTAAGTCCATTGTGAAGAGTAATCATAACATAGTATGAGACTAATAACAAACATTTATATGTTGCTTACTCTGTACTATACACATAGTATCTCATTTATTTTCACAATAATCCTATTAGGTATCTATTTTTAGCATTGCTATTTTATAGATAGCAAATGGAAGCACTTAGGTTAAGTAACTCATCCAAGTTCAACCAATTCTCAGAATTAGGACCTTAAACCTAGTCATATTAGCTCCAGAGTATGCACTATCTCTGATATTGCAGACTCCATAAACATGGTGGAATCAACTGAGGTGTTGAAGAAGAGGAGTTTGGACAAGTCAGAAGAAGTAGGAAGGGAAATTGCCAAAATGTTACTTAGACTAGTCCAAACATAACATGAGGCATAGTGAAATACTAATTTTACAATGAAACATTTTCAGAGACCTACTTCCTTAAATGAAATAAACATTATCATTGCTTTAGTATCCAGTGGACACTGTCTCAAATTTGCTTATTTATTGCTTTATTGTTTATTTCAAGTTATTTCATGCACACATACTGTTATTTCCCGATCTGAATTTAAGCACTGGAAACAAGTTAATTTGTCTATTGTTTCCTTACCAGAACACAGCCCTGGGTACATGAGGGGTGCTTAATAAATGCTTGTCCAAAAGAACTACAACAATAAAGTTGTTCTTTAACTATTTCTTACCTAAGGATACAGATAGAGAAAAACATATCATTTAAAATAACATTTAAGGGTTGGGGTTTAGTGGTAGTGGGCTTGCCTTGCATTTGTGGGGCACTGAGTTTGATCCTCAGCACCAAGTAAATAAATAAAATAAAGGTATGGTATCCATCTACAACTAAAAAAATGTTTTGTTTTGTTTTTTTAAAAATAACATTTAAAATTTACTTTTAAACCAGGCGTGGTGGTGCACGAGGTTAGGCAGGAGGATTGAGGCTGGGCAAGAGGATCGCAGAGTTCAAAGCCTGCCTCGGCAAAAGCTAGGCCCTTAGCAACTCAATGAGACCCTGTCTCTAAATAAAATACAAAATAGGGCTGTGGATTTGGCCCCTGAATTCAATCCCCGGTATCCCACCCCCAATTTACTTTTATAAAACCCCACAAATATTATTTGATAGAAAACAGAAATACCATGGAAACATCAGAGCTGATGGTATTTTTGTCAGTGGAACATAAATATGATAACAACAAGTCAGCAAACTACAAAAAAAGCAGTATGAATTAGTAAATAAATAAATTAATTCAATAAATGGGTTTACTCTACTTTTTGACATAACAATGTAGAAAAATTGTGAGTATGTAATTACAAATCTTTGGTGCCTGTGCTTATGCAAATTAAAAGATTTAAGTTTCAAAAACTCAAAGAAAATATCTATAAACTGTGTTAGGATCTTTTCTAAAATGGAGATGAGACAAATGAAATTAGACCAAGGTCAAATTTATTTTAACCTAGACTTTCTGCTTTTGTTTCTTCAACTATAATTTTACTTAAAGGCTCACCTTCTCACATTTTTTGTTTGTTTGTGTTTTTTTGTTTGTTTTGGTACCAGCGATTGAAACCAGGGCTGCTTAATCACTGGAGCCACATCACTAGCTCTTTTTATGCTTTATTTTGAGACAGGGTCTAAGTTGTTTAGGAACTTGCTAAATTGCTGAGGAAGGCCTCAAACTTGCAATCCTCCTGCCTCAGCCTCCTGAGTTGCTGGGATTAAAGGCATGTGCCACCCCACCTGGCTTTACATTCTTTATTTTGTTTATTTAGTTGTTTTTATGTGGTGCTGGGGATGGAACCCAGTGCCTCATGCATGCTAGGCAGGTGCTCTACCACTGAGCCACAACTTCAGACCTCCCCCATCCACCTACCCCCACCCTCCCTTCACATTCTTAATGAGGTTTCCCCACTGTAGAAAAGTATGAAGGATAATTCCACATGCTTAAACAAAGGCAAAATGAAAACCTAGGAAACAAATGGAATAAAACTAGTTCTAGTCAGAATTATGATTATCTTTATGAAAATTTAGAAAATACTTCATTTTACTCCAGAGATTTTAAAGATAAAAGACTAAAATAATAGAGTACTCTGAGGTGTCCAAGTGAAAGTAGAGACATAATTTTGAGAATTTGAATAATGGTATAAAATATTGGTTGAAGTAGAAGACATTTTCCATTCTACTGAGTTTTGGAGGTAATTTTAATCCAAAATTCAGTTCAAAAATAGACCCAGAGGATGGCTAACAGGTCTAGAAAGAGAACTGAAATAAGGAAGTAAATAGGAGGTTTTAAAGTGGGCTGGAATAGCTCAGTGTAGAGCAGTTGCCTAGCATTTGCAAGGTGCTGGGTTCACTTTCCAGCACTGCAGGGGGGAAAAGTCATAATAACAGTATCACAGGATTTGGTTGTATTGTTTAAACTTCTGTTTCATAAGAATAATCAATTCTGAAGATTTTTTTTTTTTTTTTTTAAGGATAAAAGCATTTTCACCTGAATGATGTCCTTAGTACATACTCTCTTCCTTACTAAATGGACAATGTTCACCTTAGTATCTTTCCAAAAAGCATAATTTGGGCAATGTCAGAAAGAGAGAGAGGGAAGGAGGGAGGGAGGGGGAGAGAGAGAGACAGAGACAGAGAGAGAGAGACAGAGAAGAGGAGAAGAAAAGAGAAGAGAGAGAAGAGAAGAGAAAGGGAGAGAGGGGAGAAGGGAGAAGGGAGAGGGGAGAGGGGAGGTGGAGAGGGCACAGGGGAGAGGAAGAGGGAGAGGGAGAAGGGAAGGGCAAAAGGTAGAGGGGAGAGGGTGAAGGGAGAGGGGAGAGGGAGAGGGGACAGGGAGAGAGGGAGAGAAGAAGGGGGAGAGGAGGAGAGGGAGAGGGGAGAAGGAGAAGGGAGAGGTAGGGGAGAGAGGGGGAGAGGGAGAGAGGGGGAGAGGGAAGAGGGAGAGGGAAGAGGGAGAGAGGGAGGGAAAGGAAAAAGAAAAGAAAGAAAGCAAGAGGGAAGGGCAGTTTCTGAAAACCTAATTCAATAATTAAAACTTTAAAAAGTAAAAGCATGTTGTAAAAAGACTTCCAAATGTTTCCACTCTGGCACTTGCCTGAATTTGGAAGCCAAGTTTCCATGGATTCCTAAAAGGCAAGGTTAATGTCCTTTATCAAACATTCAATGAGTGGCCTGATAAGTATATACTAGCAGGCTCACTGCAGCGTAAGGTAGGGGAGGATGAAAGAATTAAAAGCTGTAATTTGTGTCCAGGAATTCTCTACTTGAAGAGACAAAAGCACATATACAAGAAACCACAGCTTTTGAAAGGCAAGCTTTCAAAAGGATTAAGAGTAAGGGAGGAAAAAATGATAAATCTTAGAAAAGTAAAACAAAACATTGAACTACAAATATTAAAGTCTGTATTCTAATCCAATCTCTGTTAATAACTTGTTTAAAGACTTTGGGCAAAACACTTTTCCTCTGTGAACTTTAATTTCTTTACAATAAAAATCAAAGGATTGGATAGAGATCTGTAAGGGTCCTTTCAATTCAAAGCATTTATGCCACTATTTCTTGTAAATGGCTCTACAAAACAAATAATTATGATGGTCTTTAATCAATAACATATTCTATTTACTTATAATCTCATTTAAAGGGGTAGAAACAATTCTTATGTGCTCATAACTCTAATAAAGCAAATCTAAACCATATCAAAATGACAAATACAAGCAATAAAAACATCAATAAAATTAAAATAACATTAATATGATACAGCTCCGTAAAAATTAAAGTGCTGTTCACAATTGAATGTGGTGGACATTCTGATTGCATAGGTTCTTGCCTGTTTGGTACCTTGCTTATCACTGGCACATGAGGACCCAATTCTCCCACCACTATTTTCTACTCGCTACTGAAAATTTTGGTTTTTAAAACATCCTATACTATGCAGAGCCAAAGGCATAATTTATTAATTTTACTACCATGTTTATAAACAGAAATGGAAACTCAGACATTGAAATCCCATAGCAGAATGTTGTTTTAAGATGCTGATCTTGATTATGAATAAGCTTATATTATTTTCTTTCAGTTTGTCATTGAAATGAAAATACAGAATTTAAAAAATTCTAATAACTTTTCTTTTTTTTGCACTTCTCTGTATTTTACACATTTTTATGATAAGCCTTATATTTTTTTCAATTGAGTTTTAAAATTACAGCTTTATTAAGATATAATTCATATATTGTACAATCTTCATATCAAATGTACAATCTTCATATCAAATGTACAATTCATTATGACCATATCCACATAAACTATCATTACAAACAATTCTACAATATTTTCATCACCCCAAGAAGAATCTCTTGTTCCATACCCACTAACAATCACTTCCCATTCACCCCAGCCCTAGGTACCAAAGTGTTATTCTACTTTCAACCTATGTAGATCTACCTATTCTGGACATTTCATATAAATGGAATTACATGATGTGTGGTCTTTTGTGATTGGATTCTTCCACTTACCATAATGTTCTCAAGGTACACCCATGTTGTAACATATATCAATATATCATTTCTTTTTATTCCCTAATATTTCATTGCATCAACTTTTTTCCAAGGGGTCATACGTATTATATTCCTGCCAGCAGTGCACGAGGATTCTGATTTCTTTGCCTCTAAAAGTGAAGTGTGCGGTTTCAATTTGCATTTCCTTTTTGGCTAATGATTTGGAACATCTTCTCATGTGCTTACTGATGATTTGTGTATAACTTCATTGGAGAAAGGTCCATTCAAAACCTTTGCCCATTTTGAAATTGGATTGTCTTACTGAATTATAAGTTGTATTTTTATCCTCAGAATACAATTTTCAAAAAAAATTGGACATATGTTAATATTGCTTTAAAATAAAATGTAAATATTGTGGGTGGAATGGTTTATCTAATTGGTAAATTTGGTAATACCTGAGATTAACTCAGACACCTTCTTTCTCCCTCTAATGAGCTTGTTAGTAGATAACACACTGCTTTGTTGTGCTATTTTAGCTGGCCAGGCCTCCTGTGTAGGAAAAGACAAGAGGAAGCTGAGAATGAATCACAATAAGAGGGAAAGATTAAATATCTGGAACAGAGAGGTAGGATGGAACAGTACCCCAATAGTAGAGAAAAGGAATATTTAGAGGACCTGGGCACACCAGGTTGATTACATGGAAAAGTATAAGAAGTTTGTGGAGACTTGCCTCTAGATTAACACTGCCCCTACTACAGTTTAAGTCCTTAGGAAGAACTATAAGGATCATGTCACTCACACAGTCTCACTCCCAAGCCTCTCTACAGGCTCTCAGCAAATCATCTCCCTAACTCTAGTAGTCCTCTATAAATCCTGTTCCCTAACTAAAATAGGCAATTCATTTGCCTCTCAAACTAAAAAGAATTTTTTAAAATGATAATATGCAATACTTGTGTGGGTGCAGTGAAATATGCACTGTCACACGTTGCTCATGAACAATGTAAATTGGCACAGCTTACTGGAAAATGATTTCATAATATGTTATGAGAATATTAAAATAATTAAGTATTTTAATTTATTCATGTATTTACTTGTTTGTTTTTGTGCGGAAAATTTAACCTGGGGCCTCAAATTAAGTCTTTTTATTTTAGGGATTTACGTTAAGGAAATATTTTAAAGAGCACAAAAAAAAAAAGGAAAAAAAAAGGAGGGATATCCACTATGTATAACAATGAATGTGGAAGCATTATTTTAAAGGCTATTTTTTGTTTTTAGCACTGCTCTATATATTCTATCCAAACTACCTAAACCAATCTTCATGGGTATTATCTTTCTTATTTACAAATGGGAAAACTAAAAGGAAAAGTAGTTAAATAGCTTGTCCAAGGTTACTGGTGGCATGGAGTGAAAACTGGAAACAACCTAAATGTTCACTAACAGAGGAATGATTAAGAAAATTAGCTCATACTCCAAATGTTACAAGTCACAAAAAAGGTACATGACAAATCAATAATAAAAAGTGGGAAGTAGAAACCAAAACTAATCATAAATATAATCTCAACTACGGAAAAACATACTCCAAAGAGAATGAAAGTAAATATACCAAAATATTTATAGTTTGCTATTGGTTGATGGAGGCACAAGTGATTTTTCTTTTTTGCACTTTTCTGTATTTTGCCTATCTAATATGTACAATTTTTATACTCAAAAAACATACAGCATTGAATCAAGGACATAGAGTGTTTTTTTTTTTTGGGGGGGGGGTTGTAGTTATATTTTATTTATCTATTTTTTATACCTTTATTTTATTTACTTATTTTTTATGTGGTGTGGAGGATCAAACCCAGGGCCTCACACATGCTAGGCGAGCGCTCTACCGCTGAGCCACAACCCCAACCCCAATTTATCTATTTTTTATGTGGTGCTGATGATCGAACCCAATGCCTTGCACATGCTAGGCGAGTGCTCTACTGCTAAGCCACAACCCCAGCCCCCACATAAAATGTTTTTTAAAATCACTATGAATGCTAAATATTAATATTTTCACTTCTTTACAAAGAAAATATCCAAATAGGGCTGGGGTTGTGGCTCAGTGGAAGTGCACTTGCCTAGCATGTATGAGGCACTGGGTTCAATTCTCAGCATCATATACAAATAAATAAAATAAAGGTACATCAACAAATAAAAAATATTAAAAAAAGAGAAACTATCCAAGTAAATACAAGCTTATAATGAAAATTTAGCAAATAAAAAACAAAAACATACCAATTACTAAGTGCCTTCTTATATCAAACACTGAAGGCAGGCACTTTCACAAGTATTATCTTATGTAATATCTTTGGGGTTTATTTATTTATTTTTTTCAGATAGTGCATTCACCAACCATTTTAGGAGCCACTCATTGCCATAGGGCTCTATTTTAGAGCATCAAAGAGTCACCCCATCTAATTGCCATAACCTACAGAACCAGGAATTCCTACAAAACCAGTTCTCAAGGGCACTCAGTGGAAACATTCATGACAGAATTGCAGAGAGCTTAGAAATGAACCCATCTGATTTGTCTCAGAACTTTGCCCTATATGTTTACAGAATCCTAAATCAGAAAGGTGACATTTAAAACTCTGGTAGCCAGGCACAGTGGCGCATGCCTGTAATCCCAGTCGCTCAGGAGGCGAGACAGGAGAATGACAAGTTCAAAGCCAGCCTCAGCAATGGCGAGGCACAAAGCAACTCAGTGAGACCTGTCTCTAAATAAAATACAAAATAGGCCCGGGGATGTGGCTCAGTGGTCGAGTGCTCCTGAGTTCAATCCCTGGTACCATAAATAAATGAATAAATAAAACTCTGGTAAAATTAAGAAAGAAAATTCTACACAATATTTATGAATTAATTATAAATTATACTAACCAAAAAAAAGTTTCCACATGTATTTCCTTTTCTTTCTAAAAAACATTAAATCATATCCACCTAAAGTCAAGAATGAAATTTATATTTATATATGTATATATACATACACACACATATATATGTGTGCATGTATTTGGGACTTGTATTTTTCATCAAATATTCAGTCTTATACAAAGTGCTCTGTGTGGGCGCTGTAAATCCCATAGTACTTAGTATAATGCTGATTATCTATGGGGCTCCAACATTAGCCATCAAGTTGACAGAAACTAATGTTGGGTTTAGAGTCATTCACAAGACACCATACTTCAAAACTGTTCACCAAAGTGACAGATTTCTTATGGTATGTATATTATAATATGTAAATTTATATGGATTATCAGTTCACTATTTATTTATTTATAACTTCATAATTCAACTACAATAAGGAATGTAATTTCCATATGGCAAACAATTTTAACACTTTATTTATACTATACAACCTATAAGCAGATGCGGGTAGGACAGGAGGGAAAATGGAGAGGGAAATGGGGGGATCATGAACTAAAATAGATTTCCACACATGTTTGAGTTTATTGGGATGAACCCAACTACTATGTATAACCATAAAGTTCCAATCAATAAAACAAACCCTAAGCAGTATTTCACTAGCTTATTTCCTATTTGTCTTCAAGGAGCAAAAACTCATTAATTCTACCATTTCAGAAGTTAAGAAATTTCAAAGAGTTTAGGCTAATGTTACTTTTTTGTTTTGTTTTGGTGCTAGGGATTGAACTCTGGGCCTTGTACATGCAAAGCAGGCAGTCTACCAACTAAGCTATATCCCCAGCCCCTGATGCTACCTTTAATCAAATGTTCTCATCAACTTACACATCCCTTTCAATCCATCTTGCACATCAAATGCCGATTAATCTTTAGAAAACACTACATTTCTGTTTCACATAATATGAACAGTGATTCCATATATTTGTGTAATAAATAAATCTCCATTGTCTCAGAAATCTATAATGTCACCCTAGTCTTATGGTTTACTGAGCATCAAAATAAACAATATGTTTGACTCACTCCAGATGAGTCTCAACATCCAACTACCAATATCTTGGTATCTGGCCCTACACTCTTTATCATTTACTCATAATCCCTTACTTTCATTATCACAGCTGTTCAACCACAGCAAGAACTCCAGACTCCTACCTTCTTTTCTTTCTTTTTTCTTTTAACTATAGTAGTTAGTCAATCTCCTTCTGCCATTACTTTCTTTTATATCTAGTGCTGTATCCTTATCATTTCTCTAGTTCCTTCCTTAGAACCCCCAACCCTAATCAGGCTCACTACTTTCTCTGCCATTATACCCAAACTGCTATCCATTGGTAAAGAATATCACAACTATGTACATTAATACAGTGTCCACACACCCTCCGCTACAGCCTCAATGCTGGCTGGATATCCTTCCCTCATGGAGTTCCGAGAACCAGATACCCCTCCAAAGCTACTCTAAACCTTTACCACAAGTCTCTAGACTTGTCTCCATTGTCTACCTGCACTCAACAGCTTCTACTGGACAAAAAGATTACCAAATATCAGTAATAAGCACATCTTCCCCTGTTATCTAGAATTCCTCTACCTGCTCTTCAGGGGTAATCTTCTTAGTTGTACCTATTTTCTCAACCCTTTCTATTCATCAGAGAGCATGTCGATATAATCACACCTATCCATGGCTTATTTTTCTTACTAGGAAGGGCATCATAAGACAGAGGTCTATTTATCCTAATCTCAAGTCTATAAACAATTTTTTGGACTGCAGCAAAAACTCTATCATAGGAATTGTTCACCTTCCCATAAAACACAAAAATGACAAAAACCAAAGTATCCTGCAAGATCCCAGAGAAGTACAAAGAAAAAATCCT
Organism: Callospermophilus lateralis; assembly: GCF_048772815.1. Lineage (NCBI taxonomy): Eukaryota > Metazoa > Chordata > Mammalia > Rodentia > Sciuridae > Callospermophilus > Callospermophilus lateralis. Next base: position 57,032,870 of record NC_135317.1, on the reverse strand, counting down.
AAAGTCCTAAAAGATGCAAGGGAAGATATCGGAAGATTTGTTTTTTTTTTTTTTTCTTTTTTTTTTTTTTTTAAAGAGAGAGTGAGAGAGGGGGAGAGAGAAAGAGAATTTTAATATTTATTTTTTAGTTATCGGCGGACACAACATCTTTGTTTGTATGTGGTGCTGAGGATCGAACCCGGGCCGCACGCATGCCAGGCGAGCGCGCTACCGCTTGAGCCACATTCCCAGCCCGGAAGATTTGTTTTTAAAAGAATCACTTCGAGGGCTGGGGTTGTGGCTCAGCGGTAGAGCACTCGCCTTGCACATGCGAGATGCTGGGTTCGATCCTCAGCACCACATAAGAAAAAATAAACAAGTGAAATAAGGATGTTGTGTCCAACTACAACGAAAAAATAAATATTAAAAAAAAAAAAAGAAAAAAGAATCACTGCGAGCCTGATGTAGTAGTGTATGCCTGTAATCCAAGATACTTGGGAGGCCGATGCAGGAGGATTGAAAGTTTAAGGCCAGCCTGGGCAATTAAGTCAGACTCTGTTTCAAAATAAAAAATAAAAAGGGCTGAGGATCTAGCTTAGTGGTAAAGCACTTACCTAGCATACACAAGGTCCTGGATTCAATCTCCAGTATGGAAAAAAAGAAGAGTGAAACACTATGCTTTTCTTATAAAGTAATTAATTAAATTATTTTTGTTTTAAGTAAAATTATACTAAAAGTGAAGCACCAACACAGGGATCCTTACAAAACTATAGCTGCTTAAAAGAGAGATTTAGGAAGTATATTTAATAACCAAGTGCAACTTGGGAGACTGAGGCAGGAGGATCCTAAGTTTGAAGTCAGCTTCAGCAACTAAGCAAGACCCTGTTTCAAAATTAAAAATTAAAAAGGGCTGAGGATGTGGCTCAGGGGTAAAGTGCCTCTGGATTCAGTTCTAAGTACCAAAAGAAAAAAGAAAAGAAAATCTGTAGTTCTTGTCTTTTTTGGGGTGTCATGGACACTAGGAACAATTGGATAAAACCTAAGAATCCTATTCTCAGAATAATAGATTTACAGTACCACTAATTTACAAATGTAATTCAGGGAACCTACTAACCAACGTAGACTATTTTGGAGCTCCAGGTTAAAAACTTTGATTATTCCAAAGAAATTGTTTAAAAAAAAATACTTTTCTGTAGTGTTGAGAATCAAACCCAGGGTCTTGGACATGCTTGCACCACATCCTCAGCCCAAGAAATTATTTTTAATGCATACCATATGGTAAGCTACCATCTTCCATCCCTGTAACACAATGCCTAAGTAAATATATACAACATTAATCCTTATTTTGATCTTATGTTTGAGATAATGATGGCATATTAATTTATATCTCCAACATCTTGAAAGTTATTAGATAGACAGGAAGGCAGATAGGTGTAAAATGAATGCATTTTCCTGAAATGAGTCATCCAAGAATGCATATTTTGATGGGGTTTTGGTAAAGAAAACATTTCAGAGAAAGGGCAATGTTAGATTAGAAGTTCTAAGAAAAGGATAAACCAACAATTTTTATATCAGAGGAGGGAGAATACCTTCTAGTGCTCAGAAGATTGCTGGTAGAATATATTTTTTCTCCAAAGATGTATAGTATAGTACCAGTGCACAGTTTTGCTTTGTACTGAAAGTTTCTTCTTGGCTAATTCATTATATATTGTTATCAGGAGGATGAGAGAGATTAATGGGTTCTGACTATTTATGTTTCTTCTTTAGTTTTCCTTATAGAAAAAAATACTAATTTTTAAATAACTGTTTTTCTCAGGTTAAAATTTATTTACCTTTTTCTCTTTGGAGAATTATTACTTTTATAAAAAGAAAGTAAATCAAAAGTGAAAAGAATAACATCTATGTTCCTATTTTCTCCTTCTCTTTCAAGTTTACAAAAAGCCGTAACTAGTTCCTACCTTTAGGCTTTCCACAGAAAGTGGAAAAACTGAGGGTAGGAGGAGCTGAGGGAAGGCAGAATATGCTTTGGTGGCATTCTGGATCTCTCTCTCTTTTTTTAAATTTTTTTTAAAGTTGTATATGGACTCAACACCTTTATTTGTTTTTATGTGGTCCTAGGATTGAATCCATTGCCTCACACTTGCAAGGCAAGTGATCTACCACTTAGCTAAAATTCCAGCCTCTGGATCTCTTTTTAAGTACTCCAAAGAGCTAGAGTAAAATGGAAACTCTCCAAAATACTCAGCACCACATAAAAATAAATAAACAAAATAAAGATAAATTTTTAAAAAAGACTTGAGAACTTTTTAAATGATATATTTCTTTAAAGAATATTCCATATAAACTATTTCAAAGTTTAAAAAAAAAACAACAACAGTATTCCCTGGTTGAAAGGAAATATAATCTCCCCATGAGAATGATTCAACTGCATTGAACCCAGGTAAGGGGCACTCTACACTGAGTTACATCTCCAGCCAAAACACATATATACTACATTAGAATATCAAATGAGAACACAATCCTACAGGAAACTCTTCAAATCTTATAAGGTATTAAAAAAAATTTTTTTTTAATTGCACCGGGTGCACTCATGCACATCTGTAATCCCACTTACTGGGGAGGCTACGGCAAGTTCAAGATCAGCAACTTAGCAAAACCCTGTCTCAAATAAAATGAAGAAAAAAAAAGCAGGGTGGGGATGTAGCTCAGTGGTAGAGTGCCCCTGGGTTCAATCCCCAGTATTGCAAAAACAGACAATAAAAGGAAAAAGAACTATCAATTATTTTTCCTCAAATAACTAAAATAAATTTTCAAAGGCTAATTTGAAATCAAACTATGAATCAAATTAAATTCAATTAATCATTGTCTAATTGAATCAATTGTTTTCTTCCGGTGTCTCCCTCCCTCCCTCCTTTCCTTTCCCTTCCTCCCTCCCTCCCTCCCTTCCTTCCTTCCTTCTTTCTTTCTTTCTTTCTTTTTTGAGACTGATGCTTATTTTGTTTCCCAGGCTGGTCTTGAAGCAATCTTCCTGCCTCATTCTGCCCAAATAGCTCAGACTACAGAAAAACCTGGGTAATTCTCATACAAAAATTTACGAATATGACAATTTCAAAGTAATGCTAACTTCTACAATCACTTAGATATTGCCAAATAAAATATCAAATGCCTAAATATTAATAAAGATTGCTAAATTTGCCACTATTCCACAATTCTCACTAGAGAGTCGAATAGGAAAATCTTAAAAAAAAAAAAAGAATATGGTACTGTCTATATTTAAGGTATATAACATGATGTGTAAGATACAAATACATAGGGGAGGGGAGGGGAGGGGGGATAGGAAGGGCAGCACAATACAATAGACACTAGTATGGCCCTATGTATAAACGTGGCTGTATAATCAATGTAATCCTGCAATCTGTACACGTGGAAAAATAAGATTAAGATTACATACCCCATTTGAATCAAATGTATGATATGTCAAGATCATTGTAATGTTTTGAGCAACTAATAAAAAAATTTTAAAAAATGAATCACACAGACATGAACTGTATTCTCAAAAAAAAGATACAAATACATAGTAAAAATTATTATAGTGAAACAAATTAACACACTCATCATCTCACATAGTTAACCATTTTCCTCCCTGTGGCAGAAGTAGTTATAATCTACTCCTTAAGGAAAAATTCTGAATACAACTCAATATGGCCCTCATGTTGTACATTATATCTTTTTTACCTGTTCATCTTATATATTGGTTTCTTTGTATCCTTTTAGCTACTTCTCTCCATTTCCTCTCTACAACACTGACTTAGTGTTTTCTTTCTTATTAAAATAAAATAACACCAATGGATAATCATCCAGTTTTTAAAAATATTTTATTAGTTATTGATGGACCTTTATTATTTACTTAATTGCTTATATGTGGTGCTGAGAATCGAACCCAGTGTCTCACACATGCTAGGCAAGCGCTCTACCACTGAGCCACAACCCCAGCCCCTAGTTGTTGTTTTTTTTTTAATATTTATTTTTTAGGTGTAGTTGGACACAATACCTTTATTTTACTTATTTATTTTTATGTGGTGATGAGGATTGAACCCAGGGCCTCGAACATGCTAGATGAGGGCTCTACTACTGAGCCACAACCCCAGCCCATCATCTAGTTTTAAATACAAATGAAAACACTCTATTATCTTATAAAACATGACCACAGTTCTCAAGAAATAAGTTACAACCAATATCCATACTCTTCTCCAATTCTGTGTTTGATCCTCTAATATTCCACACACTGACTTATCCTGTGTCAGGTCTATAAAGACTAGATTTTATGGCCAGTTTACTGACCAGGTAATTTAAAAATTCTTTAATGTTATAAAGGTTAGGAAGAAGGCATGTTTCTTGTATTAAATTACAATGAATTTTAATTAGGGCTTCAGGCTAATTTTGACATTAAATGTAGATGAAACACATTGCAGCTAGAGTCATGCTGGGGAGTTTACTAGAGCACAGGGTCAAGATAGGAACAATGATGGATCTGACTGATTCCCCACTGGGATCAGCTGGCTTCAGTGTTATTTTTCAGCTCTGCACCACAGATGGCTTCATGCAAATCACCATTCCTTGTTGCAAAACATTTTATGCCATGTACCTAGACTATACGTCTGTAGCTTTATAAAATGGTCATATTTCAGGTTCCTAGAACCAAAACAAACCCCTTTTCCTTCTAAATCTTGCAAAAAAAAAAAAAAAAGTTTTGATCTTTCCCTTCATAAAAAACATAGAGAAGTGCATTCCTAAAACTCTTAGCCATACCAAAAACTGGTTCAGAAAATAACAACAGCAGTTAACAATAAAGTTAAATCTTTTGTAGATTCTTAAGTTCTCCCTACTTAATGACAATAAGATTTAATAGACAAAGATTATTATTAGTACAGTGCCTTGACACATTATTGACACAAAGATGTAAATAACATAACACCACGCTGGGAAATGACTGAACGCTGTATTCATCTTATGATCCTCATTAAACAAGCACTGGGCATCAGTGCTCACTAAATAAGCGTGGAACTCGGTGTTAACACTGTCAACACTAAGAGGAAGAGAATTCTTAGAACTATTTTCCGGCATAGAAGCTTCTCAGATTGAGTACCAAAGTACATCAAGAAAAGGAGTTTTTAATTAACCCCACAGAATCAGACTCTTTGGGTGAGAAGGTGTTTTACACATAAAATGGCAATCCTATTGATACATGCTACCACAGGCTGGGGATGTAGCTGAGTGGTAGAGTGTTTGCCCCACCTGCATGGGGCTCTGGGTCCAATCCCTAGCATTGTAAAAAGAAAACAATCAAACCAAAAACCAGATCTGGTGCTACCAACTGAGGCAGTCAATAAATTACTTTTCTGGCTTGCGGTATAGTTTTGTTTTGTTTTAACATTTACTGCTATAGAACTACAATCTTGATTCTGACAGCAAACTGGTATTTCGCAGTTACAGATGTAATTTAAAAGCTAAAAAAAAAAAAAAAGCAGTTTGAGATAATAAAGAAAATAACTTCAAGCAGTCATAAAAATACTAAGCAGAGTAACTTAGTTCTGGCACTATTTGAAAGAAAGATTACTGCAAAAATAGCAGAGGATGCAAAACCACACATCTTAAGAAAATAAACTAACCAAAATTTACTAATGAAATAGGTCTAAAGGTTAATTAGAACATTCACCTTTACAGTGAAATGGACATTTCTTTCATTTTTAGTACTTAGGAAAAAAGCAAAAAGATTCTGTGTCTTTGTTATTTCAAGCACTTTCAACCACAAACAAGTGAATCATTAATAGTATAAAAAAGAAAAACGCTTATAACCTAATTCCCCCCCCCCCCAAAAAAAAAAACCCAGCAGTTAAAAGCAAATAAGTCGACTTATTCTTTAGGAATAAGTCGACTAACTTTGGTCCGCAGACATTATGAAATAAGAAAATGTATTTTGTATTTCCATCTGTTCATCTTACATATTTGCTTTTCCCCTTACAATGTTATTTTTTTAATATATATTTTTCAGTTGTAGATGGACACAATACCTTTATTTATCTATTTTTATGTGGTGCTGAGGATTGAACCAAGTGTCTCACATGTGCTAGGCAAGTGCTCTACCATTGAGCCTAACCCCGGCCCCTACAATGTTATTTTAAAGTATTTTATTTATTTATTTATTGTAGTGCTGGAGATGGAACCAAAGGCCTTGAGCATGCCAGGCAAACATTATTCCACTGAGCTACACATCCAGTTTTAAAAAGCAAATTTTTAAAGTGAAAAATTCAACATTACATTTCTCTGAGTCAATTAAGTACTTCCTCTAACACAAGACATCTTTCTGTTTTCTTTGATTTATAATATTTAGGCCTGCAAGGCGCTTTTTGAAAAAAGAAAAAAAAAAAAGTCAGCGTTTTTCTGAATCTATGAAAACGTTTTTAAGTAAAGGAGGGAAGCTTTCCTCAACTGTAGCAAAAGGTTCCAGAAAATTTTCAATGAAAGAAAACTTAAGGAAATAAGATCAGTTAGTGAATCCCCTAGGGTTTCCACAACAGTTGATTAGATACTTCTATGGTATCAAAAATAATAACCCCCATTAGGCCCTATTTGGTTGTCAAGTCTTCATCAATTGTGAGTTTTATCAGTTGAGGATAATCTTCAGACTATTTGCTAGGTGACACATTCCTCTGGAACCTTTACCCTGTGCATTTAAATACCAAGCTCAATTATGCTCCCAGTAGAGTAAGCAGAAAGGATTGTACATATTTTAAACTAGGGAGTTGATTGGTTGCAGTTTGCTGCCTTGGTGGTCAAGCTCTTTCTAAGTATGATCCTCAAACAGTGAAATTAGTCTCAAAGAATCGGGTCTCTAACATTGCCCAACAGACTGCCAAAATTTCCATTAGAGCATCCTATTTTTAGTCTTTTGGAACTGGTCTTTTAAATTGCATTCTATAGTACAATGTGTTTAAGTTTATACAGTGAATAAAACAAGGATCCCAAGATTTTCGTTCTTTTGAGACTTAAGCTTATAAATCTTATTTTTTTCAATCTTAAGTCTTTCAAACACCCAAATCAAAAATAGAAAATTAAGGTAAATATTGGCCTCCACGGAGACACCAGGTGGTTCCCGACAACTAAAGTGGTGGTGGTGGCGGGAGGGGGAGGGCAGGTATGGTGGGGAGTAATAAAAACCATCCACAAGGGTGGATACCAGGCTGTGGGCAACAGGACAGAAAGGGACAGAGGCATAGTAGAAGCCGCAGGCTCTCCCGGGAGCCCAGAGAGGAAGGATTTCTGGCGCTAATCCCCTAGGGAGGGAGAAATTGGCGCGACGCGCAGGGTTAGAAGACCCACATTGGCTGGAGAAAAAAAGGGGAAAACAGGCTACCGGGGAGGGGGCGGAGGTAAGGGAACCCGGCTACACCTCAGTGCGAGGGCAGAGGCGGCGCTGCGGGACCAGGACAGCGCAGGGGGAGGAGCGAGGGGCTTCCTAAAGGCTTTCCAGTGGCGGGTCCCCTGCATCCCGCTCTTACCCTCCTCACCTGGGAATCCGAGGCAAAAGGAGGACTACCGCTGGGCGCCGGGTCTGTTTTCAGCCCCACTCGCTGACATGGCGGCCGAGGAGCTGTCACTGAGCTTGCTCGGGTCTCCCGCGGCTCGGGTGGATTAGACACCTCTTGCCTTTCCGCCCCGCCTCCCTCTGCGCACCCCTCCCCACTGGCCGGCTGGCGGCCCGAGACCGCGGAGCATAGAGCACGAGCGGCTAGAGAGGAAGCGCCGAGGGCGGGATAACCATAGAGTACGAGTCTGGACACAGCCGGATAGTCGGTCTCTTTCCTCATCCGTCCACTCAAAATCCTCTGGTGGCTGAGCCGGGTCGGAAACGGAAGTGAGGGAGGACAGCAGCAAGGATCATATGTTCGCATGCGCAGATTGTAATATTTACTTCCGCCCGGCCTAGATCGGCGGAGGGGAGGGTTAGCACGTGGGATCCTCTGCACAGGGCTTACCGAAGTGGATCCTAGGTGATCTTTGGGGACTACCTTAGAGGCGAGGATGTGGAGCCCAGCTACTGGCCTTCCTCCGCGACTGACATGGTCAGTTTTGGCAGCTGCTGGTCGCTTTAGTACTTTGAGGTCGGGAACAACTAAGCGGAAGGACTTGCCGGCGAGGAACCGCCGTGGATTGTCTGACTTCTCCCCACAGCCTTTACCCTATACCGATTTGGAGGAATCTCCTTGGTGGATGTCCAAGTGCCGCTCGGAGCCCGGGCGTTACATAACCAGTCGGAAATTGGCTGAGACCCTGATAAAACTTATGCAGAAGAAACGAAAAAATCCTGAACAGCTATTCCTGGAGTGCAATCCAGGTGAGTCCGGCTGGATTCCATTTTCTTGGATGTTCTTTTCTGCATAATTTTATTGACCATTAGTGGAGTGCTGTTTAAGTCACTGCCCTTTACTTCAGGCGTCTTCCGTGGAGAGATTGCCCACAACATACACATAAGATCTGTATTAATAATGGCATCACGAAATATTTCTGTAGCAGTTTGCACCTTACGCATCATTTTAAATTTGCTCTTAACTTGCACCTTCTCCCTCACACAGCGTGAACTCAAAGAAGTTTATCTTATCCATGCGCATCTATTATAGACCAAAATAAGATGCCAAAAACACGATTCAAAACATTTTTGAACATGTTTTAAAGCATCATTTCCTATCATTGAATGTCACTTCTGCTTAGGCTCGGCAATATTTTTGATGGTTGAAGCATGAATAAGAGGAAGGGTAGAGGCAAGCTTTTCTGATTTGTTTGTTTGTTTTTCTTCTAAGAAGTAGTGAAACGTGAATAATAGTACAAATTTTCCAGTCACTGACAGGATGGATTCAACCTTTTCAATTTACCAGTTGGAACGTTGGAGTCAAATAATTATCTAATCCCCGCTAATATGTCAAAAAGACATGTTGAGGATGTTGTGAACATTGAAATTGTACAATACTTGTAAAACAATTATTAGGAGTTTGATATTAAAAGAGATTGTGTTGTTCCTTTGCACATGAACTTTCTCTTCTGTTTACATGTTAGGTCCTGGAATCCTGACTCGAGCATTACTTGAAGCTGGTGCCAAAGTGGTTGCCTTAGAAAGTGATAAAACTTTTATTCCACATTTGAAGGTACAAATTTTTAGTTTCTAAAAATGAATTGTTTAGTCTCTAACTTTGAGTAGTTTAGGGAAGTAGAATTAAATACATTATTTTTATAGAATCTCCTTTCTGGGCCATGTCTTCAATACCTTGTTTGTTATCCATAGTGAATAAAACACAGTAAAGTATTTGGTGCCTCTTGAATAAGAGTTTGGGAGATCTGTGATTTGTTTTCTTGTTCTAGTTCTTATTGGAGCTCAGAAAATGATCCCCCAAGTATGATATTTTGATGTGCTGAATACTTTGAAGTAAAGGAACATTGGAAGTCCTCTGAATCAGCCTCAGAACTAAGTTCTTTCTGACCTACTCCTGCCCTCCTATCTCTTGCCCTTCATTTTTCCCCAAAACGAGTGGTAGTAACTAGAATTCCTTTTCCCCACGGCATTATAAAAACTGGACCTACTTTTCCTCAAAGCAAGCCATAAAGCTTAAAATATTACTGTAACCTCACCCTACCTTTCTGTTTAAGAACTGACCATAAAGAAATTTTCCCACTTCCCTTGTTTCATAATAAATCACAAAGTCTCATTTCAGAAGAAATTTTAAACCTATATCCGGGAGGAAGAAATGCCACAGAGAGAAGCCAAGAAACTGAACAGGAACGGGCTTGCTGAGTTCCCCTGCTTCAGTCTGTTACATTAGATCACACCCTTTTTGTCAGGTCACATCTCTCTACATCTGTCCATACTTCATTGAATCTAAGCATAAAAATAGGCAGTTTTCGTTGGGTCTTCATTATGTTTATCTTATGTTACATAAACTTCCCTTACTTATATTTTTTATATTTCTCCTTTGTTAACCTGTCTTTGCTTATAGGAGTGTAGGCCATGACTCTTATGATGGTTGGGGGAAGGGATCATACCTTCCCACTGATACATTCAACCACAGACGAACTGACTGTGAATAAAGTGTATAGTTGGTATCACTAGCCTTTAGTAGGCTGTGCTGTGCCTCTGCTTTCTATTAGTTCAGAATCTAATTGGAGTGAATGCTAAGATTAGATTAATCAGACTATGTAAACTGGATTTAGAATTTCAGAGGCAAGAAAGATTTGGTGTACTCAGATACAATTGCATTGAGTGCAAATCTTATCCAAATGGATATTTCAGTGATCCTGATTCTCATGTAGCAGAAAAGTTCACATAACAGAAAATAAATAGAAATTCCTTGCATAATTAGTTAGCCTTCCCCACCAGCACCTCTGTCCTTTATAAATTTCTAGATCAATTTAGAACAAGCACCTACTCAAAGACAACTTCCTGAAACCATGTAGATTGGATGACTTTATTGTAAAGTATGCTATGTGAAAATGTCTGTAAAACTTAGTCATTTAATTTTTTTTAACATTTATTTTTTAATTTTAGGTGGACACAATATCTTTATTTTGTTTTCATGTGTTGCTGAGAATCCAACCCAGTGCCTCATGCATGCTAGGCGAGCACGCCACCACTTGAGCCACATCCCTAGCCCAAGTCATCTAATTTTTTAAAATAAAGCTTTGAACATTAGATTATTGTTCTAGGCTAGGGAGTGTAGCTCAGTGGTAGAACTTTCTTAGCATATGGAAAGCCCTTGGTTCCATCCCAAAACAATTAAAAAAAAAAAAAAAAAGATTATTGTTATTCTATAACTGACTTGAAAAGAAACCAAGATTTTAACCAGGATATTTCATTGATGCTAAATCTGTTGGAATTCAAAAAAAAAAAGAAAAAGAAAAAGAAAAAAAACAACAGATAAAGTTGTTCAGACCTAGGTTGTAGCTTAGTCACAGGGCACTTACCTCTCAAGTGTGAGGTCCAAGGTTTCATCCCTAGCACTGTGTACTGCCTGCTCCCTCCAAAATCACAATTGTTCAAAGACTTAATGTCATGAAAAGTGATTTAGTAAACATAGCTGTTTGCATTTAACTTGGAAATTAAATGCAATAAGATAACTTTTATCTTGGTTTGAAAAAGATCTACATTTGAAGATTACATGTTCACGAAATAATTAAGATGACATTATGTCTGTTTCTATTAAAACTTTGTTATCCTGTAACACATGGTTGCTTTATTGTAAGATCTTTACAGATAATAAGTTTAAATTTACAAACAATTGCTTCAGTGAAAAACTAGGATTTTTTTAAGGACCAGAGAATTTTTGACACACAATAATTCTTACAGGAACATCAGTAATAAAATGTTTCTGAGGCTATAAATGTAAACATCAGTGACTAAATGCAGTCTTAGATTAGATCTAGTTTTTGCTCCAGTTCAGGCTTTTATGTTCTTATCATCACTGGCACTAACTTAAACTGCCAACCAAGGCCTTACACATGTTTAGTACACGCTTTGACATTGAGTACACCCTAGGGAACTCAGCCCTTGGTAGATGTTCTTTCACTTTTATTAATTATCCTAGGATAAAGTGAAAAGCCATTCAAATCATTTATGTGAACTCATCTATTTGTCAGAATAAAAGAAAAGAAACACTGTAAGCAGAACATTTGCTGCCCTTAATCAAGGAACAAGAATGGTCCTCTCAACAAATCATGTTTCTAGCAACCTAAAGGCTCTCAAGTTTGCTTCTGAAAAAAATTTTCAAGGATAATACTTGATTCGGATTTTTATCTAACTTTAAATTCCTCTAGTCCTGGAATTCCACAATAACAATGTTTTAGGCAACAAGTTTATGTTTCCTATCTGAATGTACTAGACATCTTACACATATTGCAAATTTTGTTTCATAATAATAAATCATGATATATCCATTTGAATTTTGAAAAAAAATGTTACAGAAATAGCTGTGATGTTCAGATCAAGAACTAACTTTTATGGTAAATCCTAATTTCAGCAGGGATAGGACATAATCATCAACCCTTGCACTTCTTAGTTTTAGACCTGGTTCGAGTAACTAATTCAACCTTTCAGAACTTATCTTATATGTAAAATAAGAGATACTAATATCCCCCTGTATAGGATCTTGATTAGGATTAATAAAATAAACTTAGGTAAAGTACCTAACTTAATGACTGAAAAATTCAAGGGTTAATTTCCTCTTTTTTACTTCCTGTTTTTGACTCTTAAATGCATCCTAATTGAGTTTTAAAATGTGACCTCACAATTATTGTATGAATTCAGTTATTTATTTTGGAGCTTTGGCTGTTATTGTGTTTGAATTGTTGAATGGCTAATTACAGGTGCTAAAGCAAAAATATATGATGTGGGGCTGGGGATGTGGCTCAAGTGGTAATGCACTTGAGCCTAGCATGCGTGAGGCACTGGGTTCGATTCTCAGCACCACATACAAATAAAATAAAGATACTGTGTCCACCTAAAGCTAAAAAAAATAAATATTTAAAAAAATATATATGATGTTCCCTCAGAATACAAAAATCACTAAATAATGAAGTATACACTTAAAAAAAAACATTTCCATCAAATCAAGATTCATTAACTTTACTTACTTAAAAACATCTTTTGTACCTTGTGAGATTAGCTTACTGCTATACATGTTGGAGTTTTAAAATCATCATATGCTTTACATCCATATTCTATTCCTTTGGCTTTTGCAACACTGTACTTTTCAGGTTTCCTTCCTTATTTCCTTGTATTATTCTCAGGTTCTTGTCATTAGATTCTGGAGTTACACTATCCTTGGGTTTAGTCTTCTGTATTTCTCCTTAGGGATCCTGGCTTTAATTATCTTAACAACTCATATTCTCACAAATGTATACCTTCAGCCTGGCCCACTCCACTGACCTCCTCTTTCAAATATACAGCTTCCTACCCAGCATCTCCATTTGACCACTTAGTAGGCATCTCAGAATTGATATGACAAAATATATATGATTTCTACCCCCAGTTGTTCTTTTAATCTTTGTAAATAGTCCCCTTGATGAAGTGATCATTAAAATCTACTAGATTTAGGGCCTGAGGATGTATGTAGCTCAGTGGTAGAGAGAGTTTACCTAGCATTTAATCCACAGTACTACCACCAAAAAAAAAAAAAAAAAAAAATTACTAGATTTTGAAATAGAATACTATTTATAGGTTGAACTCTAATGCTTAAGAAAAAGTTGGTTTTTAAATTCATCGCTTTAGGTTGTGAAATTATTTTAAACCTGATGAATATCATTTGGGGTTGTAGCTCAGTGGTGGAGTGCTTACCTCACGTGTGAGGCACTGGGTTCAATCCTTACCACCACATAAAATAAATAAATAAATAAAATTAAGATTTAAAAAAAAAACACAGTATGAGGGCTGGGGTTGTAGCTCAGCGGTAGAGCGCTCATCTAGCACACGGGAGGCGCTGGGTTCGTCCTGGGCGCCACATAAAAATAAATAAATAAAATTAAAGTATTGTGTCCAACTACAACTAAAAACTATTTAATAAAAAAAAAGTATGAGGCTGTGGGTGCAGCTCAGTGTTAGGGTGCTTTCATAGTACTGTGAGACCATGAATTCAGTCTTCAGCATGGTTTAAAAAAAAAAAATGCAGGCTAAGGCAAGAGGATTATGAGGATTGTGAGTTCAAAGGCAGCCTCAGCAAAAGCAAGGCAGTAGGCAACTCAGTGAAACCCTGTCTCTAAATAAAATACAAAATAGGGCTGGGGATATGGCTCAGTAGTCAGTCCCCAGTTCCAAAAAAAAAAAAGCAAACCTTAGTGTGCATCTCAAAAACTTACTGCCTTCTTCTAGTTGATTTTTCTTTAACTTCAATTTAAGTTTAATGGATAATGAAAAGACTGAAATGTAGTGATTCTATTCCACTGGACAAAGTCTGTGGCTGCTTCTTTCTTTAGAAAATGTAAATGAAAAGGTGTAGATATAGATTGATCTATACAGTGAGTTTAAGTTCATTTGGTGGATGATTGACTAGATTCCCTTAGAAAAAAAGAGATATTCTTTTGACTCCATTTGCATTTTGCTTTAATATTTTAATTGTTTTTCTCTTCTGTGAAACATCTTTTGTTTCTTCCAGTGACCATAGCAGATGATGCACAGCTGTATGCTAGGGTTGAGCTATGATCTCAGAATCTTGGCCTAGTGCTCCAGGTAGCTACTACTAAGCAGTTAGAGATTAGTGTGAAGAAGCTTTTAAAGAACTGAAGCTATTAAGATAAAATAAAGAAAGTAAAAGGTTAAGTTAGGATTGTTGAAGCTTTTCTTTTGTTGTTATTATTTGTTTTTTTGTTATGTGGTGCTGGGGATTTAACCAAAGGCCTTGCTCAAATTAGGCAGTTTCTTTACTGCTAAGCTATACCCTCTGCCCCTGTTGAAGGTTACTTTTGTTTGGGAGGGGGTTTCTTGGTAGTATTGTTATACTTTGACTGCTTTTTTGGCATTAATTGATTTTTATTTTCTCTGTTAAGGTTTAGGTACATTAGTAAGATTTGCCTTTTTCATTCTTTCATTTTTTGTTTGTACTGGAGATTAAACCCAGGACTTTATCACTAAGCTTGATTCCCTAGCCCTTTTCATTTTTTCTTTGAGACAGGATCTTGCTAAGTTGCTGAGGCTGACCTCTAACTTGTGATCCTCTGACCTCAGCCTCCTGAATCATTTGAGTTACAGGTGTGTACCTCTGTGCCTGGCTAGTAATATTGTCTTTTTGGAGGTAGAAATATATATTGTAAGGTCTTTGAATTATTTTTTGTAATATTTTTCTAAGTAGATCTTTGAACTATTGCATAGTCTATGTAATTGAAATTTCTAACATGTTATCTCTTTGTTTCCAGTCCTTAGGGGAAAATATGCATGGAAAACTAAAAGTGGTCTACTGTGACTTCTTTAAAATGGATCCTGACAATTGTACAATAGCAAAACCGCCTGTTTACGTTTCAAATGAGCTTTTTAAAAATTTAGGAATACGAGCAGTTTCTTGGAAAGCAGGTAATTTTTGTCATTCAGTAAAGTAAATGCCTTATAATTTGCCAGGTTTCTTTGGCAATATACCTGGTTTGTTTAGATTTGGGTATAGTTTCTATTGCATAGTTCGTGAGCAGCTTCTCAGTTGAATATGACATTTCCTTCCCTTGGACACAACCATTTTATAGCCTCAGAGGTCAACTTCCATATGGGGGAAAGATACTGAGGCTTAGTTTTAATTGAAATCAACTTAAAAATTTTTTTTATTTTAGTTTTATTGATTTTTTTTTTAATACTCAACAGCGAATGCATTACAATTCTTGTTACACAAATAGAGGACAATTTTTCATATCTTTGTATATAGAGTATGTTCACTCCCATTCATGCCTTTATACATATTCTTTTTTTTTTTGCATTACAATTCTTATTACACATATATACCACAATTTTTCATATCTCTGTATATATATAAAATATATTGATACCCAATTCGAATGTTCATACATGTACTTTGGTTAATGATGTCCATCACAATCCTTGCTAATCCCCTGCCCCCTCCTTTTCCCTCCCACCCCTCTGCCCTATCTAGAATTCATCTATTCCTCCCATGCTCCCCCTCCCTACCCCACTATGAGTCAGCCTCTTTATATCAGAGAAAAATTCAGCATTTGTTTTTTTGGGATTGGCTAACTTCACTTAGCATTATCTTCTCCAATGCCATCCATTTACCTGCAAATGCCATGATTTTATTCTCTTTTAATTGAAATCAACTTAAAATTAACAGTGTTACCTAGTTTGCTTCAGTAAATTGTGGTCACAGAAGGAAAGTTAAGAACTTTACCTAAATCTTTTTGCTTATATTCTTAACAGGTATTCCTTTAAAAATAGTTGGAATTTTGCCATTTAGAAGTGAAAGAAACATACTTTGGAAACTTTTATATGATCTGTATTCCTGTACTTCTATATATAAATTCGGACGAGTAGAACTAAATATGTTTGTCAGTGAAAAAGAATACCAGGTAACATTAATAAATGTTTTTTGTTTTGTTTTGAAAGAGTTCTGTAATTTTTATCTGTGTAGTCTTAATCCATACAATTTTTTTAAATTTATTTTTTAGTTGTAGTTGGACACAATACCTTTATTTCACTTATTTTATCTTTATTTGGTGCTGAGGATCAAACCCTGGGTCCCGCACGTGCAAGGTGAGCGCTCTACCGCTGAGTCACATCCTAAGCCCAATCTGTACAATTTTAATTTAGGGCTCACAACATTTAAGAGTATAAAGAATAGAAATTTTTTTAAGTTTTTTTTTTTTTTTTAATTGTAATTATATGTATACACACACATACACACACATATAAAGTTTACTATCATAGCTATTTTTATGTGTAAAATACAGTGGCAAAGTAAATTTAGATTGTGCACCATTATGACAATCCTTATTTATTTATTTATTTTTTTAGTTGTAGATGGACATTAGGCCTTTATTTTATTTGTTAGTTTTTATTCAATACTAAGGATCGAACCAGTGCCTCACACATGCTACACAAGCACTTTTCTACTGCAGCTACAGCCCCACATCTACCTTCTTTAAAACTGAAACTCTATACCCTTAAATACTAACTCCCCATTGCCCTCTTCCCCTAGCACCTAGCAACATTATTCTATTTTCTATCTCTGAATTTGACTTAGTGTTGTACCATATTTGTACTTTTCTGACTTCCTAGTTTCACTTAGCATAATGTCTTCAAGGTTCTTCTGTGTTGTAGCATGTTAGAATTTCATTCATTTTTAAGAATAAATAATATTTCTACCATGATGTGTACATCACAGTTTGTGTATCTGTTCATCTGTTAATGACACTTGGTTGCTTCCACCTTTTGGCTATTGTGAATAATGCTGGCATGTATACAAGTTGACAAACATTTCTTCAAGTCCTTGCTTTGAATTCTTTTGGATATGTATCCAAAAGCGGACTTACCGACTCATGTGGTAATTCTATTTTAAATTTTTTTTTCAGAATGTATCATTTTACTTTTCTACCACAAATGTTTCAGTTTCTCCACATCCTCATCAATGCTTATTTCCTGTTTTGTTTTGTTTTTTGGTGTGTGTGTGTGTACAAACATATGTTCTTACTTCTGAGGATTTGACCCAGGGCCTTGCCCATCATGCTAGGCAAGTGCTCTATATCTTCAACCCTTCTCTAATTTTATTTTTGAGACAGGCCTTGATCTTGCAATTCTCCTGCCTCAGCCTCCCTCCTGAGCCTCCTAATTGTCTGGAATGATAGGCAGGCACTACTGTGCCGTGGCTGTTTGTTGTTGTTGTTGTTTATAACACTTGTCTTGATGGTATAATTTGGTGGTAGTATTTCATTGTGGTTTTGATTTGCATTTTCCTAATAATTAGTCATACTGAACATCTTTTCATTTACTTATTGTATAAGATTATCTGGAACAATGTCTATTCAAGTCCTTTGCCCATCTTTTAACCAGGGCCTTTTATTTGTTACTGAATTTCAGGAGTGCTTTATATATTCTAGGTATTCATTGTTTACTAAAATACATGATTTACAAGTTTTTCTCCCATTTTGTGTCTTGCCTTTTTACCCTTTTGATAGTGTCTTTGATGGTCAAAGTCGTTAATTTTGATGAAATCAAATGTCTTTTTTTTTTAAGTTGATTATTTAGTTATTGTTGTCAATACCTTTATTTTATTTATTTATTTTTATGTGGTGCTGAGGATCCAACCCAGGACCTCGAACTGATGAGCCACAACCGCAACCTCAAATGTCTTTATTTTTGATGAGATAAAATGTCTTTCTTTTTCTTTTTTTCATGCTAGAGATTGAACGCAGGGCCTCACACATTCTAGAGAAGGGTTCAACCATTGAGTTACACTGTCAACCCTGTTGCCTGTGTCTCTGGTATCCTATCTAAGAAATCATTGCCAAATTCATTCTTGTGAAAGTTTCCTCTGTGGTTTTCTTCTAAGAGTGTTCCAGTTTTAATTTAGGTATTTGATCTGTTTTGAGTTACTTTTTGTATATGTTGTCAGGCAAGGGTCCATCTTTATTCTTTGCATGTAAATATTTAGTTTTCCCAGCACCATTTATTGTTACTTCTTTTCCCCATTCAGTAGTTTGGGACTTTTGTCAAAAATAATTTGATCATATATATGAGGATCTATATCTGGATTCTCTGTTAGTCTGTATGATTGTTCTTATGGCAATACTGTACTGTGTTATTAGTGTACCTTTCTAGTAAGTTTTGAAATCAGTAAATAAGAGTCCTCCAACTTTTTTCTTTTTAAAGATTGCTTAGACTATTTAGGATCCCTTGAAATTTCATATCAATTTTAGGATGGATTTTCTTTCTCGGAAAGAAATATTTGGTAAGGATTGTATGGAATCTGTATTTTCACTTTGACTAGTACTGACAGCTCAACAATATTAAATCTTTCAATATATTCACATAGACAATCTTTCCATTTATTTGTGTATTTTTTCATTTCTTTCAGCAGTGTTTTGTAGTTGTTAATGTATGTCTTTCACCTCCTTAGTTTGGTTTCAGGTTTTTAAAATTAATTTTGATAGTATTAGGAATAGAATTTTTTCGTTTCCTTTTCTGATTTTCCATTGCTGGAATATAAGTGTATGACTAATTTTTGCAGATTGTTTTGGTATCCTGTAACTTTGTTGATTTGATTTTTCTAACAGTGTTTTTTGTTTTTTTGTTTGTTTGTTGTGAAATCTTTAGGGTTTTAGACTTGTTGAAGGACAGACAGTTCCGTTTAACAATCTCAGTTGACTTTATTTTTTATTCTAGAATTCAGCAATACTTCTTTCCATAAAACAAAAAAATGTTTTAATGAGCAGAGCAGGGAATTTTGGTTTTATAGACAGGAAAGGGCTGATAAGCGAAACAAAAAACAAAAAATTGATTGGTAATTTCAGAGTTACTTTTTATTATGAGCAAGGGACTGGAAGACAGAGCTAAGAAAGATAACTTCAGGTTACCTTTTTAACATTAAGAGTAAGACTTATCATGCCAATTGAAACTAACCTGTTTGAGAAAATTGGCTCTTACCTTTCTAATCCTGATTTCTGGGAAAGTCACGTAAACACTTGGTTTCTTTGTGATCACATGGAATTTTAGTCTAAGTGATTCCGCTTTGATTTTTTAGCTTGCTGTATTTGAGTTTAGTATAGGAGCTTACTCCAAAACAATAGTCTCCTGCAATTTTTACTTAGCAAACTCTTATGTTTTATTCTCTAATGTATAGGCCTACTTGATATGCTATGGGAGTAATGTTTTACTTCTCCCCAGAATACTTCGTATTTCGTTTGTTGATAAAATATAATAGGAAATGCTTATTTGTACATTAAAAAGAGGTATTGGTTGGGAAATGGTGTAAGAAATGAAGGATGATTTATTCACCTAGGTAGTAAATAAATATTGACTAGCTCTGGAAGATAAGAACAGGGGGTTCATATCTGTGATACATATAGAATTTATACAAAAGAATGAAAGAAATAGGAAATGCTTTATCAGATTTTATCTTGCTGCTAGGAAAATGTTCCAGTGGCATGTTTTTTAAAATACATTTTTTAAAAACACAGTTTCCTTTTTTCTTTTTTAATTTCATGCACTGAAATTAACTCTTGTCTTTGTAGTGTCAGCATTACAGTTCTTGACTCAGGCCAGGAGTAGTAGCACATGCTTAATCCCCATGGCTCTAAAGGCTGAGGCAGTAGAATCACAAGTTCAAGGTTAACCTCAGCAACTTAGCAAGGCCATAGCAACTGAGTGAGACCTTGTCTGAAAATAAAAACATAAAAAGGGCTGGGATGTAGCTCAGTAGCAAAAAACCCTGGTGTTTGATTCCCATTACCAAAAAGAAAGAAAGAAACTCTCAACTCAAAATTTAAAACCCATCTGATACAGATTTTTGGCACACCTATGCTCCATAATACATACTGTAAGTTAATGAATTGTTATGCATTTATTAGCTAATGTTTTCTGTTATGCTATGTTACAGGATCATAAACAGGGATTGTTACTGTTTTGCTCACATCTATAGCTGAATGATTAGTATTATACACTTTTATTTCAATTTTTCTTGAATGAGAATTTTGCCCTTAGATCACATGATTAAAAGAAACCAGTCTCAAATGCATTGGAACCCCTCCCCCACTCCCACCCCCTTACACTGGGGATTGAACCCAGGGGCATTGTACTATTGAGTTCCATCATCAGCCATTATTTTTTTATTTCAAGACAGAGTCTCAATGAGTTGTTACACCTGCCCTTGACCTTGATATCCTCCTTCCTTAGCCTCTGAAGAGCTGGGATTACATGTGTGCACCTCTGAGCTCCACACACATACTTTGAATTTTTGAATTTTAAGTGTACCTGATGACATGTTTTCAAAAGGAAAGCATAAAAAACTCTAATTATGATTAAGATTTTGTTTCTAATTTTTTTACTTAGATACTTTTTAGGTATTTCTATTAAGATCTAACATTTAATTATAACTGATTATAATTTATATATTACATAGTTCTTATTTTTCTTTTACTAGAATCTAACGGCAGGTCCCAAAAATCCAAACTTCTACCAGGCATTAAGTGTGCTCTGGCAAGTAGCTTGTGATGTTAAGCTTCTGCATGTGGTGAGTAAAATTATATATTCTAAGAGATGATTGTATTATATTTCAGAGACTAAGTATTAAGTACAGATTATGTACTAAAGATTGCTTTAAAAGATTGATTTTTATTATTTTTCCAACTATTGAAGGTTATGGGGCAAGTTAGCTTTGTGAAAGAGATTCTTTGTGACAAATATTTATTTTTTCTTATCATAAAAATAATATATGATAGTTGTAAAAATAGGAAGTACATTTCACTATAATTTAATTATTTTTCTTTTTCTTTTTCTTTTCCCCACTTTTGTAGTAATGGGGATTGACAGAGGGACACTCTACCACTGAGCTATATCTCCATCCCTTTCCTTCTTATTGCTTTTTTGGTATTGGGGATTGAACCCAGGGAACTCTACCACTGAGCCACATCCCCAAGCCCTTCTAATTTTTTATTTTTAGATAGGGTTTCACTAAGTTGCTTAGGGCCTAACTAAATTGCTGAGGCTGGCCTCAAAATTGTGATACTCCTGCCTCAGCCTCCTAAGGGGCTAGGATTATAGGAGTGACCCACCACACCAGACCCATTTCTTATTTTTCAAGTCAGGGATCTCACCAAATTGCCAAAGATGGCCTAGAACTTTCGATCCTCCTGCCCAACTTCCTGAGTCTCTGAGATTGTAAGTGTGCACCACTGCACCTAGTTCAATTACTATAGTTTTTAACCCAGAAGTCATTGTTGATTGTGACCTATTTTCAGTTTTTTATTATTATCCCTGTGCTTCTATCTTGATATAGTGGAGTTTTTCTTCATTTATTTATTTATATTTTGACTTAATAGGCAATTATTGTAAACTTTTTACTTTGTCACGAAACATTTTTAAGTTTTTTAATGGCTACTCAATTGTTCAATGTAGAGCATGCCCTTTTTGGTTATCTTAAGTAAGATTATAGTTGTCTAATAGAAAGGTAGTGTGAACCATTATATAGCTTTACATTTTTTAATAGCCTCATGAAAAGAAAAAAGAACAGGTGAAATTAATATTATATTGTATTTAGCCACCTGTAAAGTCAGATTATTGTCAGGTCAGTATGTACTTAATATTTGTGTTATTACATAATTTATGTTTTTTGTGTTTGTACTCAGCCTTTGAAAATCCACCATGTTTCATACAATTACAGCCATGTCAATTCTGGACACATTTCAAATGTTTAATATATACATCTTGCTAGAAGCTATTAATACATTTAATATCAGAAGGCTGGAATATGAGGAAAAAAATGATAAACACTATTCCTTTCATACATAATTTGCCTTTTTTTTTTTTTTTTTTTTTTTTGTACCAGGGATTGAACATAGGGGTGCTTAATCACTGAGCCACATCCCCAGCCCTTTTTATTTATTTATTTATTTTTTGAGACAGGATCTCCATAAATTGCCTATGGTCTCACTATTTCTAGGCTAGCTTCAAACTTGAGATCCACCTGCCTCAGCCTCCTGAGCCGCTGGGATTACAGGCTGCCCATTCTCTTACTTATTTTAGTAGACCAGATTATCTATCAAGTAGTTCTTATAGGATATATACAGTCAGTTATCTGTGTCCTGCAGATATCTGTGTCCTGTCCTCTATATCCGTAGAATTAACCAATTGCAGATAGAAATACTTGGAAAAAAATTATGACTCTACTGAACATGTATAGACTTTTTTCTTGTCATTATCTCCTAAACAATATAGTACGACAAGTATTTACATCATATTAGCTATTATAAACAGTCTATAAAGATAATTTAAAGTACACAGGAGGATGTGAATAGGTTATTTGCAAATAGTGTGCCATTTTGTATGAGGGATTTTTGGATCTACAGGTGTAAGTTTTGGAAGGGGATCCTAGATCAGTTCCACAGATACAATGGAACAATTCTAGTTATATATTTTTTAAGGCCTTGTGTTTCTAAGAATGTATTGGTTTAAGTTTTAAATTTTGTAGTGTGTGTCTCCATGTAGTTTCTTCCCTACATTTGTCCAGGAACTTGGTAAGCCCTTTTATTTGCATTTTTTAGTTTAGGAATGTTACCTTGTTTTAGTTGAAATTTTGTTCCAATTATTTTTCCTTCTCCAAAACACAGGTATGTTGGGTCCTTATCTTTGTCTTTGGTATCAATTGTGTTCTCATCATTTTTCTCAAGTCCCAGAATCTTTTTATACTTAATCTTTACATTACTATCCTGTAATCTCCATACTGTAGTTCTTGGTTTGCCTAATCCCCTTCCTTTCCCCATTCTTATCTCATCTGTTGGCTTTTAATCTCAGCCTTCTCTGGCCTCATAGCTTTCAGCTAGTATCTTCATAGAGGCCTCCTAAGGACTTAGGCTTTCAGGTTAATATTTCCTTCTTCCTGTTCCTTAGTATTTGTTTTCAAAAGTCCTGTGTGATAGTTAGGTTTTCATTGCTGTGACCAAAGTACTTGACAAGAACCAACTTAGAGGAGGAAAACTTTATTTTGAGTTCAGTTTCAGAGGTTCATTCCATGGGCATTGCAGAGGAAAACTGCTCAGCTTATGGCAGCAGGAAAGCAGAGAGTGGGAGGAGCCAGGGAGACAAGATATTATTCCTAAGGGCACACCCTCAGTGACCCACCTTCTCCAGCCATGCCCCACCTGCCTACAGTTACCACCCAGTTGATCCATTCACACCAGGATAGACTGATTAGGTTACAGTTCATAATTTATTCATATCACTTCTGAATATTCCTGTGTTGACACAAGAGCTTTTGGGGAATACCTCATATTCAAACCATAACATCCTGTATTAAATTTTACCATTTATTAACCTTGAGAAAAGAGAGCTCTTTCTGAACAGAACATTTTTTTCAGCACTTGCTGCATTTAAATCTATAATTATAAAGCAGACATTTAACTCATTTCCCAAGGTCTTGAAGGTTTTCCTCTACTGTGGCTTTGGCAGGCAAAAGTGAAGTGTCCTTTGCTCCCACTGCTATATCCCAAACTGCTGTGGCTTGACCAACATTGCCTGCTGTGCACCCTTCCCAGGACTTTGTCTTTCTCTACTTAAAATGATGTTCCTAGAACTGCTAGGAATTTCACAGTTGGGTAACAATTGTATTTTCCATTCCACTTCCATTCCCACCACAGTTAATAATAAATTATCACTTCTGCCTTTCAAACCTTATGTTTGACATTGTTTTAGTCTTTTTAAGTCTGTGTCAGATGTTCTTCTAACCCACTCCTGTTTTGAAATTTTATATGTATATAGATAGATATTTTTAATATAGAGAATTATTTTTCAGTTTTTTTAATATTTATTTTTTAGTTATTTCACTTATTTATTTTTATGGGGTGCTGAGGATTGAACCCAGAGCCTCCCATGTGCTAGGCGAGCACTCTACCACTGACCCACCGCCTCAGCTCTCAGTTGGGTTTTTTAAGAATTACTTTATGCACTAAATTGTACATGGAAAAGTTAGATAGAACTTGGCATGGTGGTGCATAACTATGATCCCAGTGGCTTGGGAGGCTGAGGCAGGAGGATTGCAAGTTCAAACCCAGCCTCAGTAGCTTAACTAGGCCCTATAGGAACTTAGGGAGACCCTGTCTCTAAATAAAACATTTTTAAAAAGGGTTAGGAATGTGACAGTGTTTAAGTGCACCTGGATTCAATCCTGGTACCAAAACAAAACAGAACAAAAAAGTTACATAGAAAAAAGTAATGATTCTGTTTTTAAAAATTGACCTGAGTATCTTTGTGAATCTTAAATGTCCGAATATATTCAAATCAGTTTGAATAATAGGCTTTTATACAAAATAGGACAAAAAAAAAATCCTTGCTATTGATATGATCTCCCTTAAACTGTTGATTCTGACTCTAGTATGAAAATGTTGGCTTTTGTGGTTCGTAAGCTTGATGATAGGGTTTTCACACCATGTGTGGGACATGCCTTCCTCAAACTGCATTACTGTCCTGTGTACATGGTATCTATTTGACATGAAAAAATTATGACTTAAGAACCTGTTTGTGGGTTGGGGTTGTGTAGAATGCTTGCCTCTCACATGTGAGGCACTGGGTTCAAGCCTCAGCACCACATAAAAATAAAAGTATTTAAAAAGAAAAGAACCTATTTGTATGACCACATTAAGGTGTTTTCTCCCCCCCCCCTCCTCCCCCTACTCCTCCTCCTCTTCTTCTTCTTCTCTCTCTCTCTCTCTCTCTCTCTCTCACACACACACACAAGTAAGATAGAGAGTTGTATATATGTTTTTCAACTATCACTTATTTTTCCTAAATCCAATTAGACTATGACCTGGGTTTAATTCATTCTGCTGTTTAAGCATGACATTTTTTAAGGCCATAATAATTTGGGGAACTTCAACCAAAAAGAACTGAAAGAATTGTTTTGTATTTTGTTTTTCTTTCTTTAAGGAGCCTTGGTCATCATTTGATATATGCCCCCAAAATGGGCAGCTGGAAAAGCTAAAGCACAGGGTAAGAATAAATTAATAACTTTTTCTTTTTTCTTTTTAATGGAACATCCCTCATTTTCTTTAAGATTATCTGGTATTCTTGATTTATTTAAAGTTTAGAATTTGAAAATTATTACAAATGCTCTTTAAACATGTCTAATTACTTGTTAAAATAAATTGAAATTATTTTGAAATAGCTGTATTTATCAGCTATTCAGTAGTAGATGCTAACATGGTAATAGGCTTAAATAGAGAATCTGACTTCTCTTTTGTCTTTTAAAATGAAGATATGGTGGCATGCCTGTAATCCCAGTGACTTGGGAGGATCCCAAGTTTGAGGGCAGCCTCCCCAAATTAGCAAGGCCCTAGCAACTTATTGAGACCCTCTCTGAAAACAAAAATAAAAGGGGCTGGGGATGTGGCTCAGTGGTAAAGCACCTCTGGTGTCAATTCCCAATGCCAGAAAATAAAAAAATGAAGACACATCTCAAATTTGTAGAATATAATTATTTTAATGTTCATTTAATAGGATAAGTCAAATTTTACATCTTATTCATCAATCAGAAATTTATAATTTTGAGTCTTCTTTATGGTTGAATTCACCAATAGGTACCTATTGGTTCTTGCCCAGGAATTTGGGCTTTCATTTTTTGTTTTTGTTTTTGTTATTCTTTTTTTTCCTTTCTAAAAAACCAAAGTGGTCATGTTATAAGGTGGCCCTCTATTTAATTTATCTCAGGGTTACTTGTTCAATTCTTTTTTTTTTTTTTTTTTTTAGAGAGAGAGGGAGAGAGAATTTTTTTTAATATTTATTTTTTAGTTATCGGCAGACACAACATCTTTGTTTGTATGTGGTGCTGAGGATCGAACCCGGGCCGCACGCATGCCAGGCAAGCGCGCCACCACTTGAGCCACATCCCCAGCCCCACTTGTTCAATTCTAATAAATTAACAAATGTTGCAAAATAATTTTTTTAGACTGAATTCAGAAATTATACTTTAGAATTTGATGTTAATGATGGCCTAACACCAGCTTCTGGAAGATCCCATTTATTTCCCCCCCTTACTCTTCCCACTAAAGGAAAATGAAAATTACTGAAGAGTCTGATTATAGAGTGATCACATATCATGGTGACCTGTTAGATTTCCATATTCATAAACATAATTAATATTCAAAGAGTTGAATAGGAATAATGCATTTTGGCTTGGGTACCATTAGGAATTTATCCAAATGTCCAAAAAATGAACATGATTATATATAAGACATTTCTCCCTTTTTCAGTAAGATCAAAGGCTAAAAAATGTGCACTTTTAGGGATGAAAATGAGAATTTTATTTATGCATTTCATATCTAAGTTGTTTGAGACTTTCAGTTTTTAAATATTCAATTAAAGATTGCAAGTCAGCTGGGTGCCATGGCATGCACCTGTAGTCCAGCTATTTGAGATTTGAAGGCAAGCTTGAGCCCAGGTTTTGGAGCCAGCCTGGGTGATACAGCATGACTTTGTCTTAAAAAAAAAAAAAAAGTCAATCTTTTTGTGGCACTGGGGGGGAATGAATCACGGGTTTTGTACATGTTAGGGAAGGATTCTACCACTGATATATGTCCCCAACCCCCTTTGAAAATTTTTTATTTTGAGAGAGGGTATTGGTAAATTGCTCAGGCTGGTATTAAACTTGAAATCCTCCTGTGTCAGCCTCCCGAGTAACTAGTATTATACACATGCACTACCACATCTTGTGTCAATGATGTTTTCTTATCTTTAGATCTAGCGGTCATGGTGGCATACTTTGAATATAGTAGGGAATTGGTACATGTTACTGTTTTGCAGATGCTGGCCAAGGACACACAACTTCTTAATTACATAGAAAACTTTGTACCTCCAGCCGATGGAGTGATGTGATGTGGCTCAGTTGTATGCTGTGAATATAGTGGGCAGCTGAGGAATACAGAGCTGGAGGAGTCCTTTTTTTTTTTTTTTTTTAGTTGTGGTTGGACACAATACCTTTATTTTATTTATTTACTTATTTTTATGTGGTGCTGAGGATCGAACCTAGCACCTCGAATGTGCTAGGCAAGCGCTCTACTGCTGAGCCACAACCTCAGCCCCAGGAAACACTTCTTTTATAGCAAACAATAAGCAGTCCTCCTCTTTGTTCTGGAGAGAGGCATTGTCTCATCTCTTAAGGTTGCTCACTGCAAACAACTTTGAGAGATGACCCAGGTAAAGGAGAGTGAGGGCTTTGTATTCATGCTTTCATGTCCAAAGCAAAAATCCAGAGACATTCAGGGACTGTGGTGATTGTATTTTCCAACAAATAGCTAGAAGGAATAAGTGAACAGTGCTTTGTTCTGATAATACTTTATCATTGACACAGTTTATTTTCCCTTCTCTCTAGGAACCATTAGAACCAATACAACAGAACCTGTATTTTATTCAAATGACTCCTCGAAAAACTTTATTTACAGAACAGTTGACTCCTGTTAACTATGATGTATTTTTTCATATGGTAAAGCACTGTTTTGGGAAGCGCAATGCCAACCTAGTAGACCATTTACAGTAAGTACAAAGAATAAATACAAGTACGAAAGTAGCAATTTATTGTGACAGTATTTTGTTAGAACTCTATATGAGGTGTAACCATATTTCACTTAAATATTTCTGGAAAATACTTTCTTCTCCCTGAAAGACTTTTTTTTCTACATATCCTCCCACTGAACTTCATTGACTTTCCTTCTTTAAAAAGCAAACAAGGAAGCCCACAATTTAGTTTATCTTTATCAAAATATAGGCCAGACTGTAACCTATAGGAACAACCTAATGTTCACCATTAGCTGGGATGGAGAATCAGAATTGCTGTTGGCAAACCTGCCATCTGCCTTTTATTGCTACCTGTCCTCACTGGTTCTATTTCCTAACCACAATAAGAATGAATCATTGTACTACACCATTCTTTTTGCTGCGGAACAGATTTTATGTTTCCATTTAAATATTTATAAAACTTATGCTGTTATTACCTACTTTGTATCTATATAACTTTTTTTATTTTTTATTTTATTTATTTTTTTATATTAGCTACACATATATCTATATAATTTTTATATAGGGCTAATGTATAAAGTCCTATACTGCACCTTGTATTCATCAGCCCATATTCATTCAGAGTGTTGTCAGAAGATGAGAAAAATGTTAAAATAATTACTTTAATTATTTAGTATATAACTCTGAATTAACTGATTGCACATCGTTAATATAAAAATGTATTTTAAAGTTAGGTGCTTTAACAAAATAAAAAGGGTTGGAGGGGTTGGGGTTGTGGCTCAGTGGTAAAGTGCTTACATAGTACATGTGAGGCACAGGGTTTGATCACCAGCACGACATTAAAAAATAAATAAATAAAATAAAGATTTTGTGTCTATCTACAACTAAAAAAAATAAAAAAGAAGAAAATATTGAAAAAGGGAGATGTCGGGGATGTAGCTCAGTGGTAAAATGTCCCTGGGTTCTATCATCAATACTATAAAAAATAAAAATTAAAATGTTAAAAGTGGCATTAGATCAGTAATAGTAACCTACTATTTTTCATCTTGATATTTGTGGTTGTGGCTATTTTGAATGCAAATATCAAGAAAATAGAAAAATAAGGAATAACTATGGTAAATCATGGTATAAAATGTTAAAAATTCCCTTGGATATTGCTAACATAAGATTTTTTTTTCAATATTAAAAAGGTATTGGAAATATTTTCCACAAAAATATTTTACTAAAATTGTTTTCTTTCTATCAGAGGTTTATTGATAGTTTCTTGCTAAGGTTATGTATGAGAAAGTTCTCTACTTTATAATTTATTTGCCAGTGATTGCTACATGAAATGTGAATTCCTAAGCAACTTAGCAAGATACTGTCTCAAAATATAAAAAGGGTTGGAGAGGTGACTCAGTACTTAGACACTTCTGGATTCAATCCCCAGTACTCTACCCCTCCCCACCCTGCAAAAGTGTGAAAAATAATTTCCTCCTTAAAAAAATCACCTGTCAACTTGTGCTGTTTATATTTGAACTTTTACATGAACTGAAATGGAGTTAGTAATATTTTTGCAGGGCTGGGAGGTATAGCTCAGAGGTAAGTATGTGCTTATGATGTGTGAGGTTCTGTATTTAATCCCCAAAATCAGAGTAAGAGAGTAAAAAGATGAAAGAAGTAGACAGAATTTTTATTTATTTCTGGCAATGCTGGGGATCAAACTCAGGGCCTTTTGTATACTAGGGAAATGATCTCCCAGTATACTACACTCTCAGTCTCACAAAAATTGTTTTTTCTTTTTTCTTTTTTTTTTTTTAAGTTAAAACTAAACGAGAATTTTGTGTAAGAATTGACTACAACGAGGCATGGTGGTGCACACCTATAATCCCAGCCAGTCAGGAGGCTAAGATATAAGATAGTAGGATCTCTACTTCAAGGCCAGCCTTGGCAACTTAGTAAGGCCCCGTCTCAAAATAAAAAGGATTGGATGTGTAGCTCAGTGGTGGAACACCCTGAGTTCAATCCTCAGTATCCTCCCTATCCCCGAAAAGAAAAATAATTAGGGGCTGGGGTTGTGGCTCAGTGATAGAGTGCTTGCCTCACATGTGTGAGTCATTGGGTTCTGTTCTGAGCACCGCATATAAATAAATGAATAAAATAAAGGTCCATCAACACTAAAAAATATTTAAAAAAAAAAAGAAAAGAAAAGAATTGATATTGATTAAATTATGCTAAAGCCTAATCTGATTTGGGTACCAGGAATTGAACTCAGGGGCACTTGACCACTGAGCCACATACCCAGCCCTATTTTATATTTTATTTAGAAACAGGGTCTCACTAAGTTGCTTAGCACCTCACCTTTGCTGAGGCTGGCTTTGAACTCACGATTTTCCTGTCTCAGCCTCCTGAGCCACTGAGATAACAGATGTGCACCACCATGACCAGCCTAATCTGCTATTTTCATTACAGGTTAGCTGTGAAACCTTAGGAAGAAATAAAATTATACATGTTATATTCAAGCTCTTAAACTAAATAAGCTTAATGTATGTATAAATACGTGTGTGTATGTGTATATATGTATATATACTTGTATTTTAAATTGGGCTAGAGGCCAGCTTTATCAATATTAATTGACAGTTATTATGAAAAAGAATTAAGCAGATTTACTTTGTATTTCTTTTGCAGTTCATTGAGTCCAGTTGATGCCAAGCATATATTGAGGCAAATAAGAAAAAATGAAAATGTGAAAACAATTAATATGTATCCTCGAAACTTTAAACAACTTTTTCAAACTATACAGTGTTCAGAAGATTATGCCCATAAATGGCTGTGTAATGAGAACCTGGAAGGCTCAGCCATGTAGGGAACAGATTGTCAGAATGTTAGCTGAAGCATTTTATTTGTAAACAAATGAAAAAGAACTAAGTTTGAAAAGTTCATATCCTTTCAACAAGATGACTGTTCTTTTTGAGCACAGACTAGGCAAATAATCTCTTCTGTCGATACCATTGATATTAGTGATGGCTTCTGTTTTTTTCACAACAGAATAAAATGGAAATTTCAGTTGATTATGGATTTCATCAGATTGTCTTTTGAAAAAAATTCCTATGTACTGTAGCATTGGGAGTATAATATAAGGTGGTACAAGGCATGCTTAGTATGAGCAAAGCCCTGGCTTTGATCCCAAGTACCAAAAAATAAGTTCTTATGTGCTTGTACTTATAGGTTATTACCAGTTGAAATATAGTAACTTACATCAGCACTTTCACTGGTGCTGATTTTTGCATATTCATGGTGGGCAAATGAGTTTGGATATTATTAAGTTAGAAAGTAAATTAAACTAATTTAAGTGGTTTGTTTTACCTTTCTGGTTGTTGAAATGTATTATCAAATGCTGTACAATGAAATTACTTAAATTCTAATTGTTTCATTATTTTAAGAAATTAAAATATTTTAAGTAACATTTTGTGGGGTTTTTTTTCGTTGTTGTTGTTGTTTTTAAATACTTAAATGAAACACTAGATTGACCCCAATTTATTCACCTTTATTTCTATCATGTATAGTCACTGTACTTTCAGTGAACAATCTATAATTCAGAGGTCTTTTCCATTTTAGTTCCATCTAGAAAGCTCATCTAAAGGTAGATCTCTACATGAACCTAAGTGGAATTAAGAATATTTTTTTTTAGCTCAGTGAAGAAGATTCTGGATTTTAGCTGCGATATCTAATCTCCTCAGATTTGTTTGCTATTGTAACACTTTATGATACCTAAGTCATTTTATTAGTAATTTTTTTGTGGAGCATATTCTTAATAATACAACTAACCCAGTTTTCCTTGACTTCTCTACTATTATCATTAGTTTGCGGTTTAATCTGGTTGAAAATTCCGAATCTTTTTTTTTTCTCTTGTAATTCCTGTCTTGCCGTTATATAATCTTCCTAATCTTCATAAGTAATAGTCTTTTCACTGTTTCCTGCCCAGCCTTGTACCTAAAGCCACAATTTCTCAAGCATCTTAACTACTTTTCTTTGTCATCCAATCCATCAAGTCACTTTCATATTAATCTAAAATATTTGTTTCATCACAGACTAAATAAAAATTAGTGCTGAAGTTCATGAAGCCTTGGTTTTCAAGTGGATAATGTTATGTTTTGGATATAAGGTGTCCCTCAAAAGCTCCTGTGTTAATGCAGAAATGTTTAGAGGTGCAATGATTAGGTTATGAGAGCTGTAGTCTAATCAGTCTATCCTAGTTTGAATGGACTAACTGGGTCATCACTGGAGGAAGGAGGTGGGTCAGTATGGGTGTGCCCTGGAAAGGTTCATCTTCCCTGTGGCCCTTTCTCTTTCTTTGCTTCCTAGCTGTCATGAGATCAGTAGCACTGCTCTGCTGCTGCCCTTCTATGATGTTCTGCCTCACCTTGGGCCCACAGCAATGGAGGTGACTGACCAATCTCTGGAAGTGGTGAGCCCAAAATAAATTTTTCCTCCTAAATTGTTCTTGTTAGGTATTTTGGTCATAGCAACAGAAAGCTGACCAATCCAAGTAATAGTGACACCTGTGTCATGGATTACTGTTGCAAACGAATGTGTTAAGAAAGAGCTTAGGAGAAAATCTGGCAAAGCAGGGAGCTACAAGTGTTGGGACAATGTATTTTCTTCCCATACTCCCTTCTGTGTAGGCCTCCCATGCTATCTTCATGTTGCATCTAACAGATTTTGAATTTAAGTTTATAATAAAAGGAAATTGGATTGGGGGATGACTTTGTCATAAAGTGCTTATATAGCATGTCTTAAGGCCCTGGGTTCCATCCTCAGCACAATGAGTAAATAAATAGAAATTTATTGTGGATTCACTGAAAGATATAAATAACTAATATAAGTGTCCCAAGAATATGAAATTAAGTGCCATTTTTCCTGTTATGTTAAAATCCAGAGAAGTAAAAAATGTCCTGAGCCTTTGGAGGGGTTAACTAAGGTAACCAAAACTTTGCAGCAGTCCCTTACAATTAACCACTAGGAAGTCAGTACTACAAAATTAAAAAAAAGAAAAAAAAAAAAAAAAAAAAGCTGAGGCAAGAGGATTGCAACTTTAAAGCCAGACTCAGCAATTTGACAAGGCCCTAAGCAGTTTAGCAAGACCTGTCTCAGAATGAAAAATAAAAAAGGGTTGGTGGGGGGGCTGAGGATATGGTTCAAGTAGTAGCATGCTCACCTGGCATGCCTGAGGCACTGGGTTCTATCCTCAGCACCACATAAAAATAAAATATAGATATTGTGTCCACCTAAAGCTAAAAAATAAATATTAAAAAAAAAAAGGGTTGGGGATGTGGGATGTGGCTCAGTGTTAAGCTCCTCTGCGTCCAAAAGAAAGAAAGAAAAAGAATTTAGCACTTCTAAAAATAGCTTACCAAAAGGGCCCTTCTCCCACTCCCATCCCACCCCCTGTAGCTGTGAATGGACAGAATGCCTTTCTTTTTTTATTTGTTATGTGATGCTAAGAATCAAACCCAATGCCTCACTTACCAGATACAAATACATACCCCAAAGCCATGCCCCCAAAGCCCCACCTCCTCCAGCCACACCCCACCTGCCTTCAGCCCCCACTCAATTAATCCCATCAGGTGACTGATTCACTGATTGGGTTAAGGCTCTCATACCTAATCACCTCTTCTCTGAACTTTCTTGCATCGTTTCACATGTGAGCTTTTGTGGGATACCTTACATCCAAACCATAACAGCCCTTGAGGGGTATATTGGGACCCTGGCCCCTTGTCTTTCATTTGCTGCCTGGTGGCCTTGAAGTGAGGGCTTCTTTTCCCAATCACTCCATCCATGATATTCTGACTCACCACAGACACAAAAACAATGAGCCAACCAACATAGACTGAAACTTCTAAAATTGTGAGCCAAAGTAAAACTTTCCTCCTTATAAGTTGATTCATCTTAGGGATTTATTATAGTAACAGAAAGGTGACTAACACAGGTATGCTTTGTATTCCTGGGTTTAAAAAAAGTTCCTGGCTCTCAAGGCCCTGGGGTGGGGGTGGGGGGGTGCAAGGCGGGCTAGAGGAGCGGATTGGTCCTCATAGTTGCCAGTCAGAGCAGAGCCCAGGAAGGGGAAGGTAGAATTAGAAGATCATGTGGTGTTGGAGTAGGAGGATATATCTTGGTGATTTAGGATGCTGGTTTCACTGCAGGTATAATTATGCAAATCAAAGAATTCAGGAAAGAATTGCCAAAGAAGGAATTAAAAATTAGATTTAATATGAAAGTACCCACCTTGATCCTGAAAGAAACTGAGCAACTTTGAGCATAGAAATCCAAAACATCTCCCTCAAGTCAGTGTGAACAACATTGGGACCAACTACATAAAATATTATGTACAATAAAATCAAGTAAACTTTAAAAAGTTTGTGTTATTGTGGAACATTACCATTAGTTTTCTGATTATGAAATTGTAGAATGGTATATAGCAGGTTACTTATTGGTTTTGGTTTGTGCAAAATCAAAAAGATTTAATTACATGGTTTTCTTATTTGTGAAATTTTATAAGTATCTGACAAGTTATTTAAAATGCATTTTAAATAACATGGGGAGGATAATTTCTTCTTGGCCCACCCCTCAAGGAAAATCGTAGAGAATGAAAAGTTTACAGAGAAAGTAGAAATAAGGAGAAATCAACATGACTCCAGCTGTACCTTAAACCACATACATGTTCAAAGCTAAACAAATGCTTGAAGCCAAACATTTTCTTTTTTGTTTGAACTAGTTTGAGATGGAATTCTACCACATTTTACCAAGAGTCCTGATACAAATACTATCTTAATAGGTCTCATCAGTAGCATCCCATTCTTATATTACTGCAGGGACTTTCTGAGTATAACTACTAAAATTGCTGTGCTCCTGAACTGCTGACTGTAGTTGGTAACATGTAAGTCTCAGAACTGGCCCTTGGGATTAATAGAAGGAAGAGCTTGAGAATTCCATGCCCAATGAATATATATTTGCATGAGTCTATGGCTCAAAGAAAAATTCTAGCTTCCTGATAATACATGTACAAGACTTTTGGAATAATTCAATAATTCTTGGTTAAATGTACACTCAGTTTATTACTAAAACTGCTAATAAACTCAGTTAATTACTAAATAAAACATTTATAGCTACTATTTAATTTGCCTCTTGCTAATAAAACAGTGGGTTAAATGTACAGTTAGGGTTTAAGAGGAATTGAATCACATCATTCCATATTTTGGGGGGTTTGTCTGCTCATGAAAAGCAGTGATATGAAAATCTGTAATTAGTGTGAGAAAACATTGATTTTTATGTGTATTTTTAAGAAATCAATTTGGATTTTGTGTAAAGCAATGAGGAAGGATTTTCATTAGAAACTGCCGCAGTCTGGCTGGGCACAAAATCACAAGCCACTCAAACAGGAACAAACTTTATTTTTAAATTCCCGCCAATGCCCTGTATGCTCCCGGGAAAAAATGCTGACCCACACACACGGCATTCTCCTGGACTCACACACCAACAGGAAATCCCTCCTCTGGAATTCCCTCCTACCGCACCTCCCCAACCAATGGGAACTCTCCAGGAGTCCCATAGCAGGCCAAGGTGGACAGATGGGGTCTAATATCCATTTGAATACAAATCTTAACATAATCGTATCATCTCAATGGCTTGCTGGCATCACCTTTCAACCAAAAATGCCATGCATCATTTTTACTTGGCTATGGCTCTTAGCAAGAAACATCAAACATTTTCCAAGACTTAAAGAAAAATGGTCAGATTCAGGGTCCTGTCCAGGATTTCCTTATTATCTGTTATTTCCTTATTTTCCTTGTTATCTGTTTGAGACTTCTGCCCAAACACAATGAACCTCTCTTAATATTCCTAGTTCTCTTGGGTTGTTTA
Source organism: Callospermophilus lateralis (assembly GCF_048772815.1). NCBI lineage: Eukaryota > Metazoa > Chordata > Mammalia > Rodentia > Sciuridae > Callospermophilus > Callospermophilus lateralis. The sequence continues at coordinate 56,997,247 of NC_135317.1, read as the reverse complement.
TATTTTTGGTTACTGTGAATAATACCACTGTGGACATTGGTGCACAAGTATGTGTTTGAGTGCTTTCTGTTATTTTGAATGGTGTGAGGTTCCATGCTTACAATCCAGGAACTCGAGAGGCTGAGTTAGGAGGACTGCAAGTTTAAGACCAGCCTTCCCAACATAGTGAAACCCTGTTTCAGAAAAAAAAAAAAAAAAAAAAAAAAACCCTTGTGCATGGTATGTAGTGGTATGCAGTGGTAATTTAGGAGGCTGAGGCAGGAAGATTACAAGTTTGAGGCCAGCATCAGCAATTTAGGAAGGCCCTAAGCAATCTACTGTGACCCTGTTTCAAAATAAAAAAATAAAAAGGGCTGGGATGTGGCTCAGTGATAAAGCACCTCTAGGTTCAATCCCCAGTCTAAAAAAAAGTAAAGAAAAGAAAAAGGATATGGGGTTAAGGGTGTAGCTCAATGGTAGATAGCATACTTAGAACGGACAAGGCTCTGGGTTCAATCTTTAGTGCACACATATGCATATACACACAAATCAATGAGTTCAAATTTAAGTACAAAAGTAAATATTTGGAATTAAAAAGTCACAAAAATCATAAAATTTTAAAAGCTGACAAATACTACAATTATCTGACAAGTTATTTAAAATGCATTTTAAATAACATGGGGAGGATAATTTCTTCTTGATCAACCCCTCAAGGAAAATCGTAGAGAATGAAAAGTTTACAGAGAAAGTAGAAATAAGGAGAAATCAACGTGACTCCAGCTGTACCTTAAATCACATACATGTTCAAAGGATTGAACCCAGGAATTCTCTACCATTGAGCTATCCTCTGAGCTATTTTTTAATTTTTTGTTTAGAGACAGGGTCTTGCTAGATTACCCAGGATGGCCTGAAACTGGTGATCCTCTTACCTCAGGTTCCTGAATAGCTTGGATTACAGGCATGCACCACCACAACTGGCTAGAAAAATAATATTATCATCAATAGTGATAGAGGTCTATTATATATTTGGCTGCATATTTTGATTGCCTCTTCATAAGGCAATAATTTTATTGTATCAATTTCCATAAAGAAAAGATAATTTTTATAACATGGTTGATTAAACTTTTATGAATATTAAGAGTTCAGAAAATCTTTCAGCCTCTTAACTAAATTATTGGTAATTCCATGTGTCTTAACTTCCTCAGCATTTCCCTGCACTGATGATGCTTCTTGTCTAAGGGCAAGCCCTTTGGGACTCTAGCCCTTTGAGCTACCTCCACAGGGTAATAGGTTCACCTCAACCCAGTCCTCAAAGTCCCTGGTCCTCCCCCACAGGAGGATGTTGAGGCCTGGTAGTAGTGCTTCAAAACAACCACTAGGAAATAGGGAGTGATGCTCTGGTTGCCACAGAGCTCTATGACTCCTGTGCACGTGAAGCTGCTACTTCCTTCCCATGCCCACCAAGGAGAGCACAGTTGGCCTTAGAAATGGGCTTTTTAAGTGAGGGTCCTGTAATCTGAAGCTTCCTTACCCCCTGTCCATTGGGACAACCAAGGGCCAGTGAACAATCTAGCTTGGTAAGAAAAAAATCTAAGTATGGAGAGAGATTCTTCCAAGTCTGTGCAGCATTCTTTTTCCTTCTTAGTTCCAGGGTTAGCCCCTGAGAAGCAAATTTGGGAATAGCTAAATAATTCCAGCTTTATCTTTGCTCTGAGACAAAATATCTTGGGCCCTGTTGGCAAGTATGGGTCCTGAGAAACTGTTGTGACTCCATTTTTGAGAAACCAGCCTCTACCTCAGAACAAAGACTGTCCAAGGAAGGGGGCATGACCCTTGTCCTTGGAAAAACCCACAGAGCACTCCTAAGCACATACCCACACTGAGGTTGAGTTGTTTGTCTACAAATAACAGGAGAGATCTGCAGCGCCAGGTGTCCCTGACTCAGTTAGGCTAGGTGAGGACCCATAGCAACCCCCTAGCAACCACCAATCAGCATGAGACAGAGAAAATACCTGGGATGCCAGATGACCCCCCCCCCCAGTAGTTTATGGTGGTTGATAACATGTTGGGAAACCATATAGTTTAGCATGTACAGCCCTCGTGGCCTAAACCAATCAGTTCAAAGGAATCCCCCTCTTGTACTAACCAATCACCCCTACCCAACTTGTTCCCACCAGTGAATGTGCTAATCAATGTTAAGAGTTGTTGTTTGATTTTCCCGTGGTATGGAATGATTTGCTGTGTGATGTTGTGACGCATAGAGTATCCCCACAAAACCTATAAAATCTCACTGAACAAAGGACCGGGACTCATTCCCTGGGACAGCTGAGTAGGAAATGGTTGTGAGTCCAGGCTCGAGCTTGCAATAAAGAGTCTTGTGTGATTGCATTGGATTTGGCACCTGGAGGTCTATTGTGGTCCCACGAATCTGGCAATTCAGTCCAAATATAGATCTCTTAATGGCCAAAGCCTCTTGGATCACAATGACCTACTGTAGCATCAACAGCTGAATGAGAGTTCTGCTGCTGGCTCTGGTGAAAGGATTTGATCCTGGGTCTAAGTATCTCTTGCCTGCACTGTGAACTATTATAACTCCAAAGTGACAAGAGAATCAAGAAAGATAACTGCCGCAGTCTGGCTGGGCACAAATCACGAGCCACTCACAGCTTTGTAGATTCAAACAGCAATTCTTTATTCCCGATCTCACACCGGCCTTCTACAAACACGTTCTGGGGAAATCCACGTTCTCTGCCCAAATCCACACCTCCACTGGGCTTCTGTCTCCCAAAAATACTGTCTGAATCCCGTGAGAACTCAAGAGGAACTCAGGCAGCAGGATACGCCCTATTCCCAGCAGGAATAACCTTCCTAAACTCGGAACGCCCTAAACCTGGATCCACCCTGGTCCTAGAGCAAGGTCACCTTACATGCAATGTCACTGCAAAATGTCCTATTTCCATGAGTCCTTCCACTAAGCAACATGGGGTACGCTGGCAAGGAAATTGTCATACCTACTTGGCTAATGGCTCCCAGCATCTCCCCCCTTCTGATTAATTAAACAACAAGTAATGTGGGTTAAGGACCATGCCTGGTATGTTGTCCAATTCAACATATGGTTCTTACCCATCATCGGAAAACTGACCTTTAGGCGTCAGCCTCCTGTCTTAGGTTGATACCACTGCAACTGGATCATACCCGTCACTGACTACCAGTCCAGCATATAGCCATACTTGTGGATAGGTCTATGCACCAGTGGGGGGGTGAGGTTCTTTGCCTCACCTCTGTTGGCCCCCAAATTTGGCCTTGGTGCCAGTGGGGGAGTGAGGTTAATGTGGCTTAAGGACCATGCCTGGTAGGTTGTCCAATTCAACATATGGTACTTACCCGTCATTGGAAAACTGACCTTTAGGCGTCAGCCTCCTGTCTTAGGTTGATACCACTGCAATTGGATCATACCCGTCACTGACTACTGGTCCAGTATATACCCATTGGCCCCCAAATTTTAGACCATCACTAGCAGAAGGGAGGAGGATACAGAAATGCCACGACACCAAGCCAATTGACGCCTCCTTTGAAAAATTGCGTGACTGGTGACACCATCAGCAAAGATATGCCAGCACTACCACAATTAACATGGGGTGCGCTGGCAAGGAAATAAAAATTGCATCACTGGTGACACCATCAGCAAAGATATGCAAGCATTACCACAATTTGCTGCACCAAACGATAGTTACATAGTCCAGGCAAGTTTTGCAAGCAGTTCAAAGCGGAGGAATCTATCAATATGTCCGTCTCCTCCCAAAGTCCATTTCCTCCCAAAGTAAGTTGACTCCTTGATTGAGCATTACTTGTTGAGTTATATTCATTGATGCATCAGTTTATACAGTTTACTATGATAGCTATCATAGAAGCTGTAGTTTGGTTTTATCTTTGTCTTCACTGGCACTGGGATGAAGACAGGAATTCTGGCAATGAATTATATTTAATAATTTATTAATTATTTATTAATAATTTAATAATTCTGAAAAGAATTATTAAATATAATGAAAAGGAAAGGTGAAAGTAAACAAACAGATCTGTTAACCTCCTTTAAAAACAATCCTTAACAGCTGTTTACCTAATTTAAATTAAGCCATTAAAATCACGTGAATAGGAAAAAAAATAATAATAATTCGGATCCATTTTTCATGAGCGCTCCTCATATATGAAATATGGACATACGCACACACAGACATACAACACAAAACACAAGAGTACAACACATAAGACAATAATAAAAGCCTTGTAACTTTACTTAGGTGAAATCTCCATTGCAATGTTTAAAAACACCACAGTCAAAAAATAAAACTGATCAGAAAAACATTAACCTAGGTGTGTATGAGCTCAAAAAATAAAATAGAACTTTATGATGTAGGAAAAATGCAATAATAAAATAGATATTGAAAAAAGCATCCTGATTAATCACTGTCGCAGATGTAGGAATGGCCAAGCTGGAGTTCTGGATATCAGCTGTTATGGATTTGAGTCAAATCATCTTCTTTTCAATCTGTAGAAATTGTTTTAGTTAATCTCTCTGGAATCCAAATCGGCTGCTGTTCTCCCTGTGGAAACACACAAACAGAGCCCCGACTCCAGACAATCACTGGGTCAGGTCCTTTCCATTGTCCTGTTAGAATATCTTTCCAAAGTACTTTAGGCTTATGTACATTTTTTGGATACATATGCCTTTCCGCAGCACTAAGTCCTGATGAATCCAAATTTAAAAAGTTTAGAGTAAAAAGCGTTATTTTAAGTTTATCTTTGGGGGATATATACCCCCTTCCAATTCCCTCTTTTTGCTTTAATAAGTACGTTTTAATAGTTTGATGAGCTCTTTCAACTATGCCTTGTCCCTGTGGATTGTATGGGATTCTTGTTATATGAGTAATACCAAATGATGAGCAAAATTGTTTAAAAGAGGTAGAGGTATAGCCAGGACCATTATCGGTTTTTAACTGTTTAGGAACGCCCACAGTGGCAAAATTTTGTAAGCAATGAGCTATAACATCTTTAGTTTTTTCTCCAGCATGAAGGGAGCCCATCAAAAATCCGGAAGAAGTATCAACTGTAACATGTAAATATTTTAATTTTCCAAATTCTGGCAAGTGTGTGACGTCCATCTGCCAAATATGGTTAGGTATCAGTCCTCTAGGATTGACTCCAAGATTAACTTGTGGTAAAAAGGTCACACAATTTTGACATTGTTTTATTATATGTCTGGCTTGTTCCTTAGTTATTTTAAAACGCTTTTGTAAAGTATTAGCATTAACATGGAATCTTTTATGAAAATTTGTAGCTTCTTCTAGTGTAGAGAAAACATGTATGTCATGTGTAGTTTTATCTGCTAAATCATTGCCCAAACTAAGGGCTCCAGGCAATCCTGTATGTGCCCTAATATGTCCTATAAAGAATGGATCTTTTCTGTCCCAGATTAGACTTTGTATAGTGGAAAACAAAGAGAAAACAGTAGAAGAAGGGGAAATCCTACCAGCGTCTTCAAGAGATACTATAGCATTAACCACATACTGACTATCAGAAAATAAATTAAATACAGAATCTTTAAACATCAAAAAGGCTTGTAAAACTGCATTAAGCTCTACCTTTTGAGCTGATTGTCTGGGTTCTAAAAATGTAAAAGTTTGATAAGGGGTAACTACTGCTGCTATACCATTATTTGACCCATCAATGAATATATTTGGAGCATTCATGATAGGGTTTTTTTTTTTTGTCATTTTTGGAAAAACTACAGGATGCTTAGACCAAAAAGACAACAAAGGATTAGATGGTAAGTGATTATCAAATGTAACATTAGATTTACACATGATTATTGCCCAAGTATTTAACTCATTAGCTAACTCATCAATTTGATCCATAGTATATGGAGTAATAATTTTATTGGGAGGAATTCCAAACACTCCCTTCGCTGCTTTTATTCCTTTGAGTATTAATTGTCCTACAGCCTCAGGATACCTAGTAAGAATATTGTTAGGAGAATAAGATAAATGTATCCACAATAATGGACCTTCTTGCCAAAATACTCCTGCAGGAATATTTTTTGTTGGTAGTATAATAAATAATAAAGGCAAACTTATATCAATTCTATCCAAATGTATATTTTCCATATACGTCTCAATAATTTTTAATGCCTTTCTTGCTTTAGGAGTTAACATGCAGGGTGAATTTGGATCTGATGGACCTTTTAGAATATCAAATAAAGGTCCCAACTCTCCTGTAGGTATGCCTAGATAAGGCCTTATCCAATTTATGTCTCCCAATAACCTTTGAAAGTCGTTAAGTGATTTGAGTTGATCTACTCGTATTTGAATTTTTAGTGGACAGACCATGGTTGAGGATAATAGAACTCCTAAATAATTAATTGGAAAATTTAATTGTACTTTATCTATTGCTCTCTCTAGATTATAATTTTTTAATAAGTTTGTAAGTGTGGCATAACATTCCAGCAATATGTTTTTATCTTTATGTGCCAATAATGCATCATCCATATAGTGAAATATTTGTAGTTCAGGATTTTGATTTCTAAGTGGCTGGATTGCTTTGTTAACATATATTTGACACATAGTTGGACTGTTAGCCATCCCTTGAGGGAGTACTTTCCATTCATATCTCTGATCAGGACCTTCATGATTTAATGCAGGGATAGTAAATGCAAAACATGGACTATCCTCGGGATGAATTGGAATTGAAACAAAACAATCTTTAATATCTATAGCTAAAACATGCCAGGTTTTTGGCAAAGCAGACAATTGAGGAATTCCTGATTGAGCAGGTCCCATAATAACCATCTCATTATTAAATAAATCTTGCAATAATCTCCATTTACCAGATTTCTTTTTGATGACAAAAATGGGAGTATTATGGGGAGATATGGCAGGTTGTATATGTCCTTCCGCTAATTGTTGTTTGACCAGATCATGGGCTACTTGTATCTTTTCTTTAGTCAGGGGCCACTGAGGAACCCACACTGGTCTTTCTGATTTCCAAGTAATTTTGATTGTCTCAGTGGCCCTTTCTGAAAATCCAACCCTTGTCTATCTGTTCCTTGATCTATTTGAATTGGTGCTGATATACCTTGTCCTTGTTTTCCTAATCTTTTTTCTTTCCTAAAACCTTGTCTACTCCTAGTAGTAGGTGCATTAGGATTGATGTTATTTGTTAACATCAAACCTAATTGATCTAGGACATCTTGTCCCCATAAATTTATAGGAAGATGATCCAATACATATGGCTGTATAGTTCCTTCACATCCTTCAGGATCCGTCCAATCTAATACCATTGCACTTCTTTGGGGATTAGTCGCCACTCCTAGGCCTCGAAGCATTTGAGTGGCTTGTTGTAATGGCCAATGTTTTGGCCATTCTTGACTAGATATGATGCTAAGGTCAGCACCTGTGTCCAGTAGTCCATTAAACTCGTGTCCTTGAATATTTAGTTTTAGCATTGGGCGAGAATCTAAATTTAAAGACAACATAGCCCAATCTACACCTGTGGAGCCTAATCCCCTGGAACCTCTTTCTACACTACGACTAGGAAATTTATTATGTAGGCTGGGTATTATTAACAACTGTGCTATTCTATCTCCATGTGAAATTACTGATATACCTCTTGGAGAACTAGGTATAATTTTTATTTCACCTACATAATCGGGATCAATTACCCCAGGACTTATCATAAGTCCTTTTAATGTAGATGAACTACGTCCCAATAATAAGCCTACTGTTCCTTGGGGAAGAGGTTCTTTTACTCCTTTGGGAATGATTTGAACTCCCATCTCTGGAGTTAGTACTGCTCTGACAGAGGCGCAGATGTCCAACCCTGTGCTCCCTCGGGTTTGTCTGATGAGGGATTTAATGGACAATGTGTCCTGGGCACTACCCTGATGGTGTTGCTGGGTTCCTCCACTGCCCCGTATGTGGTTGTGGGCCCCAGAGCATTGGGCCCCCCTGTCCGTTTTTTGGCAATGGAGCCTGATGCCTTTCTCCATGATATCGTGGGTAAATACCTGGTCCTTGTCCGTTTTTTGATAAGGGAGTACCCTCCATGGTGGTTTGAGAATGGCATTCATTAGCCCAATGTCTCCCTCTACGGCATCGTGGGCAAATACCCGGTATTCTATTTCTTTGATACCTAGTTTTGTTAAACCCTCCTCCTATGGGGCAACTCCTTTTAAAATGTCCTGTTTGTTCACAATCATAGCATGTTTTTGGCCTGTCATCTAAAGCCTGTTGTACTGCAGCTGCCAAGACTTGCCCTTGTTCATTAATATCTCTACATAATTTAATATATGTGTTTAAATCTTCATGTCTCCAAGGTCTAATAACCTCTCTGCAGCAATGATTTGCTTGGTCATAAGCCAGTTGTTTTATCAATGGCATTGCTTGTTTCGTATCCCCCCAAATTTTGGCAGCCGTTTGAATTAGCCTATCTACAAAGTCAGCGTAAGGTTCATTAGCTCTCTGTATTACCTTAGATAGCTGACCTTGTAAATTTCCATGTCCTTGTAAGTCTTCCATGCCCTAACTGCGTCTGCAGCAATTTGTGCATATATAGCAGGATCATATTCAATTTGTTGCCGCTGACCCTCATAAGGTCCTTTTCCTAACAACATATCTAGATTTCTTTGAGGGTAACTGGCTGCTGCATTTCGCCTAGCTGTCTCCGTGCAAAATTCCTCATTGGCAACCTTCCATAACAAATATTGTCCTCCATTTAGCATAGATTTACACATGCTAGCCCAATCTGCTGGCGTCATGTCCAAGTTAGTAATGGACTCGACCATGCTTACCGTGAAGGGAGCTTGGGGACCATAGTTTGTTACAGCCTCCTTTAACTGCTTCACTGTTTTAAAATCTAAAGCATGGTGAATTCGCTGCCCTCCTAGCTGTTCAAGTACAGGGCATGCTAATCTTTGAGGTCCTGTCTCAGGATCCCATTTATCAACTACGGGGTTTGAGGGCCACTCTGCTGTCTCTATCGGTGGGGCTGTTGGTTGAATTACACCCTCTTGTGATAAAACAGAGTTAGTAACAGCCTCCTGTTGTGGCCTTTTTCCTGACAACCCCTTTTCCTTTAAATTTTCTTCCTCTGTCTGAGTAGCTCGAGAGACCTTCTCTTTTGCTTGATCTAAAATGTCTTTCTCCATGGTCTGAACCTCTAACAGTTTACTTAACATCTTTTCAGTTTGTTTTTTACTAATTTCTAATCTACTATAAAGATAACACAACCCAATAAAATAACATAAAACAAAACTGAAACTGAATGAAACAAAAACGGAATAAAAAAATTGTTGTATCAATTTTCTCTTCCTCAGGGCCGACAAACTTCAAACCTTTAGTCAACCATTTTTTCCAGTTTGCCTGAGAAATTTCTAGGGATAGGCAGCTTGAAACAAAAACAAAATAAATCAAAAGAAGAACACATTGTTTTTTGAAATGGTCACCCATTCTCTCGCCTTCCCTCAGGGGCGAGCAATTTCACTTACCCCCAAGCTTCAGGCGTTCCGCGTGCGAGCCACCAGATGCCGCAGTCTGGCTGGGCACAAATCACGAGCCACTCACAGCTTTGTAGATTCAAACAGCAATTCTTTATTCCCGATCTCACACTGGCCTTCTACAAACACGTTCTGGGGAAATCCACGTTCTCTGCCCAAATCCACACCTCCACTGGGCTTCTGTCTCCCAAAAATACTGTCTGAATCCCATGAGAACTCAAGAGGAACTCAGGCAGCAGCATATGCCCTATTCCCAGCAGGAATAACCTTCCTAAACCGGGAACACCTTAAACCCAATTGTCCTAAACCGGGAACGCCCTAAACCCGGATCCGCCCTGGTCCTAGAGCAAGGTCACCTTACATGCAATGTCACTGCAAAATGTCCTATTTCCACGAGTCCTTCCACTAAGCAACATGGGGTACGCTGGCAAGGAAATTGTCATACCTACGTGGCTAATGGCTCCCAGCAGATAACAAAGAGACATATTACCTCAATGTCACATGTCGCCTTAATTTGGACTCAATCATACCAACCAACTCCAAACACAAACAAAAAAAGAAAATATTTATTAAACTTTTAGGTATTTTTGTTTTTGTTTTGTTTTGTTTTGCATTGTTAAGGATTAAACCTAGGATTACATGCCTCCTAGATAAACCTTTTTCCACTGAGATATACTACTAGCCATAACAGAACTTTATAAGTGGAGAAGATGGCATTTTTCCCTTGACATTATATTAAGAAAATTCAAACATACAGGAAAATTGAAGGAATTTAGAATGAACCTTGAATGCCACCACCAAGTTTCTGTTTATACCCATCAACTTATTTATCCGTCCCTTTATCCTTTCATTAATCTTTTTTTTCAGTACTGGGAGTTGAACCTAGGGGTGCTCTACTATTCTGAGATATATCCCCAGCCCTATTTTATTATTATTATTTTGAGACAGAGTCTTGTTTAGTTGTCCAGGCTGGCCTTGAACCTGTGGTCCTCCTGAGTCAGATTATCGGCATGTACCTGGCGATACAGATTACTTTTAAAGGGGAACAATGAAGTATTATGGATATAATAATGCCATGTTTGGATTTTCCTTCAAAACAATCCCAGGGAGAAGAGGAAAAGTAGATATGTATAGAGGTAAAGTAGATTAGCTTTGTATTGACCATTGTTAAAGTAAAATGATGAGTGTGTGGGGGGTTTATTAGACAAGTCTTCTACTTTTACCTATTTCAATAATCATATAATAAATTTAAGAAGTGAATATAGTAAACCCAATAGAAAAATGAGCACTTTACAAAGGAATATGCTTAAATAGCCACTAAACTATGAAGCTCAATACCATTAGCTATTCATAGTATGGAAATTGAAACCTCAATGACATCCCATTACACAACTATGAGATGGCTAAAATTAAAATGACTACTCCTAGCAAGTGGCCGTGAGCATGAGGAAGTACTGGAACTCTTACACATTGCTAGCAGGAATGTAAACTGTACAAATAATTCAGGAAAATTGATATTATTTACTAAAGTTGAACATAGGTCCATCCCTTGACCCACCAATTCTATTCCTATACATATCTCCAATGGAATATACAAAACAGAATTATTTGTAGTAGCTCCAAACAGGCCACGACTTCAATGATCTTTGACATCAGGATTAAATGGAGTAATAAATTATGGTTTTTTAATAAAATGGGATACTACTCATCAGTGACTATGAATTAGTTGCAGTGTCTTTTATTACAAAAAACATACTGTGAGCAAAATAAGCTAAATACTAAAAATATGTGTTACATAATTATATATATTTAGTATTGAAAGCCAGTAAAAGCATTTTAAGGAGTTTGAAACTAGGGTGATGATTATCTTTGACTTATTTGGAGAGAGCATGAATGAAATAATGTTCAGTTATGAATTATGGTTACCTGGAGATGCTCACATTGAACTGTACTTTTATCACCATTTTCTGTACCAATTTTATATTTTAATAAACATTGAATATTGCATTTATTGTCAAATGAATGATATTGTGACACAACAAAGCTAGCAACATTACAATATGAATAGTAATCTACAATTTTCCACAGAAACAAATACTTCTATATATACATATTTGCTTTCGTATACATGATGCAAGTGGTAGAACTATTCAGATCTCTGAAGGATATAACAGAAACTGGTGGGGTTGTGGTGTGTAGAGCACACGGTTAACATGCATGAAGTCCCCAGTACAGAAAGAAAAAAATGATAACAGTGCTCAAGAGAACCAGATCATTAGCTGATAGTGATGTGAAAGAGATTTACTTTTCATTAGTTGTCTTTCCTATCTTAAAAGTTGTGTGTTTGGGTCAATCCCCAGCACCACACACACACACACACACACGCAGACACACAAAGTTGTGTATCTGGGCTGGGTGCTGTGGCACATGCCTGTAATCCCAGTGATTTCGGAGGTACAGAAGGAGGACTGCAAGTTCAAAGACAGCCTCAGCAACTTAGTAAGACTCTAAGCAACTTAGTAAGATGCTGTCTCAAAATAAAATAAGTAAGTAAATAAAAGCGTTGGGGATGATGCTCAGTGGTTAAGCACCCTTTATTCAAGCCTTACTACAAAAAAATTGCATATTCAGAACTGGTATGGGGTCATGTGTCACAAAATTAAGCTTTTATGTCTGCATTTGGCCAAAATAAACTATTCAGCTTTGTACTTGAAATCCCAAAACTTGTATATGATTAATAATTATGTGAACTCATGGGTATAATTATATCTATCAAATGTAACTATTAATACAATCAAAGACTTTTTAGGATTTATTGTTAATATCCACATACTCATTTCCTGTTTAGGTAAGAATCTAGAGTCTACTTGAGATGAGAAATATCTTTATATGTTTTATATGTTTCCAGTTAATTTTCATTATTGCAGTGAAAATTGCTATAATAATTGTGTGTAAAAGGTGTTAGTGTCATATACAGAAACAAGTACTTTCATAAATTTGAAAAAACAGGGAAAGTTCTATGCTAAGTTCTGGATACAGTGATTAAACCATTGATATGAATGTATACTTAATAGGTAAGAAATACTAAATGAGTGAAATAATGACAACAATAAGAAATAATTGCAAATCATTATGTGTTATAAAGATTAAAGACTGTTTTCCTATAAAATTTCACTTGGACCCTAGTGTAGATGGAGCATTCTGAGAAGGCCTCTCTTTTTCTTTAGTTGTAGATGGATGCAATGCCTTTATTTTATTTATTTATTTTTATGTGATGCTGAGGATTGAACTCAGTGCCTCACACATACTAGACAAGCGCTCTAGTGCTAGGTAAGCTGTCTACTACTGAGCCACAACCCCAGCCCGAGAAGGTCTCTTTGAATAGGGTCATTAGTGGGGGCCTTAGCATACTAAGAATTAAAATGAAGGAATTAACCATGAGATGGGTTGTACATGGGTGTGCATACTCACATGCAAGTGTGTTTTATGCTTGGGAAGACCCTGAGGTGAGAAAAACTGTGGCACTCTTCAGGAACTGAAAGAAGGTTAGTACAGTTGGGCATTGTGAGAGGGTGAAGAGTGGTATGGTTGTCAGTTTTTGGCTTGCAAATAACCAGATTCTGTGGCTGAATTAAGACAGAGGTTACTAAAGGGTTGGAATTCTCGCACACATGATTGCCAGGAGGGCTGGAGAAATAGGTATGGGGTATGTGGTCTCTATATCCACTAACTTTGGGTCTCAGAACTGGTCCAGTGAGGGCATGTTGCTGACACTGCTAACAACCTGAACTTCTGGAACTCCTTCAGCTGTCACAACTCTGCAGTGGGTGAGTTAAATGGGCAAATTCCAGGTCTGTACCTGCACATTTACTGCAAAAAAGACTGGGAAATGACAATATTAGTACAGCTTCCTTAACACAGACTGAAAAAGAGTGACTTAACAAGCTTTCTTTGTCATTTAACAGTCCAACCAGGTGAACAGTCCAGAGGTGTAGGGCACTTCCTTTCCTGCTCCACCATTTTTTGTGATGTTGCTTTTTTCTTCATAGTGGAATATGGCTCATCATCAGCTCTACATTCAAGCTTCAGACAATAGGAAGTGAAGCAGAGTACAGGTTAGGGGAAAGACAATGAAGGGGGTACTCCTATAAGCTTCAGGGTAAGTTCGTTTGTTGAACCCGTTGCAAAGAAAAGACCACCAACTCCAATTTTAACCAAATTAAAGCAAGTTTATATTGTATATACAAGTGAGCTGGCCAGCGACTGTCTCACCCAAAATTGCAGAGCCTGAGAACAGACCCCCAGCTCTCCAGGAAAAAGGTTTTATAGCACAAAAAGTTACAAAGGAGGTTGTCTTGGGAACTTACAGCTAACAGGGTACTGACAAGCATAATATAAAGGGAGATAGCAGATTAATTATCTACATGGCTTAACATTTCAAGGTAGGGATTAAATTGAGATTCCAACATCAGAATTTATGAGGGGCTGCTAAGGTTTTAGGGAGGGTTGTTATCTGATCAATGAGAGCTAGGCATGGGTGAGTTTAGAGCACGGGCAGGAATTGGGAATAAGATTAGTCCTCAGAGTATGATCAGTCCAAATAGCAATCTTAGTAAAACAGAAATAAATTTTTCATAACTTTGTGCCTTGATGGCTCCCAATCTTAGGATAGAATTAGGTTAGGCTCATCAAGTTGACTTTCAGGGGTGAGGGAGGGAGGAATAAGACGTACATTAGGGGAAATGGGTCATATCTGGATATCTGGAATCACATTTGGAACTGTTAAGACTACATTCCATCTGACATATTTTTTCCTGAGAAGTCTTTCTCACAGTCTTTAGTAACTGGGGACCTGGTTCTCTGGATCTCCTTATGATATGCTGTTTAGTTCAGTAAACAATATTTTGATTTCTTCTATGTATCATGCTTAATACGAACCACTAGTATGAGATAATTATCCTGATAGCATTGGTAGCATTCAGTACACAGGCATTATCATAAATTATAGACTGAAAAGTCTTAACTCAGTCTAATGATTCTTTACATTTATATGGTATTTTAAAGATTTTTCAAATTCTTTCAAAACATTTAATCTCATTACTCTTTAAAGTATCATCTTCAAACAGGTTTAAAGTTACTTGAGATCACATGGTAGAGTTGGGACTCAAATCCATGTTTTTGGAATCCTCATCCACTGTTCTTTTTCCAGATCAAAAACCACTTCTGGGGCTGGGTTTGTGTCTCAGTGGTAAAACGCTTGCACAGCACACGTGGAACACTGGGTTTGATTCCCAGCACCACTTAAAAAGCTAAACAAAATAAAGGTATTGTGTCCATCTACAACTAAAAATATTTAAAAAACAGAACAAAAAAACTTCTAAAATATTCCAGTTAAGTCTCAAAAGTCTGTCTCTCCAGGTTGCAGGAATCAGGCCAGTCTCACAGTACCAGAATATTACCCATATCACTTACTAATATTACTGTAATATTAATATCAGTACATTTTTACTTACTATACTGTAAAGTGTTAAGTTTATAAGGAAATCTAGCGGCTACTACTTTAACCAACGGATCAAACTTAATTTTATTAAAAGTGGGACAACTTGATATTATACACCTTCTGACATGAAGTGAAGCAATATGAAGTGAATAATATCATTGGAAGTATTTTTTTTCCCCTAAAAAATGTTTCACTTGAATCAAGTCTTTAGATTCTAACATCTAGACGTAGCGTACAGTTCACTGGGAATATAGAGAAACAAGTTAAATGACTCTATGAAATAAAAAAATCAAATACTGAAAACAGAACATTTTACAAGGCTTCTAGCTTCTATCCTAAAAGAGTCAATATCAGAGGGGGGGAAAATGACCCTTGGTTGGATTCTGGTTAAACACACACGGCATACTTTAAGTCAGTATTTTTTTTTTTTGTTTGCTGGTATAATTTTCTTAGGTGTAATAAGGACATTGTAGTTTTATAGGATATTGTCCCCCTCCCCATTCACTTATTATTATGCGGTTTGGGGAATTGAATCCAGGACCTTGTACATGCTAAGCAAGAGCTCTACCACTGAGCTACACCTCAGTACAGGATATCACTCTTATTCTGTGAAAATGAATATTATAGTATCTAAGTGTAAAATATTATGAGGAAAAGTATCAATTCTGAACTGTTATGATGTCTGCAACTTAGTTTCCAAAGGTTCAACACAACAACTTTGAAAATGCAAGCAAATACACATACAGGTGGGTAGAGTGAGCGATCAGAAATGGCAACATGTTAAGAATTGTTTGATCTAGGTGGAGGGTATACAGGTGTTCACCGAACTGTTCTTTTAACTTTTTCTACTGCACTAAAATTATCATCATAAAACGTTGAAAGAGAAGAAACCAGCCCATCCTTACTTAGCAAAGCCGCGGGGAGCTAGCTGCACCAGTAGAGTCCCCAGGCGCCCCGCGGCTGCTCCCGCCGGCCCCGTCTGGGCATGCTCTGAGGCCCGCTGCGCCCGCCCCGCCCCTCGGGCGTACGTGTGCGCACAGGGCGCCTGCGCGCGGGTTCCGGCAGCCCGCGAGACGCTGTCTGCGGGACTTGGTAGACGGCTGAGGTGCGGAGCTGCGGGAGGATGGAGCCACTGAAGATGGAAAAGTTCACGACTGCCGACCGGGGAAACGGGCTGCGCGCAGTGGCCCCGCTACGCCCCGGGGAGCTGCTCTTTCGCTCGGATCCTTTGGCGTACACGGTGTGCAAGGGGAGTCGTGGCGTCGTCTGCGACCGCTGCCTCCTCGGGTACGTATGGAGCGCCTTTGCCCACCTTAGTCCCGAGCGGTGCGGGGGTCCAGAGTGCTGGGAGCGTGGTGTGGACAGTCCTCGGAGAACTCTGCCTGCACTCGGCTGTACAGCAGCTCGGCGGTTCCGCGGAGATCACGGGGCCCTCCACTCCCCATGGCACGCGTGTTCCTGGGGGCAGGTCGCCCCTGACAGGCCCCGCCGAGACGACCACTCTGCTCTCCAGCCAAGTGGATTGAGGGATCCCAGCCCCTGCTGCTCTATAGGGCGAACGAAGCAGGACCGGTTACTCAGGCTACTCCTTCCTCCCCAGTGTTGCAGGCTTGCGGGGAAGCGTTGGCTGTGGGTAATTTTGCTAGGGAACAAAAAGTCTATGTCGTGTGCGACAAGCTTCTTTGGTGTGGCTGTGGAAATCTTAAGTGGCAGGGGTGGGCGTGAAGGAGCAGGGATGTGCATAAAGCAGGCTCAGAGCTGAGGCCCTGCTGGCAAAGAACTAGGCTTGAAGAAGGCAGAAGAATCTTAGTGTTTACGGTGCACTTTTATGGTCCAGGTTTTGTGTGGCTCAGGGATATGGATATTAATGGAATATCCTTAAGAATTCCTAGGGGGCAGGTCGAGTGATAGAGTTACAGTGTATCAGAAGGGCTGACAAAGGGGTGCAAATAAAGTGTTGTGGTAGCCTACGTAACTGAGATTCCTCAGTGTGCTTTTCCAGTTAGTGACTGCAGGCAAGTCTAACTCTTCAACACTTATCTAGTTGTGAGAATCCATGTGGCAGTGTTTTGGAAGCCTGGAAGCACAGTGCCAGTTTAAAGTGCTATGAGAAATCAACTTCTGGAAATATATATGTACTACACCTTTAGTACATAAGAATTGCATTCAGTTAAATAGTATTGATCTCCTACCATGCACAAAGCAGAAGAGCTCTTTTTGTGATGGTTCAGATGATTTTAAGCATTCCTGCTCTTGCAGACCATTAGTCTGGGGTTGGAATGAATGGAGGCAGGGAGGTAATCAGTAGCTTTACCATTAATCTTATATGTTCTTATTTGGTTCATATTTTCATTTTAAAGTTACCAAATAATTGTATCTGTGCTTTCTGAAGTAATGCTGACAACACACACACCTGTTAAGGAGAGAGTACCTTGAAGTTTTTGTAAACTGTGGGATTGAAAACAATTCATTCTTTCAAGACTTGACTTTTTTTTTATGGAAGGCCTCAGCATTTAAAGTCATACATCTTTGATTCTTATTCAGGCAAATTATAGAAAGCAGGACTCTTAAACCATTGCATCCTTTGGCATGTATCCTGAATTTGAATATAGTTCAAAGCAGAGAACTTACTGTTTAGGTCCTTTAATATTAATTGATGGAGAAGACATGATTTAGTTCTTGGAACAGAAAAGTTTTGGAATGAATAAATGGTGACAAAGTAGTAACTGAATTATCAGAACTGAACTTGTTATTCTATGTCATTCCTGCTGTCCATTGCTCATTTTTCTTGCAACAACTGTGGTGATTTAAGCATAAAAGAAATTTCTTTAAAGTGTATTGGGAAGCCTTAAATATTGCTTTACTATCTGGAGAAACTTTGAAAGTGGGTAGGAACTATGTGAAAATTGCACTGTAAGAGTAGTTGGGTTACGGTCTGGAAGTATATCACTTAGGTTGCCTGGTAAAAATGATTCTGCAGCATGTACCACCAGCATGGAAACTGGACCTTGCTGCTGCTTTTTGGGATACTTATTGTTGCTGTAGAGTTGCTCTTTCAACCATTGTTCTTTGTGTTATTAATTTCTGATTCAAAATCCTTAGTGGTTCTCTTGGATTGGCTGAGTTTAGGCCACTCACTGCCTGTACACCACCTGCAAGAGAATTTGAGAAGGTGAGTATTTGATCTTTTTGGCTTTAAGATAGGAGGCAGGCTCTACTTTCCACAAATATTCATCCAATGGGAAAATCAACAAGTTTAAACATAGAAAAAATGATGAAGGCTAATGCCAAGAATCCAAACAAAACAGACTGAACAAATGGATACTTCATGTTTACTAACAGATACTTGCTTATTAGTTCTTTGCACAAAAAATTTATTTGTGCTTATTTTGTGTTGCCAGGATATCTATTTGTGTATCTGTCCATCCATCCATCTATCCTGGTGGCCACGTATACCATAGTTCACTTGTGTTGCAGTGGGCACTTCATTGAACACTTCCTCTTCAGTGGTTGTAGTATTCTCAAATGTGTAGTTGGGATTCATGTCAGCCTGCAAATATTGCTGGGGAAATGTTGGTGCATCATTTTGTCAAGTTTTCCACCACTTTTGAATGCCCATCATTGGGGGTTAAGTATCTTTGTTTTTTCTCTTGTAAGTAAAATTGTTTCTCTTTATTGACTATCAATTATGATAGTCAATTTGAGAACAAATATTTCATTTTTCAATTATTGTAGGCCTAACAGGTAGCACTCAGTGTGCTCTTAGACGGTAGTATAAATGTCTAGCTGAAATTTTCTGCTAACTGAACCAGCTCTTCTGCTGTTGTTTTGTATGTAAATTAAGTAATGGAATAAAAATGTTATATACTTTGTAACAACATGGGAAGGGGAACCAAGTAGAACAAACAAACAAACAAAAAAAAATTTGTTTTAATTACTTCATTAGTCTCTGAAAATGGTTGTTACAGTGTTATACATACTTCCCTTGGCCCTCCGGCTGTTTTGATTGGTGCTTTAGTTCTACATATTTATTTTTGTTAATTGAGAAACTTGAACTTGCTTCATGGCTTCTCTTTCTCTTTTCTTCTCACGAAGGAATGGTTTCTGTTTTTTCATGTTGTGAGTGGAGAAGAAAATGAAGTAAGTCAGAGGAAGGCTAATTGACAATGACATTGTGACCTGAAATCATTCATATCATCCTTCCATCACACACATTTTTTTAGTTTGATAGAGATAGAGAAGATCATTTGACGAATGAGTTAGGCATATTTTCTCTTTGTTTTGGTAAACATAACACATAAAATTTCATTGTTATTATTATGTTTGTAGGTCTCCTTACCCACAGAGTAATAATCTAAATATAATCTTTGTCCTTAGTATATAAAGTACACTGTAAATGCTAATTGTTGAATTTTAAAAAATTTTTATTTAAGTTTTTTTTTTTTTTTTTTTTTATACTAGGGGCACTTAACCATAGATTCACATCTCCAACCCTTTTTATTTTGAGACAGGGTGTCACTAAGTTGCTTAGGGTCTTGCTAAGTTGCTGAGGCTGGCTTTGAACTTGTGATCCTTCTGCCTCAGCCTTCCTAGCTCCTGGAATTACAGGCTAATTGTTGAATTTTTGAAACGACAATGTTTTGGGTAAGTTTAAGTCAATATGTTTGTCTTTGGTTTTCCAAAGTTCCAAGTTGCCTATAGCTTCCATATAAAAGCTACCACTAGCACACTCTAATGATAGTTTCTTCTATCACATCCATCATTAAGCCTGATGTTGAGGCCTCATGACTCCCAGGAGGAAGGAGGATGACTTGGAAGTGGAAAGTCTATCCTTTTCAGCCCTGGTGAATTGTGGAAAAAAGGGGCATAGAGTAGGGAAAGCAAATTGTGAGAGTTACACATTCTGAACTTTCTTGTCTGGCTAAAGTTCTGGGGATACAGAGGGAGTGCTAAGTGGACTCAGGGGACAGTTACCAGTACAGGAGATTTGGTTCTGCTCCCCGCCTTTTTTTTTTTTTTTTTGTGTGTGTGTGTGTGTGTGTGTGTGTGTGGTGGTACTAGGGAGTGAACCATGGACACCAGGGATAGAAGCCAGCATGACATCCCAAAAGATGAGATGGTACCAGTTCAGTGACAGGACTTGACTACCTTCTTGCAGGAGAGACCTGTGAGGATCTAGAGACATGCCCCACATGTAAGGCCTTCTCACCATCAAGAATTACTGATAAGATCCTGGAGAAAAATTTACCTGAGAGCAGCCATTTAAACCAGTCCTGATAAGGAGTTTAACTTAGTCTGAATATTAACTGGAAGAGATTGAGGTATTATTTGACAAGTTTCAAGTTTCCTGGCTCTTTAGATGTTAATGAAGAATTTTAGATTAGTTATCAAATGAACAACATGTAAAGGAGACAGATTAGATCAATTATAGAAAATAAAGTAGCTACATTTGAGTTTCAGTGTGAATAAATGTGAACAGGCAGTAAAGGAACATTAGGTTTAGTAAGATGATGGAGTCTCTCCTGGCTAAGGACTGAGCCTGGGGCATAGGCAGGAGGAAATAGCTTCATGTCATAGGTAAGAAGAAATTCCAGAGAAGCCAACAGCAGTGGTGTAAGGTTTGAGACAACCAGGGAAGTGGTTGCTAAGTAATTTGGCCTTAGAAGATTTGCAATAATCTTCTAGGAGAGAAGAGTAAATTTTTTAGTGAAATGTAGGGTTTTTGGGAAGTCCTGAGGGTCCATTTAAAACTTGTAATCATTTATTTAAAGTAAGGAATGCTTAAGAGGATATTGCTTTTTAAATATTCTCTCCCAGTGGCTAATTTCTTGGCTCTGAGAATTGGGTTTACCCAGGATTGTCAGTTAGTGTGATGGATGAAGAGGGAGTAGTTGTTGGAAGTTGTAGGTAAGTGAGGATATAATCATGGATCATGGTTTCTAAATTAGGGAATGGGGTCCTGAGGAGGGTGATAGTGAAATGTGGTAGAATCATTGGATTATAGGTCCTGATGTGGTCAAAGATCAGGTGGAATGGTCAAAATTGGCTGAAAAAAGAATATATATACACACACACACATACATACATACACTTATAAGTAGGACATGTATTGGTATATTAAAGAATGGCTGAGATCTGGAGTAAGAAAAACCTGGCATGGTATTGCATTCCTATAATCTCAGAATCTGAGAGGCTAAGGTAATAGATGAACTTTCTTCAAATGAAGTTATCAAGAAAGTTAGGCATTGGGGTGAATAGTTCAGCAATGGCAGATTTCTCACATTGCTTCTTGATCCACGATAGAGTAGTAAGAGCCAAATGGAGACTGGGAAGCCCTCCCTGGCTCAAATAATATATAAAAAACATTACCTGGGTTGATGGCTGATTTGGGGAAATATACTGGTAACAGGTACAAGTCTTGTAGATCCTCCTGAGGAGGCCTGAAGATCAAAGGAGTAGTGAAATCATTTCATAGGTAGAACCTTGAGAGATGACTTTCCTGGGCAGGCTAATAGTTTATCTTAGACTCAAAGATTTGGAATGAAATAAGGTATAGGAATTGAGAATAAGGTGGTTTGAAGAGGGCATTATGGACATGACTTCCATTTTTCTTTTTAAGTGGGAGTTATAATTTCTGTTTCTTTTGCTTCTTCCTTTTCTTCTGCAAGGAGGTTTGGGAAAGAGCTGTATGGCTGAACCCTGAACCTGAAATCATTTGGTCCTGTGAATGCCACAGCAGAGGATGTTCTTAATCAGACAGGATCCCCTTCTTTGTGGATAGCAGTAAGTTGTTCTCTTTTTCCAGACAACCTGGTGTTTTTTCAGAGGGCTCAAGAACACAACGACTGTGGGAAAGGGCTAGAGGGTGGTGCCTGGAACTCAGCAGCTTACACTTCTCCTAAAGCCATTGTGGCTTCTACTGGTACAGAGAACCTAATTTGCTACCAGTAGTAACTGATCCTGGATTCTCCAAATGGCAACACACCTCAGGACAAACCAGTTGCTCTCTGGTTTTTATTTTATACCCTTTTGTCATGAAGCAGTCAGTGATTTGTTCTCTTTGGAATACCCATTTCAACTCCCCCTGCACTTGGATTTGTCTTCTGTGCATGTACTACCATTTTTGAGATCTATTGAGAATCTTCTGTAGAGCTGTGTTGCCCCAGAACCTCACAGAAAGAGAATTGAAGCAGAGGACTATTGCCTGCGGTTTCACTTGCTCTTAATGTACACTGTCATTTGAGGCAGCCCCTTTGCATTCCAAAAATTAATGAAATAAATTTAATAGGAGGAATTTTAAAGAATGTTATTGAGGATGCTGGTGCATGTGGGTTATGCCTATTGATATTTATAGTATAAAAACTTAAAACTGAAAAGTTTTGAAATACATTTAAAAAACAAGTACATTACATTTTAACAAAAAAATTTTAAAGAACAAACTATCTAAAATGAGAAAATTTAGTGGGAAAAGTTGCACTGCTTTACATTTTTTCATCTCTCTAATGTCTGGCTTAATAGAACACACTTGGATTCTTGGAACTGCTTCTGCATTTAGTGTATTGTAGAATCACATGTCAAACAACTTCTGTCTAGTTGTGTGAGAATGAGAATCAAAGAGGTACTCCAGGGAAGAGAGAGGAAAATACTTCCCAAACAGCCAAGAAAAAAGATGTGCAAATACAGGCTGGTGCAGATCTCCCAGAGAAATAGCTGGCTTTCTGCCCAGCTAGAAGTCAGTGGAGGGACTTTCTCCTGAACACTCACTTCTTCACATGCCCTGCCTTTTTGGCTTTTTAGTGCCTTACTCTCAAAGGTAATTTGAGAGTATTTGGGGAAAGGGTCCAAAAATAATATTCTGTTGTTTAAAAAAAAGGAAATAGAGAAAGATAATAAAATCCTTGAGCTACAGGATGCACCTGTAGCTCCAGTTACTTGGGAGACCAAGGCAGGGGGATTGCTTGAGTCAAGGAGTTTGAAGCCAGCCTGGGCAACATATCAGGACCTTAGCTCTTAAAAAAAAATGCCTGAAGATTTTACTTATGGAAATTGAAGAATATAACAACTAAAATGAAAACAGAGAAACTAAATGTAATTTTGAGGAAGTCTTCCAGAAAGCAGAACAAAGAGATAAAAAAATTGAAATATGAGAAAGAGGGTCCAAGATGGCATATTTGTATAATGAGAGTTCCAGGAGAAAACAAAAATAAATGGAAGAAAAGAAATTATCAAATTATTAATATAAGAAAATTTCAGGAAAAGATATGACTTTGAAGATTGAAGGAATCTACAAGTACAATGAAAACTGAAAATATGAAGAGAATCCTAAAAGTTTCAAGTGACAAAAAAATGGGCCATATAAAAAAGAATAGGGAATCAGAAAATTCCCAAACACTATACCAGTAACCTTGGAGATGAAAAGCAAAAGAGAAATGCCCCAGAATTCTGAGGAACATTATTTCCCACCTAGAATTTTATGTTGAACTACACACTAATGAAGTAGGCAGTTAGGAAAATAATCTTGTTAGACTTGTAGGGTTTTAAAAATTTTGCTATTTTACCTTTTCTTAAAAATTTTTATTTATTTTTTCAGTCATACATGACAGTAGAATGCATTTTGATATATAGTACATACATGGATTGTACATACATCAATCATATTGTCTATTCTGTTCTGCTGCCCTTCCTATCCTCCCTACTCCTCCCCTCCTCTCCCATCCTTTCTCTCTATCCAATCTAATGTGACACATTTTTTTTTCTTTTTCTCATTACAACATCATATATGTATTCTGTATAACAATGAGGTTCTCCTCCCATCTTCTGTGCAACTCCCCTTCTCCCTCTTTTTCCCTCCCACCTCTCTTCCCTATTTAGTGGTAGTTGTCTTCTCATGCTCTTCCTCCCTATCCCATTTTGAGTCACCCCCCTTATATCAGAGATGACATTTGGCATTTGTTTTTTAGAGATTGGCTAACTTCACTTAGCATAATCTGCTCTAAAGCCATGCATTTGCCTGCAAATGCCATGATTTTATTATTTTTTAGTGTTGAGTAATATTCCATTGTGTATAAATGCCACATTTTTAAAAATCCATTCATCTATTGAAGGGCATCTAGGTTGGTTCCACATTCTAGCTATTGTGAATTGTGCTGCTATAAACATTGATGTGGCTGTGTCCCTGTAGTATGCTCTTCTTAGGTCTTTTGGGTATAGTCCGAGAAGGGGACATTTTACCTTTTTGAAGAAGCTAATGGGACAGTGTTTCTTGAAGTGATTTTAAAGTAACTGTTTGGTTAGGCAATACTTTAAAAAGTATTTTTTCAAGTTAGTTTCACTCCATCAGCAAAATATTAGAAGTATCTATTTTTTTCCCTATTCCTACTACCAGTGGTATTTTATTTAAAATCTCTGTAAATTCACTTGGTAAAAATGGTATTCTCTTGATGTTTAAATTGGCATGGTTGTTTTAGTAAAATGAGCATTTCCCCAACATGTTTGTTAGCCACTTACATTTATTTCATTTTGTATTTTTTTTGCTGAATTTTATATTAGAACGACCTTGGGATTCCCCTCCACCAAAACAACTGTCATGTGTTATAACTGTTATATAATTATCTTTTATAAACTAGATGATTGTGCATTCTTATTAAGATTCTTTTAGTTGATAATTTACTTGATGTACATACTTATTTTTCAGTGTTCTTCATAACATCAAGTAACTTCTTAAAGAAAAATAACTGGGGCTGGGGTTGTGGCTCAGCTGTAGAGGGCTCACCTAGCATGTGCAAGGTGCTGGGTTTCATCCTCAGCACCACATGAAAATAAAGGTATTGTGTCCAACTACAACTAAAAAAATAAATATATTTTTTAAAAAACTGGGTTGCATATTTTCTGAGAAGTTGCATACAAAAGAATATATATTTAACAAATATTTAGGATGTGCTTGACATGTGTCAGGAATTTATTTTTCTATTTATTTTACACCTTAAGGTCCATTTTCCCCCCCCTATAGAGCAAGTCTGACTTTTTTATTCCTTTGTTAGGGAATCTGGTTTTGTGTTATCATTAAGAGTTTTGTTGGGGGGTTGGGGTTGTAGCTCAGTGGTTGAGTGCTTGGTTCACATGCATGAGGCACTGGGTTCGATCCTTAGCACAACATTAAAAAAAAATAAAGATGGGGCTGGGGATGTGGCTCAAGCGGTAGCGCGCTCGCCTGGCATGCGTGCAGCTGGGGTTCGATCCTCAGCACCACATACAAACAAATATGTTTTGTCCGCCGAAAACTAGAAAATAAATATTAAAAAATTCTCTCTCTCTCTCTCTCTTTAAAAAAAAAAGATATTGTATCCGTCTACAACATATATATAAATAAAATAAAAAAGTGTGGTGGGGGGCTGTGGTTGTGTGGCCCAGTGGCAAAGTGCTTGCCTCATACATTTGAGGCATTGGGTTTGATCTTCAGCACCACATAAAAATAAATAAACAAAATGAAAATATTGTGTCCATCTATAACTAAAAGTTAAAAAAAGAAGTTTATTTTTCTTTATACTTGAAATATTAACATTTTACTGGACTACATCTAAGTGTGAATTTCCTTTGATATATTTTGTTTGGAAGTTAATATTCAAAAATTACTGAATACACACAATGAAATGCACTTTAAAAAGACAAAAAATATCTTCATATTATGAAATAGTTTTGACCTTGTGGACCTCCTGAAAGGGCTTGAGAGATCCCCAAGAGGTCCATGGATTATACTTTTGAGAACCACTGTTACAGGAAAATGGACTTACCTTTTGTATCATTTTGAGACAGTGGGGTTTGTTCTCTAGTATATGTTAGAATTAGTGAGCAATATTTGGTTCTGGTTTTCTCATAGCCTTATAGGATATGTGGGACCAGTTAGGGTAACACACACACAATTTTTGCTTCCCTTATTCAAACTCTGGGCTGATCAAAGTTTTTAGAAGTCAGTGAAAAGGTGTTCTACTGAACTTGACCTCTCCCTGCCTCCTGTCATGAGCTTAGCAGCTTTCTTCCTCCACACCTGTCTGTCATGATGTTCTGCCTCATCACAGCCCTGAAGCAGTGAATTGGCTGACCATGGACAGAATCTCTGACACCGTTCCAGGGTATCCAAGAAGCTTTCACCAAAGTCTTCTCAAATGAAAGGACAACAACTCATGGTGCCAGTGGGGGAACCTGTATCATATATGAGCAAACAGTCTTTGGATAGTGTTATGGTTTGGATATGCAATGTCCCCCCAAAGCTCCTGTGCCAATGTAGGAATATTCAGAGGATTATGAGAGCTAAAACCTAATCAGTCCATCCGAGTTTAAATGGACTAGTTGAGTGGTAACTGTCAGCAGGTGGGTGGCTGGAGGAGGTGGGTCAGTGGAGGGTGTGCCCTGGAAGGGTTCATCTTCCCTGTGGCCCCTTCTTTTCTCCCTCTGTCTGCTTTCTGGTTGCCATGACTGGAGCAGTGCTGCTCCCCCCATACCCTTCCACCATGATGTTTTGCCTCATCTTGGACCCAGAGCAATGGAATTGGCCAACCATGGACTTAACCTCTGAAACTGTGAGCCCAAATAAACTTTTTGTCCTCCAAATTGTTATTGTTGGGTATTTTGGTCACAGTGATGAAAAGCTGACTAACAGATGGTTGCCCTTTGTCTTCATCTGCATAAGCATATACTTTCTGAATTTGTAAAGAGAAGATAAAATTATGAATATAATAATAAAAAAAGAATACTAGGTCTGGGGTTGTGGCTCAGCCATAGAGTGCTCGCCTAAGGTGTGAGTAAGTAACTTGGCCTTAGAAGATTTGCAGTAATCTTCTAGGAGAGAAGAGTAAATTGCTTAGTGAAATATAGGGTTATTGAGAAGTCCTGAGGGTCCATTTAAAACTTGTATTCATTTATTTAAAGTAAGGACCTGGGTTCGTGCTTCAGCACCACATAAAAATAAATAAAATAAAGGTATTGTGTCCCACTACCACTAAGAAATAAATATAAAAAAAATACTACTACAAGGAATCTGTGTACCCTTTACCATGATTATTAACATTGTACCTCACTTGCATACTTCTTCCACTTTTTCTTAACCTTGCACTCCTGTCACTTATTTGCTGGCATGTGGCGCGCGTGCGCGCGCGCGCGCGCACACACACACACACACACACACACACACACACACTTTATTCTTTCTGAAGGTATAAGTTACCTAGATCTTGGCTCTCTATCCCTAAGTACTTCAGCCTGTTTAAAGAACTGGGATGTTATCATTATACATATCAGGTTCAATAAATTTAACATTACTATGATACTTTATCATCTGTATTCTAGTTTTGTCAAGTGAAGTGATAATTTTCTTTATGACTTACTTTTTACCCTTTCAGTGTGTACCCAGTCTAGGGTCAGGAGTTGTGTTGAATTGTCATGTTGTTTTGGTCTGCTTGAATCTGGAACATTCCCACAGTTGTTTTTTGGCATGTATAACGTCTACATTTTTTAATTGTACAGTTCCTTCCTTTTCTTTTTTTCTTTTTAAATAGAACATTCCCCATTTTGGGTTTATGAAATGTTTCCTTATGGTTAGATTCAAGATATGTATTCTCAGTTGGGTGTTATATAAGTGATGTATCCTCAATGTATCATCTCAGAAGGCTCACATCATCCAGCTACTTTCCATTAATGGTGTTAAATTTTCTTTTTCTTCCTCCTCTTCCTCCTCCTCCTCTTCTTTTTTTCTGTTGGGTTGTGGTGGTGGTGGTGCTGGTGATGCTGGTGGGTGAACCCAGGGTCTCATGCATGCTGGACAAATGCTCTATCACTGAGCTACACACGCAGCCCAATGATGTTAATTTTGATAATCTAGTTAGGCTATGTAGTTTCTCCACTATTAAGTATTTCTCCCTCTTGCAAGTAAAAAAACGTGGTGAAACCCTTTAACACTATGCAAATAGTTTGCTCATTAAAAATTTGCCCTAGATTTAGTATCCATGGGTAATTCTTTGCTCACTGAATGTTTGGTATGATGGTTGCAAAATGCTGATTCTCTTTTTTATATTTATTTTTTAGTTATAGGTGAACACAATATCTTTATTTTATTTTTATGTAGTGCTGAGGATTGAACCCAGGGCCTCACGCATGCTAGGCGAGCATGCTAGGCAAGTGCTCTACCTCTGAGCCACAACCCCAGTCCCCCAAAATGCTGATTTTCAAACATCACAATCCCTAGTTGGCATTCATCTCAGCATTCTACTATAAGCAAGCGTCTTCTCTTCTCCCTTATTTATTTTTTATTATTAGTGTGGACTCAGGAATTTCAATTTTTCATTGGTTTATAATTAATTATGTTCCTAATTGTTTTGGTGCTCAAATTGTCCTAAATTTTGCCAGGAGGAAACCTCTCAAGGTTATCCCATATTATTGTAATATTATTCTTCCTGTTTTTTAAAGCATTTCATGCTTTATAACAAATGTTCCAATCTAATTCTGTTCCTCTTCTGCCCCAATTTTTGAGTCAGTATTCTCCAGAAATTCCTGTTTTCTTTTAGTGAAGAATAATATTAGAGACTGAGAACTGAGGGCCACTGAGATGTTTTTACTTTTTGACTCTTTTAGCAGACAAAGGAAGTATGAAAGTATATGTATACATGAACATGCATATATGCAGACATTGTATAAATCATGGGTTTACACCAGTGTTTTCATTTACAGATGTCTCTTCAGTATTCTTTCCCCATTCTGTAATTGTATGTATTTTCTTCATCAGGGAGGACTGTTGCCCTCAGTATCATCATAATCTATTTGCTAATTTATTCAACTCTATACAGTATAAAATTGTATAAAATTGCTCTGCCCACAGCACAGTAAAACAACAACAACAACAACAAAAACTATCCAAAACTGTTCAGACTTTGTTTGCCTTTCCCTCTATTCCACCAAAGACTGGAATTGTATAGTAAAATACTGTGTTACATCTTGGGTTCTTTCTTTAGTATAGTTATTGATATTAATTTGAAATAGAGTTGAGTTTATTTGTTTCATTTTTGCTTTCAGTTTTAGCTGTCCTTTTCCATCCTTTTGGATTTAATTTAGTTTTTTGAATGTGTAGAAATATTAACATGCTTCCAAAACCTAAACTAAAAAAACAGAAATGAATTTCTTACAGTTTTAGAGGTCAAGAAGTTCAAGGTAAAGGCACCAGCAGATTTGATATCTGTTGAAGGTCCATCTCTCACAGATGGTGATTTCTAGCTAGGTCTTCGAAAGAAGTGGCAGAAGGGGCAGGCAGCCTTGTTCCCTGGAGGCCTTTTTTTTTAAAAAAATAATGGCACTAATTCCATTCATTAAGACTCCATCTTCGTGACCTAATCATCTTCTAAAGATCCCAACTCTTAATACTACTGTATTGGGGGTTAGGTTTCAACATAACAAATTTTTTGGGGACACAAATATTCAGACAGTTGCATCTGGATCATCTGGCTGCTGCTGCTGCTGCTGCTTTTTTTTTTTTTGAGATGGGGTTTTGCCCAGACTGGCCTGAAACTCCTGGGTCAAGGGTGTCTCCTACTTCAGCCTCCTGAGTAGCTGGAACTAGGTGTGTATCATTTTGTCTGGCCTTTTTTCCCCCCATCAAGATAAGCAAATATATATGTGTATTCTTTTTAAAAAATATTTTTAGCAGTAGATGAGCATAATAACTTTATTTATTTATTTATTTATTTGTGATGCTGAGGATCGAACTCAGTTCCTCACATGTGCTAGGCAAGTACACTACTATTGATCCACAACCCCATCTCTGTATGTGTGTTCTTATTTTCCATTGTTATACAAAAGGTAGCCATTTTGTATTTGCTCTTTTGCACTTGCTTTTTTTCACTTAGTATCTATTGAAAATCACTCCATTTCAATTTGTAGAGATCTTTTTTTTCTTCTTTATGGCTCTATGTCATCCATTTTGTGTGTGAACCTTAGTGTTTTATTTCCTATGTATGGGTATTTAGGTAGTTTTTTATATCTTGCAGTTGTGCATATTGCTATCGCAAATAACCATTTATGTATTGTTGTAGTTATATCTTCATATAGATTCCTAGAAGTGGACTTTCTGAATTAAAGAGTGAATACCTATGTGGAATTGTACCATTTTGTAGTCCCCCTAGCATTGTGTGCAAAAGTTTTTTTTTTCTTCTTAGTTTTGAAGCCTTATTGTATTGTTAAACTTTTGAATTTTTGATCTGATGGGTGAAAAGTGGAATTTTAGTGCAGTTTTAATTTGCATTTAAATTCATTATGAGAGAAGTTAAAGAACTTTTCATATGTTTAATGGCCATTTTATATCTTTTGGTGAATTGTCTGTATTTATCTTTTTGCCCATTTTTCTATAAATTTTTGCTCACAGATTTTTTTTTGGGTACCGGGGATTGAACTCAGGGACACTTGATCGCTGAGCCACATCCCCAGACATATTTTGTATTTTATTTAGAGATAGGGTCTCACTGACGTGCTTAACGCATCGCTTTTGCTGAGGCAAGCTTTGAACTTAAAATCTTCCTGTCTCAGCCTCCAAAGCCATTGGGATTACAGGCGTGTGCCACTGCACCTCAGATTTTAAACTTTTATTTTGTGTCAGGGATATTAACTTTCTACCTCTGATAATGATGGAAATATTTTCTCTCAGGTTGTAATTTGTCCTTTGACTTTGGATGTGATAGATTTATCCCATTTTCTTCTAGACTTGTTTACTTTAAATCTTTATTTTTTAGATTTCTGATTCATTTAGAGTTCATGTTTATGAATGATGTAAGAAATGAACCTAATTTTATCTTTTACCATGGGCTTACTAAGTTGTCCCACTGTCATTTATTGAAAAGATTTTTTTGGGAGCTGGGGAGATAGTTTAGTGGTAGAGCACTTATCTACCTTGCATGAGGCCCTGGGTTCAATCTCTGTCATTACATAAAAAATAAACAACAGAAACAAAAGATTAAAAAAATTATCTATCTATCTATCTATCTATCTATCTATCTATCTATCTATCTACATACACATTGTGTGTATGTATGTGTATATATATACACAATGTGTATGTAGATATATAGTTATTTTTGAGTCTGTGATTTGCTCTAGTGATCATGATAGATCATATACTAGTTGAGTCTATTTCTAGACCTTCTTTATTCCATTGGTTGACCTGTCTGTTGATATCTTAAATTATACCACATTGTTTTAATTATAGAGAATTATGGAGTATTTAATTGTTATGAATACTCTTTTATGTCTTCAAATGCATAGTATTATTATTTTCTACTTTTATGCCTCTAAGTGTGTTTTTTGGCTAATTTTTTGGAGTCATGCCTCTTAACAATGTTAAATAGTAGTGAAGATACTGGGCATTCTTGTGTTCTTGGCTTCTAAAGTTTCCCTATTAAGATACTAGCTTTAGGATTTAGGCACATATATTTTATTATGTTAAAGTAGTATTAATCCATTTCTGTTTTCTCAAAAGTCTATTAAGAGTAGATTGAGGCGCTGGAGCTGTGGCTCAGTGGTAGAGTGCTTGGTTATTAGCACCTGTGATGCACTGGGTTCGAGCCTCAGCACCATATAAGAATAAATAAATAAAATAAAGGCATTGTGTCCATCTACAACTGAAAAATAATATGATAATAATAATAATAAAAGAGTAGGTGTTTAAACTGGGCACTGTGGTACAGGTCTGTAATCCCAATGACTTGGGAGACTGAGTCAGGAAAATTGCAAATTTGTACCAGCCTGTGTAATTTAGTAAGAACCTGTTTTAAAATTTCAAAATAAATAAACAAAAGGGCTAGAGATGTAGCTCAGATGTAGAGAGTTTGACTAGTGTATTGAAGCTCTGGATTCAATTCTAATACTACCAAAAAAAAGGTGTCGAACTCTTCCACAAGGGCATTTTTATCATTTGTGCATCAATGGAGATAGTCATATGACTTATTAATATCTCTTCTTAAATTTACTTAAGAGAGCCTATAAAGCAAGTTGTATGAGTTTCCTTATATTTCAAGCTTGCTTGTTTAGGAAAGGGCATCATTGAAATAAATTCGTTTCAGAATTGTGAAATATCAATCAATGTAGTCTTTATGCAACTTAACGTTTCCTTCCCAGTCTTGCTATTTGAAATTTGTAACCATTTCACCAAGAAAAGTTGAAATTTTAAATTTAAGTTGCTCATGGAATTGTGGGTGGATGGGATCTCAGCATCTAATTGTGTGCCTTCAGATGGGAATCATCAATGAATACTAAAGTGAATGGGCAAACTATGATCAGAAGTAGATACTTATTAAAGTTCAAGGGAAAACAGTGATTTTACCCTGGGCAGATAACACTTTAAGTGATCCAAGTTATCATCATTATTAGGATAAATCAACATAATATGCTACTGAGACAGACACAACATTCCTTCTGTGATGAACATACATCAAAATGCATAATCTGAATTTAATCATGAAGAAATATCAGAGAAATGAAAATGAGGAATAGTCTGCAAAATAACTGGGTAGTACTCTGCAAAGGAATCAAGATCATGGATGACAAAGACTGAAAAACTTCCAGATTAAAGGAGACCAAGATGGCATGACAACTAAATGGAAAATGTGATCCTGGATAAAAAATAGGACTTTAATGGGACAATTTGTGACATTTGAATAGAGTATATAGATTATAGTACTAAATCGGTGTTTATTATTTTGACAATTATCTTCTTTATTCAAGACATTTACATTTGGGAAATTTTTGTAAAAGGAAGATGGGAATTCTTTACACTGTAAATTTACACTGTAAATTTTTACAAAGTTTTTGTTAGTCAGAAATTGAAAATGAAAAGTTACAAGTAAAAACATTGAAAGATCTTTTTTTTTTTTTTTTTTTTTTTTTTTCATTTTGAGGAATTGAGCCCATGGGTGCTTTATCACTGAGCCACATCCCCAGCCCTTTTTTTAATGTTTTATTTTTAGACAGGGTCTTGCTGAGTTGTTTAGGGCCTTGCTAAGTTGCTGAGGTTTGTCTCAAGCTTGCTATCCTCCTGCCTCAGTCTCCTGAGCTGCTGGGATTATAGGTGTACAGCACTGGGCCCAGCTCTGGCAAAAGATTTTTATCCTTATAAAATATATCATGAGTGAAATGCTAGTTGTTTGGAGTTTGCTGGAAAATAATGTAATTGGGAAGTATGGGGGGAAGGTATAAGTTTTGTAAGGTTGGCCGTATGATGATGATTTTTGAAGCTAGTTTATGAACACAAGAGGTTCATTATGCTGTTCTATGTTTGTGAATATTTGAAAGTTTCTGATTAAAAGAAAAATAAAAGAAAGAATAAAAGAGCTATCTTCAAGTATCATGTCTTCTTGACTTGTTTAAGAAGGAGGCACCAAAATGTTTTTGGTTATAAACTTTTGGTTAAAAAACACCACCGGGGGTGGGGTGGGTGGGGTTGTGGCTCAGAGGCAGAGCACCTGTGTAGCATGTTCGAGGCCCTGGATTTGATCCTCAGCACCTCGTAAAATATTAAAAAAAATAAATAAAACAAAGCCACCACCAGGAATTTGCACAGATTCTTACCTAGTGGATATCTATATGATTATCTGGTTGTCTCCCACTGTCAGGGGTATTTTCTGGGGTCAATTTTTTTCTAAAGGGGTATATCAGTCAGATTTTGATCAAAGAAACAGAGCCATTGAGTGATAAAGAATAAGGATTATAGGGATGAGGCCTTACATTACCTGGGGAGTTGGTGAAGATGATGCTGCCTATGCATTACATAGACCTGAAGTTATTTGAGGTAACAGAGCTGGCAGAGAGGTGAGCTGGATGTCAAATAAGAGAAAGGAAGAAAAAAACTGGAATTCTATTGGAACAAGTAAAGACAAACAGGAATCTATGTCTTTGTCCTTATTTCTCAACTTTATGACACTGGTAGCTTGCAGAAATTTCTGATGCCCTTTGCC
Organism: Callospermophilus lateralis; assembly: GCF_048772815.1. NCBI lineage: Eukaryota > Metazoa > Chordata > Mammalia > Rodentia > Sciuridae > Callospermophilus > Callospermophilus lateralis. The sequence goes on along the minus strand of NC_135317.1, from coordinate 56,963,238 downwards.
ACTGAACTTTTCATGTACTGGACCCTATATTCGAGGGAAGGTTAAGGAAGTGATTCAGAGTGAGCTAGAAAAGGGGACCTTGCTGCTTCTGTCTGTCAACAAGGCGAGCGGTTGGATCAGTGACATTGTATAAGCTTCAGCAGTATCTGGCACTCTATACAAAACTGTCAAGATATAGTGACAGTTGTTTGACTTCTGTCTTCCATATCTCACACCTGGGTTTATAGGCAGATGCCGTGCGACCAGCGCGCGAGCTTCATAAAAGAAGGTTCGAAGCATAGAAATTTACTAGTGAGTTTTAAATTAAAGAGACATACTCTCATTACCTTTAATTCCCAGCTCCTGAGATGGCTTCTCCTAGCTCCCACCTCCATCCACTTAATGCGGTGGCGAGGTTTTCAGAAGAGGCTAGTGAGAGAGGGCGAGCACGCCAGGGAGTGAGCTTTTATTGGGGAACAAAAAATTCAAGGGAAAATCCCATCCAATGAAGGTTGAGGGGGACAGCATCCCAAGGTCAGGGCCAGCTATTGGGTTTTCGGGTCAGTGGCCAGGCACGCCTCCACACGGACAATCCCTTGTACCTGCGACAGGGTGGGGAAGGCTCTGACACAGTTGAATCTAAGCGCCTCTCACCCAGCCAGGGAGGTAACTCAAATCATGTGCGAAGATGGCCTCCCACAGGGAGAAATACTGGGTTTATGTAGTTCTAGCTTGTTATGTTGATTATAGAAGCCACCACTGTTCTTACCTTGTCAACTATATACACCTCATTTAATAATACTTTTAATTGTACTTAAAGACAATAGCAGTTCTTCTCCTACCTAACTATCCTTTGGACAACTGAAAGCAAACTAAAACCCTCCCCAGAAGATTATAAAATCTTGTCATCTGTCTTTGGGTGAGTTTATTATTCTTAGAGCTGAGTCACATTCTCTCTTTGATATTCCATAACTTTGGGATCCTGTAATCTACCATCATTCTCCAAGATCCATCATTCTTCTACATTGATCAGATAGGGAAGTTAAATGGTTACTATTTCTACATCTCTTATTTGACCTTTCCAGAAATCACATATTGGTTTTAATTTACTATTTAATAGGTTAAGGTAGTTCTATGGCTTGCATTCAGACTTTTAGATTGTAATAATCATTACTCTATGGGTAAGAGAACAAGTGAGGGTTCTGTCTTTTCCTGCTATGTATTCTGGAACTAGAGGCCACAACTATAGGGTAGGCTTGGGGGCCCTTTGGATCTACTATGAGATGAATCTTCTTAGACCAATTCCCAGTCATTCCTTGATTGTTTTTTTTTTTTTTTTGGTACCGGAGGTTGAACTCAGGGGTACTTGACCACTAAGTCACATCCCTGTCGGGGTTTTTAGTCCTTGTTCCCTCCTGACCTGCAGGAGAGATGGGGAGAACACACCCCTGCCAGGATGAGCCAAGAAAGGAGAGGGCCGACTGACTGCCCGCATCCAGCCCTCCCTCACCGGGTGTCAGGGAGACCAGTCAAGGCTGGAGCTCATTTATTGAGGAAGAGCACACAGCTAATATAAGGCACAGGAGCCAATCAGGATAAAGGTCAGCAGTGTGGGGAGAGTTCACATGTACACCCATTCTGAAGGTAGTAAAGGGAGACACAAGCTGTCCAAGAGGGTAGAAGGGTTCTGAGCCTATCCTAGAGGTGGTCTGATTTTTCGTCACAACTCATGGTAACGCCTTCTGGCTGATCGCCGGGCGCCATCTTAGCCATGTGTGGCCCCAAGACCAGGAAGTGAGCATCAGTCTGCAAGTTAGGTTTCCTTTTCTCCATCATAGATTTCTATTTCTCTGATGTGATGTGCCCTACACATCTCCAGCCCTGTTTTGTATTTTATCTAGAGACAGGGTCTCACTGAGTTGCTTAGCGCCTTGCAGTTGCTGAGACTGGCTTTGAACTTGCGATTCTCTTGTCTCAGCCTCCTAAGCCACTGGGATTACAGGCGTGTGCCACCACACCCCATAGATCCCTTGATTTTAATAAGCTCCTGTTACTGAGAGCGGGGCCAAAATAGGATTTTGAGTCTTTAGGAGTTACCTTTAGTTCACAGGCATTTTCTTATTCTCCTGAAAGTCTGGTTATATCCTTTTCCCTAGTGCCCAGACAAACTTGTAATTGGCTGTAGACTTTTGGGAAGCAAAGGAGGAAGATTTATAGTACACAGGTTATTGGAGTTGAGGTCCTTGGGTTCAGAGATGGTAGAAATGAAACTAGACCCAGAAAGAATTTACGCACAGGAGAGGTATTATTGGGGGTGAGGGAGTATCTGCTTAAGCACAAAGGGAGATAGCACTGATGGATAATATCCTTCTAGCTTAAGCAAAGGACACAGATATATACAGCTTTTATGGCATCTGCAGGGTAGGCAGGGTTCTAATCCCTTGATGTCATCACATGGAGAGGTGGGGTTTTAGTTGAGCCTCTTTTTCATTATGCTTCTCTATGCATTACATGTCTCATTACCATCTTAAGTCTCCATCTAGAGGTACACCAATAAGGTAAAGGTAATTGCAGGTTACTTTAGTGAATATGAATGCATGTGGCCCTCACCAGCTGGAATTTGCTCCTTGTCATCTGGAACAGTTCACAGTATTATTTTCAGAACAGGGCAAACTATTGTCCTATTTCAATGGGTTTGGTTTTGTTATTTTGTTGGTCTGCTTCTGGACTTTTTTAATATTCTGCTGACCACATAGTCTCCAAAGCTGAACTGACTTCTCAGAGTCCTGTTTCCAGGTGTATTATCTTCATTGTATAGCCTTGGACACTGGTCCACTTTAGTTTAGTCCTAATTTTCTAATATATCTATCAATCCTGTAAGACTGAGAGCTAGTTTGATTGTGTTACTCCCTTCTGAGTCTTTTATTCCCTTAATTTTAAGGGATGCTATTTTAAGGGGTGTTGGGGGTCCCTGACTGTTCCATGTGTTTTGTGTGGTAGAGTTCTTCCTCAAGGGAAACTGACCTTCCTTTCGTTCAGGAGGCTTTGGGTCTGTGCAGTAGCACAAATCTGGGAATTGGTGTGTGGGGCACAAGTTTTTATTCTGGTTATATAAGTCATGCTCCCTTTACCAATTTTACAGCTTTCCTGCTAATACCAATAAGGTAAGACTTTTCCAAATTGCCCATCTTTCAGTTCTAGGGGCACTGTGACTAGTAGCAAGCATCAAAGAACTCTGTAGTTCAAACAATTCTGGTTACTATTTTGATTGCCATCCCATTTTGCCTTTGATGATAAAGTGCTACTACTTGGTACTTGCCATCATGGGATCTCATCATCTTCTGCTGAATTCAGGAGCCCAGGCTGGTGCATGCCTTTCCACTTTTATTCATGGCCCATTGTGAATAGCCACAATATTACTCTTAAAGGAGACCAAGTCTCCTCTCATTGGTGTTTCTTTCTTTCTTTCTTTAACCTTTATTTAATTTATTTTTTTATGTGGTGCTGAGGATTGAACCCAGTGCCTCACACAAGCTAGGCAAACACTGTACCACTGAGCCACAACCCCAGCCCCTGAGTGTTTCTCATAGGATGGTGAATGAAATGTTTTCTTTTTTTTCTTTTTATTGGTTATTCAAAACATTACAAAGCTTGCAGAATCACATCGGTTACACATCCACATTTTTACATAATACCATAATAGTAACTGTTGTATTCTGCTACCTTTCCTCCCCTCCCCTCCCCTCCCCTCCCCTCCCCTCCCCTCCCCTCCCCTCCCCTCCCCTCTTCTCTCTCTACCCCATCTACTGTAATTCATTTCTCTCCTTATTTTTTTCCCATTCCCCTCACAAACTCTTATATGTAATTTTGTATAACAATGAGGGTCTCCTTCCATTTCCAAGCAAGAATGAAATGTTTTCTTGCTCCTCCTATGGACATGGTTAATGGATGTGTAAACAGGCCTTGCATATTAAATCCATTCAGCATTTTGATCTTCCTAAACCCTTTTCCTCAGTGGGCCAAAGAAGTTCTGACATTTGCAGCTTTTTTTTTTTTAATATTTTTATTTTTCAGTTCTTGGCGGACACAACATCTTTGTTTGTATGTGGTGCTGAGGATCGAACCCGAGCCGCACGCATGCCAGGCGAGCGCGCTACCGCTTGAGCCACATCCCCAGCCCCACATTTGCAGCTTTGTTTATTGTTTCTCCTTTGGGTCCAACTAATTAACCAAATCATTTGAGCCATTCCCAGCTGCTTAAGCCAATCTATTAATGTACCCATTTCAATGCATTCAGCTTGTTATATCCTAATCCTACAGCCAGGTTCTGTTCCTATTTGTGTTCCCCAAGTGTCTGTTGAGATAAATTGGCATATTCTCATAATTCTTTTGATAGGTCATGTGTTTCCTCATGCTTCACATTTTTTAACTTAGATTGTAATGACAAGTGAGGTTGTGAGGATGGTCCTTAAAGAGTATCAGTAATCTTTTGCAAAGCAGTTTCCTAGCTAGGGGAGGCTGTTGCTGATTTTTTCAGGCAAAGAAAGACCAACCTCTTTAGAGTGCTTCCAGTGGCAAAGGTAATTCAACAGAATTTAATCACAGATTTAGAGTCTTATTCCTAACCAAAGTAAGAGTTAAACACATGAGGTTGGAAATTCAGTTTGCATTATAATTCAGTTCTTATATCTCCAGGTATATAGTCTGTGGGTCAGTATTGGAGCTTGTTAGCAACAGAGAATTTTATGCTGTGCCACAGACTGTATGTTTTCTGTTTGATTTCAAGGTATGTCTAACTTGTCTGTACATTAAACTGAGATGAGCTGTTTTCTCTAAGCACTTTTAAATAAGTTCTTCGCAGATTAGTTATTTGATTAATGTTTATTTTGAGATTCTTTTAGGGTTTTTTGTGATTTCACCTTACATTTAAGTATACATATACTACACGTAAAGTTCTTGCAGATAGTTTTAGGTGATTTTCCATTTGTATCTGGGAAATTGCTGATGAGATCTTAATTCGACGTGATGCTCCCTCTGGTGGACACGGACGTGAAAAGCACACAACACTTTGGGGAAAAGTGGTTTATTTTTCCGATGTTAAAGCTTACTAATGTATTACATGTAAAACTTGTGTGGGCCCCTTAATGAACTTTCTGTACAAACTGTTATCAGCCTCTGACTCTTACCATAACCTTTTTTAATACCTTAATTTTATTTATTTATTTTTATGTGGTGCTGAGGATCGAACCCAGGGCCTCGCACGCGCTAGGCAAATGCTCTAGTGCTGAGCCCCAGCCCTTACCATAACTCTTATTTTGAATTGGACCAAAAAAGAGCAAGCAAGTCAAATTTTGTTACAAATATCTACATAGCTTTCCTCATAATGAAGGAGCACTGGTTAAATTCATATGGTACAGCTGGCTTTTTAATAACATTCATGTTTTTCACAGAGTCAAAATCCATGTTTGAAATTGGTAGCCACATTTGAATTTGGTATGATCTGGGGAAAAACTGTGCTTGTTGGTCCCTTTACATTGGGATTTATTACTGTGAGAGATTTTGTACAAATTATTTTCCCCCTAGTTTTTCCTATAATGATTACTTAGTAGAACACAAAAGAAGGTCACTCTTTGCAATAAACTTATCTTTCATTTACATTTTAATCTTGGAACTTGAATGATTACTTTCTCAGCAATGCAGAAAACACCTTAGGCATTTAGTTAATTAATTGATTTTTAAGTTTTAATATTGTTATTTTTGGTGTTGGTGATTGACTCTAGGGCTTCACACATGCTAAGTACACACTCTACCACTGAACATACCTCCAACTCAGGCATGTTATTTTAAACATAGAAATAGACAAAGCCAGTATTAAACTTGTTTAAATACAGTAAAATCAAGAAAATTTTCTTTTTTAAAGTTAGTTGTTGCCCCTTTACTATTGTACACATGGCCTACTCATATTCACTTTTATAGTGAATGGAACATTTATAATTTTAAGTTAACTTTTTTAAAAAATTCATTACTTTGGTTAAGAACATGTCAGGAAGTCCTTTTTTGGGAGGAGGTAGTTGTTGGTAGACTTTGAGGCAAAAATAAATAAGAGGAACTACCAGGAGACAAAACTAGATTAATAGATTGGAATATATCACTGCGTAAGAGTTAAAAACATGCATGTGAAAGAACCATCCTGTGGAAAAGCCAAGAAAGTGAAGAAAATATTTGCACCATAAAAATGAGTATGGGGCTGGGGACGTAGCTCAAGCGGTGGCACGCTCGCCTGGCATACGTGCGGCCCGGGTTCAATCCTCAGCACCACATACAAGCAAAGATGTTGTGTCTGCCGAGAACTAAAAAATAAATATTAAAATTCTCTCTCTCTCTCTCTCTCTTAAAAAAAAAAAAAAAAGAAAGAAAAAAAATACTGATGCATCAGGCAAGGTGGTGCATGCCAGTCATCCCAGCAGCTCAGGAGGCTGAGGCAGGAGGATCACAAGTTCAAAGCCAGTTTCAGCAAGCAAGGTCCTAAGCAATTTAGCAAGACTCTGTCTCAGAATAAAATATAAAAAGGGCTGGGGATGTGGCTTAGTGGTTAAGCGCTCCTGTGTTCCATCCCTGGTACAAAAAAAAAAAAAAAAAAAAAAAAGACTGATGCATGGGTCTTACTCCCAGAGATTCTGATTTAATTTGTATAGAGTATGGCTTGAGCATAGAAATCTTAAAAACTCCTCAAGTTATTACAATGTACAATCTAGATTAACAGCTACTATTTTTAATTTTCATTTTAACTGACTTCCCTCTCTCCATCTATATATTCAAGGGCTAAAGTGAAATCTCCATAGCTGGGTTTAATGAAGATACTTATGAATATTCACTAAGAAGTCTGGGTGTTGAATTTTAAACTGGACATTTACATTAGCATGTTCTGCACACATTTAAATGATTGTCATATGTAGGGCAAGCATGGATTATGCTGAATTTTTCATTTGAATGGTTTTGGTGTTTCTCACAATAAATTTGATGAGTATTTAAAAATTTAATTCTTATCATTTTTAATCTGTTGTGTTTACCCCTTGTTAGAAAGTAGATGTTAATTAGAAAGATTTGTGTTGTACAAGTGATCAAGAAGAGAGAATGCTTGAATATTTAGGTGACAGTTTATATGGGTAATTTGATTTTTTGACTGTCATTTTGTATATTCACTTTATATGGTGAAAACTGAAGCATCTTACAGAAGGACTTTTTTTTTTAAAGAGAGAGTTTTATATATATATTTATTTATTTTTTAGTTTTCGGCGGATACAACATCTTTGTTTATATATGGTACTGAGGATCGAACCCGGGCCCCACGCATGCCAGGCGAGCGTGCTACCGCTTGAGCCACATCCCCAGCCCCCAGAAGGACTTTCTTAAAGCCTGTAATCATTGGTTTTAAGTCCTTGTACAAATTTACCTGTAGAATTTAATAAACATATTCAAATGTCTGGCAACATCCCTAAAGATCTTCTAGTTCATTCATTTATCGATCCCTTCCTTCCTTCCTTCCTGTTGAATTCTTGCTATGTTGCTCAGGCTGATCTAGAACTTCTGGGCTCAAGTTACCTTCTTGCCTTAGCCTCCTGAGTAGTTGGAATTATAGGTGTGCACCATCACACCTGGCTAAGGTCTTATAATTTTTTTAAAGTTTCATAGACAGTGCTGATGCTTAGCCACAGTTGAGAAACTTTAGTAAAGGAAAAACATATACAAACATTATAATAGTAAAACAAATGATATAGACAATAAATATGGGGGAATGACTAGTGAAATGCATATAGATTATGCAATAGACAGTTTTGACTGTAGTCAAGTGGGTTTTGTGCAGAAGTTTAGAGTTTAGCTGGGTGTGGTGGCCCACGCCTTCCAATCCCAGCGGCTTGGAAGGCTGAGACAGGAGGATCACGGGTTCAAAGCTAGCATTAGCAAAAGTGAGGCATTAAGTAACTCAGTGAGACCCTGTCTCTAAGTAAAATTTAGTCCCTGAGTTCAATCACCAGTAACAACAACAACAACAACAAAAGTTTAAAGATTGGGATAGATTCTAGAATACAGAAAGTCTTGGTGGTGAGGCTAAAGAATGTGAACTTCATTTGGTAGAAATTGGGGAATCTGTAAAGATATTTAGTAGCAGTATAAAATGCACAAAATTATAGATCAGTACTGATTTGGATGAATTTTATGATTAGGGGAAGATGAGGATTCCAGTTGGCAGAAAACCTGCTTTATTTTGTGTGAAGTAAAGAAGACCTGAGCTAGGATAGGCAAAAGTTCTGGAACAAAATAGATCCTTTTGAGAGAACAGTTGACTCAATGTGTTGATTGATTAAAGGACAAGGAAGATGTGAGGATGCTTGCTGGGTTTTGAAGAGAACTGTTGGAGTGGTGGTGATACTACTGTGTGAAATTATTGGTGCTCTTGAGATTCCAGGTTGTAAGTTAGGTGACAGGGGAACACTGCCACGGACCATGCTTAACCAAAAACACTTCCCAGTACTGGGAGATAGTTGAAGGACTTTAAATTAATAGTGCCTTTTTTTCCTGGCCTTGTTTTTGTTCTGTAGGTGAATGAGATTGATCTGAGTCATAATTTTATTATTTTTGATATGAGTCCTTGAAGAGGAGGCTTGTTTGAATGATTTCTAACATCCTTTTAAAATTTTCTACAACTTTGAAGTTCATTTATTTGCTACTGTTGCTGCTAACTCTTCTCCCATTTTGTAACATCTTTATTGAGATATAATCCAATACCATACTGTTTACTCGTTTAAGGTGACATGAAGTAACATACTAATTTTTAATTGGAGAATTCTGTTATGTAGGTACATTCAAAATGTTAAGTAACCATTACCATAATCAATTCTAGAAAATTATCATCCTAAAAAGAAATGGTACCTTAAGGCTGACTTGTGCTCTAAACAGAGGAAGACATTAGGATTAAACCTTTTAATTTATATTTACCTCTTTACGATTTACCTTCTAAAGCCACCTGGCCATGTCTTCCAATTCGAATTGATACCTTGCTATGCTGACCCAGTAGGTGGCAGTGTGGGAACACCAGGTAGGAAAAGTGGCCCAGGACTTCACCTTTATTTTTAGAAGCAGGCTGTACACAGTTACATCTACTTTTAGCAGTAGGTATAGTTGTTGTCCCTGCATCCACAGAAGACCATAGATTGAAAGTCTCCTTGGATATTTTGCTAATGCAGAATAGTCTTTACCAGTTGACTGTGTTTCCCACCCATGTAAACCAATCTTTAAATGCCTGTCTGGTTTCTATCATTTGTTGAATATAGTAACCCCTTTATCATTGTTGTTACTGTTGCTTTATCTGGCAATCAGCTGCTTAGAATTCAAGCCATTTTTTTTCACTTACCTTTTTGATTAAGTACTTCCTTGGGTCTCTTTTTACCCTTTCCATTGCTTTTCTTTTTTCCTTCCAGATTTGAGCAATGGGCATTCTCTTAAGGTAGTGATTTTCAACTTTTGCTGTAGATTGGAATCTCCTGGGGTGCTTTTAACAATACTGATACCAAGGCTATACTTTTTTCCCCCTGGTATCTGGGATTGAACCCAGAGGCACTTAACCACTGAACCATATCCCCAGCCCTTTTTGTGTTTTATTTTGAGACAGGGTCTCCTTAAGTTGCTAAGGCTGACTTTGAACTTGCAATCCTTCTGCCTCATCCTCCCAAGCTGATGGGATTATAGACATGCTGTGTCTGGCCCCACGGATGTCAGAAGGGATTCATTATAGGGTTTGGCTTGTACTGGATGATACTGGGAGAGATTAAGGAAGAATAGTTTTGCTTTGCATTGGTTGTTGTCAAGAAGTGGTGGTAATTCTACAACTGGATATTTTAAAAATTGTTTTTTAGCACTTAGAATTGAATCCAGGGGGTGCTGCACCACTGAGTTACATCCCCAGTTCTTTATTATTTTTAGACAGGGTCTTGCTAAGTTGCTGAGAGTTTAGCTGAGTTACCCAAGCTGACCTTGAACTTGTGATTCCTCTGCTTCAGCCTTCCAAGTAGCTGGGATTACAGTTGTGCACCACTGCACCTGGTTATGATTGGGTGTCCTAATGAATCTTATCTGTTTGTTAAGAGGAATAAAATGAGGCTAAATTTGTGATTGGTAAAGAAACAGTAGTCGCTTATATTAGCCTAGATGGGGGATGTTTGATCATTTTTGTTTCTTGGACACTATTCATACTTTATATTCAGATGTGATTACAGAATGGTCTTGTTTTTGTCTTGATCTATCAGGTCACAGAGTGGACTTGTCTGATGTCAGTGTTCTGGTAAATTGTTTACACTTATCAGAGGGACACATGGCCTGCCTATGAGGGCATGGCCACCTTGCAGCCTCACCTGCCCACCTGATAATATCAGGCCAGTTCTTAGATGTCAGGGGCAGTTCATTTGTCCCCTCCACCTCCTTCCTTTCTTCCTTTTTTCTTTGGGATTAAGCCCAGGGTGCCCTACTACTGGACTACATCCCTATACAACTTTAACAGCCTGCTTAAAGTCGCTACTATTTTTTTATGAGCTTAGCTTGGACTTTTTCTTACCATGATTCATTTTCTTCTGTCTTAACCTTTTCACTGAATTTCTTGGACTTGACCTTTCTGTACCACAGATTTATAGTAAAATCTTTCTTCTGTTAGTTCTAGTCAAGATATACAAGTCAAGTTGGCAGATGATTCCAGAAATCTATTTTTAAAAGCCCATACTGATTTTGAATGAAATTATTCATGTAATAACTACCTTAATGATTAATTTATTAGCCACAGATCAAATAAATGGATTTAATTGTAATTTGGAGCCCAACTTTTAATGAGCAGGATTTAATGAGCAAGGTATTTGTAGAAGATAGGTTTATTGGGAGGTCTATGATTCATGTGATTGCTATGACTTGAGGACAGGTGGAGCCAAAGCTAGAAACTGAGAAGTTTTTTTTGTTTGTTTGTTTCTTGTGTGTTGGGGCATATTTTATTGTTTTCTTTTTGAAGAACAAACTATTTGGTTATCCCATTTCTGTAGAGTGGGGCTTTCCCTTGCATGTACTTGGAGCATTATATCTTTTATCTCACTCATCATATTGTATTTCTTTTAAGTCAATATATCTTATTTTTATTTTTTACTTCTTTTTTGAAGCAGGATCTTGCTATGTTGATCAGGTTGGTCTTGAACTCCTAGGCTCAGCCTCCTAGGTAGGCTCCCAAGGAGGCCTGTACCACCACACCTGGCTTTACATTGTATTTGAGTTAATAATTATTCATCTGAATGAATACTTGTTAAATCGTTTTCTTGGTTATCTGGAAGCTTTGGATATAGAAACTCTCTTGTATCCATTCACGTGTTCTTCCTTATATAAATTCTTAAGTATGGTTCTGGGCTGTTTTCCTTTTATTGCCTGTATATATTTTACTTATTTTGTTATCTTAGCAGTGCTCTGTCTTCCTTGTAGGTCCAGGGGCCCACCTTTCCACTTCTTAATATCCTTCCTTCCCTTTCTCCTTCCATATAGAGGATTGAATGTTAGCCCCTCTCCTTTTTTAGAATGTCATACATAGTTTAGTGAACTGCATCATTGCTTTGTTTCTAATACTTTGATAATTGATGAGAATGAATATTATGTATAGATTGTGGAGTAGTTCTTTTTTTTTTTTAGATGACATTTTGTGGGGGTGGGTTGCTGAGCACATACTCTACCACTGACCTACATTTCTAGCCCTGAGATCATTTCTAAAATGATCTGCTTGTCTGCGTGTATAGTGATGAGTAGTACTGTATTTGGAGCAAGACAACTTAGGTTAGAGTCCTATTTCGACTTGACAGATTTTGACCTTGGGCAAAGTCACTTAATCTATGTTTGTTTTTCATTTTCCTCATCTACAAACTGGGGATAATAATTCCTACCTATACCAGAAGATTGTTGTAAAGATAAAATTACATAATATACCAAAGCATTAAAGTAAATGCAATGTTTTTTTTTAATAATCATCATGTTTATCCCTGAAATAGTTTTTAGAAATGAAAGAGCAATAAATTCAAGGTTGAAATTGGCTTTTGGACTTTCTCTTTTTGACTAAAATATTCAGAAATTAGTGTAGATACTTACAGATTAATATCATTTGCAATGTTTGTTGGGTAATAAATTGCTATTGCCCATTCTAGAGTGGCTGCTAATATTTAGAATATTCTGGGTCAGGTTCTGGTTATGCCATTTACTAATTGTATCAACCTGATGAATTAATTACTACCTGAACTTCACTTTGTGTCTTCATTGGTAAAATGGGGTTAATAATAATGAAAGCACTTTGGAGAAAGAATAAATGAGATAGTTCATGATATAGTGTTTAGCATCCAGCATAAAGCTTGGGACTTGAATATGATTGATAACTAAGCAGAAATGATAATTGTAGTCAGTCAAAGAATGATGAAGGGAATACTAACAATGAATTGGGGATGGTGCCAAGGGCATTAATGTGTATTATCTCATTTAATCTTGCAAAATCTTGTGAGGTTTTTATAGGCATTATATTTACTTTACAGATAAGGAAATTGAAGTTTAGAGAGGTTGTAACTTGCCTGTATTATATAGCTAACTCCACCTAAATTCAGAGCCCATGATCTTTATTGTTAAACTTTTGTTTCTGTTGGAAACTTGTCAGATGTCAACAGTAATTGTACATTCTGTGATGCTATAAAGTTGATAATGAAATAATATCTGTCTTAAGAGATTAAAAAATGTACAGGCAAGATTTAATCCATGAATAAACCCTACCTGGTAATGTGTTACTTGTACAATAATTTAGATATTTATGTTGAAATTATGTGCTTTTGTGTTTTCTTCAGTATCTTTAAAAAAATTCTTATGATTGGCATTTGTTAAAATTCTGGAAAATTATGATAAATGGTGAATTTATTAAAATGAGTCATTATTTGGAATTAATCACAAATTACTTAGATTTTATTGTATGGAATATATTTTCCTTAAAAAGGTCCCAAACTGTAGAGTGGATGGGAGAGTGGGAGAGAGAAATACTAATTACTCTGTCTTCTGTGAATGCTCATTTCTGGTAATTTTTTCCCTGGACTTTGACATCTCAATTTTTCTGTGCTCTTGTAAGAAAGCTGGTGCAAGCACCAGAATTATATCAGAGAACATAATTACATAATTGCACAGCCCCTCTTCCCTTAGGAGATTTCTTAAGCCTTTAGGTCAGCAGTAGAGATAACTACTGTTCTTCCAAAGAAGTTCTTTAGTTTTATTTTTAGAGAAAGAAGTTCTCTAGAAGAAATCTTTGGATTTGCATACAACAGTGCTTTTGGTAAATGAGTATTTAAGGGGAAGAATAACTTACTTTTTGGGGCTCAGATTTTGATGTTAGTATTGAAACATTTTCATGCTGTAACGATAACTTGAGATAACTTATACTCTAACGTCTTAATGGCTCTTCTTTTCATTGCCATTTTAGTATGACTCATTATGTAATGCTCTTTAATGTTTTGCTTGAATTAATGTGAATGCTTTATAATAAATCCAGGTTTTAGGGACTTATCAACAGCCTAACTCTCAGCTTAGCATTCAGGCTCATTAACTGAGGTATACATATCATCAAGGGGGAAATCCTTCTTTGATTATTTTAACTTTGGTAACTTTAAAAGGAACATTTAAAAAAAGTCATCTGGGTACAACAAAAAGTTAGTTTTGATGCTGTGAACATTAAATTCTTTCTAAGTCTGAAACTGAGTTTTGTTTAGGTTCAAGAGAGTGACAGTGGAATCAACCTGGTGGTATAAGGCCATATAGTCCAAATCAGAAAAAAGCTAAAATTTGGGCTAACTAGTTTTATCCCTTTGGAAAATATGTTTGTAATTGTGGACTCTTGGAAATCTTAGAGGTTTCCAAGTGCATTCTTGTCTGTGGTGCAGTGTTTTCCTCTCTCTACCCCTGACTGATGGTTTTCCAGGATCTTATTTGACATTTCCCCTACTGAAAAGTTTATGGCTTTGATTTCCTTGTATCTGAGATTGGAGCAATTCTTATTTGTTGATGTATCCTAAATTATTATGTTTATAAAATTTGTGGAACTTGTTACCTTATTTTATTAGCTCAGATTATGTGTCTATTACTTCATGGGCTCGACCCTCCTGCCTTTTTAAAAAGCACTGTATTGAAATTGGGTAGCTGTTTCTATTATTGTTTTCTGTTGCTATAATGAAAAACCCAAGACTGGTTATTTTATAAATAAAAGAGTAACATTTCTTTAGCTCAGTTGTGGAGGCTGAAAGTCCATAATTGGGTTGCCCTATTTATTTGGCCTCTGGTCAGGGACCCCGTGGTGGGTCACATAATGGTAGATGAGCATATGCAAGAGAGGTCAAATGGTGAGACAAGAACCCAGAGACTAGGGAGGATTAGATTTACTCTTTTAATTTTTTTTTATTTAAAAAAATATTTTTAGTTGTAGATGCATAATATCTTTATTTATTTATTTTTATGTGGTGCTGAGGATTAAACCCAGTTCCTCACACATGCTAGGCAAACACTCTACTATTGAGCAACAACCCCAGCCCCATAGGTTTACTCTTTAATAATAGCCCTCTTGAGAGAACTACCAAAGGTCCCAAGAGAACTACCTTAGTTTATTCCTAGGGGAGTGCCCTCCTTGACTTTTTAAAGGCCCCACCTGTTAAAGGTTGTACCACCTCTTACAGTTGTCACAATGAGGAACAACCTTCTAACATGTGAACCTTTTGATGACACACTCAACAGGTGCAGACATTTCTGAGTGAGAGTTATTGATAGCCCACTAAGGGTACTAATTTGAGGTGGAGGAAGGGCCTTGTATTGCCATTGATCTGGACCAGGAAAGGGATAGGATGACTTTCATCAGCCATTATAGTTGTGGAAAAAAAAATCTGGAGGATAAAATTCAAGTTTGTACCACGTGGATTCTTATGTATGTGATATATGTATCTACATGGTGGGCCAATTTATGAAGTGATAAAAAGTACCCAGTATGCATCTGTAGCACTGAGAATTGTAGCAGTGAGAAATGCTGTGGCATTAAATAAGATAGTCTTGGGTGGCACCATTAGTGTAAAGATTACAGGCTCTGGGTTGACTCAGCATTTTATGGTAAACTAAAGATCACTTTGATGATAGAAGTTATGTAATTTAAAATAATCTGTATTAGGATTCTCCAGAGAGAAAAGAACCAATATTCTCTCTCTCTCTCTCTCTCTCTCTCTCTCTCTCTCTCTGTTTGTGTGTGTGTGTGTAGATTTGTTATGAGGAATTGCTTCACACAATTGCTTCATGGAAAATCCCATGACCTGCTGATGACAAGCTGCAGATCCCAGTGGATTTCTAAAGTCCCCATCCAAGAGCAAGAGAAGACTGATGTCTCTTAGCTCAAGTAGTCAGGCACTGAGAGAAAATTCAGTTTTCTTCTACCTTTTTGTTGTTTGGTTCCTTACCAGGTTGCATGATACCTACTTACATTGAAAACGGCAGTTGTCTTTCTTTAGTCTACCAATTCTTTTTTTTTTTTTTTTTCCCTTAGTCTACCAATTCTAATGCTTATTTCTTCCAGGAAATTTTCATTGACATATTGAATTCAGGGTATTTGGGCAGCTTTATTACACCCATCATCTGTGTATAGCATTCTTTTCCTGTTGACTATTTTTTTAAAAAATTGAGATCTAACAAGATCTTTTGGGGAAAAAAAGCCAGCTGGAATTAAGTTGAAATTTGCTTTTATTTTATCAGAAGATCCCAAAATATCAGTGTGAAGGAGGGCAGGAGATTAATTACCTTCTGTGAATGCTCCTTGCTGGTATTTTTGCTGTGTAGTGGTAGTTTGTAAGAGAGCTGATGTGAGAGCCACAGATGTAACAAAGGACATAGTTATGCCCCATCCCCTTTTTCTTAGAGTATACAGTTTTTTGAAGCATTTTGATATAGTAAATAAAATGTTGATAGCTGTTGAAGCTGATTAATGAGTACACAAGGGTGTTTTTTACTTCTGTGTAAGTTTTTATGTTTTAGTGTGGAAAGCATTCTATGAAACTTTCAAATGTGTGTGTGTGAGAGAAAATCTCACACAGAGTCTCAGGAGCTAGACTTGTAACTGACTCTAAAAAGAAGAGCAAAAGGGATTAGGTTGCAGCTAAGTGGTAGAGTGCTTGCCTAGCTTGTGTCAGTGTATCTCAATAAAGTTATTATAAAAACTAAATTAAAAAATAATAAATAAGAGAGACATAGATGTAATGCTACTTAAAAATACACATGCTCAAGGATCCCAGGAGGATAATTTATGCAATATTTGACACTAAATAATTTTTCAGTTTTTATTGTGAGTCTTTTACCTGCTGGCCACCTTTTTAGGTACTGATGATATAGCAGGGAACAAAATGAATAAAAACATCTCTGCCTTGTTATTGGTTTGTTTGTTTATTTATTTTTGTTTGGGGATTTAACCCAGGAGCAATTTACCACTGAGCTACATCCCCAACCCTTTTCATTTCATTTATTTATTTATAAATATTTATTTTTTAGTTATAGGTGGACACAATATCGTTATTTTATTTTTATGTGGTGCTGAGGATTGAACCCAGTGCCTCACACATGCTAGGCGAATACTTTGCCTCTGAGCCACAATCCCAGTCCCCTTTTTATTTTTTTGAGATAGGCTGCAGCTTGCCTTGAACTAGCGATCCTCTTGCCTCAGCCTCCTGAGCCACTGGAATTACAGATGTACACCACTATGCCTAATTCTGCCTTGTTCTTGACACATGTCAAGCACATTATTTTTATACCTAGTCCCCAGTGACTAGCATAGTGTGAGATGGCAAGATTTATACTCTTGAGTTATACTCTGGAGAAGCGTTAAAACACCTTACGGGTGTTATTTTTATACCCTTTTCATAGTTTAGATGACTGAGGCTTAAAGTGGTTACCAGACCAAGATCACACAGCTATGAGTGACAGAGCTGGCTCTTGAACCAGGTTTTTCTGCCTGCAAGCCCATGGTCCTGCACTCAAAGAGATAGGTGTGCACATTTGAGCATTTGAGTATCTAACACCATATTCTAGTAGGTCTTCAACAGATATTACACTAAAAAACCAGGAGGACCTTAGAAGCCGGTCTTATCAGTCATCTTTGTCCTTGGGATACATATGTATTTTTTAGGTTACCTGAACCTGGCTTTATGTTTTTTCCTTGATAGTTGATATTTAATAATTGGTTATCTTAGTGTAATACTTATAGTGTAGGTGCAGATGATTTTTGTGCCTTGATATTAAAGATCCATTCTTAGTATGTGGTGAATACTTATCCCAGTTAAGCGATCAGTAATTCTGTGACTGAAAGGAGAAATCTTGGGCTTTGGAGTCAGAGCTGAACTCAAATTGTTAACTTTCCAGGTATTGTGTGACTTTCAATAAGTTGCACAAGTTTCATCAGTTTGCATTTTCTCTTTTATAAACAGTTCTGTAATATATATTGCAATAGTAATAACTATACAGTGGAGTGTTTATATGTGCAAATGAAAGAATTATGGCTCAGAAAGTTTAGGTAAACCTGCACATAGGTCACATGGTCACTAAGGGCAATTGTAAACTCAGATGTAAATCTAGGTTCGTGTAATTCCTACTTTCTGCTAGGTATGCCATTAATAATAGTTCTCTTTTAACTTTTCCTTAAGTAGTTTCTCTAGGTTTCAAAAAGAGTATTAGCATATAGTTATGTTAGGAGGTAATTTGCGGGGTTGGGGATGTGGCTCAAGCGGTAGTGCGCTCGTCTGGCATGCGCGTGGCCCGGGGTTCAATCCTCAACACCACATACCAGCAAAGATGTTGTGTCTGCCGATAACTAAAAAAAAAATAAATAAATATTTAAAAATATTTTTTAAAAAAAGAGGTAATTTGCCAGTTTGGTACCTGTTAGAGAATCTACTATAATTAATTTAGTATTAGTAAGACTAAAATTTAATTTTAAAACCTAATACATTCTTTGATTACATTTATTCAGGTATCAGATAAGGAGGAAAAACAATGCATTACAAAGAAAACTGAATAGCCCTTTATAGATTAAGGCCTAAGTTTTCAATTCTGTGAAAATTTTAATGAAATTGACACAGGTCAGAAATCCTAATCTAGAGCTTACATATATCATTATATTAATTATTATAATTTCATCATTATTATTGTAGCATGTATTATATACTGTAAGTTTTCATATGTGTTCCCCATCTGGGGTGATGGGACAAAATGGATGAAAGGGACTGTTCAAGAAAAATTTTAGAAATTGCTTGAACTTGAGAAATTTTAAATGAGATTTAAGTGTATATTAGGAATTAACCATATTTTAATGTTGGTTTAAGTTCAAACAAATCAGTTTCACTTCACGTCAGGGATGTCTAAAGCTAAGGGCTTAAATCATGTTGTTTTTAATAGAGAAGCATGACTAGTTGGAACAATTTATTTTTGTAATCCCTCCTTTAAAAAGTTGCTGAGCTTGAGTGTTACAGAGACAAGCTGTCTTGTACAGCTTTTTGTGGCATATTTGAGAATTGACTAGTCAAGAGTTTTGGTCTTACTGGTGTGTTTGTTTTTACATGTAATGTTCAGTCACATGCCAAGTTGAAAATCTTGTCTGGAAAAAAAACAAAAGCAAACCCACGTTGTTTTCTTCTGTGTATTTACATAGGGAGGCTTTTGCCCCTAGAGTAGAAGAAGGGACATTGCATAAATGAAGTGTATTTTTACTGGGTCTTGAACTTCATTGTACATTGAAACTTTTTGTGTGTGTGTGTGGTGCTGGGGATTTAACCAGGGCCTTGTGCATGTGAGGCAAGCATTCTACCAACTGAGCCATATCCCCAGCCCTGAAACTCTTCATATAGGCTGAAAACAGCATCTTGGTTCAGTACTTGGGGGGTACAAAAGCTTTTTTGTTCAAGTTACTATGTTAAAAATTAGCCCCTTCTTAGTGCTTAGTTGGGTAGTATAACAAAGTGGTCTATGGACCAGCAGCAACAGTGAAACTAGTTGCATTTTGGAAATGTAAATTCTCAGAGTAACTTAATTAGAGCCTACATTTGTGTAGGTGATTTGTGTGTATGTTAAAGTCTGAGAAGCACCAAATGAATCTGAGCAGTAGAGCCAGAATACCTAAATGTAAATCTTGCTAGAAAATGACACTAACTTTGTGACATTGAACAAGTTATTTTATCTCCTGCATATGAGTTTCCTTATCTGTTAAACAGGATACTAATGATACTTATGCAGTGCTTAGAGGAGTACATTTCATAGGAAGTACTCCATTAGAATTAGGAAGATATTTAAAAAATATAAGGTACACTGTATAGAGTAGATGTACAATTATAGAATAAATGCCTGTATTTATTAAAGTGAACTATATTGTTAATTTGTTGGTAAAGCTAAGAAAATAGCTTTAGAATTATATACTAGCATTATCTTTCTGGAGTACATTTCTGTATTACCTGTCATAAAATGACAAAGGGAAATCTGGTTAACTTATGACCTTCATTTTTTTTATACCTTTGTTTTATTTATTTATTTATTTTATGTGGTCCTGAGGATCAAACCCAGGGCCTTGTACACGCTAGGCGAGCGCTCTATTGCTGAGCCACAACCCCAGTCCCTATGACCTTCAGTTTGAGTGTGAATAAAGCCGATTCAAGTTATTGCTTTAAAATAAACACTTTAATGAACTATAAATCATTGCAAGGTTGTAGTTGAGGATTTTACCATCTTTGTCAACAGTACCAGTTAGTACCTTAATCCAATAGTATGCATAAGACCAGTTTCATTAGTTCTTAAAATTCTAGCACTAAGGCCCAGATCCTTTCCCATCCTGCTGCTTGACTGAATTACAGCAACTTCTTGGAAAGCGGGTGGAAGGAGGACAAGAGAGGAACCAGGAGAATGACCTGCAGACGACAACCCCTTCTAACTCCTTTCTTTATCTGTGGAGACAGTTATCCACTTAAAAGTTTAGGTAAACACAGAAAGTACTCTTTTTTAAAAAAAAAAATATATATATATATATATATTTTAGTTGTAGATGGGCATAATACCTTTATTTTATTTATTTTTATGTGGTGCTGAGGGTTGAACCCAGTGCTTCACACATGCTAGGCAAGTGCTGTACCACTGAGCTACAACTCCAGCCCCCAGAAAGCACTCTTATGTAGAATTACAATATTTTGTATTCTATTCTAATATTATTTAGGTGTTAATTGTGATCAAGCATATATAGGATTATGTTAGAAATAAATCTTTGATACTTTCAGTAGTTAGTTATAAGGTATAGCGAAATTGAGTAGCCCTACAGATTGTTTTGTTTTGATGATCAAAATTTCAGCTTTATTAATGAAAGAGCACTTGAAAAACATGTCTTCCACAGAATTAGGCAACAGAGGCAAACTTACTTAGTCTCATGGAAATGCTGAATGCTTTTATACAGCTATACTTCAAGTGTGTTGCTTAAAGTTTCATGTGTTGATCTCCCGTGGGGCAGCATTGAATGGTGGTGGGACCTTTCAGAGGTAGGAACTAACAGGAATTTAGTAGGCTGGGGGACAGTGTCCTTGGAAGGGATTTGTAGTTCCTGCGGGACCCTGAGTTAGTTAGCTTGAGAGTGACTTACGGATTCAATCTGACATGATCATAGCCCTCTTGCCTGCCATGTGACCTTGGCACACATTTCAAATCCTGTAGGATAAACAGAGTTATTAAGATAGCTGAGCATTTCATGCCAGGTGTTGACACCTATACTGTCTCTTAACTGACATTTGACATGTTAATAGTTTTTGAGAAAGCCTAGGTACATTCCTATTGGCCAGCAAGTAACCTTTGTCTAGCTTAGCATATAAACCCTTTCCTCCAGCCTCAGGGTGTGGGAATCCTCCTGTCTTGCTGCTGCCCAAGATAAACCTCTGTCCACAAGTCCCTAATATATTGCATTTGTGAAGTCTTAAATTTGTCTCTTTATTTGTTCACCCTTTTCTTTGCTCTGTCAGTACCTTCTGCCTTTGGCAACTGGTTCTTGTACATCAGGTTTTCCTGAAACAAGCCAGCTGTTACAGAAGAGTGAGCCTGATCCCTGAATCACTCTTGGGCTTCCTGTCTTACCATATGATCTCTCCCTCTTGCCTGTGCTCCTGCCATATGCCATCTGTCATGATGTGAAGTAGTCAGGGGGACCCTCACTAGAGCTGGTGCTGTTTGGACTTTCAGCTTCCCAAACTAAGAGCTGAATATGAACCTCTTTTCTTTATAAATTACTGTAGCTCAGGTATTTTGTTATAGAAATAGAAAATGGACTAATAGACAACCACAACCCTTCCCCTGAGGGATAGTGTATCTCTAAAAAAAATTCATGACATGGAGGAGTTACTCCTCTCCCCCCAAAAATTCTGAAGGGATTAAGCCATGTGAATTTAGCTTCTTCCAAATTCAGCAGTCTGATGAGTCATAAATGGCTTTTTAGATTTCTAGTGTATCGTGTCTGTGTTATGGGAGGGAGGCAATTTTAGTATATCAAAAGTGTTTTTCAAATACTACAAGATCTATTAGAAAGTCAGTAATATTCCTTCCTAGCTAGAAGCAACTCAACTTGTAAAACCATGTTTTTAGAAAAATGGTTCTGAAATAAGCCTAGAGCAGTAATTTACAGAGCTAGTCATAAAAGATTCTTTTTTCTTGGAGTCAAACAATACCCATCAGCAAAAGTAATAAGGAATCAAGGCATTTTTCCTAGCTTAAAATATAAATATATAAATCCAAATAAATACTATGTCTGATTTATTATAAATATATTCTGGACCTAAACTGCAAGAGTACTATTTATCTCTAAGATATAGAACCAGTTAACTTATTTCAGTACTAGTTTTCCTTATCGCTACAATATAAGCCATGTAAAAAAGTGAACTAAAAAACTAAGATAAATACTAAATAAAGGAATGAAAAAGAAGATCAACTGACCAGAAATGTATGCTGTTTTAACAATCAAGCTGTAGAATGCATGGAAAATCCTTAAAAGGAATTGTTTCATTCTCTACATTGAAACAGTCATTAAATTCTGCTAGCTGGCCTTTAAACAGAGCCTGAATTTGTACAGTCCTCTGTTTTCACTGCAGCCAACCTCAATTAAGCTGACATATGTGCACATGCACATCTGCATATACATATGTATATGAGTGTGTTTTTATGAAAAGAAATGGACCAACAAAACCACATACTCTGTATTTGTATTTTGGATATAAACTTGAAACATTGTAGTCTTTTCTGTCCCAAACTTTAGGATTTCTGTAAGAGTAGAAAACAGCGTTAAAACGCAAAGGTGTAGATGAGTCATCCAAGAAGAGTAAGCTCACTGTGTGTAGGATTCCACGTTAGCTTTATTGAGTGTACAGAAATAATTTCGATTTTTAGATCAGAAATGTCATCTACATGTCACGAGTGCTACCACTCTATTTTCCTTTTATATTTTTTCTTGAGAAAAATTGACTAATCTATGGTATTTTTTCCCCACAGTGCCTAGAATTGGCCTCAGGATCTTTGTCGATACCTTTTTCTTTCTAGCAGGCCATTATCAACTGATCACTGTTGGAAAATAATATGAAACCCATCTATAATTATTATATAGGTGAGGGACCTGGGCAGCCTCAGATATCCCAAGTTTCATTTGTCACCACTGTTTGTAATTCACAAATCTTTTTTTTTTTTTTTTTTTAAATCTTGATTATAATAGCTGGATTTAAGCCCTAGACTCTGTTCCCTGTGTTGGGTAACAGCTGAAATCTCTGTTCATTTTTTATGGCTTTAGCTGGGTTGCTTGAGTCTCCCTGTATATTTGTTGTTTGGGGATCCATCAGAAATGTGGACAGAATTTCTACTTTGAGTTTGGGCACACTCTCTCTCTCTGATTTCCCTTTTTTTGGTTTCCTCCCTTCACTTTCCAGCTTCTGCAGTTATTCCAAATTGGTTCTTCAAGGCAGTAAGGCTGTAGGTTTTTATCTTAGTTTCAGCTGCCCTTGCTTAGTGCAGATTAAGGCCTGATCCTAAGAGTTGTTCAACAACCACCACCTGGTGGACACCTGGAAATTCTCCCGATGCCATTCCCTTCCTCCAAGTGTAACATGCTTTCTACTCCCTGCTGCCTCCCACTTCTTCCTCAAGTTTCTCTCTGCTTTTGGTTACTTTCCAGTACCTTCACATAATTTTAAAATTTAGTTTATAGATGTTGTTGGCAGTAGCTGTGGTCCATGTAGGAGTCATTACTCATCACTTTTCATTTATTCTTTTATTTATTTATTTATTTTTCTTAAATTAAGTTGTACACGAGGTTGAGGCAGGAGGATCGCTTGATCCCAGAGGTTTGAGACCAGCCTGGGCAACATAGTGAGACTCCATCTCAACAAAACAAGTTATAGAGATGTGACTGTCATCCCATAAAATACATCCTCAGTGTATAATCAGTAATTTTTAGTGTATTGACAGAATTATGCAACTATCACCACCATCTAATTCTAGAATCTTTACAACTCATATTGCCATAGTGAACATCAAGTTTCTAACCCATGAAATTTAGGGGACAAACACCATGCAAATCATAGTAATATCCTTCATGTGTCGACCTCCCTGTCACTTCTT
Organism: Callospermophilus lateralis; assembly: GCF_048772815.1. Lineage (NCBI taxonomy): Eukaryota > Metazoa > Chordata > Mammalia > Rodentia > Sciuridae > Callospermophilus > Callospermophilus lateralis. The sequence goes on along the minus strand of NC_135317.1, from coordinate 56,939,523 downwards.
CTAGCTTCCTTCCTGTACCTTCTTTCTGTACTTAACACATCTTCCTGTGTTAAGCGCTAGGTGCTTCAATAGCATTCTTTAACTCTCTCATCATAGCACACTTTACATTATAGTAGGATTTCTTATTCCTTTATCTGTGTCTTCTACCATACTGTGAACTTCAAGAGGAACTATTTTAATTTTACTATTAGAAGAGTTCTTAGCTCTTGGGCTGGGGATGTGGCTCAAGCGGTAGCACGCTTGCCTGGCTTGCGTGCGGCCCGGGTTTGATCCTCAGCACCACATGCAAATACAGATGTTGTGTCCGCTGAAAACTAAAAAATAAATATTAAAAAAAAAAACTCTTTGACTAATTAAAAAAAAAGAGTTCTTATCTCTTATTATAGGAATTGGCATATCAGGTACTCAATAAATACTTGTATAAGGAAATGAATAAAATAATGTTGGTAGATCGTTGGTTTAATTACTATGTATTTAGTAATTGTCCACTGTAGACAAAGAACTATCTGAGATGATGGGCAGGGTATAAAAAATGGGGCAAATAAAAATGCTAGACTCACTGACAAACTTATATAGTACTTATGGAAACAAATGAAATGATTGGAAAACAAATAACAACTATCATGAATGTTAATTCTTGTGGTTCAGATGGTAAGTACAGTTCAGGGATGCATAAGATGCTGGGTATGAGTATACAGAGATGTGTATGTTATATAAGAAGGTTTTAATTCAACCAGGAAGAATTATAACCAAATTCATGAAAAATAATACTTGCTTACTATTAGGAATTAAAAATGACTCTTAATAACCCTTTTTAGAAGATACTGTAATGAAGGTATTTATTATGGTTTGGATCTGAGATGTCTCCCAAAGGCTCCTGGGTTGAAGGTTTGGTCCTGAAAGCAGCAAGGTTCAGAGTTGGGACTTTTGAGAAGTGTTTGGGTCATGAGGTCTCCTACCTTATCAATGAATTAATCTTATGGATTTGTAGGTTAATGGACTATTGGCAGGTGATGGAAACTATGGACATGAGCCTACATGAAAGGAGTGGATTGTGGGGGGCTGTGCCCGTGGGGACTATATTTTGTCCTGGCCCCATGTTCTTTCTCTGCTTCCTGACCTCTCTGGTCACCTGAGCATCTTGCTCTGCCATACCTTCCCCACCATGATGTTCACCAGAGGCCCAAAATCAACAGAGCCAAGTGACTGTGGTCTGAAACCTCTGAAACCATCAGCCCAAATAAGTCTGTTCTCTTTTGAGTTGTTTTTCTGAGATGTTTTGTCATATTGTCATAGCAATGGAAAACTGAGTAACAGTATTACAGCTCTTTCATTATAAGGAGTTATATGAAATTATAAATTAAATCAAGAAACAGTGTTTTTCACAAAGTAGTTCAGAGATTTTTTTTTTAATATGGGAAATTTGTGAAATTCAGGAGATTTCATCTTTTGGGGGGAGTTCAAATGATTTATTCAGTCAGCTGGAGTAGTGTTCAATGAAATGGCTGGAGTTGGTGATTATAATAAAAGTAGTGAATTTTTTAACCCATTAATGAATTTTATTAGGATTCATGAACCAACTCTTTGGCTCTGAAAGGTTGTGAAATGTTTAAAGCATGCTGGGCACAGGAATTAAGAGATACAGATGGGGCTGGGGTTGTGGCTCAGCGGTAGAGTGCTCGCCTAGCATGCACAAAGCACTGGGTTCGATCCTCAGCACCACATAAATGTAAAATAAAGATATTGTGCCCACCTCAAACTTAAAAAATAAATATTAAAAAAAGAGACGCAGACAGATAAGCAATTGCCTTTAAGCTGAGTGGTGTTAGAAAGCATCTTAATTCACTTATCTAATGGGGGAAATCTTGCTAAAATGAAAGATTGTGATTGTTCATTGAAGTTATCCTTAGTATATGTTCGTTTCTTGTATAATTCAGTGTATGATAAAGTCCTTTGCAAGAAAAACACTTCTTTGAATTTTGACTGCAGTAGCTGTATTATCTTTGTGCCTCCCTCCCATGCCTTTCCTCTTTTTTCCTTTGTGTTTTTTAGTAGAGTTTCTGATACTATTTGTATGTTTGGTCTTTTTTCCCTCTTTGCCAGCTGTACATTTGCTTGTTCATGTGAGTTTATTTTAGTCAACAGATATTTACTGAGCAGCGTTTAGTTATTGTGCTAGATATGGGTAATTGTGGGAGTCATGGGAATGGATGAGACAGGTTAGGGTGATCTCAGAGTGAGAAGAGAGAGAGTAGATTTGGGGATTGAACCTGAGTAAAGAAAGATTACGTGGTGACAGGGTAGAGGGCATAGAGACCCAGCAAGAGCACAGCATTAAGAATATCAGGAGATGATCATAGGCACTGGGAGAAGAAGATAGGGCTTTAAGAAGGAGGAGTGGTTTCCAGTGTTTATATCTTTGAGAGAAATTAAGTAACAAGAGAGTAAAAGAGGGACTGTCGCACTCTGGCTGGGCAAAATAATGGGGGTGGGATGGGGGTGTGACAAGGAACTTGTGAAGGTTGATACAGCGGGAGCCTCTTTACTGTAGGACAGTAGGGGTATATATACATAACTGAATACACAGCTTGTTCTTAATTAACATAAACTAGATACAGAAGTCAACCAATAAGGAATCCTCATCATCTTAATGATTACACACAGCTTAACTTAATTAACATAATCTGGACACTGCAGTCAGTCATTAAGGAATCTATCATCTTAATGGCTCGCTGGTGTTACTCAGAAACCACTCCTTCTGGCAAAATGCCCGGTGCCATCTTGACTTGTTTACGGACTCTAAAAGGGACTACTGTTTTGGACTTGAAAGTTCAGAGGTTGTTGGTGACTTTCAGGGAAATTTTATCTTAGAGAGATGGGTTGGGGTGTACTGAATGGGAGGGAAGGGGCCAGATTTGGTGAAGATACAGATAAGTCTGGAGGCAGTGGGGAGATTGTGTGGGAATCCATGGCATCTGACTTCCTTTCTCAGTGTAGCATCCAGATACATGCAGATAGGGTTAGAGTTGTACACTTGAAGGGAATAGAAGAGTTTACAAAATAAAAATGTCTTGCTTATGTGGAATAACTACTAGAGTTTGGAATTCAAAGTAAGCCATTTGTATTAGTCTTTTGTTGTTGAGGCTGACCTTGAATTTGTGATTCTCCTACTCAGCCTCCTAAGTCCCTGGGATTACAGGTATGTGCCACCACGCCTGGCTTGATATTGGTTTTCTACTCCATTGATTTCCTCTGTATCTTTTGCTTTCCCTTGAAATTTATTCATTGAAGAAATTGATGCCACTGCCACCGCCTCCTCTTCCTCCTCCTCCTTTTTTTTGCCTATTGGTTTTTCCCAAATCTGGGTTTTTTTTCTGGTTGTATCCCCAAACTGTCATTTAATATGTTTCTCTTTCCCCTATAAATTATAAATCAATAGTTAGATCTAAGATTGACCAATTGCAGGCTCAATATATACACTTTTCCATACTAGATATTCCACCCACGGGCATTCTACCACTCTAGTCCTTTTAATTTTTTAAATTTTGAGACAGGGTCTTGCTAAGATGCTGAGGCTGATCCTCCTGCCTCTTGCTCCTGAATAGCTGGGGTTACAGGTATATTCCACTGCACTCAGCTGGGGCTCAATATTTTATGAGAACATTTAATAGGAGGCTTTGTGTTGAATTAGGTAACACATAATCTTTCCTTGTGTTTTTGGAAAACACAAAGGGGGAACTTTTCTTAGTATATGAAACCATCCTGAGTTATATATACAATCTTTGGTATGGTCTAAACAATGAATAATCTTGATTTTACCTTATAGTGGGGAAGGCCTCATTTTTGGAGAACTATATTACTTCCCACCTTGCATTTCTTGCTGAGGCTGACACCTTTGCTCCTTAGGGAGCTGCTGCACCACCCAGTGCTCCTTAGAGAGCTGCTGCATGGTTTAGGGCTGTACCACAGGCAAACCCCTAATAGTGTAGTTGCCACTCTTTCCCTTTCACTTGCTTAGCTGAACTCAGCCAATGGATATGATCTGTGGTTTGCCTCTCAAATGTATTGAATCAGCACACTTTTCTCTACCTTCACTGGCTATCCTAATCCTAGCCCTTTCCACTCCTGCCAGGGTAACTGAAGTAGCTTCCTATTCTCGGTTTATTTTGGTCCTTTCTTAGCCATTTCCCCCATAGTTGCTGGTTGATTTTTTTTTTTTTTGGTGTGGTAAAGTAAAATAAGTGTTGCCATTTACCCATTGTAATTGAATGGAATTAATTATATTGTATAGTGTTGTGCAACCACCAGCATTCTCTGTTTCCAAAACTTTTTTCATCATTTTGAACAGAAACTCTGTAATCATTAGGCAATAGCTCTCTTCCTCCGCCTCCTCCTGACCCCAGGTAACCTCATATCTACTTTCTGTTTCCATGAGTTTGCCTATTTTAGATATTTTATATATGTAGAATGATACCTTTGACCTTATGAGTGGCTTATCTCCCTTAGCATAATGTTTGGCTATTATGAAAAATGCTTCTGTGAACATTCCTGTGTAAGTTTATGTGTGGACATATTTTCATTTCTCTTGGCTGTATCTCTAGGACTGGAATTTCTATATCTATGGAAATTATTTGCTTAGAATTTTGAGGAACTGTCAGACTGTTTCCCAGAGTGGCTGTGTGATTTATTTTATTTAAAAAAATATTTTTGTAGTTGTAGATGAACACAATACCTTTATTTTATTTGTTTATTGTATGTGGTGCCAATGCCTCACGCATGCTAGGCAAGTGCTCTACCACTGAGCCACAACTTCAGCCCTGACTGAATGATTTATATCTCACCAACAGTGCATAAACGTTCTATTTTCTCCATATCCTCTTCGACATTTGTTATTATCTATCCTTTGGTTGTAGTCATTCTAGTGGGTTGGAAGCCCATCTCCTTGTGGCTTTGACTTGCATTTTCATGATGTGCAGTACCTTTTTTATTCTTGAAACAGCTGCTTCCCTTCACTTTTGTATAATATTGCACTTTCTTGATTTTTATTTTATCTCACTGAATACTTCTTAGTCTCTTACTTACTCTATGTCTCCTACCTGTCTGCTAAATATGGCGTATTACAGGGTACAATCTGTGGTCTTCTCATTTTTCTGTGCTCTTAGGTGATCTTATCCAGTGCCATGCATTTAAATACCTTCGGTAGGAGATGCAGTCATTCTAGGCATCCATTAGGTTTGATGTAATGAGACTCCCTTAAGGGGATCATTAGATAACTGATCAAATTAAAATATGTGGTTTTAAAGTTGTGAGCATTTTTAATGGTATTCTAAATATTAGTTTGAACTTTAGATAAATATGTATGTAGTAGGGATAGAGTGGAGAAGGACACTTTTGGATATAACTGGTGGTAACTGGAAATTTGGAGCATGTTTTTCAAGGGCTCTTGGGAATTTCTTACCTGCTAAAACCTTGTCATTATGCAGAAGAGCTATTTTTATCTAACCAGGAGAAAAGACTCCTGTGACTCACAGGCTGCTGAGACCATGGTCTGCTTCCCTCCTTTCTGACTGCAGATCATGACTGTTATATGAAATTGTGAGGTATGCCTCCTGACCAGAACCCTCACTTAGTCTCTCCTTTTGTGCTAAGGATAGATGGGTGGTAATAATAAGTACATTTATATAAAATAAAAGTATTTATTGTTGTTCTGTGATACCAAAAGATAAAGAGCCTGAATTGGAACTACTATCAAGTTTGTGCCTAGTAATAAGCCTCAACCGTCTCTTAAGATACTGCCTATAAATTGATAACTCTCAAATATGTATCTTTAGTTCTAACCTTTCCTCTAAACTCCAGGAAATAATAAGTTACTTTGTAGTGCCGTGAAATCCCAGAATAGCTGCTTGTAACATGCATACAATTCAGTTGGTTCAAATTAAAAGAGAAGATCATTAGTTTCCTAGTCTAAGCAATGGACCGAATGAGTAAAAGTCCCCCTGCCACCCCCCCCCCCAAAAAAAAAAAAACATACAGGAGAACAAATTCTAAAGGGGGAAATAGTATAAGAAATTGTGAACTAAATAGTAGTAAAGCTAAAATACTGTGTGCTGTTGAGCAGTTGGTAGTGAGACAAAAAGGAAATGCATTTTATTGTGGCACTATGAACTTTCTCCTCCTCCTCCTCCTCCTCCTCTTCCTCTTCCTCCTCCTCCTTAAAAAAGGATTATGCCATTACAGTTACAGAAAATGCAATGTAATCTTACTTTACAACTTGATTCTTTGATGAGCAATGTTCTTCACTGGTTTTCATCTTTAGAATCACACTTTAGACCAGTGCTTCTCAAAGTTTGCTCTCTTGAGGAGCAATATCAGCATCACCTGGGAACTCTCAAGAAGTGCCAAGACTCACCCCAGACTTAGTGAATTAGAATCTGTGCAGGTGGGGTCCAGCAGTCTGGTTTAACAAGTTCTCCAGGTGATTCTGATGCACAATATGATTCAAGATCCATTGCCACAGACAGTGCATGGAAGCCTTATTAAATTATGGCTACATCATGGAATGTGAATTATATAGCTCAATAATGTAAAAAACAGGTACAGCTGACAGAGAATGGGAGAAGATGTAAAAGAATGGGTATGGGTTCTCATAGTTTATTTTGTGAAGAGGAATCCAGATAGTATGTAGTTGATAGAACAGGAAAATAGAATGGAAAAATTATCTTAAAAGTAACCAACAGAAGAGCGAAAACTAGTGGAATAATTGAGGTGGGGTTCATGGTCATTATAACTTGGCTAAAACATCATGTCATATATAATAATGTCTAATAGGTATGTAAAAGTGATAAATGAAGAAATAATGGTAAAAGCTTACTATTTAGAAATCTGAGAGACCCCAGAGAACCCAATAATGAAATGGTTAAATATGTTTGCTTTTGAGGAGTAGGACAAGGAAGCCCTTATGTACTGTGTGACTTTTAATCATATGGCATATATTACTTTGATTAAAATTTTAAAAACAAAATGTGTTTCCAGCTATTGTGGAAGCATATCTAATTAAATTGCAGAAAAGGCTATCTTTCACATTTCTGGGTTCTTTTTCCCAAGGCCAAAAGCCTCTGCCTATTGTAATTGAATATGTCACTTTCTATATTGGTGCTAGGTGAGGAATTGGGTGTGGTGTGTGTGTTTTTCTGAGGCCCTTTGTGACTTGTGCTAAAGTGCTGCGTAAATGACCTACGGTTTGTGTTTTTCCCATTTTTTTTTAAAAAAAGCATTAAGAATCATTGGAAAACTAAGATCAAGCATTTTATTTATATATACTTAAAAAATTTTTTTAGTTGTAGATGGACACTATACCTTTATTTTGTTTATCTATTTTTTTTTTTTTTGGATAGAGAGAGAGAGAGAGAGAGAGAGAGAGAGAGAGAGAGAGAGAGAATTTTAATATTTTATTTTTTAGTTATCGGCGGACACAACATCTTTGTTTGTATTTGGTGCTGAGGATCGAACCCGGCCCGCACGCATGCCAGGCGAGCCCGCTACCACTTGAGCCACATCCCCAGCCCCTTGTTTATCTATTTTTATGTGGTGCTGAGGATTGAACCCAGTGCCTCACACATGCTAGGCAAGTAACTGCTCTTCTACTGAGCCAACACCCCAGCCTTAAGAGCAAGTATTTTTTAGTGAATGTTAAAAATACTTTTATAGAATCATTCAGAGCATAATATTTCTCATATAATACCTTCTTACGGTTATTGTTCCCCATGATTGGGCTGCATATTCTCCACTTTCTATATTTAAGTTGTGCTCCCTGCTAATTAGCTTTTAGAGGCTAATGAGAAGAGAAGCCAAATTTGGTACCCTGCAGTTCTTAACCTAGTTGACTTAAGGAGCAGTTTCCTTGCATATTTATAGTCTTCATTCAAATATAACAATCTATTTATAGATAAGAGATAAAATGTTTTAATCTTACTCAGGGGATCCCTGATGAGCCCAAAATGAAATCTAAGCAGAACAATAAACAGTACCAGTGCATAATTGCTGTGTTAGCTGAAGCTTTAATCCTCTCATAAAACATTTATCTCTGTTATCTATCACATTAATTTTTAGATATTTTTCATTGTAAAGTATATTTTGCTAGTTTTCTGTTTATGGTTGAAATTAAAGGTGACGTATAAATGCATTCTTATTTTTAAATAGGTTTTATAATTGGTCAAATTATTTTTTAAAAAAGCTTTATTTTGGAATAATCTCAAAATTACAAAAAAGTTGGGTATACAGAGAACTCTCATATGCTCTTAATCCAAATGCAGCAAATTTTAAAATTTCTCACTTGGGCTTCATCACATTTATTTTCTCTCTATGGATATCCACATGCACAATTATTTATTCTTTTCTGAACCATTGAGAGTAGACTGCATAATAAAGTTCCTTTACTTAATCCTTAATTGTGTGTTTCTTAAGAACAAGGATATCATTTTTTATAACTATTGCATACTTAATAAAGTCCAGGTAATTTAATATTCAAATAATACCTTTTTTTCTTTTTTCATTTGCTATGCTAGGGGGTTGAAATCAGGCTTCACACATGCTAGGCAAGCACTGTACCACACAATATTTTTTTATCTCTATAGTTATAGTCCATGTTTCCAGTTTGTCAGTTGTTTCCATAATGTCTTCTGTTTCATTTTTCCTCTTCCACTCCAAGATCCAGTCTAACATTGCATGTTACATGTAATTGTCATGTCTCTTAGTCTTTGTTAATATGCAGTAGTTCTTTGATTATTCCAGGTTTTTAAATTCTTTTTTGAAGGGATGATTAAAAAAAATTTAACACATAATACTTTTATGATTTATAGGTTACAGTATGATAATTTGATGCTGTATGCAATGTATAATGATTCAATCAGGATAAGTAGCATTTTTCTCCCTTTAAACATTTATCATTTCTCTGTGTTGGCAAGCTTTGAACTTTTCTTTTCTAGTAGTTCATAAAGTGTATAATAAATTGTGAACAGTAGTCACCCTATTCTGCTGTAGAAAGTTAGAACTTATTTCTTCCATCTCACTTTGTTATGGAACCTGATATTCATCCTCTCTCTATCCTTCCTTCTTCCCTTGCTAGTCTTTAGTAACCACTATTCTACTTTCTTCTTTAATTAAATCAATTTTTTTTTAAGCATATGAGTGAGAATAGCCAGTATTTGTTTTTCTGTGCCTGGCTTATTACATTTTCTAGTTCGCACCATTTGATGAAAATGATAGGATTTCATTCTCTTTTTCACATTTTTTTATTGGTGCATTATAGGTGTACATAATGATGAGATTTATAGTTATTCTCTTTTTAAAACCAAGTAATATTTCATTGCATGTGTATACCACATTTTCTTTATACGTTAGTTGATTCCCTGTCTTGGCTACTATGACCAGTACTGCAATAAACATTAGTCATGTTGAGTATTTTTCATATACTTGTTGACTTTTTGTATATCTTTTTGAGAAATGTCTGTTCAGATCATGTCTCATTTATTAATCAGATTTGTTTTTTATTTGTATAGTTTTTTGAGTTCCTTAAATATTTTGGGTGTAATGTCTTGTTGGATGAATAGTTTATAAATATGTTGTCCTATACTGGGTTTTTTTTCCTTCTGTATAGAAGTTTCTTGGTTTGTAAATTACCTCATTTGTCTAGTTTTCTTTGTGCATTTGGTAGTCTTATCCAAAAACATATAATTGCTTGGCCTAATGTCTTGAAGATTTTCCCTTATTTTCTTCTAGTAGTCTTATACTTTCAGGTCTTACATTTAATGCTTTGATCCATTTTGAGTTGATTTTTCTGTATGGTGACAGGTAGGAATATGTGGTTTTATTCTTCTGAGTATGGATATCTAGTTTAGCCAGTACCATTTGTTGAAAAGACCATCTTTTCTTCAGTCATGAGATTTAAGTTATTCTTTTTGTATATGTTGTGGAAGATTATTTGGCCTAGATGTGTGGATTTATTTTTGTGTTCTCTGCTCTTCTCCTTTGGTCTGTGTGTTGTTTTCGTGCCCATTCCATGCTGTTTTGGTTCCTATAGCTGTAGTATGTTTTGAAGTCAAATATTGGGATACCTCCAGATTTATTCTTTTTAAAATATATATTATTTTAGTTGTTGATGGACCTTTATTTTATTTACTTTTATGTGGGGGTCAGGGAAAGGAAGATGGCTGTAATTATGCCAACATCAACATTTTAATAATATTCTTCCAATCCATGAGCATAAGACATCTTTCCTTTTTTTAATGTCCCCTTCAATTTCTTTTATCAGTGTTTTATAATTTTCATTTTAGGTGTTATGTTAGTTTTGTGTTTTGATAACAAATACTTGAGATAAGCCACTTAAAAAATGGATAGGTTTATTTTAGTTCATAGTTTAGGAGGTTTCATACCATGGTTGATTGGCCCATTTTTTTTTGGGGGGGGGGTGTCCTGTGGCAAGGTAGTACATCATGGCTGGAGTGAGTGGCAGAGGAAGACTTCTCTTCATGGTATTCAGGAAGTGAAGAAGAAGAGGGGTCTGGGTTCTATTATCTCATAGAAGGACATGCCCCCAGTGATCTAATTTCCTACTAGGTTTTACCTCTTAAATGTTCTACTGTCTCATAGTAGTGCCAAGCTGGAGACCAGGACTTTCACATGGGCTTTTAGGAACATTTCAGATCCAAATGATAGCAGAGGTCTTTCACTTCTTGGTTAAATTTATGCATAGTTTTTTTTTTAAGCTGTTGTGAATGATATTACTTTCTTGATTTCTTTTCAGTAAGTTCATTATTGGTGTATTCAAAAAAGGTGTTGATTGCAATTACTCAGGAGGAAGATGCAGGAAGATTGCAACTTTGAGGCCAACCTGGGCAACTTAGTGAGACTGTCTTATAAATAAATAAATTCTTCTGAGTCACTCAGGATATATATAGCTCAGTGGTAGAGTGCTTGCGTAGCATTCGCAAAGTCCTGTGTTCAGTCCCTATACCAAAAAGCAAACAACAAAGCTACTAGGTTTTGTGTGTTGTTTGGATATCCTCTAAGTTTATCAAATTGATCAATTCTAACAGGGTTTTTTTTTTTTTTATTCTAGGTTTTTCTATATGTAAAATCATGTTGTCTGCAGACCAGGGGTAATTTAACTTCCAACTTTCCTATTCCAATGTCCTTCTTTTGCCTTAATTCTCTAAGACTTGCAGTGCCATGTTGAATAAGAATCATAATAGAAGACATTCTTTCCTTATTATTAATCTTTGAGGAAGTACTTTTATTCCCACCCATTTCAGTTTTGTTGGCTGTGATAGGTGTAATACACACACACACACACACACACACACACACAACACCTTTATTGGGTTGAGATATATTTCTTCTATACCTAATTTTTAAATTTTTTTTATTATGAAGGGATGCTGAATTTTATTGATTGCTTTTTCTGCATCTTGAGCTGATCATATAATTTTTGCCCTTTATTCTGTTGATGTGATGTACTATGTTTTTACTTTGTATATGATGAACCATTTTGCATCCCTGTGATAAATCCTACTTGATCATGTAAAATCTTTTTGGTATGCTATTGGATTTGGTTTGCTAGTATTTGTCAAGAATTTTTTGCATCTGTGTTCATCAGGGATGTTAGTCTGTAGTTTTGTGTTCTTGTTTGGATTTGGTATCAGGGTAATGCGTGCCTTAGATAATGAATTTCAAAATCTTCTCTTCCTTTCAATCATTTAGAATAGTTTGAAAAGAATTAGTGTTAATTCTTTAAAAGTTTGGTAAAATTCAGCATTAAGCCATCGAGTACTGAGCTTGCCTTTTGTTGGGAGATCATTTTATTACTGATTTGATCTCATTACTTGTTATTGATCTGTTCAGGTTTTCTATGTCTTCATGGGTAATATTTGGTAGGTTATATATATATAGTCCACAAATTTTATCCATTTCTTATAGGTTTTCCAATTTGTTTGCATATAGTTATTTGTAATAGTGTCTAACGATCCTTTGCATTTTTATGTATCAGCCTGTTTCCCAAGGTTGTAGGAGGGGTAGGTAGTGCTGCCTGACTGCTTCTTGGTGCTTCTATGGGTCAGCTGCTCAGGATGGGCTGCATGGCTACTTCCTGGGTCGAAGCATGCCTGAATGCTTCCTGTGTCAGCAGAAGGGTAGGCGGGGCTGCCTGGCTGATTGCTGGGGTTCCCTGCAGCCTAAGCTGTTCTGAGTGGGCTATTCAGGTGTCTCCCAAGGCCATTATAGGTGGGCAGTGCCACCCTGGTTGGCAGGCCTAGGTTTGCCAGTTAGCTGTCTCTGTTTTATCAGACGGTAGGTGGGCAGGGTTTCAAGATGGCCCATCCAGCAGGATGCTGGGTGTGGGAGTGCACAGTGTGGTCTGGGCTCTTTCTCCTAGGCTTTCTCCTAGGCTCAGGGCCTGTGAGGCTTGCAGGCTTCTCTAGCAGTAAATGCTTTAGTAGTTCATGGTGTGTGGGGGAATTGCTAGGGTCTTCCTAATTACCCTGTCTCCATGTGGAGTGAAGTCCCTCTTGGTTCAGGGTTCATTTCAAGAGATGGGATAATAGCTGGGTGCAGTGGTGCACTCCTCCAATCCCAGCAGCTCCAGTGGCTGAGGCAAGGAGGATCGTGAGTTCAAAGCCAGCCTCAGCAATGGTGAGGCACTAAGCAACTCAGTGAGACCCTGTCTCTAAATAAAATATAAAATAGGGCTGGGGACGTGGCTCAGTGGTCGAGTGCCCCTGAGTTCAATCCTCAGTACTCCCACCCTGAGAGAGAGAGAGAGAGAGAGAGAGGGAGGGAGGGGGGGAGGGGGAGGGGGAGGGAGGGAGGAGAGGGGGAGGGAGAGGGGGAGGGAGAGGGGGAGGGAGAGGGAGAGAGAGAGAGAGAGAGAGAGATAGAGAGAGAGAGAGAGATAGAGATATGGGATGATAGATACCATGTGCTTTGTTTCTTTCCCTTTAAGGCCATTGTGTATCTGCAAGTCTGAGTCAGAATACCCACTGCATTCTAGTGAAATAACTGTTGTTTTTCTTTGTTGTAGTCTTTTATTATAGAGGCAGCATGCAAGGCACCTTTGGTCACCTATCTTGTTGACATCATCTATGTCCTACATTTTTATGATGGATTTAAAACAATTTTTTTTGGGGGGTGCTCGGTATCAAACCCAGGATCTTGTACATGCTAGTCAAGCACTCTACCACTCAGCTATACCTTTAAGCCCTTATGATGGATTTTAACATATCAGTATTTTATGACATTGCATGTGATTTGTTGTTCTGCCCAATACCCGGAATGGCAGGTGCTAAGTGTTCAGAAAATATTCCTGTAGACTAATCGAGAGTGTCATAATGTCCACTGTCTGATAAAGATTGACAGTCTGTCAGTGACAGAATAAACATGTTTGAATTAGTTGCCTTTGAAATGAAATCAGATTCTTAGGTTCCAGACACTTGGAAAATATGAGAAGTATCAGAAAATGCCAAAGCTTGGTGTGTTTGATGCGCTGATATTCTTTTGAATCTGTCTTTTTCAGAAGTTACCTTAAACAGTTTAGGGTAACATAGAACACAGCTGCCTTCTGCTTCCTAGACTTGTTTTCTCCAAGCTAACTTGTCATGGCTTGTAGCTGATAGTTGGCCTGATGATGATTGGGGTTTAGCATAGTTAGCATTCATTAAAGTATAGTAAAAACTTACTAAATTTATATCTAGCTAATTAAGAATTTATAAATATTCTGACATGCTGGTTTGAAATTTTTTTTTAAACTGTTGAAGGCAAGGAGGCAAGGATTTGCTTAGCTAATTAAAAACTGTAAACAAGAAGGAATCTTTAATCTATTCGAGTCAAACCAGCAACTGTTTTCAAGCACTTGTAAAAATCAACACAAACTAGGGATATGCCAATTTAAAAAATTTTAAATTAATTAAAGCACTAATGGATTCTCTAAGGCACTCTTCCTTGGCATTTGTTGAGATTATTAGGAAGCAGGGACCTATTCGTATTTTTCAGATTCTTTGTTTATGACTTATATTAAGATATACACGTTATACTATTATCTAATACATATACAGGTAACTGAAGCAGAAGTTGTGGAAAACAAGGTTAACCTTTTTCCTTGTGATATATCATTTTTATTTATTGTATTTCAAATATTAAAAAGTGTTTCTTGGAACCCACTAAATCAGTTTTACAAATTGATCAAGACCTGCAGTTTGAAAAAAAAAATATTACACTCAATGATGAGCTTTAGTTATTTGTTTTTCTTTTACAAAGTGCTAGTTTAGTGTCTGGCACTCAATAGTTTGCTCAGTATATGTTAAATGACTGACTTGATGATTGGAAAGAGGAGTAAGATGTGAAGTAGAAATTCACATCTTTGCTGTTGAAGTTCTTGGGTCTGATAAAATATAGCAGAGGCAAAGCACTTTTTTTTTTTAATATTTATTTTTTAGTTGTAGTTGGACACAATACCTTTATTTATTTTTATGTGGTGTGGAGGATCAAACCCAGGGCTTCCCTTGTGCTAGGCGAGTGCTCTACTGCTGAGCCACAATGCCAGCCCAAGGCAAAGCACTTTTGATACTTATGTGTCTGCCTGCCTGCCTTCCTCCCTTCCTTTCTCCCTCCCTCCTTTGGAAGCCTGTGTTACTTAGCTCAAGCAAAGAAGAATGTATTACAAGGATTCCTTCCATCTTGCAACTTGAGAAAGGATTGAAACTGGCCTTCAAGGGCCCAAGCATATCATTCTGTATTTTTTTGTGTGTGTGTGTCTCTGTTTCTCTGTTCTTGGTTGCTCCCCACTCCCACCCAGGATGGTTTTCTCAAAGTATACACAACAATTTATTTTCAAAGCTTCTGATTTTTTTATTTCAGGTCCAGCTCTTAATATTGCATGTGTCTTGCATGTGCTAGAAAAAATTAGTCTTCTATTATGTATTATGTACTTCTATTACTTATTATGTGCTAAGTAATCTGAATACATTCTAAAATCCAGTATTTCTGATGGCTTTGTTTTACCTTTTGGGGCATATAAATACACATTAAATGCATGGTCGTATATTACAATCACTGTTTGAAGAAGTGTTAAAATTAAGTCATCATACTTCCACAACACACAGTCCTAGGTTAGCCTGCAGGATGGTTACAAAGATGAATGTAATGTATTTTGAATAGCTTTGCCACTTGAAGGTTATGGCCCTGTTCTAGCAGAATATACCAAGTCATGCATAAATGACTGTGTTCATGATGTTAGGTTAAAACAATTTTCGTCTTTTCTGTACCTCAATTTTATGTCTGTCTGTCTTTTTTGTTTACATGTTTACCTCTATCTTTCTCATCTAGAACGCAGATTTCAACACTTTGCCTTTGGTTCATATTTTGTATTCTATATGTGGGCTTCTGTCCTTTTTTTTTTTTTCCTTTCTTTCTAGTATCAGTGCTTGTAGTTTGACTCAAAATTTGGTCAGGGGTTTTTACTAGGCATGGCTTGGCATTCTGAGCCCTTCTTGAACCATGTTGCAGGGCCTAACCTTGGACCCTCATTAAGGAATGCTTATCTTGCTCATTGTGCAGCAGAGAAGTCCTAACATAGAATGCTATGTTTGGGGACAGAGTGCTGTCAGAACACTGGCAAGCACCATTTCCTCGCTCCCTTGAACAGAAGTTATTCCCCTGTTGGTGCAAAGTCGGCCTAGTTGGCAATTTCTGGACTCTTGGTTTCTTGACTCCAATAAAATGATATGTTGTGTATCACCTCTGGCCTATCATGACTGTTATATGTAAATTGGCACATACCCACTATAAAAGCTATTTTTGCTACACAATAAAGCAAACACTGTTCTCTGAAACCATCTCCAGAGGGGTTTCTCCGCACCCTCAAGCTCCCCACAAGTCGATGCTGGAAGGGCAGACCCCTCAGCAGAACCAAACCAGGAAAACAAAACAACTAGATCAGAAAATATGGTGGTGGTGGTGGTGGTGGTGGTCCTCCTCCTCCTCTTCCTCCTCCTCATCCTCCTCTATTGATAGAAGCAATAAAATCACACAGTTTTAATGCACTGTGATAAAGATCATAGTTGAAGTTTGAACAAAGCACCATAGGAATGCCAGTGTCTGTGTAGTAGTAAGGCCTCCAGAAAAACTTTTGGAAAGAATCGGTAAATGAATGGCATGTCTGGTATTATTAAAGAATAATCTTACTGAGGAGGAAACATTGAGCTGGTTTCTGAAGAATTTGTCATGTTTTGGTGGTAGGAGGCAATGAATTGGGCCTTTTGACTGTAAAAACAGCTTGTGTATAAGAAATAAGTTATGAATTGATGGAGAACATTTGAATGGGAATGTTGTATTGATTACATGGGAGAGTAGATGAAGGGATAGGATTTGGATTTCATTTTCTAAGATCTATATAGGGTTTCTAGTGGAAGACTAATAGGAAGAGATATGTTCTTTTAAAGAGTAGCTGTGGTCAGTGTTAGCCTGAAGTGGAAAGAGATGGTCAGTATAGACATGAATTAATTAAGATATTATTTTAGCTGGGCACAGTGGTACATGATTATAATCCCAGTGACTTTGGAGGCTGAGGCCGAAGGATCACAAATTCAAAAGCCAGACTCAGCAATTTAGTGAGGCCCTAAGCAACTAAGTGAGACCCTGCCTCATAATAAAAAGGGCTGGGGATGTAACTCAATGGTAAAGCACCCCTGGGTAAAGTACCCCAGTATGGGGGGTGGGAGGGGTAAGCAAGCTATTTTAAAAGTCTAGAAGTCTAGGCAAGAGATAATGGTTCCATCTAAGGCTGTAGCAGTTGAGTGAAAAATATCTTAAATTTGATCTCTTTTAGGGAGGTAGACTGTTCAGGAACATTTGCTCCAACATAGGGCCATATTGAACCAGGCCAGACTGGTTCAATTCAGTGTCCTAGGATGGGGGTTAATAAAGGTGAGCCCTGGGTCTATCTTCCATATTCGTCTGTGTCTTCCATGATTCTGATCCTTTGTTTACTTGGTTAATCATCTTTTAGGTCTGCTTCCAGTTTTACAATCTTGGCAATTGTTCCTCAGACCTGACAACAAAAATTTGGTAGATCTTTTTGGCTTTTGGTTATTATTCAACCTCTCATGCCACTTATTTGTGGGTGGTTTGGATAGTAAAACAGTCTTTTTTTAAAATTTAAATTTTTTAATTTAGATATAGATAGACACAATATCTTTATTTTGTTTATTTTTATGTGGTGCTGAGGATCAAACCCAGTGCCTTACATGTGCGAGGCAAGTGCTCTGCTACTAAGCCACAACCCAAGCCTCTAAAACAGTCTTACAGGGAAGATGTCAGTCACAATAAATGGTGATTAATACTTTAATGGAGCCATTTAATGGACAGAATACTGTGGAAGCTAGGAGGGAGGGCTGCCTAATGCCACTGTGCTCAATTAGGTTGGGAGAGAAAATGCTTTAGTTTGGTGTGAGTGTATGCATAGGTATATCACATAGGAGAGACGTTTGAGGTGCCTGGGGGATATTTAGGTGGAGCTGACCAGGAGAGGGCTGGAATGATGCATCTGAATGAGTAGTTGGTCTCTGCTTTGGCTGCCCTGTAGGGAAACTAAATGCTAGCACAGAACCATGTCTTGGTCCTAATCATAGAGATTCCTATTCAGTTAATCTGATACAGGGAGCCAGCGTGACATTTTAAAAGGGACTGAACTGATGCAAATGTGCAGCCAGGGTTGACAATCACTAATTTGGAGAGAACTTTTCCTGGAGAAGGTGGAGCATTAGATACCTAGTGATAGTGGAAACCTTAGATGTAGATCAGTTGGGGAGCAGGTAAAACGAATAGAATATTATTGAACCAGATGCAAAAACATCAGGGAATGCCAGCATTGTGGTGAACAAGGAGCTGCTAGCAAAGGAGAGCCTGCAAACACATTTCCTAAGTCTTAATTGCACCTTATTAAAATTTAGGTTATTGATGTATGTTTTGCACAGTTTTTCCCTTTTATGAACCAGAGTGGATTGTGTATCAGGATATACCTAAAGTGCCTATTTCACATATATTTAGTAGATTGTCAGACTGATACAGCTGAGATTAATCTTTTAATCATTGATGTAGAAAAATATGAACTTTAATTTTTATCAGTAGCTAATATCCTTATTTGCTTCCAAGTTTATTTAAAATAAGATTGCATGAAAGTAACAATCTTTAAGAATCTGTTTTATTTTTTGAATTCAAAGTCACCTGTCATTTTTGCCATAAATTCTTTGAGGCATGAAATAGCCTGCCAGTTGTCTATTGCTTTCAAAGTTAATGAATGGTTATCAATTTATTATGGGTAATAACCTAGCTGCAAATTGTAAAGAGGGTATTCTATCACTTCCTAGCATTTTTTGCCTCAAGGCAGTGTCTGCCTTTTCTATACTCTCTGCCTTTTCTACAGCATTTGGAGGCCCAGTGTCCCTAAAGCTTTTAATAGAGCACATTTCTTACTTGGAAACCTCTTAACATTTGGTAATAGCTCAGTGAAATATTAGCTGTTTCTATCTTGCTTTGTGTCATAGATAATGTGTAAGTAAAATTTCTTGACATAGGATTGTAAATAAAATCTCTTGATGTAAGATGAACCAGTGTGGCATTTTAGTTCGATATATTTAATTCTTATTTCCAGTTCATATTCCATTCAGTACATACAAGTGTGGCAGTTTAATGATTGGAAAAATGGGATTGTTTCAAGGAACCTTACTTTTAAAAGACATACTTCCCTGCCCTGAATGGAGAGAATTCCTCTATAGCATGAGATCTTTTCTTTTAGACAGGGATTTGGACTTGGCTATATCTTTATGTAAAACAAGCAATAACTGTGGTCCATATTTTATTCAATTTTACATTTCAGGCACCGACTACAGTATTGTAACAGTAAATACTTGTTGAGTTAATGTGAATCATTACCTCATTTCTTTAGGTATAAATTTTCTGTATTTTAGAGTGGTTTATATTAGGGATAAGAGGTCATTGATTTAACCCCATTTATGGCTTTTATCATAGCAGTGTGAATAGGGGCAACTATGCTGCTAAATGTGCTTATTTTTAGTTGCAAACTCAATTTCAGTCCCAGTTCTTTCATTGTTTGAAAGCTGCCTCTAGTCCCTGTGTGGTGGCACATGCCTATAATGGCCCAGTGACTTGGGAGGGTGGGGCAGGAGGACTGCAAGGTCAATGTCAGCCTCAGCAATTTGATGAGATCCTGTTCCAAAATTAAAAAAAAAATAGAATAAAATAAAGAGGACTGGGGATATAGCTCAGTAGTAAAGTGCCCCTGGGTTCAACTTGCAGTTTAAAAAGAAGAAAAAAGAGCACAATTTTTCATGTCTCTGGTTGTACACAAAGTGGAGTCACATCCTGTGTCTTCATACATGTACTTAGGGTATGAATTGTAATGCACTCTGTTATTATATATAACAAATTAAAATAAATAAATTAATGAATAAACATACTGCACATGAAAAAATTCAGAAAATTGGATGAATAGATGCTAGAAATATTTTGAAGTCAAAGTATTTCTACAGTCTAAAGAAAGGATTAATATTTCAAATCAAAGTCCCCAAGTAAAAATTACCATTAACATTTAGCAATAAAATTCATTGTAATTAAAAAAGAAAAAAAAGAAAAAGCAGAGCTGCCCTCAAGAGTGAGCTTGCTTCCAGTCTGGTCCTTATATAATAATTGAATATTTTTATCTGCTTCATTTTGGCTCATTCAGTAAGAGTCTAGCACAGTGGTTTGTGTATAGTAGTGGTTAAAGTAATTAGTGAATATGCTTTAATGAAGTAGGAGTATAAACATTGAGATTTGTTTGGGTCTGTAGTGTGCGGTTGGTCTCTCATCAGTTATTGCTATTAATCATTTACCTGTGTACATTTTAAAAGCCTCCAAAAAATCTGTTCAGATGGATTACTTCATAGATTCTTATTCTAAAATACATATGGGAATTAGGAGAGAGAATGCTCTCATTAGCTTACCCCATTCATTTCTTTTCACATATTTGCTTTGTGCTTTCTTCACATGTTTACTTTGTCTCCTCAAGCATATATAATAAACATTTCTCTTGATGGAACATATCTACATTTTATTATAACTGCTGCAGAGTTATGCACATAGTAGGAACTCCATAAATAATTGTTGACTAGTTGTTCGGCTGGTTGACTGTTGAGTTAGGAGGCTGAGATGCTGAGAGCATTTTTCCTACATATCAGTGCACTGCAGTTTCTTAACGAAAGTATGTTTGGTCATTAAATATTTCCTTGAAGGGCAGGGCATGCCTGTAATCCCACTAGTACGGGAGGCTGATTTGAAATATTAATCCTTTCTTTAGACTGTAGAAATACTTTGACTTCAAAATATTTCTAGCATCTATTCATACAATTTTCACAAGTTCAAAGCCAGCCTCAGCAATTTAGTGAGGCCCTAAGCAACTCAGTGAGATCCCGTGTCCAAATAAAATATAAAAAAGGGGCTGGGGATGTAGCTCAGTGATAAAGTGCCCCTGGGTTCAATACCTGGTATCCCTAGAAAATTTCTTTGAAGGAATCCTAGTTTTCCTGTTAATTTATTTCGTAGTTTAATGCTCTGTATTTAAGGGGGCATTTCTCTTTTTATTTATTCAGAACTTCTCTGTGCAGTGTGAACCATTTCCTAACATATGACTGGTCTGCCCTAGCTCATCTTTGAAGCAGCTGCTCAGATCTAGGCATTGTCTGCTCACCTGTAATCAGGGTGTTCCACTTGTTCTGTCACACCCCCTTTTGCCCCTGATTTGATGCAGTTGGTGCTGTTTAGTCATTGTGGGCTGTTGTGTGAGTACAGCTGGGGTTTATGAACACTTGGTGGCAAAGCTGCTCTGTTGTCTTGATTCTCTTGGCCTGGTAACCCAGGGATTAAATTTGTTGAAGGTTGGTTTAAGAGATTGGGCATAAGTTTTAGTTGATGGAACTTCATGTGTTTTTTCTTGTGCCCACCTACTTCATTCAGGCAGTGTGATCCTATTCAGGGTTGGTTTGCTTCCTGCTCTAGCAACTTAACTTAGGTGCCGTAGGACATCTTTGACCAAGTCCACACTTTTTGAATACCTCCTTTTCTATAACTTTGGAGTTTTATGTTCACCAATTGAACCAGTAGGGTTGTAAATTTCTTTTTAAGTAGGAACTATCAATTTATTTTCATTTCCAGTTATTTTACCTTTTTTGTCACTAGTGAAAATAGCATTTTTAAAAATAAAATTTCTGTTTTCATTGTTTACATGTAAAAATATGATTTTTTAAAACATGAGTTTGTAATCAGCCATTGTACTAAGTTGTCATTTCTAATAGTATTTTAGTTTTTTCCCCTTAGAGTTTTGTAGGCACAGTCTATCTGTATATATGGATTCTTTTGCCTCCTTTCTGATGGAGAGTTTCATATATCACAATGGTGGAAAGCATGGGAAAGTGGTTCTGGAACCACTACTGCTTGCATTTTAAGCCCTATCTCTGTCAACTTGCTAGCTGTGTGACTTTAGGCAAGTTACTTACATTCTTCCTGCCTCAATCTCCTCATCTGAAAGTGAGTATTGCCTCGTGAGATTGTTATAATATGACTTAAACAGTTTAATATTTATAAAGTGTTTGGGACAGTGTCTGAGACATAGTAAGCACCATAAAAATGTTTCATAAATGAAAAACATATCTTTTCTCCTTGTATTGGCTAGTAATTCTTGATCAATATTTAAAAATGATGGTGGACTTTCTTTATACCACCCAGACTTCAAGAAGAATGTTTCTCTGTTTTCTTGGTTTAAAATAGTGTTTCTCATAAGAAAGTTATAGAGTAATATCAAATTTTGTATTTTTCAGTGATGTTAACCAAATAGTTATCCTGTTTTGCTCAGAGTTAAAAATCTGGAGTTGTTTTAAAATTTTGCGTGTATGCCTATTTCATATCTACTGAGATGATCATATAACTTATTAAATTATTATATGAGTTATTATTTAAAAGTGTGGATTTCTTAATATTGAACTATCTTTGCATCAGTGGATAAACTCTAGCTTATCCTTTGTTTAGTGCACTTTGGAATTCTCTTTGGTATTACAGTTTCTGTATTAAAATTTTAGGTGCGATTTGGTGTGGTTTTGTTTGTTTTTGTGATAGTGGGGATTGAACCCAGGGTGTTTTGCATGCTAGGTAAATACTTTGCCACTGAGTTGCATCTCCAGTCCAGATTTCTTTCTTTTTTTTCTGTCTTTTAATTTTAATTAGTAAATCAATTAATTTCTTGCAGTGCTGAGGATCCACTCCAGGGCAAATGTTAGGCAAGTGCTCTGTCACTGAACCACACCCAGCCCAAATTTCTGGTTTTTATTATTTTTTATTTCTTTGGGATTCTGGGTATTGAACACTTCCCATGTACTAGGCACACACTCTAACAATGAGCTATACCAGCAACCCTGCTGGTAATTTAAAATGTGTCAAGTTTTGGTGTCAGTTTGATGCTGTAAATATTTGTCAGTTTTCCTTTTTTCTCTGTACTCTAGGAAGGTTTAAATTATATTATCTATTCTTTTAGAGTTTAAAAGATGTAGGGCTGGGGATGTAGCTCAGTGGAAGAGTGTTGGCCTAGCATGTACAAGGTTATGGATTTGACCCCCAGCACTGTAGAAAAAAGAATTTAAAAGAATGTTGAATTAGGATGAGATCTGAGATATTTAGTTCAGGTGCCTTAATTTTCTAGAATGAGTGATTTGCTTACAGCTGTTTAGTGGCCCACCCTGAGGGTAAGGGTTTGAGGTGTTGCTTTGGAGGTGAGGAAATAACATTTATTAAACATTTACTTAGGTATTTTAAAAGCAATATCATACCAATTGATACTAGGGATTGAGGCCCAGGGTGCTCTACAACTGAGCTTTTCAGCCCTTTTTATTTTTTATATTGAGAAAGGATCTTGCTAAGTTGGTGAGGGTGCCTTTGAACTTTCAATCCTCCTGCCTCAGCCTCTTGAGCTGCTGGGATCACAGTCATGGGCCACTGCATCTGGCTAGTTTTATACTTTTGATGTACTCTTTAAGTGTGGGTTCTGCTTATTTGATATCAGGATTTTGTTGATTTTTTAAAAGAGCGTTTTATTTTTTTAAAAATAGATTTTATTTTTTAGAGTGATTTAAGGTACATAGTAAGATTGAGAGGAAGACAGAGTTCTCACATACCCCCACTCCCATACACCTAGTCTCCCTGTCTATCTTCATCCCACATGGAAGTGGTATATTTGTTACAATTTATAAACCCACACTGACACATTATTGTCATTCAAAGTCCATACTTCACATTAGAATTCACTCTTAGTGTTGTATGTTCTGTAGGTTTTGACAGGTGTATAATGACATGTGTGGTAGTTTCGTTGTCCTAAAAAACCCTGTGCTCTGCTTGTTCATCCTTCCCTCTCCCTAAATTCTGGCAACATTCCATCTTTTACTGTCTCCTTAGTTTTGCCTTTTCCTGAATGTCATATATTTGAAATCCTACAGTATATATATATATATATATATATATATATATATATATATATATATAAAACTAATTTCTTTCACTTAAAAGCATGCATCGAAAGTTGTTCTATGACTTTTCATGGTTTAATAGCTCATTTCTTTTTAGTTCTGAGTAATATTCCATTGTCTGGGTAAAATTCTATTCCTTTCGAGTGGCTCAATATTTTCCTCGGATCTTGTCAGTGAGCAAATACTTATTGAAATCCAGCAAAGTGTTTTGCAACTCTTCTTGGCTCTAGTTCTGCAGTGATCAAAACAGACAAGAACTGTATCTGTCTTTGTGGAACCTGCATGGTTTCCAGAACCCAACAAGTATCTGCTGAAGGTTTGTGTTGAATTCTGTTTGCTCTTGGCCCATCAACCCATTTAGAGATTCTTTTGTCTTTTTTGGGGACTTCCAAGTGTAGTAATATGCCTTTATTTCCACTAGGTGGTGGTAGGGTCATGTATACTGTAGAGTTTGCAAAGTAATTGAGTTGCAAAGTAATTGTTTGCTTATAAACAGTTCTCTTTGTAAGTTAAATTTAATATGTTTATATTAATCCACTGGAATGTAATCATTAATTAAAATGGGAACTTTAAAACAGGTCTTTCAGAATAAATCCCAATATGAATAATATCTGAAATTCTTAAGTTTGTCTTCTTTGTTTTAACAATGAAGCATTTACTGATATATAGCTACATGCTGGGCATTGTCCTAGTGTTGAGGATTCAAAGTTGAATGTGATTTCCTATTTGTCACAATTTAATGAGGAAGAAAAATATGAAAAAAGATCCATTACATACAATGAAATGCATGCATTCTAACATTTAGTTTCGATAAGATACACACACCTGTGAAACCCAAGTCCCTATTAAGTTATAGATCTTGACCATCTTAGGGAAGCCACATGCAGACTGCATAATCAGAAGTCAGTTGAATGCTGGAGTTGTGGCTCAGTGGCAGAGCACTTGCCTAGCATGTGTTAGGCACTGGGTTTGATCCTTAGTACTGCATAAAAATAAAAACAAAATAAATGTATGCTATCCATCTATAACTACAAAAAATTATTATTTTAGCTGTGCTTGGGCTCGAACCCAGGGCCTTGTGCATACTGCAAGTGCTTTACCATTGAGCTATATCACTGGCCCTGAAACAGTTGGAGTAAGTAAAAATCCTTTAGTGCACAGTGGTACTTAAAAAGGGTGGTAGAATTGGGGGAGAAGAGAGAAAAACAAGAAGGAAATTTCTATGGTGGAATGCTTTCTAGTAAGTACAGATGGATTGTAGAAAAAAACATCATTTTGTAATCCTCAGTGTAATAGTAGATTCAAGCCAGGGTCATGAGTTGATGCACAACAGTGGGTGAAAAGTTGTTGGAGAACAGAGAGCAAGGTTTATGCATGGTGCCAGAGTTGCAGGGGAAATATTACCTTTACAATGGAGTCATCTGGTGACTACCACTTAACTGATCCTGACTTTGTGTCCCTGTTGTGATGCAGTATTAAGTATATATCAACTGTGAAGTATTCTTGGGAAAATGTTTTTTAATCTAATCACACCTGAACTGTACTGAAGTTTCATGAACCAAGGTAGATGGCCACACAGGAAACTAAATTCAAAATACAAGACCATTTAACCAGTTTTCTAGGAATTTAAAAAACATCATTGTACAAAATCCAAAGATGTGTGTTTGCATACTCCTGTTCTTTAGACAAAAGAAAGCTAAAAAAGCATAATTACCATTTGTGATGTGTAAACTTAGATTGGATCCAGGTTGAATTGGGAAATTATAACAAATACCTTTTTCATCATTTGGAGAAACTTGAGTATAGACAGCATACTAGATAGTGTTATGTGTTGTGGTAATATAAGAGATTATATTATTCCTGGACTCACATGCTGAAGTTTTTTGGGGTCAGATTTCTGTATCTTTCAAGTGGCTGTGCAAAGGACATACGTATATATGGAGAGATGAAGCAGATGTGTCAAATCATTAATAACTGTTCAATCTGGGGGGAGGGTATGTTGCTAATTATTGTATTTTCCTTCCCCCTTAACTTTTCTATTTGATAGAGTGGAAGAAAAACAATCCTCTTAAGAGGTTGGAAGTAAAACAGCAGAGCTCAATAATCCAAGTGATTATTACATGGCAATTAATTCCCCAGAGGACAGGAGGCTACCCTGTACTGCGAAAGGATGTTGAATGAAGAATTGACTAAGCATGGAGCTGACCTGTCCACTATGATTTATGATATGTGTGTGTCCTGCTAGCTCTCCTCATGTGGGTACTTCTGTAGACTATAAGGTTGAAAAAGAAATATTGGAAAGACAATCATCCCTTGTATTGAGATAATCAATCTTAAAGACAGGTGAAACAACTTCAGGTATGTAGCCTGTGGGCCTGTCTGTCTGTCTCTTGTTTGATTTTGTTTTCAAATATCAAATATTTTAAAATATTTTCACCTTGAAATTTTCTTCTTAATTTCATAGCTGAAATTAATTTTTTTGGCCAGGTACAGTTGTGCACACCTGTAAGACCAGCGACTCGGAGGTTGAGACAGCCTCAGCAACTGTGGGACACTAAGCAACTCAGTGAGACCCTGTCTCTAAATAAAATGGCAAAAATAGGGCTGGGATGTGACTCAGTGTTCGAGTGTCCCTGAGTTCAATCCCTGGTACCATAAAAAAATTAATTTTTTGTCTTGAAATTTTTTACATTAAAAGTATTGATTTTATAAGTATTCTTTCTCATACTGTATTTTGTTACTCGATATTAAGAGAGTTAATGGGGCTAACATAGTACAGTGATACCATTTAACTCACTCACTTATTCACCTACCCCATTTCTCCTTAAAAGGTAAAACATCACAGATTGCTCTACAATTAAACTGAGTTTCCAAAGGAAACATAGTGATAAAGCATTTAACATTTTAATTAACTTCATTTGTAGGACTTGGTATTGCTTCTTGAAAGCTATATAGTTTAGAATATAAAACTTGCTCTAAGTTATGGTGTGATAAAATTAGATAGGATGCCATTTCTAAATTACTGTGTTATTTCAGTAATAGAAAATTTCTTTTAAGGGAAAGAAAGGTGTATGTGGGTGAGATCTCATGAAAATCTAAGAGTGACCAGTAGAGGAAAAGGATCAGGGGAGGGAAAAGGAAAATACTGGGGAATATGTTGTTATATTCTGTACATGTATGAATATGTAACAACAAATCCCACTATTATGTACAATTTTAACATACCGGTAAAAAATATGGAGGAAAAAAAGAAACAAGCCAGACTCAGAAAGTCAAGGGTGTATGTTTTCTCTCATGTGTGGAAGCTAGAGAGACAAATGGGTGGGGAGGGAATCTCATGACAATAGAAAGGATACCAGTAGAGGACAGGGATTAGGGCAAGGATGGAGAGGGGAAGGAGGACTATGGGGGAATGAATTAGACCAAATTATGCTATGAATATATCCCAGTGAAGTTTACTATTATTTATAATTGTAATTAACCAATAAAAATATTAAAAAAAAATGCCCTTGGGGTGGGGACTGGAAAATTTCTTTTAAGAGTGCAGTGTCAGGGGCTGGGGTTGTGGCTCAGGGGTAGAGTGTTCGCCTACTACATGCGAGGCCCTGAGTTCGATCCTCAGCACCACATAAAAATAAATAAATAAACAAAATAAAGGTATTGTGTCGAACTAGAACTAAAAAATATATATTTTTTAAAAAGTGCAGTGTCATCAGATACCTCAATTTACAGACACTCATAAAATTAATCTCATATGGTAGCAATCTAAATCATAAGATGTTTTAATTGAAATTTTAGGAATAAAACCTTTTATAGAGACTTGTTTATTTTGAGTGGCTTTACAAAAATAGCACCTATAACATCTCTAATATGAAGGTCCCCTGACTGAAGGTTAGTGCTTTTTTCCTATCTGATCATCAAATTTTTGTGGATAATACTGCATTTTTATTTCTAACATTATAGTAAATTGTTATAACTTTTCTTGCTAAACTCCTATTTCTAAATTTGTCTTACATTTTCTTATGAATGTAACATTGTGATACCTTGATTCTGTGTTTACCAGCTGTTTACTGAATGTAGTGGTATATTGTGTTTCATAGTTTAGCTATAATTTTGGGTTCTGCTCTCAAAAAAGCAATGGGAGACTACAGTATCCTCTTCAGTATCTCAATATTTGGTCTTTAGTTTTAGAAGCAATTGATATTTGTGCATCCTTGGTCTTCTAACTTACTTGAGTAAATGGGAGGGTAGAGATTAAAACAACAACAACAACAACAACAACAGCCTGTTCAAGTAAAGTTTTATGAAATGGAATTAATTGCTTTTGATTGTGCATGAGCCTGATCTGTGTTAACAGGTATAAAGTAATTCCTTTCTTTGTGTGAGTCATTAATTCCTTCATTGCTATTTTTTAATTTTTATTTTTTGGATGTCCCTTCAAAAATAGAGCTCCAGCTCCATTTGAGAAGTGAGAATGTTTGTGGGATTAAGTTTAAGTTGTTCAGGCAAATTAAGTTTTTTATCTGTACTAAACTCTGATAAATAGATCCTTACTTGCACAAATTAAAATCTGAATCTTTTGGTTTGCAAAAGATTATGTTGTAGGGGTTTTCTAACTCGGCCCACTTGGGTTTATTTTATTTTTTTGTTAACTGTGATGCATGTTATTAGACTCTGGGCAATTTAAACACAATTAGAAAATCAGCTAGAGATTTGAGAATGGCTTAAAAATACCAGAATTTTGTTATGCTGTTTATTCCTTGAGTCAGTATTAAGATGGGGAAATTCAGATGTTCTGCCTTAAACTCGTGATTGTAGTTACATTCACGGAAAGCAAGTTTTAGGAATGTGGGACAGGCTTATAACTGAAAATAACATATCTCCATTTTTATCTAAGTGGCTGGGTGCCCCTAACAAACTTTCTTTCGTCATAACCTAAACAGGTAAAAATGAGCAATGGTTTACCTTGATATTGTGTACTGTCTCACTGTTAGCATTCATTGAATGTTTACTACATGTTAGGTTTTGTGCTGAAGTACTGGCAATTGTCATTACCATCACTACCACCACCATGACCGACATTCCGAGATGAGCCTTAAGGAGATAACGAAATTCGTCCAAGATCACATGAATAGTAAATGACAGTGGAATCCAGACCCATATATAATGATTCCAGAGTCCAAGTTCTGCACTTTTATGTTGAATTTAGATATCCTAAACTTTATCTACATGAACCTATATCTTGATTCTGTTTCTATGCTTACAGATTGACAGCCTTTGCATTTTATGTGCCTGGCTTTCAATTTTGAGTTCAGCTCTCTGGGGTCTGTTCCTTGGAGTAATCGTTTTCATACTGGGGTAAATATATGCTTAGGGGCTCATGGAGATTTTCCAAGGGTTTTGCATGCCAGAATAGTTTCAGTAGAATTTAAATGCTTGATGTTCATGTTTACTCTATCCTACTATAGTTGTGAGAGCACTTGTGGCAGGCCAAGTCTCTTTTCCTACCTCTCTGTTGACAAATTACTTTTCTTCCAGGTGACAAAGATTGTCAGTCATGCTTTTCACCCAGCATGATTCTTGAAATTGTTGATTGCCTCAGGGAATAAAAACATGCAGTTTATCCAATAAAGGGACCATTAAGAATTCTTAGCTTCTGGGTGAGAATTTGAAAATAGTCAAGTGAATAAAACTTTGGTCAGAATCAGCTGTTTCTTCCAGGTAACAAACACAGGGCAGGACTCCAGGCTTTATTTCTCTCTTTTAGAATCAACTTGATTTTGTATCTTTGGTGAACATTTACAAGGAAGGCAGATTAGCACATTTCTTTGAATAAAAAAATGAATTTTTTTGACATAAAGTTTGTTTGATTTTTATTTATTGATTTGACAATGAGAAAAGGCTTAGCAATTAGATTGTTTGGTGGATATATTCCATCAAGTAGATGAGTGAAATCTGTAGTTCTCAAGAGTTGTAGTAATAACAAGTATAAATTACACATACACTATACTGGTAGTTATATTCTCTGCCTCATTAAGTTTATGACTTAATGAGGATTTAAGATGTCAACCAAAAAGTGCCCGAGGAGTACACTAATTTTCAAAACCTTTTTTAGGAGATGCACAAGCAAAAATGGAAGATGGTGTTAGGTCATTGTGCCCATCTTACCTGTCCCATATAAGCCTGATGCTCCCTTGTCCAAGATTACATAGGGCTAGAACCTCTAATGGTCTGGTGAAGAAGTTTAGACTTATTTCTTCCAGGTGTTTAAAAATTAAACTGTTATCTACTTGCAACAGCTTAATTACATTAATCTCAGTGGCCTGGTCACTTTGCTTGCAGACTGCCTCTTAATGTTATGTGTGTACTGACT
Organism: Callospermophilus lateralis; assembly: GCF_048772815.1. NCBI lineage: Eukaryota > Metazoa > Chordata > Mammalia > Rodentia > Sciuridae > Callospermophilus > Callospermophilus lateralis. The sequence goes on along the minus strand of NC_135317.1, from coordinate 56,909,538 downwards.
CTATGGACACTTTGTCTTTTGAACTGTTACATTCTACAGCCTCCTTAGTAGATTGAGATTTAATTCATATAAATTTCTGACTGTGTATTGAGTTATTGAGAAGTTGGTAATTGTTATAATTTACTTGTAGGAAATGGAGAAATGTCCAATTTGAGATAAAACTCTACAGCATTAAAAATAATTTAACATTTATTATGATCTAATTCTTGGTGAAACTGGAGTCATTGATTGGCAAGAGAAAGTTGAGAAAAATTCTATGCCAAAAAATGCATAGGTGAACCCAAAATGTTACCTAATGTAAGAAGTAGAGGGTAAAAGCCCAGAATAACCACAAGGAATATGCAAAATCTTAAGTAGACAGAACTGCCTCATTTTTTTTTTTTTACATTTAAATAAGAAAAATATAAAACAGTGGAGCTTCAAGCCTGAAGCTGGTACCTGGAACAGCTTCTGTGGGAAGTTGGTAGGCAAAAATCCAGAAAGATAGAGAAGACAGAACAGGTCAGGAGGACACAGTTGGCAGGTGCCAGAGTGGGAAAACTAAGCATCGTTCCAAAAGCATTGGATTCCTACCTGAGTTTATCTCCCAGGATCATCCATCCATTCCTTTTTGCTCTCCTTCATCCCACAGAAGTCTTCAGGAAGTAGTATTAATTATGTCTTAATGGTTCTGCTTCACCAGTGAGTTATACTGTTTGTTTATTCTGAAGCTTTAAACCTCTGGCCTAGCAGATATCCCATTAAAAAAATTTTTTTTTTTTTTTTTTTTTTGCCCCTTCTCACTTAAACCCCAACTGGTCTTCAATTCTACATCAGGACATTTATTTATCTTAATATTATTTCTTTTTCTCATTTTCTGTGTGATTACATTTACTTTTCTGATTCCTTGTCACTAAAACTCTTTCAGTGGCCTTTTAATGAAAATTTTTTCTTAAAGATCCATTATTTTTGTGCCTTGTTCAATATAGCTAATGGATTATTACATCATCCCTTCTTTGCCTGAAAAAAGGTACTTCACCTGTTTCAATTTACTTCTCCACTAGCTCTCAAAGCCCTCTCATATTATAGCATGTATGTGATGTTGCCATGGTGGGGTATAAATTGAGCTTCTCAAACAAGTCACACAAGCCTTGAAGGAATGACTGCATAGCCTGTGTTTCTCCATTGTGTTCAGTAGTTCGTCATACACGGCAAGCATGTTATGATTGTTGACTGAATGAACAGATATCTACCCATCAAAAAGGGCCAGGTGCAGTGGCACACACTTGTAATCCTAGTGGCTTGGGAGACTGAAGCAGGAGGATCGAAAGTTTAAAGCCAGCTTCAGCAAATTAACAAGGAACTAAGCAACAGTGAGACCCTGTCTCAAAATAAAAAGGGCTGGAGATGTGGCTCAATGGTTAACCACCTCTCAGTTCAATTCTCGTACAAAAGAAAAAAAAAAAGGAGTGGGAGGGAAAAAAGACTAATAATATTAGCCAGCATTTATAGCATGCTTATTATATGTTTACTTCTCGAATTTTATCTCATAGATTAAAGAGAAGAGTTGCTTGGAATTTTAGCTTTCATTCATTCTTAGGTGGAAATACAAAGTAAGTTTTATTTTGTTGATGTTGAGATAGGGTCTGACCATGTTGCCCAAGCTGGTCTTGAACTCATGGGCTCAAAGATTCTCTTGCTTTAGCCTCCAGAGTAGCTGGGTCTACAGGTACCTGCAACTGTACCCAGCCAAAGTAAGGTTCATAGTGTTCAATATGACTCACTGTGGGAGGCTTTATAGCATAGTAGTTAAGACTGTGCGCTCTAGCGCCAGACTATGTACATTTAAATTGTGGCTGTGACTCAAATAAACTGTGCAAGTTATTATAGACCCTAATTTGCTCATCTGCAAACACTTTTACCTTAACACAGTTAAATGTTTTCAGTGTCAAACTTCTAGCTGTCTCCTTTGCTTGTTCAGATGAGAAGGTTTTAGGGGGCATTGATTTTCTACAAAAGTTCTCTTTTTAAAACTTTAAAAAAAATTTCCATAAGATTTAAAAGTCACTCAGATCCTAAAATGTCAGTGTTGTTAATTTAGGGAAAACCAGTGACCATGCTTTATCTTTGTTTTAGTACCTTTGTTGAACAGCTACTAGAATGCTTTCTGATTTCTAGAAGATTTGAAAGTTCCAGTGATATCAGAAAAGGAATGATCTGACCTCTTCTTAAACAGATAATTTGTAATACATAATTTCAGTTTGAGTTTTAAATTAGACTTTGTTTGCTCATCAGATTAATGAACAGGTTTGGCCCTTTCCTCTCAGGGTTCTTTTTTTTTTCCCCACTTTTTTTTTAATTGGCGTATTATAGTTGTACATATTGATGGGATTTGTTGTTACATATTTATATGTATACACAATATAATAATATGATCTGGCCAACATCATGCTCTCTCAGGGTTCTGTGGAGCCACTCTAATCACATGTTGTGCAACATTTTTATAAACCAGATAGGTGAAGTAACCTTGAGTACTTAAATTTATATCAGTGAAGACAAAGAATGACTTTAGAATTAATTGTACATGATTACTCTTGAGATCTTGGACTTCTCCCAGTGGCTCTTTGAAAGTCTTAGGGAAAAGAAGCAGAATGTGCTTATTAATGGCTTGCCAAGTAGACAGAAAACAGTGATTGAGAGTTACCCATAATTTCATTTTGCACAGTGTGACCAGATTGGAGGACCATGCTTCTCTTTACTAACAGGTGTGTGTGTGATTCCATAATTGCTGGTTGGCCTTAAACCAAGCAGCAATCCTATAGGTCTTTTAGCATGTGGCATTGAGACTATTGTTCTATTCATGAAGGAATTTCTTCTTTCCTCAGGAAAATATAAAGAAAGGGGTATGTATACCTGCATGTTCAGAAAGATGGCTACAGAAGAGAATGCTCCAGTCCTACAATTACAGAAGGGATTTTATGAACTTTTTTTTTTTTTCCTGCTGGAATTTGAACCCAGGGCCCTAGTGCATGCCAGGCAAGCACCCTACCAACTGAGCTATATCCCAGCCCAGGATTTCATGAACTTTTAACTTTCTCTGAAAGCTCACAATGCTGCTGCAGGTTGATTGAATTACTCCTTGTGCCTCTGTGTAATAGTTGAACTTGAGGTTTTCCTTTTTAGTCACATCAAAGTCAAGCTTTTCATCTTCACTCTAACTATGTTTGTATATTTATTTCAATTTAGTTTTTGTACCTTTATTTTTTTCGTAGATATATTCTTACAATGTTTACTTATAGATTAGTACTTATAGCAAATTTGCTAGCTTTTGACCAGAAAAAGTCTATAAATTTGACTTCATCATTTAAAAATTCATAATTATTTGCCCTGTGACTCTAAATAAATATCATTAAATATTGACATGTACTTTGATTATAACTATAGTGGGCATTATAATATCTTGCTCACAATTTTTTTGTGAGTATAAAATAATTTATGCAAAGTGCCAGTGTAGTACTTGGAAAATGCTAAGTACCTAATTTTTGGTAGCTATTTTCACTAGTGTTATTTTCTTTTTTTAAAATATTTTTTAGTTGTTGACAGATCTTTATTTTATTTATTTTTATGTGGTGCTGAGAATTGAACACAGTGCCTTACACATGCCGGGCAAGTGTGCTTCCACTAAGCCCCAGCCCCAGCCTCTAGTGTTAATTTTTTAAAAAATATTTTTTAGGTGGAGATGAACACAAAATCATTATTTTATTTAATTATGTTTTATGTGGTGCTAAGGATCGAACTCAGCACCTCACACATGCCAGGCAAGTGTGCCACAAACCATTGAGCCACAAACCTAGCCCCACTAGAGTAATTTTTAATGATATTTAGTGACATGGGGCAAAAAAATCATATTGAGCAGGAAAAAGTAAATTACAAATCAGTGTTCCAGGTCTTGAAAATAAAATTGTACATATATATTATATTTTATTTGTATTAATTCAACAATGATTGTCTTTCCAGGTGAAAGCGTAATTTTCTTTTGTTTTTATCATTATTTAGCAAAAATATAAACATAACTAATTAAGTGAAGCTTTATTTAATTTTTTTTCTTTAAAGAATGCTGTTGAAACCATCATAATTGTCTGCAGTAATAATGCTTAACTTTTTTTTATTCAATGGTAAGTTTAGGGTTATTACCATTTGGGATAAGATTGGTTTGATTTATAGGATCTGTGGGTGATGTTTGGTCTTGGGGGCAGTGATGATATTGTGAGAAACTTTCAGAATTATAAGATGGCTTATCACTGTAGACTTCACCCAAAAATCTGAATTAAAAAAAAATTTCTGAACTAAGTTGCTGTGTTTGGATATGGTTTGCCCAAAGATTCATATATTGAAAACTTGGTCCTCAGTATGGTGTAGAGGTAATGGGATCTTTAAGAGGTGGAGCTTAGGGGTATAGGTCATTGGAGCACTGCCCTCAGAAGGGATTAAGGCAGTTCTCTTGGGATATCTTGGTTAGTTCTTTCAAGAAGGTTGTTAATAAAAGGAGCAAACCTGGCCCCTCCCTCTCAGAAATGGAGTTGCTGAATCATATGATAATGTTTTTATTTTTAATATTTTGAGAAAACACCGTACTGTTTTTCAAAATAGCTACATCATTTTATATTCCCACCAACAGTGATTCTAATTTTCCCACATCCTCATTAGCATGGTTTATTTCTATTTTGTGCAACTCTGGTTGCATTTATTTGTAACAGTGAAGTTTGTATGTATGTATACTATTTTAAGATTTTTGTTGGATGCTCTGAATTCCTTTTCCCAGTGTTTCTAAAACTTGCTAGATAATAAGAATTACGTAGAGTAGTGCCTACAAACTCAGTGAATTAAAATACCTGGGGTAGACGTCTAGAAATCTGTATGTTTGACAAGCATCCCTTATTTTTATAACTAGGCAAATTTGTCACATCTATTAGATCTCTGTTGTTTTCCACAATTATTGGTCAGATAGGTTTTTATAAACCATCCAAACATCTTGGAGATTCACAATAAACATTCATTTATTCAAGGATGTGTAAGACCTTCCTGACCCTGAAAAGCCATTTTGTTTCATTCAGCTTTTCCAACTTAATCATGAACACTTTTTTTTTTTTCTTGGTGGCATATCATTTAACTTCTTATACTATATACCATTAATCTGCAAAACAAACGTTTGGTAATTACTGACTTAGACATATGTTTCTCAACTCTTATTTATGAAAATTTTAGCAATGAAAGGCCTTGCTAGAAGTGGTCATATATAAACTTACTCATCATATTCAGGCCTTAACTATCAATCAATTCTCTGTGCTAATGAGGTCTTTTTTTCCTATATCCACACCACAGTCTTGTCAGCTTATAATTAGTGAGAGTGGTTCATTTTTGTGTGTGTATGGTTTCTCTAGGTTGTTTAAATTATTTTAGTCTTAAATTTGTAGACATCAATTGTAGCCTTTTGGTAATGAAACACAAAGATGATTTATAAATATAAGGCAGAAGTACTTAAAGATCTTTACATTTTGTGACTGTGGTAATGACAGAGAGTCAGATGTTCTGTAACTACAAAAAAGGAATCTCAGCCTGATATTTGCAAAGCAGAAAAATTGTAGATGCTATCTAGAGCTACACTGTCTAGCATAGTAGCCACGAGCCACAAGTGGCTATTTAAATCTAAATTAATCTAATCTAAATATAAAGCTAATAGAAAAAGTTCTAAAATTCATTTTGAAGAATGAAAGACCTAGAATAGCAAAACAATTCTAAGCTAAAATAGCAATGCTGGAGGCATCATAGTACTCACTTCAAATTTTACTACAAAGCTGTTGTATTCATGATACTGTCATACCATAGTGCTGGCCAGACACATAGACCAATGGTACAGAATAGAAGACACAGAGACAAATCTACACATTTACAGTCATCTGACCCTTGATGAAGATGCCAAAAACATACATTAGAGAAAAGACAGCCTTTTAAACAAACAGTGCTGGGAAAACCAGTTATCTATATATAGAAGAATAAGACTAGATCCTTCTCTGTCACCCTGCACAAAGATCAATTTACAATAGATTAAACCTAGAAAACAGATCAGAAACTATGTAGCTTTTAGAAGAAAACATAGGGTTACATACATGAACAGGCAACTACTTTCTCAGTAGGACCCCTTGAAGCTCAGGAAATAATGCTAGGAGTTAATAAATGGGATGACATCAAATTAAAAAGCTTCTGCACAGCAAAGGAAACAATTAAGAATATGAAGGGAGAACTCTACAGAATGAGAGAAAATCTTATGCCAGCTACTCACATGACAGAAGATTTTTATCTAAAATACATAAAGAACTCGAAAAACTTAACACCAAAAAAACAAATAACCCAGCTAACAAATGGGCAAATGAATCAAACTGACACTTCTCAAAATAAGTAATATAAATGGCCAACAAATATATGAAAAAAATGTTCAACATCATTAGCAATTAAGGAAATGCAAGTCAGAACTACACTGAGATTTCATACCAGCAGAATGGCAGCCATCAAAAATACAAATAATAATAAATGCTGGAGATGATGTAGAGAAAAAGGAACACTTTTGCACTCTTGGTGGGATTATAAATTAGTACTACCACTATGAAAATCAATGTGGAAGTTCCTTAAAAGACTAGGTGTGAAACCACCATATGAGCAAGCTATACCACTTCTTAGTATTTATCCTAAAGAATTAAAGTCACTCATACTATAGTGGTACATGCATACTCATGTTTACAGCAGCACAATTCACAATAACCCAATTATGGAACCAACCTAGATGTCCATCAACAGATGAATGGATGAAGAATATGTGGCACATATATACACTTAATTTCATATTTCTTCATGACTGAATAAAACTTCATTATGTCATTTGCAGGAAAATGAATGGAACTTGGGGCCATATGTTAAGCAAAATAAGCCAGTCTGAAGGTCAAGGGTCATATGTTTTCTCTCATATATGGATGCTACAGAGGATAAAAGAAAAGAAAAAGAAAGGTATATCATGAAAATCAAAGGGAGATCAGTAGACGAAAGGGACCAAGGAGTGGGAGGTAGGGAAAATATTGGGAAATGATATTGGCCAAGTTTTATTGTTATATTGTATGCATACATGACAAATCCCATCATATGTACAACTATAATTCACAAATAAAAACATGTGGAAGAAATTCTGAGTAACAAAGTCAAGAGTCATATTTTTTTTTTTAGAGAGGAAAAAAGAAAAGAAAGGTGGGAGATCTCATGAATACAGAAGGGAGAACAGTTGAGGAAAGGAACTGGGGGGAGAGAGGAGGAGAAGAAAACAGGAAATACTGGGGAATGCTGTTGGCCAAATTATATTGTTATATTGTGTCCATGTATGAATATGTAACAATAAATCCCACCATTATGTACAATTATAATACACCAATAAAAATATGGAAAAAAGAAAAAAATAAATGTAAAGTTCATTACTTTAATTGAACCATCTATATTTCATATGTAAAATAGCCACATATGGCAGGTGGCTTCTGTATTGAACTGTGTAGATAACAGAACATTTTGTCCTTGCAGAAAGTTCTGTTGTATAGTGCCAGTCTAGAGGATCTAAATCACTATTCAGGTTTGTTGTGTGGCCTGGATCAGGTAAGTATGCCCAAATGGCTATGTGTCTGTTTTGGAAATGATATGCTGAATAAAATCATGAAGCCAGAAAAAAAGTAAAAAAAAAAAAAAAAAAAAAAAAAGGATTAGAAAATAAACCCAACCATGCCCTTCAGTAGAGGAATGGATAGGGAAACTTTGTATATATACACAATGGAAAATTACTCAGCATTAAAAGAGAATAAAATCATAGCACTTGCAGATAAATGGATGGAGTTGGAGAATATAATGCTAAGTGAAGTAAGCCAATCCCAAAAAAGCAAAGGCCGAATGTTTTCTTTGATATGAGGATGCTGACTCATAATGGCGATGGATGGGGAGCATGGGAGGAATGGAGGAACTTTAGATCCGGCAAAGGGGAGGGAGGGAAATGGAGGGGGCAAGGGGGTAAGGAATGATGGTGGAATGAGTTAGACATCATTACCCTAAATACATGTACCAAGACACGAATGGTGTGAAAATACTTTGTGTATAATCAGTGACTTGAAAAATTGTGCCCTATATGTGTAATATGAAATGAATTACATTCTGCCATCTGGTATAACAAATTAGAATAAAGAAATAATAAAAAAAAGGAAAATAAACCCAACCAGATGCTAAAACAGATACAACAGCAATGGTATACTCTTCAAAAAACTCCAGCACTCACGCAAGAGTTTTGTTTATAAACTTATTAAACTTTCTAAAAGCTTTTTATCGAACTAGGATGTATATACAGAAAATAGCATCTTTCAAATGTTCCAGCTCAGTGGATTTTTATAAACTGAACAACATAGCATCACCAGCACCCCATATGCCTCTTTCCTTATGTATTCAAAGTATTATAAAGCTTGCTTATTTATTAATGGTTCATTTTCTTTTTTTAATGTATTTTTTAGTTATAGGTGGACACAATATCTTCATTTTATTTTATATGGTGCTGAGGATGGAACCCAGTGCCTCATGCATGTTAGTCAAGTGCTCTACCTCTGAGCCACAACCTCAGATTCAATTAATGGTGAATTTTCACTTCTAAATATTAAATGAATTTGAGATACTGAAGCCAGATTTAAAGATAGGTAGTTAGTGTAGTTAGGTAAATTGGGTCTAACATTGTGTAAGATAAATAAAATGGAGGCCATTATTGAGAATGGAGTCCAGGAAACCAGAGCAGCACTTGGGGAAATTGAAATGTTAATGTCCCCAAGGCCCAGACCCATCCTAAGGAACTGAAGCAGCTCCCAGCAAACAAACAAGGAAGTTCTAATCAAAAACAGCCCCAGGCCCTTCCTGCCCAAATTACTCCTCCAGCCCACCTAGCTCCCATCTTTTGAACCTTCCCACCTGCATTCTATCAAGATATGGGGAACAAAGGACAGGAGTGTGGGAAAGCTAAAAGAAGACCTCCCCATTCCACAGATTCTGCCTTTTGGGTCCCCTTCTTCCTCCTGGGAGAAGTCTTTCTGCTGTCCTTTAATAAAGCCTTTTATTTTCCACTTCTCTGGTGTTATACTTCAACGTTAGGGGAAGCAAGGACTCATCACCAGTAAACAGCGATAACAATACTACCACAAAAACATTTCCTTTGTTATGTATGAAATTAAAATTGAATTTTGCAAAGGCTTCTCCCAGTCCTCTACAGTAAATACTATCTTCAATTTGTGAAATAAAATATAAAAACAGTATTTTAATTTGAAGTGCACATAATAGAATAATTATGTAATATAGCCTTTTAATTTTTTGAAATATTATAAGATGTGAATATAATAAGCAATGGAAACATTATCTGTAAATACTTGATAAACACTTCCTTGAAAAAGATTTTTTTAGGTACCGGGGATCAAACCCAGAGCCTCCTGCATGCTAGGTAATTTTCTACCACTGAGCTATAATCCCAGCCAGCACTTTATTGAATATTTAATATCTGCTGTCCAATGGAAGAAGCCTTGCTTTTGGGAGACATAGAAATTACCATTTTGTGAGTGTGTGTAAATCACAAAATATCATTTCATTTTCACTGAAGAAGAAAAACCTACAGAATTATCTTCAGATTTAGAACTATAAGTGTTTAACAAAAAATTATAACAAGTTGGAGTCATTAAAGTTTCCCCAAATGGGACAATAAAAATATTACTCATTTTTTTGGTTGTAAAGTGAAGCTTTGGGTCTTTTTTTTCTTTTTCTTTATTTTTTAGTTGTAGGTGGACACAATATCTTTATTTCATTTTTATGTGGTGCTGAGGATCGAACCCAGTGCCTCACATGTGTTAGTCGAGCACTCTACCACAAAGCCACAACCCTAGCCCCAAGTTTTGAGTCTTGATAATGTTGAAAATCCCAGAGTAGATATGGGTTGGTTTCTAGACTCTATTTGTTTTCTTCTTCTTCTTCCTTTTTTTTTAATATAAGAGATCTCTCTTTTTTCCCCCTACCTTTATTTTATTTATTTGTTTTTATGTGGTGCTGAGAATGGAACCCAGAGCCTCACACATGCTAGGTGAGCACTCTACCACTGAGCCACAACCCCAGCCCTAGACTTCTTTATTTCTTAACCTACATATTTAACTTTAAAAATAGGAATTAACAGGAAAATAATAATCATGGGAGCATTTTTAATTTCAGCAACTTATTTTATAGGTATTTCATGTGACATATCTGTAGATGTAGTAGATGTACTTTCTTGCATACATATGGAGTAGTAAATATTTTTTTATATCATTCTTATGACGAATTTAAGTTTTATAACTTTGTAATGTTAATGATTTAGTAGCAAACATTTAGTAGTGTAAGGGTAAAATTTCTAAGCTGCTTCTAAACTGCAAAGCCTGAGTTAAAGTGTAAAAGACTGGGCATTGTGAAGCTTCGAGGCCTGGGTTAAAGAGTAAAAGACCAAGTATTGTTAAGTTCCCCTGCTACCCCCAAAACCTGTAATCCCTGTAGCTGTTAGGACAATACCCGAATTGCCCAGTAAATATTTCCACTGACTCCCGGGTTGCCTAATAACTTGGGACTCTGTGTAGTATGTCACGTAGGCATTGCAGGACCTAAACCAATCAGTTTGAATGTGTACCCCACTTAGGGGTGACCAATCACCCCTGCCCAATCTGTTCCCGCCAATGAATGTACTAATCATGTCTCAGAGTTGTTTTCAATTTTCCCGTGCCTCATGATGATTTGTTCTGATGTATACAAAGCCCCCACTCTCCCCAAAAAGTGTACTTAAGCTCTGCCTGACCTCTGCTCTGGGCTCTGGGCTGCTCTCCCTTCTTGAGCGAGCCTGCCTGGAGCCTCAGCGCGCTAAATCAGATCCTCAATAAACTCCCTCCTGCTTATTGCATAAAGTCAGTCTCTTGGTGGTCTCTTCCTCCGACGCTTCGCCGGACCCTTACAGTAGGTCTTGCAGACTGTTTTTTTTTCTTCCAGATTTTTTGGACTAGAATTCCCAATAATGCATTTAACATTTCATCTTAGCACACACACATACATACATATTGACAACTGAAACCAATACGTAGGACCTTATTACCTGAAACTCAGTATATATTTTAGTCCATTCATATTTAGTTCCTTGTTTGTTCTCTTAAAAAAAATTGGCTGGTTATGTCCTACTAATTGTTTTTACAACACACTAATGGGTTGCAGCTTGCTATCTGAAGATCCTGTTCTAGACTAATTATCAATTCAGAGGTCAAAGTTCAGTGGTTGCCAGTTGAGGGGCCTGCTTTTTTCATTTCACGTGAGATTGATGTGGGTGTTCTTCCTCACATCCACTGTTGGCTGGCCAAATGCAGGTTTGCCTCTGAGTAAATGCACAAGCCCACTGTGGTTATTGCTTCTTAATCCTGCTCTACTCCCAGCTTCTTAAATCCGTGACTGGGGTTCATCTCCTTTAGCTGTGTGTTTATCTTGATCCTGGGGAAGAGCCACAGTGAGAATTCTGCTCAGGGAGAGTCTGCCACTTGGCTTCCAAGTTTCTTCATTTTATCCTTCACATTAAAAAAAAATTCACAAACATGAATATCATCGTTTTGCCATTTGAAAGTGTACAATTGTGTTTTAGTATAGAGTCTCAATATGTTACCCAGGCTGGACTCAAAAATCCTGGGCTCATGTGATCTCCCTGCCTCAGCCTCCTGAGTGTGGGGACTTGTTTTTTCACTTTCTTGATAGTGTTCTTTGATGCACAAAATTTTGATGAAGTCCAGTTAATTTTTTTTCTTTTGCCATTTGTGATTTTTGGTATCATGGGAAACTATTGTCTAATCCAGGGTCATGAAGATTTAGTCTACATTTCCTTCAAAGAATTTTATAATTTTAGTTTTTAACATTAGAGCTTTGATTCGAGATTTTGATTTCTTTTTTTTTTTTTGGCCGGGGTACTGGGGATTGAACCCAGGGGCGCTTTACCACTCAGCTACATTTCCAGCCCTTTTTATCTTGGGATGCGTGTGCATGCTCGCACACATGCACTCGCGCACACACACACACATACACAAACCTGAAACCAGGAGGTAATACCTTATTTCCTTTTCTTAAAGACATTTATTTGAGCATTTCTTCTCCTGTGGAAAAAATGTGCCATATCATTTGCATCCTGGGAATTTCATGATTATTTTCTTTTTTTAAAAAAAAATATTTTTTTAATTTTTTAGTTGTAGTTGGACACAATACCTTTATTTTATTTATTTATTTTTATGTGGTGCTGAGGATTGAAACCAGGGCCCCACCTGTGCTAAGCATGCGCTCTACTGCTGAGCCACAACCCCAGCCCCTCATGATTATTTTCTAAGTTGAGGGCACAAGGCAGGGTTTCTAGGCTTTTCCATGAAGTAGAATCCAAGGAAACTGGATTCGTTGGCCTATACCAGGAAAGCGATTTTCTCTTAGCCTGTGTTAACTGCATTTCTCAGTGTCTTGCTCCAGCTGTCTCTCATCATGCATCCATAGGTTTGTGCTTATAAAGTCCTCTTGATGGTTGAAAATTCATTTACTATGTGTGGGTTTATAATAGAAATCTGATCATTTGATATATTTGCAGGAAGAAAGATATAAATAAAAGACAGTATTTTACTAACTAGATTTTATTTTCCTATTGTTGACATCATTTATATTTTGGCAAAAGGGAGTTGGATCTCCTATAGAAGAATTCCCTCTGAAAGTTTGCCAGAATAGTTCACTGTCATTTTTAGTTAAAAATATTTTCTTTTTTTTCAAACTTAACATATACTTCCTTTCTTGCTTAGCAGATGGGAAAGATCATTGAGCTGCTATAGAGAATTATAGGATTGTTTTTTCTCTATTTGATCTTTGATCTTAAGACAACTTTTAGCACTGTAGTAATCTCCCAAAAGATTTGAGAAAATATTTTGTGAAACCAAATTATGGGGACCATGAATACATAATTGGTGTTCTGAAAGCATTCTGTCAAACATGAAGCAAATGCTTTTAAGAAATCATTATCAGCTGTTATATGTTTTTTATTAGTCTGAGTTCTTAGTGTAGTTTATGTCTTAAATGCATTATTGCAATTACTTTTGAATTTATTTTATTGTTCAGGAAATATGAGACCTTTCTTAACAGTATATCAACAGCTGGGAAAAATCACATGGATGAGCAGCCAAAACTTTTCAATTAGATTTTAAGATGAAATATTAGAATATTTAAATTTGGAATTTGAAATGTGAAATGTGTCTTTTAACTTGACTTTTCAATAAATCCTAAATTTGTTTCAGTCTTACCTCTTAGCAAACAATTTCAGGCATCAATAACAAAATTGTGATACAGAAAGAGAATGATTTCTAATCTTAAAACTTGAAAAAACAAAACAAAACAAAAATTGGACAACTACAAGATCATGACTGTTTTTGAACACCAAAGAGCTCAGATTGCAGGGTGGCCAATGAATTAGAGGTTGAAGGAGGGACAGATGCCTATTAGGAGAGACCTGGGGCAAATACAGCTGGACACTGGTAAGAATTTAGCTAGAAGAGTTACACCAAGTTGATGGATGCTGTATGTAGGCTAGTAAGAGAGTGCAGAGTCACTGGTAGCTCTAGATAGAGAGGGAGTTGATACCCACTGGTAGGCTTTTTCTCTACAATTTGTACCAGGTCTTCCCCAAAAAGACAGGTGAGATTCCTGAGACAGCATCCTTCCGTGGTGCAGGGATAAGGGAGAAGAACAGCTGCTGCAGATGGGCCAATAAATTTTGCCAAGACCCTTCTTATCTTTTCTTTCTCCTCTGTTGCAGGAAAGCAGGGAAAGGACAAAAAATAATTGTTAAAGGGCTGGGGGTGTGACTCAGTTGTAGCGTTTGCTTAGAAAGCATAAGGACCTGGGTCTAGTCCCCAGCTAAATAAATAAATAACATAGTTACCTTTAGATGAAAGTGCACTGGTGAAAACCTACTGCACTTGGGAGAAAGGAATAGAGGCAAATTTGTTGGAGTGGGTATGTTGGCCCTAGAGCCACAGCTGGGGCATGGACAGAAACACTGAGAATCACATCCTTGAGATCCAGCAATATAGTGACTGCCTGAAAGTGGTGCTTAATCAGAGCATCATAGAAGTTTATTCTTATCTTTGATCCCTAAAGTAGTGACAAGGGACAGTGGACTACTGCTGGAAAGTGTCCAGAGCATGCAGATAGACCCTCGCTGAGGCAGGATGCAAAGGGAAGACCTAAAGCTGAGGGATAGCAGATGTTGAGAAAACCTTCAGCAAACCAGTGTCCACTCTAAATACAAATTATCACTAGAGAAATTTGAAGACTGTGCTGAACTGAAGGTAACTACATTCATAATAAACCTCAAACCCAGCCTACCTTCGGACTCAGTTAACCCTACCAAATGGTATGCCTATTTCTAGGCGTGAAAACCATTACCTTCAATTTTACTTTCTTTTACAAGACATCCATCTTTCAACTAAATAGGATGCATATAAGCCCCCCCCCCCAACAAAACAAACTACAACAACAACAAAGAAACCACTGCCATGAGACAGCAGATTAAGGTACAACATAGATATATTGGAACTACCTGATATCAAATTAAAAGAATTGGTCAGTATATAGAAAGCTTTAATGAAAAAGATGAACATCATGATAATTGTATAATTTTAGCAGAAAGAAACTACCAGAAAGTATTAAATAGAAATAGTAACAGGAGCAAAGAATATCTTTGATAATCCTGACACATCTTAGGACAGAATCAGTGTATTTGAAAACAAGAGTAGAAATTACTAAAAATAAGAAATGAGGAAGAAAACCCTAAAAAGTATAAACAAACAACAGCAAAAATGGAACAGGGCATCCAAGAGCTATAGAATAGTATCAGTTGATCTAACATAAGTGTAATTGTAATACTCAAAACCACTAAAAAAATTGCATTGGAAAAGACAGAAACTATAGGGAGGGAAAACTGTTCAGGGGTTGCCAGGGTTTGAGGATGGGGAAGTAGTTGATTTCAAGGGTCAATATGAAGGAATTGGGGGGTAATGGAACTTTTCTGTATCATGATTGTGGCTGTAGGTTCCTGATATTATGCATTTATCAAAACCTGTAGAACTGTATTCCTTAAAGAGTGAACTTTATATAAAAATATAAAAAATCTAATTAGAGAGTGAGAGAAAATTAAAACAGAATACTAACTATTACTCAGAAACCTAAATATATTACAGATGAATAATAACTTTACTGAATGGAGTTGGGGGAGAATGAACTAGCCTATTAATGTTGGATTTTATTAATTTTGTTAATTTATTAACTAGCCTATTAATTTTGATTTGAATATTATAAAAGAGCTACACACAAATATTGTACTTCTGTTAGTAAGTTAGTTTCTTACAGAAGTATGGATTAACAGTTCTGAAATTATAAATCGACTATAGAATTGAAAAAAATAAGTACAGTAGATAATGAAAAGTAAATTTTTCACTGTCAGAGAAAGAAATTACCAGTAAGGACAGGTGACATGTTAAGAATGAACCCTGTGGTGTTTTATCAGTATGAATTCATCCGGAAGCTTTTAGCTATCTAGTCAAAGAGATAGATACAGAAATAAATAGAGATGTGTGTGTATACATGGGTTCTATACATATTTCCTATCTCTATCCACTGTGAGGATTTAGAAGCAGACACCCCAGTGACAATGAGTGTACCTTGGTTATAAATATCATTCTTTAATACAAGAAACCATGGTGTTTTGAAGTTGTTGATGCCAGGAGTTGGACAGAGAAAATACATGGTAAGCCTGTAACATCTTGTAGTGATAGAAACAAAAGAAGTTCTTAAAAGGGATGACATAAACCAGGTGCAGTGATGCATGCCTGTAATTCTAGTAACTGAGGAGGCTGAGGCAGGAGGATCAAAAGTTTGAGGCTAATCTGGGAAATTTATAGAAACCTGGTGTCAAAAAAAGACTGGGAGTGTAGCTCAGTTGTAGAACACTTTTCTAGCTTGTGTGAGGTCTTGGGTTCCATACTGGCACTGGGGGGTGGGGGTGAAGATAGGGCATGTCAGAAGGACCCAACGTGAGAGAGCTCTCAGAGCTTGACCAAAACTGAAACAAGTTGAGCAGCCAAACAAGTCATAGTAGTTTTAGATTATAAATAATGGAATAAAATACAATATCCATGAGCCCATACTGATCTAAATAAATAATTCAATGAATGATGGGGGTAGCATATGAAATAATTTTACTTAATAAGTATAGAAGGAATGAGGGAATAGAAAATCACCATTAGAAAAATGTAGTAGCAATTATTACAAGTATAATCCACTGATGTATATTAAGATAAGTGGATTAAAGTTTGAGAAAAACTGCCGCAGGCCGGCTGGTTGCAGCAAAATAACTGGGGGTGATGAACAACTTGTGTAGATTGATACAGCAGGAGTGGAAGCCGTTTATTGTAGGACAGGAGTGATATTTATCCATTCCACACAGCTTATCTTAATTAGCATAAACTAGATACAGCAGTCAACCAATAAGAAATCTCTACACTTAATGGCTCACTGGCTCCACCTCACAAACCACTCCCTCTGGCATTTTGCCAGGCGCCATTCAGACTTGTTTACAGACTCTAACATTAACCACTCCCTCTGGCAAACTGCCAGGCGCCATCCAGACTTGTTTACAGACTAACAAAAAACAGGATATTTGCAGAGTCTCCAGGTTCTCTCCCCAAATTTTAATTACAATGGAAAGAGATATTTTATAGTAGTGGAGAAACCCTGTACAAGAGAAGAGCATATCACCTTTGTGATATTCCTGCTAAAATGCATAACTCAGTAATCTATTCCTGAGAAAATATCAGATACACCCAAAATAACATATCATGGCTCTTCAAAATTTAACAAGTGCCAAAGGCAAAGAAAGATTTAGGGATCATCACAGATTGAAGGAGATTAAGGAAACAGGATTCCTAAATGCACTGCAGAATCCTGGAAAAGAATAAAAAATTATTGGAAAAATTTATTTGAATGAAATCTGAGTATTTGTAGATAGAATTTCATCAATGTTTGTTCCCTAGTTTTGATTGTTACATGATGGTTAAGTGAAGAGTATATAGGGTATATGGTTACTGAAGAGTATATGGAATTTCTCTTTACTATGTTGTAACTTTTATGTAAATTTAAAATAAAAAGTTAAAGGAAAAATTTGTAGTCTTTTTATTTTAAACTTCTGACTGAGATAGTCTGCCTCCAGTTGCTATAGATTTAAATCTGAAGATTTTAGTGCACTTTTGCAAGATCAGTTTATTTTCGAACCTCCTACTATATTATTAGATAGTTTTTCTTAAAACAAGGAAGAATGGTTCATAAATAGATTTTCTCTTGAAATATTTTAGGGCCTTCACATTTTATCTCTGAAATGGGTAAAAGTAATTTGCATATGTAACTTTTTATTTGCTAAAAACTTCTGTTTTAAGGATTTTTAAAAACTTGGCCCCTGCTTCCAATCCTTTTTCCTTTATTATTGATTCAAGATATACTGAGTAACAGCTGAGTGATCAGTGCTACCCCTAGACCTATGGTGTAAACACTATTAAGGTAGGTACCTGCCTTTAACAAATGTGCAGTCATTTGGGGACTGTAGAAAAAACTGTAATAGAGAAAAGTTCAGTGTCATGTGGGATGTTCTAATTATTGTAGTTTCAACAAGCATGTTTCCTTGTATTTTCTACTTGGAATACTTCTATCACTTAGAATCTCAACATTATTCACTTCTCACCCCCATCACCTCATTCAAGATGTTTTGGAATTCTCAGTAGTTCCTGGGGGTTTTCATAACTTAGAGTGGTAGTCTTTGTCCTGGCTTTGCCTTATCTAGTGTTGGAGTTATTCAGAGTGCTTCTTTCCTTAACATACTATGTAACTAAAGAAGCTATGAAATACCATATATATACCTTATATAAGTATTTCACTGAAAATTATGCTGCTTTGTTTTGTTTGTTGCCTGGTTTATTCATAGAATAGAAAAGTAACTTACGATATTTGTTGATCCTCTGTGTTAGTCATCTCTGTCACTATAATGAATATGTCAGATAATCAACTTGTAAAGATAAAAGGTTTATTTTGGTTTACAGTTTTGGAGGTTGCAGTTCATGATTGACCAACCCTGTCCCTTTGAGCCCATAACGAGGCAGCATATCATGATAGGAGTCTGTGGCAGAGCTAAACTGCTCACTGCAGGGCCATGGGGTGAAGAAAGTAAGGAGAGGATCTCACAAACCCTCAATGACCTGAAGACTTCCTACTAGGACCCATCAGTCAGTGGCATCAGTCTTGTGACCTATCCCCTTTAGTACATGGCCCTTCAGGAGACATTTAAGATCTAGAGTCTAGCAAATGTACCTCATTGAAAAAAATTTGCAATAATTTTAGATAATCAGCAATGCCTTCTAAAGGTTTTCCTTCTAAAGGTATGAGTCTAGGATGAGTTGCTCATGGTAAAGAAACATGTTTTGGGGCTGGGGTTATAGCTCAGTGGTAGAGTGCTTGCCTAGCATGTGTGAGGCACTGGGTTCGATTGTTGGCACCACATAAAAATAAATAAATAAAATAAAGGTATTGTGTCCATCTATAACTAAAAAATATATATATATATATATATATATATATATATATATTTTAAAAAGGAACATGTTTTGGCCCAAAATGAAATATCAGTTTATCCTTTTTGGTTAAGATATTATCACATCAGTAAATAATTTTAGGGGCATTCTTATGATAACTCAAGAACTAAAAACTTACCTTGCCCCCCAAAAAAGATGTTTTGTAACTATGACTATGAAGGCATGTAGCAACATCACTGTGAAATAGAAGGCTGCTTTCAGTATAAGAATATATTGGAGAATGGTCTACTATTAGTTAAGCAGCTAAGACAAAGCAAGTGAGTGCCCTTCTCATTTTCATTTTCCTTAAACAGAATAAGCAAGGGATAAGTGAAGGATGATAGACCTGGTTGTGTGTGGGGGTCCTTTGCATTACTCTTGTGTCTCATGTACAATTATGCAGAGCGGTCGGATTCTTTTACTTTTTCTCTCCGTTCTCAATGTCTTCCATTTGTTCTTATTCTATTGCTATTGTGTTTATCTAATTTGGTGTAAAATGTGAAACTTCTAGTTCTTAATGGTTTGATGTCAAAGAGGTTGGGCTGAATTCAGAGTCCAACAGTGTTTATTGAATGCTCGCCATAACAGACTTGGTGACATCCACTTTTCATATACCTTGTGATTTAATTGAATAACATTTTGAAGTACAGCTGGGGAACAATACCATTTCATTGTGGGGCTGAATTGCCTTGAGAGAAGAAGTGTTTAGTATTTTAAGAGTTGCTCAGGGATTATGAAGGTTGTAGAAGAACCAGATAACTTTTGTATGGAATAACATACATAAATACCATTAAGACTGTAGCGGGTAAGGTGGTCTGTGTGCTTTAAGAGTCACCTTTACTGCTGAATGACGTTTTTACCTACACAACCAGAATGAGTTTATATTTTAAGATGGAATACTCATCTATAGAAATAAATTGCTTTATTATTAATGAGTCTAGGATGAGAGAAAAAATAGGTTATAGCTTGTGATTGACTTACTTGGTGCTAATATCTTGAATTCTATTGTATGAAATTCTTTTCATTCATCATTCTATTTGTAAGGCATTTGAACTAATTTTGAGCTCAGTTAGTCACAGATGATGGTTTTGTTTGCCATCTATTTCTTAAAAATATTTTTAAAAAATTCTGAAGTAGTAATTTTATTACATAGTGAAGTCTTAAACCTGACACAACTGAACATTTTCTTTTAAAATGAACATGAGTAAACTCATTAAAAAGTATCTCTTGCTGTTTTCTGACTATGCAGATTGCATATTTTGGGTTTTTGATATACTTATTTCCTGAATGAACTCTCTGTCTAGGTGCCTTCTAATTAACTTTTTAAAAGAGCCAAACACTACCACCTCCTTACTTTTAAATATCTCTTTATGAGAACAAGTGGAGTGATTAACTTTCTAATTGATGTGTGGTGGCATAGCTGTCTAAAATACTTTCATTAAAGCCACTTATTTTTTTTAAAAGATAGCCAAGTTAAATATGTAATCACTCTCCAGAGTAATTAAAATGAAAGAATGGCTATAATTAGAAATTGTATCCATCTTTTTATAGGGTGCCACATAACTGATGGTCCTGCTGTATACATGCAGTTGAAAATAAGTGGTTCTGATAGTTTCCTTGGAGAAAGGGCTAGAGGAAATAGTACTTTCACATTTACACAGTAGTCCAATCTGAGTTTGATGTAACTTATATTTCTCTTATATCTCATCTGCAATTGCATATTGACTTCCAGAATATGTTTTCTCCTAGAATATAGCCAGAGATATGTGTTTTTAGAAATGGAATTATTTTCTCAATTCCTATAATTTAAGGAATTTTTTTTTGAGAGAGAGAGAGAGAGAATTTTTTAATATTTATTTTTTAGTTTTCGGTGGACAGAACATCTTTGTTTGAATGTGATGCTGAGGATCGAACCTGGGCCACACGCATGCCAGGCAAGTGCGCTACCGCTTGAGCCACATCCCCAGCCCCAAGGAATGTTTGTTTTTTAATCACCCCTTTTATTACAAAGTATAGAGGACTTTCTAAGTAAAGAGGAATTGAGTAAAAATAACATTTGCAATTGAACTGGTTACCTGGAGTCAGCTTGAACAGATTATGGCAGAATTAGAGAGTAAATTTATGTAGCAGATGTACATAAATTTCCCCTTTTAGAAAGAGGTCATACAAAAGATGGACCCTTATTTCATACCTGTTCATCCAGTTTTGCTGAGTAGTGTGTTTGCTCGATTTTTTTATTGGGTTCGTTTACCCCAAAAGTTAGCATTATAAATAAGCAAAAGATTAATTTGCACAAAGTGATTAGTATTGTTTGTTAAATTTGAAAATCTTTTTAATGTGTGTTTACAACTGTTTTTGTTTAGGGCAAACATCTCCTGATTGGATTCAGCCTATTCTTTGCATGTACTATTTTGCTTTTCTTCTACCTTGTGACTTTTCCTGTCCATCTGGTTACCTTCATCGTAGCTCAAAGGCAGTCTTTTCTGGGCATCCTTTTCTGACCTCTCTGTGTATACACCACCCAACTTCCTGTTGTTTCATGTCTGCTGCTTTCAGATGGGTTGCCAACAGCCTAAATCCCAGGGGATATGTTTCAGTTCTATCTTATTCCATCTTGCTGTGGAATTTGTCAGTATTCTCTCTTTTTCTGATTTTCCTTTTACTTATAAGTTTGCTGCTTCTTATTTTTTCTGGGCAAGCACCTTCTTCTGCTCATTCCACTAATATTGATGATCCTCAGGTTATTTCCTAGGTTCTTTCTCTTAGGTGTCAAATACTCCTGGGAAATGTCACTTATTTCATAGCTTCAACTATTCATCTAGCCTTGATGATTCCCACATAAAAAAAATCCTAGCCTGTATATGTTTTCTGGATTCTAGATTCACGTTTAGCTGGCTCTGGGCAGTACATGTAAGTGAAAAGAGTTATTAGAATGTCGTATAGGCCTTTTTAAATCCAGTGTCTGCAAACAGCACATTTGGAATTTTTTTCCCTATCTCCCTGGTAATGTTATTCTGTGCTCAAAAATGCTCAGTGTCTCTTCTTGTGCACCAAATCTTGGCCCCTAAATATATTTATAGCTGCACATTTCACTGTGCTACATAAAGTCTTTGCTGTAGTTAAACTGAAATATTTGACTTTCTATATGAGCCACATATCCCTGTTGTTTTCTTTTGCTTCATGTTTCTCATTTAAAATGATTACTGTCTCTTGGAGATGCTCAGTCATTTCTGAGGCCAGCTTGATGCTAAAACTTTGTCTGATAAGTTAATTTATATAAATTTGGGAACTTGTATGTTTTATTGATATATATTTTTTTAATGGCATCACCTCATTCTTCTAGTTGTGTTATGTTTAGCACTGTGCTTGTCTTACCTCCCCTACTAGTCAGTTAGATCCTTGAGGATTAGAATCAAGACATTTTACTTTGTGGAGCCAAAACTCTGTGTTTGGCATGTGATGGGCAGTCCTCATCTGTAGTGGTGTTTGTGGGACGGAGTAGTAATGTTTCTTTAAAAAAAAACAAAAAACACTTTTTTTTTTTCTTTAAGTTGTAGATGGACAGCATGCCTTTATTTTATTTGTTAATTTTTATGTGGTACTAAGAATGAAACCCAGTGCTTCACACATGCTAGGCAAGTGCTCTGCCAGTGAGCTACAGCCCAGCGCTGGAGTAATGCTTCTGACAACACTTTTAGTTATCTTTTAAGTTCTGGGAACACAGCAGAATGATTCCTATTTATTTCTTAGCCTGCATATAGTGAGACTAGACTTATGCTGGATATATGTGGGAAGCACTTGTGGATATCTAGAACTCTTGATGGCACTGACTCATATTTTGATTCTAAGATGAACATTTTCTTTCACATTTTAGTATTTCTGAGATTTGGATACATCTTGCAGTTGATAGTTCTTACAATGAAACAGAAAATGCTATACAGTTAATTTTTTTTTTTTTTTTTTGTGCTGCGGATTGAACCCAGGGCTTACATGTTGTTTTTAACAGTGCCTTTAATCATGGCTTGTCATTCCCTCCAGAGCATCTTAGATTTGTTGAATTTTAGTAAATCATATTGTAAAGATATATAATGACTTCCATTCCTAGGGTCATGTCACCCAAGGCTATCATTAGTTGCGGTGGACTTCTTTCTTTCTTTGTGTGGCACTGGGGATTGAACCCAGGTTCTTTAACACTGAGTTGCATCCCCAGCCCTGTTGCAGTGAACTTTGTGGTTTCTACTCAATATTCCTTCCATCCCAACTTTGTTACACAGCAGTTTTGCAGCTTTAGTGGGGTGGATTCCCCTCATCCCATGCCTGTGGTGAATTCTGGTTTGTGTAGGTGTGGTTAACCTTATCCTCTGTATACAGTGGTTGGCTCTGTGGTGGGAATAATAACTAGGTGTGTCCAATTAAAGTGAGATTGAAGGTTTTTGTCTGGTGGAAGATATGCTTGCTGGCTCTCCTTTCACATGAGAATAAGGTAGTACATAGTATCAGGAGCTACCAGCAGCCATGGTATCAGTGAACCGAGCCAGCTCAAGCTTCAGGCTTTCTGTGGATGAGAGCAGAACCATGATAATTGTTGAGAAAGAAGGTACAGTGTGAGAAACCATAAAGAGGCAGTAGACCACTAACAATTCAGAGTATAGGCTCTGGTCCATCTTGCAGGGACTTGAATACCATCTCTGGTGGGTACTGATTGTAGCCCTCTGAGCAAGTATGGCAACCCAACCTCTATATCTCAGTTTCTTCTTATCTGTGCAATGGGGAATTGTATGAAGGTTTAAATAGGTTAAAAATAGAGAAAGCCAGTGCCTGGGACATAGTATTTGCTGTTATTACTCTTGTTATTATTATTAACTCTATTCAAATATATGAAATATGATATGTCAAGAGCTATGTAGTTTTGAACAACTAATAAAAAAAAACTCTAAAACATACCCTGCCTCTGTACTTTTTAAAAATTTTTCATGTAAGTCTTTTGTCATTTGCAATAAAAAACCATCCTAACTGGAAAGAATGGTTAGTTCAGAACTCTCAGACTAACTTGAATTTAGCTTAAGTGTAGATATAAGTTGAAAGAACGATCAAGGCTTGCCGTCGGAGAAAATGCCCGTTTATTGAGGAACAGCTCTGCATATTTATAGAGCCGGGGGCAGTTTGACAGTTATGACAGTTTAATGGTTGAACGGTTTTGACAGTTGACTGGGGTGCTTTCTGATTGGTGGGTAAGGATCATGTGAGCCAGCAGGGCTAGTCTGATTGGTGGGTAAGGATCATGTGAGCCAGCAGGGCTCACCATTGGACGGCAGGATCATGTGAGCCAGCAAGGCTCACCACTGGACTGCAGGATCATGTGAGCCAGCAGGGCTTACCACTGGACGGCTCTTCTTGGGGGATGGGGAAGTTAGTCTTTGGAGCCGGGGCGACTCCCAACATAAGTAGTTTGACTTCTTCCTACTCTATATTCTACACATTAGATTAAAGAACTCTAAAAATGAGAGGATCATTATTATTGTTGTTGTTATTTGTTTTGATGCTAGAGATTGTACCCAGTGCCTCTCACATGCTAGGCAAATGCTGTACCACTGGGCTGTAATTCTAGCTTGAGAATTAATAGTTTATAGATGAATTGCATAGGAATCAACAAGTCAGTCCTGGGGCTTTTAGGAAAGCCAGTTGAAGTGTTTCCCTTCCCCCTTACTTTAACAAATAAGGATTATTAATATTGGCCTTTGGCACCTACATTGTAAAGAGGTTTTATAGCAGGACATGGAAGCATGTGCCTATAGTCCCAATGACTTAGGAGGTTAAGGTAGGAGGATCACAAGTTCAAAGGCAATTTAAAAAAATGAGGCTCTAAGCAACTTTGCAAGACCCTCTCTCAAAATTAAAAATGGCTGGGGATGTAGCTCAGTGGTAAAGTACCCCTAGGTTTAATCCCCCAGAATGTGTGTGGGGGGGCAGAATTGAAACATTTTTTATATTGGAATGTTTCATTGACAGGAAGCAACTATTTTCATTGATTTGCTGTGTCATGCTGATATACCCATTTTCATGTCTGTATTTAGAATCCCTCCATAAGTTAAATATTTAATAATCTTTTAACCTTTAGATACACCTCCAAATTTTAACTTCTAGAAAATGGAAATTCATTTTTTATTTTGTGTTTGTGTGTGTTTGTGTGTGTGTGTGTGTTACTATAGCCTTGTAGGCAATCATTCCAACAGTGGTGCCCTGCCTTGCTCTGCCTTGTCCCACTCCTGCCCCCAGCTGAATTTTTTTTTTTTTTTCATTTCAAACTTTATTTTGTTGTAATGATGTTACAACAGTTAACCCCTGGTGAACATACAATCACTAATGAAAATATTCCTTTAGAAAATTTCTTCTAACGAGGTGATTCAGAAGGCTGAATCAGGAGGATCACAAGTTCAAGGCCAAGCAATTTAGTGAGACAGACTCTCTGGAACTTTTCAAGACCCTGTCTCAAAAAGTAAAAAGGACTGAGAATGTAGTTCAGAGGTAAAGTGCCCCTGGGTTCACTCTCCAGTACCAAAAATAAACACAAACAACAACATAAAATCTAGAAAGTGAAAGATAAAACCTTCCATGTAGACTATTATATATACAAATAAAATATATATAAAAATAATATATATGTGTATAATTTTTGTCGATTTAGAAAAACAAACAAACAAACAAAAAACCTTGGGAAAGAAAAACTCTTCCTTATTGCATTTACGTTTTTTTTTCCCCCCATTTTGGAAAAATTTGAACTGACAGTGTGTTTTGGGAGATTGCCTGTTAGGATTGTTTGTTCCCAATTCTTTTGTGCTGAAAGCTTGGTCCTTGTCCCTGATGTCATCCAAAAACGAAGACATGGTTTTGAGAAAAACAAAAAAGAAGACTCCTGTCCCAAAGGCTGTGATTCTGCCCACAAGCAGGAACAGGGGCTTTTAAAAAGATAACTCAAGGCTATGTTCCACTGTTCTCTGTCTGAAGTTGTAATTCACTTGTTAATTTGGGAGATAGTAATTTCTGAGATCTTCTGGTACCATCCCCCAAGTCTGGATGACTTAGTTCTTAAGATGAGAGTGTACTCAAGGACAGATAAATATGCCTACCTTGGGGAAGAAAGGTAATCCTATTTCACCTGCCATTAGGGAAGGGGAGAGATTAGGGAGGAGCAGGGAGAGAGGAAGAGTAAGAAACATCCATTTGTTGCAGTGGCAGAGCAGCAAGGATTACATTCAAAGCATAAAGTAGACCACTGTTACACTTGGACTTACCTAAGAATGTGAGGAAAAGGAACTGTACCATTTTGAAAAAGGCTTAGAAAAATCAATGTGTTTTAGTATGACATTTGCTTTCCATAGCTAGCTTCCTTCCTTCTTTGTGCAGCTTAAAAGATCTAATTGACTTGTTTATGGTGTATTAACCTTTGTTTTTCTTAGTAGGATGTTAAAAACAGATACTTTCAAGGGTGTTCAGTAGTTCTCAAAAAAAAAAAAATTAATGGTATTGTAATACAGGTATATAGGTGTGTAGAGAATTTTAATGTTTACAACTAATTCTGTCTTCTTTGTAGGATCTCTAAGACGTAGGTAGGGCAGATGTTATTTTATCCTGTTGTAGATGAAACAATAGAGGCACTTAATTAGCACAAATTTGGATGGTGACATACATAGAAATTGATATTTCTCTTAAAGTTCAACTATCAAATAATCATCATCTTATTGAGTAGGCAAACATTGGTGGTATTTCCACAAAGGTCAGAAACATTGTACTAGAGATATAACAAATGCAGTTGACAAGAGAAATCAGAGGTATTGTAATTGTAAAAATATTTCTATTTGCAGTTGATACGGCATTTTATTTGGAAAACCATAGTAAATCAATGTGAAATCTTAGTGAACCTCAAAAATATTATGCTAAGTGAAAAAAGTCAGACACAAAATGTGTAATATTGTATGATTCCATTCATGTGAAACCTTTACAATAGGCTATAGAGACAGGAAGTAGGTAAGTGGCTGCCTGGAGCTGAGAGGCAGGGATGGAACAGGGAAAGAGAGTGAATGGGCATTAAGATTTATTTTGGAGGTGATGAAACTTCTAAAGTGAAATTTTGGTGATGCTGTACAACTTTATACTGAAACCTAAGTGAATTGTACACTTAAGGGGGTGAATTTCATTATATGTAAATGATTTAAATAAAGCTGTTTAAAAAATACACAGCCATATGATTATTCAGTAAGTTAGTAGGAATGATAAAATGAACATCCAAAAGCTAAAGGCTTTCATGCATACAATAATCAGAAGATGTAATGGAAAAGAAAACCCTATGAACAATAGCAATAAAAATTAAAATATTCAAGAATTAAACTTTAAAAATATACAGAACTTATTAGAAGAAAAGTTTGAAGTCCTTTTGAAAGGCCTCTAAGTAGAACTGAATAAACTAAAGGCATCCCTTGCTTTCAGACAGAATGACATTATGAAGGAAGTCATGGAAGTAACCCAGGATTTGAGTGTAAGCAATTCATTAGGGAGATGATCCCAGGAAACACCTATAAGGAAGCACAAGATAGGACTGGACAAAGCCAATACAGGATGTGTTAATGAGCAGCTACCAATGTTGGCAAGTGAAGCTGTGTAGAATCCACCTTAGAGTTCTCTTACCAGAGGGCAAAGAAGCTAGGGTATTTATTCTTCATTTCCTGTGTAGCTTTTGTGCCTGTTTTTGCCTAAAGTTCTCACCTGCCTCAGGCAGGCTCCCAGCCAGCCAGTTCTCTCAGGCAGAGGGTAGCTGTGGCCTGTAAAAAGCCACAGGTTTGTGAGAGAATAGTGAGGTGCTGAACTTAATGCTGTGAAGGCATTGCAGAGATCTGTGCTTTTAAGATGTAGAAGATATTCTAATTTCACACCACACTGGGAGGTGGACAGCTTTGTGATCTTTCGTGATGGTGTCATCTCTAGTACCAGAAAGGCTATGGTCTTCTCTGAATGGGACCCTGAGTGGGGAGAGGGTACAATTTTGCATTTTTTTTGTGTGTATTGAAGAGTTAGCGGGGACTACTATATCACTTGGGCCTCACCAAAGATGCTCTGCCCATTTTCATTCAGAAGCCTAGACTGGTTCTTGGAAAGAGAGCTGAGCTGTTCTTGCTATGACCATTTTTACATTGAGCCTGAGATTTATGTTGATTAAATAAATGATCCATAGGATACATTGAAAAATTGACAAGATAGTTGTTTATTTTTTTAATTAGTATGTTTTGAGCCAGGATCTCACTGTGTTGCCCAGGCTGGTCACGAACTCCAGGACTCAAGTGATCTTTGTGCCTCATCCTCCTGAGCAGCTGGGAATAGAGGCATGGGCCACTGCACCCAGTTAAGCTTAAAATTTTATTTATATATATATATATCTTGTCTTTAGCTCTGCCAATACAAATTCTAATATATTTGATACTTTACTACTATTATCACTGTGAAATAAAGTATAATTGCATGTTTTGCAAACAGGTTTATGTGATAACTTCTGATCAAGAAGCTATAGTATATAAGATACATACTGGTGCTGTGTTAGTCAACTTTCTGTGTAGTATTTATAATGTTAGGGTCTTAAAATAGTATATTTTCACCTCCCAGTTTTGGTTTTATTTTTATCATACATTTTACTTGTACATGTTATAAACTCCATGGTATAGTGTCATTATTTTTACTTTAAATAGTAGACTATCTTTGCAATAAAATTTTAAAATGTGTAAAATTTTTATTTTTGCCCATATATTATATTTATAGCACTATTTTTTTTTGTGTGTGTGTGTGTGTGTGTGTGTGTGTGTCTTTATTTGAGTTTCCCACTGGTTTCCTTCAGCTTGAAGAATTTCCTTGAAAATTTCTAGTTTCAGTTCTGCTGCTAGTATATTATCTTTGTATTTGCCCCAAATATTTATTTTTCCTTCACTTTTCTCCCCCCATCCCTCTCTCTTTTAGCTGAGGATAGAACCCAGGGCCTTTCATATTGCCCGGCCCTTGCATTACCATTAAACTACAACCCCAGCCCTACCTTCATTTGTTAAAGATATTCTGCCAGGTATAGAATGTTGGCTCCACTACTACTTCTTTTTTTCTATTCAGCACTGAAAATGTGTTATATTCTCTTCTGGTTTGCAATGTTTTTCAGGTAGTTTCATTGGCAAAGTTTTTACAGAAGTCTATAAAGTCATATGTGTCCTGAAACTTTTGGACTGACATCATTTTCTCCTCCCTCTTTTCTCCCTCATTCACATCTGCTTGATATTCTTGCATTTATTGTGCCATTTTGGGGGCCCATCTTTGGAGATTATTCTTCTCTCAGTTATAGCTTAGTCTCTGACTTCAAGCATGAAAGGAAAGCAAAGAACCAGGAGCCGGGAGAGCAAGAAATGAAAGATGGAGACCAGGCATAGATACACATGAGAGTTTATTTGTCAGAGCTGACAAATGAAGGCCATCTCTCCATAGATGGAGAGAGGTAATACAGGCTTGGTTTTCTTGACTTTTATTTGGCAGGCTCAGGGATTACAGCTGAGCAGGTCCTAATGGTGGCGGTTAAGGGTAGGGTTGGTATCAGGGAG
Organism: Callospermophilus lateralis; assembly: GCF_048772815.1. Classification (NCBI taxonomy): domain Eukaryota; kingdom Metazoa; phylum Chordata; class Mammalia; order Rodentia; family Sciuridae; genus Callospermophilus; species Callospermophilus lateralis. Next base: position 56,880,140 of record NC_135317.1, on the reverse strand, counting down.
TAGTGAGACTTCCTCAGAAACTCCCTTGGGCAGGAAAGCGAAACTTTTTCTTACGATGGCGGCCATCATTTAAGATGGCCATCCAGATGCTAGGCAAGACCTTACAGTGCAGGCCATCTTAAGGAAGAGGCATTCTATGAGTTATTTTGTGTAAAATTGAAATACATTAGATTTTTCTTTTTGATCCTACTTTCCAAAACACTTATCACTTTGTGATATACTGTTTATTTAAATAATAATAATAATAATAATAATAATAATTATTATTATTATTATTTTACCAAATGTTAGATCAAACTAGGAAGAGAATTAATTCAGTTATGTTCTGGAGCAGTGCCTGACACATAGTAGGGGCTCAATAAACATTTCTGGAAAGAAAGGAAGAAAGACAGTCTTCAGATCATAAAGGAGGTAGTTGTAGAAGTTTTGGGGACTAAAAAGAGCTATCTTATCCTGTCAAAGGAGAAAATTACAACAATGTAGTTTAAAGTTCCTAATTGACTTTATTTTCCAGTTTAGAATTGGTGAACACTTCATTCCATAAAATAGTATTCCTTATGAACTGAATAGAAGATGTTGATTTTCTAGACAAAGAAAGGCTGAAGAAAGTAGAGCCAGAAGAATAAAAAGCACATTGGTCACTGTATTAATCAGTTTTCCATCACCGTAACAAATACCTGAGATAATCAACTTATAAAGAAATACCTAAAATTTACTTTGGCTCACAGTTTTAGAGGTTTCAGTTAATGATCAATTTGACCCCTGGCTTTGGGCTTGTGGCAAGGCGCACATTGTGTAGAAAACATGGTTTAGAGCAAAACTATAGAAAAATAACTTTAATATCAGGTTACTTCAGATTACCTTGTTTGAGTAAGGATTAAGGAAGAGGGGAGCTTTATTATCATGCCCGTAGAAACTAGCCTCCTTAGGAAATTTGGCTCTTACCTCTCTAAACCTGATTCTGGGAAGATCAGATAAACAGCTTAGTTTCACCTTTCTGCCATGGAACTTTAGAATGAGTGATTCCATTTTGACTTTTAGTGTTGGCCTAATATTTGAGTGTAGTACAAAATAATGACTTACAATTTTCATTTGGTAGTCCTTAAAATCTTTCTAACTATAAAGGTACTTATGGGTTCACTGTATGGAACCTGGTGGTTTTTTTTTTGTTTTTTTTTTTTTAACTAATTCTCCAGTAAACCATGAGCAGACAGTCTGGTAATTGATTGAAATGGGGTCAGGCAATGTTTAAAGTTCCTCTCAACTATAATATATATATTTATTTAATTATTCTAAATAAGTTCCTAACAGGATCTCCTTCTTAGTCTTCCCTGCCAAAGTCCATTTTAATCAGGTTAAGTGCAAAGAGATTAATTATGTCATTTTGCTATGCAAAAACTTTTGTTGGTTTTCCATTTTTCTATAATCTTTGATCCCCAGCTTATCATCAGAGGACTTCACAGTGTCACACTGTCTCCAGTGTTCCATATCACAGTTCCTTTGTTATAATGCCTAATTTTATGTGTGGATTTCTCTGGGCTGAGGGACATCCAGATTACTGGTAAAACTTTATTTCTGGGTGTGTTAGAAAGTATTTCAGAAAGAGATTAGCATTTGACAACTTTAAAAAAATTAAATAGAAATATACTCTAATATAGTGAATATATAAACCAGTAAGAGTTTGTTGTTATCATATACTGTACATAATTGTATTGCTATAGTTTATGTGACTGTCAGCCCAGTAAATCTGTTTATACTAGCATCACTACAAACATGAAATGGGTTGTGCTATATGAGACTTTATGTTGGCTATGACATTACTAGGTGTCAAGAATTTTGCAGCTCCATTATTATCTTGTGGGACCACCAATGTACGTGCAGTCTGTTGAGACTGAAAGCTATGTGTTGTATGACTGTATATGCTATTGATTCTATTTCCCTAATGTACTTACTTAGCATATTCCCTACAGTATGTCCCATATATATTCCACATTTTCTTTTGTCTTTAGTTGTTATTTTGTTCCTTTTATTAGAAAGTCCTTCCTCCTATTCCTGTTTGTCAGAATTGTACGTGTCCTGCGTGCCTAATGACAGATGTTATGTCTCTATGACATATTCTCCAATGTTCAGAATTAAATGTTATTATTTCTTAATTTGAACTTCTTTAAAACTTTTTTGAAATGAAATATTTAAATGTGTCTAGAAGGTAAGAGAGCCTCAAAACCTTCATCAGGAATTAAAAGTTAATTTCACTCTTTTTTTTTTTTTTAATAATTTTAAGTGTAGATGGACACAACATAATGCCTTTATTTTTATGTGGTGCTGAGGATCGAACCCGGGTCCCTCCCGTGCTAGGCGAGTGTTCTACCACTGAGCCACAATTCCAGTCCCACTCTTTTTTTTTTTAAAGTATTTTTTTAGTTGTAGATGGACAAAATATGGTTATTTTATTTATTTATTTTATGTGGTGTTGAGGATCAAACACAGTGCCTTATATGTGCTAGGCAAGCACTCTATCACTGAACTACAACCCCAGCCCTCTCACTGTTTCTTGACATAAGCAATTACATTGATGTAGTGTAATAACATTGACTCAAGGGAATATTATTATGCCAACAAAGTTTAAGTTTTTTATCCTCCCCCTATCTGTTTATTTGTTTTTTTTGGTACTGGGATTTGAACCCAGAGGCACTTAACCACTGAGCCACGTCCCCAGCCTTTTCTTTGTATTTTTAAATTTAGAGACAGGGTCTTGCTGAGTTGCTTAGGGCCTCACTAAGTTGCCAAGGCTGGCTTTGAACTCACAATCCTCCTGTTTCAGCCTCCTAAGCCACTAGCCTCCCAAGAGGTGTGTGCGTCCTCCACCAACATATCTTTTCTCTTTTAACAAGCATTGCCTGCCTCCAGTGTGGTGCTCTGTTCCTCATGTTGTACTTGAGGGTCTTCCCTCCCATGAACAGCAGCCTGGGGTGTAGGCCTTCCCAAGTTCTCCTAGACTAAACTCTGGTTTTATTTTATTTTATTTTTTGGTGGTACTGGGGATTGAAGCCAAGGGTGGATCTACCACTGAGCCACAACCCAGCACCCTGCCCCCAATTTAAATTTTTTGAGACAGAATCTCCTTAAGATCATCTCCCCAGATGATCCTCCTGCCTTAGCCTCCTGAGTAACTGGAATTATAGGCATGCACCACTGCACCTGCATTATTTTCAGGTACTTCTAAATTATTTAAGCTTGTTTTTAGTATTTTAACATTTATTTATCCTATAAGATTGCCTTTATATAGACCATGGGACTCTCTTTCAATAAAATAATATTATATTAAAACTTTAGTTTTTAAGTTATCTGCCTTCTATTTCTCTCATGAATTTGAAGGTCACCTTTTTGATGTTATCATTTTATTGCCTTAGCTTTATGTATGTGTGTATGTATTTATTTATTTTTACAAAGGACCTCTCTTGAGATCTTTTTATTAAAATTCTTTTGATAACTTTTACTGGCTTTCAGAATCAATAAGTATCTCATTTTCAAAGAAGAATTTATCAGGCCAATTTCTGTTCTTTACTGTAAATAAAAATGCTGTATCTACTTTAATCTACTTTAGTGTTATTGGTAATTTTGTTTGTTTAATATAGTAAAATATTGAATACAATGTTGATAGAGATTAAAGAGTCTTCTTTCTAAAAATTTGTTGTTTCATTAACATGATGTGCTAAATGCAATTAGTAATTTTGATTATTCCTTGTTATATAGTGCCCGATACAACAGTATAAACATTGGAGAAGAATGGTTTATTTGTGTGTATATTATTATTGGACAAGACTGTGTCTGGACTGCTAGAAAGATCTATCTTATAAAAAATAGGCTTACTTCAGAACTTGGACAAAGAAAATAATGAAGTTCATTGATTAACTGTATTTGTCCCTGTAATGCCAGATTCGTGGGACCCAATAGACCTCTAGGAGCATAATCCGATGCAATCACACAAGAGTCTTTATTGCAAGCTCGAGCCTGGACTCATGAGCTTGGACTCACAACTGTTCCCTACACAGCAGTCCCGAGGAGTGAGTCCTGGTCCTTTGTTCAGTGAGATTTTATAGGTTTTTGGGGATACTCTATGCGTCACAACATCACACAGCAAATCATTTCGTATCGCGGGAAAATCAAACAACAGCTCTTAACATTGATTAGCACATTCACTGGTGGGAACAAGTTGGGTCGGGGTGATTGGTTAGTACAAGAGGGGGATTTCTTTGAACTGATTGGTTTAGGCCCCGAGGGGTGTATGTGCTAAAATATATGGTTTCCCAACCACTATAAACTGCTGGGGGGTGCATCTGGCATCCCAGGTATTTTACCTGTCTCATGCTGATTGGTGATTACTAGGGGGTTACAATGGGTCCTCACCTAGCCTAACTGAGTCAGGGACACCAGGTGCTGCAGATCTCTTCTGTTATTTGCAGACAAACAACTCAGCAGGGTGGGTATGTGCCTAGGAAGGCTCTGTGGGTTTTTCCAAGGACAAGGGTCATGCCCCCTTCTTTGGACAGGCTTTGTCTGAGGTAGAGGTAGGTTTCTCAAAAATGGAGTCACATCAGTTTCTCATCCTCTTAATTTAAGCTGGTCGTCTTTCCTATTAATGATTTTTGCCCTTTTCCATGACAACTTCTCATCCCTAACTCCTGCTAAAGTTTTAATGGGCACTACACTTCTTGTTAATATTTTTATTTAAATTCTCCTTCTGAAGATTTGTTACTTTGAAAGCTTTCATTTGGTGGGAATCTGATATAAGAACAAGTCTAGGATCAGATGCTTTGGGGCAGCTGAATTGTTCAGCCTTCTAGGAAATCATGCAAAGCACGAGACTGTCTTCTCTGCTTCCTGAGACTGACTCTGGATAGGGTCATGGATTGTTGGAAATAAAACTGTGCTTCTTCACACATGCTTTCCATCCTGTTAAATTATTTATAAGTGAACTTTGGATGATGGTGATTTCAGATCAACCTTAGTCTGAATCATCACTGACCACAGGAAGTAGGTGCTTAAATACACATTAGTTGCATGGCTTTGAGGTTACTGTGCCTTTAATGGTTCCATTTACTTTCAGCCTCATGCTGCAGGAGCAGTCTGTGGCATTCTGGAGTCATTTTCTTTTTGTTGTACTTTCTGAGAAACTTCAATGGTGTCTTCTTCACTTTATTAAGTTCTTCAATATTTTTTATTGATGTACATTTTGCCTGCTGATCTGATGCTATAACAAATAACCACAAGTTTATTAGCTTAAAACATCACTAGTGTATCAACTTATAGTTTTGGAAGTCAGAAGTCTGAACTGTGTCTTGTTGAATTGAAATTATGCTGTCATGAGGCTGCAATCCTTTTGGGGGATCTAGGGTAGCATCTGCTTCCTTGCCCTTTTCAGTTTATAGAAGCCACTTGCATGCATTTTTTGGGCTCCTGGTACTTTCCTCCAGTCTTCTATAGGAGTAGTGTACATCATCTTCAAATTTCTCATTCTGACTTCTGCCTACCCTCTTCCATCTTTAAAGGCCCCTTGTGATGACATTTGACCTACATGGATAATTCAGGATAATATCTTTATTTTAAAATTAGATGATTAGCAACTTTATTTCCATCGCATCCTTCATTACCTTTTGTAATGTGGCAGCATGTCAGTAGGTTCTGGGATCAGGGCATGGTCTCTTTGCTGGGGCATTATTCTGCCTATTACAGTTCATTTCTGCCATGTTGCTTTTAATTTCCAGGAATATTTATTTTCTCAATTTTTAAAAAACAGAATTGCACTAACACCTCCTTAAGGATAACAAGATATAATTTTTTTTTTCAAATTTCTTCCTCTTATATTGTTATTTTCCTTTTTTCTTTTAGTTTGTGTTGGTCTGTCTTCATATTAGAGGGGTTTCCTCATGTCTGAGGATCTTTGATTATCTTCTTTAAGGATGATGTGCTCTGGAAGCCTGGTGAGCATGAGCATAGACTGTTGATAAAAGGAGCTCTAGAGAGCTCTTTCTGTAGAAATGGGTAATTTTAAATTTTCTGATAGCAACATTGAAAGTAAATATTGGATTAATTTAAAAAATTTTTAAATTTAACTCAGAATTTAAAATTATTATTTCAACATGTAAGAAATATGACACTTTTTCCAGATAGTTTACATTCTTTTTTACTAAGTTTTAATTAACTGATTAATTTTTGTGATGCTGGAGATGGAACCCAGGGCCTCACATATACTAGGTAAACACTCTACCCCTGTGCTATATCTCCAGCCTTTACTATGTTTCAAAATCCAGAGTGAATTTTATACATACATCCTACCTCAATTTGGACTATTTACATTTCTATACTCAGTAGCCATGTTGTGAGTGGCTGCCATGTTGTACAGTGCAGGCCTAGAGCGATTAATTTGGAGAAGGCCTGGGCTGCTGGATTTGGGCTGATCAACTTCCCTAGACAGTCTTCTGTCTGCCTTGAGTTTATAAACCTGGCCACCATTGTTCTGGAATTCAGGTGCTAAAAGGGGTAGGTGCCCAGTGTGAATTTTTACTCACCTAGGTTTCCAGCCCAACACCCTTATCCTTGGCTGTGCCTCTGCCTTCCAGTTACAGTTCTTGTGGTTCATCCTCTTCTGTCTTCCACAGTTCAGCTATGGGGAGTCAGGGAGGGCTCTTGGCTTTACTGACTTGTTTGCTGTTCTTTCAACAGATTCAGTTTGCAGCGTTTATTCAAGTTTTTTTTTTTTTTTTTTAACATTTCTTTATTCTCATAGTTTTAGAATGCTACTAATCCTTTACAATTTGGAATCTCAGGTTAAATCTTACCTTTTTTTGTGGTGGGGGGTGTTCTTCTAAGTGACTTTCCAGGCTACATAAGCCAGGTTCTACAGTTATATTGTTACAGTCTTTCCCGGATTTTAAAAGTTATTGTCTGTTTATGACCATTTTCACACTGCCTCCTTTTAAAAAATCTTATTTTGGGACTGGGGCTATAGCTCAGTGGCAGAGCACTTGCCTTGTACATGTGAAGTGCTAGGTTCGATCCTTAGCACCACATAAAAATAAACAAAATAAAGATATTCTGTCCATGTATAACTAAAAAAGTATTTAAAAAAATCTTATTTTGGTGGAATTTTGAGAGAATGCACTGAACTAGATGTAGGTATTTGTCTATCTTCTACTATTAACTCCTTTACATTCTTTTTACTGCATTTCAGTTGGTTCTCCAGGGAAACATTTTGCCTGCTGATCTGTCTGTGCTAACTAGAAATCTGTGATAAACCTTTGTTAGCATGGGGATTAGCTCTTATTTACTCATTTACTGAGTCCCCTTTATGTTTCAAACTCTGGGATTATAGAGATGGATACAATGCAGTGTTTGCCTTTGAAGGGTCTCTCATTCTAGTGAGGAAGATGTACAAAGGACAGAGAGGAATAAACAGCTATTGATGTTTTAGAAGCATACAGAGAAAGCAGTCTAGCTTCCCAAGGCAAGCTGCTATTTTCTTACTGCCCATCTAGTCTTTGTTTTCTCAGCATTGCTTGTCCACCCTACTTCATTATTTTAAGATTTTAAATTGGCTAATGTTCATCTCAGTCTCCTACTTCAGCGTAGCCAGTCCCTCTCCCAGTACAGAGTTTCCCTGGAACTGTTCACTTTTTTTTTTTTTTTTAAAGAGAGAGAGAGAGAGAGAGAGAGAGAGAGAGAGAGAGAGAGAGAGAGAATTTTTTAAAAATATTTATTCTTTAGTTTTCGGCAGACACAGCATCTTTGTTTGTACGTGGTGCTGAGGATCGAACCCGGGCCGCACGCATGCCAGGCGAGCGCACTACCGCTTGAGCCACATCCCCATCCCAAGCTGTTCACTTTTTGATCATTCTGTTCCTTTGACATACCTCACAAGTCTCCATAATCAGGCACAACTCTAAGAAATGTCAGGCAGGCTGATTCATGGGCCCTGGACTAATGGTATGCCCTGATAGACCATCTGAGAAATCATAGTTACTTTCTTAGTTCACATATTGAAGGAACAGTTTAAATTTCTTATCCCAGTAATTTGTGTGTGTGTGTGTGTGTGTGTGTGTGTGTGCATTAATTTATTTATGTTTATTGTGGTGGCAGTGGTAAAATTTACAATATAAAATTAGCCATTTTAACCAATTTAAATTGTACAATTCAGGAGCCTTAATTGCATTCACAGTGTACATCAACCATTACCACTATTTCCAAAACTTTTTCACTATTGTGAACAAAAATTCTGTCACCATTAAAGCATAGCTCAGATTTTTCCTCCTTTCTTGGTCCCTTGTAACCTGTAACCTAGTTTTTGTCTTTAGAGTATTTGCCGCTTCTCAATATTTCATATAAGTGGAATCATACAGTATTTGCCCTTTTGTGTCTGGCTTATTTTACTTCACATAATGTCTTCAAGGTTCATCCATGCTATAGCGTGTATTAGAATTTCATCTATTGGTTTTTGATCTTGGATAGCCATACTCATTTTCACTCAAAACATTTGTGTGATTTTCAATGCAAAAATAAATTTTTTATTTCTCCTTTTAAATTTTATATGACCTTAGCTTTTTAAGCTCTCCTCCATTTCACTTTTCCCTGTGGATACTGTGATAATTGTGGGTTTGTTGATTCATGGTGATGAATAGTAATTTCTTACAAGTTATCCTGGCATGTGGGGTTCATTTTTCATGTGATTTGCATAAAAATAATGGTGGTGAATATTAATCAACTAAGAATGTAGACCTGAATGCTAAACTTAAAAAAAAAAAAAAAAAGGTTTAATTAGAACACACTTTGGATTAGTAGTCCCTCTACAGAAAAAGTATGTTTTGCAGCTTAAAAAATTTTTTTTTGTTCTGATGTATACATTGGTTGGTGACACTCCATGGATGAGAAATTGGGGGTGAGATGAGGCAGAATCACAGATACTGTGATCAAATGAAGTTCTCAAGATTGTTCATTGTTAATAACAGCTTGTTTTATATTGAATTAAAATTGTTTTTTCCCATGACAAAATGTGTTCATTCAACTAGTTAAAATAAGTTTATTTCTTGAAAAATTTATATGTGAAGCTTTACATTGAATAGGACATAGGAGTTACAAAGAAGTATTAGTTTTCTAGGAACTTCCTATCTCGTGTACTTACCTATGGGGAGTTTATACCCAAATGATTGTAGTTCAAGACATAAATATGTTTATCACAAATATGAAGAATATGAAAGAATACAGAATTAAGCAATGCATCCAGATAATTGCAAAATTGATACTGAAGTTTGAATAATAATAGCTAAGTGAACTACATAGACTAGTGGTGTTCAATATTTTTATTTTAAATAGAGGAACTCTTTTTTTGAAAAACAAAACAAATGAATCTTAAATTGAACTGAAATGTCTGAAAAAAAACCCAAAGTTTTTATTTATTTTTATTTTTTAGTTCAAGAGTAGGTTTTAGACCCTACTGTTTTAGGTAACTGTTTTATGACCTGGTACTATTTACCAAGGTCAATTCTAGGTCAATTTCCTTATTAACAAATAGGACTAATAATGGAATTTTTGTGAGGATTAAAATTAATGGATGAAAACAGTATGAAATATTCTAAGTACTACTAAACGCTTCTACTAATACTGCTCTTGTATTAGAAGAGGACAGGTAGGCACACAGCAGTTTCATCTCCCTTCCCACATATGGATCCTGATCTTAGAGAAGATAGATACTATTTTAGTTGAGAGAAGAAAAAAAAAATCATGGTGCACAGGAGTTTTTGACCAAAAATTATTGACACAATACTTGTGTTACCAGTTGCAAGGATTATTAGTTTAATTATCATTTTATCTGTTTAAAAATAGTAGGAAACATACCCTACCTTCAACTAAGGCAGTATTTGTAATAGCTTCTTTGCTCCTCAGGATCTGCTCTATGTGGATGTAACAAACCTGATTTCAGTTTTCAGAATGATTTACCTGATCTAGATGTATACTTATTTTCACATAAATATTTATATGTAAGTATCATATGTGGTTAAAATATCTACATAAAAACTTTTAAATGATGGAAACAAGAGTTAGTCACTTAACACCACACATTAAAAATCGCAGGGTTCTCAACCTAGGAAATTCATGCTCAATCTTAACTATCGTGGAAAAGAGAATAGTTTTGGTTCTATCTGGATACTGATTTGTATACAATATGGATGAGTTGAGATCTAATTCTTGATTCAGAGCATTACTAACTTATCAGATAATGTTGTTTTTCCTTATATATTTTGCAAGAATAAACTTCAAATGCCACTCTTGAAAATAGATTTTCAGATGTTTCTTGATTTATGTGGGGTAACATCTATATAAACCCTTTGCAAGTCGAAATATTTTAAGTCTAAAGTCCATTTATAAAGTAATCTAACCTACTATACATCCTAACTTACTTAGTCCATTCTACTTTAAATGTGCTCAGAATACTTGTATTAGCCTAATATCAAAATCATCTAACACAAAGCCTGTTTTATAATAAAGTGTTGGGCATCTCATGTAATTTATTAGATACTGTACTGAAAGTGAAAAGTAAGAAATGGATGTGTGGTTTTGCTTTTTGTACCATAATAACATCAAACGATTTTAACTTGAGCCATTGTAAATTGGGGGCTGTCAGTTTTAAGAATCTTTTGCTTTCCTCTGTCACATTTCTCACTGCTAGCTTTATTTGTAAGTAATGGTATGTGGTATCTCAGCCTTGGTGGTCTCAAATGACTGCATTTGGGTGGGAGGGGCTTGGAGTTAAAGGAGAAAATGGACTTGCAGAAGTCAGATACAGGGATACGTTTCTGTGTCACACCACCCCCTCTCCACCCACAAATAGCTATGATAGGGAATCACTCTTTAAAAGAGAATATTTAAGTCTTAGGGTTTATGGTTATATTTTTAAAAGTTTTAATAATTTTCAGACTAAAATAAAAAATTGCTACTTTAATTTGCTAATGTATCCTCTTGAAGATCCTTATCCTTGTCCTGCTGTTAAATAAGAAAACCATTCTGTTGGGAATAGAATTGTAATCACATCAGAAATCTTTACTAATGATAATTAGCAATTTACCCAATTTTTGCCTAGTGAGATTTTTAATCTCAAAAGAGAGTTTAGAGAATAGGTTCTGGAGTCAGATTATAGAAGTGTGAATTATAATTGCTATGTGATTTTGGGCAGTCTAATCTACTTTTTCGGGGCTATATTTGGCATTACCTCATATGGTTATTATGAAGATTAAATGAGATACTTAGCACAGTTTTTGGTATGGAGTTAGCAATAGTTATGATAATTATTGTCAAGAGGCAGCAGAGTGTAATTAATTAGACAAACATGGGTTGTAATCTTACTACTGGGATGGGACTGGGGTTGAGGGTGTCTCTTAACATGACTTTGAGCAGGCTAAATCCTCTAGTGATTTTATCTACCTATAAATTGTGATTAACCTTCTTTATTAGGTAATTAAGAAAATCTGGTATACAGCAAAGTTTATAAACCGATACTATATTATTTTCTTCTCCCTTTCTTTCCAATTCTCCCTGGAATGAAAACACAGGGAATATTCTTTTTAATACATATTAAGTAGTGGTAACTCCATATGGTTTGTTTAGTTTTATTGAAATCTGATTTTTCAAAGTCTGCCCAATTTTTTTTGGGGGGGGCTCAATTGCAAGAAACAAAGACACTGAAAAGAGATCAAGTATTAAAGGGCTTTTGAAGTTTTATTTCCAAATAATAATTAGGCAATGTAGTTTTGTTTTTATTAGAAGCTATGAGGTAAGAAACTAAGGATATGCCACCAAATCAGGGCAAATTAAATAGGAGCCCCATGTTTTGTCTTTGATTTGCTGATGGAAACATCAGCAACATTAGGAAAATATATTTAAGCTGAGAAAGAGCTGTAAGAACTACCCCAGGGATCAAGAAAGTCATTCTTATTTACTAGGTGAGTAAAGATGTTGAGAGATTTGAGATGATTTGATGGCAATAAGCCAAGATCATGAGCCTTTTCGGTAACCTCTTGGGAATGTGCTAAGAATGGTAGCACATTGACTCAAAAGCAAGTTGGCTCAGCCAGGGGACAGTGATAATGGAAAAGGGATGGATAGTAGCTTCTATGCCTTAAAGACTTGCTTCAGGGATAGGTATTAGGATTGTGGGGCCATGACTCTATGGAGAGTAAATATTTTATTTTTCCCTCTGTTTATCAATACTCAGTCAGAATACTGGTATTGAGAAAATGGGACTCAAAATTTTCTTTAAAATATTGATAGAAAATAGCAGTAGGCTATCATGATTTTATTTTGTAGATTACCAGTTATTTTCAGAGATGTGGAGCACATCTCACCAATTCACTGTAAAAAACCATAAATACCAACACTGTAAAAAACCACAGTGTCCTCTCTTTATAAACATGTATTTTAAGTCAGTATCTCCCTCCTCCCCTTTACCTTCCTCCCTCCCTCTCTCCCTCTCCCTCCCTCTCCCTCTCCCTCTCTCTTTCCCTCTCCCTTTCTCCCTCCCTCTCCCTCTCTCTCCTTGTCTCTTTCTCTGTTTCTCTCATTATCCTGAGATAATATAACTTCTTATGCACAAAGTTTGAAAATTTCAATGCCTTAATTATAATATAAAGAAGAAATAATAAAAAGTCATTTGTCACAAAATAATGTATGTCACCTGCTATAATCTGAATGTTTGTGCTGAACCAAAATTTATATAATGAAATCTTGACTGCCAGGGTGGTGGTATGATGAAGGAGGTATCAGGAAATGGGCCCTTACCAGATACTGGATCTGTAGGCACCTCGATTTTGAACTTCTTAGCCTCCAGAACTGTGAGAAATAAATTTCTATTATTTACAAGGTAAATTACAAGAATACCTAATTATTACAAGAATACCTAATCAATGGTATTCTATTGTAGTAGCCTTAGACATTACTACAGTAAATGTCTTAGTAAATGTTTAGGCACTAATAGAAGTCATGAAAAATTACTGTAAATATGCAGCTCTATTGGACACTGATATGCATATTTTGTATTCATGATTCAAATAGCATGACTATTTTCTTAAATTATAAAGTTGGTAAAGTTCTGGTGAAAAACATATCCATTTCCTTCAATTTACTTAGTAGTGGCGATCCTAGAAAAATCAACATATATTAAATACAGTAAAACAAGAATGACTTCTGATATGTAAAAAGGGATTAAGTTCTAGCCCTAAATGTCCTCAGTGGACAATCTGTGTGGGATTGTGACATGTACTATAGGATGTAAGCATCCTTGTCTCCTTCTGAGTGCATGCCCAGGATGCCCTCAGGTCATTGTGAAAAACAAACCACTGTCACAGATTTTCTCACTTCTTAGGGACAGTACCAACCCTTCTGAGAATCAGAGTTTGATTTTATCCACATTCTGTAGGGAATTTAGTCAGAAGATAGGACATTGATAGCTTTTATTGACAAATCCAAATCCCAAGACACTCGCCCTTCCCTGTCATAGCCAATCCCATTAAGTAAACTATTTCTAATACTATTACCTAATAAACAGCTTGGGAAGGTTTTGTTTTGGAGTGGGGAATTCTACCTCTAGAGGCAGTATTGTGTAATGACAATGAACAGGGAAACATACCACCTGTGTTTGAATCAGTCCTGTCACTTACGTGCTTTATGATCTTGCATGAGTTACTTAACCCCTCAGAATCTTCATCTTCTCATCAGAAAACAGATTGGTATATCAGATTCCTGCCATATAGGATTGTTATGACGATTTGACAAGCTGGTACATATAATGTGTTTTGAATAATGTCTCACACAGAGTATGGTGCACACAGTGGGAGAGACTTGTTGGGACAGTAGGGCAGGAACAAGCTTTTTACAAAAGAGAAAGGAAACTGTTAAGTTACAGTATAGAACATTATACAATGTAGAATATTGAAGGGATGCTGTATGTTGGTTTTTTCATATTGTTTCTTTATCAGAATTAAAAAAAATAAAATTCAGCAATTTAGCATCATGCTTTCTTTTGGTAAGGATAATAATTGTTAATGGCTAACAACCATAACGAGTTCTTATCACTTGCTGAGCATGGTAATAACAGGTTTGCAAGCGTTGTATCATTTAATTTTTAAACAAACCTATGAAATAGATACTATTAATACCCTATTTTTCTACACAGGAAAGGGAGAGAACTTGAGTATATAATAGTCACAGTTGAGTAATCGAGAGTCCATTCTTCTAATCAGTGTACAACTGTAAACATTGAGAGAAGCCTCAACCTTTCAAGCCTGTGAACACTCAGATTAATTGTGCTGGATACTAATCCTAGACATTTCCAAAAGTTCTATATTTTTAGTGTCCAGTACAGAAATTAGCCACTAGACATATGTGGTTGTTGAACACTTGAAATGTGGTTAATGTGACTGAGGAAGTTAATTTTAAATTTTATTGTATTGTAGTTAACTTAAATATAAATAGCCAAACATAGTATTAGACAGCACAGGTGTAGATCAAGTAAAGAGGACACAAAGAGAAAGTGCTGAGAGCCTTACCTGCTGTAGTTTTGTTGTCTGTCTCCTGGACTTGCACAATCCCCACTCTGAAGAGGAGCTGAACTAGAGCCAGAAATACTTATAGGTGATGAGACCTGTTTTGCCTTTTTGAATATAGAGGCCCAATGGCATATCTTCAGGAATATCTCATGTGAAGCCCTTTAAAGTGTGCTCCTGGGTCATCAGCCTCAGCATCCCTCAGCATGGATCAAGGCACCTTTAATTATTGCAGCATATGTTTCAGACTCAGGCTGGAGGAAATTTATTCCCCTTAGTCTGAAGTCAGCACAGATGGGATCTTGAGCGGAGGCCTCAACACACAAGAGCTAAATTGCTAACCCTTCACAGCTGCTGCTATGCTGCTGACCTCAACAGCTGTGGTTGCAACAGTTTGTGTAATGTTTTTATAACAAAAAGCTAAAAAAAAAATTCCATTTATGGCCATCATTGTGATTTGAATCCAAGGTAGATAGATGCAGGGAAACATATGTTGGCTGCCTATATTTATTTAAAAAATTATAGCATTAAAACAACAATAGGTTGTGTTTAGGGTGTTCACATATAGAGCTGTATACATTCAATTCAGCGGTGCATCCAAACATGAATACATTTCTGTGAAAATGTTGACTTTGAATCAGTGTATCTGATAGGTTTCTGTGCTTAGTTTTATCACAATTGTGTGTATTTTTTAATATACTTTTTCTTAAGTTTGAGCTCTCTAAAATGGTTATCATTTTAAGGAATTTTAAGAAATTCAACATTACATTTTCAAGATGTGTCAATATTATTGCACATAGCCTTATTTAGTTCATTCATTTTCATTGCTATGTGATATTCCACTGTGTAGCTTATACACTTTATCTATTTTTATGTCAGTTCTAGGTTGTTTTCTAGTTTAATGTTCTCAGAATAGTTTATACCTTTTTTTTTTTGTAGTTGTGGATGGACAGAATGCCTTTATTTTATTTATTTTTATGTGGTGCTAAGGATTGAACCCAGTGCCTCATGCATGCTAGGCAAGCGCTCTGCCACTGAGCTACAGCCCCAGCCCACTTTATACTTTTTATTGCAATATTGTTTGAAAGCAGCATGGAAAAGGATAAATTATTTTTATCTCCTAGAAGGAGGGACCTGAAGGAGAGGGACCAGGAATAGGATATGGAAAAGTGAAGGGAACTGACATAGTATTTTCTGAGTTCCTGCAACTATCACATATGCTTCTCATTTAAATCTCATAACAGGCATGTAAAAGGTCTATTATCTCTACCTTAAAAAGTGAAAAAATGGACCTACTGAGAGGAAAAGAAACTTTTCCAAGATTATACAACTGGAAGAGGTATAATTGTTCAGCCTCCATCTTTCTGATCTGAGTCTATACATGGACTCTCTAGAACAGCCAGGCTTGTGAGACCACGAGAGAACACAGAATATATAAATGAAACTGTTACCGTTAGACTTTGTCACTTAAACAATAAGACAAATGTACTATAAGGGAAACTTGAATTCAGGGTAGGTCAAATGAAGGAAAACAAAAGAAACTTTAGGTTAAATAATCCTGCATATTGTTTTCCAACAAAAAATATTCTGATGCAACATCTTTCTTGGGTTTAACTTATCCAGCTACCTCTGTAGTCCTTATTCTTCTTATGATTTTCCTTTAGTCAGAGATGAACTAAAAAATCCATGGACTCAGGATCACTGTTAATCTGCCAGTATCAGAAGATATTGGCCCTGACTTATGAACAATTTACCATTACAGCCTTTGTTTGTTTTGAGATGAAGTCTTGTTCTATTGCCAGGCTAGCCTTGAACTCCTGGATTCAAGTGATCCTTCTGCATCAGCCTCCCTTGTAGTTGGGACTACAGATGTGTATAATGGTGCACAACTGTTTATTTTCAAGGCAAATCTTTGTGAGTATTAGGGTAGAATGGGATGCCAGCCTAGCAAATGAGAGAACTTCATTTTTTCCCAGTCTGTAACGATTTTGACTTTTAGTAGTGCTATCTATAATAGAATATAGTTTTATGTCCAAAATTTATTTCCATGATTTTAAATTATTGACTGCTGCTGCTAGGTTAGGACTTAGATATAGCCTGAGTGATTGTGCAGCTGAGTAGAAGGAAATCTCTTTATGGGATGGAGGCTGGAAATTGGTATTGCTCTGTGCAAGTGGCTATTGTCCTTGCTCATGTTTTATTTAGGTGTTTAGCAGTGCTGTTTGAGCTTCTAATTAAAATTGTGCCTACTCTTCAATTGTTTATGAAGCCTCACATGGACTTAATCATTGGATCAGCTTGATGAGAATTTGCAAAGGTAATCTTTATTGCTTTACACAGTGGTTTCTAGCCTCTTTCATGAATTGAAGGAGAGCATTGATTCATAAGAACATTACAAATAGCTCCATGATCATTGGAGTATATAGAGTTGAGAATGAAATGCAGAAGGCTATTACAGACACTCTGTCTTTATTAACCTTCCTAACCCTTCCATTTAGTTTGATGGATAGAGGGATGTGTGCCCCGAAATCACAGAGGCATCACATGCTCAGTTGTGGGATCATCTTGGAGATTTTGGTGTTAATCATTTTAGCAGATCAAGACTCAGTTTAACCGGTTTGAACAGTTTTGCTTCACATTTTTATTAAGGGATTTTATAAATTTGGACAGTAGGTAATCAGCAAATTTAATACTGAATTTGTTCATTAGGATGAGTAAACATCTGTATTTTGATATTAAAATAATCTCAATTATTTCTATGATTACAATAAAAATATTACAACTCAGACTTATGCCATTCTTTTGGAAAAAGAAAGATGAAGGCAGTATGTGTTGTTTAGAGAGATTATTCTTAACCTAGGATAAAATGCATTATGAACATCTTAAAATAGCTTTGCATTAATTGAGATTTATATGCAGTTTTCTGGGATGTTTCCAAACTTTACATGATTATTACTTACCTTATATTTTAGAGTTTAATATTATTAATGTTTTCCATTTGAATGACTCTCCTTGGTTACCTAGAAATTTTCTTTCAACCTTCAAAGGAAGCTTTGCTTCAAAAATGATCATCAGATTAATTTAGGGAAATCTGAGTCTTAAGATAATATGATTAGGGCCTGGGGTTGTAGCTCAGGGGTAGAGTGCCCATCTAGCATGCATGAGGTACTGGGTTCGATCCTCAGCACCACACAAAAATAAAATAAAGATATCGTGTCCACCTATAACTAAAAAATATATATTAAAAAAGGTAATGTGATCATGTTCAGCTGTCCAGAACACTTTTGTGAACATTGAAATTGTATTAATTATGTATGCCCAGTTTCTTTTGATTCATAAACTTCAGATCTTATGAACTCTTGATATGTCTGAGAAATACAGTAGCAAAAATAATTTCCTTTCAGACACATGTTTTATTTTCCAGAGAATATATACCTAAATCCTAGGTAATTCATAGTCCTTTTATTTGTGCTAGGATAATGAAAGAAAAAATTGGATCTTTCATTACATGGTTAATACTGTTTTCCATAACAGTTTTGTTAAAAAAAAGTCTCAACTTTTCTTTTTAAATATTTTTTTCAGTTATAGATGGACACAGTTTTATTTATTTATTTTTATGTGGTGCGAGGTGAATTCTCTACCACTGAGCCACAACCTCATCCCCTCCACTTTTTATCTTAGCTGTAGGAGCCCAAGAGGGGTAAAGAAACTGGTGTATCAGAAAGAATTAGTCATGGCACAGTTAATTATTGGTGCCAACCATAATATTATTTCTTAAAATTATCTGAATACCTCAGTATTTGAATTTCTGTGTTTTTTTTTTTTTTGTTGTTGTTGTTTTGAGGTACTTTGAATTCAACCCCAGGCCTAACTCATGCTAAGCAAGCACTCTATCACTTTATCTTTTGCCCCTCAAGTAAAAAAATAAGGGGGATTTTAAATGAAGTGGTAATGGGTAGCTCCAAAGAACTGCTTCTAATCTACAGTTTTTGCTCCTTGTGAAATTGTTTTCTGTCTAGACAAAGCCTTGTGAAGATAGGCACTATTTCTGTTCTGTGCTTATTTCTTGCTGCCTAACATGGTATCTGGCTTAATAAACTATTGTTAGATGAATAAATGGATGAATGACTCATTGATGACAATATCTTAAAATTATTCATCTAGCAGTTGAGCATTTTTAAAGTATTATATATCTTAGACATATAGTTTTTGATATTTAAAAAGTGTACTAAGGAAAGCAGAACAATGAAATTTGTAGCTTAAAAATATGACTATAATCTTTGTGGTCTTAGTGAATGATTTACTAATGTCTGTGTTTTGAATACTTAGGTGCAATGAGAGCATAACAAATTCAAAATTAAAATTAACTGATTTTTTTAGACTCTAAATTTCTCTGCTTCAATTTTATGTTTGTCTATGCAAATAATTTTAAAGTTGATGTCAACGCCTCTCATTAATGGACATTGATAGTCTTGTGTATAGTCTCTGTCATAAAATTTCCAGAGAATGTATTGCTATATATCCATTAATGCTATGGTTTACTTTATAGCCTGGTAGCATATAAGAGCCTGGAGGGTGGTGTGTGTCTTTGTTTTATTTTCATAGTACCATTTTCTTTTTTTTGTTTTTTTTTGTACCATTTTCAACAGTAATTTTAAAAATACATTAAAAATATGTGTATAGTTGAATTCTCAAGAGGAAATCTAAGATTGTCACAAGACCACTCCCTTATGGTATGACAGGTTATGATAGGCAATTGGCCTAATCAGTCTTTTAACCAATAGTAGAAAAAGGGCTGGGTATTTGATCTAGCTTGATTCCATCTATTTTATACAGCTGTGTTCGGTACTAATTCTTGACTTCTCTGTTTCATTGACCTCTGTGAGTTACTTCACCTGTTTTCCTTCCTCTGCTGTGTATTCTCAGTTTTGTCCTTCAAGTCTCTTCCTCCTTTTGGCTTCTGTCTATTTAATAGTCCTAGTCCCTAGTGTCCCCTTAATGATCTGTGCTTCAGTGATTCTAGACTACTTACAATTCCCTGAATGTACCTTTGCACATGCTTTTCCCCTTATGCCAGGAATAGCCTTTCTTTTTCTTCTCAGTCTGTGGAGAACTCTTTCTTACCCATTAAGAACCATCCCAAGAATCTCACTTTGTGAATTTTTTCTTAAGTTTATCATCACTGCGTCTTGTAGACATCTCTATTGTAGGTATTATTATACCTTATTATAGTATATATTAGTTTTTATTTTCTTTTCCTACTAGACCATGAGCTACATAGGGATATGGCAGTAATGAACACATTGTTTTTGATGATGAATAAGTGAAAGATTTAGGAGTTTAGAATAATTCCTATGTTCTGAGATACTTTTCCACCTCAGATCACAAAAGGTACCGTCCCAAATAGATAAGGAGATGATGAAGCTTGTACATTCTGTAAATTATGTCTTAAACATTCCTAAAAGGCAGATAAGAAATTGTACAGTTTTCTCCAAAAAGCATAAATTATAAATAACCTCTAGAAATTTGAGATCACAGAGTCATACTCTTTACCCTGTCTTCAGCCACACTGGTAAAGAAATAGTGTTGCTGCATATTCATTTGATTAGATATATGGTTTTTATACTTAAATATATGAAAGCACTGGTCATCTTATAATTATCAGAATACTCTGAGGTTATCTAATAGGGTTTTGGTTTTATTGAAGTTATCCTGTGTTAATCCAATATTCGGAAATGGAGGAGTTGAGTATATTGGTGATGTAAATCCAATTTTAATTCTGAAGCTCTCTGATGATCCAAATAAGGATCAGAAACTCAAGAGAGCTTTATGGTTCAATATGTAATTAGCAAGTGACCCTGTGGGAACAATAATCTTTGAATAATGTAATGTGTCAGCTGAGAAGTAAAACTAAAATTCCTAAGTCATATAGGATTGAAAAAAAAGGAAGCCTGTTATACAAGTGGGATATAGATGTAAATATACCTATAATGCTCATTTTTTAAGAAGTAATATATCTCTATCAATTATTTATGTACAAGAATATTCTACTTTCACCCCACTCTAGAAGTAAATAATATATTCTCAAAGGCTCTCTCATATTTGGGGTATGCTTCTGAGGTCCCTATATGATATGGATCAGTAATCCTTGTCCCGAAACTGACTCTTGACCGTGTTCTTCCTTTTTCCTGGAGGACTGCCTCAAAACATTTTATTTTTGTCGTTTGTCAAATTATTCACAACCCATGTCTACCCTATTCTGCAGCCTACCATCTGCAGGTTCCTGACATCTGATGTCTTTGCTCTTATTCTTTAAGTGGTGGCAGAGCATAGAGTCAGTGATTGGAGTATCCCTTCTCTGCAGCTCAGTGCTGGTCCCTGTGCAGCAGTGATGCACACAATCCATTTGTGAAAATGGGGGATTTTTCAAAGCCGCACTGACAGCCAGTGATTTGGTCCTGTCTACTTTTAGAGAACCCCGTAGGGCAATTCAAATGACTCTTTGAAAAGAGTCAATTTGTCTCAGGCTGAAGGGAAATAGAAAAACAAAACATTTCCCCAAGGACTGCATGAGTTATGTTGGCATTGAGGTTATTTGTACAGTGTTGAAACATTTCAGGGATGGAGCAAAATGACATATTTCTGTACTTTGACTATGTGCATGGATTTGTATATTAATATACTTAGACTTCCTTATTTCATCTGATTATTTTAAGATCTGTGCTGTTTGTTTTTAGTTTGGTTGCTTGGGGATAGTGATTGAAGCACAGTCTTCTGTTTGATTGAGATGGGGTCTTTCTCTGATGTCCAGGCTGGCCTTGAACTCTGGGGCTCAAGCAGTTCTCTTGTCCCAGTCTCCTGAGTTGCAGGGACTATATTTGTGCCTGGCTCTTCTATTTTAAAATGGAGTGAGTCAGAGCCTCCTTTTTTTGGCATTATGACCGGCTGTCCTCAGTGGTTCTACATGTCAAGTAGCCAGTTTACCTCTCTTGCATTATAAAAGGTAATTCACTACTTGATTACTGCTGTGTTTACCAGTCTCTTTAAAGCAATAGGACTTAGACTTGAGAACCTGATTTCAGTGATTTCTTGCTTTGGAATATTCTGATCTCTATGTCAAAAGCCATGGTTCTCATGAAATCCAAAGCAAGACTGCAAAGCTTTGTGGAAATGATGGAGGCTCAGCCTTTGCCAAATATTAGTTACTTAGGTGCTGTAGGGCCCTATAGTGTGTATGTGGAAAATCACTAGTTTTGGTGTTCTGAATTCAGGTCTTGTCTGCAGTCAGGTTTATGAACAGTGGGGGTTAAATTTACTTTTATATTGAAGAGGAGGTGTGTGGTAGGTCTCTCAGAGTACATATTGGTCCCACCTACTGTGTGGAATCCATTCTTTAAGAAAATCAGTCTTTTTTGTGGGGAATACGGGGGAAGAGCAGGGATTGAACTAAGGGGCACTCGGTCACTGAGCCACATGCCTAGCCCTATTTTATATTTTTTATTTAGAGACAGGGTCTTGCTGAATTGCTTAGCGCCTTGCTGTTGCTGAGGCTGGGGTTGAACTCTGGATCTCCTGTCTCAGCCTCCTGAGCCACTGAGATTACAAGGTGTGTACTACTGCTCCTAGCCAAGAAAATCAATATTCATGCAAGTTTAGATGTGTTGGAGATCTTTGGTCTCATCAGTTACATGTGTCACATCTTATGCTATGTGAGTTAGTTGTCTAATATTTTAGGTAAATATGTAGTAAGAATGATAAAACATGTATTTTTTGCTCATGAATGTGATCCTTCCTGAAGAACATTGGTCAAGTTATTTATTACTGTATGGCACTGGGGAGATGTATTGTAACTTATTAGATTTTCCTTGCTTTCTATTTCACTGCAATAAAAATGAAGATAAGTAAAACAGAATCCACATAGAAAACTCCTTTATTTTCCGCCACTAGTAGACCTTTTCAATTTTTACTATAGGGTGTTACCAAAGTATAGAAAGTAGCTCAGAAATACATAACTATTCCTTTGAAATTTCTTTACTATCATAATTTTCTTCTCATGCTACTTAGCTTTTAAAATACAGAAATAGAAACATGCTTATTAAAATTTATTGCCTTAATTTAGATATTTAGATGAAGTCCTTTTTGAAGAAGAGCTAATTATGGTTCTTCTCTTACTCATTTTGTGATGTAATATGAATCCAGAGTATAGAATCAGGTTGCCTGGTTACTAATTCTGCTTTTGCCATTCAGAAGTGTCCATTCATAATGGACAATTTTCTTATTTTTAAAACTTAGTTAAATTTTACATTGAGATAGTCATATAATTCACCCATTTTAATTCTATTATTTGTTATATTTTAGTACAGCCTCAGAATTGTGCAGCTATCACCAATTTTGAAACATTCTCTCTCATTGGCTGTCATTCCCCACCCTGCTTGATTAGATGATAACTCATTGTTTAACATTTTGAGGAATTGCCACATTGCTGGCAAGAATATGCAATGGAAACAATGTATGAGGGTTCCAGTTTCTTCTCATCCTTGCCAATACTTGTTGTTATTATCATTTTTTATTATAGCCCTCCTAGTGTGTTTGAAGTGGTATAGTTTTGTAGTTTTGATTTATATTTCTCTAATGATTACTGATATTGAGCATCTTTTACATGCTTATTGGCCATTTGCCTATCTTAAGTCTGTAGTCTTAAATGACTTTTTTTTTTTTTAAAGCAGATTACCAACTTTAAAATGTTAGCAAAGTGCGAACTTTCCTAATGGAATTATGAAGATTAAAAGAATGAATATATGTAAAATGCTTTGAGCATTGCCTAGCACATAATAACTGCACATTTATGTTTGTTATGATTGTTGCTATTATAGCAGTTCTTTATTCATTTAGTGCTTCCTAGTAACCTAATTTCTCTTTATTTCCCTTAATTTCTCTGAAATTTGAAACTAAAATTTAACTTTGTATTCCCAATTCTGCCATCCCTGGTCTTTGCTACATATATTCAATTGTTCATTTGTTCCAAGCATTTATTGACTACCTGAAAATATAAAAGAACAAAAACAACAACAACAACAACAAAAGGACCCTCCCCCCCACTTACCCCCACCCGTCTGGAGGCAGAAATTATAAATAAATAACATAGATGAAACATTCATATAAGGTTTTGTAGACTACCTGAAGAATAAGTTGAAGTTTCTCATGCAAATATTAGTGTTCTGGGTTTGTTTAAACACGTACCATTTTCAATAACTGCATCTTTAGGGGTAAGATGAGAATCATAGGACTGCTGCCCTGTGTATTGGAGTATTAGAGAAGCATCAGCCAGAGGGGAGCAGCACTACACAGAAGTACCTCTCTTACTTTTGGACTGTTAATGCTCAAAGCATTCTTTCTTCCATTATACAATGTCCTCCCTTTTATTATCAAATGTTTTTCTTTGTCTCTAGTAAATATTACTAGTAAATACTACTGTCTTTAAGTCTTTTTTTTTTTCTGGTTGGTGTTTTTGGGTTAAACTAAGGACACTTAATCATTGATCCACAGTTCCACCCACTTTAATTTAATTTTGAGATAGGGTCTCACAAAATTGCTGAGGGCCTTGCTAAGTTGTCGAGGTTGGCCTTGAACTTGGGATCCTCCTGCCTCAGCTTCCATAGAAGCTAGGATTATAGTCATGTACCACCATGCCTAGTGAGAAGCACTCTGTGGTTACTGTCTTGTTTTTAACCTATATGTATCTTTCAATCTAGAGTGTTATCTTCATGTAGACAGAATATAGTTGGATCTTGCTTTTTAAATCCAGTCTGACAATCTAACTCTTTTTATTTTGAATGGTTGCTCCACTCACATTTAATATAATTTTTTTATACGCTTGGGTTTATGTCTACCATTTTTCTTTTTGATTTCTAGTTTCATTTCTATCTTTTTTTCCTTCCTCTGTTCCTCAGTTACTACCTTTTGTGTTAAACAAATGTTGTTTGGATTGTATCATTTAAATTCATTTGTTGCTTTTTTTTTAAGTTATCTTTTTTTTAATTAATTTTTATTGTAGGTTGTTCAAAACATTACATAGTTCTTGATATATCATATTTCACACTTTGATTCAAGTGGGATATGAGCTCCCATTTTTACCCCATATACAGATTACAGAATCACATCAGTTGCAGAACCATTGATTTACATATTGCCATTCTGGTGTCTGTTGTATTCTGCTGCCTTTCCTATCCTCTACTATCCCCCCTCCCCCCTCCCCTCCCCTCTTCTCTCTCTACCCCCTCTACTGTAATTCATTTCTCCCCCTTATATTTTTCCTCCTTTCCCCTCACTTCCTCTTGTATGTAATTTTGTATACCCCTGAGGGTCTCCTTCCATTTACATGCAATTTCCCTTCTCTCTCCCTTTCCCTCCCACCTCTCATCCCTGTTTAATGTTAATCTTCTTCTCATGCTCTTCGTCCCTACTCTGTTCTTAATTACTCTCCTTATATCAAAGAAGACATTTGGCATTTGTTTTTAAGGGATTGGCTAGCTTCACTTAGCATAATCTGCTCTAATGCCATCCATTTCCCTCCAAATTCTATGATTTTGTCATTTCTTAATGCAGAGTAATACTCCATTGTGTATAAATGCCACATTTTTTTTTATCCATTCGTCTATTGAAGGGCATCTAGGCTGGTTCCACAGTCTTGCTATTGTGAATTGTGCTGCTATGAACATGGATGTAGCAGTGTCCCTATAGTGTGCTCTTTTTAGGTCTTTAGGGAATAGACCAAGTAGGGGAATAGCTGGATCAAATGGTGGTTCCATTCCGAGCTTTCCAAGAAATCTCCATACTGCTTTCCAAATTGGCCGCACCAATTTGCAGTCCCACCAGCAATGTACAAGAGTACCCTTTTCCCCACATCCTCGCCAGCACTTGTTGCTGTTTGACTTCCTAATGGCTGCCAATCTTACTGGAGTGAGATGGTATCTTAGGGTGGTTTTGATTTGCATTTCTCTGACCGCTAGAGATGGTGAGCATTTTTTCATATACTTGTTGATTGATTGTATGTCCTCCTCTGAGAAATTTCTGTTCAGGTCCTTGGCCCATTTGTTGATTGGGTTATTCGTTATCTCATTGTCTAATTTTTTTAGTTCTTTGTATATTCTGGATATTAGGGCTCTGTCTGAAGTGTGAGGAGTAAAGATTTGTTCCCAGGACGTAGGCTCCCTATTTACCTCTCTTATTGTTTCTTTTGCTGAGAAAAAACTTTTTAGTTTGAGTAAGTCCCATTTGTTGATTCTAGTTATTAACTGTTGTGCTATGGGTGTCCTATTGAGGAATTTGGAGCCCGACCCCACAGTATGTAGATCATAGCCAACTTTTTCTTCTATCAGACGCCATGTCTCTGATTTGATATCAAGTTCCTTGATCCACTTTGAGTTAACTTTTGTGCATGGCGAGAGAAAGGGATTCAGTTTCATTTTGTTGCATATGGATTTCCAGTTTTCCCAGCACCATTTGTTGAAGATGCTATCCTTCTTCCATTGCATGCTTTTAGCCCCTTTATCGAATATAAGATAGTTGTAGTTTTGTGGATTGGTTTCTGTGTCCTCTATTCTGTACCATTGGTCCACCCGCCTGTTTTGGTACCAGTACCATGCTGTTTTTGTTACTATTGCTCTGTAGTATAGTTTGAAGTCTGGTATAGCTATACCGCCTGATTCACACTTCCTGCTTAGCATTGTTTTTGCTATTCTGGGTCTTTTATTTTTCCATATGAATTTCATGATTGCTTTCTCTATTTCTACAAGAAATGCCGTTGGGATTTTGATTGGCATTGCATTAAACCTATAGAGAACTTTTGGTAATATCGCCATTTTGATGATGTTACTTCTACCTATCCATGAACAGGGTATATTTTTCCATCTTCTAAGATCTTCTTCTATTTCTCTCTTTAGGGTTCTGTAGTTTTCATTGTATAAGTCTTTCACCTCTTTTGTTAGGTTGATTCCCAAGTATTTTATTTTTTTTGAGGATATTGTGAATGGGGTGGTTGTCCTCATTTCCATTTCAGAGGATTTGTCGCTGATATACAGGAATGCCTTTGATTTATACGTGTTGATTTTATATCCTGCCACTTTGCTGAATTCATTTATTAGCTCTAATAGTTTCTTTGTAGACCCTTTTGGGTCTGCTAGGTATAGAATCATGTCATCTGCAAATAGTGATAATTTGAGTTCTTCTTTTCCTATTTTTATGCCTTTAATTTCTTTCGTCTAATTGCTCTGGCCAGTGATTCGAGAACTATGTTGAACAGAAGTGGTGAGAGAGGGCATCCCTGTCTTGTTCCAGATTTTAGAGGGAATGCCTTCAGTTTTTCTCCATTCAGAATGATGCTACCCTGAGGCTTAGCATAGATTGCTTTTACAATATTGAGGTATGTTCCTGTTATCCCTAATTTTTCTAGAGTTTTGAACATAAAGGGATGCTGTACTTTGTCGAATGCTTTTTCCGCATCTATCGAGATGACCATATGGTTCTTATTTTTAAGCCTATTGATGTGGTGAATAACATTTATTGATTTCCGTATATTGAACCAACCTTGCATCCCAGGGATAAATCCTACCTGATCATGGTTCACAATTTTTTTGATATGTTTTTGTATCCGGTTCGCCAGAAGTTTATTGAGGATTTTTGCATCTAGGTTCATTAGAGATATTGGTCTGTAGTTTTCTTTCTTTGAAGTGTCTTTGTCTGGTTTAGGAATCAGGGTGATGTTGGCCTCATAGAATGAATTTGGAAGTTCTCCCTCTTTTTCTATTTCCTGAAATAGCTTGAAAAGTATTGGTATTAGTTCCTCTTTAAAGGTTTTGTAAAACTCTGCTGTATAGCCATCCGGTCCTGGGCTTTTCTTAGTTGGTAGTCTTTTGATGGTATCTTCTATTTCCTCAATTGATATTGGTCTGTTTAGGTTGTCAATATCCTCCTGACTCAATCTGGGCAAATCATATGACTTAAGAAATTTATCGATGCCTTCACTATCTTCTATTTTATTGGAGTATAAGGATTCAAAATAATTTCTGATAATCTTCTGTATTTCTGAAGTGTCTGTTGTGATGTTGCCTTTTTCATCCCTTATGCTGGTAATTTGAGTTCTCTCTCTTCTTCTCTTCGTTAGCGTGGCTAAGGGTCTGTCGATTTTATTTATTTTTTCAAAGAACCAACTTTTAGTTTTGTCAATTTTTTCAATTGTTTCTTTCGTTTCGATTTCATTAATTTCAGCTCTGATTTTAATTATTTCTTGTCTTCTACTTCTTTTGCTGTTGTTTTGCTCTTCTTTTTCTAGGATTTTGAGTTGAAGTATTAGATCATTTATTTGTTGGTTTTTTCTTTTTTTAAGGAATGAACTCCAAGCAATAAATTTTCCTCTTAGAACTGCTTTCAATGTTTCCCATAGATTCCGATATGTTGTGTCTGTGTTTTCATTTATCTCTAAGAATTTTTTAATTTCCTCCTTGATGTCTTCTATAACCCATTGATCATTGAGTAACCTATTGTTCATTCTCCAAGTGATGCATGATTTTTCCTTACTTCATTTATTGTTAATTTTCAATTTCATTCCATTATGATCAGATAAGATGCATGGTATTATCTCTACTCCTTTATATTGTCTAAGAGTTGCCCTGTGACATAATATATGATCTATTCTTGAGAAGGATCCATGTGCTGCTGAGAAAAAAGTGTAACTGCTTGATGTTGGGTGGTATATTCTATATATGTCAATTAAGTCTAGGTTATTAATTGTGTTATTGAGCTCTATAGTTTCCTTATTCAACTTTTGTTTGGAAGATCTGTCCAGTGGTGAGAGAGGTGTGTTGAAGTCTCCCATGATTATTGTATGGTGGTCTATTAGACTCTTGAACTTGAGAAGAGTTTGTTTGATGAACATAGCTGCACCATTGTTTGGGGCATATATATTTATGATTGTTATGTCTTGTTGGTGTATGGTTCCCTTGAGAAGTATGTAGTGTCCCTCTTCATCCCTTTTGATTAACTTTGGCTTGAAATCTAGTTTATTTGATATGAGTATGGACACTCCTGCTTGTTTCCGAAGTCCATATGAGTGATAAGATTTTTCCCAACCTTTCACCTTCAGTCTATGTATGTCTTTTCCTATCAAATGCGTCTCCTGAAGGCAGCATATTGTTGGGTCTTGTTTTGTGATCCATTCTACTAGCCTGTGTCTCTTAATTGGTGAGTTTAAGCCATTAACATTTAGGGTTACTATTGAGATATGGGTTGTTCCTCCAGCCATATTTGTTTATTTATGTTACTAAACATGGTTTGTTTTCCTCTTTGATTATTCCCCCCCCCCTTTACTGTACTACCTCCCGCTGTTGGTTTTCATTGATATTTTCCATTTCCTCTTCCTGTAATATTTTGCCGAGGATGTTTTGAAGAGATGGTTTTCTAGCTGCAAATTCTTTTAACTTTTGTTTATCATGGAAGGTTTTAATTTCATCTTCCATCCTGAAGCTTAATTTCGCGGGATACACAATTCTTGGTTGGAACCCATTTTCTTTCAGTGTTTGAAATATGTTATTCCAGGATCTTCTAGCTTTCAGAGTCTGTGTTGAAAGATCAGCTGTTATCCTGATTGTTTTACCCCTAAATGTAATCTGCTTCCTTTCTCTTGTAGCTTTAAAAATTCTCTCCTTATTCTGTATGTTGGGCATCTTCATTATAATGTGTCTAGGTGTGGATCTCTTATGATTTTGCACATTCGGCATCCTGTAGGCTTCTAGGATTTGGGATTCTGTCTCATTCTTCAAGTCTGGGAAGTTTTCTCGTATTATTTCGTTGAATAGATTGCTTATTCCTTTGGTTTGGAGCTCAATACCTTCCTGTATCCCAATGACTCTTAAGTTTGGTCTCTTTATGTTATCCCATATTTCTTGAATGTTCTGCTCATGGTTTCTTAACAGCTTTGCTGAGCTATCTATGTTCTTCTCCAGTTGAAATACTTTGTCTTCATTGTCTGATGTTCTATCTTCTAAGTGTTCTACTCTGCTGGTAGTATTCTCAATTGAGTTTTTAAGTTGGTTTATTGTTTCCTGCATTTCCAGGATGTCTGTTTGTTTGTTTTTTATAACCTCTATCTCCCTGTATAATTGATCTTTTGCTTCTTGGATTTGTTTATGTAATTGATTGTCAAAGTGGTCGAAGTGGTCTTTCATTGTCTGATTTTGCTGTCTAATGTCTTCCTTGAGACTCCAGATCATCTGAAGCATGTATATCCTGAATTCTTTATCTGACATTCCATCTGCTGCAGATATTACCTCTTCTAAAGTTGAGTTGACCTGCATTGCTTGTGGTCCTTTCTTTCCTTGTCTTTTCATACTGATCGCGTTTCTTTCTGCTTGGTGAAACTGTTGTGTTATTGATTTTTCCCCCTATATATTTATATTGCTCTTGTATAGCTGCAAAGTCTCCCTCGCAGGCTTTGGCGGTGGTTCTGCCCCTCCTCCAATTGAGGCAATGTGCCTACCACGCCAGGAGGCCGCTGTGCCTGTACTTTCGATGGGCCTGTTCTTTCGGTGGTCACAGGTCCGCCTACCTTGCAGGCGTGAGCAGCGGCTTTGCCCCTCCGCTGGCCGCTAGGCCTGTTCTGTCTGTCGGTTGCAGGTCAGTCTACCTAAAAGGCGCTGGTGGCGGCTCTGCCCCTCCCCCAACCGGGGCGATGTATCTGGCGGGCCACTGGGCCTGTTTTGTCGGTGGTCACGGTTCCGCCTACCTTGCACGCGCGTGGAGCAGCTGTGTCCCTCCGAGAGTTGCTGGGCCTGACCTGCCGGTGGGTGGCAAGTGCGCCTACCTTGCAGGCGCGGGGGTGGCTCTGCCGCTCCGCGGGTCACTGGGCCTGATCTGCTGGTGAGTCGCAGGTCTGCCTAACTAGCAGGCGCCCGGCGGCTCTGCCCCTCCCCCAACCGGGGCCGGGCGATGTGTCTGGCCGGCCGCTGGTCCTGTTCTGTTGGTGGTCACGGTTCAGCCTACCTAGCAGGCACGTGGGGCAGCTGTGCCCCTCCGCAGGTTTTTGGGCCTGACCTGCCGGTGGGTCGCAGGTCTGCCTACCTTGTAGGCTCGGGGGGTGGCTCTGCCGCTCTGTGGATTGCTGTGCCTGTTCTGCTGGTGGGTCGCGGGTCTGCCTACCTTGCAGGCGCCCGTCAGCTCTGCCCCTCCCCCAACCGGAGCGATGTGTCTGGCGGTCCACTGGGCCTGTTTTGTCGGTGGTCACAGTTCCGCCTACCTTGCACGCGCGTGGAGCAGCTGTGTCCCTCCGAGAGTTTCTGGGCCTGACCTGTCGGTGGGTGGCAAATGTGCCTACCTTGCAGACCCGGGGGTGGCTCTGCCGCTCCGCGGGTTGCTGGGCCTGATATGTTGGTGAGACGCAGGTCTGCCTACCTTGCAGGCGCCCGGCGGCTCTGCCCCTTCCCCAACCGGGGCAGGGCGATGTGTCTGGCCGGCCTCTGAGCCTGTTCTGTTGGTGGTCAGGGTTCTGCCTACCTAGCAGGCTCGTGGGGCAGCTGTGCCCCTCCGCAGTTTGTTGGGCCTGACCTGTCGGTGGGTGGCAAGTGTGCCTACCTTGCAGGCCCAGGGGTAGCTCTGCCGCTCCGCGGTTGCTGGGCCTGATCTGCTGGTGAGTCCCAGGTCTGCCTACCTTGTAGGCGCCCGGCGGCTCTGCCCCTCCCCCAACCGGGGCCGGGCGATGTGTCTGGCCGGCCGCTGGGCCTGTTCTGTTGGTGGTCACGGTTCAGCCTACCTAGCAGGCACGTGGGGCAGCTGTGCCCCTCCGCAGGTTTTTGGGCCTGACCTGCCGGTGGGTCGCAGGTCTGCCTACCTTGTAGGCTCGGGGGGTGGTTCTGCCGCTCTGTGGATTGCTGTGCCTGTTCTGCTGGTGGGTAGTGGGTCCGCCTACCTTGCAGGCGCCCGTCGGCTCTGCCCCTCCCCCAACCGGAGCAATGTGTCTGACGGTCCACTGGGCCTGTTTTGTCGGTGGTCACAGTTCCGCCTACCTTGCACACGCGTGGAGCAGCTGTTTCATTAGTACCTGGGCACACTCTCCTTGTTTGCCTCCCTCAGGCCCTAAGTTTGTAGAGCTTGGGGCTGAGAACCCCCAGCAAATTTGCTTACCTTCTGGTAGCCACGCCCCTGTATCTGGTGCAAGAGACCTCAGTTGTCAGCACTGGTGAGAGCGGTAGCTGGGAGTCCCGCGCTGCGCGGCTCCCGCCGGCTCCCGCGCCGCTGCCGTGGCTCCCGCCGGCTCCGGCCGGCTCCCGTGCCGCCGCCGCTGCTGCCGCCGGCTCCTGCGCCACCCTCGGTCTGGCTATTGCGCTCACAGGAGAGCTGGGAGGGGCCTTTAAGTTTTCCCCGCTGATCTATAGCTGAAAGAGCTGTGATCAGTCAAAAAACAGAGATGATGACGTCAGCTCTCCATGATGGTGGCCGCTGGCTTCCTCTGTGGTCTGACCGATGTGGAGAACCGAATTGGATGGCTTCCTTCCCTGTCTCAAGCCCAGAATTCAGCTCTGAGTACAGTATTTGCACAGCTGGTGGGAGCCTGCAGAATCGGTAGCGCTGTATCTTTGCGTTGTTATCTCATCGTCGCTTCCCAGCGAGCGCGCAGACTCTGGCCGCGGGGCGATTTGCTGCCTACGCAGCGTGACCCTCCGTGCGGATAAATCTCTCGCATTTGAGCTCCAGTAGCTGGTCCTTATGCGATGGAAATCCTTCCTCTAGGTTTCGGAGCACCTCAATTTTGCTAGAAATTCCTAACAAGCTAGCTTTTAGCCATTCTACCTTGTCTTTTTCCTGCTCAGTGACGCAGTACACGGGGGTGCTGCACTCCCTTCGCAGCCATCTTGGAACTCCTTTTTTAGTTATCTTTAAAAATTTTTTTTTAGTGGTTGCTCTAGAACTACACTGCTCAATACAGTAGTCACTAGCTATATGAAGCTGTTATGCACTTGAAATGTGGCTAGTGTAATTTAATTTTTGCTAAAGTGAAATACAAACCATGTTTCAAAGATTTAGTATGAACTACAGAATGTCAAATATCTCATTAATAATATATATTTTTATTCTTATAATATTTTGCATATATTGGATTTAAATAAAATATTAATTTTTCATGTTTCAAAACAACTTTAAAAATAAGTCTAGAAAATTAAAATTACATGTATGTCTTACATTTGTAGTTTTTATTATATTTATGTTGGCTGAACTTCTTTAATAAGGATCACAACATGCATCTTGAACACATCACAACCTGTAACAGTTTAGCAGTAACTTATCCTGGTAAAATATAGCAACTTTGCTCCCATATTGCTGTATTCTCACTCTTTCTGCTATTTTTTTTATCATATCTATGTTTTTAACCTTACAGTACATATTTTACTTTAATCTTAGGATTTTTAAAGACATGAATTGAATGAAGCATATATGTGTGTACACATGTGTAACTTTTATATTTACCTATAAATAATTTCCTGTATTCTTTATTCCTATGGTGTTGTTACTATGTGAACTGTACTCAATGACTATGTTATTTGACTTCCTATATGTCTTGTTTAATGTGGTCTTGGTCAAGTTGCAATGAATTCTCTCACTTTTTTTTGTTTATGCCAAGTTGGAATAGTCTCACTGATAAAGAATTATTGATTGATACTTTTTCTTTTTTCTTTCAGCATTTTGAATATGTCATTTTACCACCTTTCTTGTCCACCATGGATTCTGCTGAGAAGTCAGTTATTAATTGTATTTTTGTTCCCCTGTGTATGTAGTTATTTTGGTCTTATTGCTTTCAAGATTTTTTTTTTTTGTCTTTTTCTCTGATTTCAACAGTTGGACTATGACATATCTAGGAATGGTTCTCTTTCTGTTTATCTTACATGTTTATCTTACTTGGGCTTCATTGAGCTTCTTTGTACTAATCTTTTCAGCAAACTTGAAAAGTTGTCGGTCATCTGAAAATATTCTTTTTCTCTTTTCCTTCTGGAATTCTCATGATAAATATATTGGTAACTTGATGTTGTTATATATACCTGTGAGGCTTTTTCAATCTTTCTTTTTTTTCCCCTCTCTCTTTGTTTTTTTGATACCAGAATTGAACTCAAGGCCACTTGTCCACTGAGCCACATCCCTAGCCCTATTTTTATATTTTATTTAGAGATAAGGTATCACTGAATTGCTTAGTGCCTCACTTTTGCCGAGGCTGGCTTTGAACTCGTGATCTTCCTGCCTCAGCCTCCTGAGCTGCTGGGATTATAAGCATGTGCCACTGCCCCCAGCTCTCTCTCTGTTTCTAACATTAGATAATTTTCATCTGTTCTCAAATTAGCAGTTCTGTCTTCTATTATTCAATCTATTCTTGAGCCTATCTAATAAGTTTTTCATTTTGGTTAATGTACTTTTGTATTCTAGAATTTATTTTGAAAAATAGTATTTTTTTTCTTTTGAGTTTCCCTTTGAGTAATTGTCATCATATTTTCTTTTAACTTCCCAAATATACTTTGTGACGTCTTTAAACATCACCATTTATAATATTTGCTCTATTCTATATCTGGGTCTCCCAGAGTTTGTACTTAACTATTTCTTTTTTTCCTATGTAAACATCATATTTTTGTTTACTTTTAAAAAGCTTCATAATATTTTGGATAGCAGGTGAACAACTTTGATAATATATTTTTAGCAATCCTGGGTTTATTTTTGTTTGTTTTATTTTTATGTGATTTATTTTTGTTGTTGTTTGCTTTGATGCCTTGCTTGAACTATGATTGCAATTGGAGCAGTTAGAGTGAAAGTCAAGGTGTGGAGAGGGAATCCCATGTGAAAAGGAGGCACCATGCATCCCTGACTTCCACTCAAGTAGAAATTCTCTGTTTCTAGGACCTAAAGTGGCCTTGGATACTCTGCCTCTATTATGCATATTCAAGGAGATGAGTCATGCAGGAGATGCTAGGCAGGGAAGGATGGTGGGGTATATGGTTTTTGTTCATTAATGTCCAAAGACCTCAGTTCTTTTGTTGTTGTTGTTGTGGTTTTTAAATTGGCTTCTAAGCCTGTATCACTAAGTGATGACCTAATGTTTTGAGTGTAGGTACTTTGATCCCCTGAGTCTTCCACCCTCTGCCAGTGGATCTCTGTATGGGTGAGAGAACACTTTTAAAAGTTAAAGCCAGGGGGCTGGGGATGTGGCTCAAGCTGTAGCGCGCTCGCCTGGCATGAGTGGGGCCCAGGTTTGATCTTCAGCACCACATACAAATAAAGATGTTGTGTCCGCCGAAAACTAAAAATAAATAAATAGATAAATATTTTAAAAATTCTCTCTCTCTCTCTTAAAAAAAAAAAAAAAGTTAAAGCCAGTTCTTAAGACTTGGATTTTACATTGTCAGGCTCTCTGGGTTTCCTGCTTACTTACATGTTCTCAGTTCTGTTTTGTGTGTGTGTTTTTTTTTTTTTTTTTTTAGTGTTTTAATTTATTCTTTTTAGTTATACGTGACAGTAGAAACTATTTTAATATGTTTGTACAAACATGGAATATATCTTATTCTCATTAGTATCCCAGTCTTATGGATGTATGTGATATTGAAATTCATTGTGATATATTTGTATATGTACATAGGAAAGTTATAGCAGATTCTTTCTATTTTCTTTCCTGTTTCTATCTCTCCTGCTTTCCTTTCATTCCCCTTTGTCTAATCCTAAGCTTCTATTCTTCCCTGTCCCTTGTTGTGGGTTACCATCCACATATCAGAAAGAACATCTGACCTTTGTTATTTTTTGGGGGGCGGTTGGCTCATTTCACTTAGCATGATAGTTTCCAGATTGATTCATTTACTGGCTAATTTACTTTCTTCTTTATGGCTGAGTAGTATTCCATTGGGTATATAAATCACAATTTCTTCATCTATTCATTTGTTGATGGGCATGTAGATTGGTTCCATGGATTAACTATTATGAATTGTGCTAATATAAATATTGATGAGGCTCCATCACTGTAGTATGCTGATTTTAATTCCTTTGGATATATATGGAGGAGTGGGATAACTGGATCAAATGATGGTTCCATTCCTAGTTTGTTGAAGAATCCCCATACTGCATTCCAGAGCAGTTGCACTAATTTGTAGTTCCACCAACAATGTATGAGTGTACCTTTCCCCCCACATCCTCACCAACATTTATTGTTCCTTGTATTTTTTTTTTTTTTTTTTTTGGTACCAGGGATTCAGGAGCACTCAATCACTAAGCCATATCCCCAATCCTTTTAAAAATATTTTATTGGGATACAGGGTCTCACTGAGTTGCTTAGTGCGTTGCTAAGTTGCTGAGGCTAGCTTTGAACTCATGATCTTCCTGCCTCAGCCTCTGGAGCTGCTGGGATTACAGGTGTGTGCCACCTCCCCTGGCTTCCTTGTATTCTTTTTTTTTTTTAACTTTTTTTTTTTAGAGATTTTTTTTAATATTTATTTTTTAGTTTTCAGTGGACACAACATCTTTGTTTGTATGTGGTGCTGAGAATTGAACCCAGGCCGCATGCATGCCAGGCAAGCGCACTACCGCTTGAGCCACATCCCCAGCTCCTTCCTTGTATTCTTTTTTTTTTTTTTTCCTGATTACTTTATTTTTATTTATTTATTTATTTATTTTTTTAATTGGTTATTCTGAAATCTCAGTGTAGTTTTAATTTGCATTTCTCTAATTGCTAGAGATGTTGAACATTTTTTCATATATTTGTTGGTTGCTGTGTTTCTTCTTTTGAGATGTTTAGTTCCTTGCCCATTTATTTATTTGTGTGTGTGTGTGTGTGTGTGTGTGTGTGTGTGTTAAGCATTTTGAGTTCTTTATATATCCTGGAAATTAATGCCTTATGTGAAGTGCAGGTGGCAAAGATTCTGTATTATGTAGGCTTTCTGTTCACATTATTTGTTTCCTTTGCTTTGCAGAATGTTTTTAGTTTGATACCATCTCATTTATTAATTTTTGTATGCTGATTTTAACTTTTAGGGTATATATGGAGGAGTGGTTTACTTCTTGTGCTTTAGGAGTCTTGTGGAGGAAGTCAGTTCCTAAGCTAACATGTTGGAGTGTTGGGCCTACATTTTCTTCTTGTAGGTTCAGGGTTTTCAGTCTAACGCCTAGGCCTTTGATCCACTTTGAGTTGACTTGTGCAGGGTAAGAGTTAGGCATTAAATTTTATTCTGCTACCTGTGGATTTCCAGTTTTCTAAATGCTGTTTGTTGAAGAGGCTATCTTTTCTCCAATGTATATTTTTGATGCCCTTTTCTAGTTGCGGCCACTGTATTCACATTGGTTTGCCTCTGTGTCTTCTATTCCATTGGTCTTCATGCCTGTTTTGGTGCCAATACCATGCTGTTTTTGTTACTATAATTCTGTAGTATAATTTAAAGTCTGGTATTGTGATGCCTCTTGCTTCACTTTTCTTGCTAAGGATTACTTTGGCTATTCTGGGTCTCTCATTTTTCTAAATGAATTTTTTGACTGCTTTTTCTATTTATATGAAGAATGTCATTGGAATTTTAATAGGAAGTGCATTAAATCTGTATAGCATTTTTGTTAGTATGACCATTTTGACAATATTGTTTTTAAAGACAGGGTCTCACTCTGTTTCTCAGGCTGCCCTCTACCTCCTGGGCTCATGTGAACCTCTTATATCAACTTCCCAAATACCTAGGACCATTGTCACCTTCCACTGAACCTAGCTTCTCATTTTCTTAGCCAAGAATATTTTGACTCTTTCTGTGACTGTCTCATTTCTAGTATCTTTCCATTTAATTTTTTGCTTATATGCTACTTGCCCCAGCTTGAACCATAACCTTAGGGTAGCAAAGATACTTTTTTTTTTCATTTGTTCTTTTTTGGTGTGGTGATACATGACTGTAATCCCAGTGACTGGAGTTTGAGGCCTGCCTTGGCAATTTAGTGAGGCCTGAAGCAACTAAGTAAATGCCTAACTCAAAATAAAAAATGAAAAGTGCCCCTGGATTCAATCCCCAGTACAAAAAAAAAAAAAAAAAAGACATAGTTTTTCACTGTTTGTCTCCAACCTGTTTGCCACTTCAGCTGGAAAAGACCTAAGTATTGCTCCTCACCCCAAATCAGGTCTATCCCTTTTAGTAGTAAAGATACTGGCCTTTGTGGACAGCCCCAAGCTTGTTAAAGTGCAGTTTACATCCCAAATGGAGGCAGTGTAGGCTGTAAAGCAGCCCAGGGCAAGAAGGCTGCCCATAGACTTCTACTGTTTTTATCTCAACCTCTAACTCATTTTCAAAAATAAATGCTATTTAATTTATTGTCTGTTTCTGTGTTCTGAAATGTTATTTTTAATGTAACTTTATCCAGTTTTACCCTTGTCATGTATAGCAATGAATCTAGTCTTCACAGCCAGACTAGAAGCTCTGCAGAACTCTAACTTTTCCTTCGTCTTTTCCTCCTCCATGGAGGCTTCCTTGTCCCATACTTCCGCTTTTCCTTTGGTCCCTCTACTCTGTCTTCTGGTAACATTCAAAACTTTTTATTGTCAGATTGTTTTTCTTTATGATAGACAGTAAACTCTAGGAAGTCAGGTATCTTTTAAAACATTGCATTTCTTTTTAAACACAGTGCCTGGTCCACAGTAGCATATCTGTTGAATGAATAAATGTTAAACTGACGTTTTGGATCTGGTTTAGTAATAGGTTAACTTTAAGTGCTATTGAGAATATGTTGGAAAAATAATAAGAATTGCCTCAAATTTATAGAGGACCATTTGTTAGGCCACTTGCTGCATTAAATGTTTTGCATATGTTATTTCCTTTACTCATTGAAATGAGGTTCGATATATTGCCTGCATATTCCAGAAAAGGAGTCTGGGGCCAGAAAAGTTAACTAAATTATCCTGACAGTATATGTGAAGCCAGGATTCTCACTGTTGAGTGTGAAGCTTGTACTCTATACCATATGTTATAACAGATTGTCTTATGCAATGTTTATAGTATCTGTGGATATTTGTTCAGAGAATTCTTTTCATGTAAAGGCTGCTTCTAATTGCTGAAAGTGTTCATGGGTCATTTCTGAGCACTGCTTGTAGCTGTGTACAAGCCAGTGTACTTGCTCTGCTCTCTTCTGCTTTCCTTCTGGGTCCTTGAGAGTCACATGCCATCCATGCATAGTTAGTGCCTTGAAAGGATATTAATTTTCTGGTTCATACCTGAAAGACTTTTCATTGCACAGCTCTGCTTTCATGTTTGTCCACAAAGTGGTTGGTCTTTTTGATGCCAGACCATTAGAGTATATGGTATTCACATCATACAGAAGGAGAATGGGGACCTTTGTAATAATGTGGTCAGATGTTCCCACTGTTTCACCCATTCAACCTATTGTTGGTAGTGAGCATGGGGTAGAAGACAGTATTTGGTGTTCCTGGGTCAGTTTCAGCTCTTATGTGGCCTGCTTAGGAATACAAGTGAATGACAATTGCCTTGCTTTTTTTTTTTTTAAGATAGTAGTCTTACTATATTTCTGGAACTCAGGCTGGCCTTGAACTCCTTGGATTCAAGGGAGCCTCCTGCCTCAACCTCCCAAGTAGCTGGAACTGCAAGGTGTGCCATTATTGCTTCTTTATCAACTCTAGCACCTCTTTATTTCTTTTGCCTCCTAGATAAAAAATGATTAAAATGTCCATTTAACAAATAATCTTTGGTTTCTGACAGTAAATACAGAGAACTTCCATTTTCTTTTTTTTATGATAAAGAAAATTACACATCATTTTTTATCAGATAATACTAGATAATAACTGAAGAATCACTATTAATTTTGTTGTTGGCAACACATAACAGTAGTATTGTTACATACCTTATGGTTATTAAGTCCTTACATTTTTTGAGAGAACCAAATATAACACTTGTTACATGGAAACATCTATTCTTTCATATTGTTCTTTTGTGGAAAAGCAAGCTTTATTTCAAAGTAAACCAAGAAGAGAAGAGCCGTCAAGGAGAACACATTTATAAACTGGATGGGAGCACACAGATACTGTATCCATTTGGCAAAGGCTCAGTCAGAAGTCTCAGCAATTCCTGCTGATCCTCCAACACCTACTCAGTTTCCTCTTCAGGCTGAAACTAAAGAGTAGTCTTAAAGATACCCATGATGTCTTTGTTATCCAAACATACTCCCATTTCAGGGAAGAGGATACCTGGAGTCTACTTTCTGGGGGATCTGATTAATTATTAAAATATTTACATTGAGAATATAGTTAAGCTAGTAGCTTTCTTCACATTTCCACATTTTAAAAAGAACCACAGAAATTTCATGTTTTCAGCAGTTGAGTTGGTGTAAAGATATTGTCTCCCTTTTATATGAGATGGATTACATTCAATTATTCCTTACAACTGAAAGATCATTCCATTGCTTTTGAAGTACTGGATGGGCTGGCATCTGCGATGGTACATGAGTGAGATTTCTGTGTAACACAGAGCTGGTACTGGACATACTCGTTTGCTCAATCCTTGTTCTGATACTCCACCATACAGCAGATCAGCTGGTCATTCTCCTCTAGGAGCTGCTGGATAGTCTCTTGATTGACTTCTGCCTTGCCCCTCATCCAGTTAGGTACAAAGGCCATGGACATCGCTGGGGGACTGGGTCGACACCCTGCCTTGGAAAAAGATGCCCACTGTGCATCCAGACAAATTCTATCTCTGCACTGAAGGCAGTACTTCCATTTTCTTTACCCGTCTTATAACATAGCACATGCACAAGCCCAAAGGCAAATTCACTCTGTCTTATGGAAATGCCCAGTTTCCCATGGTGTATACTTTTCTTTTTTGCAGCAAGCTCATAAACCTAACTGGTAGTCTTTAGGCACTGGACTTTAGTACCCCTCAAAAAAGATGCACATATTCTTCTGTCTTGCTACTCAAAATGTGATTCATGGATAAGAGGCATCAGTATCACCAGGAAACTTATTTGAAATACAGAAAAGCCCCACTCTAGATCTACTGAATTAGAATCTGTGTTTTTAATAAGTTTCTCAAGTAATTTGGGAAGCACTGTTCTACTCAAGTCCTTTATCTACTGGTCTATGTCTTATTTCATTTCTTTTTAAGGATAATACTGTATACTGTTAGGAGGGACTTGTTATTTGTGCATTATCTATTGAATATGTTTTTACTCAGGTTGTTGTTCTTTTTCTTTTCCATTAAGGAAAACAGTTCCAGTATTTAAGTAATGAGGCTAGCTCCTTTCTTTCCAAGGAACATTACTTAATTCAATATACAAAATTTTGAAATGAAAACAGTTACAGTAAGGCATTAACCTCTTAATATTTATCAAATACTTCTTTAAAAAGTAAAATGCTTTAAGGCTTATAGTACAAGGTAAGTTTTAAATGATCAGAATAAATGGAAGCATTTAAGGAATTTGTAAACTGTGATTCTCTGTCTCAAATGTTATTTTGGTTCTTGTTTACTGTGATCATTTTGTAAACTTTAGGTATTGTGTTTATACACAGAATGTAAATAATTAACCTCTTAAATTCATTTTGAAAGGCATTTTGAAGAGAAAGGATAAATTTTCAATATTTGAGCACATGAAAGAAACCTAACCTTGTAAGATTTTATCTAATAAAATGCCAAGACAGAAAATACCTAAGCTTTGCCCTGCAGAATCTTATTTACTTTTTTAAAATGAGTAAATGAAATATTTTTTATTAGAAATTTCATCAGGTTTTAATCATCCTGTGTCATGGGCAAAAGTGTATAATGTCCCACAACTGAATTATTTCTTTGGTGGGAAAGAAAATGAGCTTTATATAGTTACTACAAATAATATCTTTTGACAGCTAATACCTGGGAATATCAGTTACCTGATTTTATTTTTCTATTACTGAACTTTTAAAATATGTTTTAAATTTAAATTTATTTTCTAAACCATGGTTTTTTAATGACAGTAATTAGTGATTGTTTTTATTGATATATACATATACACACAGACATATATATACACACATATACATATACATATGTACACACACACACATACATACACATGTAAAAGACTACATTAAGTGTAGTATTATTTTGTTCTTCAGTTTTGTTTTCTTTCTGTAATGGTTATCTTTGCCTAGAACATTACAGGGATTCATTTTTCTAAATTCATTCTCAATTTATATATGGCATGAACTTGGAAGTTTATGAGACCTGACCTGAGAGAAAGATGAAAACACACATTATCTAGCCTGAGAGAAAAAAGACATCCGGAAGAGTATTATCTTTCATGGATCCATAGTATAATATTGGTCCAAATAGATATATTTTATTTTCTATTTTACCAGAAGGAAATGCATTATTTGAGATACCTATATAGTGAAAGCACATCGTATGTTTTCCATTCATCTCTTTTTGACATCACTTTCGTTATTGGGTTATCCTATTGAATGCCTGCAGGCACCCCCAAATGTTTACTTTCCACCATCAGTCCTACCCACAATTCCAGATCATTTAACTTTGTTTAATGCTTTTATCTTTCCCTGGACCATGGATTTTTCTGCTATGTCTTTTGCTTTCCTTTTTATGTTTTGTAGATACCCACATGAGAGTAAAGGTAGCAAGCTTGTAACATGTCACAGTGCAAGAGAAGAAGAGGTGTTGAAATTTCCTCTGGCCTAGGAAAAGAAGCAGGATTTTCTTAACTTTGATAGATTAACCAGACAGGAATACACAGGCACAAGGGCCAGAGGAAAGATGAGTGGAATGAGAAGACTAATAACTGGGATTGTGTGTAGGGGTCTTTCTGGGATTGGACTGAATGATGATCTCTTATATATCTGTTGTGAATGGTTTTGTACTTTGAGGAACTGAAAATAACTTTCCATAGTGCTATTTTATTCAGCTGAGATATGAGCTTTGAGTTTTGCTGTTGCATCTACAGTCATTTTCTCCTGTGACTGGTGTAAGGTATTGGCAAGGTACTCAATGAGGAAAGAGGGTTGACAATGTGAATGGCAGTTCATTATGTAAAGCTACATGGGCTTTCTTATAAAGAAAGACTGAGTTGTTGGAATTATTTATCTATTTACCAAATATTTATAGAGCACCTGTTAATTGCTTGGCCATATATCAATTGAAAAAAAAAAAAAAAGAAATGGGTCCATACTTAGAAGTAGTGAGGTAATGAATAGTAAGTCACTAAATGCCGCAGTCTAGCTGGGCACAAAATCACAAACCACTCAAGCAGGAACAAACTTTATTTCCAAAACTTCCGCGAATGCCACACTTGCTGCCTTCTCCTGGGACACACTACACCAACAGGCAATCCCTCCTCCGGAATTCCCTCCTACCGCACTTCTCCAACCAATGGGAACTCTCCAGGAGTCCAATGTAGCAGGCCAAGGGGGACAGCAGGGGTCTAATCTCCAATTGAATGCACATCTTAACATAATCATTATCATCTCAAAGGCTTACTGGCTTCACCTTTCAAACAAAAATGCCATGCATCATTCCTACTTGGCTATGGCTCTCAGTAACTAAACAC
This sequence comes from Callospermophilus lateralis, assembly GCF_048772815.1. Taxonomy (NCBI): domain Eukaryota; kingdom Metazoa; phylum Chordata; class Mammalia; order Rodentia; family Sciuridae; genus Callospermophilus; species Callospermophilus lateralis. The sequence goes on along the minus strand of NC_135317.1, from coordinate 56,836,980 downwards.
AACTCAGTGAAATAGTGTCCTCTGAGGGAGGACTCCTCTATGACTTACTTTAGTTTTTCAATAAACTTAAATATTAAACAATGCAAGATCTTATGGCAGCTGTCTTCTGAGAAAGACTGAGGAACTTTGAAAAACTCACTGTAAAATACATTTTAAAAGCATTTTTCTTTTTACTTGAAACTTTGATATAAAATTGCTTCACTGAGGGGGAGGAGATGTGACCTTAAAAACCAGTTTGAAATTTTTAGGAGTTATAAGTTATTAAGAAAATAGTAAATATTTGATACTCTGTCTATAGTCCCAACAGCACTATTTTATGACTCTGTAGCACACTTTGGCCTTCATTCTCGCTTTTTCCCCCTCAGTCAGGATTCTTTGTTGGGTAACTGATAGTACCTTTGTACCTGTCATCTTTTAACCTAAATATTTTTAAATGCCACTATTCCTAGGCTATAAAGGAGTTTACCCTTATCTGTGGTTTTGCTTTCTGCAGTTTTCAGTTATAGTTAAACATGGTTTGAAAATATTAACAGGAAATTCTAGTAATAAACAATTAATATTTTAAATTACATACTATTCTGAGTGGCATGCTTAAGCCTTTCCCATCCTGCTCTGTCTCACCTGGGATGTGAATCATCCTGTTGTCTAATGTATCCAAGTTTATGCTATCCACCCATTAGTCACTTAGAGGCCATCTTGGTTATCAGATTCATTATTATGGTATCACAGTGTTTGTGGTCAAGTAACCCTTATTTTGCTTAATGACTATTTTGAGTCAGCTTTTTCACCAAGAGACCTAACAAGAACAATTTTAGAGCAGAAAAGTTTATTTGTTGCTCATGATTTCAGAGGTGTCAGTTCATAGACAGGCAGCTCTATTGCTCTGTGCTTGTGGTGAGGCAGAACATTTTTATGGTGGGAGGGTGTGGAGAAGAAAAACAGCTCAGGACATGGCAAACTTTACAAAATACAGCCCTCAAAGGTATGTCCCCAGTGACCCACCTCCTCCTCAGCCATATTCTACCTGCCTGCAGTTACCACCCAGTTAATTCATTAAAGTGGATTAATACACTGATAAGGTAAAGGCTGTCTAACACAGTAATTTCACATCTAAACTTTCTTGTATTATCCTACACATGAACATTTGAGAGATAAATTTATATCTAAATCATAACAATTACCTCAAAGTGCAAGAGTAGTGATGCTGGCAATTTGGGTATACCAAAATGGCTTCAAGTGATACATTACAAGAAAAGAAAACATGAGTGTAGTCCAATATTTTGACAGAAAGTCCATATTTAAATAAATTTTATTGTAAAATATTATTTAAATTGTTCTGTTTATCATTATTATTTTATTGTACCTGATTTAGGAATTAAATTGTATCCTAGGTGTTCATGTAGAGGAGAAAACAGTGTATGTTTTGGGTTTATAACTATCTATGATTTCAGGCATCCACTGAGATCTTAGAACATATCCCTTGAGCATAAGGGGGTGGAACTACTAATATCACCCTCTGTCACCTTTACTAAAACCTTAGATACTTTAAATTTGAAGTTTCATATTGTTTAAATAAATTAGAGCTATAAAAAATAAGTTTATATAAAATGATGACTCTCAATTTTTAATTTGTTAGTATTTGATTGATTGTGATTCTCTACTTCTTTGGATTAATTTATTTTTGCTCATTTTGATGTAATATAATATTGTATATATGTGTGTGTGAGAGTGTGAGTATAGTCTAACCTAAATTTTATAGAGCAGGGATAAAGCATCTTGATATTTTGACCATCTTTAATAAAGTAGTATCAAAAAAAATTTATTTATTTTTTTAGGTGTAGATGGACACAATACAATGCCTTTTTATTTTTATGTGGTGCTGAGGATCGAACCTGGGTCCCGCCTGTGCTAGGCGAGCTCTCTACCACTGAGCCCCAATCCCAGCCCCATGACAGTTTTTATTTTATGTCATATGTAATATGTTAAGATTTGTCACTTATATATTGTGGATAATATATTTTTAAACCAAAACTGCTTCATATCCATAGTAATTGCCTATAATTCCATTTTAGATATGGCTGTTGATCAACCAGTCTGAGTTCATGGTCTTCCTGATGGTATAAGAACATTTTCATATCTTCTGTTTCAACTTGATTACAGTTTGTATATGATACTTTACACAGAAATATTTATAAATTTTCTCTCTTTCTTACTCTGTTACCAGTGTTTTTAGTTACTTTAGTTCCATTCTATGTTTGTTTTATCATCTACAATTGTTAAAATAATGGAATATTTAATTGTCTCCCCTTTTGCATACATACATACTTTGGGTTCACTAACTCTTCTAAATGTTTTCATCTCTAACACAAAATTAAGAGATCTTACTATGTTTCAGAGGATTTCTTGGGACTCCCTAAAGTACAGTTTGTTTTCTGACTATTCTTCATTGCTGACATAAATGAGTACTCCTTTTCTAGTGACTGTGGAGGCAGAAGGTGGAGAGTATTGTGAAGGGAAGACTGACCTCCATTGCCAGGAGAGGAGGAGAGGCCTGGAGTGAGGCTGCTTAGAATCTGTTGAGATGGGATTCAGCCATTGTGTGTCGTTCTGTTGTTGTCCCTTTGTGAAAGCAGCAAAGGTCTGTTTTACCAGAGGATGAATATAGTTTTTTTGTCTTTTGAACTTTCTCCTTCTCAGACATTAGAATAAAGCTGAATTAATTAGAGAAATCTACCTAATACTGTTGTCTCTTTGTGTGTGTGTGTGTGTACTGCTTGAGATGGAATTCACAAGCAATACAATTTACCCATTTGAAGTGTGCAATTCATGGGCTGAGCGAGGATGTAGCTCAGTGGTAGAGTGCTTGTCTACCATGTACTAGGCTCTGGATTCCATTTCTTTTTTTTTTTAAAATATATATATGTATGTGTTGTGTGTGTGTGTGTGTGTATAGATTTATCATCTACAGTTGTTAAAATAATGGAGTATTTAATTGTCTCCCCTTTTGCATACATCTATATATAGTTGTAGTTGGACACAATATCTTTATTTATTTTATGTGGTTCTAATGATCGAACCCAGTGCCTCACATGTGTGAGGTGGGTGCTCCATCAATGAGTTACAGCCCAAGCTCTCTGGATTCCATTTCTATCATGACAAAAAAAAAAAAAAAAAAAAAAAAAAGAACAACCAAAACAAAAAGTTCAATTCAATAGTTTTTAATGCATTCAGAGAACTGAGGAACCATCATTGCAACCATGTTTTCTTTTTTTTGTTTTTGCTGGGGTTGGGGGGTGCTGTTGAGGAGGGAGTACTGTGGATTAAACCCAGAGACACTTTACCACTGAGCCACATCCTTAGCCCTTTATTCATTTTTTTATTTTGAGAAACAGCCTCACTAAACTGCTTGGGGCCTTGCTAAGTTGCTGGGACTGGCTTTGAACTTGCAGTCCTCATGCCTTGGCTTCCCAAGTTGCTAGGATTACAAGTGTGCACTACCACACTCAGCAATTGTAACTATTTGAGAACATTTTTACCATCCTCCAAAGAAATTCTGAATACATTATAAGCAATTTCCATTTTCCCTCAAGTGTTCTACACTCTAGCCCTAGAAACCACTAATATGTATATTCTCTATGGATTTGTATATTATGGATATTTCATTTCAGTGGAATTATATAATATGTGATCTTTTGTGATTGAATTTCACTTAACATGAAACTTTCAACGTTCATTCATTGTGTAGCACGTAACAATACTTCATTCCTTTTATGGCTGAGTAATAGGCCATTGTGTGGCCAATTCATATCACTCCCACTCCTTTATCAGTTGGTGAATACTTAGTTGTTTCTGCATCTTGACTATTATGAATAAAGCTATTATGAACTTCATGTATAAATTATTTTGGCCTTAAACTCCTGGGGTCAAGTGATCCTCTTACCTGACCCTTTCAAGTTCTGGGACTACAGGTGTGGGCCAAAGTATCTGGCCCAGCTTCTGTACATCTTAAATGCTTGTCCTGTTATCTGGAATGCTATCTTCTCCTCTTGACCTTATTTACTTAGCAGATTCTTATCTACTCTTTTGATATAAATTAAGATGAATTGATTTCTGGTAGCTGTTTCTACTCTTGAATTGCCATATATTTTCAATATAGCACCTATCATTTGCATTAAGGGTGTTTCATGAGCACACATAGATTGCTCATTTCTCCAGAATCAGGGAACATCCAAAGTTGTCCATCATTATTAGAATCTTAGCCCCGTGTGACTCTTTCTCCTCCATTCTGACTCACTTTCTCAACTCCCTCCCTTCTTTCACCCATCCTTTCTTCTTCATTCTGAAACACTGAGTCCTCAAGGTCTTGTGGGAATGTTCTCCTCATCTTGTTGCTCAAAAGTCTTCACGCTTCTTTCACATATCCCAATTGCATCAAGGTTTAAAAATAAACTGCTTGCTTCATGGACGCATTTGCCACTCTATATCTCATCACCTCACCTCCAGGTATTCCTTAACCTTCCTGGCACTCTTTCTTCCATCATCATTACTCCTGGCATCATTCTGAGTGAATTGAACATCCACCTACTACTTGGCCTCTCTGTCCCCACTTTTTTTTTATTATTAGTTGTTCAAAACATTACAAAGTTCTTGACATCATCATATTTCATTCATTTGATTCAAGCGGATTATGGACTCCCATTTTTACCCTATGTACATATTGCAGATTCACGTCCGTTACACATCCACTTTTTTACCTACTGCCATTCTAGTATATGTTGTATTCTGCTGCCTTTCCTATCCTCTACTATCCCCCTCCTCTCCCCTTTACTCCCCTCCCCTCCCTTCCCATCTTCTCTCCCTACCCCATCTACTGTAATTCATTTCTCTCTCTTGTTTTTTTCCCCTTTCCCCTCACTTCCTCTTATGTAATTTTGTATAACAATGAGGGTCTCCTTCCTTTACCATGCAATTTCCCTTCTCTCTCTCTCTTTCCCTCCCCCCTCTCGTCCCTGTTTAGTGGTGATCTTCTTTTCATGCTCTTCCTCTCATTTCTTTTCTTAGTTGCTCTACTTATATTAAAGAATACATTTGGCATTTATTTTTAAGGGATTGGCTAGCTTCACTTAGCATAATCTGCTCTCGTGCCATCCATTTCCCTGCAAATTCCATGATTTTGTCATTTTTTAGTGCAGAGTAATACTCCATTGTGTATAAATGCCACATTTTTTTTTATCCATTCATCTATTGAAGGGCATCTAGGTTGGTTCCACAGTCTAGCTATTGTGAATTGTGCTGCTATGAACGTTGTTGTAGCAGTGTCCCTATAGTATGCTCTTTTAAGGTCTTTAGGGAATAGTCCAAGAAGGGGAATAGCTGGGTCAAATGGTGATTCCATTCCCAGCTTTCCAAGGAATCTCCATACTGCTTTCCAAATTGGCTGCACCAATTTGCAGTCCCACCAGCAATGTACAAGTGTACCCTTTTCCCCACATCCTTGCCGGCACTTGTTGTTGTTTGACTTCCTAATGGCTGCCAATCTTACTGGAGTGAGATGGTATCTTAGGGTGGTTTTGATTTGCATTTCTCTGACTGCTAGAGATGGTGAGCATTTTTTCATGTACTTGTTGATTGATTGTATGTCCTCCTCTGAGAAGTGTCTGTTCAGGTCCTTGGCCCATTTGTTGATTGGGTTATTTTTTGGTGGGAGCGGTAGCGGGGACCCACGCCACTCCTGAATCCCTCCGTCTGACTATTGCGCTCACGGGAGAGCTGGGAGGGGCCCTTGAGGTTTCCCCGCTGTGTGGAGGGGGGGGCTAGGGGGTTACACACCTGCCGCTGCTGGTTTCAATGAAGTTATCTCCTTTGCCGCATTCTGGTGACGTCAGTTCTCTGCCATGTTGGTATCCCATGCAAATGGCAGCATTTTGTTCCCTTTGCAGGGTGACCAATGCAATGGGTGGGTCCTGACCGGCCCTCCCAAGCCCCGTCTCAATCCTGTTGCCACTGCCTATGAATGCTCAGTTGGTATTTACCTCCACAGGATTCCGCCGGACCGGACCGACAAGCAGTTTCCGTGGCTTCGTTTAACACTGAGCCAGAGCAGTTTGCCTGCGAGACGCAGTAGAATGGGAGCCTGAATTCGGCCCTTAAGGGCTCAGTATGTGTTCTGAGAGGAGCAGGCTATTCACCCCAGATCCATGTCAGCTCAGCATTGCCTAGTGATCTTGAGCAAACAGCATTTAGACGATTTAAGACTCCCTATGCCCGTGCACCTGGAGAGGTCAGAGACTTGATACCTCCATGCCCCCCGCCATGTTCTGTCCCCACTTTTAATTATCTTTGCCTTTATCTTTTCTTTGCTCCCTTTTCCCAGCGGCATACCCTAGAACTTATGACTGCCAGTAACTATCATTTTTAATATCTCAGTATCAAACTTCCTCCTGTTGTACAACAACTACTGTTAAAAGTGTCTAGCACAGTGTCTGATACCACATCATTGCTGTTCCTGCTATTGTTATTGTTGTAGCATCAGCATCTTTTTTTTTTTTTTTTTGGTGCTTAAGATAGAAACCAGAGCTTGTGCATGCTAGGCAGGCCCTCTAGGCAGATGAACTGAGGTTCATCTCCAGCTCTTCAACAATCCTTGGAAATAAGAATTATGTTTTATTGGTCCCTGTATTCCCTGAACCTGCCATGACCCATGGTGCAAAAAGATTCTAGTGATATTAATGGGCCCAGTAAAACAAAGAGCAACAATGGGAAGGGTGTGAAAGTCACAAGTAGATCTTTAATACACAGTTGGAATTTGCCATTTAAATTATCATATCATTTTTAAGTAATGGCATTTAAAAAATTTGTTTTCTTTCTCATTTTCTCTGGGGAAAATTTAATTTATTGCTTTTAGGATTCTTTCGTTTAGTCAAGGTTGATCAGTTACAGATTTCCATCTTCTGAGGATTTTTATAAATGAACTATAAGACAGGAAATTGCTTTTTAGTGAAATGAGTTAGCTTACTTGAAAAGAGTAAGCTAACTTACTGTGTTGAAATGCATTTCATACTAGTCTATTTTTTCCTTTCTGTGTTGAAATGCTTTTCATGCTAGTCTAATGGGTACAGGAAAGCAGAAAGTTGATGCATTAAGATTTTCTTAGACTTCTCTGTGGTTTAGGTAAAAGAATAAAAATACTTATGCTATTATATTATTTCTGAATTTTTTTGAGATAAATGAAAATGTATAAAATTTTTCTAACTAGGTGGGGATGTTGATTTTTGAAAATTTGCACTACTAATCAGGCATGGCGGCATATGCCTGTAATCCCAGTGACTCAGGAAGTTGAGGTAGGAGGATCTAAGTTCAAGGCTAAACTCAGCAACTCAGTGAGATCCTATCTCAAAATAAAAAATAAAATGGCCAGAGATGTAGCTCAGTGGTAGAGAGCTCTTGTGTTCAATTCCCAGTATCCCATCCTTCCAAAGGGGGGAAAAAAGAACAAAAACAACTTATACAATGAATGAATTTCCTTCAAACAAGTTATATATCATTACTAATTCAGTAAACAACTTCCACTTATATTATTATTGAACTTTGATTCAGTAATTTTTCATATTAATGTGTATAAAGGGCTTACGTATATGAAGGGCCAGACAATAACTGGGAAAAACATTCCAAGGGTTATAAACAATATAAAATTTTAAATTTCTAGAATTTCAATATATTTCTACCCAATGCAGAGATGATTCAAATAATATCTAGAGGCTTTCTTTGAGAATTTGTTGTAAAACTATCTTAATTAAAAAATAATAAAGATGCGAGTAATATTTACTGATTGCTGTCTGTGAACCAAGAATGATGTTTTTAATATTTTATTTCTCATTACAGCAATGTAAGTTACAAAGTTCAGATTGATTATCCATTATCCGAAATCCTCAAGACTAGAAATGTTTCAGATTTCAGAGTTTTTCTATTTTTCTAATATTTGCATAAATTTTATCAGTTGAGCATCCCTAATCTGTAAATCCAAAATCTCAACCATTCTGAGCAACTTGTTGGCCCAAAAAGTTTCAGATTTTGGAGCATTTCAGAATTTGGATTTTTGAATAAGGGATACTTGATCTATACTGTTATTTATTCTTGTTTCATTTCAGTGATTTAGAGAATTTAAATTGCTTAGTATCTTATAGCTACTAAGTGGCAAACAGAAAATCAATTCCAGGCCATTTGGCTGTACTATCAATGATTTAACTACTGTATTATATTCTCTTGGACTGACTAGTTGAGGAATAAATACAGATATGGTCTGAGAGAAATTAATTTACAAAGCATTTCCTCAACAAGGAATTCAACTTGGTGAGAAAACTCAATAGATAAAGGACAAATGATATTAATAGGCACTTCACACAAGAGAAATCACGAGTGTTGAATGAACAAGAAAAGATGCTCCAACTCTGGCTACCTCTCAGGGGAATGCCCAATGAAGTGCAGTGAGATAACATTTCACATCCTCAGACTGGCAGTAAATAGAATGACTGACAGTGTCAAGAGTTGATAAGATATGGGTTTAAGGCAGCCCTCATTATATGCTATGGAGTATAAATTCCTAAAACCACTTTGGAGAACCATTTGTTAGTACACAAAATTGTTCAACTGTGCCTCTCTTCAACACAGTGATTCTGCTTCTTAGGAATACATACTCTAAAGCACCGGCATTAAAGTGGGGCCCAGTGACCTCTGGATGTCCCTGAGGTCTTCCCTGGGATCTTGTGAGAACTATTTTCCTAAACTGCTTTGGTATTCTTTGTCCTTTTTCACTCTCATTTTCTCATGAGTATATTGTGGAGTTTTCCACAAAGCTTCAATGCAACAGATTGAACACAGAATCCTCAATGAGAATTTATCTGTCTTCTATTAAGCCAGGCTTAAAGAGATTTGCAAAAATATAAAGCATTGCCTCTCAATACACTAACTTTTTTTTTGGAAAATGCAGTTATCATTCATAGAAACATTTATGCCAACATGTAGTGAGATTATTATTTTAAATGAACTAAGTATTTTTGAGGTTTCTTCATTTTACTCTCTAAAACATTAAATGTCAGTTAGTATAATACATTAAATGTCAGTTAGTATCACCTATATAAATAAAACCTCTTTGGAATCCTTCAGTAATTTTTAAGTTTGGACTGAGACCAAAAGGTTTTGGAAAACATTTGTTTGTGTACAATGCAAGTATGTGTCATTGTAGTATTGCTTAATAAGAACTAAAATAGTAATCAATCCTAATGTCTATCAATATGGACGAGGGATCAGTTCTGTCAATATGGAATGATAAGTTGTGATTTAAATTAACATTAAAATGTATTTTAAAATTAAAATAAATGTGTGAGTATATATTTGTATCTGAATCAGGCAATATGTTTTTAGACATTATCACATGTCAAATGGATTTTTTGTACAATGTAAGCATATTTGTGTTTAAAAGTACATAATAAAATTAAGTGGAAACTTTATTAAGGATTATATTTTAGTCATTTCCTATTATTGCAAATCTATTAACCTTAAAAGGCAGAAATAAAAGTGAGGCTAATATGCTGCTGTATTTCACTAGAACATACTTATAATAAGCAGCATACATATGCCTGGATATTCTAGTACAGAATATCTTCCGTGTGTTATTTCAGTAGTATATACTATTTGCTGAAATGGAGGGAGCACCATTTAGTTACATCTTTGTATGTATACTACCACTGTAGTGGCTTAAATAAATACTTAATGCTTTTTTTCTTTTTCAAAAATTGGAGACTGGTAATTTGTGGTAACAGAGCCTTTCTGTCTGGTGACTTTTATTCTCATGTTGTCTGTGCTGAGAAAGTTGAAAAGACAGAAATCTCTTGCTAGAAATCTAGTTGAATCTGGTTATTCTCAGTAGTTATATTTTATAAAGTCACCTCAAAAACTGAATTAGTCAATACCAAACCATTGCTCCTAGGAGATATACTGGTTTAAGTTCCTGCCAGCCTCTTCTCAGAACACATTGTGAACTGATCAATACGTAACCTGTTTTATGTGTGTTTCTTTGTAAAGACACCTTATATTGTTGACTCATTAATGCTGAAATCATGGCAGACAGCACTATAACTCATGGCTGAATGAAGCTTTTTTAATCCCTGTATTTCCTCTGTAAGGTACATCACAACCTTCTCATGCTTTAGAACCCTAAACACCACTGTGGCACTGTGCTTAGGGGATATAAGGACAGAAGTAAGCAACAGAATCCCCCAAAGTGAGGAAAATGTGGCATTCAGAGGAATGTGGAAAGGACTTTTTACAGTATGAAAGCTGAGACAAGCAAACAGTGTCACCTTGTTTGACCTCAGAAGGGAATGTTTGCATCAGGTGATTCAAATTTTTTGCCTTTCTATGCATGCCCAGGACTGACTACGAAAGTGCTGACTACTCTTGGGATATAAATAAAATTATTGATTTGGGGGTTACAAATGAAATTGAATAAGTAGGTGAGTTAGTCTGCTCTCTATCACTAAAATGAAATACCTGAGATAATTAACTTGTGAAGAGAGAAGGTTTGTTTTGGCTCACAGTTTTGGGGGTTCATCTCCATAATTGATTGATCTCATTGCTTTGGGCAATGGCAGCAAAACTCTTCACATCATCAGCCAGGAAGTAAAGGAGAGAAGCCAGAAACAGGGATCTCACAATTCCCTTCAAGGGCATGCCCCAATGACCTCAAGACCTTCATCTCTTAAGATTCTACTGCTTCCAAGTAGCACCACACTCAGGACCAATCCTTTAGCACATGGACCTTTGGGGGAGCTTTCAAGATCCAAACTATAGCAGTAGGTAAATTTGCAAATATGGAGTCTGTGAATAATGAGATGATAATATATACTTTATAAGTCATCAGCTAGAACTGGAGCACCTTGCAGCCAGTAACCATGGGACAATGAGATACTTTTTGTTGTTCAAGCTAGTTATGATTTATTCCCCTAATTCTGGCACCCTACTCTCTGAAATGAAGAGCTTTGTTTCAACAACTCATAGTTCTTTTACTGGGGAGGAGTGGGGTGTTATTGGGTAAACAGTGAACACTTCCTGCCATATGCCTAATCAAGTGCTTGGCATTTGGAAGGAGTCTAGTACATTTTTGTTAAAAGAATAAATCAGTGAATAAATGGTGGGGTCATTTTTATAGGATAGCCTTTGATTTAGGTTATATTATTACTTGTTAAAAGAATTCTCCTTCTGTGCCTAGATTTTAATTTTTATTTATTTTTTTATTTGGTGCTGGGGATTGAACCCAGGACCTCACACATGCTAAACTCACACTCTACCACTGAACCACACCCTAGCGCCGTGTCTAAATTTTTGAAAGAAACATTAGATGGAATAGAAACCTCTGTTCAGAAAGAATCTAAATAACCCAAGTTCTGTTAAGCAAAAATTTTCTTCCTTTTAATATTAGTTCTTCTTCCTATTATTGTGCAGGAGATTAATGTGATAGTAGGAGCAAATGTGACTCCATTTTGTTTTATGACTTCATCCTGTAAAACAACCATGCCAAGTAGAAGAGTCATGACTGGAGCAAGATGTTCTTTTCCTTTTGCTATAGAAACCTTTAAGAACACAGAACTACCTAATGGGGTATTGTTTCTGTAACAAAGGTAACGGGGCTCTGTTTCTGTAACTGGGGTGACTGGGCTAACTGTGATTGGTTAGGCTTCCCTCAGCTTGACTGCACTGTCCCGCTTCTGTAACCTGACTTGCTTGCATTGGCTAGACCCCCTGAACATCCCTTTTGTGGTTTTCAGGCTTATAAGGAGTGCTCTTGCAATTGTTTGGGGCTGATCAGGGGAACAGCTTTATGTTCTGGTCAGCCTCCACTGGTGTACTTCAATTAAGGCTTGATTTGATTATACGTGAGTGGTCTGGAAGTCAGTTTATGAAACCCTGGGACGAAGCTTTAACTATAACATTACATCCAGAAATATTAATCATTTGTATGTAGTATGATGGTGCTGATTTCATTATTTTAAGTTGTTGGCTTCTCATGTTATCAGTAACTAAGAAATGCTTTATTTTATAAAACCATTTGCATCAAATTTCATTTAGAAATGAATTCAATTAATATAGTTTTAATTTTTGATTATTCAGAATATGTATTTATATTTACAATTCCAGATATTGGAATACGTTGAAATTAAAGTTGATTTCCTGTCTGTCTCTTTCCTTTTGTGTCCTGTCTAGACCAAAACCAATTTAAAATTGTTAAATAATACATTTCTCTCTCTCTCTGTGTGTGTGTGTGTGTGTGTGTGTGTGTTTGTGTGTGTGTGTGTGTGTGTGTACTTTTTTTTTTTTTTGTACTTAGGATTGAACTCTGGTGCACTGTACCACTGAGCCACATTCCCAGCCATATTTTGTACTTTATTTAGAGACAGGGTCTCACTGAGTTGCTTAGCACCTCGCTTTTGCTGAGGCTGGCTTTGAACTTGTGATCCACTTGTCTCAATCTCCCAAGCTGCTAGGATTATAGGCATGTGCCACCACACTCAGCTTTTCTATAATTTTTATGTTAATTTGATTATAGAAGTTAACTGATCTTATAAATATTGGAAAATAGAAAAAAGAGGTGAAATCACCACAATTCATATACTCAAGAAAAAAATTAATATATTTCTTTTCAGTATTTTTCCATACTTTGAAAAAACACTTTTACAAAGTGTGTGTAATGTGAAAAAATATTTTCAATATTTTAGGTAACTGTTGCTTGTTTTTTTTAATATTAGGATAAATTTAGGGATACGGAAATTATTTATTGCCTGAAGTTACAAAGCAATAAATGAAACAGCCAGGGTTTAAGTGCAGTTCTCCTAGAATGTTGTTTTGCGCTTAGCTTCTGTGTTCCATATTTCAGAACATGTTAAGCCTGATTCCAAATCTTAGGGAAATTGAAAATTTCTTCCATGTGTTTTCATATTTTCTTCTTTGTAGTTTTAAAAAAATGTTCAACTCTGCTATCCCCTGTTGTGATGGGTAAAAGGTGTGACTTATGCAGTCAAGGGGGAGAAATAAAGAATTGTCCACATGCTTCTGCCATTTTCAGTGCTTTATTCATTCAAATCACTCTATACAATTTCACTCTATAGGTTCTTAATCAAGAAAATGACAATCCTTAATGCTAGGCACTGCAATAAACATAATCAATTCACAGCAAACAATTCTAGATGTACTAAGCACTGCAAACACACTTAATCATGACAGGTCTGTGACAGACATTCCCTCTGCATGCTAAGCTCAAGTGTCAGATCAGAAGTCTGAAGCCTTAGACTTTAAGTCCAGCAGATGCACACTCAGAATGAGGTGATCAGGTCAGGTACCAAGGTAGGCTTCTCCTGGGGCGGGGCGGAGCTGACAGGCAATTGCTGCTCTCACCAGGTTCAAGATGTGGCTGTAGAGTTTGAGAGTGGTGAGGAAGATGCAGAGGATCAGGCAAACAATGAGAAGAGTTGGGATGTCAGCCCAGGTCCTCATCAGTTTCAGCTGGCTGAATATTTGTTCATTTGCTCCATCATTTATACTAAATTTTGGGGCTTCCGACTACCCTTTCAATCCCTATCAGCTGCTCCCAGATTTCTCAGTGACATCATTTGTCCTGGGGTTAAAGCATCTGGTCTGGTGGTCCCCACCCTGATTTTCTTGCCTCTCTCCCTTATCAGGGTGAGGACAACATGACAGACACTTCACTCTGAGCTTGTCAGGATCGGGAGAAGTGACTTGTTTATGTCAGGGATGTGCCTGATGATCATATTGGAGGGCTCCGTAGGTGTGCCTGGTGAGACTGCAGGTTTCAAAGTGGAGTTTTTAAAATGAAGTTGCTTAGGCTAAGGACTAAGGCCATCTGTACATCTTTCCCGTTCTGTACCTCCTCTAAACAAAATTTCTATTTCTAAAATCTCACCTACTTTGGGAAAAGCAATATGATTATCTGATTAAAGTAATCATACTAAGTTGCAAATGACTTGTAATCATAGCCTTTTGGAAGGATGTCTACATTTCATAACAAGATATTTTCAATCCCAAGTGTTGATAAGTAAATTGTGAATGTGATATTTTGGGGCCAGTGACATCCTTCTATTGACCATATTACGTGCTCACTATAGGATGACAAAACAGGCCTTAACAAAACTCCCTTGTATTTGCCCCTGCTAGCTCTCTTAACTTGTATCAGCAGAGGATGTATCTTTTTATAAGAATCATTAAGAATTCATTATAACACATTAGCAGGTATATATTTAATTCCATGCCTCTTAAGGCCTTTTTAAGAAAATTTCCCTCTCTCCTCTCCCCTCTCCCCTCTCCCCCTCCCCCTCCTTCCCCCTCCCTCTCCCTCTCCCTCTCTTTCTTAACAGCTAATAATCAAACCTAGGGCTCCACAGATGCTAGACAAGTATTCTACCACTGACCTTTACCCCATCCTGCCTCTTTTAAGATTTATTTGGGGGTTAGGTCAGCATGGTACTCTTTCTTTAAGTTTCATTTTATGCTCCAAAAGAGTGAGTTATTTGAGGTTTCATTAATGTTTGTTTACTTCCAGAAGGACTTGAGGTAGTTCATAGTTAAAAGTCAAACTGTGCTGGGAACTTAGTTCAGTGGTGGAGCACTTGCCTAGCAAGCATGAAGCCCCGTGTTCCATTCCCAGTCCTGCAAAGGAAAAAATAAGTTACATAAAGTAATATACTTAGTTATGACACAGAGGAGCAGATATTAAAAGCAGGCAGAATAAGATGCTTCCAGACCTCTGAAATGCACAGCTTGCTTCAGACAGTGAATTTGAAGGGTTAAGTATAATAGTATATTGATGAAAATATTAATCAAATGCTCTTCTGAATTTTACCTGTGGTACTTTTACTTCAACATTTATGCTGTAGGATATTTGTACTAGCAACACTTACACACTTAAATGATGTTTTGAGTTCAATCTTTGGGCAAGGTCAAATTTTTTTCTTTTTCCTGATGTTTTATTTATTTTAGATTTCAAGAAAATTTCAAGAAATGTACTACATCAGTTAGGATTATCAGTTGTGGACTGAGGCTGTAGCTCAGTGGCAGAGCACTTGCCTAGCATATGTGAATTGCACCACATAAAAATAAACAAAATAAAGGCATGCTTTCCATCTCTAACTTAAAAAAAAAGAAAAAGAAAAAAAAAGACTATCAGTTGTGTTACTAGATTAGGTTGAAGAAGTTGTCTGTTAGAACTACATGTAGTATCACTAGGAAAAAAAATCCTTCTTGCAATTCATTTTGGCCACAGCTTTCTTTAGTCTTCTTTTATGTGCTCTGCCTGAAAAACAAGCCAAATATACTTTAATACCCTTATGTTACCAGTTTTTAATTATTAGCTATCAAAGTGACCTACAACTTGTACAACCTTGTAGTGGAATATTGTTAATATAATGAGGAAAGTTTAAATCTGTGCTTTTGTAGAAATGTTAATTTGTTCCTTAACTCTTTATAGATAGTACCCTGCATAAAGCAAACAGAATGTCAGGAGTTGAAATTGCCTTTTAATGTTATTGAAGATTCAACAGTCTCCTGTGCTTTTAATTTCCATAAGTGAAACCTTAATAAAACATTTTCACTGCTTCAAAGTTAGAGCTTTTTGAATTGGACTTTGCAGTCATTCTGATGATATTAAAAATAATAATACTAGATACCTCAGTGAATGTAGATTTAGCAGTGAAACACAGTCAAAATTTGAAATTACAACCAAGTGCTGTGGGTACGTGTGGATTTCAAAAAGCCATACTAGATATCATCTGTGTGAATGAATAGAGGTGACTAGATTTGTGGCATATATAGATTTTGCTGACTTAGCAACATGGGAGAAGCATACTAGAAACTTTTTTTTTTCTGATATGTAATAGAAATAGGCAAAATTATCTTGAGCACTTTGTATACTCAGAAGCCTTAGTCTCTCCTCTGTGCTAGGTGCTCTGCTTGGCACTGTGTTAGTAGCCACTTATAGATGATCATATGGTCTCTGTGGCAGTTTGATAAGTCATCATGTATTCCCACTCCACAGTGGAGGAAGCTGAGGCTTAGTGATGTTACAAGATTGGACTGCTAGGTGGTGGGCGTGGACTGCAGATTTTGAAATCTAAACCGCTGAAGCATTTCGCTTTCTTTCCCCCTGCCATCCTTTGCTCTTTACACTCTGTCCACCAGAAAGTGACTTTTCCTTCATCAGAATTTGGGTTCTTCGTTATCTATCCTGAAAATACAATTTTGGATTGTAGCTCATTCTGCAAGTGGTCATGTGTTGATCCATCCCCTTTGATTGTGTCCACCTGGAAGCAGCAATGGTATTGTTCTCCCTGCAATCTTTCATCCAGCACCTTACATACTAGTTCCACATTGACCAGTCACTGAACACGTGTCAAATTAACAACTAGAGTTTGTGTTCATTGGTTACACATTCTCCACAAGGACAATAGCTTTAGTTTAAGGGACTGAGGACAGTGGAAAAGGAAATATCCAACTAGAAAATCTGCCTGTCCTAACTTGTTTCAAATGCTTTGTTGTGCTTTTCCCTCAGTGCTAATATGGATTTAGGTTGTTCATGTTTCTTCCAGGATGGTATGGTGCCAATAAATGAATCATAGGTTCTTTTTTTCCTGAAACATCAACAAGTTACATTTTCATATTTTCTATTTTAAATGTTAGAAAAGCAAAATAAAGTGATAGGGAATATAGAAAAATGAATCCAAATCAATTCTATTTTACTGTGTTATGAAGTCTATAGTATTTTGACTGTATCTGTTGCCTTGTATTAAAAACCATTTCATAGTTAGGTGGATGGTGGATGTGAATCTCTAGTTTTGAAAAAATCCTTTGGGCCCAAATCAATATAATTACTATCTGGAAACAAAAATGAAATATCTCTTTACTGTTTTGCTTTGAATATTTATGCCAAAGGCAGATTTTATGGTTAGCATTTTCCAGCATATTTTGTTTGGTTAGAGTAACAGTAATTGCACTACCCTGCTAGAATAACATGATTTTAATAGGGGAATCTTATTTTATTTCCTTTAGAAATTTCTGTGGGGGAACAGCCAAATACTTGGCTACATGATATTAACATTTCTAATGAATCAGGATTATATTTCAAAGATATATAAAACCATAAAATTTTATAAAGAGATTATTTCTATGGTCTCTCAGTTTTACAAATTATATGTAGACTTTACCCATTTAGTTATTTTTGCATTTTCCATTAAAAATGATATTTTTTTTTCTTTATAGGATTTATTCTTAAGGGTTTACCCATTGTAGCATTCAATATTCGTCAAGTGTATTTCACCCCTCAAAAGCATCTTAGATCTCAGTTGTGTCAAAAATATTTTTAAAGGAATTCTATTCAGAGAACCTTGAAACTTCTTTTAAGGCATGTGGTACTAAATCAGACCTTCTCAAACCAGTGCTCTCTCTTTAGAAATTGTAAGTGCAGGCTTTATTTAATGTACTCTAGTCTTTTTCTCAGTTCAGATTTCTTCCTGAAGATCATGTTGATCAACTAAAAGCTAAATTCTGGTTCTTCAGATTTTATTCAGTGTGCAAAAGACTGTTAGGCTGGGATCTTAACCCTAAAATGGGAGGCTGCAAAGACACAGGGCTTGTTTCTGACTGTATAAGATTATACTTCATCTGGATGAGTGTGCTTCAGAGGGCAGGGGGTTGTAGTGCTGCCCTGTGGTATCACAGCCTGTCACTTGGCCCAGAGGGTCAGCCTGTCACTTGGCCCAGAGTGCGCTACCGCTTGAGCCACATCCCCAGCCCTGGTCAGGTTTTTTTGTAGCTGTGATGAAAATACCTACAAGAACAACTTGGAGGAGGAAAACTTTATTTTGGCAAAAAGTGTTAGAGGTTTAGTCCATTATGGGTTGACTGTGTTGCTCTGGGCTCAAGGTGAGGCAGAAGATTGAGGCAGAGGAGCTGTGCTCTGTGCATGACAGCCAGAAAGGGATGGGGGTGGGGGAAGGGATGCATGGAAGATGCACCATTCCAGGGCATATCCCTAGTAACCCACCTCCTCCAGCCATGTCCTTCCTGTCTACAGTTACCACCCCGTCACCTCATTCAAACCAGCATCAATTGATTAGGTTACAGCTCTCATAATCATTTTACTTCTGAATATTCCTGCATTAACACAGAGCTTTTGAGGGACATCTCATATCCAAACTATAACACTTCTTGATTTGTATACTGGAAGAACAATTAATTTCCCTTCAGTTTTTATTTATTTTTTACATTTCAATAGCTTAGGCTGTTAGAGAAACTAATACGGCCCAGCCTATACTTGAAAGAGAGAACTTAATTTATCATACTTCCTGAACCACTGTGTCTGAGACACTGAGAAACCAGAGAATTTTCTGATTTGACACTGTTTTTTGGTAGTTAGAGTTTATATAAACAAGTGATAGGGAACTCCTTTTTGCTTTCTTTCTTTCCCCCAGGACAGTGGTTTCTTAAAGATCCTATTTACTTTGGTAAAACATGATTTTAATGTCTTCTCTTAGTTGGAAGTAGAATACTACCATTCATCTCTTAAGTGGAGGGGAAAAAGAGGTTAAAAATCAGTTTTCTATGATGGATGCATTCTTACCATGTTTCTAGATTGCTTTTCATTGAGAAATCCAGTTCTGGATGGACTTTTGAGAAAATCACTTTGCAAATAAGATGTTTCTGCAATCTGTGAAAATTATCACTTTTGCATTTCTCCAGTATTGTCATACTTTGACTTATAATATGCATAACTTTTATCATCTTAGATTTAGTTTGTATTTGTTGGTTGCACAAGATAAGCAAAGCCAAATAATTTTGGAATTGGAAGAAAATATCTGATTCAATTTCCTTTGCAGTGCTGGAATTTCTTTCACACCATGTCTAGCAAATGTACCTATTAGGTTCTCTTTCAACATGTTAAGTTACTGGGAACTTAAGATAAAATCTGCCTTTTTCCAACTTCTGTTCAGTATTTCTTGTTTCAGCAGCAGGAACTACCTAATAAAAGTGCTCTTTTTCCCAGAAGAGTGCTAATTATTTCTGGTTTTGATTTGACATTTTTCATTGCTATTTTCAAGAAATGTGACTTTGCTTTTCATTTGGAAATGATGTGCTGATTTTATTTTTTAAGAGAAAAGAAGAATGTTTTCATAAAATGTGTGGCAGTTGTGTTTCTGCTACCTCCTTTTCTCTCTCACTGCTGCCAAAGTGTTTTCTTTGCAGGGATCCCTGCCAGGGTGCTTTAATTTTTTATTTCAATAAATAAAATAAAGGTATTGTGTCCATTTATAACTAAAAATATTTAAAGAAGAGCCGGAGGAGGAGGAGGAGGAGGAGGAGGCGGAGGAGGAGGAGGAGGAGGAGGAGGAGGAGGAGGAGGAGGAGGAGGAGGAGCTCTTCAGAGGTTCAGTTTTTGGTCTAATCAAGCACACTCAACTTTTTCTTAGATTCAGTTGACCTTTTTTTTTCTTTTTTCCCCTCCTGAAACTTGAGACTTTGAATTTATTTTTAATTTTTAAAAAACCCGAACGTTTAAATAATGTGTTAGGGAATTTCTCTCACACAACAAATAGCAACTAAATTTTTGAATTACTTTGCATCATTTATTGTTTAGTTTGCCAATATTCTGTGTTAAGATGCATTAAGGTCTCTGGTTAGTAGAGATGGGAGGCAGGAGACCAAGCATTGATATTTGATCACTGATCTTCTTAGGTATTTTTATTCTGCTCATTATTTTTAGAACAGAGAGAAAGTACTTTGTAGAGTTTGGCTTTTTATTTCTAGGCACAGTGATAGCCTTTAAATAACTTAGACAAGAAAAAGGGAAGTGAGGGAAAGTCTGAGAGGGTAGGTCTGAGGAAGGCAGATTCAGGGGAGCCCGCATAATCTCAACCTCAGGAGAGTTCCAACAGAAAGAATTGCCAGTTTTGGTTCCACACTCTACACTGGTTATCTTTTGGCAGTTTGGAGCTATGGGAGTATTGGAAGCCCCAGTGGGACTTTTGTTTCCTCAGTGAAGCTATTGATTTCATTCAGGGTTTTCCTTCCTCCCTCCCTCCCTCCCTCCCTCCTTCCTTCCTTCCTTCCTTCCTTCCTTCCTTCCTTCCTTCCTTCCTTCTCCCACTCATATTTTGGGTTTGTTGTAGATATTTTCCAGGGTGGACTGGTGGTTGAGTTTTGCTCTCTTTGCTTTCTTCCTTTCTCCCTCCTTCCCTTCCCTTCCCTTCCCTTCCCTCCCCTCCCCTCCCCTCCCCTCCCCTTCCCTTCCCTCCTTCCTTCCTTCCCTTCCTCCCTCCTTCCTTCCCTTCCTCCCTCCCTCCCTCCTTTCTTCCTTCCTTCCTTCCTTCCTTCCTTCCTTCCTTCCTTCCTTCCTTTTTCTCCTCCTCTTCCTCCTCCTCCTCCTCCTTAAATATTTTTAATTATAAATAGACACAATACCTTTATTTTATTTATTAAATTTGGTGCTGAGGTTTGAACCCAGTGCCTCACACATGCTAGGCAAGCTCTCTACCACTTAGCTACAAGTCCAGTCTGAATTTTCTGTTTTTGTTGTTACTTTGTTTTGTTATTTGGGGAAAGTCAAGCAGATTAAAAATTGTGCCACAGTGTCATTTTCCTAGAATTATTTCTTGTAGGTTTTAAAATCTCTACTGTCTCTCTTTTTATGGAGTCAGGGTCTCACTAAATTGCATAGGGCCATGCTAAGTTGCTGAGGCTGGCTTTGAACTTGCCTCCTGAGCTGTAAGGATCACAAAGCCACCACACCTGGTTTTCTGCTGACTCTTACATTCCCTTTTATTCTTAATATGTATTTGTGAATTTTCTTTTTCTTATATAACCTTACAGGAATTATTGGTGGTATTTGCCTTTCTGGTTTTGTTAATCCACTCGGTTGTATCTTTTTTTTTTTTTTTTTTTTGAGAGGGAGAGAGAGAGAGAGAGAGAGAATTTTTTAATATTTATTTTTTAGTTTTCAGTGGACACAACATCTTTTTTTTTTTTTGATTTTTAAATACCATCTTTTTGTTAATGTTTTATTCTTAAACCTTGTACATTTATTACTTCAGCAAAAGCAGAGTGTGTATACACACAAATACACATATGCATAGGTACACGTATATACATATATATGCATGTGTATATTGATATACACTAAAATGTATATGAAAATGTACCTGTTCGTTTGAATGAAATTAAACAAGGTATAGTACAAAAGCAATAAAAAAATTCATGGGAGAAGTTTTTCATTAAATGCTCAGATTTAACTCCGAAATTTATGAATTAATGATTTGTGACAACAGGCAAAAATTAGTTTGTTGGCCAAATTGTTGTTACATCTCAATTGCTTGATATGCATTCTCCAATTCAACACAGTTCATGGCATCTTCTCTCCTTCAACTCCAGGATGCTTTACACAATAAAGTCCCTTGTCAACATTCCAAAGGCATTTAATTTGCAATTTCTGGTCAATTGAATGCCATAAAAATGATGTCATCCTCCAAAAAAAAAAAGTGCATAGGAACAGGAGGGTATGGTAAGTAAAAGAAAAGTTAAGACAGAGGGGATCATTCTATTGATGAAATGAGACAATTAAGAAATCATAATTGGAATTATCAAAAACCTAAGCTGGCTGAGCTACTCTTTAGCTATCAATACAAGCCTTAGCTAATCTTTTGGGTGTTAGCTAACATTGTATATCAAATCTATCTGAGATCATTAAATATAATTACACACATAAAGCCTTTAGAGCAGTTATCCAAATTACAGAGATATACACACACCACACACCTATGTTCTATAAATGGAGTTTTATTTTATACCTGATAGTTATGATGAGATTATAGTGGATTGCAATCAAGGAAAGATTTTTTTAGTTGTTGTTGCTTTGCAATATTTTAATCTCAATTTTTGAAATGAAATATCTCTTTAGCTACAACAAACTTTTAATGTGATGATGTCAAAATATTAAATTTCAATATTTGCAACCTGGATGAATAAAAATATATAGAAATTATTATTTTAAATTGTTCACAGTTGCCCCCTGATTTATTGGTGGGAAAATTTAACCCTTTGTTTGTGGGGAAACAAAAAATACTGTAATGGTCTTTCTATATTATGCAGATGTAGAGCCAAAATCCTTTTCTGAAATGCAAAGACTTAAGTCAATAAGTAGATAACCCACTGTACATAATAACATAAATTACTGTATTCTTCATTGGCAAGATTTTATTTCAATTAGTTTTGTCCACTTTTGAGTAAGACTTGGGCCTGAGGGTCTAGGATCTCAGAGAGTGAGAGAAGAGCCTACACTGTACAAATGAAGAACCTAGTCCATTCCCAATAGAAATGTCAGATTTGACACCTTGTGGAAGGCCATGAACCACAGATTAATAGTATCCAAGCTTGCATTTATTTATTTATTTATGTGTGTGTGTGTGTGTGTGTGTGTGTGTGAGAGAGAGAGAGAGAGAGAGAGAGAGAGAGAGAGAGAGACATTGCTACAATGTCCAAGCCTTCAGTCAGGAGATACATATTTATTTATCTAAATATCCACATATTTTCATTAAAATAAGTAAGGAAAAGACAAGCAAATTCCTGATGCATACCATACACATATGCTTCTAGAAATCAGAGACTATTTAACTGTAAAATAAACTTTTGTTCTGAGAGTAGAACTAGGTTTTTGTCTAACAGAGAGCTGCAGCATGGGAGAGTATGGGGTGGAAATTTTCCACCCTCTGTTGGGCACATCAGCCTACAACAGGGTTTGGGATGCTGAACTGTGGAAAGCCAGAGGTCACATGCATTTTCTGATGTCCTAGTGGCCAAAAGGAGTGGGGAGAAGTTTGAAATTGGATCCTAGAAGAATCTGTTTTCTGTGGCTAAATGCTATTCAGATATGAGTTTTGAATGGATAAGAGAAGCTTACTGTACATGGGTCAACTTTTGAGGAGCCTTAGCAAACCATTTGCGGAGGGTTTAAACTAGATGTCATCTGGCTGTATCCTCATTTGTTTATAGCTCAGGAAAATCCACTTCCAAATTCCCTCCAGTTGTTGGCAAAATGCATTTATCAGACGACTCTAGTCCTTGCTCTTTTTGGCTCAGACAGGGATTGCCATTAGCTTCTTAGAGATGCTCTCAGGCCTTTGTCAAATGGCATATATATATATATATATATATATATATATATATATATATATACACACACACACACACACACACACATATACATATCTGTTACTTGTACTTTATGTATTTTGAAACTGGTACATTTGTTACTAGGTACATTAATACCTGGTGACTAGAGTCTTCTATCATTGCATTTTGTCTTTATCTCTAATAATGGGTTTGAGCTTAACGTCTCCTTTTTCTGATATTGATATAGTGACACAGCTTTTTTTCTAGTTAAATTTTGCCTGGCATATCCTTCTCATCCTGTATTATATGTCCTTTTGCTTGAAGTGTATCTCTTAAAGAACTTATGGGTAAACTGAATTTTTTTCAAGTTTTATCTAGGAGTAACTATATAACATGGTGATTAAAAGCAGAATTTTAGGGCCAGATAGGTTGGATTTGATTTGTTATCTGGGGTGTTGATATCTGGTAGCTAGAGTTTGATAATTGCAGAATGGGAGGCATTTTTTACTTTATTTAGACTTTCACCCTCCCATGTTTTATACCCTAGTCCTCACTTCTCTTCTGGTGTATTCAGGTTCTGATTTTCTATCCTGTTCCTTTGGAACCACCTGCCACATTCACTCTATGGCATTTTCCATAGTCAATTTGAACCACAATGTCTATTTTTTATCTTTGAAAGTATTGAAGTGGGCATAATAATGCCTACCTTATATTACCATTTCAGTTGTAGCATGGGTTACCAGATCTAAAGAACATTAACTTAGTGTGTGACACATTCTAACCTAATGTTTAGAACAAGGCATTCTGCTTTGTTATTGATATATTGATATATTGATTTCTAGTATTCTTGGCCACCATGAAACTATTCACTGTCTTGTCAGTATTTGTCACTATTAATGTTATCGTCAGATTTATTATTTTTATTGTATAATTCAAGCTTAAACTTTTTCTGGGTTTTTTTTTTTTTTTGTTGTTGTTGTTGATGTTATTTGGGTGATTTGGGAAGATAATTTTGGAGCATCTCAAATCAGCATGTCTAAAGTAGTAATAAAATTTAATGGAATTTAAAAATCATTTCCCAGAAGGAGCATATTCATAAATAAATTATATTAAAAATGAAGACATAAAAATCTTATGGGTATAGAGTACATACAGGTTGAGCTTCTCTGATCTGAAATCTAAAATCCAAAATGCTAAAATCTGAAACTTCTCATGTTGACGTGACAGCACACATGGAAAATTTCAAACCTGACTTTGTGTGACAGGTAAATTATAAGTACACTAAAAATATGGTATAAAATTACCTCAGGATTTTGACTTGGGTCTCATTCCCCAGGATATCTCATTATGTATACACAAATATAACAACAAAAAACAAAACAAACAAACAAACAAAAAACCCCAAATTCAAAACAGTCCTGGTCCCAAGCATTTCAGATAAGGGATAATCAACCTGCATTTCCAAGTAATACGAGTTCTGGATTTTGAATTTAATAAAGAGAGATTAATGTCTGTATGAAGTATTTTTTTTTTTGTCTAAATAGGAATCTGTACTTTAATTATACAGTTTTAAAAAAAACAGTGGTAGTGGTTGTATAATACTGTGAATGTACTTAATGCCACTGTATGCTAAAAATGGTTGACGTAAAAATTTTATGTTATGTATATTATACCACAAATTTTTGTTTTTGTTTTTCGGGTACTTGGGATTGAACCCAGGGGCACTCAACCACTGAGCCACATTCTCAGTCCTTTTTGTATTTTATTTAAAGATAAAGTCTCACTGAGCTTCCTAGGCACTTGCTAAGTTGCTGAGGCTGGCATTGAACTCATAATCATCCTGCTTTAGCTTCTGAAGCTTCTGGGATTACAGGCATGGACCACCATGCCTGGCTTATTATACCACAATTTAAACAAGAGTATTAGTCATTATTTAAATGTCTCACATTGCAGTTCACTTTCAGCTGGTGTGAAAATTTAAAGGACCATACATATGGAGTAAACAGAACATGCTGATTTATATACTCTTCCTTCAACCATATATTTCTCACTCATTTCCTAATATGGATTTTTTTTTTTTTAATGCAGGAAGGAAAAGTTGATGCGATGCTCTCAATGCCGAGTTGCCAAATACTGTAGTGCTAAGTGTCAGGTAAGACTTTTCAGCTATATCATGAAACCTTCAAATTCTCTATTTGAAAATCTGTCCCCTATTACCTGTTGGTCTATTTCTGTTTTTAAACAATCTTTGACTCATTTTTACTTGTTATTTTTCCTTCAGTTTTAAAATTAATATATATGCAGGTTGAAATACTTGGGACCAGAAATGTTTCAGATTTAAAATTTTTTCAGTTTGGAATATTTGCATAGATTTTACCAGTTGAGCACCTCTAACCCCCAAATTTCAAAATTTTCAGCTTGGGGGGCATTTCAGATTTTGAACTTTTGAATTAGGGTTGCTAAACCTACATATGATTAAAATATAAGCATTGTTTGTATATATTTCTGCTATGTGAAAATAACTGTCTGTTTTCCATCTTTATGCCCCTGCCTCAATCTTATTTTCCAGAAATAACCACTTTTAATTTTCTTGGATGTCTTTGAAATATTTTCTTATGAGAATTACTAACACATTTGAATATATTTTTTCTATGTTTTAAAAAAACAAATATTACTCTGGGACAAATTTTTTTTTAAAATATTTTTTAGTTGTAGATGGAAACAATCCCTTTATTTTATTTATTTATTTTTATGTGGTGCTGAGGATTGAACCCAGGGCCTCACACATGCTAGATGAGCGAGTGCTCTACCACTTTGCCACAACCCTAACCCTGGGACAAATTCTTATAAACCTTGATATTCTTTTAATTTAGTAATCTATTTAGAAGAAAATTTATACCATCCCATAACTCCATTACATAGATACATGATAATCATAATTTCCCTGTTAATGAAGGCTTCAATTTTTTCCAGAATTTGGTTTGCTGATAATGCATCCCGCATCCTTTTATTTTATTTTATTTTTGCACACTTATTTAAATTAATTGTAGGATAAATTCTTCCTAGTTATATCAGTTAGTGAAAGGATGTATGCATTTTGAATTTTTAAATATAATGCCAAATTGCCTTCCAAGAGTTTAAGTTAATTTATAATGAATACCATTGTTAATATCTTTGAAATTCCTTCAAGGATGTATAATTAACATTCAACATGACCTTTCCTTCAAACCTTATAATTAATCATTTAATAAGAAATGTAATTATGCTCTAATGAATTATATCATATTAAAAAGTCTAAGTGGAACTTTTGTGACTGTGTCACAGAACTTGCCCCCACTTTTCACCCATCTTTCTTATTTCTTATTTTGTTGTGTGTATTTGCGTGCATTTGTACATAGGCACCCACATTGAGTTCCTTCCTTCTTTTAAATCTAGGCCATGCTCATCTGAGGGATTTTCTGCTATCTTATCTTCTCCTTTGAAAGTAATTTCTTCAGACCACAAACAAAGTGAGCCTGCCTTCCCCAGCTTGTGCTAGGCAAGTTCTCTATCACTGAGTTATGTTCCCTGAGCCCAAAGAGATCTTACTAGAAAAGAAAAAAAAAAATGTACAAAAATATCATGGGTTTGAAGTTCTAATGCTAATTCTGCCATTTTCTAGTTAAATTATCTCAGGGAAAACACAAACTCTGTAGGCCTCAGTTTTAAATCTGTGACTGAGAAGCAGAGCTAGTATTTATTAGATATCTCCTATGAACCATTTAATTCCACTTAATTTTCTAAGAATCTTATGAGAATTAAGTACTATTACTATGCTCATTTTACCAATAAGAAAACTAAGGATAGAGAGGCAAGCAACTTGTCAAATATGCTATAATTTAAAGGCTCTAGAGTTTGGGAAATGATTCTCAGTAGCCCAATTCCAGATTTTTAACTCTTCTTTTAAATATAAATGTTACTCTTGTTTTACTTTTCTGATTAAGTCTAGATTTCCATTATCTGTTGTATTCTTTATTTTTTCTTGGCTTTTCATTTTATTTTGATAAGGATGTACTCTATCCCCAAAGAATATAAAACAAAAATGTTAAAAATAGACATTGAAAAATTTAACACATCTTAATAAAAATAAGGTAGGAAATGTTAAAAGTACTGAATTATTTTCACCTCAATTTGTAAACCAAATATTCTGTCAAAGGAAGATCCTAGATTTATGGAAGATCACTAGCGACAACAGTAACAAAAAAGCAAAAAAAGAAATAAACTCATGTTTTTCTACAGAGTAAATTCCAGAAAGACTGTTTTATGGTGGTGTTTTAGCTCTTTTATTCATGCAAAACTCAGCTACTCGTTTCTCAGAACTTCAGATTAAGCAGAATACACACAGAACTGACAAATTATCAGTTTATTTGACACAAATATTTTAGGTACACTTTCTTTCTAGTTTCAATGACCTAAACATTTATTTTTATTTTTTCCCTGTTTTTATGAATATTTTTCCTCTTGTGCTGCTTTCTCCATTTGTAGTAAAACACTAGGGGTGGGAAAAGGTCATTATCTGATTAGAATGAGTGGAGGGGTTTTGGTAGTTGGCATGTCATTTTGATTCATTATAGTATATATATTTTTACTACATTTATCAGCTGTTTACTATAGTGTCAATAAAAATGTTATCTTCAGATATACTATGGAAGTAATGGAGAAGTAGTAAGGTGAAATATATGGTATTAGCTAGAGTCTGCTCATGTGTGAGTGTATGTGGAGTGAGTGGTTTTGATGTGTGTAGAGGTCTGGTCAAAAGATTGGCCAAACCATATGCATTTAAACTGCTATATTTATCTCAACCTTAAGATATAGCATTAAGCACTGTAATTATTGTGGATAGCTACAAAGTAGTATAGAATTAAACTGACACACTGAACTATGAACAGTAATGAAAAGGAGGCAAAAGCAAGTGGAATGGAAATTGATATTGAGCATGTGAATTTGTAGCATAAAATCTATAATATGTCCACCCCAGGGGAACATAACTTTGGTTCACTAACTTAGCCTTTGATGTGTGGGGCTATGGCTTCAATGAGTTGTCTGAGAGAGGTTTTGTGGGTATTTCAGTCTGTAATGTGTCTTTTGTGCTCATTGTATGGCACCATTGCTGTCAATATTCACATTTCATTTTTAAACATAAGTAACATAAAGATGTATTTTCATTATAAAAATTAACCACATATATAGTCATACAGAATAAAAAGCAAATCCTTTAGTTTCTTTTCCCATTCCTGTTTTCTGGTGGTAATCTCTTTGTGTCTATTTTGTGAGTTCAGGGTAGATACCCAACTGTTACTCCATGCTTCATCTGTAGTCTCTTTATATATGTGTCTGTGTATTAATCTGTCTATCTACAGCTGTGTAGGTACTGCTTCTGATACTGACAAAATATTTTGTTATTAGTGGTTTCATATTTTTTTCCATACCTTATTGTGAGATGTCTGATTTTTACAAGAAAAATCAATATTATTTGGCATATTCAGATCATCCAGATGATTATGAAATTATAGGGGAGTAGCAGGTTAAGTTTTTTTTCTAAAAAAACTATACTCAAAGTAGAAAATGGCAGCAATATTGATAGCAAGTAAACTAATTTTAGGCAAATTCACCAAGTATTATTTTACCTGTTCTGGATTTAAGTTGACTCTTAATATATACGTTTATTTTTTTCTTTTGCTTTTTTGTGGTACTGGGAATTGAACTCAGGGGCACTTTACCACTGAACCTCATCCCCGGCCTTTTTTATTTTTTATTTTATTTAGAGATAAGGGTTGCTGAGGCTGGCCTCAGTCTAGTGAGTTGCTGGGATTACTGGCATGCGCCACTGTGCCCAACTCATATGTACACTTCTAGTTGAATTAATCACTGAACCAAATATACAGTTTGTATTCTTTTAAAAAGCACTATATTAGCAGAGAGAAGCTCTTTTTTATGTTGATAATTATGGATCTCTTTAAACATGTGAATCATATTTTTGGTTTACATTTTATGCTTAGTTGTAGAATGATTTGATTCATTTTTGATGAGTAGAAAATTAATCCCACATTAGTAAGCATTTAACAGGGTAATGTAATAAGTTGTTTTCTGGAATAATGTACTCAAAGTGGTGATAATGAGAAAAGCCAAGCCCTTTATTTATTTCATAAATAGCTCTCTGCCAGACTTCAGACTGATAGTATATACACTGATTTATATTTCTTGATCCATTTTGACAGTGTCTGTTTTAAAAAAATTTTTTTGTAGTTGGACAGCATGTTTTATTTGTTTATTTTTACATGGTGCTGAGGATCAACCCAGTTCCTCACATGTGGAAGGCAAGCGCTCTGCCACTGAACTCAGCCCCAGCACGTCTTTTAACTGGTTCATTTACATCATTGACATTCAAAGTGATTATTGATATAGTTGCATTAATGCCTACCATGTTGTCTATTTGTTGGCTTTACTCTTTGTTTCTGTTTTTTATTTGTTTATTTATTTTTGTTGTTTGTTTGTTTTTCTTTTGCAGTGCTGGGGATTGAACCCAGGGCCTTGTGCATGCAAGGCAAGCACTCTACCAACTGAGCTATATCCCCAACCCCTTTGTTTCTGTTTTTGTCTTTCACTGTTTTTCTGACGGTATGGTTTTAATTGAACATTTTATTTTATACAATTCCATCTTCTCTCTTTTACTAACATCAGTTATACTTGTTTCTTTTTACTTATATTGGTTATGCCCTGGAGTTTACAACATACATTTACAATGAATCCAAATCTGATTTCAAGTAGTACTTCTACTGCTTCACAGATACCTTTAAATAACAAAATAGAACTGTGGGACAACTAAAAAAGGTATGAGAAATATATAGTGGGAATACCAAAAGGCAAAAAAAGAAAAAAAAAACAAAGAGAGAGAATGGAACAGGTGAAATAGCTGAAGCAATAATGATTAAGAATTTCTCCAAATTAATGTCAGGCATCTATGGACTGGGGACATAGCTCAGTTGGTAGAGTGTTTGCCTAGCATGCACAAGGCCCTACGTTCAATCTCCACCACCAGGGTGGGGAGGCTGATTTAATGTCAGGCACCTTACCATAAATCCAGAAAAGTCAGAGAACAATTAAATTCCCAATTTCACATCCTCCTATCTCTTATATCATTGCTGCTATTTATTTCAGGTATACATAAGCATATGTGATCAAAATACATAATTGTTATTATTTTGATCAATTAAGAAAACTAAGTGTTTTATCTTCACTTACTCTTTCTGATGCTCTTCCTTTCTTTATGTAATGCCAGCTCCCAACTTTTATCAGTTTTCTCACCTGTACAGAATTTTTTTTCGCATTTCTTTCAAGGCAATTCTACTGGCAATAAATTGCCATTTTGTTGTTTGTCTGAGAAAGTCTTTATTTCTTTGCTTTTGAAGGATAATTTAATAAAGTACAGAATTGGAGATTGGTGAGTTTTTTTTTCTTTTTTTCTTTCTTTCTTGTAGCACTTAAAATATTTCACTCTACTTCCTTGCTTACCTGGCTTCTGAGAAGTTTGGTATAATTTTTATATTTGTTCTTCCATAGGTAAGGTGTTTGTTTTAGTATATTCTGTGTTGCTATCAAGGTATTTCTGTGACTAACTGACTTATAAGGAATAGAATTTTATTGACTCCTAGTTCTTGAAGCTGGAAAGTTCATTAACAGGTCATCATATAGCCATGGTTTTCTTACTGCATTATCACATGGCAGAAGGACAGAGAAAGAGCAGGTCAAATTCATCCTTTTGTAATGACAGTAATGCTACCTGTAAGGGTACAGTCTTCTGGCTCAATTACTTCTTAACTGTCTTACCTCTTTGAACTATTATAATGGCAAGTAAGTTTTGGAGGGGACAGATGTTCAGAATGTAGCACTATTTATTTCCTTTGACCTCTTTTGAGATTTTTAAAGTCTTTGATTTCCTGTAGTTTGACAATGACAATTATCCTGCATGTGTTCTCTGACTTTTCTGGATCTGTGGTAAGGTGCCTGACATTATATTTATTAAATTTTTTGGGGTGGTGCTGCGGACTGAACCCAGGGCCTTGTCCATGCTAGGCAAACACTCTACCAACTGAGCTATGTCCCCAGTCCCTAGGTGCCTGACATTAATTTGGAGAAATTCTTAATCATTATTGCTTCAGCTATTTCACCTGTTCCATTCTCTCTCTCTCTCTCTCTCTCTCTCTCTCTCTCTCTCTCTCTCTCTTTTGCCTTTTGGTATTCCCATTATATATTTCTCATACCTTTTTTAGTTGTCCCACAGTTCTTGGAAATTTTTAAAAAATATTTTTAGTTGTAGATGGACACAATACCTTTGTTTATTTAGTTTTTTTACATGGTGCTGGGGATTGAACCCAGTGCCTCACATGTACCAGGCAGGCATTCTACCACTGAGCCACAACCATAGCCCTTTTTTTTTGTTTTGTTTTTATAAGTCTCTTTTCTCTTTTCCAGTTCTGATGGTTTTTATTGAGATATTCTTAAGCTCTAAGATTCTTCCCCTAACTGTGTGAACTTTCCCAGTAAGCCCAACTGAAACATTCTTCATTTCTGTTTTGGCATTTTTTACTAATATTTATTTTTGGATTTTTCTTAGAATTTTCATGTCTTTCCTTAACATTTAATGTCTGTTCTTGTATGCTGTTTTCTTTAACTATTAGAACTCTTAGCCTATTGATCTTAGTTGTTTTAAATTCCCAGTCTGATAATTCCACCACCCTTGACATATGTACTATATGTACTATACTAGTACTTATGTTTGCTGTGTCTATTCAAATTTTATTTTTTGCCTTTTAGAATGCCTTGCAATTTTTTCATGATGACGAACCATGATGTACTGACTGAAATGACATGAAATTTGTAAGATATAGAAAATGCCAAGCTCCAAAATAGTGTAGCTTGGGAAGAGGGAGTGAGTAAAAAACCCAAACATTAATAACATTGATCCTTTCCCAAATACATTCCTTCTAAGTGACAAAGACAATCCCTAGGAAGGAGATATTCATCAAGCCTAAAATGGCAGTCTCTGGGAGGAAGCCAAAACTTTGATCCTTCCCCAAATAAGGGAAAGAGATAAGCCTTGAATGTTGATCCCAGACCCTCCATTCTTCCCCAAGTAAAAACATTACCCAGAAATTTCAAATTCTCACAGCCTGTTTCCTTAGTGTCCAAATTGACACACTCTGTCAATAATTAAGTCACCTCTCTGTGTAGCATGTATAAGCACAGATTCCTCTTTTGGCCAGCAGCTCATTTTCCATAAGGAAAGTGTGCCACCAGATGTATGACCCACCACTGAATAAAGGTTTTGCTGATCCCTGAAGTTTGCACTGGGCTCAGTCATTTGTGCTAACACTATTAATAGGTATTTATTAATGTGGTTGGGTGTGGGGATAAGAATGGGTAGGGAGTGTGTTATGGAGTCCAGTAATTAGGTCTTGGTTTTTTGATGAACCTTTGCCTCTGATTGTGAGCTTCACACAACTTGTCAGTTTAGGATTGGCTAGTTTGAATAGTCTCAGAGGGTCTTGGACTATAAGGGGTGATTCCTAGATCCCTGTACTTGACCCTGGGATGATTAAGGCAGAAGACTTAGGATGTTAGGGCCTGATAGAAGAGGTGTGACTCTGAATTGTTTAGTTTACATATCAAAGAAATATTGCTGTCTTTAAGAATTGGCTATCCCTGGGAGGAATAGATTCTTGCTATACAGAAAGGTTTTTAAAAATGTATAACTTAATATTATATAGAAATAAAAATTAAAGAACAGTGTTGAACCATAGGTATGATCAGTTGATTTTGAATCAATTTGCATCGTAATTCAATAGTGAAAGGATAGTCTTTTCAACAAATTGTGCTGAAAAAAAATCTATGCGAATTATATACATGTAAATCAAATACATTTTAAAAACTTCTGAATAGATTATGGACTTAAACTTATAGGCTATGTCTACAAAACTTTTAGAAGAAAACATAGGAGGAAATTTTTGGATATGACATATGTGAAGTTTCATAGGTATGTCAAAAAGCACTGAGCATATAAGACAAACTGATAAATTGGACTTCATCAGAATTAATCCCTCTGTCCTTTGAAAGAAATAATTTTAAATATGGAAAGATAAACTACAGACTGGGAGAAAATGTTTGAGCTTGCATGTGCATGCTCTGTCATGTCTCCTGTCCC
The DNA here is from genome assembly GCF_048772815.1 of Callospermophilus lateralis. Lineage (NCBI taxonomy): Eukaryota > Metazoa > Chordata > Mammalia > Rodentia > Sciuridae > Callospermophilus > Callospermophilus lateralis. The sequence continues at coordinate 56,803,520 of NC_135317.1, read as the reverse complement.
AGGAGCTGCTGTGTCCAGATTGATTGATTGATTTGCAATATTTGGACTGAACCCAGTGCTGCTTTAACACTGAGCTATATATCCAGCCCTTTAAAAAAATTATTTTTATAATTTGAGATAGGGTTTTACTAAGTTGCTCAGGCTGGCCTTGAACTTGTACAATGTTGCCGAGATTATAGGTGTATGCCATTGCACCTTGCATGTTATCCATAGTTTTGAAAGAACACTTAAAATTCAGTAGTAAGATAATCCAGTAAAATAAGCAAAAGATTTGAATACTTCAAGAAGATATACATTGAAAAATATTCAACATCATTAGTCATTAGAGTAATAAAAATTATAACCATAATGAGATACCACTATATTTTCACTAGCAAACCTGAAAAAAAAAAAAAAAAAGAAAAAGATTTACCTTGCCAAGTCCTCGCAAGACTGTGGAACAGCTGGAACCCTCATTCAATGAATTTAAAATGTTACCATTTCTTTGGGCATGTTTGGTAGTTTCTAGTAACCTTTAAGTTTAACTTCTAAGTGACCCAGCAATTCTCCTATGTGTTTACCCAGGAGTTATGAAAGTATATTACAACAAAGAAAGATTTGCACATTAAGAGTTCAGTGTTCCAAACCTGGAAACAACTAAAATATTACCCCATAGGTAAGCGAACAATAAACAAACACACATGCTATACTATTACTGACCACACACAAAAATGGGCAACTACTAACGTATGCATCAACAGGAGTGAATCTCAGAACATTATATTGAGAGAAGGAAGCTAGTTAGGAAGTACTACTACTATTCTGGATTAGATAAAAGTAATCTGTATTGATGGAGACAAGATTACTGGTTGCTGGGAAGGAGGATATAAATATGAAGGGACCCAAGGGAACCTTTGAAGAGTAATGACATATTTTGTATCTTAATTTTGGTGTTGGTTATGTGGATGGATGAAGTATTTTATTGTCATTTAAATTATATCTCAGTAAGTTAAGAAATATTTCTTATTACAAAGTCATAAAGTATATGTTAATTGCATTTTTTCTTCTTTTTTTTTTTGCTTCTTTGACAGTGATCTGAATCTTAAACTACTCAAAAATCAATCTGTTGTTAAAGAAAATTGTTCTAGGAGGGAAAGAAATGGGAAAGGAAGATCGAATAGGATGCTTCAGCAATGGTCTGCAGTAGAGATCGCCTTAACATCAAATTCAACTAGGTTTTCCATTTTAACCTTCCATTGCTTACTCTAAATCACTCCAGTATTACAGAGTTGTTTCAAGACATTTTGGTATATAGGTTTTTGGTTAGTTCTGTTTTTTTAGGGGTACCCTAGATTGAATTCAGGGGCACTTTACTACTGAGTCACATTCCCAGCCCTATTTTCTGTTTTATTTAGAGACAGGGTTTCACTGAGTTACTTAGTGCCTCTCTTTTGCTGAGGCCGGCTTTGAATTTGTGATCCTCATGTCTCAACCTTCAGAGCTGCTGGGATTACAGGCGTGAGCCACCATGTCTGGAAATTGTCTGTTTTTCAGCTACTTTTCAGTGCGATTCTCTGACATAATGTGTTTGATTCTAGATCCTTGCTGGGATCCTCCCTGTTTGGTTAGGTGCTGTCAGAAATGGCTCTGATGGTGGCTGCTCTTCTTGATGGCTTCCTCTGCTTCTCTTACCACCTGCCCTCTTATCACCACTTTTGGACTTATAGATGAGATTAAACCAACTTCATCCCTTGGTGGCCCTTGTGGTTCACTTTCAGAGTTAAAATCTTGATAATTACTTGAGTGGGATAAGTGAAATGCATGTGCCACTTCTGCCACGTTCAACTAGAACCTGGTGTTGATAGTTTGATTAACAGGTCTCTTTCAAATAAGTTCTAAAGTCTATAGAATAAATCACTTATTTTGCCCTCCTGCTAAAATATATCAAATAAGTCAAGCCATGTTTATATGATTTCTTAGTAGATCAGAGTGCCGAACTTTCTGTAAAGGGCAGTATGATTGGGCTTGTGGACTATAGGATTTCTGTCATAACTGTTTAACTCTACTGTAGCATGAAAAGGATGAATGTAACGAAGGAGTGTGGTTATAGTGCAATACAATTTTACAAAGAGTTGGCAGGATGTATTTGATTTGTAGGCTGCAATTTGCTGAACCCCAACTGGATGATGATTGACTTCTTTAGAGGAACTCATGTTATTATTGCCTCGTATTCTGTGGTTCCTCAGTTAGCCAATGGACTGTATTTTCTGTTTTCTAAAAAGTCATAATCAGTTCTTGTTTTTTTTTAATCTTCGTGTTCTATGACCATTCCTGTGTCTCTTTCCTTTATATTCAACTCCATATCTAATTTGAATAAGGCCAGTGGGAAGGCACTCTTGTTCTATATATGATACAGTGTGCAGTAAGCTTTTAAGTGATAAGTCTAATGTCTATCACTGAATCTCTAGTGTGCTCTAAGGAGATTTTATTCAAGATTTTAATCAATACCTGTCAATCAGCTTTTAGCTGTTAGACAACCTGCTTAGCCTTCCAGTTTTCTTTTTCCAGATTCCAGATTTTCAGATCTTCATGCATCTGACAACCTGTAATTCAATATTGGACTACTTATGAAACATAAAAGAGAGGTATGATTTGTTTGCTCTCAGTAGTCTGTAAATGAATGGAAGATTTTCAGGTTTATTTTTGTCTGCAAGTTGCATGGCAACTTCACTATCCTACGTTTTGACCATAGGAAACTCTTGTAGATGATTGTGAGTAGAGTGAATCATGAACGTGTAATAAAAAATTATCATGTCTGTATTTCAAAAGATGTTCCGTTTATTGATAATTATGTGAGCTGACTCAAAATAATTTTCTTTTCTACATATTTTAAAACTGGTTCTACCTTCCTAGTGACCTAAAATCTGAGGAAAATACTATTCTGTACTTCCAGTGCCATGAAGGCTAACCTGGGCAGGTCTCAAGAATATTATCATGTTAATCAGAATGTCATTTGTTTATACCATTTGTTTGGAATGGATGTCACAGAATCATAGGATTTTAATCAATGAAAAGCTGCCTTTGAGATCTTTGAATCCAATCCTCTTACAGAATAAATACCAGATAAACTTTGGTTATGACTCAGATGTATTTTATCCAGATTGTGTCAATATATGATGATCTCTCCCAACACTTCATTCCACATGACAAGGAGTTGCCCTGAAATGAATGTCTACCCCAACCAAAATCCAGTGTTCAACAGCATTTAAATTGGTTATTAAGTAGTAGTATATAGTTACTTAGTGTCTAAAGAGAAGAGGAAAATACTACAATAATAGTCAAAACTATTATTTTGTATAAGAAAAAAAGAAATAAATTGATTTTTTCCTTTCTATTGTAACGTTAGATCTTTCCTTTTATAATCAATCAATAGCCTATAAGATTGGTCTATAAAAAGAGGTTTTAGGTATTTTTCTTTCATGTCTTCTTGGGATGGCCTTAATTTCTAATAATCAATGATAATATATAGTAAATTTTATCTCCTAACTGGTACTGGTTTTATAATAAATCATAGGATAGTCATTGAACACCTGTTCACATGCAAGTTATACTCATTAAGGAAAACCGTATACATTTTGAGTTGAGTTTTGTATATGGTGAGAGATAGGGGTTTAATTTCATTTTTTTGAATATGGATTTCCAGTTTTCTCAGCACCATTTGTTGAAGAGGCTGTCTTTTCTCCAATGCATGTCTTTGGTGCCTTTGTCTAATATAATTGTACTTTTGTGGGTTAGTCTCCTCTACTCTGTACCATTGGTCTACCAGTCTGTTTTGGTGTCAATACCATGCTGTTTTTGTTACTGTTGCTCTGTATAATAGTTCAAAGTCTAGTATAGTGGTGCCACCTGCTTCACTATTCCTGCTAAGGATTACTTTAGCTATTCTGGGTCTCTTATTTTTCCAGATGAATTTCATGACTGCCTTTTCTATTTCTATGAGGAATGTCATAGGGATTTTGATCAGAATTGCATTAAATCTAATTAGGACTTTTGTAAATATGGTCCTTTTGATAATATTAATTCTGTCTATCCAAGAGCGAGTTAGATTCTTCCATCTTCTAAGGTATTATTTGATTTCTTTCTTTAGGCTTCTATAGTTTTCATTGTATAGATCTTTCACCTCTTTTGTTAAGTTGATTCCCAGGTATCTTATTTTATTTTATTTTTTTAGGATATTGTGAATGGGATAGTTTTCCTCATTTGCTTCTCAGAGGATTGACACTGATATACAGAAATGCCTTTGATTTATGGTTGTTGATTTTATATCCTGTTACTTTGCTGAATTCACTTACTAATTCTAGAAGTTTTCTGGTGGAGTTTTTTGGGTCTTTTAGGTATAGAATCATATCATCAGCAAATAGAGCTAATTTAAGTTCTTCTTTTCATATATATATATATATATATATATATATATAATTTCTTTCGTCTAATTGCTCTGGCCAGTGTTTCAAGAACTATGTTGAATAGAAGTGGTGAAAGAGGGCATCCCTGTCTTGTTCCAGATTTTAGAGGGAATGCCTTCAGTTTTTCTTCATTTAGAATGATATTGGCCTGAGGCTTAGCTTAGCATAGATAGCCTTTATGATGTTGGGATATGTTCCTGTTATTCCTAGTTTTTCTAGTGTTTTGAACATAAAGGGGTGCTGTATTTTGTCAAATGCTTTTTTAAGTCTATTTATGTGATGAATTACATTTATTGATTTCTGTATGTTGAACCAAACTTGCATCCCTGGGATGGATCCCACTTGATTATGGTGCACAATCTTTTTGACATATTTTTGTATTCGATTTGCCAGAATTTTATTGCATCTATGTTCATTAGAGATATTGGTCTGAAGTTTTCTTTCTTTGAAATGTCTTTATCTTGTTTTGGAATCAAGGTGATATTGACCTCATAGAATGGGTTTTGGAGGTGCTCACTCTTTTTCTATTTTCTGAAATAATTTGAAGAGTATTGGTATTAGTTCTTCTTTAAAGGTCTTGTAGAACTTGGCTGTGTATCCATACAGTCCTGGGCTTTTCTTGGTTGGTAGTCTTTTGATATCAAATTTCTAATTATCTTCTGTATTTCTGTAGTGTCTGTTGTGATATTACCTTTTTCTTCATGTATGGTGGTAATTTGAGTTCTCCCTCTTCTTCTCTTCGTTAACATGGCTAATGGTCTGCCAGTTTTATTTATTTTTTTCAAAGAACCAACTTTTAGTTTTGTCAATTTTTTTATTTGTTTCTTGTTTCAATTTCATTGATTTCCACTCTAATTTTAATTTTTTCCTGCCTTCTACTGCTTTTGCTGTGGATTTCTTCTTCTTTTTCTAGGGCTTTGAGATGTAGGTGAGGTCATTTATTTGTTGACTTTTTCTTCTTTTAAGGAATGAATTCCATGCAATGAATTTTCCTCTTAGTACTGCTTTCAGAGTGTCCCAGAGATTTCGATATGTCTGTGTTCTCATTTACCTCTAAGAATTTTTTAATCTCCTCCTTGATGTTTTCTGTAACCCATTGTTCATTCAATAGCATATTGTTCAGTCTCCAGGTGATGAAGAAATTCTTATTTTTTATTTTGTCGTAAATTTCCAATTTCATCCCATTATGATCTGATAAAATGCATGGTAGTATCTCTACTTTATTGTATTTGCTAAGAGTTGCTTTGTGGCATAGTATATGGTCTATTTTCCAGAAGGATCCATGTGCTGCTGAGAAGAAAGTCTATCTACTTGATGCTGGTTGAAATATTCTATATATGTTTGTTAAGTCTAAGTTATTAATTGTGTTTTTGAGCTCTATAGTTTCTTTATTCAACTTTTGTTTGGGAGAACTATCCAGTGGTGAGAGAGGTGTGTTAAAGTCACCCACAATTATTGTGTTGTGGTCAGTTTGACTCTTGAACTTGAGAAGGGTTTGTTTGATGAACATAGCTGCACCTTTGGGACATATATATTTATGATTGTTGTGTCTTGTTGGTGTATGGTTTCCTTGAGCAGTATGTAATGTCCATCTTTATCCCTTTTGATTAGCTTTGGCTTGAAGTCTACTTTATTTGATATGAGTAAGGAAACCCCTGCTTGCTTCCGTAGTCCATTTGAGTGGTATGATTTTTCCGAACCTTTCACCTTCAGTCTGTGTATGTCTTTTCCTATCAGATGAGTGTAGGCATCATATTGTTAGATCTTTTTTTTTTTTTAAATCCAATCTGCTAGCCTATGTCTTTTGATTGGTGAGTTTAAGCCATTAACATTTAGGGTTACTATTGAGACATGGTTTGTATTTACAACCATATTTGTTTATTTTTGTTATTTAACTTGACTTGGTTTTCCTCTTTGATTAGTTTTTCCTTTAGTGTACTACCTCCCCCTGTTGGTTTTCATTGTTGTTTTTCATTTCCTCTTTATGAAATATTTTGCCAAGTATGTTTTGCAGTGCCGGTTTTCTAGCTACAAATTCTTTTAATTTTTGTTTATTGTGGAAGGTTTTGATTTCATCTTCAAATCTGAAGCTTAATTTTGCTTGATACAACATTTCTTGGTTTGCACCCATTATCTTTCAGAGTTTGAAATATGTTGTTCCAGATCTTCTAACTTTCAGGGTCTGTGTTGAAAAATCTGCTGTTATCCTAATTGGTTTACCCTATATGTGATCTGATTCCCTTCTCTTGTGGCTTTTAAAATTCTCTCCTTATTCTGTATGTTGGGCATTTTCATTATAATGTGTCTTGGTGTGGATCTGTTGTGATTTTGCACATTTGGCGTCCTGTAGGTTTCTTGGATTTGGATTCCCATTGCATTCTTCGTATCTGGAAAGTTTTCTGATATTATTTCATTGAATAGATTGCTCATTCCTTTGGTTTGGTCTTCTATGCCTTCCTCTACCCAATAACTCTTAAATTTGGTCTTTTTATGCTATCCCATATTTCCTGAATGTTCTGCTTGTAGTTTTACTGTGCTGTCTATGTTCTTTTCTAGATGATATATTTTATCTTCGTTGTCTGATGTCCTATCTTCTAAGTGGTCTACTCTGTTGATGATGCTCTCATTTGAGTTTCTTATTTGGTTTATTATTTTGTTCATTTCAAGGATTTTTTTTTTTTTTTGGTTATTTTGTATAACCGCTATCTCCCTGTTGAGGTGATCTTTTGCTTCTTGGATTTGTTTATGTAGCTCATTGTCGAAGTGATCTTTCACTGCCTGTATTTGTTCTCTTATGCCTTCTTTGAAATCCCAAAACATTTTAATCATGTATATCCTGAAATCTTTCTCTGTCGTTGTTTTCTGCTGTAGCTGTCAATATTTCTAATGATGTGTTGTCTTGATTTGTTTGTGGTACTTTATTCCCTTGTCTTTTCATGTTGCTCGCATTTCTTTCTTTCCAGCTCTGTGGGACTGGTGTGTTATTGTTTTTACCCTACAGATTTGTAGTGCTCTTGTATGGTTCCAGGATCCCTCCTTTGTGGGGAAGGGCAATGTTAACAGAGCCCAATATCAACAGTACAACACCTATGAATAAATTATTGTTATTAAGACATTTATAGTTAATCTCAATGTCCAGAAATGTTGGATTCAATTATTATTTAAAATATAATTAGTAGTTTCATAAAAGGTGTACAGTTTTGGTGGTGGGCAGTGAACTGGGGGTCAGGCATATGATGATATGCTAAGAGGGAAAGATGTAAGGGTATGGGGTTAACATAACTTAGGAAATTTGAAGGAGAATTTTAATGAAGAGGGTTCATAGCAGGGGAATAGACAGGAGGTAATTTAGGATAGACAAGTACATTGGAGGAGAGTAGAGTACATAAAAACAAACACACATATATATTTAGAAAATTACAGGATGTTAAAATAGTAAAATTTGGAGGATGAAAGAAGAAGAAAGGAGAAGGAAAAAAAGGAAAGAAAGAAAGAGAAAAAAGAGAAAGAAGAAAAAAAGAAAAAGGGATGTCTTATGTAATTCCTGTATATGATATTATTCAGGTGACTCAGTTCTGAAATATCTATTTCATGTAAAGTTCTTGGTTTCACATATGTTGGGGTTGTGAGGGCCAGAGGATAGAAAGGTAGAGGAGAAAGGAGAAGGAGAAGAAGGAAAAAAAATACTCTTAGACTTCCATTTCCTTCTTGCTTCTCATCTCTTCCAGTAGGTGGAGTTGTCTGTTTTAAGCTGGAGTCTGTCTTTAGGGTGGTGTATGTAACCAGCATGAGAAGACTTGAGCCCCAGTATTGTCTCCCTCTCTTGTCTGGAGCTTCCCCTATCCTGGTCTCTCTGTTTTGCTCCAGGTTTTAGACCCCTTTCCTCTCTTGCTTATCAGGTCCCAATTGCTTGATCTCTCACCCTCAGGCTTGCACTGTGCTTCATTCAACTGAGAGCGGTTTTTGTGCTGGGTAGTCACTGCGCCAAGTTATCGCAGCTGGTGTGGGACAGATTATTATGAAGTTGGAAACAAGGTACCTGTTCAAATGGAGATCCACTCTGATAGCCAGTCCACCAAAAAATTGGGAGAAAGGTTTTCCAAGATGGAGTTGGTGTGCTTCCAGCACTGGGGTGTCTGGTGAGGTGGGGGGAGCTGGGCTGGCCTTGTGCTGGGGCTAGATTGCAGCCATGTGATCTGCGTGGGAGTGGAGCACAGCTGATTAGGTGATTCTGCCACACTGCTTGCTATGCCGCTTGAGAGCTGTGTGCGCGCAAGAACTGCAGGCTTTGGGTCTGGAGTGCAGAGTCTTACTGGAACACAGAGACTCTGATTTCTTTGCAGGTGGTCGTAGCTCTGAGGGTTTCTGTGAAAATCCACTGTAGAGGGGTCCTGTTGCACACTCTGAGATGTTGTATTCTGCCTAGGTGATACCTTGTGGAGACACCGCCAGACTGCTTTCTTGGTTTCATTCCTCAGAGCAGCCAGAAATGGTATCTCTTATATTCTACCATCTTGGATCCCCTAAAGTGGAGGTTTTAAAAAAGGAGTTATCAGTTTCTACTATATTTGGGACTGGGGTTGATTAAAATCTGTTCTTAATTATTATTATTTTTTGTCTCAAATTACCTGTGCTTTATTTTGTTGAGGGTGATTATTGTTCAGCTGGATGTGTACTCAGGCATTTGAATAAATCTGAAGGTGCCTTCTCAATGACTTGTTGGTACTTTGTGGTTTGTTCCTGCCCAAACAGTTTGTCCATTAAGAGGTTCTTTCAGGTCTTACAACTTTCATAACCAAATGAAAGCCCTTCTAGAAAAGTTATGGTTCTCTCTTCAGTCTGTTTCTTGTCAGTGTAAAGAACCATGAATTTGTTTAACCTATTCTCAAAGACCAGATGCAGGAAAGTAAGTACGTAGGTATATGTGAGTTGGTATATAAATAACCTAACTTCACAAAAAATGGCAATGGCAATCATGAGAACCTGAGTTAAACAATTTATACAGATTGCTTTAATGAATAATTTTTTAGGACTTTTAAGTGGAGTCTGCATGATTTTTATGTGTTTAAAACAGAATGAAACTGGGCTGGGGTTGTGGCTCAGCAGTAGAGCGCTCGCCTAGCACATGTGAGGCACTGGGTTGCATCCTCAGCACCACATAAAAATAAATAAATAAAATAAAGATATTATGTTCAACTACAACTAATGAAAAATATTAAAAAAAACACAATGAAGCCATATATTTTGACATGTTGGTAATTTTTTATTACTAATCCTAATAATTACTAATTAGTAGCCCCATTAACAACAAACATTTTCTTTCACAGAGTTATATTTTGATATTAAGTCTTTAAGTGATTAAATGCATCTGTATAAAAGGCCATTATAGGTGTAAACACTTGTTCTAGAGTATTGTCAAAGACATTCTCCAGTATGTTGATTCTGATTCTTGGAGTGCATTTCTCCTGTGTTTAATGCTTTGTAAAGCAATGTGTTTTTCTTTTCTGTCCGATGAGAATGATATAAGCCATTTTGCTTTCTCTTTTGCCTTGCCTGTAAGGCAACTCATAACTGTAGTGCAAAAACATGGTGATTATTTAGCTCTCATGTTTAGTATACTAGGGATTTTCATTCTTCCCTTTTCTGTTTAGCTTATTTGGTAGTTAGGTCCTGGTTCTTGAGCCATACCTTCTTCATCTTTAATATAAGGATAATATCTTCTGTTTGGATTACTGTGAAAATCAAATGACATGTCTTTTTGTATGCTTAGCCAAGCGGCTAGTACATTTTAGAGTGCTAAGTAAATTCTAGAAGATTTTTCTCACTCCTCACCACTAATTTTAGCATTTTATTTATATTTTTACAAACTTAACTTCTTGCTCTTATTTATATTGATGCAGCTTAGTCTTGTTTGAAGTGAGTGAAATATAAATTCTGAAAAAAAAGATTAAGAGCAGGTTAAAAGGATTGCCATAGTGGAAGCAAGGGAGCCATGATTAGAGATGACAAAGAAGTAATAAACCTCTTGTAAACAATGTTTTCAAAACTTAGGTTCCTAGAAGTTCTAACCTATTTTGATTTTCCTAAACCATGTGTTTTATTTTTTAAAGTGGAGTGATATTTTCTTTTGTATTCAAAATGACTGCCTATTATTGAATCCCTTTTAGTCAGGTAAAAGACTATCTTATTATTAAGTAAGCCACAATGGTTCTTTCTCTGGAGTCTGTCACATAGGTAATGACCAATGGGAAAATTAAAGGACAGAGATAAGGTTGAGGCCCTTTGGCACTTTGTGGTTCATTCCAAGCAATTCCCATGCTTGGTAATGACATACTTGGCAAAGACTAAATCATGAATCCTTGGCAGTGTTCGAATATTGCTTTTATTTTCTATTTTGCAGTTGCATTTTGGCTGTTGAAATTAAATTAATGTTGGTGATTCTCTACATTCAAAATCAGTGTAAATGAAAGTTAAATTGTATGTTTCTGATGTGCACTCCATTCTTACCTTCACAGAAAAAAGCTTGGCAGGACCACAAGCGGGAATGCAAATGCCTTAAAAGCTGCAAACCTAGATATCCTCCTGACTCTGTGCGACTTCTTGGTCGAGTTGTCTTCAAACTTGTGAGTGTTTACTTGTAAAAGACACTTGAGTTTTAATTTACCAAAAGCTTTTGCAGTTGCATTTATTTCTCATATTTTAGGCTGAAATTGAACCCATGTTAAGGTACAGAGTAAATTATTGCAGGTAGTATCTTAAGATACTCCTGTTAATCAAGGAATTATAGCAGTGAAGAAGTGCAGAGCCCCCTTTAAAAGCCCTATGATCTCCTGGGAATAGAAGAGTGGGATCCTAAATTTAGGGTATAAGATGTTAGCAATTAATATTTGTTATGTTGCCTTTGTCATTTTCCTGCTGTGAGCTAAGGTACAGGACATGTATTTTTTTTTTTTTTTTGGTTGTCTTTTCATACAGTGCCAGTTAGTAGAATTTGTGAAATCCTCTTCTAAAGAAGCCTTCTAGTTTGTTTGGCTAGGCTTTCGCATGAATATCTTTCCCAAATACTATAGGCTCCAGGTCTGTTCTTTCCTTTGTTTATTGATTTTTTTTTTGCCACTCTAAAATCTACAGAGCTTTGAGAATGTAAAAAGAGGTTTGCATTTGATGATTAAACTGGTAGGTGAAGCTACAAGTTAGATTTTCTTTTACAGTTGTTCCAGATTAGGTAAATCAGCTGTCAAAAATGATAAAGAGAAAGAACTTATAAGAAATAGCCTTTTGGTAGACTTTCATTTAAATATGTAAAGGTATTCAAACATATTCCTTCATATATTGGAGTGCTTCGGATTATTTTTGGTTTCCCTCCTTTCCTTCACAGATGGAAGAAACTCCCTCAGAATCTGAGAAACTTTACTCATTTTATGATCTGGAATCAAGTAAGTGATTTCCTATCATCATCTTAAAAAAAGAAAAAAAAAAGTCTGTCATTTGTTTGCTGAGCTGGTGAAGAGCTTTGCTGATGGATTGACTGATTGTGAACCCAGGGCATCACTCATACTGAGCACATGCTCTACCACTGACCTGCACCCCTCCCCAGCCCCCAAACTGCTTTATTTCCAACTTTGTTTTTCTGTCTCCTTATTATGTGAAACAAACCTAACAAAGGTTTTTGTTTTTATAAGTAACTGACTCATTAGTTTATTTAATTTATTTCATGGCAGTTTGGGCCTTACAGAAGTTTATGAAGTACTATAAAGATGTCTAGGGTGTTCGGGGTAATGTCACCATTTATCCAGTTGACAAAATTTTCCTTCTGTTTCTCTTTCCTTTTTCCCCTTCATTCCTCTCTTGGTTTCCTCTTCTGTTTTTTCTTTTTCCTTTTCTTTTTCTGATGACAGGAAAGAGAGATATAATGAATATGAGAGTTTCAGGGAGTTTTGGGGGTCACTGTTGCTTTAGGTAGTAAAGTCAAAGGTATAGATGACTTAGTCTTTATGACAGAGTGTTGTTCCTACCAGTAGTCCAGCTACTTGGAATGAATGATAGGCTTTCCAGATCTGAGTGTCAAGCAAATGTAAGGTTTGTATTGCTTTTTGTACTGGCACAGATCCTGTTCATTGAGTTTGTAAAAGACTTCAATCTCAAACTGGCCAGAGCTCAGTGTGAATTTGCTACACAGTTTAATATTTCTGGATGGAGACAAATAAAAGATGATTTAGTACACATTTATGCTTATGGGATACTAAGTGCCAATAAATTATTATTTAAGAAATCATTGGGTCAATTATTGTGTTGAACAAGTATTATAAAGAAAATATACAGACCTGACATGAGCAGCAAAGTATCTTTTCAAATTTTAATAGAGAACTAATTAGTCATTTTTACTTGTATTACTGCTAGGTAATTAAAATATCTTACAGTAAATTTCACTATTAATATTAGTGCTGTTCAGTAGTAATGTCATATGCCGCAGTCTGACTGGGCACAAAATCACGAGCCACTCAAGCAGGAACAAACTTTATTTTTTGAAACTGCCGCCAATGTCCCGTACGCTCCTGGGAAGATTGCCGACCGACCTACGCGGCGTTCTCCCGGACCCCAACAGGAAGTCCCTCCTCCGGAATTCCATTCTACTGCACTTCCCCAACCAATGGGAACTCTCCAGCAGTTCCGTAGCAGGCTGAGGTGGACAGCAGGAGTCCAATATCCATATGAATGCAGATCTTAACATAATCATATCATCTCAATGGCTTGCTGGCGTCACCTTTCACCCAAAAATGCCATGCATCATATTACTTGGCTGTGGCTCTTAGCATCTCCCCCCTTATGTTTAATTAAGCAACAAGCAATGTGGCTAGGGACTGTGCCTGTTAGGTTTGTCCAATTCAACATATGGTCCTTACCCGTCATCGGATGAACTGACCTCTAGGCGTCAGCCTCCTGTCTTAGGTTGATACCACTGCAATTGGATTATACCCGTCACTGACTACCAGTCCAGCATATAGCCATACTTGTGGATAGGCCTATGCACCAGTGGAGGGGTGAGGTTCTTTGTTTCACCTCTGTTGGCCCCCAAATTTGGCCTTGGTGCCAGTGGGGGGGTGAGGTTCTTTGCCTCACCTCTGTTGGCCCCCAAAATTAGACCATCACTAGTAGAAGGGAGGAGGATACAGAAATGCCACGACACCAAGCCAATTGACGGCTCCTTAGGAAAAATTGCATCACTGGTGACACATCAGCAAAGATACGCCAGCACTACCATAATTCGCTGCATCAACAGATAGATCACAATGCATACAAGTGATACATAGTCCAGGCAAGTTCTGCAAGCAGTTCAAAGTGGAGGAATCTATCAATATGTCCATTTCCTCCCAAAATAAATCGACTCCTTGAATGAGCATTACTTGTTGAGTTATTATTCACTGATGCATCAGTTTATACAGTTTGTTGTGATAACTATCGAAGAAACTGTAGTTTGGTTTCATCTTTGTCTTCACCGGCACTGGGATGAAGATAGGAATTCTGACAATGATGCTAAAAAAAAAAAAACTATGTAACATTCCAACAGGTACTAAGAAAACAATTTTTTGAACAATTTACATTATCCTGAACAGAATTATTAAATATAATGAAAGGAAAGGTGAAAGTAAACAAACAGATCTGTTAACCTGCTTATTTGTACACATATTAAAACAATCCTCAACAGCTGTTTACCCAATTTAAATTAAACCATTAAAATCACGTGAATAATAATAAAAAAATTTGGATCCATTTATTCATGAGCGCTCCTCATATATGATATATGGACATACGCACATACAGACATACAACACAAAACAGAAGTGTGCACACGTAACATACAACACATAAGACAATAGTAAAGGCCTTGTAGCTTTATATAGGTGAAATCTTCATTGCAATGTTTAAAAATAAAACTGATCAGAAAAACATTAACCTAGGTCTGTATGAGCTCAAAAGTAAAATAGAACTTTATGATGTGGGAAAGAGCAATAATAAAATAGATATTGAAAAAAACATCCTAGTTAATCACTTCGCAGATGTAAGAATAGCCAAGCTGGAGCTCTGGATATCAGCTGTTATGGATTTGAGTCAAATCATCTTCTTTTTGATCTGTAGAAATTGTTTTGGTTTGTCTCTCTGTAATCCAAATGGGCTGCTGTTCTCCCTGTGGAAACAGAACTCCGACTCCAGACAATCACTGGGTCAGGACCTTTCCATTGTCCGGTTAGAATATCCTTCCAAAGTACCTTAGGCTTATGTACATTTTTTGGATACAAATGTCTTTCCGCAGCACTAAGCCCTGATGAATCCAAATTTAAAAAGTTTAGAGTAAAAAGGGTTATTTTATCTTTGAGGGATATATACCCCTTTCCAATTCCCTCCTTTTGTTTTAATAAGTACATTTTAATAGTTTGATGACCTTTTCAACTATGCCTTGTCCCTGTGGATTGTATGGAATTCCTGTTATGTGAGTAATGCCAAATGATGAGCAAAATTGTTTAAAAGAGGTAGAAGTATAACCAGGACCATTATCTGTTTTTAACTGTTTTGGAACGCCCACAGTGGCAAAATTTTGTAAGCAATGAGCTATAACATCTTTAGTTTTTTTCTCCGGCATGAAGGGAGCCCATCAAAAATCCGGAAGAAGTATCAACTGTAACATGTAAATATTTTAATTTTCCAAATTCTGGCAAGTGTGTGACGTCCATCTGCCAAATATGGTTAGGTATCAGTCCTCTAGGATTGACTCCAAGATTAACTTGTGGTAAAAATGTCATACAATTTTGACATTGTTTTATTATATGTCTGGCTTGTTCTTTAGTTATGTTAAAATGCTTTTGTAAAGTATTAGCATTGACATGGAACCTTTTATGAAAATTTATAGCTTCTTCTATTGTGGAGAAAATATGTATGTCATGTGTAGATTTATCTGCTAATTCATTGCCCAAACTAAGGGCTCCAGGCAATCCTGTATGTGCTCTGATATGACCTATAAAGAATGGATCTTTTCTGTCCCAGATTAGACTTTTTATAGTGAAAAACAAAGAGAAAACAGTAGAGGAAGGGGAAGTCCTACCAGCATCTTCAAGGGATACTATAGCATTAACTACATACTGACTATCAGAAAATAAATTAAATACAGAATCTTTGAACATCACAAAAGCTTGTAATACTTCATTAAGCTCTACCTTTTGAGCTGATTGTTTGGGTACTAAAAATGTAAAAGTTTGATCAGGGGTAACTACTACTGCTGCTGTACCATTATTTGACCCATCAGTGAATATATTTGGAGCATTCATGATAGGGGTTTTTCTTGTCATTTTTTGGAAAAACTACAGGATGCTTAGACCAGAAAGACAACAAAGGATTAGATGGTAAGCGATTATCAAATGAAACATTAGGTTTACACATGATTATTTCCCAAGTATTTAACTCATTAGCTAACTCATCAATTCGATCCATACTATATGGAGAGTAATAATTTTATTGGGAGAAATCCCAAACACTCCCTTTGCTGCTCTTATTCCTTTGAGTATTAATTGTCCTATAGCCTCAGGATACCTAGTAAGAATATTGTTAGGAGAATAAGATAAATGTATCCACAATAATGGACCTTCTTTCCAAAATACTCCTGTAGGAATATATTTTGTTGGTAGTACAATAAATAATAAAGGCAAAGTTATATGAATTCTATCCAAATGCATATTTTCCATATATGTTTCAATGAATTTTAATGCCTTTCTTGCTTCAGGTGTTAACATGCGGGGTGAATTTGGATCTGATGAACCTTTTAGGATATCAAATAAAGGTCCTAGCTCTCCTGTTAGTATGCCTAGATAAGGCCTTATCCAATTTATGTCTCCCAATAACTTTTGAAAGTCGTTAAGTGATTTGAGTTGATCTACTCGTATTTGAATTTTTGGTGGACAGATCATGGTTGAGGTTAATAGAACTCCTAAATAATTAATTGGAAGATTTAATTGTACTTTATCTATTGCTATCTCTAGATTATAATTTTTTAATAAATTTGTAAGTGTGGCATAACATTCTAGCAATGTGTTTTTATCTTTATGTGCCAATAATACATCATCCATATAGTGAAATATTTGTAGTTCAGGATTTTGATTTCTAAGTGGCTGGATTGCTTTGTTAACATAAATTTGACACATAGTTGGACTATTAGCCATCCCTTGAGGGAGTACTTTCCATTCATATCTCTGATCAGGACCTTCATGATTTAGTGTAGGGATAGTAAATGCAAAACGTGGATTATCCTCAGGATGAATTGGAATTTAAAAAAAACAATCTTTAATATCTATAGCTAAAACATACCAGGTTTTTGGTAAAGCAGACAATTGGGGAATCCCTGATTGATCAGGTTCCATAATAACCATCTCATTATTAATGGCTCTTACATCTTGCAATAATCTCCATTTACCAGATTTCTTTTTAATGACAAAAATGGGAGTATTATGGGGAGATACGGAAGGTTGTATATGTCCCTCCGCTAATTGTTGTTTGACCAGGTCATGGACTACTTGTATGTTTTCTTAGTCAGGGGCCACTGAGGAACCCACACTGGTCTTTCTGATTTCCAAGTAATTTTTATTGTCTCAGTGGCCCTTTCTGAAAACCCCATCCATGTCTATTTATTCTTTGATCTATTTGAATTGGTGCTGTCATACCTTGTTCTTGTTCTCTTAATCTTTTTTCTTTCCTAAAGCCTTGTCTAGCCCTAGTAGTGGGCGCATTAGGATTGATGTTATTTGTTAATGTCAAACCTAATTGATCTAGGACATCTCGTCCCCACAAATTTATAGGAAGATGATCCAATACATAGGGCTGTATAGTTCCTTCACATCCTTCAGGATCCTTCCAATCTAATACCATTGCACTTCTATGGGGATTAGTTGCCACTCCTAGGCCTCGAAGCGTTTGAGTGGCTTGTTGTAATGGCCAATGTTTTGGCCATTCTTGACGAGATATGATGCTAAGGTCAGCACCTGTGTCAAGTAACCCATTAAATTCATGTCCTTGAATATTTAGTTTTAGCATTGGGCGAGAATCTAAATTTAAAGACAGCATAGCCCAATCCACACCTGTGGAGCCTAATTCCCTGGAACTTCTTTCTACCGAACGACTGGAAAATTTATCATGCAGGCTGGGTATTGTTAATAAATGTGCTATTCTATCTCCTGGTGAAATTACTGATATACCTCTTGGAGAACTAGCTATAATTTTTATTTCACCTTCATAATTGGGATCAATTACCCCAGGACTTATCATAAGTCCTTTTAGTGTAGAAGAACTGTGTCCCAATAATAAGCCTTGGGGAAGAGGGCCTGTTACTCCTGTGGGAATGATTTGAACTCCCATCTCTGGAGTTAGTACTGCTCTGGCGGAGGCGCAGATGTCCAACCCTGCACTCCCTCTAGTTTGTCTGATGAGGGATTTAATGGATAATGTGTCCTGGGAACTACCCTGATGGTTTTGCTGGGTTTCTCCATTGCCCCGTATTTTTGTGGTTGTGGGCCCCAGAGCATTGGGCCCCCCAGTCCGTTTTTTGGCAATGGAGCCTGATGCCTTTCTCCACGATATCGTGGGTAAACACTTGGTCCTTGTTTGTTTTTTGATAACAGAGTACCCTCTATGGTGGTTTGAGAATGGCATTCATTAGCCCAATGTCTCCCTCTACGGCATTGTGGGCAAATACCCCGTATTCTATTTCTTTGATACCTAGCTTTGTTAAACCCTCCTCCTATGGGGCAACTCCTTCTAAAATGTCCTGTTTGTTCACAATTGTAGCATGTTTTTGGCCTGGCATCTAAAGCCTATTGTACTGCTGCTAAGACTTGCCCTTGTTCATTAATATCTCTACATAATTTAATATATGTGTTTAAATCTTCATGTCTCCATGGTCTAATGACCTCTCTGCAGCAACGATTTGCTTGGTCATAAGCCAGTTGTTTTATAAATGGCATTGCTTGTTCTGTATCCCCCAAAATTCTGGAAGCCATTTGAATAAGCCTGTCTACAAATTCAGCATAAGGTTCATTAGTTCCTTGTGTTACCTTCGATAATTGTCCTTGTAAATCTCCATACCCCTGTAAAGTTTTCCATGCCCTAACCGCATCTACAGCAATTTGTGCGTATGCGCCAGGATCATATTCAATTTGTTGCCGTTGACCCTCATAAGGTCCTTTTCCCAACAATATCTAGATTTCTTTGAGGGTAACCGACTGCTGCATTTCGCCTAGCTGTCTCCGTGCAAAATTCCTCATTGGCAACCTTCTATAACAAATATTGTCCTCCATTTAGCACAGATCGACACATGTTAGCCCAATCTGCTGGCGTCATGTCCAAGTTGGTAATGGATTTGACCATACTCACAGTGAAGTGTGCTTGCGGACCATAGGTTGTTACAGCCTCCTTTAATTGCTTCACTGTTTTGAAATCTAAAGCATGGTGAATTCGTTGCCTTCCTGCCTGCTCAAGTACAGGGCATGCTAATCTTTGAGGTCCTGCCTCAGGATTCCGTCCATCAATTACGGAGGTTGAGGGCCACTCAGCTGTAGATGGAGCTGTTGGTTGAATTACGTCCTCTGGTGATAGAATGGAGTTAGTATCAGCCTCCTGTTATAGCTCCCCCGCCCCCCGATGGTTGTTTGTCTTTTAAGCTTTCTTCCTTTAAATTTTCCTCTGCCTGACTAGCTCGAGAGACCTTCTCTTTTGCTTGACCTAACATGTTTTCCACCATAGTCTGGACCTCTAACAATTTACTTAACAGTCTTTCGGTTTGTTTTTTACTAGTTTCTAATCTACTATAATGGTAACACAACCCAATAAGATAACATAAAACAAAACCAAAACAGAATGAAATAAAAACGGAACAAAAAATCTTTGTATCAATTTTCTCTTTCTCAGGGCCGAACAACTTCAAACCTTGAGCCATCCATTTTTCCCAGTTTGCCTGAGAAACTTCTAGGGATAGATAGCTTGAAACAAAAACAAAATAAATCAAAACAAGAACACATTGTTTTTTGAAATGGTCACCCATTCTCTCGCCTTCCCTCAGGGGCGAGCAATTTTACTCACCTCCAAGCTTCAGGCATCCCCCGCATGGCCACCAATTGCCGCAGTCTGGCTGGGCACAAAATCATGAGCCACTCAAGCAGGAACAAAGTTTATTTTTTGAAACTGCCGCCAATGCCCCGTACGCTCCCAGGAAGATTGCCGACCGACCCACGCGGTGTTCTCCTGGACCCCAACAGGAAGTCCCTCCTCTGGAATTCCCTCCTACCGCATTCCCCCAACCAATGGGAACTCTCCAGGAGTCCCTTAGCAGGCTGAGGTGGACTGCAGGAGTCCAATATCCATATGAATGCAGATCTTAACATAATCATATCCTCTCAATGGCTTGCTGGCGTCACCTTTCAACGAAAAATGCCATACATCATATTACTTGACTGTGGCTCTTAGCAGTCCTACAAACTGGTTTAAGTGAAATGCTCTTAAATGTTATTAACTAAAGATACCTCTTAGATTCAATATGCAATTTGTGGTTTACATATAGTTTTTTCTTTGACCGTATGGAGATAGATCCCAGGGTCGACCCACCTCTGAGTTTAATCCCTACCCCTTTTATGCTTTTGTTTTGAGACACAGTCTCACTAAATTGCCAAATCTGGCCTGCAATTTGCAGACGGAAATTCCTGCCTTAGCCTCTTAAATTGTTGGGATTATAAGTGTACGCCACCATGCCCACCTAAGTTGATTTTTTTTAAGGAGGTCATATTGGCTTTAAAGCCATCTGTTTGTTTCTTTCTTTTTTAAAAGACTTAATTAACATAGCATCTGTACAAATGTATAGGGTATTGTACAATAATTTGATGCATACATACAACGTGTAATGATAAAATCAGGGCAATTAGTTTTGGAGTCTCAAAAGTTTATGTATTAGGAACCTTTGAACAATTTTTTTCTAATTATTGTAGAATATGTGAAAAATTCTTGTGGATTGCATTTACCCTATTATACTATAGAAAATTAGTACTAATTCCTCCTAACTATATTTTGTTACTTTTTAAATTTTTTTTGTGGTCGGGGTGCTAGGGATTGAACCATGGGCCTTTTGCATGTGAGGCAAGCACTCTACCAACTGAGCTACATCCCCAACCCCTGGGTACCCATTTTCTACCCTCTCATTATCCTTCCTCCCCTGCCCTTCCTAGTCTTTTCTACTCTTTTCTTCAGATTAATTTTTTATGTTTCCACAAATGAGTGAAAATGTGTGACATTTCTTTATGTGCCTGGCTTATTTCACTTAACATGATCTTGAGTTTCATCTACATTGCTAAAAATGACAGGATTTCATTATTTAAAAAAATTTTTTTTAGTTGTTGATGAACCTTTATTATTTATTTATTTATTTATATGTGGCACTGAGAATCAAACCCAGTGCCACACACATGCTAGGCAAGCACTCTATCACTGAGCCACAACTCCAACCCCTCATTATTTTTAATGACTGAAAAATATTCCATTGTACCACATCTTCTTCATCCATTGGAGGACACTCAGATCAGTTGTATGTCTTGGCTATTGTGAATAATGCTGCAGTGAACATGGAGTGCTGCTCTTTGATATAATGGTTTTATTTGGATATATATCCAGTTGTGGGATTGCTAGATCATAAGGTACTTTCTATTTTTAATTTTTTAGGAGCCTTCATACTGTTTTGCAAAAGGCTGTACTTTTACATGCCCACCAATAGTGTAGGAGTTCCTCTTTCTCCACATCTTTACCAGCATTTGTTATTTTTTTTTTTTTTTTTGTCTCTTTGATAATAGCCATTCTCACTGTGGATATTTTTTTTGTTTTGTTTTTGTGCTAGTGGAGGATGAACTCAGGGGTGCTTTATGACTGAGCTACATCCTTAGTGATTTTTATTTTGTTAAAATAAAGTTAAGTTGCTGAGACTGGCCTCAAACTTGGGATCCTCTGGCCTCAGGCTCCCAGTTCTTTGGGATCTTAGGCATCTGCCACTGCATATTGCTCTCAATGTGCTTTGGATTTGTATTTTCCTGATGAGTAATGATGTTCAACTTTTTTTCATGTATTTTTTGGTCACTTGCATGTCTTCTTTTGAGAAATGCCTATTCAGATTCTATGCCCCTTTTAAATCCAGATCATTTTACTTTTTTTTTTTTTTTTTGCTGTTGGTTTTGAGTTCCTTAGATATGGTGAACGTTAATCCCTTGTGAGATGAATATTTTGCACATGTTTTCTCCTGATCTATAGGTTGTCTCTCTACTGCATCCATTGTTTCTTTGTGCAGGAGCCTTTTAGGTTGTTGGTGATCCTATTTGCTGATTTTTGCTTTTGTTGCCTATGCATTTGGGGTCATATCCAAAAAAATCTTTACCTAGATCAATATACTGAAGCTTTTCCTTTATGTTTTTTTTATTTTTCCTTTTTCCTAGTAGGTCCATAGTTTGGGGTCTTACATTTAAGTGTGATCTATTTTGAGTTGATTTTTGTATATGGTGAGAGGTATGGATGTAGTTTCATTCTTCGGCACATGATATTTCCACTTTTTCAGGTACTGTTTATTAAGGAGACTGCTTTTTTCCCAATGTATGTCATTGTCACCTTTGGTGAAAATTAGTTGACTGAATATATGTAGATTCATTTCTGTTGCATTGGTTGCATTCTGGGACTGTGGTTACTTTAGTTTTGTAGTTTTTTGAAGTCAGATATTGTGGTGCTGCCAGCTTTTTTTTTTTTGCTCAGAATTTCTTTGGCAATTCAGTTTTTCATGGTTCCATGTGAATTTTGTGATTATTTTTTCTATTTCTGTGAAGAATCTCATTATTATTTTGATGGGAGTTACATTGAATCTTTAGATCACTTTGGGTAGTTGCACATTTTAGCAGTATTCATTCTTTCAATTTATGAACATGGAAAGTATTTTTCTATTCTGTGTCCCCTTCAGTTTCTTTTGTCTTATACTTTTCACTGTAGAAGTCTTTTATTTCCTTGGTTGAATTTCATCCTAGCTATTTTATTTTTGGTGTAGCTATTGTCCTTTTTCAGCAATTTTGTTATTGGTGTATAAAAAAATTTTACTGATTTTTATATATTGTTTTTGTATTCTATAACTTTACCAAATCTTTTTTATCAGTTTTACCTTTTTTTTTTGGTGTGGCATTTCTCTTCAACTCAAACAGTTGTTAAAGTAGCTCTGTGTTTGTGTATTCAACCTGAAAATGAAATTGAGATTTCTTTGTTTAATATGTTTTTTTGATGAATGTTCCAAATAACAAATTTCACTTATTTGAATTTTGTCAGAATATATTCTCCTTTCAGTCTTCTTGCCTTTCAGATTATAATGTTTATCAGTTTGTGATGACCTAGTTGTAAATTTTTCATGGTAAAATTCGTTTAAATCCATTGACTTAATAAAGATTTATGATGGTTTGTGTATGTATATATGTTGATGTAGAAAATCTGGTAATGCAAAACCTTAGTGATTTTAGTTTTTAATCTTTTTCATTGGTATATGCATTTATTATGTTCTTAATAGGTATTTGATCTTACATTGTAGATAAAATTTGGTAGAATTTAATTGATTACATATGTATTATGATTTGTGGTTGTCAAATAAAAAGATGTCAGAATGGAAGGTGAGATGGGTAATATCTGGTTTAGCAGCCAACATTGAATACCTGAAAATTATCCGTTGTTTACTTTGTGATTTTGCTGTTTATTTCTTTGTTAAAGATATTAGCAAACTTACTGAAGATAAGAAAGAGGGCCTCAGGCAACTTACAATGACATTTCAACATTTCATGAGAGAAGAAATACAGGATGCTTCTCAGCTGCCAGCTTCTTTTGACATTTTTGAAGCCTTTGCAAAAGTAAGTATTAAGTTTCATCTCTTTGCTAATGCCATGAATCAGTCCTTTACTACTAATACTTCTTTTTTTTGACACTATAGCTTTAGGCTATTTATTTATTTATTTATGTTTAGTTCTTTACTTCTTATTATATTATTGGTTATTTAAAAAAATGTAGAAACTTCATGGGAAATGCAAAATCCTTAATGCCTTATATGAATTCCCAATTATATGAGTCCCCCTACATGTATTGTGCATACTGAATACGGAATTACTTCTTTGACTTACCAGTATTCTCATTTTGGCCTGAGTGTGTTCACTGTCGGCTCGTACAGCAGATTGATTGTTAGTAGGAAGAGTGTGCTTTCTGTCTTCAAAAGAAAACAGCATATCCCACTCTTTCTCACTAAAGGGTTAAAGTTTACCATTTTATTTATGAGTTTGTGATGTTGTTTCAATATTGAATCTGTCTCTGAAGTGAAAAATGCATTGAAATCCATTTCTGATTAAGTGAATTCTGAGTAATATTAAAGCATGACTGATTTTAAAATAATCACCTAAAATTCTGGCAAAGTGTTTTAGGTTACTAAAATCCCAGTTTAGGGATAGAAGACAGGTTTTTTTGTAGTATTTTTTTCTGTGGATTGTTGGTAGTAGTTACCTGAAGTATTCTCTTTGAAAATGATTCATGGCCCTGGGAGGAAGAATGTGGTGATTATTTCTCTTGTATTGTGTGTGTTCTGGAACTAAAACTAGAGGTACTCTATCATTGAGCTACATCCCCAGTCCTTTCTATTTTTATTTTGAGATAGGGTCTCACTAAGTTTCCAAGGCTAGTCTTGAACTTGTGATCCTCCTGCCTCAGCCTCCTAAGTAGCTGGGATTATAGGGATGTGTCATTACACCTGATGCAGTGAATGATTCTTGATATCTACCCTGGGATAGGATGATGTAGCACATACACTCCCCTCACTGCTGTGAATCTGCCATCCTTGTTTTCTCATATTCTGTTTTTATGTTTGTGTTAATATTGATCACATTTTAATAAAAAGTAAAACTTTACTTTTGAAGCTGATTTTGCTAATTATTTGACAATTAGTAAGCATATATTTAATGGCATATTTGTTCTATAAGCAATTTAATGTATTTTTTTGGTAAGAATTTAAATGTGATTAATTTTTTGCTAGATAAATATAAATGTTTTTGTTCTTTAAAGTATGTTTTTATGATTTTCTGATAATATTTAGCATTATGTTTTGGGTTGTCTATAATTTAAGGTTGATTTCACAGTATAGTGGTTACTTATAATGCATCTGAGAAGTTTCTCATGTTCATTTCATATGGCTCTGAACCTACTGCAGTTCCACATGTATGATGTACACAAGGCTTTTTGGATATTAAACACTATAAAAAACTTACTGAAAGGCCAAAATGTTCCATCTGGTGTCTGTTTTTGTGTTCCTAGATTTAGTCTGTAGATATTCTGCATCATTATTTCTGTTGTTGGAACACGTTCAAGGGCTAATTACAAATTTGAGTGTGATTTAATAATCATGAAAAATATCTTAAAATATTTTCTTAATGTAAACATACATTTACTAAATGTAAAATGTGTATTGCTGTCTTATTTCTCTTGTTAATTATTAAAACTTTTCTTTCTTTTTTTTGTGGTAGTGGTTGAACTTAGGGGTGCTGTAGAACTGAGCTACATTTTCAGCCCTTTTTATTTTTAATTTTGATATAGTCTTGCTAAATTGCCAAGGCTGGCCTGGAACTAGGGATACTCCTGCCTCAGCCACCCACATTGCTGTGATTACAGGCATGTTCCCTCATGCCCAGTGTTAAACAATTTTAAACTTGTTTCTCCTAGAATGTAATTTTCTTCATGTTGTATGGGGGGAAGTTCTGTCATTGTGATGAAGCAGGTAGTTTTTTTTTTTTTTTGACAAGTTTTTAATAATGTCCACCTTTCTTTCCACATACTTATATTCATTTTTGCCACAAAAGCATAACATATACATGAGATTTTGGAGAGTAATTGGGCTTAGACATATTGTTTCTGCCTTAAAGTATAGTTTAGTAATCAGAGGAAAGCAATATTAACCTGTAGTTCTTTGTGAAAGTTTTCTTAATGTTTTGTCAATTATAATTATTTTTCAGTTCATAAATTTGTCTTTAAAAGAGATTACACTCTTTCCCCTCCTATCACTTTTCTCTTTCCTCTCTTCCACTCCCCACTTCTTGAGGATAAAATGATCTTAAGTCAAGCTAATTGTATCCTACAAATCTTAATGATAAGCTGCTGAACTCAAAACATTGAAATTGTCTGGAGATGCACATCACTTCGAGCATTCTGGGAGTACATGGAGGACACCAGAGAGAGAATGTTATACCTATCTCCTGCCTCTGTTCCCATTTTACTGTCATAGAATTAATTGAAGAAAAGAAATGGTCATGTCAGATTATACTCCCTGTATGTGCAAAGTGTCAGTTTAGGATAGTTCCATGTGGACCTGTCTTCTTCAGCCTAAAGAACTTACTTTTGAATTTACACCTTGAAGAAGTTTGGCTTTGCCTGGCCTCAATAAACAAGATCTTGTTTTCTCTTTTGCTTTTGGTCCCTCTCTTTTATACTCACTAAAGTTCAGGGCAGGTATTGGAAATGTTAAGTTTTCATTTTAGCCCATGTCATTGTCCCTGAAAGTCTATGGAATTCTAAGAGCTTTTCTAAATTTGTTTCTAGCCTAATTATTTTTTGACTTTTCGATTATGGATATCTCCCAACATATCCCAACATATACAACAAGTAAAGAGACCAGTATGAGGAACTGTTTCCATCCCCTGGTTTCAGTAATATTCAAACTTGTGTTACATCTGATATTTTTACTAGATTTCATATAGATATTCTTTTCCGTTTTTTAATTTTTCCACCACTTACTACAGTTAGTCTTTTGTTTTTGTTTTGGTGCTAGGGATTGAACTCAGTGATACTTAACCAGTGAGCCATATCCCCAGCCTTTTTAAAAAAATATATTTTCTTTTTTAGGTGTAGATGGACACAACACAATGCCTTTATTTTTATGTGGTGCTGAGGATCGAACCTGGGTCCCGCCTGTGCTAGGGAGCACTCTACCGCTGAGCCACAATCCCAGCGCCCCCCCCCCCCCAACTTTTTAAAATTTCCTCAAGCTGAGTTGCTTGAGGAACTCACTAAGTTGCTGAGGCGGGCTTTGAACTTGTGATTCTCCTGCTTGGGACTTCCATGCTGGGAATATAGACAAGCACCACTGCACCTGGCAATCTTTTGTTTTCAAACTTCTTGGTCCTCTGAGAAGTGTTCTAATGAATTCACTTAGTAAATCAGTGGGCCTTTTTTTACAGCAGAGGTAGTATAAGCCAAGCATTCTTGGTAAGGATAATAGGAGTAGGTAGCTAATTTTAAATCTGGAAATTATCGATCAAGATAAATAAAAACCTTAACCTGTCAAGAGTCTTATTTGAGGATATTTATAGCTTTTCCAAACTTGTACTTGACTTGAGAGGAAGTGGGTCAGCAGAGGATGAAAAGTTCTTAATCCTGAGAGCAGTTTCATTCTTACCTCAGCTGATGCCTTTTCTAATGAAAACTTGTGATTCATGCCTAGAAGGTAAGAAGTTTACAAACACTCTTTTTGAGTTTCTGGTGGAAAAACAACGTATCTCTTCTGTTGGACACAGTTCTCAGCTCATTGTGCTTCTGCTGGTTTAGTCTTGGTTTCACCTGTAAAACTTTTCTGCCATAACTCCAAAGACCTTACTGTGTGGTGGTTTTATGGATTGTTCTCACATATTCCTCCATTTTGCTCACTTCTTAGCACCAATTTCCCTACCCCCACATAAACACACACATGAACCACAGTTGGGTTTTAGATTGTAGGATTTTACTGTGAATTTATTCTGTTTACTAATGAATTCATTGCTGGGCTGGAAAAGTTAAGTAACAAGAGAGGTAGGAAGGAGAAGTCTTTCTAGTGGTGGTCAAGGAGGATTTCACATTGGACGTAGAAATTGACATGAATTCCAGAAGAGAGGATGGTGTTGAGAATCATTTACATACAGTGGTATAGAAATGCTGGTGGGGTGTGAGGTGGTGCTGAGGATTCTTCCCCAGGTTCAGGGAAAGGAAATGTCACCTGTGGAATACAGGTTTCATTTACATTTAATAATTCCAGTAAGAGTGGTAATGAAAGTTTGATGTTTAAAATATTTTGTGTTAGATGGTAATAGGAAATTGGTGTGGGAAATTGATGTGCCTGCAGAATTTACTTCCAGCAGCTTTATTTGCACAATAGGGCGCGCGCTCGCTCTCTCTCTCTCTCTCTCTCTCTCTCTCTCTCTCTCTCGTTTTTTAAAACTTTCATTGTATTCCTTGGCAGTGTGTGGTTGAATGGAAGTAGTAGTGTGAGGAATGGAAGGTGGTAAATGCCACTGACAGCAACAAAGGTGTCCAAAGTGTGGGATGTGCATTGGAGGTGTTTTTTAGTGAGACATGCTTATTTATATACTTGTGAAAAATAAAGGCCAAGTTCATCTCTGCCAGCTCTTTTTGTATTTGTTTAGAGAAAACGTATATATCCATTTCTACAAGATATACAAACGTGTATCTCCTCCTTCCCACTCTGCACTTTTGTTTCTTTCACTTCTATTTTCAAACATAATTTCTGGGTAGGTTTTGAAATGGATTTATTTTGGAGTGACAACTGACATGATTTGATCTACTGATTAAGTACTAATTATTTACTACAGGTATAGAAATTGTTTCTTCTACTAATCATAAATATTAACTTTAAGACTTGAAAATTGCAGTTAGTGATAGGGCAGACTGAAATGGAAGCCAAGTAGTGTAATGGTACAGTGGCTTTCTCCAGATAAGAAAGTGAAATTCTCTCAATCTCAATTGGCTCATCTTTAAATGAAAATAATAATATTATCTACTTCAGAGATGAGAGTGAGGATTAACCATAAGGTGCATGGCTGAGGGTCTGACACATATCATTAATTTCTACTACCACTGCCCTGACTTCCCTACTTTATCGGCATTGAATATAAAACACCAGTGTTTTATGTCTCCCTGTGCTGTCGTCTAGCAGAGCACAGTCTGCAGCTGATTGTAAACCAGAGTTTCAGATGGTTGCTTACAGTTGTGCCCAGTGCTAGTGTCTCTTGAGATACTGAGGACTACCTGTCTTGATGAGAAGAAATTTTGCAAATAGTTAATAGCGTCTTTCCCCTAATAAGCTGTTTTGGTTTCAGTGTATAGCTATTGTGGTCAGAAATTTATTATTGCTTGTATTCATATAGTTCTGTGATTTCAGAGTAATTTTGTGGGATTTAATGTACAAAATGTTAAAGTTGGTTTCCTATGATGAATGAAATCTTTCTGACACATGTATCTTAAGTGGTTGAAATTGAATTATAAGATTGTTTCAGATGTCCTAATTTGCTGAAATAAAAAAATGTGTAGTATTTTTCTATTCTATGCCTTAAAATGTGCATTGATAATTATTGGTGATGCTTATTAATAGGCTAAACTTCATTTCAGTGAACTGGTTTTGAGATTATTTTCTATTTTTAGGGATTATTTTATAGGGTTCTACAAAAACATCTGTGTTTTCTGCACTTATAACTTTCTTTTATAAAAATGTATTTTGAAGACTGATTAGAAGTGTGGTGAGATCTGAGCAATAAAATAGAAAATAGCCGGGTTGTATAGAACTGTTTCAAAAACAGACATTAAGTTGAAAGCAACAAGAATAAAAGTGACCTTCTTGACCACAAAACATATGTCATTGTTAGCATTTCTAGAGCTCTGCAAAGTACTGTTTAATTTTACAGTGTTGTGCAACTGCCACAGAATTTTTTGATTAGAAATTCCACATCTGTTTGAGAAGATGTTCCCTTCCTTTTTCCTTCAAATGAAATAATAATTCTCTTAGTAGCATGTTATTTTATTCTTTAGGGCATGTATGTGACCTCCAGAGCTTGCCTTTCTGAAATTTAATTTTTAGTGCTATTAACTAAGCTGGTTTTGTAATATATACTGTGGTTATATAGATTTGAAAGGGTATATTAGAAGGTGTTTTTGTATTGTGATACTTAAGTTTTATGCTGTTTCATGCTGAGTAAATTCTTTTTGGGGGGAGGGGAGAGAATACTTATTCATTGGAGAAGTACTGGAAAAAGCGTTAAATCAAGAATCTTCCTAATTTATAATATGGGAAGAGATAGTGATTTAATATTTTTGAGATATGTTAGAAATAAGGCCAAAGAAAACAATGATGATATTACATTCAAGGTTACATACTTGACTTTGGCTAGCATGCATGTACCTCTAAGACCAAGAATGTTAATAAAGAATTTATCTGATATTCTGCCATAAAACCATAATTTTTATAAAGTATATAAATTAGCATGGGGAAAATTACTAAATAACCATCTTTTGGTGTTCTTTGTCTTCTTTGGTGAGCAGAGCACCACACTAAAAAGCAGGAAGGAAGATGATCATGATATATGCTGCTTTTAATCTTCTAGTTTTAGTTCCATTGACCATCCCATTTTAAATATGCTTGTGCCCTATTACTTCATTATTGCAGACAGTCTAATTTGTGGGCAGAATATTACCTCTGTTGTTGTTCTGAAAGGTCAGGAGTGTGTGTGTGTTTGTCACTTGAGGGTTTCAAGTTCATGTAGGACCAAATTTTAGAGCCTTTTTGTTGATGAGCTCACTTGGGTTTTACTACTGAAGCATGCTATAAAGTAGTAAAGAAAGCAATCTTTTGAATTAATAAAGTGATGGATTATCTAATTACAAAGTTGATGTGAAATGGCAGTATGATAACTTTGACTGCATTACTAAATGATCCCAGTGACTGATCAGATGTGCCTGGGTTCCATTAAGAAAAAATATGCCATTAAATATTTAACACTGAGAGCGAGCAGACACACTGGGATTGCTAACCTCCAGTCACCGGGGTGCATGTTATCTCTACATTTGGTGGTAACTACTAGATGAAGTATCTCTCTTGTTTGCTCAGAACAGCTGCTAGAAGACTTAGTTATTGGGATTATACTTCTCTGCTGGTTTTAAGTAAAGCAGGCAAACATCCAAGATACTTATCTGTACACAGATTCTGGCATTCTTATTATGAACTGGTGATGCACTTATGATTTATATGTTTTTTCTTTATTACAGCAGATTAAGTCCCTAAGTAGATTCAAGAGACAATTATTCTCCAAAATGATCTTCAACCTTCAAGTAAAGTGTTATTTGTAGGACACTTGGGCTTTCCAAAAAAAAAAAGAGTTATTGTTAGAATTTTAATGATGATATTTACTTATCATGTTTTTCATTTTCAGCCATTTGATTTATGTGTAAATAACCTATGATGTTTTGGTGTATGTTTATCTTAGTTAAAGACCAGATGCAAGCTAACTTTAGAAGTTGGGAAGGATAATTAGTAAGTTCTTTGTCAGCATTTTCATCTATACCTGTGTTAGTCAAGGTTAATTGCTTATGTATGGGCTAATGCTTTGATTAAAAGTATTGATGGATAAACATGTTTGCTAAGCCTTGTTGCCTCATCTGTTTGAGTTTATAACTTGACATTAATTCAGATAAAGGTGATATTTTTAAAATGACAACATGTCATTGTGAAACGGCAGAGGTTACTTTCATTGTTTTGGCTTTTCCTTTAGTGGCAAAAATCTTTCCTGGGGTAATCACTCCCTACTAAAAAGTGACTTGGAATCAGGAACTGCATTTTATTTATTTTGAATTCATAGCAGCCTTCATGGTATGCAGTAGGTGTTTAATTGTTCACTGGAAGAGGAACACATAAAAATTGCATACTTTTTTGTTTTGTGGAGAATACTTTGATAAATATTGTTAAAAATTATATAAACTGTTAGTATGGAAGATAGGCCAACAGGAATCTTTAATATGATGGTAAGATTCATGAAATTCAGTAAGCTAGTTGACAGATAATAGAGACCACAGCTATGTTAAGTTCTTCAGCAGTGGTGAATTGTATTACTTATTGCAGGGTTTGGAAAATTTTTCTGTAAAGTTCACATAGTAAATATTTAGGCTTTGCGGGCCATGAGACAAAAGTAGGTTATAATTGCAGGGTGCAATGAGAGCTCAACTTGTGGTCTCTATGGTAGCTTCTTTTTTAAAAAATGAATTATTTAAAGTTGACAAAAATATTCTATATTTTATCATGTACAGCATGATGATGTGAGATATGTAAACCTTATGGAGTGGCTAATTTGAGCTGATTAACATTACATTTCCTCACATACTTATGTTCAGCTTCTCAGCTCTGCCATTGTAACCCAAAGGGGCCAAGGGGCAATCAGTGAAGGTGTTGCAGGATTCTCTCAGAGAGAGACAGAAAGGACATGGGGGCTTTCACAGGAAGCCATGGTTATCAGTGTCAGCATTGGCTCAGCAATTAGTGTCCAAAAGCTGAGCACTCTAAGCAGGAGGTGTTGCCTTATATACTGCTTCTTAGTCCCTTTTTTCATGCTAATTCCTTGTCTCCCATATACAGTAATACACATTCATTGGGCATTCTATTCCTATACTATTGAGTTACAACTGTATTACAACAGAGTTGAGGAATGTGCACATTGAAACTGATGGTGCCATGTTATCTTTCCTTTGTTCTGAGAAAGTCTGTATTACAAAGGGCATGACCCTGTGCCAATGAGTCTTTGTTTAAGATGCTGAACATTAATTTTCATATCATTTTCACATTATTGCCTAATATTCTTTTTTAAAAATTGCCTCTTACTATTTAAAATGTAAGAAGACATTTTAATAAGCCATTAGTTCTATAGTTTTATACTGCAAGTCACATTTGTAAACACATGGTTTTTTGAGTTTATTTCTTTTTACTCCTACATGTTATAATTCAACAACTTCAATAATGTTTCAATTCAGTAATATTGTAGAAGAGATGGAGAGAAAAAGAAATAAAATTGTCAAGTATAAAAAAACATGTATTTTATTAGTGTCTTATGTACTTAAAATTATATTCTTAGGTTTTTTTAAACCAAAGATATAACTTTTGTTATTTTCCCCTCAAAGTGAAGCCTACAGATATAACTTTCTATTAGAAATAGTTTGTGTAACTCAGGTTCAAACTTTTTGTTTGATACTTCAGATTTTCTTCTTAGATTATCAGTTATTACACAAAGACTAATTTCTTACAAATGAGAAGGACCTTTTATAGGATAAAAAGTAAATATGTTGCAAAGGTATTGTATTAATAGTGATAAAAATTGTGATTAAACTGCTCTATTAACTTTTTTAATAGGCAGAAATAAAGTGAAACTATTGAGGGAAGAAATCAAATAATTACCATTTGATGTGGAAAATAAGGTGACTTGGCATATTAATAAGACAAGGATTTGAATTTGGGGGTGTTTTCTCTAAACCAAATTAAGAATATGTGTTCTGATCAAGGGGAAAATAGTCTCCCTTCTCTCTGCAAAGATTGATTTGCATTAAAATTTTAATGTTTAGTTCCCAGTGTTACATGTTTAAAAAGACATATTCAAATAAGTGTTCATTTATAAAATATGACAAAGAAAGGACAGAAAGCCATAACATCTTGGGCACACTGATTATTGTTTAACATTTGAAAAAGCATTATGATTAGAGTGTTTCAAGGATGTATCAGGCTGCCCTAGTTCAGTTTAAAGCCACCTCTCCCTGGAAGAGTTTCATTCAACATTAGAGTTACATGCAGCATGTATGTAGAAGTAAAAAGTAAGACTAGATAATATAAAAAGTGCTCTTTGAGTTTGTGAATCTGTGATACTCATGGTACATCATGAAATGATTAGTGACTGGCATTTTCTACGCCAAGCATTTGGCAACCATGAATATTCTCTGTTTTTTAAATAAATTGTATGTCTTTGTTTCCTAAGTTCAAACTTAAGATTGTAAACTTCATGAGAATAGGAGTCATGTTCCTCTAGTTCTTTCCTTAAGTGTAATAGAACCATACAATTTTAGGACTGAGAATATCACAGAAACTATCTGATCCTGTAACCTGCCCACTTTTCCTCCTCTCTCTTTCTCCATGATATATCAATTGCTGCTCAGAGAAGGTTAAATGGTCACCTAGCAACAGGGAAAAAGCTAGAGTTTGTCTTCTAAAGTCAGCCTAATGTTCTTTCTGTTGGTTGATGCCCTAGTGTTCAACTGCCTGCTAAATCAAAGTGAAAATGGGATACAGAAAACAGAAGTTAAATTACAAACAGCTTTTCAGCAGTATCTATTCTTTGTATTGGAAGTTGTCCATATAAAACAAGAAAATTAAGAAATTATGCAATGGTGTTAATCTTAACAGTATTTGAAACTAGACTGGGTTGTCTCTATGTTGATGAGTTTCAATTTCAGAGTTTCTGTATGTCTGCATTTAAAGATTGTGGGTTTCCAAACCAGCTGGATACCCTCCCTTCAGATAACTCAGTTATAAATAAATTTCTGTATTACAAATTGCCAGTGTGTGGATTGTTCTTGTAGTCTTCCCTTTGTAGCTTACACTCACCAAGAAGCCAATAGATACTGGACAATGACACTCATATGTGTGTTATGTTAATAGATAAAGAGACAACTGAGGGATTTATCACAGGTTTTTAAGTAAAGGAATCAGAGCTTTATTGGCTCTCTTAACTTCAGATTTCCTTTCTATTCCTACATGCCTCATTCTGTTTTGTAAGTTTTGTGTGAGAGCTCTAATTATGAACTATTATAAGCCTTAGTAGCAGAATCCAGAATGAGGGAAGTAAAAAATATTTGATAATATTTTTCTAATTCTAAAATATTGCTGTAGGCAATGTGATAAATTAATCAAGAAACCTGCTATTTCTGTACAGGTACATTATGTCTCACACACCTTTTTCTCTCATGTATTCAAATTTACAAAGTGCTGGTTGAGAAGGGGGAGTTTTTCATAGCAAATAGTTCTGCCCTGATGCCACCATAGGTCTAGGTGAAAATAAAAGTAATTGAAATGGAATTTGCATAGCGTTAAGCTTCCTTTGGAAATCTGAATTCTATAGTCTTGAAGTACTGTGTATTAAAACATTAATTATTTAAGAGTCTTACAGCCTGAGCCTATATTGTTTCCAAGCCATCACTGGTTATTTTTTCCCTATAATTCTATGGATATATACATTTATATATTAAAACATTGTATAATGCAGTTGACTGTTTATACCATATAGAGAAAAATCCTCTTTTGCTTTCTCAGTACCCCCCTCCCCTGGGGGTATTTAGTTGACCTTAATATTTATACCTGACATTAATGGCATAAGAATATAATTCTCAAATATTATTTTGGAACAAATACTTGTCAAAAAAAGAAAAGCATTGAAATTATAGCATGTGATCAGATTTTGCAGTTGTGGGCACTACTTCAAATTTTAATTGACATTTGGTTTAAGTTTTGATGTTTATAGGAAAAAAATATCAAGGTACTGCTTATATGGAGATGTTTCATTAAAGTCTCCAGTATTAAGATTAGGACTAAGCATACCGTCTACAGAATTTCTTCTCCTTTCTTTTCCTTCCCTTCCCCTATAGTGACAGTACATTGTTTACATAGCAAAGCTAACAGAGTATCTGGAGAGACCTGTGTAAGTTGCTGGTTGGTATCCTGAGCTCTTTTTTCTGTAAATGGCACGGGAAGTTGGAAATGTATGTTGTTTTGGTGCCTCAGAAGTCTTTTGTAATTAGAGGTGTCTGTGCTATGAATTTTATTATTTTTCCATTTGTCTAAGATTTCATAAAACAATATGCATTTAAACTTTAAATATGCAGATCTTAAGTTGTGATATTGTCCAACCTTAATTCTACCCACCCGCTCTCGTGGCGCCACCCCCTGCACCCCACCCCAAACTCCACCCTACACTCCACCTCCCCAGGTAGACTACTCTACCACTGAGCTACATCCTCAGACCTTTTATTTTTTTTTATTTTGAGACAGGGTCCTACTGAGTTGCCCAGGCTGGCCTCAAACTTGTGATCCTTTTGCTCCAGCCTCTGGAGTGGTTGATTATTACAGGCATGAACCACCATGCCCAGCTAGAAATCTTTTACTTGATTTATGTAGCATGACCTGCTTCCAATTCTCCAACCTTCTTACCACTTTGTTTAAAAAATTATCATTTACTGATTTTTCTCTTATTATCTGTTAAATAACAATATTCTGCCGCCGTGGTTTCACTTGCCTGCCTGTATTTTCAGAACAACCAAACTTAATTTCCATGCTTGACATTTTTTTCCTGAGATCTAATCCCATATTGTCTACTTGTTAATGAAAATCTATCTGAACACTCTGTCTTAACTTCAGGTTCATCAAGTTCAATACTGAAGCTCCTCCATCTTTTCCTCATTATATTTATAGGAAAAAATTATCAAGGTACTGCTTATACAGAGATGTTTCATTAAGAGAAACCCTCTTTACTGGGTGTTGTGGTGCATGCCTGTAATCCCAGCTAC
Organism: Callospermophilus lateralis; assembly: GCF_048772815.1. Classification (NCBI taxonomy): domain Eukaryota; kingdom Metazoa; phylum Chordata; class Mammalia; order Rodentia; family Sciuridae; genus Callospermophilus; species Callospermophilus lateralis. The sequence continues at coordinate 56,767,602 of NC_135317.1, read as the reverse complement.
TTGGGAGGTCAAGGTAATGATACCATGATGATAGCAAATAAATGTGGGCAGGGTGAGCGCATTCTCTAGATGGGGAGTTTTCGTTAACTGAGATTTTTTTTTTTTAGATCTTTTATTTTATTTATGTATTTATATGTGTGCTGAGGATCGAACCCAGGTTTTCACACATGCCAGGCAAGTGCTCTACCACTGAGCCACAACCCCAGCTCCAAACTGAGATATTTTTAAACCAGTTTGTAAAGCTGATGTTGTACATGAAACACACAAGGAGAGGTCATTAAAGCCAGTGACAAGTTTTCAAGGTCTGGTTATGGCTGGTGTGTGTGTGTATAAGTATAAGCGAGGGAGGTGGAAATCTTTGTGTTCCTTTGGCCCCTGAGTTAATGCCTGTAAGTCATTCTGATTTGGGAGACATAGTTTAGCTTTGAGTAATAATCGTGTGGGAGTTGAGTGGGCTTCTGCTTTGTCAACACTTCTGGGTTTGATAATTAGATAATTACAAGATGTGATCAGATTTTGGAAATCCATTCCTGGAAGACATCCATGTATGTTTACTAATGGCTGCAGCAAGCTAGCTTTTCTGTAGTGCCATAGCAATGGGACAGAAATATTTTTTGTGTGAAACATATTTTCCTTCTATCAATGATGTTGGAGTGATGTTTGTTACTTCCTCCCACCTTAGATTAAGCAAAGAGAATCTTGCAAAGTGATGGGGAATTTTCTTTTTCTTTTTGGGGATGAAAGGCATTATATTCTGTATACTTAAAAATAATCTGTTAGTTTATTGGAGTAGAAGGGTATTTTCCACATGACGAGGAATGTTTAAACTTGGGTGATTTTTGGCATCTAAAAGTTCTTTTGAAACAACTTTATGTTTTCAATTCCAAAATAATAAAGTCCTCTCAGCAAGTGTGATTATTGATAGGATACATATTTACTGATAGTCATCAGCAATTAGTTGAGTAAGCTTCAGAGTTTTTTAAAGCTTTGCCATGTGTTATTTCCTCTAAAGTTCGGGATTCCTTTTCTTATTCCAACCTTTGCACATATACTTCCTTCTATTATTCCTGGCAAATTTTTCTAACTTTTCATTCTTCAAGATGTTACCTTTTCTGGGAAACCTTTCTGAGCTCCCTTAGACATTGTCCCATTATGACAGGAATGGAAAGATGAGAGTGTAAAATATAAATGGGTGGAACATAAGAGCAGGCACATCTCTTATTTTCCTCCTCCAGTGTGGTATGATGTCACGATTTGGCTGGTTTGTTGCAAAAGGGTAGCTAAAAGCTCCAGACCATCAAACTTGAATAGCTGCTGAAAATGAAGGGCAATGCCTTGTACCCAGAGGTTTTGGATATCTTTCCTGTCCCAGTTCATTCTTACTCTGTCTTTTCAGGTAGTCTTATCTATGATCACTCTGGCTCTCTATGAAGAATCAAAAAATAGATTTGATCATTATATACTCCCCCTCACATGTATATGTGTGGGTGTAATGTGTGAGCATCATGTTGTACTCCATAAATATGTCACATTCTTATGTGTCTCAAAAATAAAACTGAAAAGAATCAAAGGATTAGTGAATTTTGAAAAAAGTAGATCTTCTTCCTTGGAGCTGCCACATTACTAATAATTACTTCTAATTGCTCTATAAGAAAATAATAAGCATAGAATTAAATCCCATACTGTACAGCATATTTTTCTTGAACATATTGCTTGCAGTCTTAATTTCTATAAATGATATATCTGGTTACATGAACTAGAAAAATATGAAGATTAACAGGGCTTTGTTATGAATCTTTTGTGAAGGGAGGTTTATTTTAGTAAGCTCATTGCTCTGTTTCAAAAACCTAGATTTCCAGGCATGTACTGATGGTTTTCTCTAAAGAAAGTTACATATGTAATTAGTTCAATCTGTCTTTTTTCTTCTTCTTCTTCTCCTCCTCCTCCTCCTCCTCCTCCTCCTCCTCCTCCTCCTCCTCCTCCTCCTCCTTCTTCTTCTTCTTCTTCTTCTTCTTCCTCTTCTTCCTCTTCTTCCGCAGGGACCAATTTTTTCTTTAATGATTTTCACCAAATACTTGGTGCCCCTTTGCATTTATATTTCTAGAATTAGGGAATCGCTCTTGCTAAATTGTAATTCAGGGGAAGAGTATGATGAGATTAGCTCCTAAAGCCTTTTTGGCCATGAAGGCCATGTCTCAGCAAGTGGCTTCCTCCTTTCCTTAACTTTGTTAGTGTCCCAGGGAGCTTTTCTATGGGAAATACCTGTCTCACAGTTCAGCCTGCTCTTCTCTAAATGTGATTTCAAAACTCAATTACTTAAGCCGGTTTTTAGAACTACAGTAGACACAGAGTGTTAGAAGCACAATAGAATTCTGAAATTTTCTCTGTGATAAGTAGAAGAAATAAGAGTCATAATCATACTGCTGTTCATCTTTACATAGCCATTTAATTTAGTTGTTATATATTTTAAATATTGGAGCTTTTAGTTCTTTCCTCTTGCCCATTTGGGGTAAACTGGCCAGTTTCCTGTACTGTAGTTTGGCTAGAGGAGTGGAATCATCCAAGTGCCTGCTCTTACTTTCTTGTCTGCATGTATTTTGTATCTGCTCTCTCATCCATGTCATAATGTGATAGCATGTTTTGATAAATGCATTGTTTTGCTTGAATTTGAGCCTATTCTGTGAAGTGGAAAGCCTGTGGGAAGATTGTAACAAGTATAACAGTATACTTGTTAACATTTAATATTTTTAACAAGTAAAAAATTCTTACTGGTTTTAGAAACAAACTTGACATTCTGTAACTTATATTAATATGGAATAGGTGCTTTTAAAAATTTTTAGTGTAATTAAGCTTTTAAAATTTTTAGGCACATAAGTAGTTTTCCATTTTTCTAGATGGATACTAGTTTGGTCACTTATTTTGATGTTTTAAAAAAATGTTGACATAGCAGTTCTTTCTGTCTTTATTTTTAAGTGACAGCAGAATTCCAAGTATAAGAAAATGTGATTAATTCTCTCACTTTGAAGTCATTTAATCATTCTTTGCCTAACAGCTGCTTTCTATTCAGTACATTGAACATAAAATTCTGGAGTGCCTTTGTGCTATCATAAATTTTAAATGAGAACCATTCTTCCTCTTAAGTATCATATGATATTGCTGTTTTGAATTTTCAGTGTGGTAGATGGCTTTTCTAGAGATTGCTATTGCAGTTGGCTAAGAGGGCTTGCTTCTGGGACTAAACTGTTTCCCCTGCACTGTATGTCACTATCATATTTAGTTTTATATGTTGGCAGTAAAGAAGGGAGGAGAATTGGTTTGACTTGCTATTCCTAAGCTCCTTTTATCTCTATAGTATATTAGAGAAGTAAAGAAATAAGGTCAAATTAAAGCAGTGGGATTTTTAGTTGGATATTTTAGGTGAGAAAGAACCAGCATATTATATTTCATTTCAACAAATTAGTATGGACTCTATACACAGCATAATATGCAAAAAGAATAGTGAAGACTTAGTTTCTGTCCTGTTTTGTTGGAGAAATAACACACACACACACACACACACACACACACACACACGTATATATAGATATACACCCATATAGATATATACATATGCATACATATATGCATGTGTATATGGAGAAAGTTTCTTGAAAGCATGACTGTTTTGTCACTGTCTTCATTTTAATTTTGTCCACTGTATGAATTAAAATTCATACTTAGTACATAATAGGCACTCCAAATATTCTCCAACAGACAATGATAATGGTGATAACAGTTCTGAGATGGAGATTTGGGGTGGGAGATCATTTGATTTGGGCCTTCAATAGAAGGTGTATTAGTTAACTTTCCATCATTATACCAATATATCTGAGATAGTCAACTTAGACAAGGTTTATTTTGGCTCACAGTTTTGGAGATTTTAGTCCATAATCAATTGGTCCCATTGCTTTTGGTGAGGTAGCACATTATGATTATAGCATGTAATAGACTAAAACCGGTCTTCTCGTGGCCAGGAAGCAAAAAATCCAGATTTAGAATCCCATAGTTCTCTTTAAGGACACTCTCTCAGTGACTTAAAGACCTTCCATTGGGCCTCACCTCCTAAAAGTTCTACCATTTCCAAGTAGTCCCACCCTGGGGACTAGTACTTTGACACATTGGCCTTTGGGGGACATTAAATGTCCAAATTACAGCATAAGATATTTTAATATTTGGAAGAATCTATGCTTACTTTCTAGAATTTAATGTCTACTGTTTCAGAAAGACCAATGGAGAACCCAGAACTAAGAATCAGACTTCAATGACTCTGAATCCCAAAGGAGAAACCCATCCAAGGAGGGTTTTTTTTTTCTAATTTAAAAAAAAGTTTGTTATATATGACAACAGAATGCAACACAATTCATATTGCACATATAGAGCACAATTTTTCATATCTCTGGTTGTACACAAAGTAGTGTCATACCATTCGTTTCTTTATACTTAGGGTAATGATGTCCATCTCATTACACCATCATTCCTACTCCCATGTCCCCTCCCTTCTCCTCCCTCCCCCCTTAACCCTATCTAGAGTCCATCTAATCTTACCACGTACCCTCCTCTCCATTATGAATCAGCATCCTTAAATCAGGGAAAACATTCTACATTTGGTTTTTTGGGATTGGCTAACTTCACTTAGCATTATCTTCTACAACTTCATCCATTTACTTGCAAATGCCATGATTTTATTCTCTTTTAATGCTGAGTTATATTCCATATATATATACCAGTTTCTTTATTCATTCATCTACTGAAAGGCATCTAGGTTGGTTTCACAGTTTTGCTATTGTGAATTGTGCTCCAATAAATATTGATGTGGCTGTATCCCTCTAGTATGCTGTTTTTAAGTTCTTTGGGTATAGACTAAGGAGTGGGATAGCTGGGTCAAATGGTGGTTCCATTCCCAGTTTTCTAAGGAATCTCCATACTGCTTTCCATATTGGTTGCACCAATTTGCAGTCCCACTGGCATTTCCAAGGAGATTTTTGCTGTTAGTTTATGCTAAATAAATGTGAGTATTTTTGGTCAGGTGTAGTTGATTTGAGATTTTCTTTGAAATTTACAGCCTGAGGTTGTAGTGATCCTTGAAACTCTATGTGAGCACTCCACATACTGCTTGCTCTTCCTCATAGGAGCCCCTCAATTCATGTTAGCAGTGGTCTTTAAAAGTGAAATTTGATTATGGCTTTTGTTAGTTTATGTTGCTTTCTGTTTTCTGTTTTTCAGAGTAAACTTAAGAGGGTCTTTCCAAAGATATGAATAGAAAGTATAATTAGAAGTCTGAGGTAGTTTGAGTACCAAAAAATTAGAAAGTTTTAAAAAGCAGATAGCTGACATATAAAAAACAGAGACACCAAGGAAGAATAAATTCAGTATTGAGTTTAGCAGTTAGAAAATTCACTTTTCCTATTTTTATTTTTCATATACACTAAAAATGTGAAAACATTTATTTTTTATTTCAGAATAGAAGTTGAGTGATTATACTTCTATTATTTTTTTGCCAAAATGTTGTTGTATTGTTCCTAATAAAAAGCTGAGTTACGGGCTGGGGTTTTGGCTTAGTGGCACAGCTCTTGCCTAGCATGTCTAAGGCACTGGGTTCAATCCTCAGCACCACATAAAAATAAATAAATAAAATGAAGTTATTGTGTCCATCTACAAGTAAGAAAAAAAAAGCTGAGTCACTCTTTTTCACTTTTAGCTCAACAAAGCTACTTGTAGCTGAATTGGTGTTAGGTCATTGATATCTAAATCAACCAGTATGTTTTGAAATGTATCACAGGCCATAAAGTCACAGTAATTTAGGATTTGGCAAACTGTGACTGAGTTTTATGATGAAAATGTCCAGTTTGATGGAGAAAGGAGGTCAAATGATTTTTATCTGAGCAAATGTTTGCTTTAGTTAATTCTTTGAAGAGCTTAATTTTAAAATATTATATCTTAAAAGTAGCATACAAATTTAATTTTGGTAGTACTAATGCCTTAGCAAATTGAAGGTGTAGGTTTATTTTTATGTATGTTGTATGATCTCTTATGTATTGTACTAAGGCTCCAACTATCATGATTATCAATTGAAAAGCCCTATATGGACTGTGGATGTAGCATAGTGGTAGAGTACTTGCCTACCATATGCCAGGTCCATGGTTCAATTCTTAGAACTTCAAATAATAATAAATAAAAAAATAAAAAATAAGAAAAGCCCTATCTGTTAGTGGTTTCATCATACCAATAAATTATTCAAATTTTAGAATGAAGAATATAGTTTTATTCAGTTCATGAGCATTAAAATATAAACAATGTAAGTTTTTGAAAAATTATAGCATTACAGTAAAGTTTAAAAAAATTTTTTTAAGTTGTAGATAGACACAATATCTTTATTTATTTACTTTTATGTGGTGTTGAGGATTGAACCCAAGGCCTCCTGGTTGCGAGGCAAGTGCTCTACCACTGAGCTACAACCCCAACTCAATAGTAAAGTTTTAAGATACAGTTAGTTGAATATTTTTAACTCAGTTAGATTAACCTTCAGTTCTGATTTGTAATGAAGGCAGGAGCAGAAATATGTTTTGTGGTGCCACCAAAACATTGTATAGATCTCTGGTGTGGATATCTGACTCAACAGTCAGCTTTCAGGGAATGAGAACTTGAGTAATTTGGGTTGTTCATGGTTGAGTTCTGCCATTAGATATCAGGAGCATACTAAAGGGCTATGAAGTATTATACTCATTTTTTAAGACAAGATAATAGTTGAAATTTGTAGTACAAGCTAACTTTGTATACATTTGAAAGAAAGGAACCTTAGAGTATTTTAAATTCTTTTATATTAGATTTTCTAATTAAGAATTCTCCGGTATTAATAAAAATTCCAACTTCAGTTAGAATAATTTCTTCTAAATATAACTGTGGAAGCCAATATGTTAACTTCAAATTATATTCTTCAAATGACTTTATGTCCTTTATCTTCTCTCTTTAATACTCATTTTTAACACTTATGAGGACGTGTCCCTTATCTGAATATTATAAAAAGGAAGCAGTCTGACTTGACCATTAAATTTTTTTGAATGTAATAAAGCTGTGAAATTACCATGACCTCTAATACTTTATGTTAAAAGGAGAATTTGTGTTACATTGAAGATAACAAGGAAGCTCTTGTGCTGAGTCTTGTGCTAAAATGAGGTTTTCTGTCATTCTACTAATGTTGTTTGAGTTCAACATTGTTCTTGTGGCAGTTTTGTATCTTCTTATAAGATTTAGCATAAATGCGAAATAGAATCCATAATCATTGCTTCAGTTAGTGACGTCTGTGCTTCTCAAATTTGAGCTCTGAACTCCTTCGGAGTCAGGGATTATTGTGTTACATTTGAGACATCTTTTCCCATACCTTTGAGGCAACATCGTACTTCTTATGTTCATGACTTCTTATATTATAGATATCATTTCTATAAAGTTATACATGCTCCTAACTCCAAATAATTGTATGGAACTTTGGCCTGCATTCTGTGCCTATTGCTGAGATGCAAGACCCAGTTGGTACATGCTGGTGGTTCCAGGTGAGTTGAGCAAGGCTGCTTTTCATGGCAGAGCCCAGAAACATAAATTTTACAAAGATTAGTTTCACATCTATTTAGTAGTTTTTAAACACAAACAAAGAAAACACAGTTAACCATGGCCCACAGAGATTTATCACAGGACTATTCCTCTTCAGATAGAAATTTATTAATTTGTAGCTTATGCCTGAAAAGCAAATGGAAGAACATTTAAGTTTAAACTTAATGTCACAGATTTCTACAGAGCTTGAACTGCAAAGTATCATTTTTAAGGCAATGATGATTATGTGATTGATGTGATCGATGATTGGGAAGAAGAAAAATGCTCCCAGTTTTAGCAAGTTTTGTTGGTGGTAGGATTCTAGGCCATGGGCTCTGGTTTATTCAGCTTTGAGGGTGATGATAAAAATCTGATAAATTTTTCCTCACTATATTTTCCTGCTTACATATTCATTGAAGTCTATTTTTATCATATTTTCAGATGTTTTCTGTTGCTGGTCATTTACTAATATTCAGAGAAATATGTACTTCTGTAGCATGTGTGCACATGGAATTCTTCCAAATTTATTATTTTGCTGAATGTTTTGTAGTAGAATTTTTTTTAAACTAAATTAGGTTTCCTCACTTACTGTGGCTACCTTCATAGGAATTTCTTCCAGTTTTTTATATTTTGCTTTATGCTTTTTACATATTTTAACTATTTGTTTTATGTATGTGGTATATAGGAATTCATTCAAATATGTTTTACATTGTGGCTTATTTTCTTGGTTGCTAGCATCTGAAATATAGTACCATTGTTTAATACTATAACACATATAATACTATGGTTTCATTTACCAATAAAATTTTTATGCCTTGCTCCCTGTTAAGCATTTTCTAATCCAATATGCATTGAAATTAACTTTGTGATCTCTCAATTTATTTTTAGGCTAGTAGATGTCAGTGCATATCCCTAACTTGTTATTTCCAATTGGATTCTAGACTATAGTAGATTACTATAATAGTTAGCTTTCTTATGATAGCAAATATGATAGATAAAACCTGAATTTTTGTCATGAGATTCTCATTTTAAATGCATAAGAATATATACTTCATTGGAATACTATAATGATAATAATAGTTGAAATTTATTGAGGTCTATGAGTCATGCTGTGTTCAAAAGTGCTTTGTAAGTGTACTAGTTTTCTATAGCTGCATAGCAAATCAGTACAGTCTTAGTGGCTTTAAACAGCACCCATGTATTATACAGAGTGTGCACACCAAGTGGCAGCAATCTTCAGCACCATCTTAAGATCCTGTCAGCACAATACATTATTGACTGAATTGTTCCTCACAACCCTCAAGGCTTATTATTAACAAGCCTATATAGATGAGAATGTTTGATCTAGAGTCAAGACCATAGAATAGAGGAACCTGGATAGTAACTAGGGCAACCTGATTTGACAGTATGGATTCTTTAATTATTTTAATCTACTCTACAACTACAACCATAGGACATTCACTCAATGAAAGCTGTATATTTGATGGTGGTCCCATGAGATTAAAATGTAGCTGAAGTATTTCTGTCACTTAATGGCATCGTAGCTATTATAAGGTTACAACACAATTCATTACTCATGTGTTAGTGATGATGCTGGTGTAAACAAACCTACTGCACTGAGGTACACAAAAGCATAGCACATACAGTTATGTTCAGTAATGATGATAATTAATGACTGTGTTACTGGTTTGTATATTTACTATACTGTAATTTAATCATTGTTCTAGCGCATTTTCCTTTTATTTATTAAAAAGTTCAGTATGCTTCATTATGCTGGTAATTTGCTTTTGTGCTTGATTTAATCTCATGTTGTTTTGTCCATCATGGCCCTAGACGTAACAGTCCCCACCCCACCCCACACACACACACCCACACTCTCCCCTACACACACCCCACACACATATCCTGATGTGTACTAGGCTATCCCATTCAGGTTTGTGAAGGTGTGCCTCATGATACACATACAATGGCAAAATTGCCTAATAATGCATTTCTTAGAATGTTTCTGTGTTGTTAAGTGAGACTTTACTGTATTCCTGTGGAAGGAGCTCAGTATCATAGCAGTTCATACTATCACTTCTCTATATGTCTAGAGTTTTCTTTCTTTCATTATATAGTGTTCCTTTGAAGAACACTAGTGTTTGTATTTTTATTTTTTAAAATTATTTTCTGTTGCTTTGGCATCATGTGTTTGTGTTGTTAAGAAAACCTTTTTTGGGGGGCTAAATACCTTTATATGGATTTGAATTTACTTCTTTGGTCATTATATGTAGCCCCTATGTGACAAATCTAACTGCTGGATCTTGTCCAATAGTCTTATTTATTTGGTTTGTACATTCCTGTCATTTCCTCCACTCCGCCCCCGCCCTTTAGTATTAATGCTTATTAACACTTTTAAAGTCTGGATTTAACCTTTGGTTGAAAAATTTGTAGTTGTAGCTATACTGTGTCACTTCCCATATGGCAATAATTTACCTGAGCTGGACCTCGAAACTCCCGTTAGTTAAATGTGAGGAGTCCAACTTGATCAACCCAAACTCCTTAGCTAACCCCAACCCATTCTACTTAAAATTAAAACCCAAATGTGAATGAAAAAGATGTAATTTTTATAACAAAATTAGTCTTCTATTTTCTTGTTGCCTATTGTTTGTGTAATTCCTTCCACCTGAATTCCCCTCTCTATTAAAACCTCATATTCTTCAGTGATGGATTTTAATTCCATCTTTCCATGAAAACTCTTACCACTTCACATGACAGAAAATTCCATCTAAACTGAATGAAGGAAAAGGAATTTGTTGGTTGTGAACAGAAAAATGCCTTTCTTTAGCATTGCCAAATATGGGGACTGGGCTCTCTTCATTGGTGGGCTTTCCTTTCATGAGTTGTTCCATTCTCAGTCAAGGCAGTGGGCAGAATTCTAAGTTTTCACCTCTTAGCACATAATCAGCAGGAAAATAACTTTTTTTGGTTGCTAAAATGTAATTCCCCAAATTAGCTGTGATTATATCTCATTGGCATGGATTGGGTCAGATAGGCATTATTGAACTAATTGCTATAACCATGGGAATGTAGTATTTTGATTTATTTGACCTGGATCACATGCCTGCCTTAGGAGTTGGTTAACAAAGGAACATAGAGGCAGAAAATGAGGAAAGGATGATTACTTGAGAAATATGGAGAGTGCATGCTGGATGAAAAAAAATTGTTCATGTCTTCATCTTCCTTGGGTACCCAGTGTTCCTCTCCTAGACTTCTCTAATACTGATTACCAGCGGCACATATAATATTGTATTTTGTGTTGTAGTCTTTTATATTTTCACATATTTGCCAGATGTTTATTTAGTGCCAATGATGTTATAGGCTTTGTGTAAAAGAATGGCAATACAAAGATAAAAATACACATCAGATGTGCTGAGGGAGTTCACAATACAATACATATGATTGCTTTCCAACTGGATTGTTTAGGATAGGAGATGTTGAAAATATTGTTGTGTCTCTTATAGCATGTAACATACTAGTTTCACTAAATAGACTATTCTTTGTTGTCGGGGGATTCTGAGGATTTCACCCAGGAGTGTTTTTCCAAAAGCTAAATCCCTAATCCTTTATATATATATATATATATATATATATATATATATATATATATAATTTTTAGACAGAGTCTTACTAAGTTACTGAGGTTCTTGCTAAGTTGCTGGAGTCTGGTCTCAAACTTGGGATATCCCTGTCTCAGTCTCCCTAGTTGCTGGGATTATAGGTGTGTGCCACTGCATCTGGCAAAAATATGCTCGTGAAGTATGAATTTGTGCATCCATCTTATTAAAACACAGTTTCATTGTTTTAGACTTATTAGACTTGTGAATCTTAATTTGTGCCACTGTCATTTATACTAGAACCTGAAAAGCAATGCCACTGCAGTTACGTTGTCCTCCCTTGTCACTGGAGGAAGTTCACTATCTCTTTCTGGTTCCTGTGGAGCTTCCTTCCACTGCTCCTTTCATTCTGTCATGTATCACAATTGCTGGTTTATCTTGGCTCCTGTTAGAATTGGATGTCCTTTGGAGCAGCAAATTGCTTAATAAGTGTTTGCTGACTTAAATCTGTTGAATGATGGAAATGTCTGGGCTTTGATCAGAGCGACTAGTTTCAGTTCTTTTTTCAGTATGTTTACATTTTATTTGTTCATAAAACTTTGCCTCATGTTTTCATAAAGTTCTCCTTTATATTTAATAGGGAGAGTTGGGTTTTGATGTTCATTCAGTTTCCCGTGTGTATATTTTAGACCTGGTAGTATTTTTAATACTTGCACACAGTCATGGTTGGTACTGATAATCAGAGGGGACTTGTATCTTTGGAAAGCTGAACTATTTTTAGGATGGGTAACATTATTATAGAAAGAAAATGAACTCCACTCACAGGCCAGTGTTTTCTATTACCCATTCTGATGTTAATATTCCTTGTTTCTATTTTGTTTGTAATAAAACTTGGGCTTTGTTTTCCTCAGGTCTTTGTAATTGGTAATGAAAAAACAAGAGCCAGCACTGGGTACTGGCTGTATGCCAGCCCCTGGTGTTGCATATATTATATTTTAAATCTTCATAGTATTTTAAACTCTTAATCTTGTCCTGTATTACAGGAGGTAAACTCAGGCTTAGAGAGAGTAATGGAACCGCCCAGGATCATATAATTAGTAACTGGCAAAATTGGGCCCCTGATATAGGTGTCTCTGACTCAACACCTAGAAAGCACACTGGAATAAAAAATTTACAAAGTCATACCCTGCTACCTCTGACCCCTCCGGAAAAAGGTTGATAGCACCTTCATTCTGGTAATACTTTATCTGAATTTGCTAGGCTAATTTCCTTACCCATATTCCCAGGAAAACAATTTTGAGTATTTCTTGTCTTCTCTAATAGACTATATAGATGAACTGTCACTTTACCTTTAATTCTCTAAGTATCTCTGATCCTTCTTCCATGCTTACAAAAGCCATTGTCAATAATACATGCAAGTATCTATTTTTTCAACTTTGCTAATAAATTTCACAACTTCTTTGGAATGTTTGTTAAGCTTAAAAAAAACTTTTCCGTGTATCATCATAGAAAATTACAATAATAAGTAAAAATGGAGGTCAGAAATTCAAATGCCCCAAAAACCTCACTCTTTGAATGTCACACTGTTAACAGTCTGTATATTTAGTATAGACACACCTGTATATAACCATGTATAATTTTCTTTTAATGCTTGTACACTGTTCCATTGTTTGAACACATAAAAATTTAATCAACACCCTATTAGGTTATTTCCAATTGTTTCCACTGCAGGGAACATCAGTATACTGATGATATACTAATATATCAGAAAGTACCACCAAGCCATCAAAGTGGGTCATTTTATGTAGCATAAATTAATAGAAATGAAGTAAGTTGTGGCAAGTTTTGCCTTTATTATATATGCTGCCAAATTGTGCTCCAATATACATTATACAGATTTACAAGCTTCAGCATGTGAGAGCACTGTTTTCTTACAACTTTGCTAGCATGGGATATTGTTCTTTTTAATACTTGCTGATAATTATAAGTTATTTATCTTTGTCATGTTAATTATAATTTCTTTAGTTATTTGGTTCTGGTGGGTTTTACATCTTGAATTTTTACATGACAAAACCATGAGATTTTTGACAGTCCCCCTCTTCTCCCTGTGAAATTTTGAAGCTGTGACAATTCTATCAGACCTGACCATTTCCTCTGGCATTTAAAAGTACAGGCTTTCCTTCTTTCTTTAGACAATAGAGGATAATATACAGGGGGTGTTATGTAATGTTGGCTGTCCTGTCATCATAATTACATAACGATGCCTTTTGGTCTAGCCATGGTTTTAAAACCATTAGGTTTAGAAAAAAAATTTTTTTAATGTGGTAGAGGTATATCTTTTACTTTATTAGAGCAAAAATCCCCTTATGTTTCTGATTTCACAAAGAATACTTGGAACTAAATGTGGCAGCTCCTGTATGTCCTCCGAATTACATTGGTAATATAGGACAGGCTCTTACACTATTAACAGCTTTTTTTCCCCCCACATTTAAGTATTTTGAACTTAGTCACTCCATTAGTTATTTGGTTTAATCTGTAAATTTTTCTGCATTTTGTGGGTGATGGAAAAGTAATTAATAGTCAACATTTAGATATTTTTCAGTTTACTACCTTCATAGTCCTTGATAATATGCAGTTATGTTTTAGTGCTTTCTTTTCTTGTCTGCTGTAATAGCTGCTAATTATTATTTTTATACATCAATAAGTGTGTTCTTGCATTTTATGAATGGTTCGCTTGAAAGTACTTTTCTGTTTCTCTTTTGCTGTTGACAGAACTGTCTCTGCATCTACAGGTTTAAATAGACAAAGGAGAAAGCTTATGTTGTTTATTGTCTTTCCAGAAGAGGGTGTAGCAAGAGAGGAAAAGAGTAGCTATACTGCCCCATCTCCCTTCATATTAAGCATCTCATAAAAATTAAAGATGATGGAATATTATTCATCATACTGAAAAAACACAGTTATAATTCATAAATAATATTGGCAATTAAATCCAAGATGTCTTGTTAACAGGGACCAAAGAATAAAGCTATCTGCTTCTATAATATGGAGATCATTGTCCTATGAAACAAAGATGAGGGAATGCTTTCAATTTTTCTACCTTTAGAATGATGTTGGCCTGGTGTTTAGTTAGCATAGGTAGCTTTTGTGATGTTGATATATGTTCCTGTTATCCCTAGTTTTTCTAGTATTTTGAAAAAAAAAACCACTGTATTTTGTCAAATGCTTTTTCTGCATCTGTTGAGATGATCATATGATTCTTATCTTTAAGTCTATTGATATGATGAATTATAATTATTGATTTCTGTATGTTGAACCAACCTTGCATCCTTGGGATGAACCCCACTTGATTGTGGTGCACTATCTTTTTGATAAGTTTTTGTATTTGATTTGCCAGAATTTTATTAAGAATTTTTGCATTTATGTTCATTAGAGATATTGGTCTGAGAAACAAAGATGAAACAAAATAACACATATGTAGGACCTAAATGAAAGTCTTGGAAGGAAAAATCTTTTAATTTAATTAAAAAGTATTACTAATCCTAGGTAGATTTGTAAGTAAGTACTCTCCAATTGATGGAATGATCTGTGATATTTACACATTAGAAAAATAAATGAACTGTTGACATTTAATGCTTCAGAATTACTACTTCTATTTTTCCAAGAAATTTGTTAATATGGCTAGGATTCTTATCTTTAAGAACAAACACTGCTGTTGTTTTTTTAGAATAGGAAGGGTTATATGTAAGCCAGAATCCCAGGCCTTCATCTCTTGAGGAGTCTTGATTTAGTGTTGAGGGCACAGGAGAGTGTTTGATGCATTGTTTTCATTTTCACACACCCTGGGTAGAGGAGTTTCTGCTCCCACACTGTATTGAAGTGATTTCACTAATAGAGCTAGGTGCTTCCTAAATGTTGAGTAGGCTTAGTTTTCCCTTCCTCTCATGTTTGCTCCCTTCTTGAAAACTTCCACGAATTTGAAGACACCTTATATCATCTTGTTTGTTCAAACTCTACTGACTTTTAAATGTTTTTCTCCCTCAAGGATTACCCTTGTTTTCTCTTACTCTTTTCCATATTGTTTTCTTGAGTTATATTACCCTCTTTGCTAGATGCAGCTGTTAACTAGCAAGTGAACTCAGGTCTCCTGTGAGCCAACCTGGTATTTCAACCAGTGTTTACTACACATCCTCATCCCGTTATCCAGACTGTTTAAAGCTTGGATGATTATCTAGCCCTTTTCCTCAAATCTGTATCACTCTATGTTTTCATTTACTGTATTCATTTAATATTATCATTGTCCATGTAATTTTTTCAATCTAGAATCTTTTGAATCTGTCTTAACATTCAATTACCTCCTGATCTTTAAAAACACTACCTAAACAAAAATACAGTGCTTATTCTGGATATAGACGTTGCTATTTATATAAGTAGTTAGTATCTTATCTGAACTTAATAAAATTTAAAACATTGCTATGTTTTGCTCTAATATTAACTGTGAATAAAAATATCTTGAGTTAATTCTCTTCAATAGGTGAAAACAGTTCTTTAATTTTATATGGCAACTAGAAGGAAAACTTTACTTTTTATGTAGAAAAAGGTGATTACATAGGTTTTAGGACTGTATTTCAGAAAATAAACTAGTTATATATATGTAAGTATTTGTAAAATGCCTAATATGAAATGTAAACATTGCTATTTTTACATAAATCTGCACTGACTGTAGAGGTTAAGGAAAGAGCTGGCTACTTTTTCTGTTTTGAATGCTTATATTTTTCTTGCAAAGCCAATTTATTGTTGAAATTAAGGGAATTGCAGTTTTTATTCTGGTTGTTTTTTAGGACATTCAGCATTCATGTGCTATTCTGTAAAATCATTACAAATGGAAAAGAAATGACTTGTTCTCTGCTGAAGTTGTGAGGGGAAATGTTACCATTCTTGGACAGTTGTAGAAGCAAGTACTTGTAAAGGAGAGAAAATCTGTATGATTTTTCTAGGCATGACTGAGGCTTTGCTGATTATATAGAAATTATCCCTGTCTGCCCAAGCAGTCTGCGTGTCCAGACTTCACAATGGCCTAATTAACAACAATAACTTCCTTCCTTTTTTGTTTGGAATCAATTTATTTTGAATATGTCCTTCTGATATTTTCTACATAAAAGTAGAGGTTAAATCATCCAAGGATGTCCTAGAGTGTAGAACCTCCCCTCTAAACACACGCACAGCAAAACAAAAAACCCAAATCAAACCTTTGAAGTTTTTGTGAGAAATTTACTCTTTATAATTCATACTTCCTTTGAGGATTGATTTTGTTCTCCTTTTGATGAATTCCAAGTTTCTTGTTCCATAGCTGTCATCTCAGTTGTTTAACGATTTATTTTTCTTGTTCAGAGAATTGAGTTTTCCAGATCATATGGCTATAGCTTGTATTGTGTCAAGGTCAAAATCTTTTAATTTTATTGATGGAATTGGTATTGTAACCTGAGGGTCTCCTGCTGTATATTTAAATCCTGTCATATTGCCTAAATATAACTGTATGTTGCTTCTAGTCCAGCAGATACTTTTATTAAATTCCTTGGCTACATCTAGTTTACTTTTCCTTAAGAGAAATATAACAGAATACCACTAGCCTCCTGATCACAAATAGATTGCTACCATGGCAACCTGACAGTTTTTAATATTAGAATTTTCTTGTTAAAGCAAAACTTAGGACACTGGGGACTTTTCTTTGACTGTGAAAACTTTATGCTGTTTCTTATAGTTGGAGTTATACTGTGTCCAATCAGAAAAAATGTTTTTCTTTGGTTAGAAAAATTAATTTAAGCACTTTGCTTAACAACATTACAGTGTTAAAGAAAAGGTGTTTGCTTTCTCAACTCTACTCTCTTTGGGTAGGCTCTTTTGCACTGTCAGGTAACAGTGAGATCTGTAAGAGACACAGTAAAGGGAATCACATTTGTCTCAGACACCAAAGAACTTTGCCACCTACTAACAGCAGAGTGGCCTTAGGGAAATTACTTAGGTTCCCTAGGACTGCTTTTCTAAGTAGGAATATTAATCTCTGTATTATTTGTGTCATGGGCTGTTTTTAATAAAGTAATACATAAAATATTTATTATTGCTTTTTAATTCACAGAGGATAACAGGAATAACAAATATGCAGCATATTGAGTTTATGTATCATCTCATTTAACCTCTGCAGTACCCCTGTGAAATAGACATATTATTCTCAATTTATGTATGATGTTTATAGGCAGAGAACTCAATTGGTTTGCCCTGATCACAGCTATTAAATGTCTGGACGGACTTGGGACTAGAATTGTCCGTTTTTCTTTCCACTGTTTTCTCCAACTAATTCTTTTGCCTCTCACAGTAGCTGGCCCATAATAGACACTGCTATTTGTTGAATAATGAATACTGAGCTGAATACTTCTGGGAAATGCTAGTCTGCTGTCAGTAAGACTGATCATTTATAAATAAGCGGAGTCTGGTCTAGGCAAGAAATGAGAAATTCTAGGACTCATTCTACAACAGGGTAAACTCTAGTTCTCTCCTGTATTTTTATTTTTACTTTTATATCATTCATTCACCAGGGTTTAATCAGACCTTACTGAGTGCCTGCTGTGTGCCTGTAATGTTGTATGCAGAGATTAGCAAGCCAGTTTCTGAAGCCATTGACCTGGTAGACACTGGTGTAATCAAGCCTTTGGAAGGTATACAGATTCCTTAAAGTATATATAATATTTATTTAAACATTTACTATATTATTAAGACCTAGAGACTATTCCAGTCTTTGATTATCTTTATTAGTAATCAAAATTAGCAAAAAATATGTTTTTCTGAGGTTTTGAATAAATTCAATTTAACATAGATAAATTATACCAGAGGCAGACATTAGGCGAAACTGTTACATGTTATTGGAATGCCAGTTATTGAATGCCCATTGTGCTAGCCACTTATATTTGGTTACAGTGAATAATTATTGGTTAATTTCCATTAATGTATATAGTCATGGTTCTGTGCAGCATTTATGGGGCACTGCTGGGCTTTGAGTACATGAGAGGGCATTCAACTCAGGTTGTGAAAAGGTGATGAGAAGACAGAACCTCTTAGGTGAGTGTGAAAGGAGCATCCAGGCAGGGATGGTAGCATATGCCAAGGTACAGATAGATATAAAAGATGTTGCTTTTTGGAACTGCTGAGCAATTTAGCCTGGCCAGAGCATAGCCAGGAGGAAAATTAATGAGCAATGAGGCTAAAGATAGGCAGGGACAAAGAGTTAGATTTTATCTTGAAGGAAAACCATTTAAGGATTTTTAATTTAACAAGAGAAATGGGATTTGGAAAGTGAGATTGGTACCTAAGAAAGTTCTTTTGGGGGGCTGAGGTTGTCTGTCAGTGGTAGAGTGCTTGCATAGCATGTGTGAGGCACTGGGTTCGATTCTCAGCACCACATTAAAAAAAAAAAAAAGTTTTATCAACAACTAAAAAAAAAAAAAAATTTAAAAAAAACCCAAGAACTTTTGGCTTTAGATTGTAGGAAGCAAAACTGAGATCAGGAATCTTTTACAATAATAAAATCTAGAGATGATGTGTTCCTGCTATGACAGTGGTAGTAGTGGGCACTGAGAAAGAAGGAAGCAAGGAATGGAAAAATTTGAGAAGGTAAAATTGTTAGCACTTAGAGTCTGCCTGCAAGACTGGAGTCATAGAGGGTGCCCATACTTCTCATTTGGTTAACTGTGTGACTGGCAGTGCCTTGCAGAAAGACAGTAAGTACATACACAGAAGCAGACCTTAGAATTAAGAGAAAAGGAGTGAGAGGTGCCTGTGTAGACCATGCATTCCAATTTGGACATGTTGGATATGAAACACTTGTGGGAGATCCAAGTCAGAAGAGGGCTGGATGTATGGGACTGAAATTTCAGAGAAAGATTTGGGCAGAAAATTGAGAATTCAGAAGTATATAGATTATAGCTGATGCTGTGGAGGTATAGGAAGAGGGTGGAAACAGAGGCAGCAAGAGAAAGAAGCCTTCAGAAGAACAATACTGAAAAAAGCTGAAAAGAAGCCAACAAAGATGATTGAGAGAGTGAAGTAGGAGGAAAACCTGGAGAGAAAGTTTGTATAGAAAGAAGAGGTGGGAGACAAATACTTCCAGGAGGTAGGCAAGTGCTTCAGGTCTGAAAAGTGTTGATTGAATTCAGTAACGGGGTCCTTTGGTGAGCTTTGTTGGAGTCCCTTAGAGTAATGAGTGCTGGGTCTTTAAAGAAACTTGACTGTGAATAGAAGAGGAGGGCTTAATTAGAAGGGCAGGGTAGAGTTCTTTAATTCTGTTAATTAGTGTTGAAGAGGTATGAGTATTGGAGTCAACAAAGATAATGATTTGAAGATAAGTGTGGAAGGGGTTATTAGTGATTGAGAGAGAATTCTAAGAAGGTGAGAGCAAAGGAGTTACCCTTGAGTCCCAGGTTAGATACTCTTCCTCTGAGTCTGCTATGGGTTGTGCACCTAAGTGAAGGCAGAGTTTCCTGGAGTAGTTTCACCAGTTGTCCCTCCCCTTCCCCTCTTCCTCCTCCTCAATTCTCTGTATTTTTGCAGTGCAGAACATAGAACCAGGAACCCCCACATTATAGGGAAGTGCTCTTCTACTGAGCTGTATCCAAGCCCTCAATCGTTTTTTAAAAACCTTTGTTTATTTATTTTTTATTGGTGCTGAGGAATGAACCCCATGGCTTACATGTGCTAGGCAAGCATTCTACCACTGTCCAACAACCACAGTTCTAAGCCCCCAATCTTAACTCTTAATATTAACTAAAATTATTTTCTTGAAAATAGTTATTTATTGACTTGCTATGTTTTTGCAACATCTTCCACACATCCTGCCTAACCTCTCTCTTGTCATTTGCTTAGTTCCTTGTGTTTTCTGTTACAGAGTCTCCTGTTTTAGAATGACCCTTTTGCCCTTGAATGTTCTCAAGTAATAAGTTGATAATACCTGTTCATGGTGCTTTGTTTAAGGAAAGCTTGTAATATGTCATGCCTTTTACTGTGTCACATGGTTTACTGCAGCATATCCCTATGAAAATTACATAGAGCTGTGCTGGAGTGACTGGTGTGTTGGAGTGGATTTTTATTAGCAATATATTTGCCCATATAGTGATCATGTCTTCTTTAATACATGACAGTTATAGTAAGTTTGAGATGCAGGCATATTGCATTGGTTGTGGAAGGTAGAAATGACTCCTTTACTACCAACCTGAGTGATAATCAAATTCATTTTTTCCCAAGACCTGTATTTCCTTCTTTCCATTGTAATTAGCTTCCTCATTCTGCAAGTTAACTATGATTATAAATCCTGAATACTTGGCATGTTTTCTCAAGTATGAAAATAAAAGCTTATACTTAATGTGTAAATTACAGCTGAACATAGGTCCATACATATGGTATTAGTGTTGCTTAAATCACTGGGACTTCTTGTCATTGCTGTTACAAATGTTCTCTAAGGGCCCTCAAAGCACTTCCTTTTCTGTCTTCTGTAAATAAAATAAATACATTTTAAAATGCATGAATTTCTAATTTAAGGAATTACTCTCTTGGACCCTTTGTTTGGAGGTCTACATATAAATAAACAGCAACAACCAGTCCTGAGAAGTCCAGATGCCCTGGGTTTGCTTAGATGCCTCCTGGTCTCTAAACATTTGGTCTAGTGTTTCTGGCCAAAAGCCAGCAGCAAATTATACTTTCCATGCAACTCTTAGCTCATTCTCTCCCTTCTCAGAGCATGATCTGCAAAATGTACTCATAAGACATCAAATTTGAATTGCAAATTTGTGCGAATATTATTTTACAAGTAGTCAGGAAAGAAACCAAAGGGGAACATTTCCCTAATTTGTTAGCAAGCTGTATACATAATTTGTAACTGATGCTCATCTTGACCATGTAGTCATCAGTATTCTGTAGATTTGGAAATGCCAGTACTTTCAAATCTTTATTTTCTTTTTATTAAAATCACTTTATTAACCTATATATTTTCTATTGTGATTAAAACAAAACCTTGTTTGGTTTTACTATCACAAGGTAACAAATAGTCTTATTTTTTTAAACAGCAGAAAGTATATATTATTTTATATTGAAAAATGGTTGTTAAAAAGAAGAATGTAACCAAAGGAACTGCCTATTATTAATTTTCTTTGTTTTTTTATTTTTGCTTGTAACTGATGATAGGGTAGTTGATGATGAAGATGTCCGTGTGGTAAATTATGAAGAGTATGTGTCCAATTAGGTGTGTGTGCTTCAGAATAAAGCTAGATATTTTTCACCCTAGGCCTGGCAGAGGAGAAGAGATGGAGTAAGGAAACACACACATATAGGTAGGATTTTCCCCCTTCATTTTGTGAGACTTTTTCTTTCTGCTTTTAATCCTTCTGTATTGCTAATCGTGGCATTGCTTATTGATATTGGTAAAACTGAACACTAGACACCTGAAAGAAAAGCAGTGGTATAAGGAATTTGCAAATGGCTCTGACTTTAACTGTGTGATGATGTGTCTGAAACTCTCACACTCTGAACTAAAGTCAAGACTTGTAATTTTTTATAAATGAATTTGAAGGTTGGATAAGATTTTTTTTTCAGGTGCATTTCATTTATGAAGAAACTTCCTGTAGAGAAACCATACCTAAGAGGTTAATAGGTTAAGAAATTAATCATGTGTCTCTTTCCTGATACCTTTTTTTTTTTAAGTATTTTTAGTTGTAGAGGACACAATACCTTTGTTTTATTTTATTCATTTTTATGTGGTATTGAGGATTGAACCCAATGCCTCACACGTACAAGGCGAGTGAGGCAACCCCAGCCCCTTCCATGATCCTTTTGCTGGAGAACTTTTAGGTCTTCCCTTGCCTGGTGGAATGTGAATAGAAATTGAAGTATATAGTTCACCGATAAGGTTTTTAATTTCACATCACAGCAGAAAATTGCTGAAAATTTACATATCTGTCTTAATTTTCTTTCTTTCTCCCTTTCCTCTCCCTGCCCGCCTCCTCTTCCTCCTCTTCCACCAAGGATTGTTCACTTTACTTGAATATTTTTGTAAGATACTTATTTGAGATCAGTGTTGGTGGGTGGTAGATTTACATACACTCTAGATCCACAAAGAAAATATAGTATTAAATTATAATTTTCAAAAAGTTAAGACCTAACTTTCACAGAAACAAAGAATAAAATGTTTCAAAGATTTATTAACTTGTTAATGAGGGAACCAGGAAAGGTTAATGCTGATTCCAAGAGTGTTTGAGGAAATCAGTATTTAAAGGCATTTAAAGAAAATAATGTTAGAATAAGCCTACTGGAGATAAAACTGGTAATGTTCTGCTTGCAATAAAATTATAACTTTTAGTTTTATTCCTGTCTGATAGAACTCAACCATTAACACTAGTGTCATGGTGTCCATGCTCTAATGAAATAGTAAATATTAGTCATATGTGGGGACATTTTTCTGGAGACTAAAATGATCCATGGGCAAGCCTCTTAAGCAGTGTCCTGCTGTAACACTGGAAGGGCATGCAGCTCCCTCATCTAAGTACTTTGTTCATATTTAGGATAACATTAATTAATGATGACTTATTTATGTTCCATACCTAAGCTACCCAAATAGCCAGTCAAAGACAACTTTAGACTTATTTAAATGTCAAACTTTTGGGGACTGTCTTTATTAATATTTTCTTATTGATTGATGTTCATGAAGTTCTAAAATGACTTGCTTTCTAAAATGTGATTTTATTATATTTTGGGGTCAAATGTTTTGCTGAGATGTACAACTATACTTTTGTAATGAATGTCACTGGAGAAAATTTCCCCATTTCAATTTGGAATTCAGAAATCTGATGATCAAACATGAGAAGCAACAGCTATACTCTTTTTTTTTTTTTTTTTTTTGCCAGGGGTGGGAGGTACCAGGGAGTGAACCCAGAGGTACTTAACCACTGAGCCACATCCCCATCCCTTTTTAAATATTTTATTTAGAGACAGGGTCTTGCTGAGTTGCTTAGGGCCTTGCTAAGTTGCTGAGGCTGGCTTTGAACTTACAATCCTCCTGCCTTATCCTCCTGAGCTGCTGAGATTACTAGCATGCACCACCATGCCTGGCCAACAGCTGTACTATTTACTCAACAAAAATGTGCCAGGTCCTGTAATAGGTGAATATATAAAGGTCAACAAAAATGATGTCTTTGTATTTACATTAATGTAAATGTGCTGTTTCTTGTTTATGACAGGATTGTGTGAAGAGTGGGACATATATTTATGTTGGCAATTTATTACTAAAACAGGATTTTTTAAAAGACATTTAGGGAGTTGATAGAAAACAAGTACTAATTTCCTAAGAATTTGAGAATAGAATAAGTGTCAGTGTTTTGTCATACTAAGAAGTTTGCATTGAGTAAAAACTTGGGTAAATAACTTACATGGCAAATTTTAAATACATTTGAATTTCCCCAAGACAGTGGAAAAATACTTGCTTTTAGGAGACATTGATAGGAACAGTGTGATGATTTGTGTCAGATTTTTTAAAAAGTGCTGGCTTGTGCTGGAAGGAAAAGTTTTATTATTATCCTTTATTAAGTTTTATTGTGGGATGGAGGCTTGCTTTAAATGCAGAAACCTAAGAGGATGGAAGTTTCACTTTTGTTTCATGATATTGGGAGAATTCACCTTGAAGACCAAGTGACCCTTGGAGTTTTAAGTGATGCCCTTTATCAAAGGAAAGCTGAAAGACCTGTGAGCCCAGGCTTTCTTTGTTCTGGGGTTGCAGCACAATACCAGCTCCTAGATGCAGAAATACTGCTTCTCTTGCCTGTTGGGAAATCTTAATTTAACTCCAAAAATAGCTAATGGGCAGCATCTGACAACCTTGTATGCCAGTTTGCAGCACATTTACCAGTCTTCTTGTTATTGGTTCTGTTAATATTTATAAGTGACATGGAATGTGCTTCTTTTCTAAGATTTAATTTTAATTTCGAAAGGGTTCATGTAGTCTTTTTTTTCACCAGTAATTTATAATGTTCAAGTTTTCTATTGATTGATTTGCTATTTTAGCCAATATCAATGTGCTAAATTTAAACACTTGACATTAGTTTGATAAACAGACTTCCTTTTGTTATTTTCCAATCACTTATGGGAGATTGGACTGTTCTGAATGGCATACCTGAAGGTTGTGTGTAGGTCACAGTTGTCATAGGCCTGAAAACTAGAATGTGCTGTTTTTTGTTTATGACAGGATTGTGTGAAGAGTGGGACATATAAATTCTAGAGATGTGGCAAGCAGGGATCCTGGTAGATTTCTCTGAGTGTTTTAAGTTCTGATATAAATTATCTTGGACTTCTTATTTTGTAGTGTGCCAATTATATTTTTTTTTTCTGGTCTCATAGAAACAAGTGTCATTAATCGATCAGCAGGGCAGAATATTTGAAATTAGGACCTTTACTGGCCAATTTGAAACCTCTAGTTCCCATAATAATTCTTATACAGTATATAATAATGAGAGCTTCATTTATGTATGAACAAAAGAAGCTTTCCCATAGTACTGATGATTGGCAGGAAGGGAAAATGAAGAAGAAGGCAGGATGGACATAATTTAACACATGCAAGCCCAGTTTAATTAGTGTAAGAATTCTGAGTTTCTGTCTTTTTTGTTCAGTTTTGTCATTAGAAGAACAATAGTATAGGAGTGGTGATAATGGTAATAACTCAAGTTTCTTGAACACTTATGTTACAGTAGAGTGCTAATAAGTGCTTTGTGATTGCTATGTTTTACAGTCTAGGTGATCTTATTATATCTCATTTAGAAAGATAAGTGACTTGCCCAAGATTAAACTTGCAGAAGTGCAGTCTAAACCTAGGCAGTCTTGGTCCAGAACCTAGAAGCTTATTTTGGTCATGCTTATTTTCCATGTGTTTTTATTGGGAAATGGGGCAAGGGTGTGTGTAGTATATGCTTCTGCAATAAATTTTAGATTTTTAATGTGCCTATTATTAAGCAGAAGAACCATCATTTCAGTTGTCTCATGTTTTTCTGTCCCAGGGAAGGTACAGGAAGAAGTTAATTCCAGACATTCAAGGAATCACTTTGCAGCAGTGATTTGGTATAGGGGAGGACAATATAGAAAGTTCTCAAAGTCCTGACAGTCTCTGGTTATTCATTCTTTTGTGGAGAACAAAAATTGGATCTTGAGTTTACTCTAGATAGTTAACAACTACAATAAACCAGATTGATTTATGATATTGTCTAGGCAGTTTTGTTGACTGTTTAGTTATTTTAGTCATGAATACGTTTTTGCCATTTTTCCCATAACATATGTTAGAGCAGAAGTCTCATCTGCTAGAAGCAATATTAAAAGTGCTTACATAACAATAATGTTGATACAAAGGATCATTTGTATCCAAACAAAGAAGTTTAGTTACTGTATTTCATTTATCTTCATCTATCTGAAGTGCCAAGAAAAGGTGTTGAAAAATAAGGGTAGGTAAGGAGAGGACAAGAAAAATGTGTGTAGCTCTTTAGGAAGCATAAATTTTTTGGATCTCAACATTGTTTCTGTTTTCAATCTTCTTTCCTACAGCCATGCTCTGTATAAATTGAGTTAATATTTATAGGTCTTCAAAACTGGATTCACATAATCCACATCTTGCAGACATATTTTTCAAATTAATTGATTTTTATCAGTATGTTACAAAAACAATGTAATTTACATTCTGTCTCCTCTTCCCTGCATTCCTTGATTCAGTGAACAGTGCTTGTGAATATCATCATCCTCTAATGTAGGAATCCTTTTCCTGTGTGATTTTTAAATGAATACTATTAGCTATTTTCTGTAGCATTTTTGTTGACTCATGTCTTGGGGCTTCTCCTTTTCTTGATTCTTCAATATGGAGGTCTGTTTTCAGGAATCAAAGCTTTTTCCTCTTCACTGTTTTCCTCTGCTTTCTCAGTGTTTAAGCACAGGTCATGCATAGTGTGTAATAGTCATATTCATTCTGTAATGTCGTCATTCATATATTCTGGGAGTATTTTTTGAGTATCTACTATGTGCCAGGGACTGAGGATATGCTAGCAATTGGGGATACAAAGATGACAATGACATAATTCCTTATGCTCAAGATGCTTGCTCTCATAGAAAAGAAACATCTATTCAAAAGAAAAACATAGTGCAATAGGGTCAGTATTATAGCATAGATTTCCTATTCCTGAAGAATATAAGCATAAGCATACCTATCTCACAGAGTTATCAGGTGGGTTTCGTGCAATAGTGTATGGAAAGCACTTGGCCACAGTCTCTGGCCAGATTAGATTGTCAAAAAGTGATTGTTAGTATTATTCGTAAAGTACAGTGAGTTCACAAAGATGGAAGAGAAAAAAAAATCTGTAGGCTGGTTCAGGAATGAATCTCAAGCTACATAAGGCTAGGTAGAAGGCTGGGCAGAGGTAGGTTCTTCCACTGACTGTGTGGTGTCTAATCATATTGCTAGAATTTAATTCTCAAATGTATTTTTTAAATGACTGATACATACCTGGGAGTACCTATCTGCAGGGCAGGTGATATGATTTTGAGCATCTTTTTTTCCTTGTGGTCTCTTGGAAATCTGTAAGTATTTGTTAAATGAATAGATCTGTTGAATAAATTGGTAGACAGCCAGAGACAATTCTATGGAAAGTTAGTGTGAATTTGTTGTGAGGTCTTTGCCAGTAAAATAGGCAAAGCTCTGAGGAAGGCATCCTTCCACTTGCATTGGTGTACTACTCATCTTTTCCCTACATCTTGTTTTGATGTGGCAGTTTGATCAAATACAGGTTCAACTGGAGAATGCAGTTAGGTGTTGTAGCATCTGATAAATGCACAAACAGAGAAGATGAAGCCAGCAGGGGTCAGTTTAATACCAGCATAAGTTGCAAGTAAGCACAGTATTTTTTTTTTTTCACTTCTGTGTTAAGTGGAATGAGAATAGAAATTGGGAATTGTAATGTAAAATGACAATAGAAATATCCAAGTATAAGCTTTTTAATTTCAAGCTATAGTTAGAAAATTGCCAAAAATTGAGGAAGATATCTTTAGCACTTTTTAGTGGATGGTAAACTAATGATGAAAGAAGGTAAACTGTGGAATATAAATGGTTTAGCTCTCTTTTCTCTGATTTGGTAAAATGGGACTTTAAGACAAACTTATTTTTTCCACTATTTAAATTAATGTATGCTAGAAGAAGCCTTAAATATGATATGCGTTTCTTTGATTTTAGTTTCTTGTTAGGCTTTATAAAATACTACTACTTTCTTCCTATTTTTCCCTAGCTGGCTATGTAGATAAACTAGTGCTAGTTATAGTTTGCATATGAAATGTTAATATTTTATAGTTATATTTATAAGAAACTGGACATTAAATGACTACTTCTGGGTACTAATCTTCCATAAAAATAACCCACAGCTACTATACATATTCCTTTATTATCTTAGTGGATCTGAATGGCCTTTTCTTTGCCACCTGGATATATGGGGTTGACATTTATGAGACTGGGTTTCCAAATGCTGAGCATTAAATGTGTTCTGCATGCTAATCTTTGTTTCTAAGAATAAGTACTCTTAGCAGATAAAATAATTGTTTTCTTAATGCCTAATACATGTTTCCCCTCAATCCCCCTGCCACTTATTATTTATTCACTGGACCTTCCATTCCGTTGCATCCTTAGCTTCATCAAACTGCGGATCCAAATTTTTTTTAAATTTTTTTTTTTAGTTGTAGATGGACACAATATCTTTATTTTATTTATTTATTTATTTTTGTCTGGTTCTGAGGATCGAACCCAGTGCCTCAGACATGCCAGGCCAGCACTCTAGCACTGAACAACCCCAACCCTGATCAAAAATATTTTTAAAAATTGCATCTGCATTGAACATGTGCACTTTGTTCTTGTTGGTCCCCAAACAATACAGAGTCACAGCTATGTACATAGTACTTACATAGTATCAGCTATTTTAAGTAATCTGGAGATGACTTAAAGTATATCTGGGCGATCTGCATAGGTTTTTTGCTGATAGAATGCTGATTACACAGGGAATTGAGCATTGCTGGATCTTGATATCATACCTGTGGTATGATAGTGAGGAATGACTATAATTGTTCAGCTAAAGATTTTTATGTTAAGTGTATAGAATGATAGACTATTAGACCTGGAACATACCTTAAGGACCATAAGCCCCTGTTCTGTGGAGAGGCTGTCAAATACATCATTAACAGGGCTGTCCCTGGCAGAACATTTCAGACTTCTTTTTGTCATTCTTTTCCATTGTACCACACTGTCCTTTTGTATGTGCACACTGTGGGCTTGCCTGTTCAATGTTCTTCATATTTGAGTTTACTGCTAAGTATATTACTGAGGCTAAGAAACTGTCTTTCTTACATCCCATTCTCTCTTTAGCTATAGAATAGAATTCCATGTGCCTAAAGAGTAGTAGCAACAATCTCCTATCCTGGTTTAAATGGTTTTTGGAATTATTGTAAGTTATGTCCATCTGGAGTGCCTTAGAGCCAGGAGGGTGTTTGTTATTTCCAAAAAGGAATAGGGTACTGGTTAAAGGACTGTGGGTATTATGCTCCCTGCAGTGCTCTTAAGGACTATCTTGGAAACTGTGCCATATCCTTTTGGATTGCAAATCCTGTTCATACTCAGGAATCAGTACCGGGAGGCTGGAGGCAGGAACCATAGTGAGGGAGTATCCTAGAGTCTGTCTTCCTACTCCCTACCCCCTTCAGACATGACATTTAAAGGGAACTAAACAAACATAAGAGTGACATGTAGAAGGAATTTTTTTCCCTGCATTTCATACTCAAAGTATTTGTGGTCTTCAGGATGATCTGAGACATTGAAAGATGTTAGTTGTTAGCACTTGTTTTATCTCCTTTCTCATTTCTATTTTCCTGGTACTTTTTATTTAAATATATTTTGACTTTATATTTTGATGAGTATTAGCAAGTGTATATCCCATGTAACAACCACCACCCCAAACAAGATACACAATTTTCTATCAGCCTACAGGTTGCCATGTGTCTCTTTGGTGTCGATCTTCTCACACCTTTGGCTGCAGCAACCCTTGATCTGCTTTGTATCTGTATCTGGATTTGTTTAATTGTCTGTTTTTGAATTTCATATAATTGGAACCATATGTTATAGACCCTAGTCTGTATTCTTTCACTTAATATGGTGATTTGGAAGCATTCATGTTGTTTGTTTCAGTAGTGTGTTCTTCCTTAATACTGGGTGGTAGTCTGTTGCATGTGTATAACCCAGTTTGTTTATCCATTCACCTGCTGA
Source organism: Callospermophilus lateralis (assembly GCF_048772815.1). Lineage (NCBI taxonomy): Eukaryota > Metazoa > Chordata > Mammalia > Rodentia > Sciuridae > Callospermophilus > Callospermophilus lateralis. Next base: position 56,738,025 of record NC_135317.1, on the reverse strand, counting down.
TGGACATTTGTGTTGTCTCCAGTGATTAGGTATTATGAGAAAAGCTGCCATGAATATTCATGAACAAGTCTTTGTGTGGACATATGGTTTATTTCTCTTGGATAAATATCAGTAATGAAATCACTGGGTCATATAATAAGTGTATTTTTCAATTAACAAGATAGTGCCAAACTGTTTTCCTAAGTGATTATACTATTTTGCATCCCACCAACAGTGTATGAGAGTACCGTTTGCTCTACTTCTTCACCAGCATTTGATATTATGTCTCTTTTTCATTTTAGCCATCCTAACAGGTGTGCAGTATTGTCTTATTATGGTGTGCCTTTCTTGATAGCAAATGCAGGCGAGTATTTTATATAGGCTTACTGGCCACTTGTGTATCCTATATGAAGCTTTGTACTTCCTTGAAACACAATGCATTAATCTGTTCAGAAGTTCACATACAGTACCTTCTTTTATGTGTGATTATTCAGATATCAATGTAGGGAACATATATTAAACATTCACTGTGTACCTGTCATTTTCATACATTGGCTTTTTATATATAAATCTTTGTATCAGCCCTATGAGTTTGGCACTATAATTATCCTCATTTTACAAATGATAAACATATCTAGAGAAATTAAATAATTTATCTGTGGTGATACAGCTAATAAAAAACAGTATTTGAGGGCTGGGGTTGTAGCTCTGTGGTAGAGCACTCACCTAGCATGTGTGAGGCACTGGTTTGGTGCTCAACTCCACATTTTAAAAAATAAATAAATAAATAAATAAATAAACAAAACAAAACTGTATTTGAACCTGACTTTGAGTCTATGTTCTTCGTCAGGATCAGGCAAACTGTAAACCCCAGGGCCAAAACTATCCACTTCTCTTCCATTTTGTTCATCTTCATCTGTTGTTAAAGCATCAGTGTTGAGTAGTTGAAGCAGAGTGATATGATGTGCGGAAACTGCCTTTTATAAAGAGTCTGCTGACCTCTGCTCTTGGATATCATATTTTGTTCGTACTGCATCTACCTTCTTATCTGGTTTTAAGGAATGAGCGTTTCTGACAGGAAAGAAGCAGAAAGGGAGGGCACCAACTCAGGTTACCCCCAAATATCTTCCTACCAAAAAAAGTCTTTTCTCAAAAAAAAAATCTTCCAAAAAATTTTTTTTTAAAAAGTAAACAAATGTAGTAGTATCTGCCATGTAGTCTAGCTGTGTAAATATAAGAATGTAAACATAAATTTCATAAAAAGTAATATGCTTTATCTTAGTGCTGACCTCAATAGTATTTCTATGTTTTGGGCTTAGCATTTCTAGCGCACTACTTGAAAAACTGAATTCTGATTTAAACAGGGAACAGTGCTGAGATCTTAGTTACTGGCTTTCTATGTTGATTTGATTGACTTTCGGATGCTGTCTGTGTCTGTGATGAGGCATCTTATTTCTCAGGATTTATGGGCTAGTTAATAGAATGTGGATGAATTTGGTCTGGATAGAGTGACTCTTAGCCTGAATTACTGAAAATCCTAAGTTTTAGAATTTTTAAAAGTCACTGTATTGCTTTCAATTATATATAGTAATTGACTTATTTTAAAGCATGTAACAAATGCAGGTATTTGGAAAATGGGATCCACAACAATCAGCAGCAGTGGCTGAAAGCAAAGGCCCAGAATAAAACACTAACTTGAATGTCATTGTGCTCACATCAGTGTTTTTTATTACATGACTCTGTTCTTTCTATAAAAGTCATGCATTGTAAGAAGCCCAGATGTGAAACTTGGGGTAATAAAACCAAAGGAAGAATACATCAGAGGTTTGTAAAATTTAGGTAATATGGAAGTAATTAACCATTGAAATAATGAGATGTTCTCTGACAGTAACCTTAATATTTCATTTTTGTGTCTAATGATTCATAGGACCCATAAAAAAAAAAGGAAAGAAACAATAATATACTTAGAGCATTAAGAAGTTTGGGGATTTTTGAATTTTCTGACTTGACCATGCAGGATTATTCTACCATGGCATTGTAAATATGAGAAGAGGATGCAAGTATAGTTCAGTATCCAAAAATTAATTGACTAACAGGTCTAACTCTAAAACATCATATAAGGAAGTTAATATCAAAGTGAATAAGTAATGATTAACTTTATATTATAAAGAATTAGAAGAAAGGAACCCAAAGCTAGCAGAAAGAGGTAAAAAAATAAAATTAAGAACAGTGATAAATGAAATTAAGAATATAAAAACAATAGAGAAAGTCAGTGAAATAAAAAGTTAGATCTTTTAAATAATCATTAAAATTGACAATCTGTCAGCTAGATGAACTAAGGGAAAAGAGAGCAGGCTTAAATTACTAAAATCAGAAATGAATTCAGGGGCATTACTACTTAGTATAAATAAAACCCTATGAGAGAATATTGGACAAGCTACATGAAATTGAGAAATTCCCAGAAACAAAATATTTATCAAGACTAAATATGAAGAAGTAGAAAATCTGAATACAGTTATAACTAGTAAAGAGATGCAATCCATAATAAAATATTTTCCAACCAAGAAAAAATTTGATTTGATAACTTCACAAGTGAATTCTCCCAGACATTTAAGGAAGAACTAATAACCAATTCTTTGAGACTTTTTCCACAAATTTGAAGAGGAGGGAATATTTCCAGACTTATTCTAGGAGGCCAGCATTGCCTGGATAATAAAACCAAACAAGGCCACTAAAAGAAAACTATTTGCTATAACCCCTTCTAACCATTGATGTAAAATCCTTAACAGAATATTAGCAAACCAAAATCAATAGCATGATAAAAGGATCATACATCATGACTGATTTATTTCTGGAATGCAAATATAGTTCAGTATCCAAAAATTAATTGTAAAAATAGCACAGTAACAGAATGAAGAAAAAAATCCCACATGATTTTTTATGTGAATTGATGCAGAAAAAGCATTTGTTAAAACTCAACAACTCTCATTACAAAAACACTTAAAAAGCTATGAATATAAGGAAACTACTTCAACAAAATAAAAACCATCTATGTAGAGCCTACAGCAAACATCAAACTGAATGGTGAAAATTGAAAGCTTTTCCTGTAAGATCAGAAACAAGACAAAGATGCTTACTTTTCGCCATTTCCATTTGGTATAATACTGGGAAGTTCTAGCCAAATTAAATAGGCTAGGAAAAGAAAAGGCACCCAAATTGGAAAGGAAGAATTAAAATTTTCTGTTAACATAGAAAGTTCTAAAGTTTGCACAAAAACTGATAGAACTAATAAATTAATTAAGGAAATTAGCCAGGTATAAAAGTCAATACACAAAAGTTAGTTGTATTTCTATTCACTAAAAAAAATTTTTTTTGAAAAGGTCATTGTGAAAACACTTCCCTTTATGATGATATCAAAATGACTAAAATGCTTAGGAATTAACCAAAAAAGAAAAAAAGAGAGAGAGAGAATTGTACAACGAGAATTACAAAACATTGCTGAAAGTGGAAACATATCCCATGTCCACGATTAGAAGATTTAATATTTTTTTGAGGTGTCGGTAACTTACCTAGCATCATCTACAGATTCAGTGCAATCCCTATCAAGATTCTAATGACATTTTTTGCAGAAATGGGAAAACACAGTTTCTGATTCAAATGGAAACTAAAGGGACCCTGAATAGCTAAAATAGTCTTGAAAAAAAAAAAAAAAGAACAAAGCGTACACTTCCAGATTTCAAAATTTACTGTAAAGTTGCAATAATTAAAAAGTGTGGTACTGCTATAAAGACAAACATGAAGACCAGTAGAATGAAATAGAGAGTCCAGAAAAAATTCTCACATAAGTGATCAAATGATTTTCAGCAAGAGTGCAAAGACCATTCAATGGAGAAAAGCACAGTTTTTCAACTGTGTTTGGGGAAACAAGATATCCATATTCAAAAGAATCAAGTTGTAACCTTATGTAACACTATGTACAAAATTTATTCCAAATGGATCAAAGTTGAAGTTTTACCTAAAACTGTAAAACTCTTGGGAGAACATAAGAATAGTTTAATGACATTGAATTTGTCAGTGATGTCTGAAATAGGATATCAAAGGCACAGATGTTTAAAAATAAAGACAAGTTTTTCTTCATGAACAATTTTACAATTTTTGCATCAGAACACATCAACAGAGTAAAAAGGCAACACACAGAAAGGGAGAAAATATTTACACATCATTTATCTGACTAGAGATCAATATCCAGAATATATGGAGAACTCCTAAAACTTAACAAGAGCAAAAACCTGATTTAGAAATATTATAGGACTTGGGTAGACAGGTTCCCAAAGAAGTTAAACAGATGGCCAATAAGCACATGAAAAAGTGTTCAACATCACTAATCAGTATGAAAATGTAATTAAAAACAATTATGAGATAAGTACCTCACCCTAATTAGGATGGCTACTGTAAAATAAAATTTAAAAAAGAAAGAAAATAAGAGGTGTTGGCAAATATGTGTAGAAATTGGAATTTTTGTGCCTGTTGGTTGAAATATAAAGTGGTACAAGCATGGTGGAAAACAATATATTAGTTCCTCAAAATATGAAAATATCATCCAACAATATCACTTCTGGTATATACTTATAATAACTGAAAGCAGGAGCTCAAAGAGATGTTTGTAAATTGGTGTTCATAGCAGCATTAGTCACAGTAGCTAAAATGTGGGAGCAACCCAAGGGCCAATGGAGGGACAAATTGAAAAACAAAATGTATCTACACACAGTGGAATATTATTAAACCTTTAAAAGGAAGCAAATTCTGACGTGTGCTAAAACATGGTTGAACTTGAGGACATTATGACAAATGAAATAAGCTAATCACTGAAAGACAAACCCTTCTTGATACCACTTACGTAAGATACTTGAGTCAAAATCTAGAGACTGAAAGTTGAGTGGTGGTTGCCAGAGGCTGGTGGTAGGAAGGGAATGGAAGTTATTGTTTATTGTATTGAGTTTTAGTTGTACAAGATAAAAAGAGTTGCAAGAATGGTTGCCCAACATTATGAATGTGTTAACAATGAATTTTATGCTTAAATGGCTAAGAAAGCAATTTTTTTGTTATGTATACATAAAAATATGCACAATATGAGGAATTTAAAAATAGTGTGTTTCAACCTAGGAGGACTTAAAATGCAACTGTAATTTGAGAAATTAATGGTTTGATGTAAATGCAAGTAGCAATAAAAATAAGTGCTTAATTTATATAATGTGCTGCCAGTATTTTAAAGAAAATTTAGTCTTTCTGTAGGTAAGGCTGGGTGCAGAAATCAAGAGGACAGAGTCTGTAAAGCTCCAGTTTGAACTGAAGCTTGTGGTTGTTGTAATGTTGGTTTTTAAAAATTTTTTTTTTCTTAGTTGTCTTCGGACACAATACCTTATTTCATTTATTTATTTTTATGTGATGCTGAGGATCGAACCCAGCACCTTGCACATGCTAAGCAGGTGCTCTACCACTGAGCCATAACCCCAGCGCTGTAATGTCATTAATTTATCCAACCAGGATGTATTGAGAACGGCCTAGCAAAGAAAAACTCTGTTCAAATTAACCAACTTGAGTGCCTTTTTAATTTGAAAATGCTATCCTTGGCATTCTAGAACTTACTCTCCAGGAGCCTTCATGTTTCTTGAGGAGGCAAACCTTATACACAGTGACTCAGGAATAATACTTGAGAGAATACATTCCCGGATCATAATGTAGTATGTGGAAAGAACATGAATTTGTAAAATGGATAGATTTGGATTCTAATTTTGACTCCATCATTTTCTATCAATTATTTATCTTCTGATCCTCAGGTTCTTGATCTAGAAAATGAGAATATATTATTAATAGAATATGAAAATAATTATACTCTTATAAAGTGGTAACATAGAAGCCTTTCAATACTTACTGAAATGTTAATAAGGCTATTATTAGTAGTATGTGTACTGGATGCAATGGGAGATCTAGAAAGGGTGATGTAAGTCAGTTTGAGAACAGAGGAAACTGGGAAACTTCATATAGGAGATAGACTTAATTCTGAGCCTCAGAGGACACATTTTAAGTCTGGTGTGGTGGTGAGGACCTGTAGTCCCAGTTACTCAGATACTCTAAGGACCAACAGATGCTTGGTCTTTAGCAAGCATCTGTTGGTCTTTAGTAATTCTTAGTACTGAAAATCCTTTAACTTTTTTCTTCACCTACTTCATATTAACCAAATCATAAGATTAATGGTGATGTTAATTAGAATTTGGACCATTTTGTTAACAGTGATATGATTTCCAGTTGAGAATTGATAACTTGATAAAATAGGTAAGAAATGATAGACAAACAAAAGCCTCCAAAAATCAAAAGGAATTTGGTGTGTATCATTTTATAAAGCCACATATCTGGGAATGGTGAATATGTGAGGCTTGCCCTCTCTTATGTTCATAGAAGTGGCAGAAAGGATCTTGCTTCTTTAGGGATTGATAGACAAAAGATGAAGGACCCTATGCTTGGACTAGGAACAGAAAAGTCTGTTGAAACAGGGAGCTGAAGTTGTGACTGAGTAAAAGCCAACTTTCAGTGTGTTTAGTATCGCTGAGCTTGCCACAGTGTGCTCTGGTACCTAAGTGCAACCTCTGCCTTCGAGTTATAGCTTAGGAAGACTTGAGAACCCTAAGGAAGATTCAGAAAAAGTGGTCTGAGGATAATTCAGCACAGTGGCTGCCTGGTCCTTGAAGACTGAGAGAGACTTCCACAGGCAGATAAGAGAGGAGGTAGAAGAATGCCAGGCAAATGCTTTCAATGTACATGCTTAGTTGTTTTGTTTTTTTCTTTAATGTTTTTTTTCCTAGTTATTGATGGACCTTTAATTAATTAATTAATTTATATGTGGTGCTGAGCATAGAACCCAGTGCCTCACACATGCTAGGTGAGTGCTCTACCACTGAGCTATAACGCCAGCCCTCATGCTCAGTTGTTGATAAGTTAATTTCTCTATACCAGTAACCATTTTCTGGTGTTTGAGAAGTACAAGACGTATGTTCAAATGGAAATTTCAGAGTACTTCCCCAAAGTATTATTTCTATGAGATTGTAGGGATTTGCCTATGAACTGGGAATAATAAAACAATAAACCATGCTTTTTTTTTTTAAGATTTGGGCCACTAATATGTTCTTTATCAACTGATAAAGCTGTAATTCATCATCTTCAATTCATATGTTGCATGTTTATTTGCTTTGTAGGTTATCTAGGCAATATTTGTAATTATGGTCCATTTTCTTCTCTTGGCTAAGTATCTATTCAACTATTCTTTGTGATTTGTATACAACCTATGCAAATTTATTTTAATGTTCTATTTCATCTTTAATTAGGCAGGCCAATATTCTAATAAAAAGCTTCAAAGAGAATTTGGTATTATCGAATACTAAATATCTATTCCGCAACATTGGGAAAAGTAATTTGTCAGATTCATAGGCTAGATATAACTACTCATAAATAAAATTACCCTAAGAGAAGTTTAATTGGATGTTGCAGAAAATGGATGAAAAAAGAAAAAAATGCTATTTTTTTCAATTTATATTTTTTACTTGAGACTTACTCTAGTTTTGGTTTTCACTTGAAAGTGTTTTCTTTATTGTTTCAAATATTATTTAATATTATATTTTCCTTAAGTAAAATTATCTATGGACCTGGAGGTACATTAATGAAATTATTCAATATACATTTATTAACTACTCTAGACCAGGTACTTTTGAACATTCGAAAATTAGTAAGACTTCATTATCTGGAATATATAGATTCCTATAATAAATATTATTGGTACTTCAATAGTAATGTGAACAAAATAGCTTGAGAAAAAAGAAAATGGTGTAGGAAGGAAAAAGCATGACATTCCTGAAAGAATCCTCTCCCTGTCTTCTAACATAAAAAATGCTAAATAATTTATCACTTAATGACAATTAATGATCATAACCAATATATTGTGAGCAAAAAAGTTTGTTAGAGAACTGTTAAGGATGGGTTAAAATGAGGAGTTATTAAGGAGGATTTGTGGGATTCCCTTTTGAAATCAGGTTTTCAGCCAATAAATACAACTGAAAAATTGAGTAGTGTCTTGAGGAACAAATTATTACGAAGTCAAAATTCCAAGGAGGTGAGTCAGATGTGTCTGCTTTTTTATAACAGCAAATATGTGGACTTTAATTGTTAAAAACACATGTGAAAGATGAGCTAATTAAGAACAAAACAGTCTCAAACCTCATAGCTTGGGAGAAAAATCTATTTTCTCATTTACTAGAAGATTGTCAATGTAAGGGGATCGGAGCAGTTTTCAGTTACTTTCACATAATTCTACTTAAAAAGAGAAAGCACCATGGGTGTTGTTTCTGTTTGCTAAGAGCCATAGCCAAGTAAAAATGCTGCACAGCATTTTTTGGTTGAAAGGTGATGCCAGCAAGCCATTGAGATGATATGATTATGTTAAGATCTGCATTCAAATGGATATTAGACCCCTGGTGTCCACCTTGGCCTGCTAAGGGACTCCTGGAGAGTTCCCATTGGTTGGGGAAGTGCGGTAGGAGGGAATTCCGGAGGAGGGATTTCCTGTTGGTGTGTATGTCCGGGAGAACGCTGCGTGTGTGGGTCTGCATATTTCCCGGGAGCATACAGGGCATTGGCGGGAGTTTCAAAAATAAAGTTTGTTCCTGTTTGAGTGGCTCGTGATTTTGTGCCCAGCCAGACTGCGGCATCTGTTGATCCTTTGGTTCATGAAGATGCCCTCACAAGAGAAGGCTAGATGATGAGCTCTTTGATTAGGATATGAGATGGTCACTGGATGCCACTAGCCTTTGACATGTTTATTCACTCTTGCTGATTTGCTGACTTTTCATGTTCTTTCATGTTTATATTGAGACCTGCTGACATCCTGAAAGATGTGTTCTTTAAGAATGAGGCTTGCAGGCTCTCTGGAGTCTACCTTTTGATTCTTGCTGCTGGTTCATACTTTACAAAACAAGTTTATTCTAAAAAAGAAAAAAATAACAATATGCAGAACAGAAGCTTCAGTCTGACCCATTGTCAATAAATAACCGTAGAAAAGTAATCAGTCAATGTTTCACAAATCAGAAGCAGGATTGTTTCATTAAGAATATTTCTTTTCACATGCATTTTTTTTGTGTAAAAATCACTCTCTTCTAGATTTTTTCTTAAAAATAATCATTTGAAAATTGAATTTCTCCATCTAGTAATAAGATTGCTTCTGTATGTATCACAGAATCACAAACATCGAGTATCTAAGTCTCTGTAAAGTGTTTAGAACCTTATAAACACTTAGTAAATAATAGTTTTTATGGGGCCAGGGTTATGGCTCAGTGGTAAAGTACTTGCCTAGCATGTGTGAGGCACTGGGCTTGATTCTCAGCACCACATATAAATAAATAAAGGTCCATCAACAACTAATAAAATATTAAAAAATAATAGTTATCATCACCACCACTGACTTTCTTTGTTAATGCTTACCTCCACTTTTCTTTTATAGGAGAGCCACTAGTAATAGAATAATGTAGAAGGAATAGCTAGTTAGGTCTTAGATCTCAGGAATTTAAGGGGCCCTTAATATTTTGGACAGAGAAACTTTGGTCCAGACTGCATACTTGTAAGTCTGTGAAAACAGTGTGAGCAATTCCCACGGAATGATTATAAAACATTGTATTATAATAGAGGTCATGGGATTAAAAAAGCTATTCCTTATAAGACATGGCCTTAGAATCTTGAGATGTGAAAATAAAATTGGAAAAAAAGGAAAAATCACCATATTTCATCAATTCAAAGTTGCAGATTTTTTTTAAACATCTGAAGTTAATGTGTGTTTTAAGTCAATGTCACATTGTAGTTAAATTGACACCACTTTTTCTTAGTATTATGAAGATCACAGTCTATCTTGAAACCAGTGACATGTTATATTGGATGAAATCTGTTGAATTCTTAACCATGAGGCATTCACAAGAAGGGCAGTGAGAGAACAGAAAAAGAAGTGAAGCTGAGACCTTGTGAGGAAGAGATAGGACTTTGGTAAAATTTGTGGATCTGGCTGGGGTCTAGCCTCAAGTGTTACTTTTTCTGCGTGGCTCATGTTCACATTTATCTGTATCTTCTTAAGTTTTCAGTTTTATTTTAGGCCAGGTTTCTCATTTGGATTATTTTACTAATCTCCCAACTGATCTTTCTTCTCTAATTCATCCTTTGAAATGTTCTAAGAGTCAGTCCCCCACCCCCCTCCAGGACTGGGAATTGAACTCAAGTACCTTCTATCAGGCCTTTTAATTTTGGTGACAGGGTCTTGCTGAGTAGCCCAGGCTGTCCTTGAACTTGAAATCCTCCTGCCTCAGCTTCCTGAATAGCTGAGATTATAGGTATGTACCACCACACCTGGTTCTAAGAATGACTTAAAAGATAATTTAGATTTTCTTACTGCTCTTATTAAAAATTTCTAACAATTTCCCCTCTCCTCTTTCTTTTGGTCCCCACAATAAGATGGACATTGTTGTTGTGGCAGGAAAAATGGTCTGGTTGGTTCTGTTGCTGAATCTGCCATGTACTTGTCACTTATTTCTGGACAAGGCTTTCAACTTCTCTGAGTTTATGTTCCTACTTATAAGATTGTTGCAGTGATAATTATTCATCTCAGAAGGTCATGATATTTGTCAGTTTTCTTGTAAAGTGCTTGGTACATAGCTGATACTTAAGAAACTTTTTTCCCCTCAATTTCCTTATCAGTAAAATGGGGATAGTAATTTCTACCCTACTAATCAGTGTTACTCTGATGATTGATGGAAATAATTTATGTGAAAGTACTTTTTAACTGTCAACTGCTATGTCAGTTTAAATATTTTTTTATTCTAGACTTTTCTAGACCTTTTATGAACTGTTTCTGAAGTTTCATTCTGGATTAATTAATTAATTAATAATTACATTCACTCTGCCCCAGCCACATGCCTGCCTGCACATTTCCAGAATATGCCAGCTACTTTGCCATGTTTTTGTTTTTATGTGTTTATGCAGTAGGAGTTTCACTGTGTTCTCTGTCTACAGCCATCAAGATCCAATGTCAGTATCCATTCTCACTTTTTCTGACTTAACTAGGGACAACTGATTTTATCTCTGTTTTTAATCAGAATTTACAGGAGTTTGACCTCTTATTTAACATTGAAATTATTCTGATTTATTTTAATTTAATTGCTTTATAGGTTTTTTCCATTAAATTGAAAGCTGCTTGAAAGTAGGGACAGGTCTAATTTAATAAAGCACCTTTTCCACAGAAATTGAATAGAATAGTACAGGGAGGCCAGCAAAAAAGGTACTTTGGGGCAGTAGGATTAATAATGGAAAATGTAGGAGGTTTTAGAATCCATTCATGTTATTGGAATGGGTTTGGGAAAGTTGTGAGAAGTAGTTTTGGAAGTAGAATAGTACCTATTAGGAGATCCCTGATATTTGAGACCAGAGAAGGACCCACAATATCAGAACAACCATTTTTACTCCTTATTTAGCAACAAATGTTCATACCAAAATTCCAGTGTCTACAGAAAAGAGTTTTTCTGTATCAAGATTCCAGTGTCTCCAGAAAGATACAAATGGAATTGCTGTGGTTGATGAAGGCATTGGATTTCCCTGTGTCTGGGTGCTCTCTCTCACACATTAATGTCATCTTGGCCCCTTAACAGAACAATTGGGACTTCATGAAGTGAAGTTTGAAAACCAGAGATGGCTTCTTGAGCTGGAGATGAACACACTCAGAGTTGTCTCAGAGAAATGCCTGGTAGTGTTGTAAAGGAGGTTGGAGAAAGCGGCATTTTATTTCTTCTTCAATTGTTTGGCAGTCTTACTGCCTGTTCTCTAACTACTCCATAGCAGTTGTTCCAGTTCTGTGACCTTGGCTAGGGTATGGAATGCCTCCAGAAATCTGATTCTGTGAATTATACTGCAGGCTGTTGGGAAATACCCCTTCTGTTGACTCCAGTGTACCAGTGCCAAGTCTTTGCAATTTTCTTTTTTAAAAAATACCAATATTAGTACTGAGCCCTGCCATAATTTGTGCTTTGTTCCTTTCTACTTTCAGAAAGATACTTAAAATGGGCCCTTGGGAAGATGATTGTATTGAATAATTGTATTCAGAACAATTGACATACTAATTAAAAAGAAGATGAATGTCTCAATAATAAAACAAGAACTATTGGCTGATATACAATAGATTTTGTGTCTATTTTGTCTTCTCTCAGAAGCATATATTCTAAATCTGAATTTTCTCCGACCTATATGTAAGTTATAAAGTTTTCCCCTCCCTGGCCCTGCCACACTCACACAAAACAGAAAACATTTCTTGCTTTTCTACTCAGACAATATGGTCTTTTGGCTAGGAGTCAGAAATGAAAAGCTTGATTTGTTGGTCATGTAGGCATTTTAAATCCATGGAATTAGCTTGGCTTGAAGTAATTTGGAGAGAAAAGATCAATCGTGTGCCACCTAAGAAGTAGGAATATAATTATTTAAGCCAATTGCTATCTTATACATTTTTATCTATGAATAAGAAGTTAATATAACTTCTTTTTCTGAAACATTTTTTAGGTGTTCAAGCTTATTAATGTTTGGGTGTACTCATTCTTTGGAAAGAATTGGTATTTTCTTTTGAAAATGAAAAGGTATATTTTAAAGGGAGTACAGAATCATAAAGAAATCAATAATTTCCCTTTTCTAACTAAATTATATCATAAGCAGTTATTTTTTATGGTAATATTAAAAAGTGTGTGTGTGTGTATGTGTGTGTTAAACAGGATGCTATTCAATTAAGAAAGACAAATCAGGTAGTTTTTCTGGAATCCAGTGTTATAGAGATCAGCTCATTCAGCAGCCGGTATTTTTCTACCTATTAAGAAGCTTTAAAGGTTAGAGAATAAAAAGAAGGAGATCATTGTCTATTGGATTAAAACCCATGCCTACCAGAACTGCCCTTCCTAACTCCGTACTCCAACATAAAGCTAACATTTAATGAGACTCTGACCTTGGTATGTGCCAAATATTTTACACACATCTTGTCATTTAGTCTTCACAATCATCTCTGAAGTGTAAGATAGATGCTGTTGTAATCATTTCCATTTATAATACAAAAACTGAGGCTCAGAGAAGTGGAGTAGTTTGCCCAAGACAGGATATGCTGTAGGTGGCAGTGCTAGAATTCAAACCTGTCCACCCATGCCTGATTACAAAGTAATCCACACATTGCCTGCCTTCCTGATGTTCAAAAGCTTTTCCTTTTGTCATCATTCCTTGTGTAAAAAAAGCATTGAAAGACTGCATGTGCGATGCTTGTAATTGAGCTGGGTATTCAGATCTCACACTTGCACACTATTTACACACATGGTTGAAAAAATGAGTGTTACACCACAACTTACTTCCAGTGTGAAGCTCTTGTATTTGCCACCTATCATGGGCTTCCAGGATGTTGATAGGTAGTAAAATGATTCCCACTTTAAAAATTATTCTTAAAATATATTTTATTTGAATTACAAGGTGTTTTAAGGTAATATAACCCTGAACAAATATCTATTTGAATGTTTACTTAGAAGAAACAAGTAACCACATCTTTCAATGAATCTTCTTTAAGAACCTAATATGTCCTAGGCTTTGTGCTGGGGGTTCAGGGTTATATGGTACAGTATAAAGGGAAAAGAATTTGTAAGATAGATACTACAACAGAAAGTACAAAAGAAATATTTGTGAACTGAAAGGAAAAAAAGTTGAAATAGTGATCCCGTTATATTGGGCAAATTAATGTCTGTACATTTGTTTCTTCATTAGAAATAAAAAATAATGAAGCCCAATTCAGAAAGGTCGTCATTGAGATTAAATGAGTTAAAAATGTGAGGCATGTGGTACATATTAGATGATTAATAACTGTTAGTTCAATAGTGATAAATATTTCTTATCCCTGTTCTTCAGCAGTGGTTTTCACTTGTTAAAGTCAATTCATTCATTTAAAATGGGATTGTTTTGAGATTGGACTCTGATAGTCAAATCTCTAAATTTGCTTTAAAGTTTTGTCTGAGCTTCACTAATGATGTAAAGGTTTTTTTTTTTTTTTTTTTTTTTTGGACTCATGGAAGAAAACACACATACACAACCACTCCCATCCACACCTCTACATCTGCACTCATATTTATTTCTTCTCCCCTTGTTCTCTGAAAAAAAAATTGCCTGAAGTTTTTTGCTTAATACCATCAAATATTTTTACATTTTGATGCCTTCTATAATAACAAAAGAGCACTTGGGAAATGTGCAGAAGTAGCAGAATTATATTTATGGTGAAATTTTTGGATATAGAAAGAGATCTATAGCTATTGGAATTATTAGCTAATTTTTTTTTAACTATTTCAACTCAGTGTGGTTCTTACAGATTTATCACAACCTTTCTTCTTCTAATTTAGAAGCAACAGGCATAAAGCTGAGTGATATCAAAGGTTTGTTATGTATAGGTGACCAAATGTCACTCCTCTTAAAGACCTCTTAATAGGAAGAGAATAAAATCTCTTTATCTTTCCAGGCAATAGTGAACTGATCTGTTTTAGTTCCTGTTGGTGTTTTTTGTGAAAAATTGCTAGTAAGAAGTTTTACAGAAGTAAAGTGGTTTTCACTTGTTAAAGTCAATTCATAATTTAATATTAAATGTGTTTTGAGCTCCCCTATCTTCAGAGTTAACTAATTTTAAAAATAGTTAAATATTTAAAAATAGTTAACTCTCTAAGCTAGGTGCAGTGATACAGATCTGTAATCCCAGCTACTTTGGAGGCTGAGGCAGGAGGATCACAAATTCTAGATCAGCTTGGGTCTTGAGACCTTGTTTCAAATAAAAAAATAAAAGGCTAGGTATGTAGTTGAGTGGTAGGGTGCCCCTGGGTTCAGTATTTAGTACCATTCAATAAATGAATAAATAAATGTCTTTATTTGAAGATTATTATACCTTTACTATAAGAAAACAAAGCTATTTTCTGAAACTGTATTTAAATTGTCATTAAAGCATAAAATAATATGACTATAAGATAGCATTAAAACACCAAGAAAGTTTATTAAAAATTAAAATACTACTTTCAGGCACACATTTCCAACCCTTTTATATGTACTCTTGAGTTACAATATAGGAAAGGTAGCAGAATACAACAGTTACTATTATGGAATTAATGTGGATGTGTAACCGATGTGATTCTGCAATCTTTGTAATGTTTTGAATAACCAATAAAAAAAAAGAAAAAAAAAGAAATGGCAAATAACATAAAATTTAAAATGCACACCTGGTTCAGTATTGCAATCACAGTGTTAAATATTAAACATTAATTTATTTCACACTGATGACAGGTTATAATGATTCAGTGTTTAATGAAAAAAAAAATCTATGTGTTCTATAATATGGTATGTGTTTATTTACCATAAATTAACAGGCTTTGTTCTGCCACTATATACTTAAATATGGTTAAGTCATATATGAATATACCTATTTTTGACATAATCTACTTCTGAATTCTATAACGCACATTCACAAATTCTATAACTTTTGAAAATGTCATTTTTTTCTTTTGTAAATGAAATGATTATGTATTTAAGACAGACCTCGTTAGACCTAAGCCCTTTGTACTCAAATATAAGTTCAATATATGTAGTAAAATCTTGCTATAAATAAATATGAAATTAAAGCTGTTTTAAATAAAGGAACTGAATTTTGGAACAGAATTAAACAGAAACCTTTAACAGATTGAATTTATTTCATTATTTTTGAGAGTCAATGCAGTTATATATATATTTATTCAAGCCATTAACTATCTGTGTGACCTGGGGCAAGTTACTAATCTCTTTGTATTTTGTTTTCTTATCAGCAAAATGGGTATAATAATAGTTTTTACCTGATAGTTTACCTGGAATCACGCCTGGCACTTCACTAACACTACATAAGTGTTATGTTTTTATCATTGTCACAGATGGCGTATATGACCAGTCCTATGGGAATATAGAGAAATGAACAAGACAAACCATTAAAAAATCAATTGAAATAGCATAGTGTTTGATGGATCTGCTAAGGATGCAGGCTGTATGTTGGTGCACTTGACATGCACCAGGTCACAAAATAACATCCCATGAAAGATGTTTTATGTTTGCAGATTACCTATAAATGTCTCAAGGAAAGGTACCACCATTTGAAGTCAGCTCAGCTACTTTCCTTTATCAGAAAAAATTATCCCCCTTTAAAGACCCTTTATCCTGTCCCAACAACCCCAAAGCAGCAACACCCCAACTCAAATAACGTTTTTCTCCCCGACCTAAGTCTGTGTTGGTTCTATTGATTTTTTTTTTTTTTTTTTTGCATTAAGAAATCACATCTGTAACAAACATTCAAACCTATAGGTAAGGTTGAATGAAACAAACTCATTTGACTCTCAAAGTATTGTTGTGTATTTAGTGTTTTAAAAGAGCATAATAGTTGACGTTCAGACTTTTATTTTCATTTTAATTTGTTGATCTCTTAAAGTTACTAATTATCATAAAAAGATGACTGCCTTTTAAAGTTTGAGTTATGAGAGTTGTATTTATAGCCCCAAATTTTTTAGTCATCTTTAAAAATGTACATCAATCTGATTTTTTCACCTTGTCTTGTTTGGGAGAATTCTGAATGCGTGAAAATAGCCTAAAGAAATGGAGCTTGAATTGTCATTTTAATTTCTGACTCAGTAGACATTTGGTACTCTGCTACTATTTGAGCAGTATAATAGCAGAACTTGCTTTTCTCCCCTTCCCTTCCCTGCGCTCTTCTTCCCATTCCCCTTCCTCTTCCAGCCTAAGTTGCTCAGGCTGGCCTCAAATTTTTGATCCTCCTGTCTCAGCCTCCTGAGTAGCTGGAATTACATGAGTATGCCACTGTGCCTTGCCTGGTTGGCTATTTCTGTCTGATATTATCAGTGGTTTGCTTTTGTAATGTTCAAGGTGCTATATAAATGTAAGGGTGTCTTACTGGCTTTCTATAAACTTATCTGCCTGGTCTGGTGAAGATTTATTTTTTAAAACAAAGTTTTCTCTTATCAAGTGCAAACATTTTGTGTTTTTACAGCTAGCTTATGTGAAAAATTGTCTGCATTATGTACTATAGTTTTGCAGTCAGTGAAAATCATATTCTGAGTTTAGTTGTTTTCTCAAAATAGATATACCATGACACTAAATTTGTCAAGCAACAGTTGAAGATGAGAGTACTGGACTATGAAAATGAAGTTTCAGAGGAGTCACAGTAATCTTAGAGTGAGAATAGATTAGATAGTGTTGCCAAATGTGTAGAAGAGAGAGGATTAGAATCTAGAATCAGTAAGGAGGAACATATGAATATACAGAAGTGCTTTTTGAATTTTCGATTTCATAATAAGATTTTTTGAGACAGTTTGGCGGGTATGTATTAAGAGTGGAGAAGAAAGGAATGCATTTGAATTTATTCTGCAAGTGCTTAAAATTATAAATGAACTCCATAATCATATTGTGCCAGAAGATGGCTCAATTTGAAAGTAAGCCAACATGACATGACTGCCTGGGGAACTGCTCTCTGCAGAAAAGAGACCAAGTTTAATATTGAAAGGACAAGATCACCTATCTGTGGGGGAAATAACTTGAGAGTTCATACAATATCCTATCTAAGAAACAGTTGCCAAAGCAGATAATGCAGTGAAAGGTGAGTCTTGGCAGTAGACTTAATGTGACCATATCTTATTAACTGATAAGAAAACAAGTTCAGGAAATATATGAGTATGTGTACACATATATAAATAAACACACATGTTTTTCTCTTTTAAAGTGGAAAAAGAAGCAGTATTTTCAGTGTTGGTGTATATAAAACTGTTTTGTCATGATTCTTAAATATGAATTTAAACTAAAATTTTTTTAGAGACTATTTTGTAAAAATATTTTATTCCAGTGCATTCAGGAAATTAAAACATAAAATAACTTTAAAAAGCTATAAGGTTTATAATGGATGGGTACTTTTTTGTGAATTAAAACCCAAAATAATTAACAGTTTCCATGTTAATTTTGTCCTTTATATGTTATTTATACAGTTGAATAATACTAGCAGCATCATCATTTGCTTTTATTTTACGTCACAGTTTTTTGTATTGTGTTCATGATTGCATTTGCTCCTGAGAAAAACCAATTAGAGGTTGCATGGCTCACCCAAAGGAAGTGTGGATGAGGTTACACCACGCAGGCCTTTGGATCCTGAGTGCAAAGCATTTAGTAAGGACAGAGCAAGAGCAGAAAGAAGACCAGGAGCAACTTTGATTTATTAAAAGAACTATTTAGATGCTGACCAGTAACTGGCATTTGAAGAACTGTCTTAGAATAAACTCATCAGGAAAACCATGCAAAAGAGGCAGACTTTATGCCCTAGTGGAAGCATATGCTTGGGGTAGAACTGAAACTCAGTTTCTAGACTTAGATAAATTAGTTTACATATATTGATGTGGCCAAAATTATTACCATATATCTATATCTGTTTAGAGAGGTTTCAAGTTAAGAAGAAGAACAATTTTGAGATAAGACAGGAAGATTTTAAATCTTTGAAATCTTTTCAAAAATCCAAAAGTTAGTGTGTCAGAGACCAGCATCTGTTTTGTGACCAGACTTTTCCTGTCTGCATTATATTGGTTAGAGGATATGATTTGATTATGTGGTCAGGAAATGTCTGGGCAAAATTGTTAAATCATCAGTTTTTGTCTTCTTGGCTCCAACCTCATTTTCTAATGCTGGTTTTTTAATTCTGTGAAATAAGTAACCCCCAAACAGCTCAATGGTTGACTCAGTTTTCTAGTCTTTGACTCATATCTACTCTCAAGGAAAGTGTCCCCCATCCCCACCCCAATTAACTGTTTCAACTGAGAAAACAAATCTCTTTCTGAAACTCTGGGTTTCATCAAGTTGTTGGGAGAGCCCTTGGTGGGGACAGTAAAGCAGGAGAGGACATGAAAAAACATACTGCTAAAGCACTGTTTGCTCTCCCTAATCCAGATAATAATTATATTGCTTTTATTGCTCTCTGAATTCTTTTGGACAGGAAAAACTACCTAAACTTTGAAAGCAAAATTGTAACCTACCAAAAGACTTTGTTTTTGTGAAGGCAATAGTAGATGGTTCTTAGCTATTCGTTTTTGTTTTCTTTAAGAAGCATTTTACCAAAGAAAAGGCCATGCATTTTATCAAAAGAAATGAAACCCAGAGTTTTTAGCACTGTGCTTATAACTCATAAAGTTTGAGATCTGAGCTTGAGATACTTCCTCCCAAGCTGTACACGTTCTTTGAAATACCGTTTCCCACTTGAGAGGAGCTTCCGACAATTTGTTATACTGAGCAGGTAATTTTTCAGTGTGTTCCTGTGGGGCTCAGTGCAAAGTCATACCATGCAACTGACTACCAAGTAGTAACCTGAATTCAGATCAGGTACCAAGTAAGTTTACAACTCTGTAAACTTCAGTCCTAATAAAGACGTTGTTTACAAAAAAGCATTTGGTTTATGAATTGATTTAGTAATGTGATGTACTTTGTATTTTAACATGTATACTTAACCGAAAAAAATATGCTGAATGTTATTTTTTTAGAAACATTTTAATTATCTGAAGAATTGAAATTTGGATATTTCTCCCCCGTGAGACACAGAAATCATATTCAGCAGTGTAAATGTTGGAATCAGGCAAATTGGGTTTGAATTTTGGCTAAAACTTTGGGCATCTTCTCTATACCTCAGTTTCATATCTGTAAAATGAGGATACTAAAAATAGAAACTTGATGGGACTATTGTAGAAATTATATAAAATCATATATATATATATACTATTAATTCACATCGTAAAGTACCCAATAGGTGATATTTTTATTGCATTTGATATGTTGAATTTATGAATATGAAGCTTCAAACTTCTTTGATCATAACAAATATATGCATAGTGTAGATTAAATTATACTTGCTTTGAAATTATTTAAAGTATTGTTTGAACTTCTCCATATATGATAATGATCTTATTTTGGATTGGTGCCCTTTCTACTATGAAAGGAATCGTGACAACTCAAATAGACTCAATTAGACTGTCTGGAAGGGAAATTTATATTCGTACTCCATGAAGATTCTCATTTGAATAACTAGAGTAATGTCCAGTTCAGTATAATTCCATTTCTATGCCTACAGTTTATTATGCCTACAGTTCATATTAACACATTTTATTCAATATTAAGGATACTATTGAACAAGAAAATCCATAGAATATACTTAAAATTCCTTGTTTTCCTTCATTTATATATTATAATAAATTTGTATATGTATGTGTAAACTACTTTGAATATCTTTATGATGTTAATTTTTTTGGCACAATGATAATCACATTTGGAGGCTGAGTAGTTGTGAGCAAAAGATGTACATTTGCTTTTTATTCAGAACCATAGTTATCAGGGAGTCTGCTTCTTTCCACTGAGTCAGGGCAGCACTTTTTAGTTGCTTTCTTCCAGCTAATTAGAGTCTTGATATTGGTTCTTCTTTTTGGTGACTACCTGGTTCTTGACTTGTTTATCTGCTCTGAGACTGGTTCCATCCTGCCTGCCAACACCTAGAGGGCAAGTGTTTCAAAGAGAAGTAAAAGTAGCCCTTTACCTTCTCTGGCCCCCACCTAAGCTTATCTCACATGAGCATCACACCCTGATTTTTTTTGTCTTCTTAAAAAATACATATTTGTAGTTCTTGAGAAAATAAATCCTTTGTTTTCAAATCACATTTCTGTCTCAAATCAGAACATCTTATCAATATTACTGTTCTAGCATGAGTGAGATATGTTATACTGCCAGGTAATTCATACTGGGCACAGGTGGTGACATGATATTAAGAAGGTGAAGGCTGCATATCCCTCTGATTGTTACAAAGACACCCTCCCATTCCCTAATTGTTTAGCCATTTGTTACATCCCAAGTTAAAAGGATTGTTGTTCAATCTAGTCTGGTTCCCCTTACATTCGCTAGAAAGCTCATCACCAAGTTATCTTGTTACCAATGAAGCTATACCTCTGATTCTTTTTCCATATGGGTAGTAAATTGGTGAGAAATGTAGTAACTTTGCTATTACCTCCCATTTTGCAGTTTCATTGTTTGGCAACCCTATTTGTTTAAAAATTTCTGGATTTTTTTTTTAAATGAGTACTAGGAATTGATCCAGGGACACGCTACCACTGAGCAATATCCCCAGCCCTTTTATATTTTATTTTGAGTTAGGGTCTTGCTAAATTGTCCAGATAGGTCTTGAATTTGCTGTACTCTTGCCTCAGGATCCCAAGTGGTTGGGATTTCAGATGTGTAATCCCAGGCTTGTTCATTTCTTTTTACATGCCCTACAAGTGCTTGGTTTATATGTGACCTAGATCAACCAGCCTCCATTGCCACAGAATTTCCTGGAGTAAATATTAGTTACAAATTATAGGTTTCTTGTAACCAACCAGACATAATCTAAAGAAAAAATAGGCATGAGTTCTTTTTTAAAAAAATATTTTTTTAGTTGTAGACGGACACCATACTTTTATTTTGTTTATTTTTATGTGGTGCTGAGGATCAAAACCAGTGCCTCGTACCTGTGAGGCAAGGGCTGTACTACTGAGCCACAACCCCAGCCCGTAGGCATTATTCCTTTTTAATTTTTATTTTATTTTATGGAAGGTATTTGTCTCTGGAGTTGAGATATCTGCTGTGTTCATGGATCCATCTTACACTGAAGTCATAAAACCAAGAGCTAAGATTCACCCTGTAGATTGTAATGATTCACATTGGTACCATGTTTGAGACCTTTAGCTTTAAATTTCCCTTCCAATATCCGTTTCTACCATATGACTTTATTCTCCTTCCATTCCATCCACAACCTTTTCCCTGTCATGGTATGTTCATTAAGAGACTTTGTATTGAAAGCAATAGAAACCAGCTCTGGTTAGCTTAGGTAGAGGGGGAATTAATTGGTTGGACCCTAGCATATTTTATAGGATAAGAGAAATTATTTTGCAGCCACAACCTATGAATGAGCTCATTCTCTGGAATAGTGTGTGTGTGTGTGTGTGTGTGTGTGTGTGTGTGTGTAATATATATTACACATGTATATTTTGTGTATTCTAGCATGTTCCAAAATATTTTTGTTTCTAGTTTTTATTCTTATTTTTAAATTTCACTTTGGCGATAAAACCAAAAAGAAAAATAAAAGATAGTAGCTGCTGATTTGGTTCAGAAACTTTATTGAGTCCAAGTTCTTAGACTTTTTGACCATAGCAGAATGTATGAAAATCTAAATCATTAATGATGCCTGAAAGGCAAGCTGCCACACAGATGAATGCATTGCCCGTTCTGATAGCAGAATTAAAGAAATTTGAAACTTCAGCATTTTGAAGATCATTGAGGTATTTTTGTATGTGTTCAGAATATTTCATGAGTAATGTTGAGACAGAGTCCATATAAGTCCAATTCATGTTATAACTGAAATGTCTTTCCATACAGTAAATTGTTTTAACTACATAGTAGAAGATATATTTAAATGTTTATAGTAGGCAACAGAAAACACTGTGGAAA
The DNA here is from genome assembly GCF_048772815.1 of Callospermophilus lateralis. Lineage (NCBI taxonomy): Eukaryota > Metazoa > Chordata > Mammalia > Rodentia > Sciuridae > Callospermophilus > Callospermophilus lateralis. The sequence goes on along the minus strand of NC_135317.1, from coordinate 56,715,384 downwards.
AATCCAGTGAAGGCAGTATTAGGAGTACTGCCTGTTTCTTTTTATGATTCTTGAAGCAAAAAGAATTGTGATTATATATGCAGAAGAGCTACTCTCATGGTGTATATTTTATATCTGTCGTAAGAGACCAACATAGCATCTTTCACTGTCAAATTGAATTAGCTGTGGTTCATATCATGGGTAGCTTTAAAACTATTTTGCCATTAATAATAAGGTATTTAAAAATACTGTGGTAAGTGATTATAGAATATACCATTGGTGCTTTCAGTTTGCTGTTTTGCATGCATGAAATCCCATTTATAAGGTAGCATTATCCAAAATGAATGGGGGTGGGGGAATGGCCTAGAAGATCAGGGCTTTTTTCATATGCACTAGTGTAAACCTCACTCTCTCCAATGGTGTGAGTCAGCATTTCAGAATTAAAAATTCTAATGTGAAGATAGTCTCAAGATGTATTTTTAAATGGGGTAACTCAATAAAGTGAAAAGTACAGAGAGTTTGCATTTTAATGTCCTTGGACTCTTTCAGGTGTGGGAGAGGTGTAGCTGATTCATGAATTATAATTAACCCCTTTTTAATTTAAAAATAAAAGAAGAAAATGCTTTGTGATAATTTTTCCCCTATGCAAGAGATCAATGAAATATTTTTCTTAACATGGAAAGCACTCAGCAGAATCTCTCTCTCTCTTATATATATACATATATATGTATATGTATATATATATTCATATTCTTTTTTATCTACAATTATCTACAGTTACTCTTCCCCTAAACCACAGAGCTAGGGCACACTCTGTCAAGATGGTCTGTTGAATCTGTGGTTGCTTGGACACACTTTATAAAATGACACCAAAAAGGATTCATGTACAGAATATGAAGTTTTTTTAATTGATGATGATAGGCTACATTTCGCTTATATTTCACATTAGATTGGGAGATTGATTGGCTTTTATCCTTCTAAAAATTATCTTCAACCTCCAAACAAGGAAAAACATTTTAAAAATATGGGCATATATTGCCTAGCTTTAAGAAAAATGTAAAAAAAATTAAGGTGATTGTTCAGTTATAATTCTTTATAATTCTTTCTATAATGCAACAGACAAAACAACTGAAGTAGGTTTAATGTATACTGAAATTAAAATTCTAAGTAAATGAAATAAGTTTTAGCATGGTATGGGTAGTGTGATCTAATTCAAGCTAAAATGCTCTTATGCTGAAATATATTCATGTGGGGAAAAGTCCAGAAATTTACTTTCACTACTATTTATTTTAGTGCTTTGATTTTAAAGGTTTGCAGGAGATTTTTTTAAAGCTTTTGCAGTTAAAATACTGAATGTAGATATTTCAAAAAAATCATATTGTTTTGAAGCCCGGAGAGGAACAAGGATTTTTCCAATATCAGCTGGGAAGCTAATGGCAGAGTCAGGCCTGAAATCAGTCAGTTGGAGGAATGCTTAGGAATTAGCCCTCCCCTCCAAATTTATATCTGTCCTTCTAAGTCTCCCGTAACAATAATAATAGTAACAACAGCAACAACAATAATAAGTTTGTATTAAATTTTATGTAAAGTGTGAATTAAACTATCTTCAAGGGGAAGAAATGTCTGTGTTCCTGTAGGTATGGAAACTGAACTGGTAATTGAGAATAGTCTTGAACAATAGACACAGTTTTGATAGACAGATATGGGGATGGAGTTGTGGTCAGAATTATTGGAGGTAGTGCAAAGTCACAAAAAAATAACTAATTTGACAAATGTAGTCTTTATTGTTACCGCTCATGGTTCTATTATAAGATTTAAGTTATATGCAATTAATAAGTAGGAAGTCATATTGAATTAATGTGGCAGTGTCTTTGGTTTATAATGTTTTTTCTTAGCATGTTAGTATAATGGCTTTTGTCATGAAGTAGTAGTAGCTGAATCTAAAGCAACTGACTCAAGGACATAGACAGCCTATCAATGGAAAGGAATGGAGAAACACAGCTAGAAACCTGATGTCCCTTTAACTCTGTTAACTTTTGTTTGGTTTCATCACAGTTCTTCCCAGTGCGTGTTAGTCATCTTTCTGCTACTGTAACAAATACATGTTAAATTAAACTTATAAAGATGAAATCAACTTATTGTGGCTCACAGTTTTGAAGGTTTCAGTCTGTGATTTGCCTTATTGCTTTTGGAACAGTGGTGAGGCAGTACATTATGGAGGGGAGTGTGTGGTGAGGCAAAGCTGCTTACCTCATGAGGGTCAGGAAGCAAAATGAGAAAGTCGAAGAGATCAATCACCAAGTCTCCTTTGAGTGATCTAACTTCTTCTCACTAGGCTTCATCCCTTAAATGTTCCACCACCTTCCAATAGCACCACAAACAAGCTGGGGACCAAGCTTTAACATGTGGGCCTTTGAGGGACCTTCCAGATCCAAACCATAGTACGGTTTTTCAGTATTTCCAAAACTTAGATGCTTTTCTTAAGCCTTCTTTCATATCACCTTCACCTTTAAAAGTATAGTGATACATTTACTGTAATATTCCTTTATTAAGAACTTCAACGTGTCTTTTTCAAAGGTGCTGGTATTTTTTTAATTAGAATACTTCAAAGGGCTCTGGTTATAGTGAATATATAGAGGTTTTGATTATTCTTCTGTAGAAGTCCTCATAGTGCAAGATTTTATAGATAATGAGGATTTTCAGGAATGATATATAACTATATATCATCATATATATAACTCTATATTATATGAAGTATTGTTTTCTGTGATGATGGGAATGTTTTTTGTATTGCCTCCAGTATTGTAGCTACTAGCCATTTGGGGCTATTATATTTTAAGTTCATGAAATCAAATAAAATATTCAGTTCCTCTGTTACATTAGTGGTATTTGAAGTGCCCATTAGCCACTCAGTGACTTCTGATTCCTATATTGTGCAGTACAGCTCTAGAAAGAACTTGAATCACATAACAATTTTTGAATCCCTTGTAATGATCCCAGGAACTCTTTTCCCCAGCATCCCCGTTTCAGCGATTAAGAATTTGCTCTAATAGAAAAATTCAAGTAGATGTTCTAGGACAGTATGAGGCATATATAACCCTGGAGAGGGGAAGCTCTGATTAGAAGTGGCACTGCCCATGAGCCTATGTTACCTATGAACTGGAGATGTCTATCTTATCTTACCTTTTCTCATCTGATCTGATCTGATCTAATCTAATCTAATCTGAACTAATCTTCTCTCCCCAGAGCCTTGCTGTTGCACAGAACTCTATTTACAGTTATGTAGAGTTAGTTCTCCATAACCAGATTCTTTGAAAACAGACGCTGAATTTTATAATTCATCCTCTACAGTAAATAACACTTTAGTAAACACAGGAAGGACCTCCTTAACCGACTTGAAGGCAGCATGTTATTTATATTCCAGTAGAAATTGAGAATAGTTCTTCAATTTTGATAAATTGGAAGGCATTAAATATAGGATGATTAGGACAGAAACTGTTGTAGGACTTAGGACATTTTCCTGTTATGATGGGTAAAGCAATTTTCTTTTATTATTGTACACTTTCTGCTTCATTGTTACATTGAAGGGCAGGTCTATTAAAGAGGTGCTTACCCCGTCCCCATTAATTATTCTAAAGACCTACTGTTTTTGGTACTAGACTAGAAACCTAATGCAAGGAAAACCACAAGTGTGTGTTATAAGATCTGGTTTAATGTCATGCTTCACTTTGCATCTCCTGCCCATCCTCCATCTTCTCTTTAGAACTGAAACAATCATGTAGGTTGTACATGTTTTCCTTTATCTTGGTTTTAATTGCTCTTTATACTACTCTTATTTCTGTTCAAATATGTATATTGAACATGATTTTGTCCCCAGAATGCCTAGTTACAAAGGCTACTTACATAAATTTTAACTTATTTACACAATTCTGTATATTTTTTGAATTTTTAAATTAACATTTTTGGTGCATCATGGTTCACTGTGTCTCCTATTGAACATTTCTTATCTTGCTGGTTAAATGCACTGTTCTATTACAAGAAATATTTTAAAGGACTAAAATTTAAAATATATAGTGATATGGATATACCAATAACCATCACAGTGTGAATTGAAGGAGTGCTTTCCCTCTTTTAGTATGTTCTTTAAAGCGAGCAGCCATTGCTTTCTACTTCATTGTAATTCACACTGCATCCAGTGCTACTGGAAAACTAATGAAAATGCTGGGACTTCAAGGCTTTATTTTACTGTTGAGAATTCTCAGTGGTTACAGTATTATGTAGTACCTAATTCTCTTGATGTTGCCTTTAAAAAAAATAGCTATTTTTATTTTCAGTCCAGTGATGTTTCATTCATTAACCCCCTAACCACTGAGTAAGCTTCATGTCACAAAAGAGCTTCCAAAGGAAGAAGCACATACTGGATTTATTACAATATAGATATTCTAATCATTCATGCATCTCAACAAATATTTGTGTGTGGACATGCATGCATACGTGTATATATATTCATATTCTCATTGACATTAAAAACTATGGCTTTTAAGTCAATCTCTGAGAGAATAAAAGTGTTGGATTAAGAGAGAAAATGCTGTGTTTCTCTTGCAGTATGATCTCAAGTGATACAACTGTTGCCATAGCAAAATTAGGTTAAACTTAATAAAATCTGCTCAGTGCTCCCAAGGAAAAACTAAACTAGGGCATAAGGATTTTAATGTCACTCATTCCCCTTTTCATTTGATTGCCTCCCCTTAACACAACATAAATATTGGGTGTAGCCTTCCTTTTGAAAAATTGATTTGCTGTGGGAAGTTGACTGGTATTGGATCCTGAGTGTAATCAGTACAGATTTGTACCCAAACAATAATTGTCATTCATGCCATGTTTCATGTGTCAAGTGCTGTATCTGATGAGCAACTGGAGCCTCAGATAACTAAGGCTATTTTGAAATGTAAGGGATATTATCTCTAGTATATTATGAAACATCTCATGATCTTTCCATTTTATTCCCTTGCAATTTAAAGAAAGTAATACTTTTTTTTTCTGTAGATCAACCTGAGTGTGTGTGTGTGTGTGTGTGTGTGTGTATTTTAGTAGCATCTGAAAAACCAATTTTTGATGTGAAATTTACAATATATTAAAACTTGTCTGAGCACTGTAAAAATGGTACAGCTGCATTTTGTATATTATACTGTTCCTGTAGTAGGAATGTATACTAATTTATTACATGTGCTAATTTATTACATCCACTGATGTGGATGTCAACTGCCAAGTGACTATAGAAGCAGCTGTCTGAATAGCATCTCCATAACACTCTGTGTGTTATGAAAAAAAACAGGAAAAAGGAGAGAAAATATACCTCTTTTTGTTGTTTATTTGCTTTGGGGGTGCTAGAAATGAAATATAGGGCCTTGCATGTGCTGGCAAGTGCTCTACCACTGGACTATATCCCTAGCCAAAACATAACTCTTTGGAAGTGGTTTGTCAGGTGGCATGAAAGAAAGGTAAGAATAATTCAGAATTTGAGAATGAAAGACTGCTTTCAGAAATGAATGACTACCAGAATCAGAGCACATCAAAAATTGTGCTTAGCAATGGTCCAGGGAACTCACCTGATAAGAGAATACTGAGACCCTAAGAATCCAATTCTCTTGAATAAAATAGTTAAACTAAGTTGAACTATTTAGGCAAAAATATAGAAAAATAGTTAACATCAAATTTTTATGTATACACACATTAGAAACTGCACTATCAAGTATGGTAGCCACTAGCTATATTTGGCTGCTTAACTTTAAATTAATACAGATAAAATCTAGATGAAGTTAGTTTTTTCAGTTGCATTAGTTGCATTTCAAATGTTCTACACTTACATGTGGCTCGTGCCTTCGAAATTAAGCAGTATAGTCATAGGACATTGTTGCCATTGCAGGAAGTTATATAGGACAGGGATACTCTGTAAGTGTCTCCCTTAATTAAGAAAAGCATTAGGATTATGATAGTATTCTTTAATAGTAAAAGTAAGCCAACCAGCATAATAGTGAAGGTATATTTTGCAGCTAATTTTGCTTGGGGATATAATGGTGACCAGAGAATCATAAACACTGAAGGTATTCTCAGCTTGGCTGTAAAATTTCTCTGTGGTATACTGGACTTATTGGATCTCTACAAAGTTGTGACCTACTTTTAGAAGTACACATGACACTATAGTATTTTGTATACTAGTGTAACTATTGAGCCCCTCTTTCCCTTCTCATTTTCCCCAATGATTTCTTTATGTACATAGTTTAAAACTTGTTAACGTATTGTGTTGAATGTGTTTATGTTAACCACTTTAAATCTTTCGGGTGGTTATGTACTGTTATGGCGTATTTCTCTTTCTATGTGTGTGTGCATATGTGCGCGTGCACACCTGTATGTACAGGTACATATATATGGATATGGAGATATATGCATATATATATATGCATATATATATATGTATATATATGGTGCGGGAGAGAGAATAGAGATTATTATTAATAGAGAATAGAGATCACAGAAGTTGGAATGAGAATGAACTGATTATTAGGAATAATTGTAAAAATGTAGAACATAACATGTAGAATAGCATATAGTTCTGGACAGGGTCATTTCAAGTAGAAAATGCATTGGTTTCTAAAGTCTTGGTGAATTATCAATTAAAAAATCCATAGGCATTCCTGAGATTAGTGTTTAAATACTTGATATTGAAAATTGCCAAAATATTTGACAATTGCTTGGATACTGTGAAGTTAGTACCAAAATTTTGAGGTCCACATTCCTGACACCTAGAAAAAATCTATAAGGCACAGGTTTTTAGGGCTCAAGATATGGATAAGTGTGTTTTAGGTGTTTATAGACATTGCAATAGTTCTATTAACATTAATAGATTATTAGTCATTAATAGGTTATTAATCATTGAAAGGTATGTTATTTAACTTTATGATATCTCTATAAGATAGATAAATGATGCTTATCATCAGTTCAGATTCTTAATTTCACTGGATTAAGTACATTATTTATATTATATTGTTAAGGGGAAGATAGGTTGGAGCCATGCAATATCTTTTATCACAAACTCATTACGCAACATGTTATTGCTATTTGATTTAAATGAACATTAATCTCTTATTTATAGTTAGTAAGATAAGTGGACTTCAGTGAATTTTAGCAGGATGATAAAATGAGGAACAAAACCAAATGTTCTGTTTCTTAAGGACAAAAACCAGAATTTTTATAGATGAGCAAGAAAATTCATTAAAAGATGTTCTAATAATTTATTTCCATAGCAATTACTAGAATGAACTTAATTTTTAGATTAATGAGCTACTAATTGAAGGCTTAGATCAGTAGTCATAATTAATGTGAACAGTGTTGGAGCTTTATTTGTAGAAATTATTTCAGCCTCTAAATTGCTGTTCTTGGTTTAGATGAAATTATTTTAATTGAAATTAAACTTTGAAAATTATATCTAAAAACTTTTAAAAAAAGTTTGGGTCAGAAATCCCACTTTACCCTACTGTCATTTATCTAAAAACAACAAATAATAATAATAATAAAGAAATCCCACTTTGATTCAGTGATTCATTTTTGGTTTTGATATGAATCTGCCCATGGATGATGGGAACTTCTAAAAAACAATAGAAATATCCAAAGTAATATACATAATAAAAAGGGGAAAAATAGCCTTTTTTAAAAGAAGAAACACTGAATGTAGATGGTGGGTTTTAGTTTTTTCCAAAACATCTGATTGAGTGTAGTGCTGGAAAATCCTTTTTTTTTTTGACTGAGAACCTCATCCATAAGGAATAGTCATAGAATAGAGGTTTTGAACTTAATCAATGGACCCTAAATGGCCACTTCCTCTGGTATAAAAATGTGTTATAGATATTAAGAATTTATGGTCTTTTGGGGATTTTTTTATTTTTGTTGCCATCTACCTTGAACTGTAGGCCTTGGGACAGGAATGAGAGCAGGTCAAGTATCAACAGCTAGTGTTAAAAAGTGGCAAGAAAGGATATGTGGCGATTGAAACCAGATTTTTTATTCTCTTGTATTCATAAGGTTGGATCTTGGGGTAGGATTACCACATAGTATTATATTCTGTGAATAATGATAAAAGAGTTCTAAATAAGAAATTATTTTAAAATAACATGGAAACCAATTTAACTGTCCTGCATTATGGTCTTGTGAAGTAAATGTTGAAGTAAGGAAATGAGATGTTATATAAATATAAACATCATTTTGATGTAAAATCTAGTTTATGAAAATATTTATCCTAGACATTTAGATGAGACCCCCAAATTATTTGAATAATTGTGTGTGTAAACTAATATTATTTTCATTTTGTACATTAAAGATAAAGGGGCCATCCCAGTGGCTCAGGAGACTGAGGCAGGAGGACTGTGAGTTCAAAGCCAGCCTCAGCAAAAGCAAGGTGCTAAACAACTCAGTGAGACCCTGTCTCTCAATAAAATACAAAATATTGCTGGGGATGTGGCTCAGTGGTTGAGTGCGCCTGAGTTCAATCCTGGTATTCTTCCTGAAACCGCCCCCCCCCGCAAAAAAAAAAAAAAAATGATAAAAGGGCCAGAGAAGTTAAGTGATATGTGCAAGATCAAATAACAAAATGGCCAAAGGGACAAGTTCTCCAGCCTGGAAACTTAGGAAAGTGTTTTTTTTCTTACTACCCAAAGTTGCTTTGTTTAGTCCATTGAAAGTCCTTGAGTTCATGAGTTGGGAAGAAAGTATCCAAGGGTAAAGATTCCATAACCAGCATTTCCTAAAATACAAACTTTGTTTTCCAGTAGAAGAAAAGTGAAGAGTGCATCAAACCATGTGTTGTGATATGTATTACAACACTTGTTGAAAGTGTTACCCACTTGTCCTAGGGTCTTCCATTTATCCTGTGGTATATGGTAATGTGGACTAATTTAATATTCTCCATAATAATTTGAATTGTAGAAGTATAGGATTTAATGTCAATAATCTCAAGCAATCATTAAATATTAAGTATTAATATTAAAGAAAATATGGGAGACTAAACAACCTCATTTAATAATTGGATGTCAAATTCAAGTATGGATTTTGAAACCAAGAAAGATAAAATATATGATTTGTAAGGTTTTCTTGAGCTTTAAGATTCAGTAATGATAATTCCTAGATATTTTTGTCCTAATATATTCCATATAAAATATACTTAATTATGTTGCCTTTGGTAGTACTCGTGTATATTCAGTTCACTCAGAGATTGGTATGATATTATATTGAGTTACTATTCAGTATTCCAAATGTGAATTACAAAATCAAAGCAGGTAAATCTGTAAAATAAATAAATAAATAAAATTACTCTTCTTCCCAGTTGCACTCTAAATAATTCATGGGTAAAAGAAATTGGACACCTCAAAGATTTATAATCTATAGGTGTAAATGATGACACAAATGGTAACTACAGCCTAGGCTTGGAGTGAAAAACTTTTAGTAAGTTAATCAGATATATAATCAGCATCAAACTAAGCAAACTATACTACTAACTGAATGCTTTATTTTTGTATAATTTATAATTATCCTTGAAGCAGTCATTGATGAAAATATACTCTCATGTAGATTAAATAAATCCGTAGTACATGGGCTCATCATTAACTTGTCTTTATGTAGATTGAAAAAATCTTTTAACTCATGCAAAGTGTGCTTAGTGGGAAAGAGGTCTTCTGACAAGTTAATGGAAAGGCTGTGGAATGCATTTCTAATACACTTAGGAGCTCAGTATCAGTGTGAGGTAACTATCAGGGCTTTTCACAAGTGATTTAGTTCCTCTTTCTCTGTCAGGGCAGTGTCTAAACCATTTATGGAGACAGAAATGCTATACTTTGAGTTTGGTTTAATAGATTAGATGTGTGGAAGTTTATTTTAGGTAACCAAATTGGTAGCCAAAGAATGTAAAAAAGAGTCTGATTCATAGTGGGATAGGGAGAGGAAACGTGGGAGGAATAAAGGAACTCTAGATAGGGCAGAGGGGTTGGAGGAGAAGGGAGGGAGCTGGAGTTATAAATGATGGTAGAATGTGATGATCGTTGTTATCCAAAGTACATGTATGAAGACACACAAAAAATAAAGAAATATATAGTGAAAACTTATTCTAAGAAATTACTAGATCATAGATTGGCTTTCATTATGGGAAATAGGATATCAGATTGATGATGAAAATGTCTATATTTTCAGGTAGAGGATAATCTTAAATTTTCTGTTGTATTCTATGAGGGATTCCTTCCTTATAATCTTGTGATACTTATGAAATTCTACTAATATAGTTGACCCTAAGCCATTCTCAAAGCTCCTGATTAGATTTGAAAGCAAAGTATAGATGGAGAGGTTGGATAAAAGAAATAATGGATTTGAGATGTATATTAGTTATGGATACATGTAATTTATTCAAGAAAAATAATTTTTAGAGGCTGGGGTTGTGGCTTAGTGGTAGAGTGCTTGCCTAGTATGCACAAGGTCCTGGGTTTGATCCTCAGTACCACATAAAAATAAATAAATAAAATAAAGGTTTTGTGTCCAACTTCAATTAAAAAATAAATATTTAGTTAAAAATAATAATTTTTAGTATTAGATTTAAGCAGATTGTTTTGAATAGGAAAACAAGGTAGAAGACACATTCTGTTTCTTTCAGTAACTTCAGTTGTCACCTACTTTAATCATGTGCAAGTATGAGTATGTGAACCCAGGAATGCTCTACCACTGAGTTATATCCCCAGCCCTTTTTATTTTATTTTATTTTGAGATAGGGTCTAAGTTGCTCATTTGTGATCCCCTTGCCTCAACTTCCTGAGTAGCTGGGATTATAGGCATGCACCATTGCATGCTGCTTTAGTGAAACTTCTTAAAAGACATATAATTACTGCCTCTTCCTTCTCACCACATCTTCCTCACCTTCCTTTCTCTTAGCCCATTCAAATGGGACTTTTATCTTCCACACTTCACTGAAATTGTTCTAATAAGATTGTCAAAGACCTTTAATCTTTTTTTCTAAATACACAGAATTTAATGGATTAAATGTAACAATTTTTCTCCAATAAGCATAAATTACATCATATATACATATATGTATGTTTAATGTGTCAAGAAAAATAAATTATGTGATATCAATTCACAAAGCTATAAACACTTCAGCTTTTTCTACAAAACACAGAAAAAAGGAGTTCTTAGACATACTAAAATGTTTAAAAGAATTAATACTTCAAAGGAAAATATCAGACATTTTTAAAAGCATCTGATTAGAAGATTATGTTAAAGTATTTTAAAACTGTTTTAATTTTTTTATTGGTTGTTCAAAACATTACAAAGCTCATGACATATCATCTTTCATACATTTGATTCAAGTGGGTTATGAGCTCCCATTTTTACCCCAAATACAAGTTGCAGAATCACATCGCTTACACATCCACATTATTACATAATGCCATATTAGTGACTGTTGTATTCTGCTACCTTTCCTATCCCCTACTATCCCCCCTCCCCTCCCCTCCCATCTTCCCTCTCTACCCCATCTGCTGTTATTCAATTCTCTCCCTTGTTTTTTTTTCCCTTTCCCCTCACAAACTCTTATATGTAATTTTGTGTAACAATGAGGGTCTCCTTCCATTTCCATACAATTTCCCTTCTCTCTCCCTTTCCCTCCCACCACTCATCTTTGTTTAATGTTAGAAAGACCTTTAATCTTGCCAACGTTTTTTTCTCTGTCCTCTTGACTTTTCATCAGCCTTCTCCACAACTGACCACTCCCTTTTCTGTCATAGACTGTTATGTCTTGGCTTTCAGGACTCCTGTCTTCTCATTTGTTCTCTTACTTGATAGCCATTTCTTTGCAATATATTTTGATGGGTTTTGATTCTTCATTCAACTTTTACATATTGGAATTCCCAAAGGTTCTGTCCTGTAGTTGCTTCTCTTTCTAGTAAAGTTCTTGCCTTAAAGAATTCTCATTTAATTCTGTGACTTTAAGTACCCTCTTTTATACTAATATGCTTAAAGATTTATGTTATATTTTCAGCTTTCTACAGGACATTTTCTCTTGGCTTTCTGAAAAGCACCTTAAGTTCAGCATAGCCTGAGGAGAACTCTTGGTTCCTCAGATTCCCATCTTTCTCTTTCACCTACTTGGCCCTGCCTCTATCTTTCCCACCATAATAGTTAGCATTACCTTCTCTTCATTTGGTTCAGAACAAAAATCTGGTCATTACTGTCACCCACCATCAGCAAGTCTAGTTAGCACTTTTCAAAATGTGTCTAAAATGTGCCTCCTCCACCACCACTGTAGTTCAAGGTAGCCTCATAGCTTGCCAGAACCATTGTAATAGTGTCCCTACTGTTTTTTCTTCCTTCTTTTCCTGCCCCTCTCCTATCAGGTAGAAAATACAGTGATCTTTTAAAAAGTAGGTCAGACCAACACCTTTCCCCAAACCTTCCATTGATTCCCATTACATTTATAATGAAATGGGAATTCTGCATTGCAGTCTTAACATATCTGCCCCTTTCTTTCCTCTCTTCATTGTCTTATACACCCACCCCTCATTATATCTCATCCACATTGAATTTCTGTCCCTGACATACCAAGTTCATTTTCAAAACAGAGCTCTTGCTATTGCCAGTTCTGCTGCTTGAAATGTGTAGGGCTGAAGTCTTACTTCAAATATCATCCCCTTGGACAGGTCCTCCTTGACTGGTCTAAAGGAGCTCTCTAGTACATCTATGCCATGTTGTCTTTGGAACACTTTACCATCTTATCAAAAATTCTGTTGTTCATTTATTTGTTATCTGTTTATTGTATCTCAGCTTTATAAGAACAAAACTATCTACTCTCAGTCTTGTTTACTGTAGTCACGGTATACAAAAAAAGACCCTATGTTTTTAATGAAACTGATTTGAATGAATGCTTTGAAAAGAAAATGTTTTAAATCCTCTTATAGATTGAGAAGTCTTCCAGACTTAAAGAATTTTCCAGTTCCTTTCAGTTTATAAAAACTGGTTTGGAAAACAAGTGAAACTGAATGTATGATTTGATGATGTTCATCCAAATGAAATTATAGAATTTAACAGTTCCAGTACAATATAACTACTGGTGTTTTTTGTACTGCAAAGGAACATTCAAAGTGTACAATTCCAGTCTGCTGTACATGTCAGTTAAGAGAAAACTTAATGGAGGAAAAGAGGAACATAAAATGACTACTCTCACTAAAGTAACCTTAAAGTTAGGTCAATCATGGTGTCTTCCATACCTACAGCACAGTGGTAGGTCCACACGAGAAGCCAGAGCTACTGGGTATCCTTTCTGGTGACTGCATTTTCCATTCTATCCACAGAATGACAGAGTGAACAAATACTTTGTGAAGTGCTATATATCACTCTCAAGCTGAAGATACAGGGACAAGAAGCCAAAATCATGGAGATTGGAAATGTCTGAGATTTTTTTGCAGGAGACTCTAGCTGTATGGTTGATCTGAAAACATCCAAACCCCTACTTCCTGGTAGTTATACATCTTCAGCCCCTTAGCCTCCATGAGACCAATTTTCTCCTCATCCCTGACTATAGGAGACCCTTTACTGAAGAGACTCCTGTTTCCATTTCCAGAGGAATTGGGCAGAATGCTGCAAATTCTTTGCTTCTATTTGCAGGAAGCTCCAGGGAAGAATCTACAAAGCACCAAATTAGAAGCAGAGAATCAGTAAATGAATGTTAGGGTCATCTGACCTGAAGTGTACTGTTTAACTGTGTAGAGAAGATACGCATGTATTAGATGTTAAGGTAGAGTGTTATAGAAAATATGATTTACCATCAAATTCATCATGGCCATTACTGTATGAAAACTGTATCCCTTCTCAATTATATAATGGCCACTAATTCTCTTCCTTTAGGACGACTATGAGAAGTCATTGAACTGTGATTGTAAAATGTTTAGAGTTCTTTGCAACCTTCAGTTTATATCAGCGTAAACTTTTCTTTCCCCCTAAATTTGAGTCATTCTTGATTCTTTTTGAAAGGAGTAATGATGAAAGTTTTGATTTGTTTTTGTCAACTGGGACTTTGTTAATTACAGATGGAAGGCTGTATTCATTAAGAACCTACTCTATGACAGGTACTCTTACTGGGAACTTTTATTATATTTTATATAATTTTCAGAGGAAACTTGTGAATTAGGTTTTATTGTGCCTGTTTACAAATGAGGAGATGGAAGCCCTGAGAAATTCAGTTACTTGTTCAACATTCTGCAGCTAATGAGGCACAGATGGGCTCAAAGTCCCTGTTTTGATTTTTGAATTCAGTGTATCTTCTACAACATGGGTATCTCTCCTTCTCTGTAATACAGTTAGTAATAACATCAAAAGTATCTATTTCCTGGAACTGAGAATGAGATTAATAAGAACACAATACCCACACAAATTGCAACCACTGTTATAATTATAAATAGCATTAATTTAACATTACCAAAGTGTTCTCTTGTTATTTTATACTAAGACTTCTGAATACATGATGTGATTCTGTGAGGATTTCTATCTGCAGCAGTGAATGTTTTAATTATTTGTTAGACTCCTTGTGGTTATGTTTGGGTTTCTTTGAGATTGAGTTTTACACCCTTCCAATTGTTGGCAAATACTCATCCTAGAGAAAAACTACCCATATGTTCAGCTGCTAGCCAAAACATCACAAACAGTCAAAACAGCAGATTCAGCTCTCACATGAATTAGGATGAGACAGTGTAACAGAATGTAAGTCATGTCCTAGGCAACAAATGTGGAAATAGGTACAGATTGAGTATCTCAAATCCAAAGTGCTCCAAAATCTGAAAATTTTAAACATGGACATGATGCTCAGAAAGTTTCAGATTTGGGAGCATTTCACATTTTTAATTTTTGAATTAAAGATACTTGATTAGTAAAATTAAAACTTGAAAAATTCCAAAATCTAGAACATTCTGGTTTTAAGCCTTTCAGAAAAGAGTTATTTGACCTATAGTATCAGCTTGGGAAATTTTAAGATTTTCATCATATAAAGTTATAGCTAGGTTTAGAAGAATATACATGCCCTAAATTGCCTTTCTGGGTATCATTAGAGTTGAAATCAAATGAACAGAGCTAGTGGGAGAGAGAAATAATCCCTAATTAATTAGTTTAATCCTATACAGATAAACTTGGAAACTCCTAGGTATGCTAGGGGGCAACTGATGTTTGTGGGATCAAGATCTACTTGAGGTGGTTGGTCGTTTACTTACCACAGTATCCTGTATTTTCTTAAAGCATATGGATATTTTGCTATGATCTTCTCGAATGTTACTAGTTTCCTCTTTCTAAAGCATGTTTGGTGCTTGCAGAACTAATCTAACTTTATACTTTTGGACAAGCTATCCATGAGTATTATTGTTTTATGAAATAATTTTAATCATTGAACACATAGAAAATGTTTGTAATACAGGCATATTACAAATAGTAGTTAAAGAAAGTATGGCAGTCAACCAGTCTATGAAGTAAAACATGATCACTACTTTTGAAGTGCCTTGTACTCTTCCTGTATCTTACCTCCCTCCTAACCCTATGAAGTACTTGTGTTCTTATTCAGTAGCTTTTGTTTGTAGTTTTTCATGTATGTCAATGCTTGGCTAAGTTTTATATATCTTTAATTTTATTTGAATGAAGTTACGTTGTGCTTATTCTTTTTCTACTTTCTTTTTTGACCCAGTATTCTGAGATTTACCCAGGGTGATGCACACAGCTGCAGTTCACTGAGCTTCATTGCTGTGTAGTTTTTTATTCTGTGATGATACCATAATTTGATTTCTGTCTTTAACCATTATATGCTT
The DNA here is from genome assembly GCF_048772815.1 of Callospermophilus lateralis. Taxonomy (NCBI): domain Eukaryota; kingdom Metazoa; phylum Chordata; class Mammalia; order Rodentia; family Sciuridae; genus Callospermophilus; species Callospermophilus lateralis. Next base: position 56,699,533 of record NC_135317.1, on the reverse strand, counting down.
TACTATTGAACATTCAACACTTATCTCCTATTGAATGAATACAGGACGTTTTCTAGGATATACAACTTGTAATGGGGTTATTGGGCCATGAGTCTGCTTACCTCAGCTTCACTAGATAAGGTCAAGTTGTTTTTCATAGTGACTGCATACATTTATACTAAACTATCCATGTATCTAAGTTCCTATTGGTCCAAATCTTCACCAACTTTTGATATTGAAGAATTAAGGATTCTACAATAATTCTAAATTAAGGATTGTTGCCAATTTTTAAATTTACACTTGAATTATGATATTTTGCATTTTTCTTTTTTATTAGTTCTTTTTAGTTATAAAGACATTATAATCCATTTTGACATAATTATACAAGCATGGAATATATCTTATTACAATTCAGGTTCCAGTACCTCTTCTTCCCCTTCCTTTTCCACACTCCTTGTCCCCTTCCCTCTATTGATTTTTCTGCCATTTACTTGTAGTTATTTTTTTAATTAATTTCTTGTGGATGTACACAGTGATGAGATTCACTGTGGTGTTTTCATATATGTACTTAGAAAAGTTTTGCAAGAATCATTCTATTCATTCATTCATTTTCTTTTCCTATTCCTCTCCCTTTATATTTTGCATTTCTAAAAGTGTTTTTTCCTAGATATTAAAAAATTGTCCTTTCTCATATTTTTACTCTTTTATTTAAACATATTAGATATATTTACTTTAAATTCTGATAACACCAGGTTATATTCTTGTGAATTGATTCAACTGAATGACATTTCTGCTGACACTGATTCATCGACCTTTGTTTCCTTATTTTGTTTGTGATGTTTTTTTCTTCTAATTGTAAAGTCATGCTTTTTAGAAATTCTTTGAGAACTCGATTCAAGTTGTATTTATCCAGAGTGAGTTTGATTTTTATTTTGTGGGTTTACTGAAACTTAGCAGTCCTGAATCTTCCTCTAAGGTTCATTTCTTTGCTTGATGTTTTTTTAACCACAAAGATAATGTGGATTTAGGCTTTAAGCTTGATTAGAGGCCAGCTTATGGTGAAGAGTCTGGAAAAAAATTATCTCCTTTCATCCTGTGCTAAGGTCTAGATTGGTGGCATCTTTGCTGTGCCTTCTGTGGAAGGTTTAGTCTGATCTGCAGTTGTTCTAATTCATGAGTTGTTCTAATTCTTAAATTATAGTCCTTTGAGATCTCAGGTCTATTCAGGAGTTTGGATTTAGACTTCCCAATCTGGGCAAAGACCAGCCAGCTACAGCATTATAGTCAGGTTTGTGTTGTTGTGACCGAAATACCTGACAAGAACAACCTCAAGGAGGACAAGTTTATTTTGGCTCATGGTGTCAAAGTTCTCAGTCCATTGATGGCTGACTCCATTGCTGTGGGCCCAAGGGGAGGCAGCACATCATTGGGGAAGGGCACAGGCGAGGGAAGCTGCTCCCCAATTGGCAGGAGAGAGGTGGGGGGAGGGAGGAAAGGGGAGGGGGTAGGGAGGGAAAGAGGAAGGGTGCACACTATCCAGCCACTGGGAAGATACCCCTTTCCAGGGCATTTCCCCATGACCCACCTGCTCCAGCCATACCCCACCTGCCTATAGTTATTACCTAGTCAGTAAATTTGGACTTGCATGGACTAATTAGGGCACAGTTCTCACTATCTAATCATTTCATCTTTGGATATTCCTGCATTAACACAAGAGCTTTTGGGGAACACCTCATATCTAAACCATAACACATAGTCTCTAGTGTTTTGTTCCCAAGTTGCTGTAAATGTGGGAGTTAAGAGTCTTCAGGTTAGTTAAATGACTACAGTGAGAAAGCTAGCTCGAAAGTTTGTTTACCTCTTCTGAATTCTGCTTTTACTTGAATGTAATCATCTAATAATATTTTTCTTTCTTATCACTTACATAATGAACTTTACTTAATTTTTGAAACTTCTTTTTAAATATAATTTCTTCATTGTCTTTATTTTTGTAATTCTTTTTGTTATAAAAATGTTCCTTCATGAAGAAAAGGTGAAGGGATTCCACAGAACTTATAGGGCCTGGATTCATTCATTGTAAGCATTTTGCTGTGTTCACTGTGTGTGTTCCTGAACCACATGAAGGTCAGTTGAGGATTTTGTGACACTTTCTCTTGGATCCCTGGATGCTTAGATCTTCTAAAAAAAGATACTCTCCTTTGTAACAATGCCATATTACACCTTAGAAAATTATTAGGACCTCTCTAATATTTTACCTACTACCTAATCTAGATTCACATTTCCCAAGTTGTTTTTAAATATCTTCTCTTTGTGTCCCCCCACCCACCCATGAGACTGCAAACAATGCAATGATGCATTTTTAAAGATGTTTATTTGTAGGTATGACTCTTTGGGTCATTTGGTTCACTGTATTTTCAAATACGCAAATATACTTTGGCATTTATTTATTTATCTATCTATCTATTTATTTATTGTCCTAGTTGGGCACAATACCGTTATTTTATTTATTTATTTTTATTTGGTTCTAAGAATCAAACTCAGTGCTTCACACTAGCAAGGCGAGTACTCTACAGCTAAGCCACAAACCCAGCCCTACTTTGGCCTTTCTAATATCTGCATTTGGCTTTATTTTCATAGGTGTCCTGAGTCCTCCATCTTTTACTCTTTCCTTGTGAGTTGCTTATCATTTATAGTGTATATATTTGAAAAAATATTTTTATGTCTTTTAAGGACTTGTAGCTCTCAAGACTTTATCCAAGTAATTATAAATTAATTTTATCGATAAATACAGTATCTTACCCATGATTCTATCAGCAGGCTTTCTCTAAAGAAGAAAAAAAAAAAAAGGCAAGAAAATCAGAACCAGTTTGTCTTTGGACTGTTCTTCAGGTAACTTAATTCTGCTGACTGTTTTTTGTTCCTGTTCAACCTGGCTGAATGAAGACAAAGCAGAATGATGAAGATTAAATGATTCAAGTTACTTCATGGGAGAAAAACAAATAGATAAAGATTTTTTTCTTAAATGCAAAGCTAACCCAATATTACTGCTCATTACTCATAACATTCTATAGGGCTTAAGATTTTAAGATTTGATAAATTTAATGTTGCCTGACATATTTTTAAGATGACTCACAATTAAAAAATATATGTAGTGCTGTTGAATAATAATAAGCACCAAGTAATAAATATGGGTATGTTGCCTCTTTGTGAAGATCTCAAAGTTATTTATGTATTTAACTATGCAGAAGCCCCCATGTTTGTATTTTTCTTTGTCAGTGACTTCATAGCAGCTCAGTAGGATTTTAAATATTTATATTTTATATTTTCCTGCACCTGCCCCATGACAATATACATACACTATGCAAACAAAGATGTATTTAGTGAAGAGCTTGTGAAACCATTTTATTTCTGTCCTGATCCCTGTTGGAAATGAAACTGCTTTTTTCAAATAGTGTTTAAGCATGCTATCCAGCAGTCAGTAATTGTGCAGATTATAATCATGAGCTTCTCTTCAACATGTGTATGGCCATTGTGGTAATAACTGGTGAATCATTGCATTTTAATTTGAATGAAGAAAAACAGAAAACTCAGCAGAAACGTTTTTTTTTTTAAGAGAGGTAAAATTCTAAAAAAAATGAAAAATAAAATAAGGTGTATCTGTGAGTTTTAATTGAAAATGGAAAATGACTTCGATGGAATATACATATGGTTTTATAGTACTGATGATGTATACATTAGAAGATAGTTTTTTAGCTGCAAAATGGCTTTTCTCCATTTCCTTTTGTTTTTAAAATAATTATTCCTCAGTACTCAGGTTCTGTTTCTTGATCTTTAGATTTATTCCAGTAGCTATCTTTGAAAGATTTCAAAAATATTTTCAGCGATTACTATATTAGATTAGAACAGAACCCTCTCTCTTTATGGTAGGATCATTAGTCTAAACAGTTTCTCTCTTAGCCCTGCTTCTTAGGAGTATATTTTTAAATGATTTTTTTTATTTAACATGCTTTTAATTCCTTGGCTTTCATCTGAAGTCATTTCTTTTTCTTTTTTCTGCTTTTAAATCACTTTATTTATTTTGCAAGAATAGAAAGCAAGTTTTATTTAAGAGAGTACAAAAATAGCAGACTTCTCTGGAGAGAAGTTGGAACCCAGAGCTAGTGTCTACAGGAGTAGGCTTTTTTATAGACCCCCACCTTTCTTTCTTCTTTTTTTTTTCATTGTACAGATTGTATATGTGCAATCATACATGTACCTAGGGTAATGATATCCATCTCATTCCACCATCTTTCCTGCCCCCATCTCCCCTATCCCTCACCTTTTCCCAAAGTTCCTCCACTCCACCCCACCCTCCCATTATGGATCAGTATCCACTTATCAGAGAATACATTTGACCTTTGTTTTTTTGGGATTGGCTTACTTCACTTAGCATGATGTTTTCCAACTCCATCCATTTACTTGTAAATGCCATAATTTTATTCTCTTTTAATAATGAGTAATATTCCATTGTGTATATATACCACAGTTTCTTTATCCATTCATCTATTAAAGGGCATCTGGGTCGGTTCCACAGTTTAGCTGTTGTGAATTCAGCTGCTATAAACATCGATGTGGCTGCGTTACTATAGTATGCTGATTTTTAAGTCCTTTGGGTATAGACAGAAGAGTGGGATAGCTGAGTCAAATGGTGGTTCCATTCCACATTTTCTAAGGAATCTCCATACTGCTTTTCAGATGGGTTGCAACAACTGTCAGTCAGGATGGCAGTTGCATCATTTCTTAATATATTTTGTTTATCTTGTAATAAACTGATGTTATGAACTTATCCATGTTGGGTTGAAACTTCTTTGTTCTATCTTATATAAAATTAATTGACAGTTCTGCCCATTCTTTCTTTGAGATATTTTACCATCTTGGTTTATCATTCTAGCACAGAGTGGGTACCTCACAGCTAGATTGCCATGACATTTGATACTTCTTTTTCTCCTCTTTTTCCAGAGAATTTAACAAACAAACACACAGAGTACTTACTACTGATTTGTGACCTAGGATGTGAAGTGTAATCTCTGACTGATTTCTATTCCTCTGCCTTGCCTTTTTCAACTTTTTTTTTCCAACTTAGTATTATGAAGATTGTATTCTAGTTAGACCAATACCTTCACTTAAAAAAAAAAATGTCTTATTCTGAACCAGTACCTAAAAGGTACTAAACTATGACCATCTTTTGCCTTTGTTGTCTGAAGGGAGCTTTGGGGGTGGGGTTGGAGTTGTAGCTCAGTGGTAGAGTGATTGCCTAGCACATCATGTGAAGCACTGGGTTCGATCCTCAGCACCACATAAAAAATAAAATAAAGTTATATAAAAAGAAGGAAGCATTTGGTGTTACAAGAGTCACCTAACAAGGCAGATTATAGGAGTTAGTTCTGCAGAGCTCTTGATGGCAGTTCAGAGAGATCATAAACTAGGAAACCCAAGATGCTCTAGGAATGTCCTTTTTATTGGAAGAACTCTTCAGTAAGAGAAAGCAACAAGGCAATAGTGTTCTTTCTTCATAAGCAGATTAAAAATTGGGGTTTACTCCAAGCCAGTGGCTCTTAGAAATGTTAAGATAGTCCCAGTGGTCATGGGCAAGTTATCAGGCTGGAAGGGATATATCAGGGTAGGTCTGATCTTAACCTTTGAAAGGAGCCATTGTACTGGCCTGTAGTAGACAGGGTAAATGAACTAGGGAACTCAATGTTCTGTTGCCTTTGTTCTAGCAAATGTGGGGGGCATAGGGCCAAGAATGTTCTGTTCATTTCCACCTCTCTGTTTTATCTAGGTTCCTTTGACATGGGTGGCTTTCTCCTGTTCATCATCCATCACATATGTTCTTATGGCAGGAGCATGGACTTTGTAGGCAAAACTGACCTAGGCTTGAGTTGTGTCTTCTTGCTGATTCACTGGGTGACCCTGGCTAACTTACTTTACTATTCCTAAGTCCAGTTTCCTCCTTTTATAATGGAGGCATTAGTATATATTCTGCAGTTTACAGATTGAAAAGTTGGACCCCTGATTTTGGGGCTTAGAAAAGTGCTTTTATTGGCTCCAATAATTAAAAGTAACTAAGGAAAAATGTGTGGTATTTCGTGTATCTGTATGTATATAATGTGAAATTTAGAGGAAGATCTAAAGAATACTGATTTCCATTGACAGGTTTCCCTTAATTTTGTTTACTTCTCTGAATCCTTATTTCTTCAGTCTGGTGGCAGGGTGTTAGCAATTTGGGATTGCAGATCACCCACCCAAGAAGGTACTAGAAACTCCCCTTTGTGGTTAAACTGTTACATAAGATAAACACCATGTCTGGAGGCATAATATCTTCTGGAAGGACATGCAAGGAGAGCAGTTACCCCAATCTTTTCCTCATATCCCTTGAATGTCTTGTTTACATTTGTGTGCCCTCTGATTGGTACATATTTGTTGAATTGATATAGGATATTTTTAGATTAAATTAAATTTTACACTTTTATGATAGATGTCCTCTGTGAACATATTGACCAAATTAGATATTTATGGAAATGCAAAACTATTGATCTAAAATCCTTGGGAAACTTACTCTAATATGAAACTTGTCAATATATGGGAGACCTGTGAGGGCTTAAATTCTGAGGTAAGATAAAAAGTACCAGCTTAACGTCTTTTGCAGTGCATCATGATATTCTGTTTATGTATATATGCATATATTTATTTTTAATTGACACTTAATTGCATATATTTATGGAGTACAGTGTGATAGTTCATGATCTTATCATGTGTGATAATAAAGTCAAGGTACTTGGCATATCCATTCCACAAACATTTAGCATTTCTTTGTGTTGAGAACATTCAGAGTCCTCATTACTAGCTATTTTGAAATATACAATTAAGTGTTGTCATAGTTATCCTACTGTAGTACAGAAGGTTAGAAGTTATTTTTCCTTTCCACCTGCACCCCTGTTACCTACAGCCTCTTGAATCTACTATTCTGCTCTCTACAAGATCACTTTTTACATATAAATATGAGCCTACAATCTTTCAGTGCCTGACTTATTTCACTTAAAATAATGTCAAAATAACGTCCTCTAATTTCATCCACATTGCCACAAAAAACAGGATTTAATTTTTAATGACAGAATAATATTCCATTATGTATATATGCCATATTTTTTATCTATTCATTCCACTATGAACATGGGTTGATTTCATATCCTGGCTATTGTGAATAGTGTTAAAATAAACATGGGAGTGCAGATATCTCTGACATGTTGATTTTCTTTCCTTTGAATATATACCCAGCAGCAGAATTGCTGGGTCATATGGTATTCTGTTTTTTTTTTTTTTTTTTGAGGAAACCCCATAATGTTTTTCTTAATAATTGAACTAATTTACATTCCCACCAATATTGTAAGAGAGTTACCTTTTTTTCTGCATCCTTATAAGCCTTGTTACTATTTTGTCTTACTAACAGCCATTTTTACTGTGTTAGGTAATATTTTATTGAGCTTTTGATTTGTTTTGATGACTAATGATGTTCAACATTTTGTCATGTACTTATTGTCCATTTGTATGTCTTGTTCTGAGATCCTTACAGATCATGTACCCGATTTTTACTCAGACTCTCTCTCTCTCTCTCTCTCTCTCTCTCTCTCTCTCTCTCTCTTTCTTTATTGTTGAGTTTTTTGAGTTTCTTATATATTCTGGATATTAGTCTCTTGTCAGATGAACAGTTTGCAGATCTTTTTCTCATGCTTTCTAGGTCCCCTCTTCACGCCATTGTTTTCTTTATGCAGAAGCTTTTTACTTTGATTTTGTCCTATTTGCCATGTTTGCCTTTGTTGCTTGTGTCTTTAGGTGTGATGTGAAACTCCTCCCCGCAATATCCTGAAACTTTTCGTTAATGTTTGTTTGTTTGTTTGTTTGTTTGTTTCAAGTAGTTTTTATAATTTCAGGTCTTACAGTAAATCCTTGATAATTTTGAGTGGACTTTTCCTTACGGCAAATTAAGATACTGGTCTAGTTCTATTCTGCGTATGGTTTTCCCAGTACCACTTATTGAAGAGATTGTCATATTTCCAATGTTTGTTTTTGGCACTTTAGTTTGAAAATGATTTGGGTGTAAACATATGGGTTAATTTCTGGGTTCTCTTTTTCACTGATCTGTGTGTCTATTTTGATGCCAGTACTGTACTGTATTGGCTATTATATCCTTGTACTATGATTGGATGCCAGGTTTGGTGCTAGCTTTGTTCATCTTGCTTATGATTAGTTTAGCTATTTGGGGTCATTTTTGCTGCCATATGAATTTTAGGAGAGTTTTTTCTATTTCTGTGAATAATGTTGTTTTAGTCAGCTTTTTCACTGCTGTGACTAAAAGAGCTGACAAGAACAATTTTTGAGGAGGTTTATTGGGGGCTCATGGTTTCAGAGGTTTCAGTCCATAGACAGCTGGCTCCATTCCTTGGGTCTTGAGCTGAGGCAGAACACTGTGGCAGGAAGCAGATCAGGACATGGCCACCAAGAAGCAGAAAGACACTAAGCTCAGCTCAACAAATATCTACCCAAAGGCACACCCCCCAGAGACCCACCTCCTCCAGCCACAACCTATCTGCCTGCAGTTACCACTCAATTGATCCCTATAAGGGGATTAATGCATTGTTTAGATTAAGACTCTCCTAAACCAATCATTGTACCTCTAAGCCTTGTTGCTTTGCCTCACATTTGAACTTTGGGGGGAAGCACCTCACATTCAAACCATAACAAATGTCATTAGCATTTAAGATTTTTTATTAGTGCATCGTAGATATTTTGTCATAATTTTACAATCATGAAATATAATTTTCTCCAATTAGACCCCATACTTCCCCTTTCTTACAGTATTTCCCTGTACTCTCCTTCCTCACTTTGTTCCCTTTCTTCTATTCTACTGGTCTTTTTTGTATTTACTTATAATTTTTTTTTTGAGTCTCATAATGTACATAAAGATGAAATACATTGTGGTATATTCATATATGTACATAGATAGTTTGGTCATTAGTATTTTGACAGGAATTGCAGTAAATCTATAGATCACTTAGGGTAATATGGACATTTTCATAATATTCTTTCAATTGTTGGATATGGGATATCTTTTCATTTTTTGGTGACTTCAATTTTTTTATTATATCTTTGGTTTTTATTATAGAGTTCTTTCATCTCCTTGGTTTTATTTATTTTTAGATATTTAATTTCTTTGATAGCTATTATAAATGGGGTTTCTTTCTTAATTTCTCTTTTTTATATATATTGTTATGGGATAGTATTTAACATAGTACAAAGTAGGTTATCATTGCTTCTTTTTTAAATTTTTTTTTACTAGTTGCTCATGACAATACAATGATCTTGACATATCATACATTTAAATCAAATGGGGTATAATTTCTCATTTTTTCAGGTGTACAGGTTGCAGAATCACATTGGTTACACAACCACGTGTATACATACAGCAATACTAATGTCTGTTTTATTCTGCTGCCCTTCCTGTCCCCCCTTCACCTCCTCTCCCCTCCCATCACCTCTCTCTACCCAGTCTAATGTGACACATTTCTTTTTTTTTCCCTCATATCATCATACATGTATTTTGTATAACGATGAGGGTCTCCTTCCATCTTCCCTGCAATTCCCCTTCTCCCTCCCTTTCCCTCCCATCTCTCTTCCCTATTTAGTGGTAATCTTCTTCTCATACAACTATCTTAATTTCTCTTTTAACTAGCTCATTGTATATAGAAATGATGCCAATTTTTGGATGTTGATCTTTTGTTAATACTTTTTTTTAGTTGTAGATGAACACAATACCTTTATTTGTTTATATGTGGTGCTGAGGATCTATCCCAGTGCCTCACACATGCAAGCAATCTCTACCACTGAGCCCCAGTCCCATCCCCTATATGTTGATCTTGTATCTACAACTTTACTGAATTTGCTTATTGATTCTCATAGTTTCTTTGGTAGAACATTTAGGTTTTTTCATAGAAGATTTTGTCACTTGCAAACAGCAATAGTTTAACTTCCCCCTTTCAGTATGCATGTGCTTTATTTCTTTCTCTTGCCAAATGGCTCAGAATAAGAGTGGTGAAAATGGCCATCCTTGACTTGTTTCAGAGCTTTCAGAAAACATTTTTAGCTTTTTTCAGTTTGATATAATGTTGGCTGTTGATTTGTCATATAAGGGTTTAATTGTTTTGAGGTGTATTTCTGACATATATCAAATCTGTTGAGAGATTTTTATCATGGAGGGATGTTTAATTGTTTTCTGCTTCTGTTTTTTTTCATTAATTCTACTGATATGATATATGACATTTATTGATTTGCTTATATAGAATCATCCTTGGGATATATCCCACTTGATATAATATTAGATTTAGTATGCTTTTTTGATAATTTTTGAACCTATGTTCATTAGGGATGTTGGGTTGTAATCCTTCCTTCCTTCCTTCCTTCCTTCCTTCCTTCCTTCCTTCCTTCCTTCCTTCCTTCCTTCCTACCTTCCTTCCTTGTCTGCTTTTGGTATCAGGGTAATGCTACTCTCATATAATGAGTTTGGGAGAACTCCCTCCTTTTCATTTTTTTACAATAATTTGGGAATAACTGATGCAGTTCTTTAAAATTTAATTCAGATTCAGAAGTGAAACCAGCATCACTATTTTTATTTCACCACATCCTTATGAACATTGATTGTTGCTATATAAAATGAAAGCTTTGGATTGTAGTTTACTCATCTTGTCTGTGTTGCAGATATAATTCACATTAACTGGGATATTTTGTTATTAAACAAATATTTGAGTGATTACCATGATTTATATGACTATTTCTCTTTTAAGATGGTACAGGGATTATATTTTCTTACTATTTTTTTTTTTGCCACCCATATGGATTTACATGTAGTGGTGCTCAATGAATGTGAAAATAAATGTCAGTGTCCACCTTAATGGATTGATTCCACTATGTCCTAACATATCTGCACATATACTTTAAGCAAATATCCTTTTAAAAACTATCACACTTTAAGATTCCTGTGTCTCATTCTTGTTTTTCTGTGAAGAATCCATTTATTGGTAGTATATATTGGCTTCTTTAAAATGAGAATTCTTGTCTCTTTTCTCCATTCAGCTTCCTTTCTGTATACTTTTCTGCTATTTTTGTAAAGTAAATATTGGTAATATCTATGTTTTCACCATAGGCATTAAGTAATTTCACTTATAAGTATTGTCTATCTGAAAGAATTCTATGTTGTGTTATCAGTGGAGATATGTTGGATGTGTTGGTAGTTGTTAGGGAGAATGTACTTAAGGCATGAGCTTTAACAGAGATATGAGATGTATATTAAACCAGTTTGTGAAAATCATTTGCTTTTTGTATTTTATGGCAGTACCCTGTAGATCTGCTTTTAGAATGATAATTCATGCTAATGGCTTTCATCTCCCATGAGGTTGCCGAAATCAATCCTAAAATGGCAGAATGAAAGGGTATAGCAAATAAAGTCAATGAACTATCAAAGAATTTTTCTTTATTCAACAAGTCCCAGAGCACCCTGTGTTACACTGACCTTCTCTCAATCTTCTTTTCTGAGTTCTTAGGCCAGTTCAATTCATGATATTTTCACAATAGAATAATTAACAAACATACTTGATCATTGAAACAGAAGGTATTTAAAAATAATACCTTGGAGCGGTGTCTCAGTCTTCAGGAAAATGGTGAAGAGGAAATACAGCATTGATTGCCGTTGCTAAGCAACTTGTTTTACAGCAGATGTGCCGGGGACAGTGGTGGTGTCTGCCAGCACACCATGCAGGGTAAAAAGCAGTACAGCAACAGCATTATGATATTGCTCAAATATGAGAGTCTAGGCCCTGCATTTTCTCTTTTTTAAAAAAATCTTTTTTTGGTTGTTGATGGACCTTTATTTCATTAGTTTATTTATATGCAGTGCTGAGGATTCAACCCAGTGCCTCACACATGCCAGGCAAGTGACACTGAGCCACAACCCCAACCCCCATTTTTTCTTTCTTCCCAATTTTCTTTGATCAGTATTTAAGATGTTAAGATCATATGATCAAATATATAGACTGCGAGAAATTTTGGAGTACAATGAGGATTTTTAGAGGGCTGTGAATATATTTGTAGAATCAATTGTAAAATAATCAGAATTCCTATATTGAGAAGTACTGTTAATTTTCCTATTCACCTATTATCCATTCAGCCTATTATCCTATTCATCCTGTTTATCCACTCCTTCATACATATGCCCACATATTTATTTTCTAATAAACCAAATTTAAATATTTAGGACATTGTGATGCTTTTAAGTCTGATATCTGTCATGCTGCTGACTGTACTGGTTGCATTGATTGTGCATTGTAGGTATGATGGTAAGAACCACAGCAGTCGTGCAGTTGTGGTATAATGAAGAGTCTGTGAGCTTATTTCCAAGTACCATGACTCTGAAGCTTTAGGGCTTGTGGGGGTCTCCTGGGCAGCTTGTTAAAAGATTGCTCAATCCCACTCCTGGTGATTCTATTACCAGATGTCAGACAGGTAATTTAGAAATATGCATTTAATTTTATTTTTAACTTTTTATTCTAATTTGTTATATATGACAGCAGAATGCATTACAATTCATATTACACATATAGAGCATAATTTTTCATATCTCTGGTTGTATACAAAGTATATTCACACCATTCGTGTCTTCATAGATGTACTTAGGGTAATGATGTCCATTTCATTCCACCATATTTTTTACTCCCTTGTGCCTCCCTCCTCCTCTATCCCCTTTTCCCTATCTAAAGTTCATCTAATCTTCCCATGCTCCCCCTCCCAACCCCACTATGAATCAGCCTTCTTATATCAGAGAAAACATTCAGCATTTAGTTTTTTGGGATTGGCTAACTTCACTTAGCATTATATTCTCCAACTCCACACATTTACTTGCAAATGTCATGATTATATTCTCTATATTCTCTTTTAATGCTGAATAATTTTTTATTGTGTGTATACCACATTTTCTTTATCCATTCATCTACTGAAGGGCATCTAGGTTGGTTCCACAGTTTAGCTATTGTGAATTGTGCTGCTATAAACACTGATGTGGCTGTGACCCTGTAGTATGCTGCTTTTAAGTCCTTTGGGTATAGATCAAGAGTGGGATAGCTAAGTCAAAAGGTGGTTCCATTCCCAGTTTCCAAGGAATCTTCATACTGCTTTCCAGATTGGCTGTACCAATTTGCAGTCCCACCAGCAATGTATGAGTGTGCCTTTTCCCCCACATCCTTGCCAATACTTATTGTTGTTTGTATTCTTAATAGCTGCCATTTTGACTGGAGTGAGATGAAATCTTACATTAGTTTTGATTGGATTTACCAGACCTTCAACTATATTACAGAGCAATAATAAAAAAAAAAACCAAAAAACATGGTATTGGCAACAAAATAGACTGGTAAACCAGTTGTACAGAGTAGAAGACACAGAGACTAACCCACAAAATTACAGTTATCTTATATTAGACAAAGACACCAAGAACATACATTGGAGAAAAGAAAAGAAAAAGAGAAAAGAAAAAGCCTCTTCAATAAATGGGTCTGGGAAAACTGGAAATCCATAAGCAACAAAATGAAATTAAACCCCTGTCTCTTACCATGCACAGAACTCAACTCAAAGTGGATCAAGGACCTAGGAATTAACCAAAGACCCTGTGTCAAATAGAAGAAAAAGTATCTCCATCATATCAGATTAGGCCCCTACTTCCTTAGTAAGACTCCTATAGTGTAAGAATTAAAGTCAAGAATTAATAAATGGGATGGATTCAAACTAAAAAAACTTCTCAGCAAAAGAAACAATCAGTGAGGTGAATAGAGAGCCTACAGCTTAGGAGCAAATTTTTACAACTTGCACATCAGATAGAGCACTAATTTCTGGGGTATATAAAGAATTCAAAAAGCTAAGTACCAAAATAACAAATAACCCAATAAATAAATGGGCCAAGGAACTGCACAGACACTTCTCAGAAGGTATTATACAATCAGTCAACAAATATAAGAATGTGTATTTTAAACAAGCTCCTTGGTAGAAGGACTGCTCTTGGGAAATACTGAAGTAGATGGATTAGTGAAGATTTCACCAGTACTACTAGGCAAGATGTCACTTGTTAGTTTACACTCAATAGTGGGCAAATGTGGTTTTATGTGTTCTGTGTCTCTCCTAGCTTGATTCTTTAGTCTCTCCATCTTGAAATTGCTTTTGATTGAACAGAATAGACCAGAACCTGGTCTTTGGGTACCTCTCAAGGAATTTTTTAAGGGCAGCCCAGCATCACTGCTTGGGACTCACCAACAAGCAAGAAATGGAACCAAATCAAAGTACTCAAGCTTGATCTGATTCACATATTGTGCAGTATAGATCCCTAAGACTGAAATTCCACACTGCATTCATTGAAAACAAAAACATAAATGAATGAGCAAATATCAGAACCAAGTAGTCACCTATTTTTTTAACTTTAAAGTTGGTAACATTTTAATGGTCTCTCTCAAATTGTGAATTTGGACAATCATGTATAAAACTTTGCCTGCTAAAAAAGTATTTACATAAATTAGCAAATAATTGCTGCTTATATGGACTTTAATAGATAATTCTTTTTACTTCAGTTGTTTATGCTCTGAATCCAGTTTTGATATCATTGAAGACCATGATAGTATCCTGGCCTCATGCCAAGTAGCAGTATAGATTAATATATCACTCAAGTTTGTGTAATTTGTTAACTATTCATCTATCCCGCTGAATGACTTATAGATGACTTGTACATTTCCAACTGTTCAAAAGTTATTATGGTTTCTAATTTATTTTCACAACCATGTCTGACCTTGTTCTTGGTCCCTCACAGAATGAATGTTTATGAGATGATATGAAGAAGATTATATGAAGTTTCACTAACAGCTTTAGTGGGGAGATTTAAAATGTTGGCAGTAATCAATACTAAAACTTTATAGTGAAGACGTTTTTCATTACATTTATATTTTCCAAATTACTTCCATTTTTAAATTAGTTGCCCTCATTTCAGTCTACTCAACAGCGAAATAGTATATTTTCTGAATTTTAAACCATCATATATGGTTTGACCTTTAACTGAATCCAGTAGTAAAGATCAAAATGAATTATGCTTGAGTGGAAAAGGGATTTTAATGTTGCTCCATGCTTGGTTTTCCCTCATCCCACATGCTGTTTAATATTATTAATTCAGCTTGAATGATAATGAGCCAAAAAATGACTTTAGTTGGTTTTGGCTAATACATTCTTGGATGTTATAGAAGTGTATGTAACACCTGAGTGGTTCTGCATAAATAGCAATGCATTTTTATATTGTCCACAAGAGAAAATGCAATATGATTGTCTCTAAGCAGCAGAGAACAGGTTTCTGGATATATGTTCTTCCCTTGCTGCAAAAAAAGTAACTTCCATTAGCCCTAATAGGGGCTGCTTATTTGCATCTAGGAATTCAGTATTTAGACTGTGACAAGCACTGAATATTTGAGGAGTTATTACTGAACCTTTCAAATAAGTAAAAAGGCATAAGTGACTTTGAGTATTAGAGAAGTGCAGTAATCCCTTAGAAATGAACTATTCAGAATATTGAGCCTTATTAGCAAGAAAGTGTTAGTGAGAAGGGAACTGTCTACATGTTTAGATTCATTTCAGCTCAGTAGTATCTATGTATGTTTTATAGTCATATCTGCTCCCTGGTAATGGCCTGCACCATAGGAAGTCAGTGGAATAGCTGCACACTTGTTCACAATGCCTGGTCCTTTTGCACTCGCCTTGTTTAATGTGCTAGCATTATAATGGCTCATGCAGCAGCTCTGCTGTAGAAACACAAAGTGCATGCAGAGAGAATGCCATTCTTCCTGTTAGACTCTGAGGTAAAAATAAGTATCATTCTAGAATTATTTTATATTATGTAGATACAAACTATAAAGTAGAATCTTACTTTATAGAGTATGCATTTCTAAAAATTTCTTATCATCTGAATTTTGTGTACTGAATTGACTTACTTTAATATTTCCTTTATATAGCTAGAGAGATATTTATCTAGATGGAAGATCTTATACAGAGACATTGACATTATAACATTTAAGATGCTTTAAGGCTCTTAAGACTTTATAAATCACAGATTTATAGGAAAGGAATAATTTTTCTAATAGAACATCCCAGGAAAAAATGATTCAATAAATTGGGCTGAAGAATCACCCGGGAATTCTTGACTGTGTAGACCTTTCTAAGCACCATTGTCCTGGAGGAGTATATAGGTGTAATTGGGTTTAACTGAAGTTGTGAGTTGAGATGTAGTGTTACTTAACAGCTAGGCTCAGGATAATTATGGATCACTCGTCTCAGAAATTTGAAAATTACACCTTCCTTGCTCTATATATTCAGCTCAAATTTTTATTTTTAACACTATGCCTATGTAATTTAGAAAGGCCTCAGATTTTTCCAAGATGTGTAAGCATAGCTGATAGCATTAGAAACAGAAATTTAAACTTGAATAATGAGTTAATATAAAAGGAACAAGCTATATTCTAGCACTGACCTCTCTGTCAATTTAAAAATGCTATGATTTTCTCTTTGATTATAAAAGTAAGGATACAGGGGCTGGGGATGTGGCTAAGGCAGTGGCGCGCTCGCCTGGCATGTGTGGGGCCCGGGTTCCATCCTCAGCACCGCATACAAACAGGGATGTTGTGACTGCCAAAAACTAAAAAATAAATATTAAAATTCTCTCTCTCAAAAATAAAAAAATAAAAGTAAGGATCCTCATTTTAGAAATGGGGAAAAATCTAAAAATATTTTTCATGTTTTAACCTGTAGCAGATACTCTAGGTATTTTTCTATGCTTGTGATTTTTATTTCTGTATAACAAAATTAGTGTTTAGTAGAATATAAAATGTTATATGGTCCTTTTCATTTATTATCTTAAAATGTTGTATTGAAGTAAAAATTTTTCATGAGTATATTTTTAATCACTAAAGAAAGTCTTTTTGAAAATGTGCTAAAATTAATATAGTTCTTTCATTTTTTTCTCCTGGATCCTATGGTCATTATCTTTTACTTAGCATATAGATGTCTTTCCTTTAAAGCAGCAGTTAGAAAAATTTTCTATAAAGAGCCAAGTTGTAAATATGCTTTGTGGACTAAGAAGCAAAATTATTTTTGTATGGTTTATTATCTATCATTTATTTATTTTAAAATTTTTTTACATTTTTACAACTATTATTAAGACTTGATTGTTGAGCTGGGGCTATAGCTCTGTGGCAGAGTGCTTGCCTAGAATGTGCGAGGCACTGGATTCAATCCTAAGCACCACATAAAAATAAACAAATAAAACAAAAGTATGCTGTTAAAAATAAAAAAAAAATTGATTGTTAAACTGTTGTAGTTCATCAGTGTTATCATACTTCAAATTCCCATTCTTGTCCCCTCCATCCCACAAATCTGATCAGCATGATAATAACAGCAAAACAGTCAACACTTACTAAGTACAATTGGCCAAAATATTTGGAAGAACTTATATTCAACATATAGACCTTTGTCATTTCCTAAACAATATGGTGCAACAGCTATTTGTATAGCATTTACATTATATTGGGTATAATCTAGAGATAATTTAAAGAATATGAGAGGATGTGCACAGGTTATCTGCAAATTCTGTGCCCTTTTATATAAGAGATTAGTGTTTCCATGGATTTGGGTATCTGTGTTGGCTTCTTGCACCAAATCCCATGGATTCCAAGGGCTGTCTATATTAACGGTGTCTTCTAGGCCCTCTACATGGGTTAATATTTTCCATGTTGTTCTGAGGTAGATTCCATTAAATATCTCCTTTTTACACATGAAGAAATGGAAACACCAGAGGGAGAAATCATTTGTTCATGGCCACGAAGCTTCCAGAGACAGGTCTCAGGTAAATTCATGTGTGTAGAGTCCATACTCTGAAGCCTTACCAACCTACTGCCTCACCTCTATATGACAGAAAAGATAATGTACATTCATACATATTTAAAAAACTTTATGATGCATAGTAAATTTTCTGAACTTTTGCATGTGTGAGAGTTTCTGTACAACCTTGAGTCACAGAAGACCAGCTTACATATTATATTACATATTGAATATGATATTGTTGTGTCAGCATTCCCTGCTAATGCCTGGTAATGAAATGTTCAGGGAACTCAACTGTCTCTGTTGTGCCATTATTTTACAGAAAAAAAAAATTAAAGTCTAACACTGCCTCATTTCTATTTCTACACAGGCAACTTGTATTTTCCTCTCTGTCTCAACCTTGATTGTATATTCACAGAATTTTTTTCTTTAACATTAAGATTAAAAAAAAACAGATTTTCTTCAGGTATGAGTTATTTTTAATTAAATTTGCCTAAAATAACATACCCTTTAATGTTAGGTTAGATAGTTTTTTTAATCAGAAAATATGCTTGAATTATGTCTTTATTACTTCTGTTGTATTTGCTTTGGTTCTTTTCTTGAAATACCCATTATTCTTGTTAGTTGGATTTCCATAATATAAAGACAAAGTCAAGCATGGAATCTCTGAAAAAATAAACAATAAACAGATATATAACTTGCTTGTTGCATATTTATGTATCCTTTTCATATTTTATGCCACAGTATATTGTTTCATGTAGCTTTTCACCCATTTACCCAACTGTTTTTCCTCATATGCCTTTGCTTAGAAAGAAACATATTCTTTCCTATTATTCTTCATTTTTTTAAATTTTGATAATGCAAATTTGCTTCTGCTCTGGCAGTTTGCATGTCTTGGTTAACTAGCCCAGTTAATACAAAACATTACCCTTTCTCCTCAAATTTACAGTTCCCAAGCTCTTTAATGCCCAGTCTCCTCCCACCTCTCAGTAATGTTATTTCTGTGAAGACTTGAGATTGAATAGTAGATGTAGCTAAAAAGCGCATGTCTGCTCCAAAAGAAAATCTGAAATAAGAAAGCTTTCTGAAGCAAATCCTCCCTTATTAGGCACATAGAATATTTTTTTTTCACTTAGAAAAGAAAATGGTAAAAAAAAAAAATAATAAAGAAAAGAAAAGAAAATGGTTCATATTCTATAGTTGTTGTGTTTTTTATTTTTGGTAGACTTTAGAGCTTTCTGTTTGTTTCTTTTTGATTATTTTTTTTCTGAAACCTTTCTCTGCATATCCTTTTTTTGTCTTTTATGCTTTATATAAGTATCCTTGATATATATGACCATAAGTGGCCTTTTCCCTTGTGTCATTTTCCTGTTGTATGGTTTGTTTTTCACCTTCATTTGGTAGCTCATGTTCCATTGACCTTTTCTATTCCTTATGCTGTATTTTAGGTGGAAATAAGAAGACATATATTTAAATTCTGTCTTGAAGCTCTTATAGGTCTTACATTTTACAAAGTAAAATTAATATAAGGACATGGACCAGTGATAGAGATGAAAATGTGGAAGAGGAAGCAACGTGAATAGAAAAAACATCCATTCAGATTATGAGTAGTGAGGATCTGTTGGCTGTAAGAGTGAACTGGAAAGACAGAAGTAAACATATGACTGACTTATTCCCAGAAATTTATATTTTATGCTTTCAAATGTAGCATAGCGTATTCATATAGCTTCAGTGTGGCAAATAACTTAGATCTAATTTTTATGTCCAATAACCATTTTCTTCATAGAAGCAACTGCTCATTGTATTTAGTTTAGGCAGTCTGAAGTCCTGAGACCTGCTTATGTATTATGACATTAATGGCATTCCCTGTTAATGCCTGGTAATGAAATATTCAGGGAACTCAATTTTGTTTCTTCAGCCAGCTTCTGAGTCTGCCAAAATTTTCAGAAAACTGTTATTTCTGAGAAGAAATTGAAGAATGAATATGGATTATAATATTATGAATTTGGCTTTTCATAGTTAAATCAGTTGAAATGATGAAGTTTCTAAATCTGTATTAAAATGCAATATTCTAACTCTAAAGTGGGTAAGGTTTTAAGATTTTTCTAACGTTTCCTGAGTTTTATTAAAGCATTACATACAAGTGGTCTTTTGCCATGGTATTAGTTATGTATTGGTTAGAGTGACAAATTCACTTGTCTGAGAAGGTGCTGACTTAGGAGTACTGCTTAGGCAGTGCCAAATTGCCTTTATGCAGTACAGTGGATAAAAACCTAGAAATAGAATTGGTTATTGATTTTGCTTATTTTGCATTTGTGGCAAGAGAAAAATAATACTTGTAATCTTTGTTTCAAGCATACAAATTCTGTGCACAGTTTTTTCTCTTTCATTTTTTCTTGATTCTTGGTACTGCTAGAACTTTCCATGTAATCCAAACTCTATTTCTTACATCTCTGTGATGTTCTGCACACCTGCATTAAACAGGCAAGCATGTTGCTTTTACTTAAGAGATAATTCAAAAGTCCTCTTATTTTCTCATGGGGATTTATGGTAGACTATTGATTTCCCCCTCCTATTTTGATGTTTAGTTGTGTGTAATCTGGACTCATTTTTTTCTTTTTTTCATTTTAGATTTAAATTGTTTTCAGTTTTTTGTGAAATAGATTTTAAGGCTATTCTGTCTCTTCCTATTTCCACAACTAATTGAAAGTCTCCTAAGAATATCGGAAAGATATTGTTTCATGAAAGATTTTCAATAAAAAAATCTGATTCTTATCATAAATGCCACAACTGCAATAAGGGAGCACAATTTCCTAAGTCTGATATGAATATCTTAGCTCAAATGGCAATTCTAGTAAGTAGAAAGCTTGTTTTTCTTTTAGAAATTGAATGAAGGCAAGATTCCTCATACTACTTAAATTGAATACTTTCTCAGCCTTTAATATTATGATCTACATTTCACAGGTGAGGAAATGAAGACTTAGAAATGTTAAGTAACTTGGCTTCCCAAGTACAGCTAGGGATTTTTAATCTACAGTAGCAGTCTAATTCCTTTCATGCAAGAATTGAACAGATGCAGAGGTGTTTGAGATTATCCATTGTCCCTCACATTTTCCTTTTCTTAGGGAAAGAAGTTGCTTGGGCTGAGCCTTATTGTACTGGATTTTTCTTGGTAAGGGGCTCCAGGAGAAAGACTCCCCACTTATATTGCTCTACATAGTGTAGGGAAAGAGAGAGGGTATGGAACACTTGACTGGAACAGTAAGAACTTCCAAGTCAAGAAAATAACTTGTTGGAAAGGGAAGTCACCCAAGTCTTCTTGAGCCTAGGTGATTGCCGATATAGTTCTTTGCAAGAAGCCTCCCAGGCTTTTATGCTGTTATATCCAAATCCCATGATGTCATTACTACTTCCTTGCAAGTAGGAAAACCTCTTTTGTTGTCATCTTCATAGATCCCATCCATCTGGGGTAATTTGACCATTCACAAAGAAGCAGATGAGGGTCAATTCAGTCTAGTGTAGCCAGGGCTCAAAACAACAACAAACAGAGCAACAAAATGGTATGTCAGGAATTAAGTCTGGCTTTCAGGCTGATAGATTAGAAGGTAGTTCTGGTCACATACATTTCCCCTCCAAATGAACTTACATAAGGATAGTTTCAAATTTAAAAGCAAGTTGATTCTGAATGTAGATGAGGAGGGATCACTTGTGAGTAAAATTAATGATCATGAGCCATCTAGTTTGATCAATCAGAGAATTCCTGTTTCTTGACTGTGTTCAAAAATGTTAAGCATGCAGATAAATGACATTTTGAGTAAATGAGATAATATCAGAACCTTCCTCTTAGGTCTTACTACTTGAAAGAAAAATGGTGATTTTAAGCTCTCTCATGCCATGTAAGAATACATACATGACAGGATGAGTAGGAATCTGTAAAACATTGAAGCAAATCATTAAATTTAAAAGTGGTGAGCCTTTATAAAATTATTTGATCTTTCTTTTACAATCCCTCCACTGCATTTAGATCATAAAGAGAAAAGCCAGTTGTTTATTTAGTAATCATTTACTTGAGACCACACTCTGTACTGGGCACAGTGCTTAGCATTGGATGTACAGAGATAAAGTAAATATCTCCCTTTGGGGAGGTCCCTTTGGAATTGGGAAGGATGACAGTTAAGATGTGAGGTCGTAGCAGTAGCTGCTTCAATGGGATGTGGGAAAAGGAATTGGTGCAAAGAAGCCTGATTTCAGAAACATGAGGAATGAATGACAGGTTAGGAAATGGGGAAAGTGAGTTTAAGAGATTATAATGAAAAAAGAGATAGTCTACCTCTACACAAATAAAATGGGCCCATCCACAGTTTTTGGTTACTACCATATAAAACTTGGGAAATTTCAACATAAATACATTTCTGTGTTCTCTTCAGTTAGAACTGGATACCTGGAGATCTCTTTTCAAATATGTCTTTAGTTAGCTGGGAAAGGGTAGTGGTTTCCAGCTTTAAATGAGACTGGTACTTTCTGGTTCTTTACCTGGCCCCTCTATCCTTGGGTTGGAGACTCTTAGTTTAGGCAATTTTCACCTCTTGCCAACGAAGGAAAACAGAATAGGGGAAGACCTGGGCTAGGAATAGGCGGAACAACTGTTGGATGTTAATAACATCTAATCATGTTATTTATTAAAGTCAGGATCAAATTGAGACCCAGGAAAACGGGGAGAGTAGTATGAGCTTAATTATGTTCACCCAAAATCTATACAGTGAAGTCCTAACCCTCAGTACCTCAGAATATAACCATATTAAAGAGAAGTTCTTCAAGAGGATGATAACCTGATTCACTATTGACTGGAGTCCTTATTAAGAAGATGAATAGACACTGGGCATATGTGCAGAGAGGGATGAACCATGTGGAGAGGCAGCAGGAGGGTACTCTGCCAGCTGAGCAGAGAGGTCAGGGGAAACCAAATCTTCAGACACTTAAACCTCAGACTTCCAGCCTCCAGAACTGTGAGAAAATGTTCTGTTGTTTAAGCCCCTAGCTTTTGGTATTCTGTTGAGCCAGCCTCAGCAAATTAATTCAAGGTGGTCTTGGGAACAAAAAGGAGGAGATCACTGATGGAGCAGAGGCTGTGGTTCTAGAAAGGCAGAGACCATGCCTGATTATTGCTAGGCAAATTCTCAATTTCTTGCACTTATCTGGTTCAAAGGTCAAGGAATGTTTATTGTATTGATTTAACTAGAAGAACTTATTAGTGGGAAACAAAGACCTGGGCTCAGAGGAATTTCCTATGAGCAAGGGAAGGAAGAGTCGGGTGTTCTTTAATTTCCATAAATACGTTTCTTTACTTTCTGTGTCAAGAGGTTGAGAAGTGATTGGATGTGTTACCTTGGTGTCAGTATATTCTCTCACTAACCACAGAGACTTAGATTTATGTGGAAGTAAGTATCATCTATGAACCAAATGGAGAAAGATTTGGAGTATTTTGGAGTATACTTCATTAGATAATATGAGAGCAATAATCCTAGTCTTCAAGGAAGAATTAGATTTCTGACTTTGCTTCAAATGGAAAAATTTGATAACTTAAGAAAAGATGGGTTAGAGTAATTACGGAAAAGGAGAAATCTTTGTAAAATCCCTGAGGAAATGGGGTTCTAGTAAAAGTCTTGTTGGCAGAATGAAGGCCTAGCCTGGGATTAACAGGAATCTTGTGACTGGATTAGAAAAATAATTTTCACCAAGAGATTAGAAAGCTTCAGAGATGAATTTGTGAAGTCAGAAATTGCTTATGTATTAATGAGAAATGGTACAGTTGTTTTTTTAATATATAAGAAAAATGGCTTTATAAATTTATGTTTCAGTGACTGGAATAATACATAAAGTGACATGTAGGTGAAAGTGTGTTCATCACCTTTTCATCACTGTGGAAAAATATCTGAGAAAAACAGTTTAGAGGAATAATGATTTATTTTGGTTCATGGTTTCAGTCCATGATTGACTGACTTATTTGATTCTGGGCCTGTGGTAAGGCAGTACATCACTGTGGAAAGGGCATGGCAGAGCAAAGTTGCCAGGAAGGTAGGGCAGGGAGAGAGAAAGAAACAGACAGAGACATTGAGGACAAGATATAACCTTCAAGGACATTTTCCCATGAGATACTTTACTCCCAGTTAGCCCTACCTTCTAATGGTTCTACCCTTCCAGTGGCACTACCAGCTGGGTACCAAGGCTTCAATACAGGAGCCTTTAGGGGACATTTTAGGTCCAAACAATCAGTTACTGTTTCCTTCTTTTAATTAAAAATATTTCACATCATAAAATACATTATAGAAATTATTAGGAAAAGGAATTAAATAAAAATCATTCACCAACTATGTAAAAATACCAATTAATAATATTTCCAGAGTTTTTCCTAAGTATGTATCAGAATAAATCATTTAAAAATATTTTTTAATATACCCACAAGGCCTGAAAGTGAGTGATTTGAGCCAGATGACTCTGCCTACGGTGACAGTTCTTCATTTGTAGGTGAAAAGTTTTGGATTGCTGATATTTTCGTGAACAGAATTTGTTGCTGAGTTTTGCTTGAACATTATCCCCCCTGCATATCTCCTTCTTTACCAAGGTCAGCAGGCCATAACATCTGGTGCTGCCACATTTCTAATGGCCTAATTAAATATTCCACAGAAAATGCATATACCATCTGCTTAGGTTATAGATATAGTGACCCAAACAATAAACTGAATTGCATGTCTGTGTTAAGCTGATCTAGGGATGAACACACACTTTCTACATGGTAAAAATGCTTGGTTTGCATTGGTTTGAAGATACTCCTGCTTATGACCTCCTTTTAGTAGGTCTATTTGCCTTTAGGGATTAGTTATTTTTGTGTATGTGTCCATATACTCACCTGGTGTCCCATATCCCAGTACCATACATACATAAACTTAGGCATTCTGTTCTTGTAGAGATAAACAAATTTATTAATTTGTCTCTTGAGAATTGAATTTGTTACCTTGGCTTTTTATTCTGCCATCATGCTTAGAAACTTTAGGTTTATATATAAAGTAATACCATTTTTGTTGAATGAAAAGGATTTGGTGAATATATTGTAGGAAAAACCTAAAGAATATGAGGGCAAGATGCCCTTGTTTTCAAGAATTGTTCATTTTCAAGGAGTTCTTGCATTTCTGAGACTGGGTGTGGTCTTAATGTTTCACTTGGGGCTTTGATAAGAAACTTTTGTTGTTGTTGTTGTTGTTGGCAGAGAGAAGAGAATAAGAAAACCCTGTAACTTCAGATAAGGAACTTACACTCTGAACTGCAGTTTCACCTTTAGTAAAACAGGGCTGATAATACACATCTCCCTTTTTTTAAGAATCAAATCAGACATATGAACAGCAGAATGCCTAGTGTAGATGCTGGGGATCAGTTGCTTATTCCTACTCCTGTTTCTTCTCTGTTAAGTGGACATCTGTCTTCATGTCTCCTCAGCCTGCATAATTTCTTTCTCTAGGAACAATACCCTCATGTTTGCTTTGGGTAGCTTGTCCATCTTTGGACAAAGGCTTAACTGCAATTTGTCAATGTGAGCGTACAACTCATGCCAGGCAGTCACAGGTGCTCTTCTGAATTTTGAGGTGTATGACACAATACTACAAATGAGTAAAACAGTGTTCTGGAGTGACTCTCTAGTAGCTTCTGTTATTTAGAGCCCCGCAACTTCTCTGTTCTCTCAATTTTCACAGTGCTGGAGATGGAACCCAGGGCCTTAGCATTGCTAGGCAAGAGCTGTAATACTGAGCTACGCCCACAACTCGTTTGACCCCTTTAACATAAAATAGCAGGTTGGCCGGGTCTCTTATTTCCTAAGTTCCTGATTGATTAGGAATAATCTCTCAAGCAAATTTTTTCATCTGTTAAACTCAAGAAATATTTACTGGTTACTTTTACCTTTATGCATCCAGTGAAAAGATCAGGTTTCCTCCTCTGATGCTGTCAGTTCAGTGGCTTCATACAGGGTGTACAGTCCCAGCATAGCTCCATATGCAGAGTGTAGTCTGAGGGTATTGTCAGATCAGGCGGGGGAGTCAGTGACCAAAGGAGGCAGATTTTAAAGGGCTGCTGAACAGGCTTTATTGAGATATCACTCCCAGGGCGGAACTTGATCAGACCCAGAGAGGGGACAGGGGAAGGGTCTGAGGAGAAACCGCGTGGAAGCTCGACAGGACTGAACTTTTATGGGGCTTACAGCAGGAAGGGAAGGGCTTGGGACAGGAAAAGGTGTTTCTAGGGTCCCTTGCCCCCTTGAAGTTGGTCAAGGGAGTTGGCTGAACTCCAGGATTGGCCAGGGGGGTCCTGCTGATTGACAGGTGTTAGTCAGGAGATCTGGCTGATTGACAGGCATTTCCGGCGGCATCTGATTGATGTTCTTTTCCGGTGCGAGCTGCTTTGTTCTAAGTTGCCACTAAGTCGCCACCAAGTTGCCGCCACCGACCTAACAGGTATAACCCCAAATTAAATTTGTATTAGGTATAGTAGTGACAGTTAGTCTAACTCTTAAATAGTTAATTAAGAAATTTTAAGTTTTTTTTAAAAAACACCTTAGTGCCCATTGGTTAATGATAATCTAAAGAAGAGCTGATTATTTTCAGCTTTTTCATTTACTTTCACTTGTTTCATTTAAATTCATCTTTTTATTTATTCAGTCTTGTTAAGGAAAAAAGTATTAGTAGTTTTATATTAAAAAGTAGGTGACACTATAAAATTCTGAGTTTTTGATGAAAATTGTGACCTTTGGTTATTCATAGTGGTAATATTCATTTTTCTTTTTTATGTTGCTACTAAAGAATGCAAAGCTACAGACTAAGATCTAATAATTTAGAAGCACCAACGGCATTGTTAGCTCAAGATGACAAGCCTTTAATGACTATCTTAGATGCTAAAAGCCATTGCAATTGTTGCATGAATATTCATTTGAGGAGCATTCTTGGTAGGAAAGAAGTTGTAAATCTTATTATATGTGAATTTTTTTAATGAATAACACTATTTTTTATTAAAAGTATGTTCTGATACTTTCATCAAATTCATTTTGCTATTTTTTTCTTACAACAAGCTTTGCTTACGAAAATAAAATAGTATTTACTTAGCTTCCTCTGAATAATAGAAATAAACAAGTAATGTTCATATCATGTAAAGTTGCTGACAGCTCTTAAAGTCAGTCCTGCACTTTGCTCAGAGGCATTAATCACATTGTTCCTTGCATCTGTTCGTGGGAGAAAGAACTCGCCTTGACTGTGAGTGGGGTTCAGAGTACCTGGGGCTTTTGCTCAGTGTTATTCAGAGCACCAAGCAGGCCAATTCATTACTGGAAATGACTGCCTTGTGATAAACACATGGCTGATGGGACTCTACTGATCTTATTTTCTTTTTGGGAAAGCAAATATTAGACTAGTTATAACTGAAACTAAGATGGGCCCATGTTAGCCATGAATAATGTAAAGAGCAAGCACAACACTAGTAAAAATTAGCTTGGACATAAACTTGGATTCAAATCCAAGCTGTTTGATTCCAGCAGATACTTTCAATCACAGTATTACATGGGTATTTTTAAAATGAACAAAAATTTATGCAATCTGACTTGATTTAGAAAGATTGTGTAAAATTTTGGAATAGATTTTTTTAAATATATGACAGCGGAATGCATTACAATTCTTATTACACATATACAGCACAATTTTTCATATCTCTGGTTGTATATAAAGTATGTTGACACCAATTCATACATGCACTTTGGTTAAAGATGTCTCTCACATTTTACCATCCTTGCTAACCCCCTTCCTCCTCCCTTTCCCTCCCACCCCTCTGGACTATCTAGAGTTCGTCTATTCCTCCCATGCTCCTCCCTACCCCACTATGAATCAGCCTCTTTATATCAGAGAAAACTTCCCACATTTGTTTTTTGGGATTGGCTAACATCACTTAGCATTATCTTCTCCAATGCCATCCATTTACCTGCAAATGCAATGATTTTATTCTCTTTTAATGCTGAATAAAATTCCATTGTGTATATATGCCATTTTGTTTTTTATCCACTCATCTACTGAAGGGCATCTAGGTTGGCTCCACAATTTAGCTATTGTGAATTGTGCTGCCATAAACATTGATGTGGCTGTGTCCCAGTAGTATGCTGTTTTTAAGTCCTTTGTGTATAGATAGAGGAAAGAGATAGCTGGGTCAAAATGTGGTTCCATTCCAAGATTTCCAAGGAATCTTCATACTGCTTTCCACATTGGCTGCACTAATTTGCAGATTTTTAATTTTAGAAAAGTTTACAGAAATTTTGTGAAGATAGTACAGGAAATTCTCCTGTATATCTTATGCCCAATTTTCCCTATTAGCATCTTAACCGTATGGTGCATTGTTATAATTAGTGAACAGTACTGATGTACTGTTATTAACTGAAGTCCATACTTTATTCAGATTTTCTCAGGTTTTCAGCTAAGGTTCTTTTCCTGTAGCAGGATTCTACACAAGATACTATATTACTATTAATTGTTATGTTTCCTTAGGCTCCTGTAGACTATGATAGTTGCTCAGACTTTGTTTTGGTCATCTTTGGGGCTTTAATGAGCACTGGTCAAGTATTTTGTAGAAGGTTCCTTATAGGGAAAGAAAGTCATATTTGTCCAAAGTGTATTTTTCACTCAGTGGAGTTTTAGGTTTTGGAGCGGAAGACCATACAGGTGAAGTCTATTTCCATTACATCATACCAAGGTGTGCTCTATCCACCTAACTTACTGTGATGTTGGCTTGATCACCCGGCCGAAGTAGTGCTTGTCAGTTTTTCTCACTGAATCTGTTTGAAAGGCTGTTGCTTTGCCTAGCCTACACTTAGAGAGTTGGGAGTGATGCTCCACTTCCTTCAGGAAGGGAAATGATACATGTGTAAACTACTTGGAGTTCTCTGAACAGGAGATTTGCCTCTGTGATCCATTTATATCAGTGTGTGCTTGTAGATATTTATTTTATCCTTTGAGTTTTTGTCTTGTACCACTGGAGGTAGTTGTTCAAAGGATTCCAACTTTGGCCATGAGAGTTCTTTCAGTTGACTCTAGTTCCCTTTGACATATTTCCATTTTGTGGAATTTTTTGGTTTTTAAATGTGTGTCCTGACTTTCTGGCACTATAAGATGCTCCAGGCTCTGGTTTATTCCTGCTTGAGTCCTAGAAGTAGCAGTTTCTTCAGTGAACCATGGTTTCTTTCTTTTTCTTTTTTGTACCCAAGGTGTTTTACCACTGAGCCACATCCCCAGCCCTTTCTATTTTCTCTTTTGAGATAGGGTCTCACTCAGTTGCTGAGGCTGGTCTCAAACTTGAAATCCTCCTGTCTCAGCCTACTGAGTTGCTGGGATTACAGGTGTGTGCCACCATGCCTGGTTTGGACCCTGATTTCTTATATTGGAGAATGGTGTTAGAAACAAGATCCAAGCACTAGTTGTGTTCCTTGCTACTGGGTTTTCTTTGCTTCCAGGACCATATAAAAGTTCTAATCCCAACTTTTTAAAACTGCTTGAACTTCTATACTGAGCAGTGCTATTTTGTTAAGTTTTAGAGATTCCAAAAGCATTAATTTTGCACTTTATTGCAGTTACAGTCAAGAGTTGCCAAAACACAAAAGAAAAAGAACACATACTTTCATAAGAACTTACACTCAGTTTTTTAGAATTAAATGTTTGTCCCATTAAATTTCCCTTTACTATTTTTCAAGGTGATTTTATTAAATTTACACTGAACAGTGATGCTGTAGGTAATGATTGTGAAGAGCGCCTTTTGTGCTTCCTTTTTGGCAGTGCTGGAGATTTAACCCAGAGCCTTATCACATGCTCTGCAAGTGCTCTGCCACTGGTACTTTCCTTTTAGAGTGGGCTTTGTATTTATTTAATTTAGATTAGAATTAGAAATGCAAATAGGTCAACAATTTCATTTAACTCTTTGAATCTTTCTTTTTTATTTTTTGCTAGATATTTACTATGTTAATTAGCCAATTTAAAAAAAAGATAAACTGTGGTATCTATACCCAGGAATGAGTTTTGAAATAGTTAATAACTAGTTCTGTGTAAGCATTTATCAGACAGAACAGAATATTTAAAAATAACTAGGAGACCATATTAGGTATATTCCTGACAAACATCACCCCTGCCCAGGCCTAAAGAACTGCCAAGGATCTGAGGACTATTGCCTTATAAATAATATAAAGGTTTTTTTAAAGTCTTTAATGTTACATTTCAGTGATATTTATGCAAAGAGGTATTTTTTGTTTGTTTTTAATATAGAAATGACTGTAAAATTTATTTTCTGAACTTGTCTTCTGTATGGTAGGCTGTTACTCTGAGAAATCCCTCTTTATTCTTCCAGGTGAAAGTTACCATGTTACCACAGGTATCCAACTACTACAACTCTTGACCAAGGCTCTAAATCAATTTGGTTAAAGGTTCAGCAAAGTCAAGAGTTTTCTAGAGCTTCCTATCCAGACATTGAGCATGGAAGACCCCTTCACCCATTGTAGTAATCTAGGAGGCATGAGTTGTGATTTTACAGGAAGCTGTAGGGTACAGACTTAAGGGCATTCTTTGGCAGAATAGGGAAAGTTTGTACCACAGAGCTAACATTTTGAAGAAAGGTAAATTGTTGTAATATTGTTTCAGTTTTTGTGTTTTCTTCTGCAACCTATCATATTGTCTAGAAATTCCTGGCCATTTTAAGTTTTGGAGGGTAGGATGTAAATATGCCTGTGCAACTGACAGAATGATGTATTACCTGTAGGTCACTGGAATAGAGTCCAGGTGTGCTTAAGCATTTATGAAAATGTACCTACGGTCACAGAGGCCCAATGCCACAATAGCACTGTCAGATGTTGAAAGAAATATAAGCATAATTAATACTTTGAAAGTGTAGCTTTTATTTATGATAATGATATTATACTCATTTAAAAATTTTTTACATTCACTTTTAAAACCATTAGATTTTTTTTATCAACTTCATAGTCACAATACTTTTTTGTATCTTCATCTGAAGTAAAATCTCAGCACAAACTTAGTTCTGCATCTTGTATGGGAGTCAGACTTCATATGGGTCAATAACTTTCTAGGAAATTATAAGTATCATGTCATTTGTGCATGTAATTGCCTTTTTTGATTCAAATCTTTGCCAGACATTCAGGAAAGGTTCAGATGTAATGGGAGGTGAGAGCCTGGAGCTCTCAGTAGGACATGTAAGATGCAGAAAATTGTAGTGATAAGAAGCAATGGGTAGCTGCAAGAGAGCTCATGCAGAAGGCTGTGGACTTCTAGTTCCAGCTTTAGTAACAAAGAATTAACCCTGATCATTCCTTTGAACTTAAATATAATTCTATAGACTGTGTGTGTGTGTGTGTGTGTGTGTGTGTGTGTGTGTGTGTGTGTAAAATCGAATTAGGAGAAAGTTTCTTAGATCACTGTTGTCCTGTTGAGTTTTCTGTGATGATGGACATGTCCTTTATGCTGTGCAGAATGGTAGTCACTGGCCATGTGGATCTGGTAAGCACTTGAAATGTAAATGTGGTGAATATGGCTGTGGAATTAAACTCTGATTTTATTTTAAATTTAAATAGGTACATATTTAGTGGCATCCTTTTGAATAATGTAGCTCTAAATTGCTGTTTGTAACATCTCTATGTTTGATATAATATCTGTGAAAGACTGTGCCATGGCAGATACTCCCCAAATGTTTATTTTTCCCGTGAGGAAGTGTGTGGACTCCAGTGATACTTTATTTAAGTAACAACCCAGAAAAGTCTTTTGTTTCAACTTTCCCACTATAGCACCTTTCCACATGTACCTCTTAAATTTCCTGATGGAGCCAGGAACTCTTAGAACTATGGAGCTGTAGATAAGAACATGTAAACACTACACTTCCTTTAATCAAACACATCCCCAAATGGAAGAATATGTATGATAAATTTATATCCATTTCCCCCAAGTATGGGATTTTGTTAGCATGATTTAGGATACTTTGCAACTTTTATCATTTTGGTGTGTATATTTTCCCTCCTTGAATAAAATTTAAAATAAAATTAAAAATTTGAAGGACACCAAGATGAGAAGGAAAGAAAAGAAAGCCTAAAGTTAGGTAAGATAAGAAAGGAAAGTACCAGGACAGCCAAGAAGTCTGTGCCAGCTGTTGGCAGGTTGGTAGAACTGATGTAATTTCAACAGGAGAAGTGCTGCTGTGTTGCTGGGCAACTCCTTCCTGAGGCCATCCCCGAGAAAGCAAGAGAAAGCTACCAGGGCTGTGTTTCATGGAATCATAGGGCTTTTTCACCCTTTTTACTGACTGTGATTAGTAGCTAACTTGAATCTGGTTTATACTATGGGGAAGAAGCCTAGAGAGAAGGTGGAGGGAAATTATGGAAGTGGTGGGTGGGAAACCTGAAGTGACTTTGTGTTTCTGTGCCTCTGGCCAAACTGCAAAGCCACTGTTCAGGCTGTGTCCAAGGCACCTAATCTCATGCATTGCATGGTTTAGAGCTTTACCTGTAGGACATATTTAAAAATGTCTTAAAAATCAACATATATATTCATACATAAATATATGTATATGTCTTAGTATAGTCCAACTTTGAGCTCCAACTAGTTGGTAATTCAGCTCTTTTGGAAAAGTCTTTTCATTGAACTATTCCTATATGATCTTGTTATATTTTAAATGCTAATTTATTCTTCAAATCTCCTTTTCTTCACTTTCCTGCCAGATTTTCTTTAGATATGTGTATTCTTACCAACATGACTTTCAGGTTGTCTTTGTCAGAGGCTGCAGTACTGTGTTTTCATAACTGGAGTCAACAAATGAGATATGAAGATAAGTGTGAGCTCGGGCATTTCTAATGAGAAATGTTTTTGTTTTAATTGGTTTAATTAGAATGTAGAGTGAATTTTTTTTCTTTTTTTGCTGGTAGTAAGGATTGAACCCAGGGGCATTCTACCAACTACACCCCCGGCTCTTTTTATTTTATTTTGAGACGGAGTCTTGGCTAAGTTGCCCAGGCTGGCCTTGAACTGGTGATCCTTCTGCCTCAGCCTCCTCGATCACTGGGTTTACAGGCATGTGGCATTGTGCCCAGCTGAAAAAATATGTTAATTTTGTGTCTCAGTTTTCTGAGAATATTTTTTGTTTGTTTGGTTTTTATTTGTTCCTACTTACTGGAACTACTCAAAGGATTTCTGTAATTATTACATTAAAAGCTTTCATAAAGTTCAATACCAAGGTCTGCCAAAACAAACAAAAAAGAAAAAACAAAAAATTTCTGTGATTGCTTGAAATGCATCCTTTGTAACAATATTCTTTTTATTTTGACTTCCAAGTTTACCTTTTAAAATGAAACAGTTGTACTACTCATGCCTACAAAATGTAAAGATCCCAGTAAGACTTATTTTTCCCTTTTCCCTCAAAGAGTGGTAATCTCAAATTCATCCTTTCTTTTGTTAATAACTAAAGTGAAATGAATTTTAGTTTCATATTTACTTTTTAAAATAATATTTAATGATTATGAATTTGATTTCTTTCCCTTCTAGCACTTTTAAAATTATAATTAAATAATAGTGCATTTTAACATTGATAGGTGTCATAATTTCAGATTTCAGTTTATTGTATAGTAATATTACTTAAAAATCTGATTGACTGTGATTTTAGGCTCTAAAGAAAAACCCCACATAGTCTCATGTATATTCAATATGTGTAAGTTAAAATCCTTAAAATCTCCAAACAAAGTAAGATAATAATAACAAAATTTTAGTGTTTTCATATCACTTTTATAATCAGAGTTTCTGATTTAGTAGGTCTGAGTGTGGCTGGAAACTTCATTTTGAACAAGTTGCTGGCTTACCAGCAACTTGTTCAAAATGAAGGGCCCACACTTTAAGAATGAGTGTGTTGTCATATTTGATCCTCACGAGAACCTAGTGAGGTGTTAGGCACATATAGATAAGGAACATGAAATGTAGTGAAAGTCATGATTTTTTTCCAGTGGCACATAATGAATTGATGTTTGATGAGATACCAGAACCCATGAAGGTCATTCTGGTTTCTTCCTGCTAATGGCAAGAGGGCAGTTCCCAAAAAATGCTATTGTGGTTTCAGGTGTGTTTGTTATTCTTGTTTCATTCTGTTCAGAGCCATTTATGTATTTAAATATACCTCTCTACTATTCACATTTGTTCATAATATTTATTTAAAATTTTCTTCTCTTTCAGAAATATAACTAATTTTTGTAACTGAATGTATTATAAAGATGTAATGCCCTTTTGTAAAAATAAGAAGTGCATTTCACTTGTTAAGATCGTTCAAGGTTCATCATGAACTGAGATTATTTTGTTGTTGTTTTGACTCCCCAGCTACTGCTTTGATATCTCCTGTGGTGATGTTCTTGGTAGAATCATTATTTGTAAGACTAGCAAGTGAGGGTGGATCATCAATAATCCAGAACGAGGAATCTGAAAAACATATCACCAGGCTCAGAAGAGCGCCTCTGATTTCAGAAGTATTGTTATCTTTTGCAACATCCCTGCAGAACTAATGGCTTATCTCTCTTTAGTTGGTTCTGACCCTCTTAAACTCTTGTGTGTAAAACCTTGATATACAGATTGAACTATAAGGTGTGCTTTTCTCCATCTTTTCCGTGGCTTCTCCTTAAACTAGTTCAGGGTAGTGAGTTTGTAGGGAGCGTGGAATGAAACCTCAAATCCAGTGGTAGCCACTATTCAGAACAGATATATTGAATATTCCCTGATGATCTTTGCTAATAAGAGGAAATGTTTCTATTCTTTTCTGAAATTGTTTTTTAAAACTCTATTTTCTCTTGCTATCTTCCTTCTATTCTACTTTGATCTAGCTCCTTTAAAATACCCAAATCTAAAAGAGAAATATTAAGGAAAAAATCATAGGTGAAAAACAAATTGGAAATATTGACCTTGACTATTGTTATGGTTTAGATATGAAGTGTCCCCCAAAAGCTTGTGTGTGAGATGACACAAGAAGGTTCAGAGGTGAAATGATTAGATTATGATATCTTTCTCCTGATCAGTGGATTAATCCATTGATATGGATTAACTGGGAGGTAGGTCACTTGGGGCCTGCCTATGGGATTTTTATTTTGTCATTAGGGAGTGGAGCCATCTCTCTGCTTCCTGATTGCCTTGTTCTAAGCTACTTTCTTTTTCCACACCCTTCCACCATGGCCCAGAGCAGTGGAGCTGGCCATCTTTGAACTGCGAGCTCTGAAACCATGAGCGCCAAATGAACTTTTCCTCTTCTAGAATTGTTCTTGTCTGGTCTTTTTGTCATAATTGTAAAAAAAAGCTCACTGAAACAATTACTTTCTATTGTATTTACTGTTTTGTGTGTGTGTGTGTGTGTGTGTGTGTGTGTGTGTGACAAAGAAAGCCATGATATTTTAAATTTAGTCTTATTGAGTATTAATTTAGATCAGTGTGCTTCAGCTACTCCTCCCTTGCTATTTAATTAGTTAATTAATTTTTTTGAGTTCGGGTCTCACTGTGTTGCCCAGGCTGGTGTCCAGACTCCTGAGCTCAAGTGATCCTTTTGCCTCAGCCTCAAAGTAACTGGGACTACAGGTGTATGCCACCATGTCTGGCTTTCCCATGGTTTTCAAAGCTCATGTTAAGTTCTCAGTATTTGCTATAGTCTGTACTTGGCCCTTTGCTTCATCTTTGCTTCAGCCTTAAGGGATATTATTTTGAGGAAACATACAATTAGTGTAGTATAGGTGATGGAGAATTAACTACTAGTCTTTGCAACTTAATGCATGTAAGGACTAGCCTATATTACCTCTGCTTTGAGATCATTACTCAAGGGGGTGTTATTTTTAATAACTAGATTTCTTGAGTAAGTTGGACTTCACAAATACAAATTCCTGACATTAAGCTGATTTCCCCATTTTGCCTTGTTTACTTTGTCAGTTCTTTTAAAAAAATTCTTGAAAAGATAAGAGCTTTTATTGTTTTCAGAGTTACATGAATCTCCTAAGCGTATGTAGCTGATGAAGTCTGGCTTTGCTGTACCTGGAAGTTTTTGTTTTAGTCATTTGGAGTTTTGAAAGCAGCAGGTGATAGAACTTCAATTTGCCTTAAAGTCACAGAGTGCTAACATGACATATGCACCCAATAAACTGTATGGTTTCTTTTTCTTTATTATGCCCTTTGAGATGTCTGGAAGCTTTCAGGAAAAAAAAAAGTGTTTTTTTAAATGACCAGAGGTGATCCATTTGTAAGGAGGTGTTGAGACATCTTCCCGTGTATTCATTTAAAATCACTTTCTTAGCCTCTCCTATACCTTCAAAACATTGTCATTTCTTGTGTTTTTTCAAATGTATCTTGTTGTATGAGTATATATTTTAACAACATTTTCCACACAGTATTCACATGTAGAATATGGGCTGCTGAGTATTTTGGGGGGGAGGGGGTACTGGGGATTGAATTTAGGGGCACTCGATCACTGAGCCATATCCCCAGACCTATTTTGTATTTTTATTTTAGAGACAGGGACTCACTAAGTTGCTTTGTACCTCACCATTGCTGAGGTACAACTTTGAACTCGCCATCCTCCTGTCTCAGCCTGCCAAGCCACTGGGATTACAGGCATGCACCACTGTGCCCAGCAAGTATTTTTAAGGATAACTCTGTACTTGGAACACATTACTTAATTGAGGCAGTCAGTCAGTCACTACTCCAGACAGAAGAATTATTATTGACTCTTGCATAGTAGTCTTAAGGAAAATCATTAATTCCTTTGGGCTTTAGCTCCCTTTTCTGTAAAAAGGTGATGCTAATATCTCTCCAGATATTTCTAAGAGTTGAATGAAATACAATATATTGTTTAAGAAAGTTTCTGTGCAGAGGCGTGGGGATGAAGACAGGATAGTTGAGGTGCCTCCCTCCTCAGAGCTTACAGACAAATTTGTCTTCCTGTAAAATCAATTATGAAATCAAAACACAGTGGCTAAAGTAACATGTAGGCCTATAATGCAACTGATAAGGTAGATACCTTTGAAAGAATATGGTCATCCAGGAATATTAATAAGCTGTGACACTTTTAAAAAGCAAAGTTATTACAATGTTTCTGTTTGGGAATGGGGGAAAAACACCTTTGGAAATAGTGGTAATGATTGCCTATTTTTAATTTAATTAATGCCATTTAATTGTTCTCTTAAAAATGTTTAAAGGCTGGGGAGATACCTCAGTTACAGAGTGCATGTAGTATGTATGAGTCCTTGCATTTGATCCCCAGAAGTGGGGGAGGGGAATACACACACACACACACACACACACACACACACACACATATGAATCAAGGAGGTAAATATTCATAGAGCTCCTTTGGGCATTATCCAGGGCAGGGGAAGCTGAAACTAGAACTATCGTACACAGGTCCTATGACAAGGAGATCCACTTTATGGAGTTAATGCAGAGATTATAAATTCCACAAGATCAGGAATCTGATCTCTTGTGTTAACTACTGTATTTCAAATGCTAGGCCAGAACATGTTGAATGAAGGAATAGCTTCATGTCCTTAAGTGTTTTATGCATTCAACTCACTGTGCTTGCTGCAGTGCCAGACAAAACAGTATTCTGATTATAATTTGGTGTCATGTGCAGGGAGAGAACATGCTGGTCAGAGTATAATGGTCTGATCCTTTCATTCATTAGTTTTTCATTGTAAATTAATAAGTTGATATTTATTATACATTCTTAAAAATACAGAAACAAGTTGAAAATTTGCATCTCCACTCTAAGAAGTGTAGAAGACAATTCTTTACCATGGCCATTCTTATTTAGTACATATGAGGAATGTGAGCCCCAGCAACTATGTTACCCTTCTTCCTTTTGGTCTTACAATGTAAAGAGCTATTCTGAAGGGGACTTAGGAGTGATATTTCCTTCAGTAGGTACTCATATGAAATCAGTACTTAATTGGCTTTTATTCTTTGTATAGTCATCATCACCAAGGAATGGGTTCCATTACTGTGGGGTTGTTGTTATTGTTTGTTGGCTTGTTTTGTTTAATTCATAGTTTTCTGTACAAACAATGTGCATAAGCATGTTCATTTCAAGAAAGATAAATGAAAATTTAGTGGCCCCTTTAAGGTTGTAGTTTTGCTTAAAGAATTAATTGAATCCAGAAATGTTGTTTTCTGACACTTAAAGTTTCAAAGCTTGTAGTTTGAATATGTGTTTTTTGTATTTTGAATGTGTGTTTTATTTTTTGGATTTTCCTTTGAACTTATTTTAGTATTTTAATGCTTTCATGGTTAGTAAGTTTAAAGAATACATGTGTTAATTTTTTGAGAGTCATTATTTTACCTTTATAAAAAGTCATTAATACAGTAAAAGAAGACCTTTCTGGGGATTAATTTATCCCTTTTTGTAATCTTAATCCATTCTCATTACCAAATTATGTTTTCTTCATTTGAAAAAAAAATACTGAGATTTTTTCTAGATTAACTCTAGTGTATTGTTCTTAGATTTTGATTTTTATGGTTTAATGTTCTCTAAGCTTTGAAACATTGTCTTAAGTTTGTTAATATCTAGGTGAATAGGCATGCAACTGAGGAACTTAAACATCTTTCTTATATAAGAATTCCAGTGGAAGTTCTTTTTATTAACTTGACATACATTTGTATATAAATTAGCATTATAGAAGGTATTTTATTTGGTGCCTCTGTCTATTGAAATGAGTTTATATGATTTGAATTGCTTCTACAGTTTTCATTAGTGGGTAAAGAAAGGGTGAACATTCTCTCTGTAATGTGGATGAGGAGAAAAAGTTGTTTGCCTGTTAAATAGTAACTTGGCTTATAACACCATCAGTGCTTATAGAAAATGATGGCGGTTAGGTTATTACAGTCAGTGGTTTTCGGTTTGTTTGTTTGTTAACCATTATTGTGTTCAGAAAAGCATTTCTGAAACACCCAGCCTCACAGAGCATTGCATTAGGAAACATAAGAAACTAATTGAAATTCTTACTCTTGCTGTCTGGGTATAAATTAAACATTGATAGAGTCTCAGTCAGCTTAGTCTGCTACTAAAATTAAAAAAAAAAAAAAAAAAAAAAACGAAAAACAAACCCAATTCTGTTATGGTTTAGATACGAGATTTCCCCCACAGAGCTCCTGTATTAATGTGGGAATATTCAGAAGTGAAATGATTGGATTGTGAGAGCTGTAACCTAATCAGTCCATCTTAGTTGGAATGGAATGGTATTGTAGGGAAGGTAAGGCATGGCTGGAAGAGGTAGGTCCTGGGGGCATGTCCTGGAAGGTTGCAACTTCCCTATGGCCCCATCCCTCTCCCTTTCTGTGCTTCCTGACCCTCCCCTGAGCTGAGCAGCTTTCCTCTGAAACTGCGAGCCCCAAACTCCTATTTTAAGTTGTTCTTGTTGGGTATTTTATTTACAGCAGTGCCAAACTGACTGGGTGGCTTTAAACCCAAAATCTGTTTTCTCACAATTCTGGAGGCTAGAAGGCCAAGGTTTTGGCCCTTTGCTTTTTGGTGAGGACTGTCTTCTTAGCTTGTGGGCACACCTTCTCCCTAAGCCTGCACATGATCTTTCCTCATGCCTGCATATGGAGAGAAAGGGAACAAGTGAGCTTGATGGTGTTTCTTCAGACAGGGACACTAATCCTATTGGATTAAGCTCCTAGTCTTATCCCTCATTTAACTGTAATTACTTCCAGGGTGACCCCATCCCCAAATGCAGCTGCACTGGGGTTAGGCCTTCAACATAAGAATTTTGAGTAGATGCAAACATCCCATCCATAATAAGGCAATACTTTTATAAGCAGAAATCTCATATGTAAGATGCAGAGGAGAGATGGCAAGAAGTGCTTTTCCCAACAGAGGCCAGGTCAGTGTTGAGGAAATCAGCCAAACCTTGATAAGTTTTCTGCCAACGTGGGTGCTGACTTGGAAGACGGTAATTGTGCTGGACCATTGCTGTTTCTCTGTTCTAAATTTTCAACTTTTACATTCCAGGTTTATACCAGTTGAAAAAACAGGCAAAGTACTTTCTTTCCTTTCATTTTAAAGTTAAAGTCTGGGACCTTTAGAGGTCGATATATATCTTTAGGTTCTTTCAGCATGTGTAACAATGTCCTAGAAAGGTGAGTGTTTTATATTCTAACTCTTAGTTTTTCCACCTGACTGCCTTTACTGGTTTGATGCTAATGTGACTACTGCCACTTAGGGAATAAAACTTGATCCTTCATCGCTCTTGGAGTGGCTTACTTGGTTTCAAATAATCAAGTGGGTACAGATTGACTATTTCAAGTCCTCTGGCTTTACTTTCATGCATAATGCCTTTTCTCATCATTTATTAAGGATAGCCTTTTTCATTTTGATACATCATGTTATCACTTTATAAATCCTTCCAGCACTACCTTGCTATTGCTAAGGTATAAATGTTGTGGTTTCTACTCCATCTGCTTCTTTCTCTGTGTCATTTTTATAGGGTTCTTTAACCTGCTAATGTTACAGGATATTAATTTAAAACAGCCAGCCAAATAATAGAAACTTCCTCTTTACCTTTGATGAACTGACCTCTTTGTATCTGTTTTCTTTCAAATTCAGGTCAGAGAGTTCAGTTTTCCTAACCTTTTGAGCTTGTATTTTGCTTTTCCGATGTTTATAATTTATCAGCCTTATTATTTTCAAGACTCCATACTGAGAACACCCAACCAATTATCTCCCCCCCACCTCCTAGTCACACTCTTGTAACTCAATCAGAAGTTTTATTTAATGATCTTTCTTGATCTCATGGGAAATGGAATCTCTATTTGAATTTCCCCTACTTTCCTCACCTTGCTTCTTTCTAACCTTATTCTATCAATATTTAAGGGATTTTGCTTGGATATTTCTTGCTGTTTTCTTTTTTCAACCAGACTTCTCATAGTTACCTATGGTTAGAGCTGTGAAATTAAATGGCATCTAATGAACTGTATTTGGATTTTTGCTTGAAAATGTTTTTTTTTTTTTTTTTTTTTTTTTTTTTTGCGGGGCAGAGGATGGAATCCAGGGCTGTACATACTAGGCAAATGCTCTACCACTGAGCTATATCCTCAGCCCTTGAAAATGTCGTGAAGACTCACTTGATATTCTCTCCTTAGTTTCTAGTTATTTCTAAGCTTACAAGTTAGTCTATTTGAAAGGCATTGTTGCTTCAAAAACTGCCTCTTGTGTGTGTGTAAGTTTCATTGCTTGCCCTGGAATTTTACAGATTTTTCTATTACTTTTATTGATGACTTTTTCTCTGTATTAAATACTTCATCTTCCTGAATTTAAGGTAGATATAGAAGGGAAAAGGGTGAAATATGGAAGAAAAAAGGTGATAGAGAAGCCAAGAGATGGGAGGATTAAGTGTGGGAAGGCTTTGGTGGTGGGAAAAAGGAAGCAGAAGAGACATAGTAAACAGGGTTTTATTGAAGTGGGAAGTTAAAGAAAGACAATGTTTATGGACA
Source organism: Callospermophilus lateralis (assembly GCF_048772815.1). NCBI lineage: Eukaryota > Metazoa > Chordata > Mammalia > Rodentia > Sciuridae > Callospermophilus > Callospermophilus lateralis. The sequence goes on along the minus strand of NC_135317.1, from coordinate 56,658,014 downwards.
CCAGAAAGGGATATTTCTTAGTCTTAGAGGTTGTGTTTATCTTCTTTCTGCTACTGTGACAAAATACCTGAGAAAATCAACTTGAAGGGGGAAAGTTTTACTTTGACTCATATTTCAGCAGTTTCATTTCCTTGTTGATTACCTCTGTTGTTTTTTGACCCTGTGGAAAGGCAGAACATCATGGTGGGGAGGGCCTGGCAGAGGAGATTACCTCTTGGCAGCAAGAAACAGGATAAGAAGTAGGGAAGGAGGAAAGAATGGAGAGAAGAATGGGCTGGAGTCCCAAAATCTCCTTCAAGTGCATACCCCAGTAACCTAATTTCCTTCCACTGAACTCAACTTTCTGAAGGTTCCAGTACCTCCTAATAGCCCCACAGACTGGTGAGCAAGCCTTTAACACCTGGCCCTTTGGGGGACATTTCAGACTCAAACCCTGACAGAAGTTAATCTCTTAAAATAAAAACAAGGATGGATAAATAGATAAATAGGGCAAGATTTAAGACTGTTGCTCAAGTTTCTGGGTCCTTCATAATTAGTCTAAAATAGTGCCCTTTCTTTGAGGATTTCAAACCATTGTCCTTCTTACTTAAAAAAAAAAAAAGGCTCATATTAAATAAGCAAAGGTAATTGTCTTTACTTTATAAATGGAGAAGTAAAGGTGCAGTGTGGTGAAGCAATTTATTCAGGAAATCAGTATGCCAGCATTAGAATCCAGTTCAACTCTCTAGACTTGGCTTTTGGGTTTTAAGTTATGTGTGTCTGGAGGATATGTCATTTAGCCCAATAGTGGTTGACACATAGGCCATAGAAGTAATAATAGAGCTTAGGGACAAGTGTCCTTCATACTTTTGAATTCATTTTAGGGGATAGATTCCTCAATCAGACCCTCGCCTGCATGCCTATTTCATTAATTCATTGACTCAAGTTCTTTCATAAAGAAAACTATAAAAATTAAGAAAACTTGCACGCCTCTGGGGAACAGATAATTCTGAGATTTCCTGTGTTTGTGTGTGGAGGGAATCTTTGCTTGTCCAAAGTACAATTCATGAAATAATTAGAATTTGTATCATTTTCCTTTAATTGTTTTAGTCCTCTATGTAGCAAATAGAATGTAAGATATACTATTTCCAAGGAGCAGTGTCAGATTTGGGGAGTGGAAAAAATGTCTGTTGATAGCTTGAAATACTTTGTAATGATTTTTGTAAGTAGACATGTTTTTAAAATATTTTTCTTTAGTTATACATGAACACAATACCTTTATTTTGTTTATTTATTTATTTTTATGTGGTGCTGAGGATTGAACCCAGTGCCTCACACATACAAGGCAACCGCTCTACCTCTCAGCCACAACCCCACCCCCGTGAGTAGACAGTTTTATCACATCACAGCTGAATATAATTTCAAAGGCAGTTCTTTGTTCTGCTGAAGAGGAGACCAGGGCATCTGTTTGAAGGTAGGACATAGGGAGAGTGCTGGAAAAACTTTTCTTTTAAAAAATGTTTATTATAGTTCTTTTTAGTGTACTCTAGGCGAGATATGCATCTGCCTTGCTCTCTTGAGGCACTGCCTTGCATAGCCCTTTTCTCAGTGCAGTGAAACCTCTAGGAACTGGTTCTTCTCTGTTCACAAGAGCATTTGCTTGCACACCACGTAAGCCTGTGATTCCTACCACTTCTCAAGGATGGGAACACTTGTGCAGAGATGGATGATAGTAATTTTCATAGCTTAAACAATCACTTTATCTCTAGGAAGCAAATGGATGCCATAGAATGCACATATATAGTGGAATATATTCCTTGTGTAGTGTTTCTTTGTTTTTTGAAGTCCATCCCATCTCTTCATGGGCCCTTTCACCTCAAGGTCTGTTTTTGTTCATTCTAGAGTGTTTTTGTAGAGGAAGACCCCTATGCTGGGAACTAGCTGCAGTGATTGCTACCCATTCCCTCTGCTTGCCTGGGTTCCAAAATCAAGCAACAGGCATGTGTATCACCTGCAGAAATCAAATTGTCATGACTTTGAGTGGAAGGTATGAGATAAACAAGTCGTCTTAAGATTTCTAGTCACAGAATTTTTTGCTTACTTAAGCTTTCTTACTTGGGAATATTTAAATTAAGTAAAAAGCTCTGCTTGCTGAAGAAGTCTTAATGAAAGATTTGAAGGGGATTAAATCTGCATTTACCCAATACCAGAATTCAAAGACTGGATTTCTGAGAAAGATGTGGGGAATGTTTCCCTCAAGAAAATGTCAGAACTGGTAATAAAACCCTTAAAATCTGTGTTTTGGGACAATATTAGTGAATCAATTTATTTTTTTGAAAATAATCAAACATATGAAAAGAATGTTTACCTTGCTTTCCTTGACAAATTATTCCTAAAATTGCCTCATAATGGTTGACAGAGACTCTTTTTATAGAACTCGTCCAGTTAACAAATGAGAAAGGCTTTAAGAAGTTGGAATTCATTATTTGCATCCCCTGTGACTAAATAAATCCAAGTGATGAACACCAGTGACTGCTGACATCACAGATACAGCTGGAGATTATGTACCATCTCCAATGGAGTAAGCATCCTGTGATATGTTCTTGTCCACATTCCAAACTGTAATCTGACCTGGCCTCTTCCTGCAGGACAGGAAGTACAGAAGTAGAGTGATATAAACAATATCTTGGAGATACAATTTAAAAAAAAAAAAAAAAAAAAAACTAGACTGGGCAGCTCCCCAGAACAAATTCGACTTGGTGTCATAAACCACAACAAGAAAATGCCAGTTTGGGAAAAGAGAAAGAAAGAGGTAGATACACACTCATTCACACACACACACACACACACATACACATACACATACACATACACACACACACACACACACACACACGCACACATAGGGAGGGAGAGAGAGACAGAAATCTATAAAAAGAATTTTAAGAGGTATATCAACTAACCTTATTATCTGGACCTTTTTGATGCCAATTTATGCAAATAAACTGTAAAAAATTATAATGCAACTTGTGAAAATGTACTCTGACATTTGATGATATTAAGGAATTATTGTTAATATGTTTGAGAAGTAGAACATCAAGTTTTTATAAACAGCCTTATAAATATTAAAATAATGGCAGAATGAAATGTTAACTGGGATTTGTGCTAAAATATACAGGAAGGCAATAGTACAGGGTGTAAATGAAGGAAGACTGGCCATTGTTATTGAAGCAGGAAGACAAGTATATGGAATCTTCTCTGTACACGTATTTGAGTCAGAGATAACCTGTCAGAATATTTTTAAAAAAGAATTTCTGATGAAGGTATGTAATAAGGCTTGCATACAATGAAAATCAAGGGAAAGGAGGAAGAGATATAAAGTGCATAGCATAGTATCTGATATGTTTGATGTTTTGACCTCATGTGGTTATTATTATTTTGAATTAATTTATGCACCTAACCACTTATTCATTCACACAGTCATTCATTTGCTCACTTAAATAAATATTCACTGAGCATGTTTGATGCAGCAAGCACAAAAATACTTCCACAAGTACCATGAGCAGGGTCCCTCACACCGAAATGTATTTTGGCTTATACTCCTTAAACAGAGTCTCTGAACTATTTGTACATGGTTCCCAAAGCAGGGAGCTTTAAATGGTGTTGTGTTGTATCATTCCTCAACTCAAGTTCAGTCTTGAGTTATTACATTATTCTTTTCAGGACAGCTCTGGCCATCTGCTCAGATTTTGCCTTTCTCTTGAATCATCCAACTCTTGAAGGTTATGGGTGCCTCCTACCTGATTGCAGAAGGTCATCTCTGATCCTTGGCATGGTTCACTCCAGTGACTGCCAATTGAACACCTAGCTCCAGATTTATAGCTGAGATCCTATGATAAAGCTCCCACCTCTGCCATTTCACCTTCGGAACTGTTGTTACACTCTAGAAGATTTTCCAATTACTACATCTAATTACAAGAAAGAATAAATTACCGAAGTAACTTAAATTATCCTGTGTGTCATAACAATAATTAACGTTCAAATTGAAACTGCTGCCATTTTACAAACATCACTAAGTGGAGTCAGCACCCCTTTGAAAATCAGAAACGATAGAGTCCTCCCTTCCTGAAGCTTGGTAGAAACAAGAATGGTCTGGGCAAATTGCTAGACTGTTTAGAAAATCTGTATGGGTAAGATTGACGTCATTGGAAAGATTTGAGAGTTGTACCATTTTTTATGCAAGTCTTTGGTGTACTTAGAATCAGTTACTCTCTCCTCATATCCCTAAATGTTTTTCTTTTTTCTTCCATATTTCAAGTGGGTCTGGAACCTGTCTGATCACAAGAAATTTTGTGTATTAGGCTTTCCCTGGAAAGCAGTTCACAGCCTTTGTAGGTCCTGCCTTTCAACGATTTCACGCTCGTTAATTGCCCATTCAACACACTTACCTTTTTTCTTCTACCATGAAAATGTTTATTCTTTTCCATCATGCTTCTTTCTATGTGGTCTCTTGAGCATGGTAGGTAAGTACTCTACCACTGAGATACACCCCCAGCCATGTTTGTGTTTTTTGAGATCCCCTGTAGAGTAGTTCTACTTTTCTTCTCATTTGCTGTATTTTCTAGTTTAGCATCATCACATATAGTGGTTAGTAATTTTTAAGGATGGTATTGAGTTGATGAATCAATGATTTATTTATTTATTTGTTTGTTTGTTTATTTATTTATTATTCTATACAGTCCTTACATAGTGTAAGGACTGTATAGAATAATAAACAAATTATATATAGATACGGTTTTCCTCATTTGGTGAATAGTGGATGGGCACTTAAAACTCATGAAGGTTTGGGAGGATCATTTGAGTGAGCCATAGGTAGTTGGAATTATGTATTACATTTACTTTTTCAGTAGACTACTACCATCTGTAGAATTTCTTTAGACAGTTGGTGAGGTAATTCTGGGTATAACTCTGGCATTTATAATAATGAATTATTATTTTGGTTCTTTTAAATTCACAAAGTTAAATGATGTTTGGATTTTGAGTGATAGGATCAAATTTAAGAAGACAATAGTGAAGTTGTAAATTTGCACATAATGTAGATTGTTCCAAGTATGCCCTTTTAGATTTTGCTGAAGAAAATTGCACATTAGCAGAGTGTATGAGGGTTCACATTATCTTACTTCTTATATCATGTATAGGTGGCTTAGGTGTTTTGAAAAGATTGACCACATCATGGGTGTAAGTATAGATCTTGAGCTAAATATGAGACTTAATGGTTCCTGTAATATTCACATAGTAGGCTTGAAAAAATTCAACTATGCTTATTTTCTATTTCTACTACTTTCATCCGTTTTGGTTAAAGTCTATAATTTGAGAATTTGCACAGCATGTTTGTACCTTATGCATGTATTCTTTAACTCAAGAGTAGTTAAGCTTACCACCTAGGGGGAAGAGCCAGCATTTACCTGCAATATTGATAAAAGGCCTATGTGTTAGTCTCATTGCTTTGAAAATATTTTCTTGTACATAATGCCAGACCATATATGTCATGTCTGATGTTTTGAAGAAAAACATTATACATTCTGTTACAGTATCAGTTTAGTTCAAAATGATGTTTTGTTTTTCAATAGTTTTTCTTCTCTGTTAAGGCTCTAAAGAGCCAAATATGACCACCAAATTTTGGTCTTCCCATTGGAACTGGAGAGAAATGGGAGGAAAGAGGAATGTCCTTTAACAGCTGGTATCTACAGTGTAGTTGAGAGAGGCTAGTATTGTCAGCGAATCTCTAATTTGGGTACTCCTCACTTTGTTTCTGAGACTGAAATCACATAAAAATTAAGAATTATTTTGTGGTTACTGGTGAGGAGCTTTGGATTAGAGGCTGGAGGAGTCAATGAGAAGGAAATCAAGGGACTGGAATTAAATTTTAAAAATCATCTCCTGATTTTGTGTAAATTAGCTTAGACTAGAAGACTTGGTTCCCATTATCTTGCTGCTTTTGAAAAAATAAATGTTCTGAAAGAACTGTGGAAGATGTGGTAACTTTAGTCAGTAAAAATTGTTTTTTATGGAGAATGTATTGAAGATAGGAGACTACTTTGAATAAATTATATATTTGGAAAATGGTTTTTATTCTGTGTACTATGTAGTATAATGCATTTGGAATTCATGGTTAATTTACATGTTTCATTTACAATGTATTTCAAAGTCCTCCTCACTGAATAGTTAGTAATTAGGTGATTGACATATTCTCCCACTTGACAATTACACATGCCAGTAAATTACCCTGTGTTTTCCAGGAGCATCTCCAATAGATGTTTGAAACTTTGCCTAGCAAATGTTGTTCAGCAAAATTGTATGAGATTGGAGGATACTGTATTTCCATGAACTGAGTGAGCTTACCCTGTGAATGTCCTTCTTTTCTTCCTGGTTTATGAAGTGCTTCTGATATGCCAGGAAAAGTATAGTTCAAATTTAAGCAGTTAGATGTGAATATTTATGGTGTTTTAATTCTCAGGTAGTGAAGTGATTTTAAAGTTTAATGCACTTCTATACTGTAGAAGTTTACTTGTAGGGAAAAAAACCAATTTTTTTGCTTGATAAGTGATTAATTTTTTTTCTAACTCTCAAAGAACAAAGCAGTTATGTTACTTGGACAGAAACTCTCAGTAATCCTTTTGTTTTATCTTAACAATAGGAAAACACATAGTTGTTATAATTTAACACTGTTACTGAAATTACATATTTATGCAATGTAATTATACAGTATTTTGTAATATTAATATATAGAATATATTTTATAAAACAAATACTCCAATACTATTCTGTTTGTGAAATTAATGTTATGTCATATCAAACAATATCCCTCCTTCAAATAGTATAAAATTACTTCTTGACCCTTACTTACGTTTTCTCCCATACTCTTTTTTAAAAATTGAGGTATCATTTACAAACATTAAATGCTTAGATTTAAGTATGTAATTTGATGACATTTGATTATATACATACATACATATATGCATTCATATAACCCACTCTTTCTTCAATACATAAAATATTTCTATGACCTTTGCAAATATTGTAATATTTCAGGCACTCCTTATTCTAAAACTAGTAGAGATCCACCAACTGATGGCAAGAGAAATCTTCATTGTGATCTATTGGATTCTTTCCAGGTGAAAGAACAGTGAAGAAAGGCCAATACAAGTAATAACTAACAATTGTTAGACTCTGTCCCATGTGCTCTCTTAGCCCCTAGAACAGATTCACTATTGTATTAGTAAATAAATAGGTGGCTTAAGTGTAAGTCATTTATAAGTGATGGCACCTGCTCCACAGCCCTTCCCAAAAAAGGTGATTTAAGAAATTATGATTTAAAGAAAAGGATAGGCAAAGGTGAGACAGGCAAGTTAAAACTAAAAAAAGGAGGGATTGCCATGTCTTTGTCATAAATAGGATTCAAGGTAAAAAGCATTTTAAATGGAAAAAGCTTTATATTTTTCATTATAAAAACTTTTTTTCCAATTATCTTCAAAACATTTACCAATGATGATTCTTTGTTGGACATAAAAAAACTATGGTTCTGCCCCAACCATTGATGTTTAACTATCGGACCAAAGTAGAAATCAAAAAAATTTTAAAATAATAATAGAAAACCATAAAACTTACACAAAACAAATAGATGTGTAATCAGAGATTTATAATCTTAAAATAGTAATCTCTTTGCTCTGAACCATAGAAAACTATTTTATGGTTTAAGAAAATTATAAGGAAAATACCATGTATTTTGTATATGAAAACTCTGAGAAGTCTTGAAATAAAGTAGTTAGAGGCTACAAATATCACTAGAAAGTACAAAGAAATCTACAAACTTTAAGAAATATGGAAGATTAATTGAAGAGATATACTCTGTTTGTAGATAAGGCGTGACATCATATTATTGGCAATATTTCCAAACAAAATTTTTGGAGGCACTTTTCCAGATTATTTTTAATGTGCATTCAGAAGATTGAATCAAGATAGTATATTATACATTACACAGAAAATCAAAAGAAATATCATAGTAAGCCTGTAAATATATGAAAAACTATAATCTAACTGTCAAAGAAAGGCATATAGTGATATGCCATTTGGGAAAAAAATAAGAAATGTCATTGCTCAAATGTTAGGAAGCATTTATTAAGACAGATACTCTAATATTACTTCTGTTTATGTAAAGGATTTATGTTTTGGTATGGAAAAAATTCAGAAATATTTATCAAGAATTAAAAATTATTAATTCATAGTGATTCTTGTGTGATAAAACTAGTAGTCTTACTTTTTAATAGAAGGTAAAAGTTAAGCAATGTGCAGGTAGTTAAATAAAAAGTAAAGGCATAGGAAAGTTATGTGCAGCCTTTAGACATATTTAATAATATGGGGAAATAACCTAAATATTTTAATTGGACATATTTCTTAGGAAGTGGGGAAAAGCCAATGTGCTAAGTTTTTCAATTTAGGATGATGCAAAGTGTATCTAATTCTGATATTTGATAATTAGAAAATATACCAAAATGGTTTTTTAAGAAATCGTAGTTTTATCAAACATCTTTTTTTCTCCTTTATATTACTTTATGGTCTCATATTTTCTAGACAAATACTTTAATAATGAGCCTCTGACCTTTTGGTTTCTAATTTTCTATAATGATCAGAGAAAAAAACGATGAAGTACTCAGAATCACAACATGACACATTTTTGTTATCTAAACCTGAAAATCAAAATGGTTTTCATACTCTGAAAAATGAGGTAAATAAAACACCATTTTAAATCTGATGTTTCTTAAGAGCTGAAACTCAAACCTGGGACTTCTGTGCTGTGCATTTTTATTCTACCTCTTAAATATTTTCCTTTAACTATGATATGAAATATGCAAGAGCATTTTGGGGACAAATCTAAGCTTTGATTTAATTGATGCTCCAGGAACATTATTTTTTTTAAGAGTTAGTCCACTAATAAGCTTGCCCATTTCTCATATATTATTAGAGAGTTTTCAGAGAAAGGAAGTCCTTTGCTCTGTAACTGACTTTCACTAATTTTCTTCCTTTCTACTTAGTAAATTAACTCTGGCATTTTTCCTTTTTACTGATTTTTGACCACCTCTTCTATTTTATTCATAGTTCTGTATTGAAAATAAACATGAACTTACCCATGACTCCACATCCTTGGCACCTGTCCTTTATAGAGCTTATGCTTTGCCATCCAAGTTAATTAGTATGTCAAGGCTTAAATTTGTGGGTGAAAGGGATGTGGGGAGGCAAATGTAAGTCTTTAGGAACCCAAGCTCCCTGAGAGATTCAAGTGAAGAGAGGACTCCATTTCTTATTATAGCTTCGCAAAATGACAGAAGGAATTACAGTTGTGAAAGTACAGAGTATCAGTACGTAATTTGGAATCCTTTACCTGGAAGAGCATTTACTCATCAATTACACAATAACATTGTAGCAGAGGTGCCTTTGTATATTGAGAGTAGGTTGATGTCATATGTTTTTCTGAGTGCCCCTTTCTAAGGACTGTGCCAAGCATAGTGGCAGCAAGATAGGCTTGGCAGAACACACATGACTTCAAGACCTGAGCAGGTGGATGGCTTGACATGATTCCCCTGGGTGCAATGAATTTTTTTTTTTTCTGTGTACAGAAACTTAGTGAGAAATTGGCATTCCAAAGAAATCATGTTATAAAATATAGGAGCCTATAAACTTTTTTCCATCCTTTTCACATTATAGAAATGTTGGATGGAGCAGATTTGGTCCCTGTTTAATGTCCATAGCACTAAACTTTCTTCTCAGATATGGGTTCTGCTTTCTTTGCAAAAGTGTAGGCATGCTTTATACTTTAAAAAGACATAACTTACCACCATTTGTGCAGTGCTCGTCATTGTTTTGAGACAATTTGGTCTTGGCATAGAGGAAAATCCTGCTACTTCTTCCCTGAAGTTCTTACTCTTACATGCCTGAATCTGGCAGAAATTTCTGCGTTTTCCCTATGCTTCTGAGGATACATATGCAGATACATGAAGGTGCTGTCTATACAGGTACTGATTGAATTTTGGAATATTTTATGGGTTTACTATACCTCAGGTATTAAACATTATATTGATAAAATTATTTAATGTCACATATCCATGGTGTTTACTATTAATACTTCATTTTACAGGCAAGTTTCTTATGTCTCGGAGAGGTAATTTTGTCAAACAAGGTCACTTATCGACTAAGTTGCACCGTACATCCATGCAGTCTGGTCTCCCAGAACAACGTCCCAGACAGGATACTGCTAACATCTTGCTTTGCATCTTGTCTTCTTAAAGAAGTACATTTAAGAGTATCAAAGTGCCTTGCTTAGAAATGACTAAAGGACAAACAGCACAATGGAAAAAAGGACAGAGGGCTTGAACAGAGAGTTCTCCAAAGATACACAAATGGCCAAGAGGCACAGGAGAAGATGCTCCACATCATGAGTCATTCAGGGAACACAGTGAATGATACAGTGAAGAACCACCACTCATTTGCCAGGATGGCTTTAATCACGAAAACTGGGAAAAAAAAAATGCTGCAAGGCTATGGAGAAATTGGAATCCTTACACATTGTTGATAGGAGTATAAAATCACACAGCCACTGTGGAAAACTGTTTCTTATAAAGTTAGCCATAGAGTTATCATATGACCCAGGAATTCCATATTAGTTATCTACACAAAAGAATTGAAAATCAGTACATAAGTAAATACACATATTTGTATGTTCACAGCAACACTAATTTAGAATAGTCAAAAGGTAGAAGCTGCCTAGATATTCATTAGTAGATGACTGGATAATCGTTGTGATAATCCAATGGAATATTTTTCAGCCATAAAAAGGAGTGAAGTACCAATATATGCTACTACATGGATGAACCTTAAGTACTTTATACTAAGTAAAATAAACCAGGCACAAAAGATCATGTTGCATGATTCCATATTTATATGAAATATTCAAAATAGATAACTCAATAGAGACAATACAAATTGATGGTTGTCATGGTTGTGGGAAGGAAGCATGGGGAGCAACTGCTTATGGGTGTAGGTTTCCCTTCTGTAGTGATGGAAATGTTTTGGGACTAGAGTAGGTTAGTGGTTGAATAACATTGTGAATGCTCTAAGTGCTGTTGAATCATTCTTTTAAAAATGGTTTGTTTTATGTGAATTTCACCTCAGAAAAAAATAGAATGCCCAAGATATCCCATGTCAACTAACCCATCAATAGTAGCTTTTATGAAGTACATACTCACATGCTGTAGTATAAATAGCAAGTTAAACACAGTCACCAGCAAACATTACCTTGAATACTTCACATGTTCAGAGAACCATGACTTATATGTTTTCCAGACTCTAGGAACTAGCCACCTCCAAAAGTGAATAGGATACAGGCAAAATACGAAGCCTCTGTTGATTGAACAGACACTCAGTAAATACAGGACTTGTATTTTGGGTAAGCCAAGGGATAAAATGCCTTTCACACAGTCCTCAGAAGGGAGTTACCATTCCTACATGCCTGTTCAGGCAGTGTGACATTACCCTCCCTCTAATTAGGGTAATTTCAGTCATGCATACTGGAACAAATGATTCAGCTGAGATAAATGCTTCTGAACGAACCCTATAGAAATATGTACCTTTTTCTTCAGAAATGTGAAGAGAACACACCAGTATGTGGCCCTGTGCAACCTGTGCCCAGGAGATTCTCCAGTTCAATAAAATTCTTTGATGTTCTAAGTTGCCCAGAAAGATGCTTTTAATTGTACCCCGTATGTATCTCCATGGCATGCCTGAGGAGTTAAAGAAAATAGAACTCTGATAAAAGGAAAACTCGGGCACCCTGAGGTGACACAGCTATCCTGGAATCAGGGTGTGGCTTACAGAGGATGACCTGCTTTGCCCTGCATTCTTCACCTCTGCTGTTCAGATGTGCACATTCACGTTCATGGTCCTTTTAGGTTTCTGAAGCTGTTGATTTAGTGAGATCTTCTTTTAGGGATTACCCTTCCAGGCTTAGAGTGGTAAATGGAAGCATTAACTTAAAAATGTGTGAATGACTGTGTTACTCAAGATTTTCTTCCTTCCCTTTCCCTCCCCTTGTCCTGCCTTCCTTCCTCCCTCCTTCCCTTCCATCTCCCTGATGGCAACCTGGGCCTCATGCATGGCAGACAAGCACTATACCACTGAGCCATTACTGTCAGCCCTGCAAATATTTTTTATTGCTTAGTCCTACAAATTTTATATATTCCTTTGTAATTAAATTTAACACACAAATATAAGCTACTTTCTCTGCTTCCTGATGCCCATTCACTTTTGCCAGATGTCAATTAAAACCTAAATGAACCTGAAAAACCTGTAACCAATATCTGGAGGCCTGTTCAATTGCAGTGAATCTTGCCTGTAAGTTTTCTTGGTCCCAGGCCATGAGGGAGAAGATTCTTTCAACTCTTCATCATCTGCTTTCCCCCACTGTCACCCATGAAATCATTAGCATTTTTCTCCCCTCTGTCTTTCAGTCTCCTGTGGAAAAGATGCCTCTTGCTTTCTAGTTTCCACTCTTTTTTCTTTCATGGGCCTCACTCTACCTGTTAATGTATCTATCCTCCTTTATTTTAACTTTTAGCCCTTAAATGCAGTGAAGCCTCATCTGTCTTAAGAAGGAAGAAAGGGAAAGTGGGAGGAAATGCCTCTCTCCCTCTTTTCTCTGTTTATCTTTGAATTGGACTCTCCTTTCACAATTAAAACTGAAATTGTCTGCACTCTGAGTCTTCACGTCCTTCTCATCACCTGAGTGCTGCAGCCTGGCATTGAGGTTCATAACTCAGTTGCAGCTGCTCGAGCTGAGATCACCAATAGTCTCCATGTTGCTAAGTCCAGTATTCAGTCATCTATGTATTTGACCTCATAGCAGTGTATATCCTCTGAACAAAACTACTTTTCCAAAGCACTTCAGGGATGCCAGCTGTCCTGGTTTTCTTCTTATATGACCATCTCCATGTCTCTAGGCTCCTTTCTCACTTCCTTTGATCTTTACACATTCCTTATGGGTTGCCTTATAAGTCTAGTAGCTTCATTTACCATCTATATGTAGCTGACTCCCAAACTCAGCCTGCCCTCTTAATTACCATTGCAGACGCCCAATAGCTAGCACAGAGTCTGGTGCATGGCATAAGTCTTTGTTAAGTGAGTGAAATGCATTAACAGATTTTTCTAATAGTTCTGAGATATATATATATATATATTTTAATTTGTCACTCTTCACATGAAACAGACTCTATGTGAGCAGAGTTTTGTTCAAGGACCTGGGCCTGGTGCATGATAGATACTCATTCAATGTGAACAAATAAATACGTTGGCTACCTGGAAAGATCCTGGCCCCAGAAAGAGTTATTCTCTGAGTCTGGCTTCCTCAGTTGCTAACTTTCCCCCATACATGTACGCTTCTCATGGAAGTGATCCAGATATCACTGAGAATGACAGCTGTTGAGCTCTTCTCTCACCCCAATTCTACCAACTTTGCTACTCCCTGTGTTAAGTAGAAAGTTAGAAACTTTCTCCCTTCTAGGAAACTGCCTGACTTTCCTTACTTCTCCTTGCCTTCCCTGTCCTTGTAGTCCTGAGGGGAAGAGGAAGAAATTAAGCATGAAAGACTTGGCTGGGGGTGGGGAGGGTTCTGGTGGCTTTGATCTTTAAGATGTCCCCCCCGCCCCCCCCCCTCCGCCACCTCATGAGAGCGATTTTATTTTTACACATCTCCTTTTCTCTCAGCTGGGGTCACACTTCAACCCTTTTCAAAGGGGTCTATTTGGAGAATCAAGCTCAACACTCTGGGCACATTTAAATTTGAGAGTTGACTCTGCTGGAGGGTGGGGTGAAAGAGGACACCCAGCAGAGAACTTGAACTAAACTCCAGGTAGTGCCTTCTCTCCTCTGAGAATTCCTTTTACTATTGAGGGTCTCTTCTTAACATCTCTGAGTATGTGGATTTCCATTCGTGGAGCTTCTGATTTTCCTCAGACCCTCTCCCAAATCTCTTGTGCACCAGTCTTAAAGGTAATTGTGATCTCTTTTGCTACACATGGGGAACACACTCAGTTGTACACAGGGGACCTGATAGCATCCAGGTCTCAAGAGTATTGTCCTCCCATCTCTTATTGATTTCCTGTTTCTCTTTTAATTGCACTTGTTCCTTTTATGAAGTGACAGTAGCTAAAGTTGTTTATCAACATGATTACATGTTCCCTTTTAAAGAGCATTGAAATTAATAAACGTGGAACATAGAAACCTAATCTGAATTTGTGTTTTTATTGAGAGCAGTCTAATTAAATAAACACAGACTCAAGAAAAAAAATTAACTACTATATCTGTTTCCTAGTCTAGTAGTCTTAGTCCTGATTGCCATTTTTTCCAAGTTTGGAAGGATACAGGTAGATGAAGATCAGAATGGCCTTGTAGTGAATATGTATAAGTCTATAAAATACATGTATAAATTGGTTAAAGAGCAGTAAAATTTCTTTCTATTTCATGAATGCTCAGCAGTGTTGTAAAGACATGAACATATTGTCATATTTCAGCAAGCTGCAGCCTTACCACTTGATATGTTTAATTATTTTCAAGGTCATTTCTTTTTATAAAATCAAGACAAGCTGGAAAATGTCAAGCTGCCTACAAGTGTAGGATGAACTCCTGTTTTCATTATCATTTTATAGTCACATATAGTTGTTTGAGTTTCCTAGTTATAACCAGTCATTGTGTGTAAGAGTCACAATAATTTACAGTATTAGAAACATGGCATCCATTATCTTTCCAACCATTAATGTTCCAAGGATCCTTTCAAGGGAAAGAATTGCAAAAAAATAATTGATGTGTTCTGCGAGTATGAATATTTAAAGCTTCAAGTTAACAATACAGATGAAGGTGGTTGTGTAATAGACAGCTACAATAATGTAATTGAGGCATATAGCTGAAAGGATTATGTGCTTAGCCCCTAAACCACTTAGGATATGTATTAAATAATCTGGGACTCTATGATTTCAGCTGAAAATAATTTTTCTTTCTGCTAAGCAAATATCTAGTAATATAACATTCAGAATTATTGTGTAGGTATATAGTACAGTCCATTTTCTGTTACAGTTGTCCTGATGTACCAGTAATCTCTGTATATCTGGAAAAACCCTCACATTTTATCATGCTTCGGGGTTTGAGATGATTCTTGTTTAGGCATCATAACCAAGAGATCAGAACTTAAGTTTCAGATTTTTGCAGCCATCAGCTATTAGGAAGTGCTAGTTATTTTGTAATTTGTTCCTATTACATTCTCTCATAATTCCCTGTCATTTTCATCATAAGACCCTTAGCATAATTGTGATTATTTGAATATTATTCATTGGTTTAACTCCTCTAGGGTAAATACCTTTACCCTAGAAATGCTGGTTTTGCTCCCTACCATATCCCACAGATTTCTCAGTGATGTGGAATTTGAATTAACACACACCCATGCACACAAATAAGCATCCATATAAATAGGAAGTAAGACTGTAAAATGAATCAACAGCATTCGTATCTATTTTGTTAGTTTAAAAACTATTGGCAGAGCTGGGGTTGTGGCTCGGCAGTAGAGCATTCGCTTAGCACGTGTGAGGCCCTGGGTTTGATCCTCAGCACCACATAAAAATAAATAAATAAAATAAAGGTATTGTGTCCAATTACAACTAAAAAATAAATATAAAAAAAAAAACAGTGGCAGTAGGGGATTCAGGATTCATTGACTGCAGTCTTTGGAAATTCTTCTCTCTATGGCTTCCACCTAGGCTCTCAAATTCCATTTGTCACCTCTGCCTGGTTCTCACAGGCTTATTTTCCCAGACTCTCCCTTCACCTTGCCTCATGTGCTTCTTCTCATTAGCTTAACCTAGTTCTGGAATGTTCTTTGGTGGTACTTGAAGGTAATACTCTTTCTTCACTTAGTCACCATGACAACACTGGCTCTTTAATTGATGGTTGTTACTGTGTAGCATTGTTTCAGTCTCGCTATAGACACATTGCTTCCACTGATTTAGCTCGCCCATTAGTTCCTCTGGCCAATTCATGAAGTCAGCTCATTAGTTTGTCCAGCCATGTTCACTTCAGCATGGTTCAATCTCACTTACCACACTGGGAACCCATGGCTTTACCATGCTGTTCCTTGAAACTCCCCAAGCTCCTTCCGTGTGCATACAAGCTGTTTCCTCTGTTTGCACTTCTCATCTTTACACTCCTGTAACTTACACACATGCAAGTGCTGCTGTGTGGCACATTCCTATTTCCAAAGGCACCCATTTTAATCCACATGCACAAACTCTGGCAAGCTTCCTCTCCTTGACTCCTAATAGGTTAGGTTCTCCCACTAAACTGTTACATTCTCTTGTAATTCCCTGTCATTTTCATCATAAGACCCTTAGCATAATTGTGATTATTTGAATATTATTCATTGGTTTAACTCCTCTAGGGTAAAGGTAATGCTGGTTTGCTCCCTACCATATCCCTAGGACTTAGTACCATGCATCATGTTTAAGAAGCTCAGGATACAGATTTGTGGAATGGAAAAATTACTAATGTATTCCAAGTAGCATTTTATTTTTGGTTTGAAGACTACTGTTGGCTTAACTTGAAAAGAGTAATATGAGGGTCTGAATAGGGGTCAAAAGAGCCAGAAATATGCATTGAAAGCAAAAGTAGGATTTGGGAATATTAAATTATTATTATTATTCTTTGGTCCTGGGAATTGAATGCAGGGGCTTTTCCACTGAGCTACATCCCCACACCTTTATTTTGCAATAGGATTTCACGAAGTTGCCTAGAGTCTCTGAGTTGCTGAGGCTGGCCTCAAACCTGTGATCCTCCTGCCTTAGCCTCTTGAGTTGCTGGGATTATAGCATGCGTAGTTTGGGAATTTATTTTCTTGCTTGTAATTTGAAATATGCTTTTCTTTGGCATAACTTATTTGACTATCTTTTTAGTGTTGAGGAAAAAAGTTTTAAGATTGTGCCTTTGACAAGAATCTATTGAACAACTACTTTGTTGCAGGCATAGTGCTAGGCTCTGAAGATACATCTATTGGGGGAGATAGAAAAGCAAATTAATGGTTAGTATGTTAGTTTGTTTTCTTGGTACTTTAATGAAGTACCTGAAGAAGGCTACTTTATAAATAAAAGAAGTTTATTTAGCTCACAGTTTGGGATGTTGAAGGGCATGGTGCTGTCATTGACTCAGCTATGCTGAGGTCTTTTTTGATGCCTTCAAGGCCATGGTAGTGGGGGGGGGGGAGAGAGAGAGAGAGAGAGAGAGAGAGAGAGAGAGCGAGCTCGAGCACACGCGCGCGCTCACGCGCTCATGCTCATATCTCACTCTGGGAGACCAGTATTCCCTTACCAGGGCAATGCCCCAGTAACCTAAGGACCTCTAGCTAGACCACCTCTTAAAGTTTCCACTATGAACATCACCACACTGACAGCCAGACTCCTGCCACATGAACTTTGCAGGGATGAACAAAATCCAAACCCTGACAGTTATAATGCAGCATGAATGTCAGTGTGGAGGTGTGCACAGGTGTCGGGAGCCTACGGGAGATCATCTGAATCAGAAGTGCAGGTGAAGGAAACCTTCCTTGAGGAAGTGATGCCTCAATTGCTTGTGGAAGGACTCATAGAAGATATTGTCATGAAAATGGAGTCAGCATGGAAGAATGGGCACTTGTAATGGAGGGAGTGGCACATGTGGGGACAGAGGAGACGGGAACAGCGTGGCAATCAGTAGAAACTGCAAGTTGATCTGTCTTACTGGTCCTCAGGGGACATGGTATGAGGCACAAGGTGACAGTGGAGCACAGGTGGGGATCAGTCAGAAGTGCTTTAATACAAAATTAAATGAGTTTGAAGTCCAGACGGAAAGCCACAGGGCCTCTGAGAAGAAACCTCTTAGGGAAAAATAGAACTTTTTGACTTCAGTGAAAACAGCCTGTCACACTTGGCAGCATGCATTGAACTCCAGCAGGCGATTCACCATGCTTTGGACTCTGCATTGAGGTGCTGGGTGTGGATGGTGGCAGAGGATGAGGGGACCGAATGAGGTTCACCTGAAGCAATTGCTAGATCACTGGGCTCATCCCCTGTTAGTGCCTTGGGCCCTCAGCATGTGGGGTAGTGATGTCCAGGTTGAGCTGAATAGAGAACAGGCCCACCTCCCCCTCCCCCCTCCCCCTCCCCGCCCTCTCCTCCCCTCCCCCAGCACTGGAGAATGCAGAGGAGCTCTGCCAGGCCTCCTAGCCTTCTTTTAGACTCACCATCTTGTTTTAATCTTCCCAGATTTTTAAATACGGGTTTGTCCTGCATGTGATCTAGGAGCATTTCCCCAGTGCCTGCCCAGAAGGCTTGCTCCCTGCTGCCCCTTCTCCAGCGTGAGAGCTCAGGACAAGTTCTGTGTCAGGGAGTTGGTGATAGTGTTGCTAGTCATGCAGCAGTCAGGAGAGACTGTGTGAGGTTGGACAACAGCAGTCTTTATAGTTCCCCGCCTTTCTCCATTTTCCTAGACCTCTTTATTCTCAGATTCCTCAGGAAACTCAATTACCTTTCCTTCATTATACAGAGCAATTTAACTCTCAAGCATCCTTAGACTCTGGGCCCACCTTTGCAAATTCAGAAACTCATCAATGTTTCAGAACTGGCAGGAGCTTTGAAATTTGAGCCTTGTATTTTCTCCCTCCCCAGGTACCTCAGAGTAAGAGGCACAATATAGATATTTATTTTTCCACTCATTTTTATTTTCACATCCCCAAACCTGAGCAGCAAGAGCAGATTCATTCAGTTTCAGTTTTATGAATTCTTTTTTTCCCATACCTCTTAGGTAGGTAAAGGGACACATGGCAGTTCTTGTATCTAGATCTTCCAAATACATGAAATATTAGAACAAATAAAGGCATGCTTCCCATAAATGTGAGTAAATAGAACAGTACCAATAACCAGAATGGGTTTGGAGGAATGCATTCTGTCAGGTCAGTACTCACAGGAGTAATGTTAAAGCAGGAGTATGAGGAAGCAGAGGACTGGTTACAAACATGAACTCGGAGCCAAATCAACCTGGGTTATACTTGTGTTTCCTGCTAGTCCTAATTTTATGAATTGGTGAGTCACTTAACCTTGAAGTTTGCTTCCTTTTTGTAAAATAAAGGCAATACCTACTCCATGTGGTTGTGGGAGATTGACATGAGGTGACCTTGTTACTGCATTTACCACAGCTAGCCTCAATGCCTATGATTCTCCTTCCTCTGAAGGATTCCTGGGCTGTGCTCTCCTGGGTCTTTTACAGTCTTGTCATCTGGTTTACAAGCCAAACCTGTTGTGATATCAGGGGGTTGGCACTTGATATTGACGTGCCTAGGACACTTCCATAATCTGCTCATCTTGGACTAGTATCCATTCATGCTCTCTTCTTATAAACAATTTTTTTAAAAAGGCTTATGCCAATTAAAATCATGAAGCTTTCTGCTGTAGTTTCTATCTTAAATACTCTCTCCACAAGGCCTATGTGGTAAACGCTTGGGCAGCAGCTTCGCACTTTTAGGAGGTGGTGGAACCTTTAAGAGTTGGGGCCTATTGGGAGGAGGTCAGGTCATTGGGGGTGTGTTCTTGAAAGGGATTATGGGATCTTGACTTCTTCCTCTCTCTCTTTCACTCCCACCCATGAGGTGAGTAGCTTTGCTGTCCCCTGAGTTTCCTTTATGATGTGCCTTCTCAGGTCCAAAACAATGGGGCCGATTGGTCATGAACCAAAACTTCGGAAACCATGAGTCAAAATAAATATTTTCTAAGTATCATTTCAGGTATTTGTTACAGAAACAGAAAACTAATATGCTTTCCAATATTTGCTGTAGTTGTGGGATGGTGTTTAGAGTACATATAATGAAGGTTTAAATGGGCAGGCTTCTGGGAAAGTTGCTGTTTCCTGATCTTGAGGGACTGACTAGGCTAGCTGAGAAGAGCCCTGCCTATAGGCAAAGCATTTCATTTGTTATTCTGTTGTAAGTAACTGAATTGTCACACATGGTTTTCTAAACTCCACCTTTTCCTTTTTTTTTTTTCTTAATGACTGGCTTCTCCATTCACAACTCATTTGAAGTGTCATCTCATCTAGTGTTGCTCTTCCTTCTGCAATCCTGTGATATCATTATTTTATTGCTACCACATTATTAACATTATCTGAAATTATCTTTTTTATTTATTCACTTCTTTTAGTGCTATGTGTACCTGTCCCTCTAGAGTTAAGCTGTATGAGAATAAGGAGTGTTTTTTGCTCTTTCTATTCTGTGAATTGTGTCTAATATAAAGAGGGGCTCTGTAATGATTTCTTAAATGAATCTAAAATATATTACCTAGATTAAAGAGGGACTTTTACAATTTAGCACAAAATTTTTTGGGGAAAGGAAAAATAAAGTGATATTTATGATGTTGGACATGTTGTATATTTCTATATTCTGTGCTTGAGTATATGTTTATGTATAAGTATAATTCAAATCAATAAACTAAGCACTATGTGCCATGAATTCTAATCACTTTCTGCCTTTTAAATAGTTTTCAATAAACTGTTTGTATTAAAAAACAGATATAGCTGGGGTTGTGGCTCAGCGGTAGAGCGCTTGCCTAGCATGTAGGAGGCGCTGGGTTCAATCCTCAGCACCACATAAGAACAAAAAAACATATAAAATAAAGATTTAAAAAAAAACAGATATAAAGACAGGGGTTTAGGTCAGTGGTAAGCTTGGGGTTGGTATGTGAAGACCCTGAGTTTAGTCTCTACCAATAAAAAGCAAAACAGGTAGAGAAGCCTACAGAAAAATAAAGAGGAAATTTGCTTTACTTCTTAACTGTTGTGTATTTATTTATTCAAAATTGTTCAAAATGAAACTTGAAACAGGTGGTAAACTTTCAAATAGAACTGCATTTTGTCACTCTAGAAATGCTCTGTGTCTTACATATCTCAATGGATTCATGTCAAAACGTGCTATTTTACATGTCAAGATGGTCTTCTCTTGCTGTGCATTTCAAAGGATGGCAGTATGTAGAATGAAATTTTAGTGTGAGACACATCAATTACAAACCAACAGAGCTGTTTCATTTTTCACTAACAGTGGAGAAAAAGAGTTGGAAGAATAATGAGTCTATTTTTACCTTAAAGTAGCAGCATTCAGGATAAGATGTCTTAACTTGGAAATCTGTCACACCCTTGACTGCAGACCAGTTCAGGTTTTAATTATTCATTCTGAAACCGGTGCTTTTGTGGCCAGTGCTCTGAACTCTTGACTTATTTAGAGGTCTGTTTAACTCTTGGTTTGCACCTGCAACAGTCCCTTTAATCTGCCATGCATAACTGGAGGAGAATGGTCCATTAGCTAGAATAATGTAAGTGCCTTGTCTTCCTGCGGTCTTCAATCTATAGGGATGTCACAAACGTATTTCTTTATAAGGCTCACCTTTGGTCTGAACCATGTGTCCAGATCCTTAGTTCAGTAATCTGAAGCTTGTGGTTCTGTGATGCTTAAGAACTTATAAACCCCATAATATAAAACCTGGTTTATGGATTTTCAAAACAGTTCCACTAGGGATTTTTATTCTTGCGCTAGTCTCTTGTGTAATTAATCACAACAGATTGGAGCAGACCTTCAGAAGGAAGTGAACCTGTGAAATGAAGACAGAGTTTATTATTGTGGCAAGGGAGGATGCCATTCCTTTAGGATGAGCTACAGGTGACGCTACCATGGATATAGAGTAATATTAATATTAAAATAGGCCTTTCACATCTAACAAAGAACATGATTAAAAGGAACAGCTTGAGAGAGAATGTCTGTTAGCTTCTCTTTCCTTGATCTACACACAACGTCTGACTGAATAAGAACCTGTCTTTGAAGAACATGAGTTCAAACACACACACATACACCAAAAAAAAAAAAAAAAAAAAGTGCTCTCTCTTAAACCAGAAAGTAAAGTGGGTCCTGGAGCAAGTTGGCCTTTTGTCTATTGTTTGCCTTTGGGTGAGTCACTGCCTGGGTTTTATAATCTGTTAGCAGTTGGTAGTCTGAACTACCTGAAGAATACTTCAGACAACTCCAAAGCATAAGCTGCAAACAGGGAAAAAGTAGAGGCAGGCAGGGGACACCGTGGGAGAATGGGCAGCAATGCAGTGGTACCCCAATAGCTCTTGTCCTTTATCCTACACTGTGTCATTCCTCGGGCTTAGTGATACAAACTCCAAATAGAAAGCCCCTGCGATTCCAAACAGATGTAAGGTAAAAGTTTGACTTTCGCATGGCCTGCAGGTGAGCTTTTCTTCTTCTTTTTTAAAAAATCATTAATTTCTTTGGTGCTGAGGATCGAACCCAGTGCCTCACGCATGCGAGGCGAGCACTCAACCATTGAGCTACAGCCCCAGCCTCTGAACTTTTCTTCTTTGCCTTCATATTTCTTAGGATTCCTTTATTCCTCAGGGGGGCCACATTAACTTGTTTGTTCAAAAGAGACACCTGAGTCGTTCTTATGTGTCATCCACTTCCATCATCTAATCAGCCACTAAATATGGTTTGTTCCACCTTTTTTACATGCTACATGTCAAGTGTCCCTTACTGAAATGCTTAAGGCCAACAGTGTTTCAGATCTTAGAATTTTTTGGGTTTTGGAATAATTGCATCGATTTTACTTTTTGAGCATCTTTAATCTCCAAATCATCCAAAATCCAGGCTCATTACATATTTTGGATTTTCAGATTGAGGGTGCTCATCCTGTACTTTCTTTTCAGTGTAGCACATTCCTGTTTTATCTTCAAATTTAGCTGAAACATGACCTCTTTGAGGGAAGCCTTCTTGGACTCTGTTTCTCAGTCTGATTCAGGTTCCTACATTCTTTGCTTTCCCAATATCTCCTGGGTATTTTAGCAAACAGCATGTTCTGCAAGCATTAATTTGGTTTCCTCCACTAAACTCTAAGCTTCTTTGTGTTTGTATTTGGTTTTATTTCTCTTAACATTTGGCACACACCTCACCAGAAATAGGAATTAAATGTTTTTTAGAAAGACCAAAGAGGTAGGTTTTTTGTTGAATTAACATTGGATCACAGTTGTTATATAACTACCAAATAATTTAGATTTACAAGCTTTAGAGTACTGTATTTCACCACATAATTATTGTCACCTCATTATTGTATTTTCATGAGTATTCCCTGCATCCTAATCTTGTACCAAAGACAATTTAGTAATAAATGATTTTTAAGTAATACTGGCACATTTTAAAAAGTTTTACATAATGGTTTTACTCACTTTTTTTGCAAAAAAAATGGTGTAAAATCTATGACAATTATGTGGTGAAATATAATATTGGCAGCTAGTAGTTTCTTTCTTTAGAACTCAAAACTCTTTGCAGTGGTACATGCCTGTAATCCCGGTGGCTCAGGAGGCTGAGGCAAGAGGATCCCAAGCTCAAAACTAGTGAGTCTCAGCAACTTAGTGAGTTCCTAAGCAACTTAGTGAGACCCTGTCTCAAAATAAAATATAAAAAGTGCTGGGGATGCAGCTCAGTGGTTGAGCACTCCTGGGTTCAATCCCCAATACCAAAAAACCAAATACAAAACTAGAAAAACAAACAACAAAAAATTCCACATGATGGTTAAATTACTTGTCTCTTTCCTCATCAACAGTATCCCAGCAGGAATATTTTAAAAATCTTTATGTTGTTTTTTTCTCTTTTGTTACCTATTTATGAGAGTTCTGGGACAAAGTACTCTGATAGCATATTAGCTGCATTTACTTGCACTGATGAATAGGCACAACAGAGGCTCTTTATGTTGAAACATTAGTAACTACATCAGTTCTGTGAAGTTAAAAGTCAAAGCAAAAAAAAAAAAAAAATTTTTAAATTCTGTCTTTGGCCCATAGTTCAAGATAAATGATTCTTGATATGTTGTAGTTTTTCATGCTGACTCTGAGCATCTTTTGGGCAAGAAGTAGATCCTGTTCAGTTTTACATTGCTAGAGTTTAGCATCATAAATGTTTTGAAAGATGAACCAATAGCAAATACTTCTCAACTTTATTTGATAATCAGACTATTTGGTTTGGTAACTTTATATTGTAAACTGTCTTGAAATTGGTCTTGA
Source organism: Callospermophilus lateralis (assembly GCF_048772815.1). Lineage (NCBI taxonomy): Eukaryota > Metazoa > Chordata > Mammalia > Rodentia > Sciuridae > Callospermophilus > Callospermophilus lateralis. Next base: position 56,633,819 of record NC_135317.1, on the reverse strand, counting down.
AATTTTATATTTTTCTTTGCTCAAAGTACATATAAATCGGGCTGAAGTTGTGGCTTAGTGGTGGAGCACTTGCCTGGCATGTGTGGGGCCCTGGGTTCAATCCTCAGCACCACATATAAATAAATAATTAATTATTTTAAAAATCCATTGACAACTAAAAAATATTTTTTAAAAAAGTACATATAAACTATCAGTGGACTGTTTGTACTGAGCTATTATTTTGAAAAAATAAAATTATGAGATTAAGAGATAAAAATTATCTGCTTCATATTCATTGAATCCTGAAAGAGTGAGAATTTTCTGTGGAGCAAAACCCAAAGATCAACCTGTAATTTTTTTCCTTTTTAATTAATATCACAATAATTGCTAGTATTGTTAATATTGCTCTGTAAATATTTCAAGTTCTCTCACTGTGTTCATTAGGCATGATTTATTTTGGGTAAGGGGATTTGGAGGAAGAAAAATAATTCATTAATTCATTTTGCTAGTTTATTGTATTTTTTGTTTTGATAGTAACTTCATTTGTCCAATACATTGTCGTTAAAATACATTAAGCATAGGAACAATAAACCAAGAGCTCTTTCTTTGTTGTGGTGCTTCTTAGTGCAAAATTTGTAGAGCTTTCACAGTTCAGGAAATTTTCCTATATAGCTACTTTGAAAATTACAAAGTATTACTTTCCTGTTATATAACATCTCTGATGAAGCTGTGTGTAGTGTGCCGTGAGCAGGGGTGAGCTTTGAAGACTTCAGTCTTGAATCATTTTATGAGTATAAATGGATTTTGCATTGCAGCAAATTACTCACCCTGGAGTAGTAGCAGTCAGAAACTTGGTTGTTTCATATCTCATTTGCTGATGAAGTCATTTTAACTTTTTCAGTTTTTAGTGGAGATACAAATCAGAATGAAGGCTTTGGAACAACCCAGTATTTCTGTTGATTGAATCAGAGAATACAGGCAAGGTACCATGTTGGATGCCTAGATATAGAGAGCGAACCATTCCAGGTTTTGCCTTTCATGAATTTGCAGAGTAACAAAGTCCTAGAAATGCAGAGGAGAGAGTAATGTAGAGGAGAGTAAGCAAAAAGGAAATTCAAAGTCTTCTGTGCTTTGCATTTAAGAGGCCACTAGAAACCAAAGCAAGCATAGACTTACTGCTCAATGATATCACAATATGTATTATAAAAAGCTATAAGTTTGGGAATTGGAGATGATAGCAAGTCTAAAAAAATTTTTTTTTCTGGCAACATGGCTGTGAAGGGAGAAATTAAGTGTCATAGGTTGAAGAGAATGAGACTGAAAGATTTTGTTAAGATTTAGTAAGATCCTTCAACAAGAGCTTAACACGAGGAGAAGTAGCGGGGCAAGAATGAGGCTGCAGATAAGGAAGCAGAGGCTGTGGTTGCTGGAGCAAGATTCATGAAGGAGCTGCACACAAGGAAACAGATTAACTGTAGGACAAGGACAGTTCCTAGTGAACAGTGGATTCTGTGAGGAGTTTATTAAAACTTTCTGGCCCATGCCTCCCCCCAGGTGGGACTCATTGGCAGACTTCACACAGGGGAGGCATACTGGGGACAACTTGAAAGGGGTAGAGATGACCTATTAATGGTGAACTATATAGTTCAAATTTTTGAAAGTCACTTTACATATGAAGGGGCTTGGCAGCCATGAGAGTCAAGGCCTCACTCAACAGCAATTGAAGAAATAGAAGAAAATTTTAAAATTGGTTTCTTTAGAAATCTTAGTACGATTCAAAAAACATATTGATGACAATATTAAAGCAAAAGTAGACAACCATGAATAAAGAACATTAAGGAGTTTGTTCATTCCTTTACACAATCATGAAACTCTTAGAAAATTTGACCATGCAAATAAAATAAAATAAAAATCTCAGTAACTACAGTGCAAAGAACCCAGAAATGTATAATGAAAAGATACCTCCACCCCAAATGTAACAACTTGTTAAAAAATGCTTTCTACATAAGTCTGAAATATAACTGGATTGAACAGAAGAAGAAAGGGTGCATGTCCCTTGATCTTTGTAGAGAATTGGGTTTCAGATCATCTTAGGCAAAGCCAGTGATCTTGGGGTTTAGGCCTGCTGTTTCTTTACGTCTTGGGGATAGCACTAGGAAGAGAAATATGAACTGTAACCCATGCATCGTTCCCTCAGGATCCTTTATACACTTCAATATTGTTGAAGACACTAAAGATACATTTTATGGGGATTATATCTATCAATCTTGAAAAATATTTTTAGTGGACACATATTTGCACATACATATTGAGAAAACACATGTAATAAAGTGAAATTGTTAATCTGCTCTTCAGAATGAAATTGTGTGAAATAAAAATGAAAATTTGTTTCATTCAGTGCCTAAAAATAGTAAGTGCTTAAAAAACATTATTAATCATGGAACTTAGGCCCTTGCACAGGCTAGGGAATTGCTCTACCACTAAGCTGCATCCTTTGGCCTCCTCCCTAGCACCACCAAAGGGTGGAAAAATTAAAGTTACTTGCTTCATTGCCCTAAGCAACAGAGTCAGGATTTTATACTACTTAGACTCAAATGGCATACTTTTTCTACTGTTATATCAGAAAAAGTGAGTAAGATTCACTGACCACCAGGAGCTCCATCTATATTAGTGAGCTTTTTCTTGCTGTGGCAAAATGCCTGAAAAAATCAATTTAAAGAAAGGAAAGGGAAAGATCTATTGTGGTTTATAGTTTAGGAGATTTCACTCCAGGGTCAGCTGGCTCCATTGTTTTTAAGGCTTATCTTGAGGCAGAAACATCATGGCAGAGGAAAGTTGGTCACCTAATGGTAGCTGGGAAGCAGAAAGAAGAAAGACCAGGGACAAGCATAGTCCTCAAGGAAATGCTCCCAAGGACTCACTCCCTTCAACTAGATCCCACCTCTTACAGTTTCTGCCACTTCCCAGTATTCAAATAGTCCATTCAAATTATGAGTCCATCAGTGGATTGATCCATTAATGAGGTTAGAGCCCTCATTACCTAATCACTTTTTCAAACCCCACCTCTGAACATTGCTGCACTAGGGACTAAGCTTTTGGGGGCCATTCTGTATCTACCAAAGTACCATCCATTCTGCATATAAAAGGACATAATGACATAAGGAAAGGGGAAGGGAGACTTGTGGGACTGTGATGTTTTTCTCCACTCAAAAGAATATTTTATGAGTATTAACTTCTGTACCATATCATTTCAACCTAGAGCCAAACTTCTGTTTTTTTTTATTTTACTTTGTTTTTTTAAATTCTGATATATTATATATGACATCAGAATGCATTACAATTCATATTACATATATAGAATACAATTTTTCATATCTCTGGTTGTATACAAAGTATATTCACACCATTCGTGTCTTTATACATGTACTTTGGATAGTCACATCTATCACATTTCATCATCATTTTTAACCCCATGCCCCCACCCTTCCCTCCCACCCCTTTGCCCTATCTATTTGTCTTTTCCTCCCATGCTCCCCTTCCCTACCCAACTATGAAACAGCTTCATGCTGGTTGTTGAATCATAATAATAGCCATTATTTATTAGGTGGTTAGTATGTGCCCAATACTGTAACACTTAATGAACTAGATTTCTTTTTAAAGTGTTGTTTGTTTGAGATATAATTTCTATATGGTACAATTTACCCCATTTAGTTTTATAGTTATATGAATTTTGATAACACAAATATAAAAAATGAAAACATATGTCTACGGACATATAGTACTCTGATCAAGATACAGAATATGTTACCTTGCTCTCCTTTACTTCTTTTTTTTTTAACAAACAGAGAAATTAATCTTAATATATTTTCATTTAACCCAATGGATTGCCAATATAATTTGTAAAGAAAATAATTGTTACTAAGATATTTTATGTTCATTTTGTTTTTTCTAGTAATTCTTTGGAATCTTATGTCTATCTAACACATAGCACACCTCAATTCAGACTAGACACATTTCAAATACTCAGTGGCCTCATGTAACCAATGGCTGTCATATTGGCTCCTTTCTCCATCTTTCACCTTTTGGTGAGACATATGGTGTAGGCTGCATGATATGTCCCCTTGTTATGTGGTTTCTTGTTGAGTTCCATCAGAAAGGGACAACAAAGAGATGAACTTAGAATATACAAGAGTAAAATGAGGTGTTTTATTCCTCTCTATAAGACTCTGTTAGACTGTGAGTTGGTTTCTACATGCTTTTGGTGGGAATAACTTCAGTTAGGTCACCTTCTGCTACAAGTTTTTCACAATGGCTCTCTCTTATTTCACCTCCTACTTCCCCAAGTTTACAGAAGGAAAGGTGCTTCACAAAATTTGTTAGTTGCTCTCAAACTTGCCCTTACCTTTATGAATAACTTATTAAACAATTTTTACTCTTATTGATCTTTTTCATCCTTGAATCTTGAATAATGGATTTTAAATTATAAGAGAGTAAAATGTACCTCATCTCATATCACAGGCAATGTATATATACATACCAGATTAATTATATATTAAAATATAACGTATAAAATGCTAAAACTTTTAAAGAATACATTTGTATACATTGTATAAATATAACATATAAAATTCTAAAACTTTTAAAGAATACATTTGTGAAGAGAAATAGAAAACAAAAAAAATTAAGTAAACATAAAACTGAAATATTAGATAATATTGTAGTTAAAATTTTTATGTGTAAAAGTTTATCAAAAAGAGTTGCAAGAGACATGAATTGTATTACAGGTCATTTTTGTTTATTTTTGATATGTGGCTTGACTTGGTTTCTCCTTTGGTTGCCTTTTCCTTTATTGTAGTTCTTCCCTTTGCAGATTTTTTCATCATTGTTTTTCATTTCCTCCTCATGGAATATTTTGCCAAGAATGTTCTGTAGTGCAGGCTTTCTTGCTGTAAATTATTTTGGCTTTTGTTTATTATGGAAGGTTTTTATTTCCTTGTCAAATTTGAAGCTTAATTTTGCTGGATATGAGATTCTTGATTGACATCCATTATCTTTTAGAGCTTGGTATATGTTGTTCTAGGATCTCTTAGCTTTGAGAGTCTGGGTTGAAAAATCTGCTGAGATCCAAATTGGTCTTCCCTAGTAGATAATCTGATTTTTCTCTCTTGCAACCTTTAAAATTCTATCCTTATTCTGTATGCTAGTCATTTTCATTATAATGTATCTTGATGTAGATCTGTTGTAATTTTGTACATTCGATGTCCTATAGGCCTCTTGTATTTGATTTTCTAGTTCATTCTTCATGCTTAGGAAATTTTCAGCTATTATTTCATTGAAGAGATTTTGTATTCCCTTGGTTTGAATCTCGGAACCTTCCTCAATCCCAATAAATCTTAAATTTGGTCTTTTGATGGTATCCCATTGTTCTTGGATATTCTGTTCATGGTTTCTTACTATCTTCACTGTGAGGTCAACTTTATTTTCAAGATTTTATATTTTGTCGTCATTTTTCTGAGGTACTGACTTCCAAGTGATCTAGTCTATTGGTGATGCTATCTATTGAGTTTTTAATTGGCTTATTGTTCCTTTCATTTTGAGGATTTCTATTTGTTTTTGTTTTTTTCTCTTCAGTTTCTCTATCTCTTTCTTGAAGTAATCTCTTGCAACTTATATTTGCTCTCTTATCTCTTTGCTGGAGTGATCGATTTTTGCCTTATCTGCTCACTTAGGTCGTTCTTTAATTCCAAAATCATTTTAGTTATGCGTATTCTGAACTCCATTTCTCCCATCTCATCTACTTCACTATCTATGGATTCTATTGTTGTAGTGTCTTGGTTTGTTTGGGACACTTTCCTCCCTTCTTTTTTTCATGATGTCTATGAGTCTTCCTCTCTTGCTGTGTAGATATGGGGTATGACAGCATCTGCTCTATTGTCTTATAGTGTCCCTATAGGTTACCAATACCTCACTTTTAAGGGCGAGATCAATATTATAGCACTCAGTGTACCCAACATGCAGCCATATATTGGTTAGCTTCTATTTTTACAGTTTTGTCACTATAATCAGAAATGATGAGTTTGGTTATCTTCCACCTTATAGTCAATAGGTTTGTGTAATGGTTTACAGTTTCTAATGGTAGAAGGGGGCTTTGTGAGGTTGGTTGAGATGTTTATGAGGTAGGATGTTAGACTATGGTTATATTAGATTATATAACAAGTGAGAGGGTAATCAAAAAAAGTTGGCTGTTAGTAGGAGAAACAAGACTCCCTGTTACCTCAGCAACAGGATAACTGTTAGCACCCCTAGTAGATATACCTTTGGTGCAGCCAGACCCACAGGGACCTTGGTGACGTCTTACCAGGTCCTTATTGTTGTCCCTTGATACAAACTGTGATATCCCAGTTTTGTGGGGGTGGCAGCCTCAAGCCTATATGTACCTTGATGTTGGACTGTGGAGCCATGCTTCCGTGAATAAGGAACCCCAGCTCAGGGTGGCTTACCACGTATCTCTGCACCCAGGACAGGCCTCTCTTCCTGATCTCCAGGCCGCATGTGGCGGGCGGGCCTCTCCTTCAGATCTCCAAGCCAAGCTTCTGAATAAGCCTTCTTCCTGCATTATTTTTCAGGATAGTAACCTGGAGGCATCATGTTTAAAACATCCTCATTTTTTTAGCAGAATTCTAGGGGAGAAGTAACTAGCTATTGGGAACTACCTGTGGTAATGTGGATGGGGTTTTTTACTTCTTTCTCAGTTCTTGTGACCTTTTCCCTATGTCCTCACCTCTCCTAACTTTCATGGTTGGGTCAGTTCTTTCCTTTCTTGGACAAATAGTCTTAGTTTATCTCTTCCCTGGCTGTGGAGGAGAAATCTTAGCTTTGGGTCTCAATTTGTGCACATGGGTTATGCTTGTCCCTTATGAAGATGGATACTTTAGTATGTCCAGAATTAACATTATAGTAATAAGTCATTTTAACTAATAGATGTAAAATGTGCTTCATCATATTTCCTTACAATGCCTGAAGGGTATGGACTGTTTACCTCCTCCCAGTGGAAGTTGTAAACACCATTAGCCAACTGTAGACAGATGATGATGATGATGATGATGATGTTGAAAGGACCTGGAAATAAAAACCGAATGCTCCATATCTCTAATTATGAAAGGCCTAATTACCAGTCCACTCATTCATATGACGTTCATATTCATATTGAAATTTATTCCGTGTTCTATTTCTTCAATATAAAACATTTTGTTAGATTGATGTTCTATATGTGAGACTGGATTTTTACTGAGGTTTTAGGGGTTGTTGAACACGGTATAATCATTTTATGATAGCTAGGACAAGATTTCAAAATGATTTAGAATGAGTGGTTTTAATCATGAACCTGTAGGAAGATGAATTGAACGTTTCTTCCAAGTTTAATTATAACTACTGCTGTTCTCCTGCCAAAATTAAAGCTGAACCTAAGATTGGTGGCTGACTTTTTTTGTTGAATAATGTGTTCAGCATGACTGAGCTATATTAAAACATACAAAACTTCAAAATGAATGAAATGCAATTAACTTTGCTTTATCAAAGTAATTTTTACCCCCACACTTACCTGAGAACTAATATCTAAGCGCTATGTGTCAAGACTGGGCAGAATGGTGACAAACCAAAAAATGTGCTATGTTTGGAGAAAGGATGGAATATTATTACATATTGTATACTCTCTTCAGGTAATATTCATTTCTTTGGATGTTGAACTTGCTGGGGCAAGAATGGACTATTTTCTTCTGAGATTGAAAGGATTATAATATTTGTGTAGCAAATTTTGTGTTTATGCTACATTTGCTTTACTAGAATCAGCCTCAGTGAAGTGAGTTAGAAACTGAAATTCTATATAGCTGCAAATGCAAAACCAAACCAAATAAAACTAGAGAAGTTAAATATACATGGAAGAAAATGGTTAATTCAGATAAAGAATCTATCAAATCATAAATCTCTTAGGATATGGATTAAATGGTAGAGAAGTCTTTGGGTTAAATTGTAACTAGAAAGACCATCTTTGTCTGTAAAGAAACTCTGTGTCTTATATGTAGTACTTTTAAGTTAAGAATTAGAATATTGATCACTATTTGACAACATTCAAGACTTGAAGTTAAGCTGGCATGGTAGAACCTACCTGTAACTCAGGAGGTGGAGACAGGAGTTTCGCAAATTCAAGGCTAGTCAGGGCAATTTAGTGAGACCTGCATCAATAGAAAGGACTGGGGATATAGCTAAGAAGTATAACACCCCTTAGTTCAGTCCCCAGTACCCTCCCCCCAAATTTTGAAGTTAATTTTAATTTTAATATCGTATCTACTTGACATATTTTGGAATTTTGTCTGATGTAGCAGAAAAATTCCTAAACAGAGTAATTTTTAAAATGTGATTACATTGGATTAGAGCAGTGAACACACTGCTTGTCTCAGTAATGCTTCCAGCTTTTGAGTTCATTAAAATAGTAAAAGCTTTTCTTTATCTACCTCATTATTTTTAATGCAGTTCCCTCACAGAGCAGACTTAATCCCCTTGTTGGCAGAGGCAGTTAAAATTTCCCTTTTTAAAGGAAAAAAAGTTCACTTCTAGTTAACCTGATGACTTTCTCTTTAGGATCTTTTGAAATGTTTTAGTGAAAACCAGACCAAAACTAAAAATGAGCATCAGTCGTAGCAGAGCCTGCATGGAGTAGTCCAGAGGCCTAACAACAGCTTTTCTGGTCCCAGGTCCTACCTACCTCTCCTCCCTCCCCATTTCTCCAGTTTCCTTTACAGAACCACTACTCAAAAAACCCCACTTCCTGTCTTTCCATTTTTAAATTTTTATGTAATTTTTATTTTTTTTTACTTGTATATGGGCACAATACCTTTATTTTATTTATTTATTTTGATACAGTCCTAAGGATCAAACCCAGTGCCTCACATGTGGTAGGCAAGTGCTCTACCTTTGAGCTACAACCCCAGCCTGTCTTCCCATTTTTTTTTAAACTCCTCAACTACCATATGCTCCACTGGGGCTTTCTTTCAAGGTCCGACATTGCTAAACCCAGGCCTTCTGCATCATATTGCAATTCAGCTGTGCTTGTCCCATCCCCACCCTGGGATGTAGTATTTCATTGCTACCTGGATGAGGACACTTTAGGTACCCTAGGTTGGGTAGGTGCTGCAGAGCCTCAGTCTGGCCTTATCTCAATGGTACATTGGTAACAGATGCAGTATCACTTGCCTATTAACAAATAAAGGGCCCGTTCCCCAGGAATTGTTAGGGGGCTAGAATTGGAACTCTGTTTTCCATTTCAGACATCACTAAATCACTTTTTCTTTCACATGACCCATGTATCATGCCCAGGACAGGGCCTGTTACAGGCTTCTATGCCTGTAAGATTTTTCTCCATTTTCTTTCTTTCATTCTTTTTCTGCTTCATAGTCTGCCTGTAAATCAAAGTGTGGAATTATAATCACAGAGCATGCTCTGTTTCAAATTACTTTCAACATGTAATAAAGGCATATTCTTCATGGGGGCTTTTTCCCAACTTTTCTTCTCAGTCTCTCACCCTAAATAAGGGCTATTCCCTTTGCTGTACCTGTGACTCATGACAGGAATCCTCTGAGGTATGGCCTTTCTCCAGCAATAAATCATCTGAGCTGCTGCTATTTCTACAGGGAGCCTTTCCTAGGTTTGGGAAATTAAGAGAGCAGGATACCCTCCCTTCCCATAGGGTTTGCCCAGGCAAAGTTTGTTTACAGTGAAAAATGCATCATGCATCTCCAGTTTTAACCTGATCAGCGAACATATGGATTCAGATGGCAGCAAAATGGAACACTGTAAATATACTGGGTGCTTCTGGCACTAAAGCAGAGAAGTGAGAGGGAATCTAATTATTCTTGAACAGATTGTCCTTTGCCAAGCACTATCACGCCTGTGTGCAGATTAACAAGAAACCGGCTGTGTCTGACTCAGAAAGCCCCACAGAGCCCCACAGGCCCCTTTGTCAGTTTGTTCAGTGATGAGGTAGACAACACCATCAACCTTCCTAAATTAGAAGCAGTTTGAAGGGGTCTTGAAAGTTTAAGTTGCTTCTTTCTCTTTTCTCTCCCATCCCAAATCCTTCCTCCTTTTCTACCTATATTGTCTCCTCCCAGAATTCATTGTGCTCTCTTGCTAATTATAGGTTAATTGCATGTCTCCAGCTTGAATGGGTAGTCCAATTTATTTAGATGACTCATGCTGTACATTTCCTTTCTGTTCTTCTGTGTCCCAGTCTGGTTTCTATACTCTTTTGCTCTTTTGGCCCCTATTATTCTATCTTTCTGAACGCTCACCCTCATTGGTCTCCTGTCAGTGGTTTATACCTCATCAGGCCTTAGGTCCACTGGCAGGCCATCAGCAGAAGGCCATTTGTATTTACTGGCATTAGTTGCTGAAGGAAAGATTTTGTCCCTAGTTATGAAGCTTGGCACTTGGCAGGGAAGAATAGAAGGTTTGTGTGAATAGGGGCCTCTTTCTCAAACCCTTGACTTTACCCTGCATGTGCAGTTGATTGCTCTTTTAAGATCTAAACATATGCATTTCCTCTATTTCCTCCATTCTTGCAATTTGAATTGATACTCAAATGCCTTGAGCTCTAGACACTTCAAGAAATATTTGTTTGATGAAAAGGTCAAAGGGTGAAGCAATGTAAATAATTTTCTTTTTCTTTTTTTAAAGCCTGGGTTCTTCTACTTTTTTTAAAAAATTATTTTTTAGGTGTAGAAGGACACAACACAATGCCTTTATTTTTATGTGGTGCTGAAGATCGAACCCGGGTCCTGCCTGTGGGAGGTGAGCGTGCCACCACTGAGCCACAATCCCAGCACCAAGCCTGGGTTCTTCTAAAGAGTTCCATGCTTATTCACTTTCCTGTTCCACCTGAATGCTGTCCCTTAACCCTATGTAACTTAGTCCTTCCTTATTCACAGTTTTACTTTTCACAGTTTCTGTTACCTGTGGTCTGAAAATATTCATTGGATAATTTCAGGAATAAACAACTCACAAGTTTTAAATTGCATGCCATTGTGAGGAGCATGGATCATCCATTTGTCCTGAGTGTCCTTCTCATCCATCTGCCTGGTAGTCACCTGAAAGTCACCTGGTAGTTACCTAGTAGTAGCCATGCTATTTATCACATCAACTATTGGGGTGTTGCAGTACTGTGTTCAAGTAACTATTATTTTACATAATAATGTTCCAAGGGGTAGTGAAGCTGGCAGTTTTTTTATAGTATTCTTTTACAATTGTTCTATTCCATTACTTGATATTAATCTCTTAATGTGCCTAATTTCTAAATTAAACTTTATCACAGGTATATATGTGTGTGTGTATATATATATATATATATATATATATATATATATATATATATATATATACTCAGATGATTTATTGCTGGAGAAAGGCCAAAAAACCTGTAACAGGATTCAGTATTCTCTGCAGTTTCAGGCATCCACCAGAGTCTTGGAACATATCACCTGTGAACCAGAAGTGACTACTGTATTTTCTTATCAGAGCACATGGTGTATTATCTTGTAGTGTCCCGTCTCAGTTTCTCACAGGTATGTAAACTCCTTGAGGCCTGGGAAATCCTCTTTCTTCTTAATTGTGGTATCCTCTACCATAAGCCCTTTAAAATCAGCACACCGTAAATATTCAATAAATACATATTAATAAGTAATGGTTGATACTGTTTTAAGAGATTTAATAGCATGGGTTTGAAAATGAGTTTTGAAGGCCAACACACCTCTAATAAAATTCCCACCACAAGAACAGGATCAAAATTGTAATGGGTTATACTCCATGTATGTATACTATGTCAAAATATACCCTACTGTTGTGTATATCTAAAAACAAATTTAAAAAAATTCTTATCTCTACTCCTTAGCATCAGTGGGCTCTTAAACTTTGTAAGCCTTAGTTCCTCATCTGTAACAGATCTGATCTTATATTGTCACTAATTGGAAAATAGCCACTAATACATATGACCACTTGCTATGTGCCAACATGGTACTTAGCAGTCTGCATGGATCATTTCATTGAACTTCACAGTGTAAAAAACAAATAATGTTGTTATTGCTTCCATTTCTCAGATCAGAAAGTCAATTTAAGAAGCTTAACTTACTTTTTGAAGGTTACACAGCTAGGAAGTAGACTCAGTTAACACTGGGTCATCTGAATTCTCTAACCTATGCTCTTAGAATTGTAGGTTCCCTCAAGGCAGGAACATCAGGTGAGACTAACAATCAATAAGCACACTTTGGTAACCAAAACAAATGAAGGGCAGGAACTGCACTTTAAAAGTTATCTTTAATCCAATACAGCTCAGATCAGACAATGCCTTGTCTAATCTTGTCTAAGCACTTGGACAAAATTATTTAATTTGATCTCCACAACTCAGTGAACCTTATTAACCAAACTTAATATATATTAACTGTAAGAATAAAAGCTTTTTTGGGCCTGGGGATGTGGCTCAAGCAGTATCACACTTGCTTGGCATGCGCGGGGCACTGGGTTTGATCCTCAGCACCACATAAAAATAAAATAAAGATGTTGTGTCCACCGAAAACTGAAAAATAAATATTAAAAAAATTCTCTCTCTCTCATTAAAAAAAAAAGAATAAAAGCTTTTATTTATTGAGCAGCTACTCACTGGCTAAACTCTTTACTTACATAATTAATTTTACTGATAACCTTGTAAGTTAAGTGTTATAGTATTTCATTGCATAAATTTTGCCACTGCATTAATGTATATTCCAAGTATTCCAGGCATCCTAATCTTGCATCAAAGAGTTTAATAATAAATGATTTTCAAATAATGCTGGCACAATTTTCTTTTTAAAAAAGCTTCACACAGTGGTTATACCCCTACTTTTTTTTTTCCAAAGAATTTGTCATAAAATCTATGATGTTATGCCATGAAATATGATAATACCACTACCTTCATTTGCAAATAAGAACCTTAAGATCAGAGAGGTTAATGAATTTGATCAAGGTCACATTGCAGCTACAGTGGCAGAACTAAGATTGAAATTCAGATCTGATTTTGAAGCCAGTGTTCTTCCCACTGCACACAACTAACATAACAGCACTGTGTCCAGAGAGCCTAGGATGTTTGACAGTGTGTGATGCCACCATAGTACCTAAAAAGCAAAGAGAAGTTTCTGCCTAAGGTAGCTCCACTTTGACATAACCCAGTTTCTAAAAAGTTGTGTATGGATGACAGTGTTGTAAATGAAAAAGGAATCTTATTTCAGCCAATTATTTGTATTTCTACTTGAAAAAAAAAATCTATGTTCAAGGAGCCTGGCATTCTATAAAAGGACCAAGCCTAACTAAAAATTATTTTGTACTTTTTCAGTTCCACAGACATTGTTTCCTAAAAGAGAATACTTGGACACTTTTCAGAAGTCACCATCCACATCATACACACACACACACACCTCACATCCATATTCTGGTAATCTCCAGTTACCAGAATAACAATTGTGTAGAGACTGATGCCAAACTATTTTTAGGCAGTTTAATGTATCATAAGGCCATGAAAATGACATTTGGTTATTACCATGTTTTCCATCCCTGGTACTGGGATTGAACCCAGGGATGCTCTATTGCTGAGCCACATCCTTAGCCATTTAAATTTTTTATTTTGAGATAGGGTCTCACTAAGTTCCTGAGAATGACTTTGAACTTGCAATTCTCCTTCCTCGGCCTCCCAAGTCACTGGATTACAGGCCCATGGCCCCATCATGTTTTTTGTTTGTTTGCTTTGAGTCAGGGTCTTGCCATGTTGCACAGGCTGGTCTAGAACTCCTAGACTCTAGAGATCCTTTTGTCTCAGCCTCTCAAGTAGCTGGGACTAAAGAAACTTGCCACCTCTCCTGGCTTCTCATCCTGTATTTAAGGAGCAATTTCTCCTATAGTTAAGTTTGACAGGATTCAATCTCCTGAAAGGCTTTTCATGGTTCTCATGCACAAAGCCTCACCTCTGAGGCGTTATTCATCATTAAGTGACATATGTGAGGATGCAGTGACTTTTGGTAGTTTTGTACTGTTCTTAGTACCTGTTTCATGCTTCTGTCATCAGCCCATGTGTACATTTGCAGGGAAGATTCTGTGTTTTTTAGTCTTCAGTGAAGTAGGAACAATGACTGTGTCCAAATAAATGTCTTTCTATAAAAGTCAGCAGTATTCCAAAGGTCTTGTTTATGAAGGTTATTAGTTATGCAAAGTAGGCCTTTATGGATAGTTCTATGAAATGATTCCTATTAAAAAGAAGTCAGAAGATTGCCAGTCAGTGTCAGCTAATTAAATTATGATATGCTCCTGTCATTAACAAGGACTCTGACTGGAGGGGAGAAAAAGGATAAAAGCAGATTCTTGAAATTTGTTGATAGGGAGGGGATATTACTTTATCTATTCTCATATAATTAAAAGAATAAAACAGCAGCTTCCCATTATGTATTTGAAATAGGGAACTCTGTTATTACTTTCTTCTAGGGTATAATTAATCAATTTCAGCTGCACTATTTTAGATGTTACAGTGAAATGGAGTTTCATTAAAAAACCTTAGTTTAATAATAATGGGTCAATCATACTGACACTATAGCAAACACAAAAATGAGCTTCAAATACCAAAAGCACATTCTTTCTTTAGTGTTCCTCTGAGAAGAAATTGAATTGCCAAGGGGCTGCGTTAGAATTTGAAGGCTGGTTCCATCTAAGAATTTTACTGCAAACAATGGGGGAAACATTTTAGTCCACAGGCTTGCATTGAAGAGTATCCAGGACGTGTAGCAGCATCATTTCAAATCTTCAGTAACACTCTGGAGGGTGTATCCATCACCTCTTGTCAGCTCTACAGGGAGGCTGTCGACTGAAGCGAGGAGAGCCTTGCTGGGCTGCAGTGTAGTAAGTAGCTTGTAAGTACAGCCAGGGAATGGAAAAGAAAATCTCCAGCTTTTCTTCCAGCTGAAGTCATAAATCTTTACAGGAGCTTCTAGAAGCAGTTTTTTGGGGTTTTTTTTTTAACCATGCTGCTGTTCTGTGAGGAAGAAAGTGCAAGGCTTTTGGAAAGTTACCTTTTCTGCATTAAATCAAATGTTCAGTTCTGTGAAGCAGTGTCCTTCTGTAGGGTTGTGAGGGTGGGCATCTCTCCAGTCATGTAGATAAATGATGTTGACTTCCCCACCAGATGGGGGGATCTGGAAGCATAGTGCCAGTACAGGAAGGTATAGAGGGTCTCAAGCAGAAACAAACAAAGTCTTGAGAATTTAGACTGTACTAATTTGACATTTATGATGATTCATGTAGGGCTGCTTTGACTTCTTTCAAAATATATCATAAAGAGAACTTAATTGGAATGCCATTGAACACAATAGACTGCAAAGAAAATGTTTAAAACTAAGAAGGACATCTATTGTATAGCAAGCCTTTTGTGAATCTGTGTTTCATGCAATAATATATGACTTACAAATAGTATGAATTTAAGCAAGTCCCCAGACTCTACACAGTTGTCTAATTTGAGGATGCATGTGTTTATGTATTAAATATACTATAGCTATATTTCTTTTAAAATGTAAGCTATACTCGAAGCCAACTTTTTTGCTTGTTAACCTTCGCTAGTGAGTTTTGTTGCTTTGTGGTGGCAATTATTTCTTACTATATGATGATTCCTTGAGAGTCTTATACAATTAAGGGAGGCTGGTTGCATTTTGAGTGTGACTTACACAGCACTTCCTTCCCTTGTGCTTATCTCCATGAAGAAGCACCAAAGGCTGGAGCTAAGATGACTAAGCATCTTACTTTGTCTTCACTCTCAACATCCCTCATGATGTTATGGCAAATTCGTGTTTGTGGACACACACAAAATAGCAAGTTGGTTTCTACTGATTATTCTGTCACCTAGGCTTCACTGGGAGATTGAGTAGACTCATTTGAAGAAAAAAAAAAAAAAAAAAGAGGGCTAACCCTCTGGCAGTCAAAGAAAGGAAGGAAAAATAATCTGGTGTACTTACTAGTTTGAGGCCAGCAGTGCCTAGTCATTTGCAACTGTTCTCATTCAAGCGTTTCTTTTATTTAAAGGTAATTTCTTAAATGAGAGAGTGAGAAAGACGGACAGTGTTGGAAAAGCAAAAGAACAGACCTAAGCATAAATTTTCTGTTTTATAAAAGAATTAAATTTTTACCAAAGTAAGACCTCCATTCCTTCCAGCTAAACTGTGCCTCCACTGAATGTAGAACTCAGGAATGAGTGTTGTTTTCTAGTACTGAATCCAGGAGATATGTTTATTAAATATAACCTTTGAATATTTTTATATTGGTTCACAGAATTCTGGACCATTTAGTATATTTAAGTGGAGTTTTGTTTTAAAAAGCTTGTTTAGCCAGATATGGTGGCAGATACCTGTATCCCAGTGGCTTGGGAGGCTGAGGCAGGAGGATTGCAAGTTCAAAACCAGTTTCAGCAACTTAGCGAGGCCCCAGCTCAAAATAAAACATAAAAAGGGCTGGGTATGTGTTTTAATGGTTACCTATACCCGGGTTCAATCCCCAGTACAATCAATCAATCAATAAAAGCGTTTATGTTGCCATATTAGTAATTTACAATTCTGAATCATTTCAGGAGGGCTGTGATTATATAAAGGACTTATCACAGTTTCTGGCACAATATACATGTTTAATAAACATAAGCTATTATTAGCACCCATACTGTGAAAGAGAAAACTGAGGACAGTAAATGAAAATATTATAAAATAGCGCATCTGGTTAGCTCTCTTATGTTATACAGAAAGTTTTCAAGATGCCTCCCCCATCAAAATGTGTTTAAGAAATTAAAAATCCTTTGAATACAGAACAAACAACACAGAATTGGAGAAATAACTACTATTTATTTTGCTAGGAGGCTTTTTTTTTTTTTTTTTTTTTTGTAGCTGTAGCCTCTCACTTTGCCGAACATTTGGTCATATGAAATTCAAATCCTGGTAGATGTTTGCAGAGTTTTCAATATTCTCTGAATACAGTGACAGCTGGTTACAGTATGGGGTACTAGAAAAAAATGGATTGATTTCTGAGCCAGTTACTTTGGGGTTCATGTCATTTCTTCCTCATGTATTAGGTCTGGGTGAGCTGAGAGATTTAGTGCCCTATGACACTTCTGAGATTTCATTTTCCTGAAAGTCACCAGCTTCAAGGAAAGTTCACTAGTTGAATTCAGGGGCCACCCAAGCCTCCCCATTTGAGTGGCCTCTCACAGCACCTCTGTGTTGTTGTTGCATGTTAAGTAAGTCTACTGATCTCTATCCTATTGAGCTAGGTACATGAATTTGAATATCATCTCCTTCCAAATGGATTGAATGACAGGGTTTGATGATTGAAAATATAAGCTTTAGTTAACAAGGAATAATCTACTGTGGAGCAGGTTTATTCAGTGAAGATGGTGGAAGCATAAGGCATTACTCTTATCGCTTCTCAGTTCCATTTCACACTTATAATGACTGTGAGAGGTATAATAAGTCTAATAACAATCACTAACATTTGTTTGCTAGAAAGTGTACTAAGTCTTTTGCATGAATTATATTCTTTCTTAGTTCTACAAGCAGATTTTTACAAGATGAGCACAATTAATATTTTTTCAGATGAGAAAACTGAGGCTTAGAGAAAAATTTCCTGCCAAGATAACATATGGCCAAAGCAGTAGACCTAGAATTTGAAGCAAAAGCCTCTGATCCCCACAGTTCATCCTCTTATCTGTTTTATAAAGCATTTCAACAAGAACCTGATACTTATACCTCATTTGCCACTGCCAGCAAAACTTATTTTGTACATCTGTGCATTCTCCATTTATCTTCTTGTTTGTTGTTGTTTTCATTTATCTTCTTTAACAGATATCTTGGTGTTAGATATTATTCTTATGTAATTAAAACATGATTTATCCATTCTTGCTTTATTTGTTTTTTGATTAACCATAAATAATGAAAAAGATATCTGTGCTTAGTGAAATGAACAGCTACTGCATTGGATAATGCATACAGGCAACTCTACCACATCTTTGTGAGAATTGTTCATGACACATTTTAAAGAGTTAATCAGCTACTCTTTATTTTCCAGCAAATTCAAAATAAAACCTAAAAAGATTTAATTAAATCTCCCCTCAGAGCATGTTGAAAAATTAAGACTCTTTTGAATATCAGCTTGAACAAATGAAATTGGAGAAATAAATCTATATTTAAAGTCTTCTGTAGTACACCAGTGTTAACCATTTTTAAATTTTCTATGCAATATCAGCACATATCAAGAATTTTAAATTTAAATACAAAATAATCATGAAGTCAGAATTTATTATTTTTGTTTAAGTGTTGCAAATTCAGCCACTCTAATTCTTATGGCCTGCAGTTTGAAAGTTTTACTTCAAATCAAATGGACAGGGAGACTTTAACAAGACAAAGAGGGTGCAGATTCCTCTCCTGAGACACGGAAGTGTGTTTAAAAACCCCTGTAACACTTGAAAATAATCATTAAAGATTAGACAAAATAATCAGGGATGTTTTAGATACTTGTTTTTTTTTTTTTATCTGATTTTGAGTCAATCTATGTATTGAATACTTATGTTTGCCTACTACTTTCATTAAGGATGTTTTTAAGCTGTGTGTGTGTGTGTGTGTGTGTGTGTGTGTGTGTGTGTGTCCCTTGAGAAATACCCTTTATAAACATAAGGTTGAAAGGTTAATTTTAGATCTTCATTCTATAAAAAAAATTATACTTTACAGGGAAGCTTAATCAGATATTAATACAATACCCAGTCAGTCCTCTGGAACCTGCTGAGAATTTTGCCATTACTCCTTATTGATTGGAGCTTGTTCTTTTTGCTGCTCATGAATTATTTATGAACGATCCCCTCAGGGTAGTCAGGCATTGTGAAGAAGATGAAACCTCTTCCTCTGAATGGCTCAGGCCAGAGGCTTGGTGGCTGCTGACTGACTATGAAAGCCATGTCCCCTGGGTGTCTGCTATCTCAATCACCCTGTAGCCCTATGAAGTCCTGGGTTGCTGGGAGGAGATACAAATGGTATTAGACTGTGTCCAGCAAACTTGATAGACCTGAACACTTTATAAGATATTTTTCATATGACTTGTCTATCCAGACGAGTTCAAATAAATTTGGGTATGTAGGAAATATTTAAGCTTAAAAAATAGGTTTTGTTGATAATTGATAGGAAAGGTAAAGTGACTAAAACCCATTATTTATTTATTTATTTTTAGTTCCAGATGCTGGATATCATGAAAGCAAAAAGATATTAATATATTTTATAAACAGTGTGTGGATATGTGTGAAGGAGGTGTAGGTCCTTGGAGCGTAGCACTTGGGGGCAGAGCAGAAAGAGACAGATGAGGACTTGTACAACATCTGTGCTATTTGTAACTTTAGTCTCTTGGGCCATATTCACAGAACAAGGAAAAGGAGCAAAGAAGACTCACATATTATTTTTGTTCAGCTAGACTTAATTGTCTTAGGAATATATATATTTTAATGATTTTCTATGTTTTTTATAATAAATCAAAGAAAAAAATACTCATGGTATTTGATGTGGAGAAGTATATAATGCCTGATGAGATTTTTTAAAAATTCAGGGTGATAATAATCTCTGAGAGGAATTTATAGATTTGTTTACTTTAAAATGTGCTATCCACTGTTATATATTAATGTGATACACACACACACACACACACACACACACACACACTCACACACAAAATGTGCTTCCACATATCAGAGAGCCATCCCAAACCCAACAGTACAATTACATGTAAAATTTAATGGAAGTATATTCTTACTTGATCTTAAAGTGTATGTGTGGGGTGGGGGGTTGAATCAACTAAATCTAAAATATACTACTTACATCTAGGGACTTGCAGAGAAATTATGTGCAGTCCTAGACAGAACCCAGTTTCACTCTGTGGCTTGTAGGAAAAATCAATTATGATCTAATGCTGTGGTAGCTGGAATGGGTGATTAGTTGTACACCATCTACTTAAACCATCTTTTGATCTGGCCACTATATTTAGGTTGTTATGGTATCCAAAAGGAAGAGAAACAACTTAAATCTTTGTAGTTGGGAAACAGTTACATTTTAAAAAACTTAATCAATGTTGAAAATTGCTACTTACCAAGTAAAAGGAAAAATGCCACTTTAGATAGGTAGAGAAGAAAATAGACTTCTTTGCTACATCATGAGTTCTGACAGTATTTCGTTGGCAGATAATCATTTATCTCTTATTAAGGATTTGCTGTGTGCAGATGTCCATATATGCATTTTAGGGGAGATATATTCAAAAAAGAAAAATCCATATAAGATTCAAGTATGGACTAGGGGGAGGAAAACGGGAAGTGACTTCTAATAGGTTAAGGGTTTCTTTTCGGAGTGATGAAAGTGTTCTGGAATTGGATAATTGCATAACTTTGCAAATATACTAAAACACAATAACCTGTACTCTATAAAGCATGGATATTATGGTATGTCAATTTTGTCTTAATTTTTAAAAGCTTATTAGCTTCAAAATGCCTATTATCATGTGTATAACATGTTAATCTTGTATTATCATAGTCTACTTTGTAGTTCTTACACTTGTTTATATTTTAAACAATATTTATATCATATTGTTATACTGTTTCTTATGCTCTCTTACTCCTACCTGAATGATCTTCCTCAGTCACTTGTTTGATAATGATAAAAACTTTGAATGAACTCTCTTTGCATGTGATTGGGCATACTGTGCACTTCTCAACTCTGAGAAATGCGATGTTTTTCTCATCTTTTTAGGATGGATTCAGACTCATGACCCTGGCATTGAGGACTATCTTATGTTAGTTCCAATTTATCATCCGTCAACTCCATTCAACTCCATTTATAGGTTCACTTATTCATTTATTTTATATCTTCTTTGGTTCTTTAGTTCATTCATTCTTTTACTCTCAGTTCATTTACTAAACTATATTCCTTATCTTAAAGTTGTTTACTGGTTGGTATGTTTTGCTCTGCCAAATCTGCAGAGTTGCACAGAGCCTATGTGTGGTTCATTGTCATCCTCTGCTTCCCATCCTCTTCTTCTAACTCCTAGATATTTTCAGGCTTCTGCTTATATCCTGTCTCTTGCTTGCAACTTGTCTTTGCCATTGATGAGCCAATATTTTCGCTTTGTAAGTGCCTGATACATAACAAAGAAGATTCTTAGCACCCAGTGGAGGATGGCTTATGGGTGTGGCAGGGACAGGAAATTTATTCTTCCCAGCTATTTCTGGTCTCCGCCAAGAGATGTTCAATGGTCTGCCATTCTTTCAACTTTCAAATCTGCAGGATTGACCTCTGCTTTTGGAATTGTTAATGGTTAATTAACAATTGTTAATTGTTAATGAGAAATGGAGAGCTGTTTACCTGGATAGCTAGTTTTTAAGCTAGTGTAGGATAACAAATAAAAACTACCAATCAAGACAGAACTTATGTATTTATCAGAGTTGGCCTGAGTTTTAAATTCTATAGAATATTTTGTATAAGGCTGTTAACGCCAGACTTGGCATGATGACGAGATGGTGGTTTGGGAACATGTATACCTACTAATTATTTGAGAGGATTTCAAGATATGAATGATAATAAACCAGTACTAGTGATTCTCTGATTTAACAATCCCAGGTTCTGTTAATCAGTGGATACTGTTGGATTGAGAACCCTCTTCTGTTCTCATATAGTTTTCTTTTTTGTTTGTATAAGTACACAAAGACTGGTTTTGAGAAGCCTTACACTTAATATCATGCATAATCCTTCAGACACTTTATAAACAGGACAGAAAACTTTGTGATAAAAGGCTACATGAGAGAACTGGATGATTCCTAGCCATTGCTTATGCTATCTGGTCTTATATTCTTCTCTTTTATTTACAATTTAATTTTGATTTGTACATGAAAAGCATCTTAGCTGTTCTTTCTACATTGTTTCTACATGTGTCAATATAGGTGTGTACATAATTTGGGTATGTGTGTGAAATAATATCCAAGCTCATTTTAATGGAGGAACTTTAAGGTGACTGATGTTGGGGTTGCTTATTGCCTCTGCATTATAAGTAAGTTTATGTTCTCTGACCAATTATTTCTGTTTTATTAGCATGGAGCTGTCATGAGAGACTTAGAGAATGTTATTACAAGTAATACATCCCTGAGATGACTTATTTATGACTCCTATTACTTTGAAGAATATTTAAGTTATATAAATTTGAATAACTTCCAAAAGTTCAAATTATAGGATTTAATTAGGTCATATATTAGTTAAGCAGAAATATTCTTCCTTAACTGTTGTTACTAGGCACAACACCGAGGATAGATGCAGAAGGACTGATGACATAGGGTCTCTAAGCTGCCCACAGAAGAGCAATGGAGACAGACTATCTTAAAAAGTTTGAAATGGAGGGCTAGGATTGTGGCTCAGTGATAGAACGCTCACCTAGTAAGATGCTGGGTTCCATCCTCAGCACCACATAAAAATAAATAAAATGAAGGTATTGTGCCCAACTGCAATTAAAAAAAATATTTTTAAAACAAGTTTGAAATGGAAAGCTTTCAGGTGGATGACTGAGCACATTATAATAGAAGAAAGAACTATTCCTTGAATTTTTATAAGCATTTTAGAGTTTTAAATAATAGTAATTTTTTTGATCTGAAATATTAATGTAGTTCAAAGTCAATAGCTCTTTTGCAAATTGGCTCTTACTGACTATTTCAACACTGAGGAATCAGACAGCAGCCCCTCCAGCATATATGTTCAATGTTCTTTACGTTTTGACCTTGCTCATTTTCTAGGGGATGTGAATTTTTGCTTGATTTAACATGCAAACAAGAATCCTTTAGACACAGGTGTTAATGCTTAAGTGAAAATTTAAAATGAGTCATAAAAGGGAGTGAAAATTTGGTAACCAATTTCAATTGCATATGGTGTAGAAGTAAGTGGATAGACCCCTGGTTACTTAAGCCCTCTAAAAGTCAAAGGGTCTTATGTCTAGTGTTCATAGACAGTGCTTATGTTTAAATAATATAATGTCCCTTTCAGAATAAACTAGTAGTTTTTAAACTTCCTTTTGTTCACAGATACTTACACTATTTTAAGCATATATACGTATATGTAAAGAAATATATATATTATTTCAAAGCATTCCTGGGTCCTAAAGCATATCAATGTACCTGCTAGAAATATATATTTTGTTAATTTATCATATGAAAATCAGTGGGGTATAATTTAAATTTTGCCTAAAAAGTCTGTAAATTATCTGGATTATTTATAAAATGTATAAATGATCTAGCTGAGCTGAACTCATAAATGTTTATTAAATGCTCACTTATATAACAAGCCCACTAAGTACAATACAAAAAAGGTCTGGAAATGTGGCTCAGTGGTAAATCACACCTGGGTTTAAATCTCCAGTACAACAACAACAACAACAACAACAACAACAATAAAAAAGGGATCTCACAAAAATAGAAGGAAGATATATAGAGCAGATGGTGGAGATCAGGGATTGGAGGTAGGTAGCAAAAGGGGAAGAACTGGGGAATAAAGTTGACCAAATCATTCTATATGCATAAATAAATGCGGCACAATGAATCCCATTTCTATGTATAATTATAATGCACTATTGAAAAAATACATGTAATTAAATAGAAGGAAGAAAATTAAATAAAGTGCATCAGGGGGAGGGAGAAAGAATGGGAAAGAGGGACTTGAAGCAATTTATGTTATGTGTATAAATGAATGCCACAGTGAACTCCACTGTTATGTACAATAGTAATGCCATAGTGAACTCCACTGTTGAGTATAATTGTAATGCATAATAAAAACATACAAAGACACTTAAAATATATATATTTCCAATTTTCAATGATGTCTTAGTGGAGTTTAGGTTAGATTATACTTTTTTTGGTACCAGGGATTGAACCCAGGGGTACTCAATCACTGTGCCACCCCAGCCCTTTTTATTTTTTATTTTGAGACAGGGCTCTGCTAAGTTGCTCAGGACCTCACTAAGTTGCTGAGGCTGGCTTTGAACTTGCTATCCTCTTGCCTCAGCCTGCTGAGCTGCTGAAATTACAGGCATGCACCACCATACCCAGCTTGGAGTATTTTTTCAAAAAGGGAACATTACCAAGGAAAGGCTATCCCTCCTAAAGTGTCAATCATATGCCACTTACAGAAGAAATGGTGGGAAATGAAAACATCTTTCTTAATGTAATACAGAAAGTGACAAAGTAATCTGACATGCTTATGGAGGTAAGTAGGAAATGTGGTTTGTAGAGGAAGATTAAAATGTCATTTTATCTGTAGGTTTCCTAGTCATATTCCCAGGGATATCTTTGCTCCTGCAGGGAAATGGGTTCTTCTGGTCCAAAAATGCATTTTTAATTACTTGATCATAACCGGTATATTCTTTTTGAAGTATATTTAGCCTATAGATGGCAATAATTTAATTACAATTTTAGAATGAAAATCTAAAGAATAATTTTAATTATAATAATATCCACAGCAATGTTAACTGCTAGCTCACCTGTGACTATTAAGATTGAAGTAATGGGCCTGAGGATGTGGCTCAAGCAGTGGCGCGCTCACCTGGCATGCGTGCGGCCCAGGTTCGATCCTCAGCACCACATACAAACAAAGATATTGTGTCCGCCGAAATCTAAAGAATAAATACTAAAAAAATTCTCTCTCTCTCTCTCTCTCTCTCTCTCTCTCTCTCTAAAAAAAAAAAAAGAGTGAAGTAATGTTTCAAGCATTATTTTTATAGCATTTTAGTTCATATCTGTTTCTGTCTTCTCCACTTTTTCTAAAAATATATACATATATATGTTTATGAAAGAGAGAGCTTTAATTTCCTTGAGAGGATGTTTCAGTTACTCCTCAGTAAAGCTACATTTCAGTGTCAGCCAATTGTGATCATGATTTTAGGATCACAATTAGGATCACTAGACTTAAGTATCAAGGTTTTAGGTAAGGTAAGTAGTTGTTACAGATTGGTCACTCAAACCCTTCTTCTTGTTTAAATTCTTAACTAAGGAAAACTAAATTGAAAAGTATTAAAGATACAATGAGATATTATTAATAGATACTAAGCTTAATAAAACTCAGTCCTTTCTGAAGTACTTGTTTTGCTTTTTTTGGTGGGGGGAGGTGGGATTTGGACCAATTGACATTTTCAATAAATCCAAGAGCCTGGAATAGAGTTCTCATGATGCTCTACTTTTATCTGTCATGCCATATGATTGATTGAAATGACATGCTCTGGGGAGGTTTTCTTCTCTGCATTAAATAAAATGTTAAGTTGTTCAAATTGTTGAGTCTTAAGTGTTTTATATAACCCTTCATCAGATATGTAAATAGTTTCTCCTAGTCTATATTATTTTTTTGTTCTCTAAACAAGTCTTTTACAGAGCAAAATTTTTTATTTTGGTCAAGTCCAGCTTATCAGTATTTTCTTTTGTGAGTTATGCTTTTGGTGTTGATTCTAAGTGCTCTTTGTTCCAGTTTTAAATCCCAGAGATTTTCTCATTATTTCTGGACTCTTGTTCCATTGATTTGTGTATCTACCTCTCTACCAGTTACTATGTAATATCTTGAAATAGGATGAATTGATTCTTACTTTTCTCTATCATAATTGTTTTAGCTATTCTAGTTCCTTTTCATTTCTAAATAAATTTTAGAATAATCTTGTCTTTAGCTACAAACAATTTTTTTCTGGGATTTTTATGATAATTACATTAAACCTGTATGTTAATTTGGGAAGAATTGACTTTAGTATGTTGAGTCTTTCACTGTAGTCTGTCCATTTGTTTAGCCCTTCTTTGATTTCTTTCATCGGCATTTTCTAGAGTTCATCATACAACTCTTACACATGTTCTTTTGGACTTATAGCTAAGTAGTTATTTTTTTCGAGTAATTATAAATGGGATTAAATTTTAATTTTGACATCTGCATGTTCATTGTATAAATATACTGACAACTGATTTTGATATATTTATCTTGTATCTCACATTCTTGCTAAATTTACTTACTCTGTTTTTTATTTTTGTAGATAATAAGTAAAATTTGATTTTTTCCCCTTTCCTATCTGTGGTACAAACTAGAACATCTATGACTATGCTGAATAAGGTATGTGCTTATATTCTCAATTTTAGGGCAAAAGCAGTGAGCCTTTTTTCTTATTACATGTAAATGTTTTACGGATTTTGTTTGCCTGTTTTTCTGTTTTCATGCTAGGGATTGTAACCAGAGCTTTGTGCATGCTAAACGCATGCTCTACTGCTAACAACACATGAATGTTCTTTAGGACACAGACACAGTTCTTCCCCCAACACATGAATGTTCTTTAGGACACAGACACAGTTCCCCTCTATTCCTTTTTTTTTTTTTGAGTTTGTTGTTGCTTTGTTTATTCATGAATGGGTGTTGAATTTGTCAGTTTTTCTGTATCAGTTGATATGCTCATGTGATTTTTCTTCTTTAACCTGATAATATGGTAGGTTACACTAATTGATTTTCAGATATTGAATCAACTTGCTTTGCTGGAGTGAAAACTCTACTTGGTCCTAGCATATGATATATTTTACATATTGCTGAATTATTTTGCTGATATTTGGGTAATAATTTTTATATCTATGCACATGAGGGGTATTGTTCTCTAATTTTTTTTTTTTTTTTTTTTTTGGTGATGCTGAGGATTGAACCCAGGGTCTTGTGCATGCAAGACAAGCACTCTACCAACTGAACTCTATCCCCAGCCCTGGTCTTTAGTTTTTTATATTATCTATGTATGGTTTTGCTATCTGGATAGTAATACCTTTGTAAAATGATTGGGGAATGTTTTGTCTTCTTCTCTCTGGAAGAATGTATAGTGTTGATAATTTTACTTTGAATGTTTCTTAAAATTCTCTAGGGAAATCATCTGAACTTGGAGATAGATAGCTTCTTTTTGGAAGTTTTCAAATTATGAATTCAATTTCTTTAATTGATATAGGGGTTTTCAAATTGTCGCTTTCATATTAAGAACTTTTGGTCATCAGTACTTTTCAAGGTTAGTATATTTCATTTAATTTGTCAAATTTATGTGCCGTAGAGTTATGTGTAGTATTTCTTTCACAATATTTTCATATCATGGGAAATATTACTCTTTCATTCCTGATATTGGTGATTTTTGCTCTCTATCTCTTTTCCTTTGTCTGTCTTACTAGAACCCTTTATGTTTATCAATTTTGTGCTTTGAAAGTTCCAATTTTGTTTTGTTGATTTTTCTCCATTGTGTTTCTGTTCTCATTTTCACTGGTTTCTGTTGCCGTCTGCACTATTTCCTTCCCTCTGTTTGGGTAACATACTTTTGTTCTTCTTATTTATGTTTTTGAGGTGAGATAGTAGCTTGTTGATTTGAGACCTTTTCTCTAATGTCAACTTTTATTTCTATGAATTTCCCTCTCAATTTTTGAATTGTTGTATTTTCATTTTTCTCTATTTTGGGATTTTTTTTTAAATATCCAGTGAGACTTCATCTTCACCCACAGGTTATTTGGAGGTGTGCTGTTTAGTTTTCAAGAGTTTGGAGACTTTCCCATTAGCTTTCTGTTGTGGGTTTCATGTGACTGCATTGTGGTCAGAGAAGACACTTTATGAATTCAGGTTTTTAATCTTTGTTTTATGGCATAGAATATTGTCTGTATTGGTATGTGATTCATGGGCTTTTAAAAATAATATGTATTTTGCTTTTACTGGGTAGATTATTCTGTAAATATTGATGAGATCCTGTTGGTTAATGGTTGTTGAAATCAACAATTGTGTATTTTTCACAATTCTGTTAGTTTTTGCTTCACGTGTTCTGTAGCATTGTGATTTGGTACAGGTCTTCTTTGTAAATTGCTCCTTTGTCATATAATGCCCTCTGTCTCTGGCAATTATCTGTGCTATCTATTTTATCTGACATTATAGCCATTCCTGTTTTCTTTTGAATAATATAACATAACATGACATCCTTTCATTTTCTTTTTTAAAATATTTTTTAGTTGTTTATAGACTTTTATTTTATTTATTTACATGCAGTGCTGAGAATTGAACCCAGTGCCTCACACATGCCAGGCCAGTGCTCTACTGCTAAGCCACAGCCACAGTCCCCATCCTTTTACTTTCAACCACCTACATTGTTATATTTGAATTAAGTTATTTATAATAAGTAACTTGTAAGCAGTGTAGAGTTGGGCCAGGTTTTATAATCCACTTTGCCCATCTCTTGGTGAAAGCATTTTCATGACACCTGTTTTAACATTCTCACTAGATAATTTCAACTTCTAATTCATTTCATTGGCTTATTTTGATTGCTTTTTCTCATTTAAGTTGATTTTTAAAAATTTTTGGTATGAAGGTTTTTCACTTGTATCTTGGACATTTAGGGTTTTATGTTACGAGTTGCTGGAGCTTATTTAAATCCACTGTTGTAGCAGGCTTCCTCTGATATTATGCCAGCAGGGGGAAGGGAGGGATCACCTGCTTACCCTCAGATACAGGTAGAAATTCAGGTTCTCCACTTGGCTTCTCTGTTGATACTTAGGGCAGTGGGGAGGCTTACTGTTGGATGAGGGTAGAGTTCAGGCTCCCCATTGGGCCTCTGCTGATGTACTCTGCTTGGGAAGGTTTGGAGTACCTTGCTAGTACTCACTGCCTGGCCCTCATTGATGCCATGTGGGAGGTTTGTGATGGTGTTGCTGTTGGGCACTGGTCAAGCTCTTGGCTCTCCAGTAGCCTGCCTCTGAGGAGGAATGGGTAAGCCCTTGACTCATTGCTGTGGGATGGAGTAAAGAGAAAACTTCCCCACGTGGCCTTCACTGTTTCCTAGGAGGAGAGGTTGAGGTCTTATCTGTCAGCTATGATCCCAGTCCCTCCTTGAGCTTTTCTGACACCACTCCTATCTGGAGGCTGGCAAGTGAGAAGTTCAGACTCCTCATTCATCCTTTGCCGTCATAAATTGGGGGTGGGATCACAGATTATTTTCTATATTATTTAATTGGAGCAGAGCAATTAGTGTCTAGGTTACCTATTTCTTGGTGCTGTTGCTAGAGAGAGCAGGCTTTGGTTTTGT
Organism: Callospermophilus lateralis; assembly: GCF_048772815.1. Lineage (NCBI taxonomy): Eukaryota > Metazoa > Chordata > Mammalia > Rodentia > Sciuridae > Callospermophilus > Callospermophilus lateralis. The sequence continues at coordinate 56,604,635 of NC_135317.1, read as the reverse complement.
CTTTGCTTTATGGGCTTCTTCTTCAGCACCATGCCCAGCATAAACAAAAAGAAAACTCAGGGAGTTCACCATTGCCTTGGGAGCTGAGGTCCCCACTGCTTTGCCATTTTTCCTTCATCTTTCTCAGTCATCTTTGTGTTTTGTTTTCTAGATAATGCTCAGAGTTTTTAGTTGTACTAAATGGGATAAATAAGGGAAAATGTGTACTCCATCTTCTGAGAAAAAGAAGTCCTTTGGAAATCCAATTAAAATTTAAAAATAAAAAAAATTAAGTGTGGTAAAATACATGTAACATAAAGTTTGCCATCTTAAATATTTTTAAATCTACAGTTCACTGGTCTTAGTATGTTCACATCATTGGGCAACCAATTTCCAGAATTCTTTTCATCTTGGAAAACTGAAACTTGGGACCCATTAAATAAGTCCCTATTCTCCATTACCTCCCAGATCCTAGCAACCGCCATTCTACTTTTTCTATGGATTTGATGACCCAGGTACCCGTGTAAGTGAAATCCTACAATATTTGTATTTTTGTAACTGGCGTATTTCATTTAGCATTATATCTTCATGGTTCATTTATGTTGTAGCACATGTTAGAATTTCCTTCCTTTTTAAGGTTCAGTCGTATTATGTTGGATATTTTATTTAATCTGTTCATTCATCAGTGGACACTTGAGTTGGTTTCATCTTACAACAATTGTGAATAATACCACAATGTTAAATGTGTTGTGTAAAGTATCTCTTTGGGATGCTGCTTTCAGTTCTTTTGGATATACCTAGAAGTGGGAATGCTGGATCATATGTAATTCTGTTTTCAACCTTTTTTTGTTTTAAATTAGAGCTTCTAGTTATATATAGTAGTTGGTTCATTTTGAACCTTTCTAAGGAACTGCTGTTCTTTTTTTCCATGGTAGCTATACCTTTTACTTCCATACAAACAGTGCACAGTTTTCCAGTTTCTCCGCATCCTTGACAGCATTTGTTATTTTCTGAAGCCATACTGAAGTGTGCTTTCAATTTGCATTTTCTTCATAGCTAATGATGTCAATTGAGTATCTTTTCATGCAACTCTTGATAAACTGTAATTCTTTGGAGAAACGTCCATTCAAGTTCTTTGCTCATTTAAAAAATTAGGTTGTTTTATTTTGTTGTATTCTAGAGTTTGAAAATACATATTGGAAATTATCCCCTTATCAGATACATTATTTGCATATATTTTCCTTTTTATTCTCTTGATTCTGTTGACATTCAGCAATATTAAATACCAGTTTATCTTCTTTTACTTTAGCTGTTTGTGTTTTTATATCATATTTAAGAAACTATTGCCAAATTTAGTGTCATGAAGCTTTCACCCTATATTTTCATCTAAGAGATTCATAGTTTTAAATCTTATGTTTAGGTCTTGTGTTAGGTATTTTTACTTTGTTTTTGTATAGGGTGTTAGGTATGAATGTAACTTCATTCTTTTGAAGGTAGATTTCTAGTTTTCCCAGCACCGTTTGTTAAAATATTGTCTTTTCACCACTGTTGTCTTGGTATTCTTGTTAAAAATCATTTCACCAAGCGGCTCAGGAGGCTGAGACAGGAGAATCAAGAGTTCAAAGCCAGCCTCAGCAATGGTGAGGCCCTAAGCAATTCATTGAGACCCTGTCTTTAAATAAAATACAAAATAGGGCTGGGAATGTGGTTCAGTGGTCGAGTGCCCCTGAGTTCAATCCTTAGCACACATACCCCATCCCCTGCCACCAAATCATTTCATCATCTATTCATGATTTATTTGTGAGGCTGTGTCTATTTTTTTTAAATTCATAGTTCTGTTTTTATAGCAGTATTACATTATCTTTATTACTGTAGTGTTGTACTAAGTTTTGAAAACAGAAAGTATGATATGTTTAAAAGTTCTTTTTCAAGATTTTTTGATCTATTTAGAGCCCTTTGAGATTCCCTATGAAATTTAGGATGAAGTTTTTTTCTGTTTCCATAACATAGAAATGTAATTGTGATTTTGATAAGGATTTCATTGAATCTGTAAGATCACTTTATATAGTATTGAGTTCTTATCAGTATTAAGTTTTGTAATGCATATGTGTACATGGGATATCTTTCCAAAGCCCAGTTAGTTTTTAGAACCTGGTATTTAATGCTGCTGAATGTAATCTTATCTCTTTAGGCCCATGTTCTAATCTTATCGGTGCCTTGAAAAGCTTTTTTAAATTTATAAATTCAATATATTCACTTTTTTTCTCAGTTTTTTATTTTCTTTAAATACATACCTTCTATGATCAGCCATTGACATATTTAATATGATTGTCCCAATTGCAGGACTTAATAACAATCCATTAGAGATGGTGCTAAAAATTGAATTTAGATATGTAACTGTCATTGAGACTCTCTGAGTACATTGCAATATATCATTTTCCTGTTTTTTATTTTACTCTGAAATACACCAAAATTTTCTAAGTTAAATACCATAATCTGGAGGCTGGATTTGATTCTCAGCACCACATATAAATAAATAAATAAATAAATAAATAAATAAATAAATAAATAAATAAATAAATGTCTATCAACAACTAAATAAAATATTTTTAAAAATCCTAATCTTCTAATCTTCAGCTTTATAATCATTTAAAAAGAGAATTTTTTTTTAGTTTCATATAAAGTATTTTAATGAAATCATTCTGTTTTCATTTGGCCATAATCTTCATATATGCCCATTATAGCTTAATAACCAGTTCTAGATATTTGGGGGGATTTATATCAGCATTAATCATTATCTTTGCAAAAATAGTAAAATTATAGTTGAAGCTCATCTTCTTTAAGAAATAATTTGTATAGTTAAGATGGGACTTTTTAAATAGATGTAATGTGTAAGAATTATGGCTGAAATTTATTTTCTGTCATTGAAAGAGCAGTTTGGGGAATATATGGTACCCCCTGAGTCATTTTTTTATTAACTATGAAATAGTTAAAGTTCTTTCATTGTCATCCTGGTAGAGCAAGCATGGTCAGTCTTGTGAACATGAACCTGTGCTGATGGCATATGAAAGTATGGCTGCCCAGAGTTCTGTTTTTGACTGGAAGTCTCACCTTTTCCTCTTCTGATTGTTTGATTAATGGGAAGACGTGATTTATTCATTCTTTGATTCAGCAAACATTTACTGAACAATGATCATTACCTAGTGCTTTGTTAGGTTCTTCTGTCAATCTGGAGATCAAGACAGGATCTTTGATCTCATGTAGTAGAGTGAAGGAGGGTAAGGCAGGCAGGTGGGCACCTATAATAGTAATGATGATAAAACAAGCATCATTTGGAAGATAAAACCTGTGTATAGTGGGAATGCAAATGAAAGAACAGACAGTGTAACTACAAGAATTGAAAATGTCTTTGTGGAAAAATGTATGCATGTTAGAACAAAGCTAATTTTAAATTTCAGTAGTGGAGGAGTGGAGGGACTGTGAAAGCCCGATGAACTAAGCCTCGGTGCTTATGGAAAAGACTCTGCTCCCAGTCCTTGGAGCACAGGGCCAATTGAGCTTTGCTTGGATATAGGGGGCTGGAAAGGAGAAAAGGTTTGATTGTGGCTTTCTTGGATACTCTAATATGAAGTTTGGAGTTTATTGTGTAGTAAGTGAGAGTTATTTAAAGTTTTTAAGCAGGGGAATAAAATGATTATGATTTTAGAAAGACAATTCTGATAATAACATCATGAAAAATGGATTAGAGAGTCAAGGGAACAGAGGGAAGTCCAACTACCAAGCCAGTGCAATACTTCAGTCAGGATAAATGAAATGCAAAATTTGTCTCTTAGAAAAAGATCATAACCATCTGAAGTGCAGTGAATAACATGTAACTACTGCCTTTAGTCCAAATAGTACTGTCTTCTTACAATTAGGAAGAGATTAAAATTCTCGTTTATAAGGAGAGTAAACATTAGATTTTTCAATACAAATATTCAACATTTTTACTTAAAAATTTTAGTTTCTTCTTAAATAATAAATATAGGTTGTAATTTTCTATGAGTGATACAGTTTTTAATTATAAAAGGGCAGACACTCTATAAGAATCAGTGCATTTTAGCATAAATAGCTTTCCAGAGAGAGGCAGTTATTCTGAGTTATGTTTTTTAATTTTAAATTTTGGGTTTGGGGGTTATAAAGTGGAAATGGTACATCTGAAGGAGCTCAGTTGAGACAACGTTAACACTGTTAATAACACTGAAAATATAGAAACCTGGGAACATTATGAAAGATCAGAAAACCCTATGTAATTTTGGTGGTAATTTTGTCTACATATGAAGTATTAAAACTTTAATCCTAAATTGTCACTTCTTGGAGTGGTAGGCTCCATCCATTCATAACTGTAAGGAATTCTGTGGTTCTAGAAAAACCAAACAGCACATAAGCCGCTCTGCTAATGACTTGCTGTGTGGTCCTATGCCTATTTTCTATTTTACACTTTCAAATCATTCTGGAATTATGGAATCACTTAATGTTCTTAGTTTTTATTCTTTCTTCCTATTTGTGTACTTATAGATGGAGTCTCACTATGTTGCCCAGGTTCAAACTCCTGGACCTAAGTGAGTCTCCTGTCGGCCTCATGAGCTGCTGATACTCTCATCACACACCTTCTTTCTCTTTTAATAAGAGTAGACATAGCTACAAGTGTACATTTAACTTGCCATAACTTTATGTTTTAAATGTACTTCAGATAAATAATGAAGGGCATGCTGAAGAATTATTTTCTACTGTATGATTCTTTGTCAAGAATTTAGTTAGTACTCTGTTCATATGGCCTAACAGGTGCTATAGAGTTATGTTCCATTTTGTTTTTAAAAAAGAGAGGAAAAAATATATTCAGAACTTCCTCAACCCTGATGGAGAAGTTATTCATGGACCTTGAACAGAGGAGTCCTTTCCTTGGCAGCCTCTTTTATGTAACCTCTAGTGGGTCCCTTGACACACTTTACTTTCCTTATGTGCACAAGCACTTTATGCAGGTTTGATTAAACGGCAAAATAATAGCTGCAGACTGTCTTTGTTCCCTTTGGTCTACTTTGAATAGTGAACATGCAGCAGAAGATGCTGTGAGTTGAAAGGAAATTTCATTGAATGTCAAAAGGTTAGTCCCTCAAAGACAGTTTGACCAAATGAGAAAATATAAAATGTCACTTCAGAAAGTTGAGATCAACCATGCTCTCTGTTCTTAAATTTTCATTCTTATGACATTTGATGAATAAATTTCCTTTTGTCTCATGGAACATTTAGGTGCATTCTGTTTTAAAGGTGTTAAGTCAACAATTACCTGTTAATGCTTTCATGACCCCCAAATTGAGGTATTCAGATGCATAGGTGTATTAAAACATTGTTTTTTAAAGGGTTAATCTTTTTAAGAGCAGTTATAGGTTTACAGCAAAATTGGGAGGAAGACAGAGATTTCCCATATATCCCCTGCCTCTACATTATTTTTCATCTTGGAAATTTTGCTAAGGATCCCAGAGAGCAAGAAGGGGATCAAGAATTAGTCTGACTAATCCCAAGAATTCTTTCATCCACTAAAGGGAGAAAGATAATGTAGGATCGCTACTAAGATTCTATCTCAATGATTATGAGATAGGTTTTCAAATCAGGCTGCCTGAGCATGGTTAGGTGCTTGATCCACTGCTCACTAGCTGTACTGTATGGAACAGCTTTCTTAATCCCTCAAAAACCCAATTTGCTCATCTATAGAATGTGGTTTAATAATGTTTACCTTACAGTAAGGATTAAATAAGATCCTCTATGTAAAGCATTGTCAGTATGCCTAGGCCCATAGAAAGCATTCAGTAAATGGTACAGTGTTTGTCATTCTTTCCACAAATATATATTAGTTGCCTAGTATGTTCAAGGCATTATTTGAGATGCTAGAACATGTAGTAAACAAAGCAGGTAATGGTTCTTCTTCATGGAAATATTATCCTAGAGATGTGAGACAATAATAACCATAATAAATAAATAACGTAGAATACTAGGAATGGATAAGGGTTATGGGACAAAATTGGACATCATAATATTATTATTGTAACAGAGTGGGAGTCCAGAATTTGGGGCATCTTGCATTTTTAAATTGGGAGTGAGTGTAGGGTTCATTGATAATATAATATTTGTATCTCTGTGCCTATAATTCTACCTTTACCACATATAATAAAATTTGAATACTTAATACCAATAATAAAAATTTAACATTAACAATAGAAATTATAATAAACCATGGGTGTGCCTATTTTATCTATATCATTTTTTTCCTATTTTCAATATTTCACTGCATTGAATTTAGGGATTTTAACCAGTTTAAAAATTACTTTCTTAAAAACAGAATAAAACAAAATACAGAATCCTTATGCAGATTCAGGATTTCCCAACTATCTCTTTTTCAACTGTCTCCATCTTTCCAATGCAGTATCACACTCTAAAGCACTAGTATTTCTGAAAATACCTGGGCTCATCTCAGTTGAAGTTGTTGACAGAAAAGCTCTGGTCTTATATGTTAATGAGAACAGGTGTTCGTGAGTATAGGATTTCAGCACTTTTACCCCTTGCAATGACTGTTCATTCTCAAAAAGTGGGAAAACTTGCCCATTCAGAGCCGAGAATGCATTAAAGTTTTAGTACATTGTTACCATCACTTTTTGATACTTTTGCCTTATGACTTTCTGTGTCGGAAAATTGGAATCCACTCTACAGGGTTCTTCTGATGCATCAAAAGTAATAGTTACCAACCCTACTAGATTCAAGGCCCTCTTTTCATAATATGTTTTAGAATGTCCCATTTATTTCTGAATTTAATTATTTAGAAAATAAACTAATTCTTTATATAATTTAAAATTGAAATAATAATATTATTATTGTAACATAAAGAAAAAAGATAGCTTATAGCACTTTATGGTGTAGAAGTTCGTGACTATTCTGAAAGATAAAATGAAGTAATGAAGTATAATCAACAAGTTTGGATTAAAGAAAAGTAAAACAACTTTCAACTGAGTATGGCAAAAGTTTTATTATATATTTAAAAATTTTAAATAAGGGCTAAATAAGTACACACATAAGCATGCACAGTATCTCCATAACTGTAACATCTACAAATGCAGATTATGCAGGTGTGTTGTGTTGTGAACTTAAACATCATGAATTGTTGACATGAGTTTCCATAACTGTGAGCAGCTCTTAGTACAGTTCCAAACAAAACAAACTATAACTCTTCCTCTGCTTACATTTAAGGAAGTTGTATTCCTTGAAAATTCAGTGTATGTTAAACTGCCTGAAATACTTGTACCTGGAAGTAAAATGGAGATAGGCTGTGGAATCAGAGAATTAGAAAAAGGATTTTTTTTTATCTACCAGAAAGTCTTCTGGGACATCTGGAAGACAAGCAGGATGCAGTAAGTCTTTGTTATCCAAGAATGTCCTGTCTGGCTTGCTTGGCTCCTGCCTACCAAATGCCATGGTGACAAGCAAAAACACTAAAATGGCCCCTTGTACCACCTGGTACCACCCCCACTGAGAATCACTGATGAAAAGCTCTTCTGCATTGCATGTGCCCACATGGGGTCTGCCCAAGCTGCAGTGCTCTGATACTTCATGATTTAGCTTGGCACTGCCCGCGCGTAAGGAATACTCCTTAGTGCTCTGGTACTATTCTGCCTCAAGCAGTTTCCAGATGGCTGGATGATAGCTTCTGGGAATACTGAAATGCTGTTCAGGTGGCTTCTAATTCCATAGTCTTCTTTTAGAAAAATCTTTTTAGATTCCTCAAAGGTTATTGTGTATAAAAGTGACACAATCGATAGGTAGTTGTCACTTCTTTTTACTTCCATTCTGATTACAAAATTTTTTGTTGTATAGGTTTTATTGATGGATGGATGGATTGAATGGCCATTTCCCTTGCTGTTTTCACCCAAATTTTATTGCTCTATACTAGTATATGTTGGTTGGATCCCTGTCACCACTTCTGATCATGATAACATCACTTTTACGGTTGCCACTGCTGTTCTCTTTCCTTTATTCCTTTTTAAAAAGGCTTTATTAGCCTGTCTTTTATTATGTTAACTATGCCATCAAAGTATGTCTTTCCTTCTGACTCGTGAAGTAGTCATGGTCTTCAGCTGTGTTTTTTTAATCATTGTTGATTCAGTAAGTCACATCTTCAGTATTAAATAGCTTAAACATTTAAAATGGATAGGTAGTTTATTTAAATTTTTTTTTTGCTTATTCCTTAGTTTTTTCTGGGTCCAAATCAAAAAGTATCTGAAAGACCTAGTTTCTAAAAAGCAAGTGTCTCTGTTATAGAAACCTGTAGTATGGTTACCATATTTATCATATATGTGTGAATGCATGTTGGACCTGAGGAAATGTGAATCTGAAATGACAGATTCTTGATCCTGAAAATTCTTATGCAGGAGTTCTCTTTCTTCCTTTCCTTTCTTTTCCTCCCTCCCTCCCTCCCCCCTCCCTCCCCCCCCTTTCTTTCTTTCTTATTTTTTTTTCTTGAGAGAAATTGGATGAGGATTCTACAATATATGGAATGCTAAGGAAATTATTAAGGTTTTAAATATGCTTCATCTACATCTCTACCAATTAAAATAACATTGCACATTCATTGCAACATCAGAAATCCATCAAGGGCAACATGATCAGATTTTGTTTAAAATGAAGATCACTTGTTACAGTGTCATAGGTGGTCTGGGATGAGGCCTGTCCAGTTCTCTATGTATGACAATAGGGTATATTCTAGACACAAGGCATATTCTAATTTGAGACATCATCACACCCTGTTGTATTGCAGTTTCATGTGTGTGTTTTACATCTTCAGTTATGCTCTTTGTGTCTGTCTCTAGTGCTTGTGCCACCTGTCTTCTGTTGTGGTTAGTCTTTCACGTATCCACTTACCCCATTAGGTTGAAAACCTTGGGCATGTTCTCTGGCAGTTTGGTGCACTTACTTTGCTCAGCACAGGTGCTTCTCATAAAGTTTACAAAAAAATAATTTTAAAACTAACTGTTGCTTCACAATGATAGCAATAGGATAATTCACCTTTAATTTCAACATATTTATTGTTTTTTATTGTATACAAAGTATGTTAAGCATTGGCCATAAAGTATATACAAAGAAAGTTCTTAATTTGCAAAGGTTCTTAAGCAGAGAGATTTAAAAATAAAGACAATGCAATCTATTCATAGGTAAATAGAATGATAGGACAGTGACAGGGGATGGCAGATGACCTGCAGGAAGCATTGATAGGAAGAAAGGCTGATGGCAACAGAGAGAGAATTAGTTCCATCCTTTGGTGCTGGAGATGATATTACTTAGATAGTTTTGAAATAAAATTGCATATTTCTCAAAAGCTAGAAAATTTGGACAGCATGCTTTGCTTTAAAATGGTTTAATTAAGGCTTTTGGACTTAGTTTTCTAGCTTATATAAAACAAAACAAGCATATAATTCAATTTTAATACCTTCAGCTTTATTAGGAACAAAAATATAAAGATACAATCCAAGGACTGGCACCATTAGGAAGGTCATAATTTTACAGTGCAGAGTGATTTAGGCTGAAATATCAGCTGGTTCTTTCTAGGCCATCAGTTGCCCACATCATAAAATCCTCTTAATTTTGTAGTGTTTTGAATATATTTGTTGCCAAAAGCTCTGTCTTTGTCCCTGATGCCAATCTAATAACAAGAATGCAGTTTTGAGAAAAAAGAAAAAGAAGGTTTATTGCATTGCTAGCAAAGAAGAAATACAGGGGACTCCTGTCCCAGAGGCTGTGATTCTGCCCTTTAGCATGAAGGGGACGGGGGGGGGGGGGGGGGGGGGGGGGGGGGGGGCTTTTAAAGAGGAGATTCAAAGGCTACATTCCACACATTCTCTGTTGGAGGTGTAATTCACTTGTTAATTTGGTAGTAATTTCTGGGATCTTCTGGTCCCATCCCCAAAGTCTGGATGACTTCATTTCTATGGTGGGTGTGTACTCAAGGCCAGATGAATCTGCATTGGATGGAGAAGAAAGACAATCCTGTTTCCACTGAGATTAGAGAGTGGGAGAGATTAGGAAGGAGCAGGGAGAGAGGAAGAGAAAGAGTCATATTCATTTTAAAAGTTAAGTTGCAGTGACAGAGCAGCAAGGATTATATTGAAAGCATAAAGTAACATATTCATCTCTAATTATGTGACAGTTTCCTAGGTATTCAAAATTTCAGATTCCTGTGGTTTTTGAACTTCATAGTTGCCTAAAGTTATACTCAATTTTCAGTGGGAGAACAGTGTAAGAGATGAGGACAATTCATTATAAAGAACAATCTCTTATCTTCCTTTAATCTTTCTCTTCACACTTCATGGGTTATCATAGAAATAATGTCTTGTAGAAATCAAAATAAAACCTAAAAATCTCCAAGTATGTTTTTGCTTGATAGAAACTTCATGTGAAGAAACTCCATGATTTGTAGATTTAAAATCGAGCCTCCTTGGGGGAACCTTGGGATTCATGTGAAAGTCCTAATTGCTGCACTCCTCTTTATATATTTCAGTGCAGATATGAAAATAGCCCTGCATGGCAGTGAGTGTGTTTGCTTTGTTTTCTTAAGACATCAGCTGAGCTTGGCCTGGTCACCACACACACTGCCATCTTGTGTTTGGTTGCTGGGCTTTAGCTATGTCAAGTGGGACTGATCAGAGTAGTTACTCAGAGCTCCACGAAAAGGTTCAGCTAAGAGTTAAATAAAACATGGCTTTTCCTCAGGTATGTGATTTGGTCTTCAATAAGTTGGTGTAATTTTGAAAATTACTTGGCAACTGGGGATATTTCATTTACTTGTAATAAGATTAATATTTAGTGAATCATTTTTGAAATACATGACAGATGTTTGGAACCTCAGCGATTTGTCATTTGGCTGCAAAAATAGTTTTCAGAATTCTTATCATATCTGAAAACACCTTCATAAGGGCATGTGTCTCTGTGTGTTTGAGATGAACATGTGCATATTCTTGATATTCTGTCTGCTTGAATAAAAGAATATTGAAAATTCTTTTTGTTTATTTTTTTTCTTTTCTATAGCAATGATTTTGCCTTACCATTAATTCTACAATTATGTTTAGTTTTAACTTGGAGAGAATAAAAAGGGGATTTTCCTTTGAAAATGGAAATATTTTTCAGTACCATTCTGACTCATTAGACCAGTTTACAGAATATGTTCTTCCTCCTTCCTACAATAGTCATTTTGTAGTTACTGCACTGTAGGGCACATCTTCATTCTTCCTTTAAAAGGTCTGATATTAGCTGCTGTTGATTTTAGAACAGGAAAAAAAAAAAAAAGAATCATCAATATTACTTCTTTGGGAATATGCTGAAAAATAAATATGTAGACCAAAAAGTACATTGTGTCTTGTTGACCTTTGTTAATTTTAACAGATATGTTTAGGTGAATTTCAGGTTCTTTTATTTCCAAAAGATTATAATTAAAATGAACAATAATTAGGAAAGCAGTTTTCCTTGGCAAAATGTAAGGAATTTTAAAATTCATGATAATGCTGGAAAGTAAAAGATTCAAAACCACAAAACAAAAATGACATTAAAAAAATGAGAAAGGAACCTCAGAATCAGTTTTCAAGAAACCAAATAGCTTCCAAATGGTTCCTTGTTGCTACACATTTACTAGGTGACTTTTAAAAATACTCATAGAACAAGATGAATCATGTATTAAGATAATGCCCTAATAAAAGATTACTTTTGTCTTTAGAATTACAAAATATTGAAAGACAACTACATAATAGGAGCTAGAGATTGCAAACATAACATGATGTTCTATCTTAAAAGCTATGCTCATATTTTCTAATTATTAGAATGTAGCCTTCTCAATGCAGGGATTGTCTCACTCTTTTTTATATCTTTACTGTAGCAGTGTGCCGCAAACATGAGATTTTAGCTTTTCTTCATTTAGTTGATTTTAATCAGCACTGAGTAAATATTTGTTGAGCTGGTGTTGTAAGCTAGGCACATTGCTCAGTGTTGGAGGTACTAACTTGTATAATATATGGCCCTTTCCCTTCTGGATCTCCCAATCTAGTAGGACAGGCAGATGTGTAAATAACTAGCTCTAGTACATTATTCACAGGTTTGTACAGAGAGTTCTGGAGGCACATAAGAAGTACGCATTGGGTTGGAGATGGTGATTGCACAGAATAAATCACATTCATGCTTGGCTGACCTCTGATGCATTATTTATGAATCAACTATTTGGCCATCTAGCCAAGGTCATTATGAGCCAGGAACAATGCCAAGTGCTAAGGATAGAGAGATACACTTGACATACTCCCTGCACTCACCCACGCATTGATTTGTAGAAAGCAGTCACATATAACATGTAGGGCTGCAAGTGAGATGCTGCAGAGAGAGAGGGGAGAAGGACAAAAGAGTAAGACCTCCCCAGGGCTGGGGAAGAGAGGGCCAGCCAGACCACAGGGAAGAATCCTTGAGTTTAGAAAGGGGGCTAGGAATTAGTAAGTCATTAGTTGGGGTTTTGGAGACTGGCTGAACCTGATACATGAAGCTTGGTGCATTATAGGTGATATGGGGTATAAGACATGCTTCCCCCAAATATGACATCTTGGTATTTGAGCAAATAGCAGAAGCCAAAGGTCACTCTCAACTTTTCCTCACTCTTCTCCCTGGAAGCAAATCATAAAGCCTTCCTACCTGAGGTATCCTCCTTTTACCTGGAGGGAAGGAACATCCTCATCTTCGAAGACAGACACTAAGAAGAATCTGAACAAACAGGTCTTACTAAACTTCTCACTGTTTCTTACTATTAGATCCATTAGATCACACTTGCTTTGTCAATCATACTTCCCCACACTGTCCCTTTTTATCAAACCTAAGCAAAAATAAAGTTTTGCCTGCTTCTTTGCATCTTCATTTCTAAAGTCTCCTGTGTCATGTGAAATTTTCATAAATAAATTAGTTTGCTTTTCTCTTGTAAATCTGTCTTTTGTCATAGAGGTCTCAGCAATGAACTTAGCAGTGGGTGAGAAAAGAAGCATTTTCCTTTTCTATGCAGAGAATAACATTCTTAGGTGAAATCTTGTGTGTGGTAGGGAATGAAGCTGTAAAGGCAGCAGGGCTTAGAACTTCTAATGAATGATGGAGTATGGTTCAAGAGTGAGAATATTACTTGTAACTTGTCTTTAGCTGCCAGAAACAGACCCAATTACTGAGGTGTAAACACACAAGAGTTTACATCTCATATGAAAGAAGTCTTGAGGTAAATATTCTTCGACCAGAGCAGCAGAGATCCAGAATGGATCTGTCTCTTGGCTGTGCTGTACTTGACTTTCATGTTCAGAGTACTGAATGGTTCAAGATGGCTGTTGGGGCATCAGCCATTACCTCCGCATTGAGGAAGAATAAAAGGCAGAAGAGCAATACAAGTCACAGGGCTCATGCCTTCTAAATAGGTTCCCTGACGTTTCACACAATATTTCTATTTACAATATATTAAAAAAAAAGTTAGGGTCAAGGAGGAAGGATGAATGGGTTGAGAATAACTAGCATTCCCTATCACCTGGAAGAGTTTCATCAGATTTGGATTTTTAAGCATTTCCTTGGCAGAGAATTGAGAATTTCTTGGGGGCAATCCACAGAAACAGATGCTCCATCATCTGTTTTTATAGGATTTCCCATCACTGACATTTTTGAGTGCAAGTGATAGTTACAGCTTGGTTCATTTTGGTCATTGCGGTATAGGTGGGTCACATGTATCTGCTCACGTTACTCTCTGATGAGATGAGATGTAACTCAGGCTTCTAGGACTCTAAGTGACTTTAGTGCATTTGAGATGAAGGATGGAGTCCAGTTAAATCTCTTTTATTTTTATTTTTAGAGTGAACCTCTTTGGGGGGGAAAAAATCTCATAATCTGCTTTTTAAAAAATTTTTTAGTTGTAAATGGACACAATACGTTTATTTTATTTATTTATTTTTTTTATGTGGTGCTGAGGAATGAACCCAGTGAACCCAGTGTCTCATTTGTGCTAGGCAAGCATTCTGCCACTGAACCACACCCCCAGCCCCTCATAATATGCTTTTTTCTCCTTTTTAAAGATAAATGTGTGTGTGTGTGTGTGTGTGTGTGTGTGTGGGTTTTTTGATCAATTTATTTTGTTTATTTATTTTTATGTAGTGCTTGGGATCGAACCCAGTAATATGCTTTTTTCTCCTTTTTAAAGATAAATGTGTGTGTGTGTGTGTGTGTGTGTGTGTGTGTGTGTTCAATTTATTTTGTTTATTTATTTTTATGTAGTGCTTGGGATCGAATCCAGTACCTCACATGTGCGAGGCAAGTGCTCTATGGCTGAGCCACAACCCCAGCCCCGCCATAATCAGCTTTTAAAATATCTTTTATCCTTTGGCCTTTAGGGTAGCACTGATGATGTTTTTGTTTCTGACTTTTTTCTTTGCTTAACATTTGAGTTTTGGAAAGTATACTGGAAGGTAGAGTTGGATTTAGCTGTTCCCCGTTTCCCCCTCAAACTTTTCCTCTGTTATATATTTATCCATAAAATTTGGTAATACTTCAGGTTTATATACTTGGTTACTAAAAAGGCATTTTCAAAATCACTACTCTTCTTCTATTCCCTTTCCTGTATTTGTGCTGGGGATTGAACCCAGGGCCTTAAGCATGCTAGAAAAGTGCTCTATCACTGAGCTACACCCTGGCCATTCCTTTCCTTTTCAAGTTTATTATCAATATTACACAATTATTGGTATTTATCTCCTGGGAAGGTACACTCTTTGTACTACATGCAATGATAATGAGATAGATAGAGGCTTCAATAGTCATGGCATTGTGACTATTAGCTCATTAATTCCTACAGAGAGAAATCCTACAAAGAATATATTCATTTGACCCATGGTGAGAAATAATCATGTTGCTGAAATGAAGGAACCCAATTTTTAAAGTATTTTAATGTTTTTACTATGAAAGATTCATAAAATTTCTGGCTGACACATGCCATAGTAGATTTCTGTTTATGTGTGTGTGTGTGTGTGTGTGTGTGTGTGTGTTAGGGAAGACAGTGGGAGTGGAGCTTTGCTAGCACCGAGTTTGTACAATCTGACACATGGCTCAGATTTCAGAATACACATGAAATAATTTTGTTTGCAAAATGAAAACCCCCTTTTGAAAATGAGATTACCAAGCCTCAATGCCAACCAGAATTTTGCATTCTCTTCAGCCAGGCTTACAGAGATTTTCACAGGTTGGGTAGGCTGCTTTCTATGTGCTATTTAAGCAGAAGAGGGCAGCAGAGAAACCAATTAGAAAACCAGCATCCTGGTTTGCTTCCTTCTAATAGAAGCTGTTGTACATTATAAATCCTGTGTAGTAAAATAAATGAAAATTGAAATTAATATCTTTTATTTCAACCTAAAAGTGATTAGAAAACAGTTTAAGGTTACGTGATTCACATTTCTACTCGTTAGTTTTAGCTCAATTATACAGATGGATATAATATTTGTGGGTTTTGATGTTGTTCTCAGATCTGACAAGCAAAAGTAGAGTGGATTATATAATGCAGTAAACTTTTGATGGGGTTTGTTTTTTTACTGGCCATTTTGTGTGTTTATAGAAAAGCAGGTGCTCCAGTGGGTTTTCTGGTTTATTTCAATATGTTTATCCACTGGAGTTAGTTTCTAAGGAAAGTCACTTCATTTTTTTTGTTAAAACAAAGGGAAGTTTATGACTTTTGACTGAATTTGGGGTTTAGAATTAGTGGTCTAGTTTTTTGTTTTATTTTAAAGACATTGCCTATGTGAACATTTTTTTCAGTATTTGTTGAAAGGAACAAGATCTAAATTGATGGATTGGTTTCTCGTCCTTGACCTTTGAAAATGTGCTATTTAATTAATTAAAGCAACACTCTTCCTCTAAAGAGTCTTATTCATGGGTCTAACTAGCTGTATTTACTATGTATGGAGGCTCATTAATATTCTATATTTGTTTTTCTAATGATTAAGGCCAATAACATAGCATAGCTGAGGGCTTTTTTCTGAAAGCCAGTCTAGCATTTTGATGTATTCTGTTTAAAATAAAGAACAGGATTCAGTGATTGTTAAACAGGTAACTAGTGCTTATTCTTCCTCTGCCAGGGAACCAATGAAGACGGAGCTGCAGTTCTATTCTAATGCATTATGTGTTTTATATTGTGGTAAATTTAATCTATTGATTTCTTTGTTATAGCCCTGTTTTATAAGCTATGAAATAAATGGCCTCAATGTGACTTATAAAGTGAGAAGTGTTAGTTATAGTCTAATGGTGAAGATGTGTAACAGGACCTACTAGTTTAACAGAAAGTTGGGGCAGGGAGACTCTGACTCAGGATGCTTAGGATATATGATTATAGTTCATTCTTCCTGGAAGCACTTAGTGGCTCATCTTGTGCATCTTCTGATCCTAGTCCTTCTCATCTTCTCCCTGTATTAAAAGTGGTGTTTGATTAAGTGCTGTTACTTTTCTGGAAGTCAAGGGCCTGATTTCTTCAAAAAGAAGGTACCTCTGCTGTCATCTATGACTGCAGGTCACAACTGTCCAGTGAAAATGTGCTGCCACCCAGTGACTCCATTCTACTGTATCCCCAAATATGTATTTGTCTTCTTGAGGTCATCCTTAAGATCACTGATGCTTTTCCCATTTTTATAAAAAATATTTTCCTCCCTGTGTTTTGTTTTGAATATTGTCAATTGTTTTGCCTTCAAATTCACTAACCATTTTCTTCCTATTTCCTCTTACCTGCCATTAATAAAATGCATTTTTCACATCAGACACTGTAAGTTTAATCTGTAGAAGTTTGAGTTAGTTTTTTGAACATGTGGAATATAGTTATGGAACTGTGTTAGTCCTTTTCATTCTAACATCTGTATCAGTTCTGGATCTGTTTTGATTGAATTTTTTTAGAAAATTTTCTGATATTTTATTAAATATGTAAAAGTAAAAAGTTCTTCCAGTTTTAAATCTAACAGTGTTGGCAGAATCAATGACAACACAGCCCACTGGTGGGCCTAAATATATAACTAAATAAACATTCACACAAAACACTATATATCAATTTTGAAGTCAGCAAGTGACAAATTGAATAAGCTTTTGCTTAAGTGTTTAAAAACCCCAATTCTCTCAATAGCACCCCACAAAAACTAGGAAAACTTTCCTAATCCAAATTAAATCTAAAGACTTTAAATATTGGGGCTGGGGATGTGGCTCAAGTGGTAGTGCACTCGCCTGGCATACATGAGGCACCTCCTTTCTCATGGATTGTATTTTCCTGCTTCTGTTTATGCCTAGTAATTTTTTACTGAATACCAGGCATTATTTTCCATTTTGGGTACTGGATATTTTTGTATTTCTTACAATTATTCTTTTTTTTAAAAGAGAAAGAGAGAATTTTTTAATATTTATTTTTTAGTTTTCGGCGGACACAACATCTTTGTTTGTATGTGGTGCTGAGGATTGAAACTGGGCCGCCCGCATGCCAGGTGAGCGCGCTACGCTTGAGCCACATCCCCAGCCCTGTTACAATTATTCTTAAGTTTGTTTCTTCCCCCTCTCTCCATCCCACCCCTGCCCCCACCTTTCTCTCTCCTCCCTCCCTCTCTTACAATTAAATTACTTGGATAATTTTGCTTCTGGAGGTCTGATTTTTAAGATTTGTTAGGTAGTACCAGAGCATCTGATATATTTTTAGGGTAGGGCATATTACTGAGTTAAGACTATCTTAGCCTTCTATATTAATACCTCCTGAATGTTGAGGTTTTCTTCTCTGGATTATGGGATCAGGCACTTTCTGACCTTGTTTGAGCACCTGTGACTGTTAGCTTTATAATCCTCTAGTGTGCTCTTGCCCCCATCTTGGGTGCAGCATTGTAGCTGTTCGCAGACTGTTGTAGTTCTCTCCCTATGCAGTTTTTCCTGGGGCATTCTGACCTGTGAACTCTTGCCTTCTTGGTATCCCTAGACTCTAAGCATCATTGCCTTACTCAGGGAATCCCCCAGGCTCCATCTAGCTGCTACTTCTCTACACTGTGACCCAGAAATCTCTGGAGCTGTTGTTTTGCTTCTTTCCCATTTCTCACTGATCACTGTTCTTATTCAGTACCATGAAAACTGTTAGGTTTGGGTTTTTCATGTATAAAAGTAAATTCAAGTCTTATTGCCCATCTTCACTGATAACTGAAATTCCTTTGTCTAAATTCTCAAAATGGTTCCCTGTCACAGCCCATTTGAATCTAGTATTTTCCCCTCCTCTTCATAATGGAATTACATTAGTGTTATAAGTGTAAATTGTAGGCTCTACCTGAAAAACTGCATAGCATCCCTAAGAAATACTATTGCACTGCTGCTTGGTGGACTCTCTTTCTTTTGTGGATTCCTAAATAGGTTTATAGGGAGTGCTAAGAGGATGGCCACATTGGTGCTTGTTGATGGTGATTAAGCGCAAAGTGGGTGGTTTGATAAGGAGCAGAATGAGATGTTCATTTCTAAAAAAGTATGTTTATTGTTACCATACCCTCTTTATAAGTGGTTCAAGTATGAGATAGTAAGAAATTCTACTTTTGAAGTCCCTCTGTGACCAGGTACCACCTATAAGTGCCATAGCTACAGGATGAGTGGGAAGCAGATATTCTTGCCCTCAGGAAGCTCACAATGTATAGGAGAACTAAATATGCAAGCTTAAAATTGTCATACAGTGTAACAAAGTGTGACTATTTTGGGCTGGGGTTGTAGCTCAGTAGTAGAGAAAATGTCTAGAATGTGCAAGGTCCTGAGTCTGATCCCGAGTACCACGAACAAAAACTATGGCTTTCCTACTTAAGGACTTTAAGAAGCCAGAAATATTCTAATTCCTTGTACTATTTTGATGCTTTTTTTTTTTTTTTTTTTTGTACTTTGGGCTTCTTTGTGAAAACAAATCTATTTTATCTAACAGCAAACAATTGAAAAACCAGGGCAAAAATTTAAAAAAAACAACAAAACCTCCAAAAAACCCTTATGAACATGACCTCTTACCAAGAATGATTTTGTCTCAATGTGCCACTTTTTATTAATTTAGCTAGCTTGTAGGCACCTAACTAGAATTTACTGTTTGTTTATATGTTTTTAAAATTCTGATAGGTTTTATTTTATTTAACAAGTGGAAAGCACCTCTAAGCCTTTATCCTTAAAATATGTATCCCCCTTAGCAGCAATGCTAGTGGAAGAAAAAGGATTGTCTCTTCTGCTAAATATATTCCTTCTTTTATAAAACAATTCTAAAAGTTTGGTTTTCAATCTTATTTTGACCCATGCTTCAGGTGGCTGAATTATTTCTGTAAAATGTGATCACTGAGCCATTGTTGTCCTCTAGGAAGCATTCAGTGGTAGTTTCTTTTCTCTCCCATGTACACTTTTTAAATTATATTGGTGTGTTCTTATTTTTACTTTCTTTGTTTAGTCTTTTGATACCAAAACAAATTAAATATTACTTCTCTAAGCTCGGTTTTTTAAAGACACATGATTCACAGTATAAAATTTTCAGTAGTCTTATGTGTTGCCTGAAGTAAGAAACTCTGAATCTAAGTATAGTTTTAGGCTTTCCTGGTGGTAGATGGTTAGTACCAATCCATCTGTATCATTGGGCTTTTTTTTTTTTTTTTTAGGAAAACCTAATTATTGTACTAATAAAGACGACTTAGGAGGAAAACAAATACAATTTTAAATAATTATAGAACCAAAATTTTAACATCGATTTGTAAGAACCCTTGGTCACTTTTAAATTTCTTCCCAAATTGACAAATATGGGACTTTCTAACAATAGTCAATGGAATTCCTAGAGAGAACAGTTTCTCTTTTGGCAGCCCCAGGAAAATGGAGGTTGGTGCTCTTTCTGTATGGTAATTTATCTTACTTTTTAATGAATTATGAGATAACTGTTGACTTTAGAATAGTTCTAACACGCAATAAAGTCTTAATCTATTAAAAATAAACCTATCATTTTATGAATTAAACACTCCAGCAATAAGAATGGTGCTTTAAGGAGCAGAGCATATGAATGCTGCCATTCCTTGCTTGGTGGCACTTGAGAAGCTTTTATAGTTAACCTAGCAATTTTATGTTTGTAGGGTATATATAGCCCACTTCATCTAGGGAAAATATCCCTCATTTAAAAATTAGAATCCTTTCCAAGGTTAAGCATAATGAATAAAGTAATATTCCTCCAAAGCTGATTTCTGTGCAGTTGGTATAAACTAATAGCTGGTTAATATGCAGCTCTTGAAGGTAAGTCATAAATGAGGTCTTACATTACCCATAGACTGAGCAGACCTACAGCCAGTTGTACTGTCCACTCACTGTGCTGCAGTAGCCTGTAGAAAAACACTGTAGTTGGTTTGATCCATATAGAAGGTTGTAACTATGGTGCTGTGTGAACTAACATAATGCTGTGGGATGCAAAGAAGTGCCCATTTTGCCAAGTACCAGGCACTATGATGTACTCTTGTCGAAAAGAGCTCAGAAGAAAGAGGATGCAGTTTAGTCACTAGCTATGTAAGCTCAGTATCACATGAGTGAACCCAACCTTCTGATACAGAAGAGCCTATATAGAGGAATGATGATACATACCTCAGTTAACTTTTTTTGAGCAAAGATGACCAGATGAAGAGTGGTATTGCAAAAGTGAATGTCCTTTAGGCTGCACTCAAATCTGTCATCATGAACATTTTTGTTTGTGTCCTATTGATCGACCACTGATTGCTCATTCTGGCTTTTATCAGTTCCACAGACCCACATGAATAGCCATTGAGATCATTTGCTTTTGAGTCAAATTAGGGGGCATTAAATTTGGTAGATCTTAATTTTGGTTGACACTGGTAGAACTAATTATTGTGTTTGGGATTTCTTGCAGACTCTCTTAACTGAGAAAACTATAAACACGTGAATTGTCCTCTTTTGAATATGAAACTTCTTCTTCTTCTTCTTCCTTTTATTTTATTTTACCTTATTTATTTATTTATTTATTTTTGGTACTGGAGATTGAACCCAGGGGCACTTAATCACTGAACCACATCCTCAGCTCCTTTTTTTTTTTTTTTTTTTTTTTGTATTTTATTTAGAGACAGAGTCTTGCTGAGTTGCTTAGGACCTTACTGAGTTGCTGAGGCTGGCTTTGAACTTGCAATCCTCTTGCCTCAGCCTCCTGAGCCCCTAGGATTATAGTCATGCACCACTGCACCCAGCTAATATGAACTTCTGAATCAGTATTAAGGAGGGCATGAAAGCCTGGGACATGGTTCCATCACGTGACTCCCATGCGTCACTCAGATATTATGCATGGGTCAGAGTCTTTGGTAAGGCTCAACTGTCATTTCTTACGTGTGTTAGTTTCTATTTATGCAAGGTTTTGGTGATTTAGTTCATGTCCTACTGAAGGGTTTTCTTTTTAATTTGTATTTGAGAAATATCTAAACTCCTGACTTTTCTTAATGTTCATGGTTGAAACCCTTGCATGAAATTATTGTACTTAAGAATTAGAAAGGACTAAAAGATCATCTGATTGGACTCTGTAGATTAATAGAGTTTCCAAAGGTTAACTGACTTGCCCCAGACCACATTTCCATTTAGAAACTGAGTCAAGACAGATGTGATTTTTTTCTAGAACTGTGACCCTTATTTAGTGACACAAAATTCAAAATTTCCATTCACTTGCTTCCACTTCATAGAGTTGGTCTGCATTGAAGTGGGTGTATGTTGCTGAATGAAAAATAGCTTGAAAATGTGACTGAAGAGACATTCAGTATTTATTGTGGCTGCAGCTGAAGTACCAGTTGTTTTAATCACTGTCACCATTACTTGTTTTGATCTTTACTTATATTTCTTATATTTTTAAAATTCTGCATTCCTGTAACATAATGGGGAATCCTGGTACCATCAAAAAAAAACAAAAAAAAAAACAACAACAACAACAACAAAAAAACAACACTCACTCTTGAGCCCTTGCTGAGTCTCTGCTTCTTCCTCCATGTTCCTAGATAGCAAAATGAGATTCTCAAAATAAGGTGCTCTGTGTTCCACCTGAACAGGCCCCCACCCCATCTCAGGTTTGCTCTTGTAGTCCCAGGAAGAATTAACTTTAGTGAAACAAACTTGGAAGCCAGACAATCTATAATCATTGGTTTGATAGTAAGAACCAGGTCAGAGGCTTCTTTTCATTTTTTGATGAGCACTGGATGTTTGAAGTTGTTGATGCAACCTGAATTTTTAAATGCAAGTTAATACCTTTCCTGGAAGCCAAAGGCAGTTAAGATTTTCTTGTCCTGCAGAGAGTGTTTTTTTGTTTTTTTTTTTTTTTTTAAGTTCTTAAGATTCTTTTGACACTTTGAGTTTATTTTTTCTAACAAAATCTGACCTTAGGCTTAAAAATAAGTTTGTTAGATACCAACCTTGTGTTCCCTTGAGCTAGGCTTTAAGCCCCCAATGAACTGCAAATTGCAAAGTGACTGCTCAGGGCCACCCTACAATAGGCTGGTACAGCTGAAGGGTGAGGAATCCATTTATTAAAAAAATTGTATGAGGCTTTTTCAAGATTATACCAGTATTTCTTTATCAGATCCAGTATAATTTTATCTTTGTAATATAGTACAGTCCCAGCCTAATAGGCAGTAATTTCCTTTATTAGACTTGCAGCTATAATGGGTTAGTAATTCTCTTAGTTCATTCATCAGACTTTTATCAGATACATTCTTTGTATCATGCATTGTGCTGGATTCTGGGAGATAATTAAGAAATGTTCCTGAACTCACTGAGCTCATAGTCCATGAGATAAATAAATAAATAAATAAATAAAATTGCACCAGTCTACGAACACACTTTTACAGCACAGGCATGTGTTACAGAAGCATAAAGCAAAGATGCTGCCCTGTCTGGAGTCAAAGAAAACCACACAGCAAAAAGACAGTGTAGCAGAAGAAAGGAAAAGAATTGGCTGGGCAACGATGAAGCAAAGGGTCTTTTAAGAAGAGGGAATAGGGGCTGGGATTGTGGCTCAGAGGTAGCTCACTTCCCTGGCATGTGTGAGGCCCTGGGTTCTATTCTCAGCACCACATATAAATAAATAAAGGTCCATCAACAACTAATAAAATATTTAAAAAAAAAAAGAAGAGGGAATAACTTGTGCAAAGCAGCAGAGGCCTATGGTAGTCAGTTTTTCATTGCTGGGACCAAATTACCTGACAAGAACAATTTAGAAGAGGAAACCTTTATTTTGGTTTATGGTTCCAGAGGTTCAGTCCATGGTCAGCTGAATCAGCTACTCTGGACCCAAAGTGAGGCAGAACATCACGGTACAAGGGCATGGTGGAGGAGCTCTGCCCCATTTGTGGTAGCCAGAAAGCAGAGAGCTCATGAAAGGGAGAAGGGGCCACAGGGCAGATAAAATCTTCCAGGGCACACTCCCAGTGACCCACCTCCTCTAGCCACAGGTACCACCCAGTTAGTCCATTCACACTAGAATGGACTAATTAGGTGGCCGCTCCAGCAATCCAGCCCTTTCACCTCTCAACATTCCTGCATTGACACAGGAGCTTTGAGGGGTCATCCATAGGAAGGCCTGAAAGAGAGCAGTGATATGTCAGCACTGAATTCAGTGTGATTGTCTTTGTCTTCATTTGGTTGGGGGAATGAAGCAAGTATTTGCTGGCTGGGATGAGCTGTGCTAAGTATTCGAAACCTCATCCTCTATCAACAGGAACTACTGGAGGTTTCTCACAAAGGGAGTGAAATCAGTTTCATGTTTGAGGAAAATGTTTTACTAATGAAGTGATGAATAAAATAAATGAAAATGGGGTCAATGGCATTCAATGATTGTGATGTAAAAATTGATCTGTGTATTTAAGAATTAGATCTGGAACTCAGTACAGCACGGAGTTTAGAGAAGGTGAACTTGAGAAATTAATTAAACACTGATAGCATTGCTTATGGGAGGGCATCATCTCTGTTGAGATTGTAAGTAGGGATACTGTTTTCTGAGGTATCTGCATTCATAGCATAACCTGTGCCCTTCTTTGGCATAGCTCTTATGACTTTATATTGTAATTGTGAATTCCTTCCCTGAGCTATAAACTCTTTGATCTTAGGAACAAGCTGTATTGGTGGTGTTTTTTTTTTCCCCCCATAACACCTTGTCCAGGGTTTGGTATGTAGTAGGTGTTCAGTATATATTTTAATGTTTGGCTGGATGCAATATCCATCTATGTAAGTTATTCTGTTGAATTATTTTTGTTCAAAACTACTTTTGTTTTTTTGTCAGAAACAAGACTAATATAATTTCATCATATGGTTATATTTCTTTGGAGTTTCATTTTTTAGAAAATAGCCAGACACATTATATATATATATATATATATATATATATATATACACACACACACACATACATACACACACACACACACACACATACATTTATTTTTCTTTTAAAACTTTGGCTATTTGAACCCGTGGCTCAGTGATATAAATAGTAATTCATTTTTAGATGTTTTTATTTGGAAGATTTTTTAAAAAATATACTATCATGTGTCTGGTCCTGAGTTAAATACACTTAGGACTTCCATGGGGGTTCTCTGGCATCGTCACAGCTGGAGGTCTGGTGGGCTTTTGTAAATGGCATTTGGAAGAATGTTTAGTTTGCTAAAGCATTAGCAGTCTTTTCTATTGTTTCCATCTGCTTTTTGTCTAAAGAGACAAGTGTTGGGATTTTGTTTATTTAATGGACTTTGTTTGAATTAGCTAATTCAAATTCAGCTAAGTCCAGAATTACTAAGGGAGGACATGAACATTTGCTTCAGGGATTTATTCTCTGGATTTCTTGTTGGTGAGTGGGGGGCAGAGGCGGTGAACAATCACTTCTGTAACCATCAGCCACCTAGTATTCTGAGTTTTTGTGATTAAATCATAAAAAGAATCTCATAAAGTTGCCAGGGTTGGGTATAAGATCACATATTTAAAGAACAATCTGCAGTAAGGTATGTTGGTTCAATTTTTTGTTTGTTTTCAAAAGAAGGGAGAAAAAATAGATATCTTTACAATATGAAAGTTTTTTATTGAGTACCTGTTTTGTGCCCCACTCCTGTATTTCTTTTATTTCACATTAACACCAACCTACTTGAGAGCTTATTGTTATCCTCACTGTACTATTAATAACAAAGTTTCCTGGCTGGGGTATGGCTCAGAGGTAAGAGAGCTCACCTGGCATGAAAAGCCTTGGGTTCTATCTCTAGCACCATCCAAACAACAACAACAACAACAAAAATAACAACAACAACAAACCCTTTGCCAGACATGTAGCACATGCCTGTGATCCCAGCAACTCAGGAGACTGAGGCAGGAGGATTGCCAAATTCAAGACTAGCCTGGAAACTGAGCAAGACACTGTCAAAGAAAGAAAGGAAGGAAGGAAGGAAGGAAGGAAGGAAGGAAGGAAGGAAGGAAGGGAGGGGAAAACAAAACCCACAATGCTTAAGAACTTGATAAAATTCCCTTAGCAGTTATTACCAGAGGTGGTTTCAATCCAGGTATTCTAACACAGGGCAGAAGCTTTGCACCACCTCCATTCCCTCCATGGCTTTATGTGGGCTGGAGGTCTTCCAGATGCTTATAAAACTGACGAAAATGGAAGGTGAAGACTCAACCTCAGTTGGAAGGGGTGACAACTGTACTGTGAAAACCAACCAGAGGGGGCTACATATCAGTTCTTCTTTGCTAACTATGGAAATCATAAATGAATTATGGCACCTCGGTATATTAAAACTTTTCATTTCAGAAAGCTAATGGTCTTTGTGCATCTCCCCTTCAGCATGATGTATGTAACCACTGATTAGCTGACTCACTTGGTAGGTACAGTTGGCAGATGTGGGACTAATCAGTTTTACATGCCTTGCTGTTTAAAAATTGCGATAATTTTTGCACTCTCATTGTGAAATGGATGAGTTCAGAAATGGGTTCAGGGACTATCTGTGTTAAACCAATGCATAAGTGATTTCACCTTCAGTAAATTTAATTCCTGGCTTCAGCTTTAGACCACAGTAATCTTAAATGAGACGTTTTGTTGCATGCTAATAAGCTCAGGGATTTTATCTGCTGCTGTTATGGTCTTTTGAAGAGGACACTCCCATTGCAAAAGATGTCTACAATACAATGAATGGCAAGAAGTATCAGGAGTATTTCTGATTGCTTAAACACATCTGAGGTTTATTAATTTTCTGGATATGGGTTAACATGGTTCCATGAATAGGCACAGGCTAGAGAGTAGGATTAGGAAGGTTTCCAGGGGCTCTGAACTCATGTCAAGCAAAACTGGCATGCTAGGTAGCTAAGTCAACTGAAGAGAGAAAAGACCTCGAAAGTGCTTTATCTCACCACATAACATTTGTAAATTTTATTCAATTAATTTACAGCTGCAGGGCTCGTGAGGCTGAAATTAAAGTTTTGTAAAGTTTCGATAAGGAGGCAGCCAAACATGTTTGATTAGCAGTGGCTGTTTTGGAAATGAGTTGGCAGTGATATAAAAATAGAAGGTTTGGGTTTCAGGAGGCATGTTGTCATGCTTGTGCCCATTTCATTAACTGTGGGAAGCCTGTATTTCCCACCTGTCATCAAAGGCATTTCTGCTTTCTGCTGTGCCTTTTCCAGACTGACCTCTAATACTGAAGTAAGCATCTTTTATAATTAAGTCTCATCAGCCCTATATTCTTAGAGAGCTTGTTTTGATTTGTAGAAATCAGTTATCCATGCTGCCTTTTTCTTTCTATACCCTTACAACATGATCTGTAATTTTTATTTTCAAGTTGTGTGCATTTGTAGAAGGTGTTTATCAAAGATTGAAGCAGTAGATGTCCCTTTATATGGAAATCAGGTTGGCCATCATGGCCAAAGGGCTCACAAATAGGGGCACAGAGCGGGCTTTCACATAATAATAAATAGACTATTAGATTGCAGCCTTCAACATAACAGTTACCATCATTAATTTTTAATGGATTTTCTTTTCTTTCTAAGGAACATTGCCATCTAAACTTCAGCAGGAAGATTTAAAACCCTTAAATAAAATTTAGTAGTGACAAAGATTTTTTTCTTGACCAAGCTTTAGTCAGTCTCCTGAACCTTCTGCCCAAACAGTGCTCACCTCTGTACTTCCTTATAGAAGCCAGTTTTAGGAAGATTCTACTAAGTCACTTTAGCCAGGACCTTCCCCTCCCCAGTCCTCCATATCTGATCATCCTCTGCATCTCATTGGTTCCTTAGCCCCATCCATCCTTCAGGTGATATCTGATCAGCCTGGTCTATCTTTAGCAAGAATCCTACCAGGTTGGCTTAGCCAGAATTCCTCTTACCCCTGATACTACCTTTTGGTCATTTTCTATCTCTGGGCACTGCCCTGCTCCTTGCCTATACCTTCCCACTTGCCAGTACTGTATTTAGAACTGAGACCTGATCTATACTGAGATCTTTCCTCCTAGTGTCATAGTCCTGAATTAAATCTCTATTTTCCACCTTAACTACTATCCAGCTCTGATTTGCTTTGATGAGAGCCTATTTAAGTTATATTGGAGAAGCTGTCTCTGGAGAGCAAAGAGGGACTCAAGGACTGGGAAGGGATACAAAGGTGGCTTCCATCAATAATGAAATATGCAGAAACTGGTTGTGGAACATGGAAGTTTGCTATTCTATTTGATAGTCCTTTTCAAATTGTCTCTGGTGAGAGACCTTTTTCATTTCCAGTCTATCATGGGGCAGTATGTGGTCCTGTCACGCTGTGGTTGTTCTGCAGCCCTTGACCTGCATGCCACTTAGCACATGAGTTGCACAAGATTCAAACCTGACAGCACCCCTTGCCCCCAGACAGACTCACTGATCTTGCATTGGGATGTCTCAGCCATGTCAGGCTGCTATAAAAGTTCCTGGAAACTTATTCTTAATTTTAGTTCTTATCTCATAGTGAACCCATAACAGAGATTTCTGGTCAGGCACTCTGTTAGCCCTGTTAACATGTTTGTGTGCCACACATATTTCATAATAAAAGAGTCTAAATCATTTTGGACATATTTACCTTTTCAAAGCATTTTATTCTAAC
The DNA here is from genome assembly GCF_048772815.1 of Callospermophilus lateralis. Lineage (NCBI taxonomy): Eukaryota > Metazoa > Chordata > Mammalia > Rodentia > Sciuridae > Callospermophilus > Callospermophilus lateralis. The sequence goes on along the minus strand of NC_135317.1, from coordinate 56,576,461 downwards.
TTATTTACTTATTCTGCATATTTGTCCCCAAAGTGGGTCATTCTTTTACTCCACAGATGTGTTTTGATCTTGAAGCTGTTCTAGATGCTTCCTAAAATCTAGTGATAAATAAGACCTTGTTTTTTCTCTGAGGGTTTGCAATGTAATGAAGACAGCTTCATTCAGCAAACATTTTTTGGCTCACTTGTTTTGCTTCAGGCTTTGACTTAGGCAGTAAATATTCAAGCATATGTAATTGCTAAGGTTTTTTTTTTTTTCTAGGAGTTCTATTTTATAGTGGTTATAGAGCCAATATTTTCTATGTCATTACATGCTCTGGAAACCCTGAAAATGGCCATGATTTGTGATTGAGCAGGTTGAAAGTTTTGCCCAGGAGAAACATTTGAACTTTGTCTTCTGAAAGAATGAAATGGGGTCATTGTTGTTTGTTTGTTTGTTATTAAGTTGACAAAGGGTTAAAGTTAAAGCAACAGTGTGAGCAAAACTGGAGAAACTCAGCTCACCAGAGCTTGATGGGAAGTGATGGGCAGGTTAGTTGGGATTCTAGCACAAAGCCTGTAGGCAGGTGAGAAAGGCAGGGTGGTGTAAGACAGCGTGGGCGTTGAAGTTCAGACTAACAATATTCAGCTTTTTCTTAACCATATGAGAAGATTTAAAGGAATGATCAGATTTTGGTTGGGGCACAGGCAGAATAAAAAGTGGAGAGAGACTAGTAGAGGGGAGACTAGTTAGGAGGTAGTTAAAATAGTCTAAGTGAGAAATAATAAAGATTTGAACTATAGCATTGGCTCTGAGAAGTAGAGGAAGGAATACACCTAAGGACTATTTCTGAGATGGAAGTGAAAGAATGGTGTATGGGAAGAGAGAGGGTCTAAGTGAGGGTCCTGTGCTTGTTTACACAGACAAACAATTACAGAGAGGGACAGGACACATTTTTCCATGGATGAAGACATAGATACTTTTTGCAGCTGAGAGGATGGAAGATAGGAGTATCATTTTAATGGCCTTAATACTCTCAAAATAGTTAACATTATTTCAGAAAAGTGAAAGGTAGTGTAAAACTTGAAATGGAAGACAATGGCACAAATATAAATTTGCCTTGAGGAGTGTAACATCGCTTTCTTTGTTATTGCAGTTAGGATGTTTAACTTTATTTCCTGATATAGACCTTTGGCTCTCACTGTTGAGTTCCACATATTCATTCATTATTATTATTTTTTTATTAAAGACTTACCATGTGAGAGAAACATTGGATTATGAGCTTGGGATGGAAATTAAATTGTAAATCCTGCCCTTAAGGAGTTAGCAACATGGTTGGGGTAGGTGGGCTCACAGGAAGGAAAGCTAATCTCGTTAAGAGTGTGGGGTCATGAAAGGCATGGAAGAGGTGTAATATTAATTTTATGTGTCAACTTGGCTGGGCTAACTGATACTCAGACAGGTGGTAAATCATTATTTTGTTGTGTCCACGATGGTGCTTCTGGAAGAGATTGGCATTTGGATCAATTACTGAATAAAGAAAATCTGCCATTATCCAATCTGTTGACGCCCCAAATAAACCAAAACTGTAGAGGAAGAGGTCAGGTCTTTCTCTTTTTCATGTACAGATGGAACATTGAACATTGGTCTTCCCCTTCCCTCTTCTTTGACATTGGTTCTCAGGTCTTCAGGCTCTGGAGCTTCTACCAGAGGACACACTCTTCTTCCCTCTTCCCATTTCTCTAGTTTTTAGCCTTTGATATGGAATCACATACACCATCAGCTAACCTGCCTCTCAGACCTTGGGACTTAGATTACACCACCAGCTCCTCTTTATTCTTTTTCCCCCCTATGCTGGGGAGTGAACCCAGGGCTTCATGTATGCTAGACAAGCTTTCTGCCATTGAGCCTACATTCCCAGCCCTCAGCTCCTCTTTATCTAGCTTGCAGATGGCAGTTATGGTACTTCTTGGCTTCTAATAATCACACAAACCAATTACCACCATAATTGAGTGTGTGTGTATATGTGTGTGTGTGTGTGTGTGTGTGTGCGTGTGTGCGCACACATGTATTTCCTAATGCTTTTATTTCTCTGGAGAACCCTGAATAATACAATTTTGAGAGTAGTATTAAAGAATGAGTACAGGTTAGTAGCTGAGAAGAGATAAGAGGAATTTTCTAAGAATAGAGAGGTATAGAGGATAGAGGGAGAGCTAACTGGGCTAGATTCTCAAAGTTTTAGTTTTACACATGAGAACTTGTTGTTAAGCAATCAAAAAAGAGCCACCCAGGTTTTAAGTGGAGGAGTCAGCCAAATTTCATTTTAGGTGGATTGTGCTGGCCATACCGTGTGGATAATGCAAGTGGAGATTCTACCCTAGTGCAGATAGGAGAGGTGCAGTTGTTCAGTGAGAGATGGTTGGCATTTAAACTAGGTTAAGCAATATTGGGAATGAACTAAAAAACTAATAAATTAATAAATACAAAACTGGCAGGAAGTGGAGATTGATTCAGATCAGAAAGTAAGAGAGCTAATGGAGACTTGAACTTGAGCTATTTAAATGGTGCAGCCACCATGCAGAGCTTGTTGACAACCATGTTGGGAAAAGGGTGATCAGTTCACCATTAGACACCATAGGAGGTGCCAGGAGATGTCTAGCAAGTGATAAAATATCCATATGCAAGGGTCTGTAGAAAGGTGCAGTGCAGGAGGACTTTGGAAGTCACCAGCATGTAGAATGAGATAGGTAAAATGCACAAGGGAGGAATTTACACAGGCTAAGCTAAGAGAATTGCAAGCAACTGCATTCTGTTTCGTTCTTTAGTTAAAATTCACCAACAACTTCAACAGGTAGGAAGTAGGGATGCTTACAGGCACTCAGCTCAAAGGACAAAAGAAAACAATTTATATTTTACTGAATGATATTTATATTATGCTTACCTATAGGAAGAGTGCAGAGATGCTAAAGAAAGATGGGAACCTGGTCTTTCCTTGAACTGTTGAACTGAAGGAATTCTTAAAAAGCAAGTGTGACATAAGTTGAGAAAAATAACTAAGCTGCATATTAAAATAATTTGTATACCATAAAATACCATTTTAGATGAACAAAATGTACAATTAAAAAAATTTTTTTTAAATAATATGGGGTCTTGCTATGTTACCCAGGTTGGCCCTGAGCCTTGGGTTCAAGCCATCCTTCTGCCTCAGCATTCTGAGTAGCTGGGACTAGTGATGTTTGTCACTGCAGCCATCTCAGTTTAAATGAATTTTTTGAAATTTACATAAGCCATATTTTTAACATTTTGTGTATGTGATGATTGAGAGAGTGGATCACTAATGAGGCAGATTCCCTTCCAGGTGAAGGATAGAAATGGGGAGGTTGGGCAGAGATTTAAGGAGCACCTACTTTATGCTGTGTAATGTTCTGGAAGGGGTGCAAAGAAATGGGCAGAGCCTGAGAGCTTTTTAAGGAGAATAATACCATTCTTCATTAAGCCATCAATATAAATGTCATATTATGATATGTGTTTGCTGACTTCAGCCCTAAACTGAAGGTATAGAGTCAGATTTGCTGTGTTAGTCAGCTTTTTCACCAATGCGACCTAAAGACCTGACAAAAACAACATAAAAGAGGAAAAGTTTGTTTGGGGCTTATAAAGTTTCAGAGGTCTCAGTTCATAGATGGCCAAATCTATTGCTGTGGGCCTGAGGTAAGGCAGAGCAGCGTGTTGGAAGGGTGTGGAGAAGGAAAGCAACTTAGGACATGGCAACAAAGAAGCAGAGAGAACTCCACTCACCAGGACAAAATATATACCCTAAGACATGCCCCCAGTGACCCACCTCCTCCAGCCACACCCCACATACATACAGTTAGCACCCAGTTAATCCAGTCAAGCAGATTAATGCACTAGATACCATATGCCTCTCATAACCCAGTCATTTCATCTCTAAACCGTGGCACGTTGTTTCACACAGAAGCTTTTGGGGGAACACCTCATAACTGACTCATAGCACTTGTATTACACTTATTTTTGTTTAACAATTATTATATTTGACTGCTACTAATTGATAATATAATTCTAAGCAGAACCCACCCTAGCATCTCAAGAAATTGTGGACATAACTTCACATATTTTAAGCTTTTTAATCTGGAAAAAGTATTAATGTATTACTAGTGATATAGTTATTGAAATGAATTTTAACAGTTTACCTGGCTTCTGGAAGAGACAAACTTGGTAATCCCTTTATCTCAGCCTGGTGTTCTAAAGCTTAAGTTTCCTGTCAGTTTTTATTGGTATTGCTTTATTTTGTTCTTTATCCTCAAAGCCTGTTTTCCTCCATGATAATATCCATAAGACTGTGTGGGGGGAAAAAAAGTTGCTTAGAGAATAGAATATTCACAGTCTCTTTTGTATAACTTTTACACAAAGTAGGTATTGGGTTTGTCATGGATCTTCTTGTAGGGGTTCATATTTGTTTTTTCAGAGGTTTATTGTCCTAGGATACTCATGGATACAAGAAATAAAAATAAAAGAAAATTGACTTTGCAAAAAGGACCTTGTTCACAGCTAGGAGTGTGTTGGGGAGGGGTGTCCTTTGTCTTGGAAATTCGGAGACAACCTTGAATTTTGAATTAAACCCCTAGTCTCTGGAGCCAGGTTTCCATCCCTAAGGGACAATAAGCTGGTGGATGGGGATACAAAGGCTGCAGGCCACTCTGTGCAAACAATGGGTGTTGGTATGGGGTTGATCCAGGTGGCATCTGCCAGTGTGGGTACATACTCAGCCAGGAAGCCCATAAACCTGTGAGTGACTCCTGAGTAGGGAGAGCTGACTCATCACATTGGAAAGCAGTGACAGCCCACAGTACTGTCTGATTTCTTCAGTATCTTCTTGGAACTCTTAATCAACATTTCTGCACTGTTAGTTGAGGGGCTATGAAAAGATTATGCTAATGTAAATATTAACCCCAGTAAAACAATTAGGAAGGGCAGTTTGTTAGGTAAATGTAACCTAGTGCATCCCAGAGATGAACAGCATTTATTATTATTATTTTAAATTAGCCACTCCAGTTTTTCTTTTCTTTTGGCATGGAGATGAGAGATGCTTATCTGTGCTGGACCATCCATAAATACTTCCTAGGTACTGTACTGCTAACAGTTATTTAATGATTTAATCAGAAAGGACTGGCTTTGGATTTCTGATGAGGTAATGAGAATTGGCATTTAACAAGTTAATTGGAATTGGAAAGAGCTATTAAAAGGCCATGAGAAGGTCTTTCATGAAACCCTTGAATATGCTTCAGTCTGAAGATCTTATTAAATTATGCTAAGGGTGTATTTTCCTTTCACTTTGAATCACCCATTAGGATCATCTAATCAGCTTCCTGAATGTTGCTTCAGATGAAATTATTATTAGTATCATAACGTTAGAGTTTTTATTTTTTTCTCTTCAATTGTCAGTAGTGAATCAGTGTTCAATAGACAGCAGTTTTTCTTAGCCCTGTGGGACAAAACCAGAATCAGTTTAAACTTTTCTTTACATATTTTTGGGTTTAAAACATCATTATTCTGCATATTGGTGATGGCTTTTAGTACTCAGTTTCAGCAATTGTTATTTTTGTGTCAAAGGCATGGTTGTTTCCTTTGAACAGACAGCTTTGCTTTATTCATGTGTCACATAGAAATCAATTTCTTGCCACAGTGAAACAAATGGAAATGGTCAAATTCCTTTCCCTCCCTCCCTCCCTCCCTCCCTCCCTCCCTCCCTCCCTTCCTTCCTTCCTTCCTTCCTTCCTTCCTTCCTTCCTGTCACTGAGTTATATTGACAGACCTTTTATTGTTTTTATTTTGAAACAGGGTCTAAATTGCTTAGGCTAGCCTCAACCTTGTGATCCTCCTCCCTCAGCCTCCCAGGTGGCTGGGATTATGGTATACATCAGCAGACAGCCTTCATCATTCCTTTGCTGTTTATTTCACAGACAATCATGAGAGAATAATTGTTTCAAAATAAATATTCCCTTGAATTTGTTCTTAGCAAGTAATTTCCTGTTTGAGGCAAACTATTAGAATATTGCCTTTTGTTATTCAACTTACCAGTTTCATAAAACCAAATATATTATATTTGCTAATTGAAAATTATTATATGCTAGAAGAGGTTGGCTAAATAAAGGGTGGAGAAAAGAAAATTAAGAAACAGTCTGTTGCTTTATTAACAAGAAAAATTCACTTTTTTTTTTTTTTTTTTTAACTCAGAGATGACCTGAAAATTGTTTGGCAGATGACATTTCAGATTTTTTTAGAATTTAGTTTTTCAATATTTTAACATGTGTTTATGTATAATGCTCAAAGGATTAAATGTGTGTCTGTGTGTGTACACATCAAACTGGTTATACCTTCCTCTATGTAGTAATTATGTTTTTGAAAAGCTGAATATAATAAATTTTTTTGTAATTTAAATACCAGTTTTAAAGGACCAGGGAAGCTGTCCCAAAGAAATAAAATCTCATGTTCTCAGTAATAAACATATATATGTTTTCTTAATGTAAAATTCAGAATAATATAGATAAAATCTAACTTAGCACAGATGTTTCTAATATTTGTTATCTAAGCATACATTTATTTTGTAGATGAAATAAAATATTATAGAGAAACTGAAAAGGAGATTCTTTTGAAGAAGCTAATAGCTTCTTATTGACCTTAAATACTTAAATGTTCAAACAGTAGGTTTATTTTAAAATCCACAAAATGTGAAATATTTTCTTCTAAAGTCTATGGTTGGTGCCTTTTGACTTTCTTGAACTCTCTTAATACAGTAGGTTCTTAAATGTGCAGGACATCTGGAAACTTAAATAATTCCCACAGGGCTTTTGACCTAAGATTCAGGACTTTCTTAGATTGACAATGACAGAATAGTGGACATGTACCTATTGACATGCAAGCAGCAGATGAATGTGAGGGTCAGCATTTTCCGAACTAATCCACTTTCTTACTTGTGATTTTTACTTGTGTACCAAATCATAGCACTATTTTGAGTGCACGTGAAGATATAGTTTATTACTAATTTTTAAAAAATATTTATTTTTTAGTTGTAGTTGGACACAATATCTTTAGTTTATTTTTATGTGGTGCTGAGGATCGAACCCAGGGCCTTGCATGTGTTAGGCGAGCACTCTACCACTGAGCCACAACCTCAGCCTAGTGTATTACTAATTTTTGAGGACATGTGTTTATATCTTGTTCATCTTTTTATGCAAATAAAATATTAAAAAACAAGTCGAAAAGTAATTTATAAATAAGTAGACACAGGAATTGCAAAAAACAAACTACCACCACCACCACCAACAACAACAAAACCAATAGTACAACCTTTAAGGATGGTAAAAATCAAGTAGGTAAATGTAATGCCAATAGCTATCTCTGAAATAAAATACAAATTAAACTTAACACCAAATAATTTCAATTACAGAATCATACTTGGAAAGAAAATATGTACTTGAAGAAAACCAACTGGATTTAGGATTGTCACTAAGCTTTTATTTTTTTTATTTGTTCTTTTTAGATATACATGACAGTAGAGCGTATTTTGACATATTATACATACATGGAGTATAACTTATTCTAATTAGGATAGAACTGTCACTAAGCAGTCAGTTCAGAGGCTAACTAAGGTGACCTGGGTCTAGTACACCATACATTTTTCTAGATCATACTGGTATGGAGATGTGTAAGTCTAATTTGGGCATGAAGCAGGGCAAGCTGTGTGCCTGTGAGTGGCACAGCCCTCCCAGCAGAAAGTACTAAGTGGAAAGTAGTGTAGCCTGGAGGTGGATATTGGTGTTCCAATATTCTCCCTACTTCTGCTTAGTGCTTGGCACAGATGAAGCAAACATAAAATTAAAGGGCTTGAATTGAAGACCATTTTGTTACTGGGGAGAAAGTATAAGGTGACCAGAGCTATTTCTTTGAAAAACTCTTATTTTTCATGTTCTGTGCATCTTCCAAGAACTTGTAAGAATTGAAGAAACAAATACTTTGTAATTAAAGAATATTTATAAGACCCCATGAGGCAGTTTCAGATTGGATGTCCATATCTAGTACTTCTGAATCTTAGATTCCTGGATTATGTACAGGGAAGAGAATCAAATAAATCAAAAGACTTGGATGAACAGTGCCCGTGACGAGCAGAGAGCCCATCATTTCCTGGCCTTTGATGCAATGGGCAGATCATTTGGCTCTTCCTCTGAGTGTCTCTTCTCATAAACTATACTTGCTGTTATATGATTGGACATGGAGTTAGAGCTATAAACATTTGCAAGAACCATAAATTCTTTTGTTCTACAAAAGCTGGTTCGGGTATCTTTTTCATGTACATTGTCGTATTAGTCCTTACTGCTTTTTGATACTAAGGCTAAGAATTTTGTTGTATTCTAGTTAAGCCTTTGTGGACTGGCTCCTAAGTACTCACATTAATCAGTATATCTAAAAAGAATTCCCATTAAGTACAGTGAACTGAGATTGCCAGATGTCTTATGCGGAACAAAGAATATTTCTGTTTAAAGGATTTAAATCTCAGATCTTCGTTCTTCCCACTGTCATAATTTTCTGAGTGCTGAGGCACTGCAGATCTTGTCTTTGTTTCTTCAGTAGGCTTTTTGCCAGCAAAAGGGCCTGGAAAAGGGGGTAATAAGAGAGACTTTCTGCACAGAGCTTCTGCCTAGCCCACCACTGCCCTCTGAGAAGAGCACTTAAGGGTTTAGTATTTCAGATAGGCTATTCTCTTTGGTCTGTTTGCTGTTGAAAAAAAGCAAGCCCTAGACACAAAGCAAGCTCTAGACACTTGAGCAAAGAGCAATCAGCCTGACTACATATACATACTCCATAGCAAGCTATTCTGCATTCTTTCTTTTTTTTTCTTTTCTTGCTCCTTAAACAAAAAATGTTAATGCTTGCTTTTCAACTCTAGAGAAGTTGTTTGTTATATGCTACTTATTACTCCATCCTCCTTAGAATTGCATTTCTAGTATTTATATGGGGAAATGTTTTATATAATTTCCAGTAAGTATTACAGCATACTATTTTATATAGTATGGTTAGTTAGAAGGTGTGTTTGTATGACTAACTTATTTAAAGGAAATTTTCATACTGATGCTGATGTATAAAAATTATAATGGGATTGAAGTTGATGTTTCAGGCCATTTCTCCTTTGAAGGGAAGCAGCTGCATCATGCAAGCTTGGCTATTGGCTTAATTAATTTGGTGATTTTGGAGTCATGGCCTGCATTTCCCTTGTGATTTTCACTGTTTAACTCCTGTTGATGCATCAGTTCTCAGCTCAAACATCCAATCTTTTGTCCATTTTGTTTCTTCCAATCCTTTAGGCAGGATTTGTCTTCCTAATGTGTGCTCCCAAAGAACCTTGTACTTAACTCACTATTTTATAATTACGGTTGTGTGCTGACTCTTCCACTTCATCGTATCCCACTGTGCCTTAGTAATTTCTGCACTCGTGCCTTGCTGATTATCTGGCATACAGCGTAAGTTCAATAAGAATTTGATAAATGAGTTATTAAGTAGCTAAAACCTATAAAAGACTAACTTAAGGGTGATTCTTTGATATCATACAATCCAACAGGCTTAAAAAGTCTGGAAAGTTATGGATTGTAGAAGGAGTAGTGCTCTGGAGAAGGTCCATCTAGAAGAACCCCAAATATCCAGATGTATATGTACATCATGATTATAAAACTTATGTCCTCTAGTCTTATGCTGTGGGTAGAAGTGCAAGGAGTGGACTTCTGTTTCAAAGTTCCTTAACCTGTAGAAGGTTACCTAGAGCAGATTGCAAAGTCTCCTTTACAAAGTTGGTGTGGATTTAAGTGATGGAAACTCTCTTCTCTTTGTTTGTTAATTGTAATAGAAGATTACCAACAGCCATCAAGGTAGTATTTTCCTGTGGCCAGAAATGACTTGAATGTTAGAAATATTGAAGGATCACAGTTGCCCTGTGAAAGGGGCTGGAGAAGTCCTTGCAGTGAGAGTATAGCTTCTCTCCCTAGTGTCCACTCACCTGCTTCCCTCACCTGCAAATGGGTTTTGGTATTGTGGTAGTCCTGGCTCTGTCCTGATGGGGGATATAAGTGGGGTGGTGGGACACATACCACACTACTTTAAACAAACCATCAATTTGCATAAATTCTTCTCTTTTGGGAACATCAATTTTATCAGGGAAAGGGAACATGCCAGTAAATGAGATTGTTTTTACATTTGGTATGTATTCAAATCAGCACAGGGTCCTTTGTTACCATTTTACAATTGTTTCATCCTAATATACTTTCTATTGGAGTTTTAAAAACAAAGTGAAGCCAGGCACAGTGGTGCACACCTGTAATTCCAGTGAAGGGGGAAGCTGAGGCAGGAGGATTATGAGTTCAAGGCCAGCCTCAGAAACTTAGTGAGTTCCTAAGCAGCTTGGTAAGACCCTGTCTCAAAATAAAAAATAAAATGGGCTAGGGATGTGGCTAGGTGGTAAAGCACCCCTGGGTTAAATCCCTAATAACAACCAAAACAACAACAAAGTATATATATTGCTCAAAGGTATTGTTTTATAATGTTAGAAGCTTAAAAATTTTAATGTACAGAATTGTTTTCTAGGGAATGGAAATGGATTTATTGCTTGTTCTCCTGTAGTTTCCTCTTTTCTGATCGATGTTAGGTAATTTTAAGCAGCATTTTAAGTTTGCACTATGCCACTCCTTCAGACAAAAATAATCACTTAAAATGACCCCAACCCTGGAAATGTAAGATTATGCATTTTAATTAATTAAATTTATCATAAGTAAATATAATACCACACACATAACCTTTAATCTAAATTGACTCTTTGCTTGAAGCAAGATTTGAATGGATAACATGCATAATAGGACAAAATCTTTTCTCTTTTATAATGTAGATAAGTAAGAGCTACATACAATTTTAAAGAAAACATTGTATTAAATGATTAGGGGATGTCCACAGATTTTTCTGTTTCTACAATTGACCAGCCTTGCTGGTGATGAATAGTGATAAGTTGTTTAAGACACTATTTTCTTGTCTCTTTTGTCTTTGTGTCCAATATAAAGATTATAGGTATTGTAGAGATTAATGCTTATATAAAAATCCTGTGACATTAAAAATAAAAGTAGCATTTAAAGCACAGGATTAATGTTCCTGATGCAGACTTAGCATCAAGCTAATCATTCATGCCTGTTGACACTATATTTAACTCAGTGAGCTCATACTTTCCCAAGAACTATTAGGATTTCTAGTAGAGCGTCAGTCACACACAGAACTTTGTCTAAACTGTGTTTTAAAAAGAGCTGCCTCTAAGTATGCCATAGAAATGCCAGAGCACAAATCAACAGCATATTCTCCTTGACCACTGGAGAAAAGAGTGGCAGCCAAATTTATAGCACATTTTCCCAGTGTGATTCCAGAACTAATTTCAGATCTTGAGTGACATCAGGGCTTTATTGAGAAAGAAGTTGCCATTCTCTCCGCTTCCCCTTGTCCATTTAATGACCTACTCTTAGTTGTTACTGAGAGACTGGAGGAGAAAAGCTCTTGCATGTGATTATGTGGACTGTCCTTTGCTGGAACTGGTTTCTCCCCTTTTCAGGACACATGGAGTGCCCTCGAAAGGGTTTTAATGGTTGTCACTTTTGCTGTTCAGATTACATCTTTGTGGATTTTTCTACATCCTTTCTATTTTACTTTACTGTTTTGTTTCTTTGCAGTTTAAGGATGGGTTTGAAATGATTTCACTTTAATCTTAATAATACTAATTCCTCTTCAATAATAGATTGAAAAATGGACCCTCAGAGGCCACCTTCTAAGGTTCCAAGGGAACAGAGGGAGAAAAGGAACAGGAAGAAAAAAAAAAACTGACTGGATTTTTTGAGTCTCAGCCACTTGGGAAATATAAAGAAATTTCTTTCTCCTGCATTTCCCCCAATCTGTCCTGTGCAAAACCCCTCCGCACCCTGAAAAAAGGTACCAACTCCATACCAAGGTCTTCAGTTTAGCCTTATGGGAGTGACAAGTACCTTGAAGGATGAGGAGATGCTGTTGATATGTGTGGCTGGTGTAAGGGCCTGTCAGTTGTATCTACTCCTCTGGGTTCATACTGCATAAGATGAAGAGGCAGTTCTGCCAGACAATTTTGGAAAAGTAGTCAGAACCTTATTTTTTTAGGCTATTATAAATGGGATATGAAAAAATGTTCAACTTCTCTAACAATTAGAGAAATGCAAATAAAAACTACTCTAAGATTTCATTTCACTCCAGTCAAAATGGCAGTTATTAAGAATATAAGCAACAATAAGTATTGGCGAGGACGTGGGGGAAAAGGCACACTCTAACATTGCTGGTGGGACTGCAAATTGGCACAACAACTCTGGAAAGCAATATGAACATTCCTCATAAAACTTGGAATGGAACCACCATTTGACCCAGCTATTCTACTCATTGGTTTATACCCAAAGGACTTAAAATCAGCATACTGCAGCCACATCAATGTTTATAGCAGCTCAATTCACAATAGCTTAATTGTGGATAGTTGAATTCTAAACCAGTGGATATTTGAATATTTCATGATTAACAGTTGGAGGAGTGATAAGGATGGGGCTTCAGTCTTTTTAAATTTTCATGTTAAGTCCAGAATGAACCTTATCAATTGTATTCTACCTAAATTGATAATCATGGCAGTTTGGAATCCTACTTTGCAAATTGTGTTGGTTTGTTTTACTGTAAGGTTAAATATTAAAATGATGAGGCGCAAGCAGGTTCTGTCACACTACATTTGCAGATAAAGTTCCTATGTTGGTAGGTAGTATTTCTGATAGAATATATTTGTCTTAGTCTGTGTTTTTATTGCTGAAACAAAATACCTGAGTCTGGGTACTTTATAAAGAAAAATGTTTCTTTAGCTCACAGTTCTGGAGGTTCAAGAGCATGACATCTTCTTGGCTCTGTGAGGGTCTCAATAGTAGATGGCACCACAATGGCAGGAACACTTTAGAGTGGCAAGTGGCATGTGCTAAAGAAGGAGATCACATAGTGAGACAGGAAGAAAGAGACTAGGGAGTGGCCAATTCTAGTCTTTGAATAACATACTCCTCTCACAGGAGCTAATCTACTGCTGCAAGACACTTTGTATTAATCCATCCATAAGGTGGAGTCTCCACAACCAAATTACCTTCCCCAGGCACCTCACCTCTTAAAAGATTCCACCACCTAACACAGCCATACTGGATACAAAGCTTATAGCCCATGATTTTTTGGTGGAACAAACCATGTCTGAATGTGACAATGTTCTTTATTTAGAGAAAAGTATCATAGATACTATGGAAAACAACCCCCCTTCAGCTTTTGTAAGAGCCTCTGGGATTTTTTTCCCCCTTAATATTGTTTCCCTATTATTTGAAGAGGAGAGAAACACCTACTGACGTCAAGATGAGAAACCAGGAAAGCTTTATTTTACTTATTCAGTCAACAACTTTTTATTGACTACCTTGATACATTCCCTTGTGCTAAAACCCAGAGATGTAGAGATGTAACTTTCCTGTTTCATGACTCTTATAGTCTCATGGGGAAGTGAAGGTGTTGTATAAGTGGTAAAAAGTAGCACGAGATGCTTATTCCCTTAGAACAAAAGTAACAGAATGGATACAGAAACAAATTTATGTGTTTGTAGATTTGATGGCAGGAATTCAAGGACACTTCTAACCAGAAGCTCATTAGGGAAGGAATGTTAATCTGCTAGAATTTTTCAGGGTAATTGGTGAATTTGGATTTTTGGAGACTCAGGAAGGCCATAAATGATCATTAGAGAATGAGGAGGCTAGAATAAGGCAAAATTTAGGGCCAGATGAGAGTGGTGTCCATGCATGTATAGTGGTGCTGAGCTTCTCAGTCATGTGCATTTGGCCTGTCTTCCCTCAGTAGTCAGCTGTAGGCAGGGAGAGGAAATGCTTACTTTTCAGTCATATGAAGGATTGATATTGAGAATCTCTCCATGTTCAATTGTATTTATTCTGGAATATGCAGGGAACCTATTCCTTTGTTGAAAGTATTTGACTCTCAAGAAATTTTCACTAGCTTATTTGATTAGTTGACAAAAATGGTTTAGACTGACATTGTATGCACCATAGAAACACCCACTGTTAAAAAAAAAAAAAAAGACATCTTTCCAAGTAATATTGCCTAATGATCCTTTCTTTGGGAGCCAGGGATAGATTTAGTTCCACATGATTGATCTCTCTCATGTGAGTACAACTAGGACCTCAGACCCAGAGGTGCTGTTCTCAGGGGAGGGACTGACAAGCCACTCTGGTCTGTTTCCTTGAGGTCTTAACCAGAAAAGATTTGTTACAGCTTTGCCATTCAACTCTGTTTTCATGGCTTTTACATCTTTATGCATAGTGACAAGCCTCATAGTGTCCTTGAGATGTGTATTTGTTGCAAACTGACCTAAGCAATTTTTTTTTGTTTACTAATTACATTTAAATATATCTGTAGCCTTCAAGAGTTACAGTCAAACAGAACTGGAGGTCTTTTCACCTATAAGCACAGTTCTAGGCAACATGTTATGAAGAAAGCAAGTCTCAGACTGGTTCACATACAAATGTAAGCATTTTTTCCAAGCAAGCACCAAAAACTGCTCTTCCAGCCTGTTCTGTAAACTTATTGAAAACCCTGCCTCCTTGTCCTTTTAGGTACTTCAATAAGCACCTCATATGGAAAGATTCACTCGAAACAGATGAAACAGAATTTTAGCTTCAGGGTTCAGCTCACCTACTGTACTTGGTTGACAAAAATCCACAGCTTCTCGTTCCATTATATTATTAAGCCTAGCATGCCTTTCAGAAGCACATACTGTTATGTCTATATAGTATCCAAGTAGAGTACTTGGAGAACAAAAGGGGAGCTATTAATAATTATGCTGTGGTGTGTGAGAGTAAATGGGACTTTTGCAGCCTATGGTTCCTACAAGTTGACAATTTGGAGCCTATGGTTATGGCTATTGTAGCTATTGGGCATGCTGGACTCTCATGCTCTCCCATGCCCATGTTGGACTCTTACACAAAGGCATTGAAACCCCTGTTTCACAAGGAAGAATTATTTCTCTCACCTATAATGCAGATTAATTAGACATTTAAAGCTGATAAAAGACAAAGATATTCAAAACCTTTCTGTAATATAGGAGAGGAAAAATCAGCCCATCTTGGAGTCATGTGTGGGGCTTCTATAGCAAAAGACTGATTAGGGGCTCAGAGACCTTGACAAGGAAATGAGCACTGGAAGAAACAGTTAAACTGGAGTGTTTTTAGTAGTAGGTTTGGTGAAGAATGGAGAATAAAGGGGAAATATGGTAGGACAAAGCAGGGATCAGGAAACTATAATAAGCTGGAGTCCCTTAGAATCTGAGCCTGTTGGTTCAGATTCTTCTCTGTACCCTGTGTGTTAGAGGTAAGGATGTGCTCCTTTCTGGGTCTATGGAGGCCACCTTTCACATGAGGGTCTTTTGATCTGCTAAAATGTCCTTCCTAAGTTTTATGATCTGTTTCAGGGAGGAGGGCAAAAGGAAAGTCAGAGTGGCCTTCCTGCTTCTTGTCATTTTCTCAAAATCCTTTAGCTTTAAATATCCAATATGCCAAGATGCCATATGTTGGAATAGCATGTCCTGAACTCCATCAGCCACCTCTGGGTTTGTGGCATGTGATTAAAACATATCAGATGATAAATAACCACCCCTAGAGTAATTTTTCATTAGAGTACTTGAGATATTAACTAATACCATTAGGACATGAGCTAAAACTAAACAAAATATGTATAAATCACATTGTGGACATATTTAATATTTATTATAGGTAGTGTAACAGTGCCTTAGCTTGAAATAAAATCCAGTGTTTTCAGGAGAAAATGCAGTATTTCTTATTCTAACTTTTAAAGATGCAAAATGAAGAGAAAAATACAAGTAAATGCAGCATTTAGCAACAAAGTATGCTCTTTTCTTTTATGTACTCTTATAGTGTCCTCTACCTATAAAATATTAATGTGCATCTTTGCTGGTAAAATAGTATGCTCTTAAGAATATGGATAGTCACTGATAATTTGTAATTATTTGCTAGATTTTTTAAACTAAATAATTCAAAGGTAGCACTAAAGGATCAATAATCAGCCTGTTAAAGAATGAATAATGCAATCAATTTACATTTCTTTTGCTGTGACTGATAGAGCAATAACAATTTACCTTTCTTATGTTCTGAAGGCATCTAAGAAGAAAGTATATAAACATTTTAATGTATGCAAGTATATTTTTCAAAAAGGTAAAAATATGATTCTCATATAAAAAGAAAGGAAGCATTTGTCATAATTTTTTGCTGGGGGAGTCAATAGGATAGGAAATAAGACCTCTAGAAAATTCCAGTGGTTAAGTATTTATAGACACTGAGAGAATGCTGAAGTAAGTTTGTAAGATTAAAAAATTGGTTATTGACTCAGGGCAATAAAACTAATCATTTTGGCTTTATGATACAAGAACCATTTACACTCTTATAGACAAAATTCCGAAAATTAACATCTCCTTTTCATTCTGACCCTGATAGACAATAAATAATAAATCAAAAAATCATATATTATTTTAAACTATAAAGTAATCCTTCATGGGGCTTGTTTAGACAGTGGGTCCTATGTTGACATTGAAAGGATATTATTCTTTTGGGGCTGAGGACATAGCTCAGTTGGTTGAGTGCTTGCCTCGCATGCACAAAGTCCTGGGTTCAATCCCCAGCACCCCCCGCCACACACACACACCAAAAAAAAAAAGAAAAGCTGTCCAGAAAGGATATTATTCTTTTGATCCATTTCTACATTTTCATAATATTGATAAAACATATTTTATTTGGTTTGGCTTTGGTTTATGTTGAATTATACAATTATTAAGCAAATACCAAATATTGACTTTTGCATGTATATTGTGTTTTGTTTGCATGTTAATTTGTTTGGACCAAAGAGTGATTCTTAGGATCTAGTATGAGAAGGGGCTTATAGTTTCAATTTGTCTAATTTATAAGTAAGACCAACTGTTTTTTGATATGGAGCTTTTATTTTGGATGAAGAAAGTTCCTTAACTATCCAGGAGCATAAATGGTCCTTAGGCCACCTTGGAGAAGTATATCTATTTTAATTTTTTTTCTAGCAAGGGGAAAATTGTGTTCAATTCTGAACTGGCATGCTAGTAATTTAAAAAATTGAAGTGAGGACAAAAAGAAATTGATTATTATATTTAACTGTACTTATACCTTGCAAAAATTATCTTCTTTTGGAGCTTGAAAGAAAAAAAAATGCCTTTTTATTAAGAGAAGTCTTTGAGGTCTAAGATTTTAGGCATTGCTTAGGTAGGAGTTTAGGTTCTGACTTTGGATTATACAGTAACCACACCCTTCCCAGGTGGAAACCAGCTGACTGTGTAGATGACACTTTTCCTTCATCACAGTCAAGGTCATGGGAATTGAATTGTCTTAAATTTCCTTGCATTGGGTTGCATTGTTTGTTACTGTACTAATCAGACAAACTGGTAACTTATTTGCATTGGTGATAAACTTCTCTAAAAAGTGTTTCAGTGTGTTTCTGATTGACACACACTAATTATCTATACATGTAATCCAAAAATAGGCTGTACAGCCATCTAAGCCTTGATTCTTTCATTCATTCAGCAGCTGCTAATGACAACCTATTAGTTTATTATCAGACATTGTTGTAGATATTAGGAAGACAGCAGTGAAGAACCCAGGGAGGGAAATTCTTGTCTTTAATAGAGTTCACATCCTAGTCAGGAAGACAGAGACAGTAACTAACATAAATAAAATCTTGTGGTTTTTAGTGCTTTGTGTAGCAAAAGAAATCCTGAGCTTGGACACCAAGTTTAAGGTATCTTAAGGATTTCACCCCTCATCTGGTAAGAAGGAAAGAGTTCTGTGCAGTCTTTTTCTTTAAAATCATAGTATTTAGATTCTCCAGCTTTCTCAATTTTTTTTCCTAAAATAAAAAAGAACTTTTCCTATAAATATGATAAGGTTGCCCCTAGGATATTAACCTAAGAGTTGATGAGGAAAGTAAATGAGAACTTTAGGGATCCTAAATAAAGGATAAATAAAGGATTTATTTAGGATAAATAAAGATGAGTTGTCATGAGCAGCACTAATCTTTCTAATTGTCCCAAGGTGTTCAAAATTTTTTAAAAATTTGCTCTTCCCTTGCATTATTCTAATGTGATTCTCTAAGTCACTAGAAATCACATTTTTTTGGCTGATAAAAGTCATTTAAAATTAATGTCAATTTTTGTGGTGTTGTGTGAGATATTTATTTAATTCTGTTTTTCATGAGATAGATTTCACTTCATCTCTATTACTATTATTCCATAATTTTATTTTGGTTGTGTTTTGTTTTGTTTTGTGTGGAAAACCAGAGTTTGCAATAAGGATGTGTTTGAGCCTCATCAGTTTCCACTCAGTTTGTCTTTATTTATTTATTTATTTATTTATTTATTTATTTATTTATTTATAAAAGCAGTTCATGTGTGCCAGGAACTCTGCTAGTGACCAGGCAGTGAGAAAGACACACAAGGCTCACAAGGCTCAGTTTTTGTCTCCATGAGCCTAAAACTACTTAAAAGCTTATGCAAGTCATTTTATTTACTTACCCATATTAAACAATTAGAGAAAAATAACAAGAAATACAGTGGACTGTACCTGGGAAATTGGGATGGGAAATAAATTAGGTTTTAAACATATCACATAATGTGAAAAAAATATAGTCAAAATTCTCTTGAAAATTCCCTATATTGTCCAAAAAGTTCAAGCAATATTTCTTTTTCTTTCCTAGAAGACAAAAAAATCCTTAAAAATCATTTAGACATTCTTTTAACATAAATGGCCTATTTCAGACTTGATCTGCTTCATCAGAATAGAGGAGTTCCAACCTTGCTTATCAATCTATCATTGTTTGTATGATGTGAATCTGCTCTGTGTCATTAGGTTCCAAAATGCATGGTGTATTGCACGCATCTAAGGAATCACAACTGGTATTAGCCAGAATGATCAGAGCAGGTTTTGTGGGGACTCTTTATTTGTTTATTGTCTGTCTTCTTTCACTAAAATAAAACTGCCATAAGAATGAAACATTTTGTTCGTTGGTGTATCTATGGTACCTAGAAACAGGGTATTTGCTAGGTACTTAGTAAGTAATGGTTAAATGGCTCTATGGAGAACCCCTGAAAGTCATTGTTGACTCCTTTCTCCCTTATCTCTACATCAGTCGGTCAATACATCTGGTCAGTACTATTTCTTTATTCTTTTGTTTTTTCTTTTGTAGTACCAGGGATTGAACTCCAGACTCACCTAGGTGAGCACTCTACCACTGAACTATATCCCCATTTCTTTTTTTTTTTTTAAATTTTGAGACAGCATCTCATCAAGTTGCTGAGGCTGGTCTTGAACTTGCAATCCTCCTGCATCAGCCTCCCTGTTAGCTAGGGTTATAGCTGTGCACTCCTGTGCACCCAGTCTATTCTCCTTTTTAATTTCAGCATTTCTCTCCACTACCAATACCTCAATTCAGGCTACCATTATATGGGTCACTGCATCAACCTTTGTCCTGATTTCTATGCTTCCAGTTTGGTCTTCCTTCCTTCAGCCAAGAGTAGCTCTATGGAATGTTGATGGTAATTACTTCTCTTCTTTAAACCATCTGGTGATTCCCTATTACCTGCAAATAACACCCAGGGTTATGTTCTTAGAGTAATGACAAAGACCCTCATATTCTGTTCCCTGCTGACCTCTCCAGTCTTTTTGGCTGTGTCTACACACTTTGCATTGGTGCTCCTGCTGTACTGAGGCTCTTCAGTCCTGCTGTGTTTTCTGTCCTGTGACAGAACTTGAATTGCCTCCTTTCCACTCTCTACCTACAAAGCTTTTTTCCAGAGCTTTCCCTAGGCTCTCCAGTCTGGGTTACATGTCACTCCTTTGTGCTCCAATAGTGTCCTGATTCTTTCTTCCCAGACTTAGTAACTTTTCCTCTGGGATTGATGGGATCTGCATCACCTGTTACTTATCTGCTTCCTCTTGTTGGTTTTTTTTTTTTTTTTTCGTCATCTCTTTGAGGTAAGGAATTGTATCATGAATTTTTATAACTCTAGGAACTAATATAGATCTGAGATGTAGTCTATAGCATATGTTTGAAAGATGGATGAGCTTCACATATTCTAAAGACAAAAGTGAATTGAATATTAGAACATAATGGATAATGGATTCAGAGTAGAGGAAAACCAATTAAAAAAGAGTTCATTTTGTTGTTGCTTTTGTTAGAAATTGTGAATAGCAGGCTGTGCCCTCCTCTGAGTTGCTCCACGTTGTATAGAACAGCAATACATACCCCTGAGTTACTACATTTTGTAAAGCAGCAGTTTACCTTTGCTGCTGCTGCTTCTTCTTTGGTACTAGGGATTGAACTCAGTAGCAGGTACCCACTGAGTCACATCCCTATTTTGAGATAGGCTTTTGCTGAGTTTCTGAGGCTGGCCTCAAACTTGCAATCCTCCTGCCTCAGCCTACTGATTTGCTGAGATTATAGGCATGTGCCACAACACCCACCTGAGCTACTCCATTTTGAGTGCAAGTGCTAAGGCAGAATGACTTGGCAACTTGTTTAGGCAAATAGATAATCACCAGGTGTTGAACACACAGAGAATTTATTGAAAAGAATAATTCCCAACCTCAAAGCTCAATTTTAAGATACAAACTGATGAAAATATTAATTATACTAATAAAAGATGACCACTTGTGGAATCATCACATTAAGTCAGAAGCACATGGATGCATGACCTATCAAGCCCATAGCAGAGGAACCAAGCCCATGAGCTTATCAGATGAACCAGACCACCAAATATGCAACCTCATCACCTGAATCACATTAAAGAAGTGGCATCAAAGACAGTGGTATGTTTTTATGTTCTTTGGGTATAGACCAAGGAGAGGGATAGCTAGGTCAAATGGTGGTTCCATTCCTAGTTTTCCAAGGAATCGCCATACTGCTTTCCATATTGGCTGCATCAATTTGCAGTCTCACCAGCAATGTATGAGTGTACCTTTTCCCCCACATCCTCACCAATACTTATTGTTGTTTGTCTTCCTAATAGCTGCCATTCTGACTGGAGTGAGATGAAATCTTAGAGTGGTTTTGATTTGCATTTCTCTAATTTCTAGAGATGATGAATAATTTTTCATATATTGATTGATTGTATATCATTTTCTGAGAAGTGTCTGTTCAGGTCCTAGGTTGGGTTATTTGTTTTGTGTGTGTGTGTGTGTGTGTGTGTGTGTGTGTGTGTGTGTTTAGCTTTTTCAGTTCTTTATATACCCTAGAGATTAGTGCTTTATCTGATGTGTGAGGGGTTAAACTTGGCTCCTAAGCTGTAGGCTCTCTATTCACCTCACAGATTGTTTCTTTTGCTGAGAAGAAACTTTTTAGTTTGAATCCATCCCATTTATTGATACTTTATTTTAATTCTTGTGCTATAGGAGTTTTATTAAGGAAGTTGAGGCCTAATTCCACATGATGAAGATTAGGGCCTACTTTTTCCTCTATTAGACGCAGGGTCTCTGGTTTAATATCTAGGTCCTTGATCCACTTTGAGTTGAGTTTTGAATGGATAAAAAAAATGTGGCATATATACACAATGGAATATTACTCAGCAATAAAAGAGAATAAAATCATGGCATTTGCAGGTAAATGGATGGTGTTGGAGAAGATAATGCTAAGTGAAGTTAGCCAATCCCAAAAAACAAATGCCGAATGTTTTCTCTGATATAAGGAGGCTGATTCATAGTGGGATAGGGAGGGGAAGCGTGAGAGGAATAGATGAACTTTAGATAGGGCAGAGTGGTGGGAGGGAAATGGGGGCAGGGGGTTAGAAATGATGGTGGAATATGATGAACATCATTATCCAAAGTACATGTATGAAGACATGAATTGGTGTGAATATACTTTATATACAACCAGAGATATGAAAAATGTGCTGTATATGTGCAATATGAATTGTAATGCAATCTGCTGTCATATATAAAAATATCTATAAATAAATAAATAAGGCATCAAGGGGGAAAAAATACAACGGTATAGTGACACACACCAGCCTGTCAATGATGAATTCGTCGAGGTTAACAGGTGATGAACTCTTGACTCTGTACCCAGGGCTTCAGCTCAGTTTTGTCTTTATGCTTGACATGGCCCACTTAGAAACTACCTGCCATCCAGACCCTCACTTGGAACATGTTCTGTGCCTTGAACACCTCTCTGAACAAGTTCCTCTGTAGCTGGCTGGTTCATAGTTTTCTCTGATCACCTGCAGTAACTTGTTTATTTGTATCTGCCTCTGCCTTTGCTCTTAGCAAGACCCCTTGAAGTTCTGTGTTCTCCTTAATCCTTTTGTAGACTTTTTGTAACATATATTGTTGTATGAAATATAATGTGTGATTTGAGGGTTATAAATATTAGACATTAGAATGAAATGAATTAACTTGTGACTGCCTCAGTTATGACACCAAGTGAACCATGATTATTTTGGTGATTTAAAATTGATAAAATGATGTATCTTATGAATTTATTATTATTCAATAAAATCTGACATTGTGAAAAGACAGTGTCTGGTCTATGTTAATGACATAGGTCACTCATGATGGAAATAGCTATGATTGTCCTGGGGAACACTGGGAATTGGGGATATCTGGGCCCAATGTGATATTTGACACATTAACATCATTCATTTTGTTAAAAAATTTGTCAACAACTTTGGTTTCAAGATATAATTGGCTTTTATTTGTAATTCATGCATTGGAGAACATCTCATCTAAAAATTTACAAAAGCTACTCTGATGAGCTGAGCACAAGAGGTGGGCTTTACAGGAAGAAAAGGGCTGAAGAAGCAAAAATAGAACAAAAGTGGATTAGTCATTGCTAAGTTATTTTCCTTGTAGAGATAAAGAAGAAGGGGACTTCTTTAACATGCTGGCTAATACTGACCTCTTTGGGGGATCTGTCTGTCATCTCTCTCTTTATTTCTCAGAAGGCCAGATATATTACCTGTACTGGTATGGTAGTCTGGAACCTTAGCATGAATAATTCTATTTTTGGTTCAGTCTGTTGGGCCCTTGTACAGAAACTTAGTCTATACCAAAGTCCTCCATCTATTTAACCCTTTTTCCCCTTAAGTTTTCTAAGAGTGAAATTAGTGTAACAATAGTACAATAAGGAGTGTTTGAGGATAGTGTAATCTTAGAATGTCTCAGATAAGAGTTGCCCCAGGTGTTTTGCAGTAAGAAAACTAGCATTGCTTCAAATCCTTGGCAAAATTGTGTGTGTTTGTATGTGTATTTATGTGTGTGTTCTGTTTGTTTTATGAAGGACACTTTAAAAGAAGCTACTAAAATGTACTTGACCAAACATCAATAATCAGATGTTGAGTCTTACTATTAATAAGATTTTTATTTCAACTAATTTTGAAACTTTCAAGAAAAGAAGATAATAGGTCTCTTTTCATTTGATAAGCCATTCTTTTCATTTTTAAAATAAGAATGTCACCAGAGTGGGAAAGGAACACTGGAAAATTGGCAAAAGCAATTATGCATTAATTTTTGCCACACTAAAAAAAATCTTTCTTCTTTCAGGCCACTGGTTATTTTATACTGTTTTATGACTACTAGATGATAGTTATTCTTATTACAACAAAGAATAGGTACATTTTCTAGCCTCTCCTTTTCTTCTTATTTTAAATTATTCTTTCATTGTGTATTAGTATAGACTGGAGGACCTGAATTTGGTCAGTCCCAGGCTCGGCGAATTAGCTAGACCCAGGTACAGTTTGTTCCTCTTCCCTGCTGCTTTGGAAACTATTGCTCTCTGCAGCTCCCCTGTTAGATTGCACTTTCACTTTTAGCTTCCTAGTGCTGATTAAGAAATTACCAGAAACTTAGTGACATACCATTGGACTAATGATTCTTATAATTTGAGAATTTTTCAGAAGTCCAAAATGAGTCCCTGAGCTAAAATCAGGGTGTAAACAGAGCTCTGCTCCTTGTAGAGGCTTTAGGGGAGGATCTGTTTTGTTGCATTAAAAGAAAAGAAAAGAAATTTAATTTGTTCTTTTTAGATACACAGGACAGTAGAATATATTTTGACATATTATACATACATGGGGTATAACATCCTAAGTAGGATCCCATTCTTGGGGTTGTACATGATGTGGAGTCTCACTGGTGGTCTATGTCTGATTCATTCTACTGTCTTTACTAATTCCATCCCCCTCCCTTCCCATCATTCCCCTTTGTCTAATCCATTGATCGTCTATTCCCCCTCAACCCTTTTATTGCCTTTTCTACCTTCTAAAGGCTGCCCCAACTTTGTGATGTATGACCTCATCCTTCCACCTTCAGACCCAGCAATGTCACTGTCATCTCTTGCTTCTTTCATTTATTTATTCCACTTCAAGGACATTTGTGATAATATTAGGACCAGCTGGATAATCAAGGAGAAACCCCAAGTTAAGATCAAATGATTAACACCCAGGTTTTTTTATTACTTTTTAAAAAGATTTGCTCTAGTTAGTTATACATGAGAGCACAATGCATTTTTACACATTGTATACAAATAGAGCATAATTTTTCATTCCTCTGGCTGTGTATGGTACAGAGTCAAACCAGTTGTGTATTCATACATGTACATAGGGTAATAATGTCTGTTTCATTTCACCATCCTTCCCACCACCCTCCCTCTGCCCAATCCAAAATTCCTCTATTCTTCCCTACACACCCCACCCCACGCTGCCCCGTTATGGATCAGTATCCACTTATCAGAGAAAACATTCAGTGTTTGGTTTTTGGAATTTGGCTTAGTGTGATATTCTCCAGCTCCATCCATTTACATACAAATACTATAATTTCATTCTTCTTTAAAGCTGAGTAATATTTCATTGTGTATATACACCACATTTTCTTTATCCATTCATCTGTTGAGGGGCATCTAGGTTGGTTCCATAGTTTAGGTATTATGAATTGAGCTGCTATAAACATTGATGTGACTACATCACTGTAGTATGCTGATTTTAAGTCTTTTGGATCTAAACTAAGGAGTGGGGATAGCTGGGTCAAATGGTGGTTCCATTCCGAGCTTTCTGAAGATTATTCATACTGCTTTCCAGAGTGGTTACAACAATTTGCAGTCCCACCAGCAATATATGACTGTTCCTTTTTCCCCACATCCTTGCCAACATTTATTATTGCTTGTATTCTTGATAATTGCCATTCTGACTAGAGTGAGATGAAATATTAGAGTGGTTTGGATTTGCATTTCTCTGATTGCTAGAGAAGTTGAACATTTTTTCATACATTTGTTGATGGATTGTATTTATTCTTCTATGAAGTGTCTATTCAGTTCCTTAACCCATTGATTGATTGGGTTATTTGTTTTCTTAAAGTTAGGTGTTTGAATACTTTTTAGTTATACATGACAGTAGAATGTATTTTGACATATTATATATACAGGGACTATAACTTCCCATTTTTGTGGTTGTACATGGAGTTACATTGGTCATGTATTCATTTATGAACATAGGAAAGTTATGTCCAATTTATTCTACTGTCTTTCTGATTCCTATCTACACTCCCTTCTCCCCACTCTGCCCTGTCTAATCTGGTGGAGAGCATATCATATGTAATTGTCATACTTTAAACATCTTAAGCAGTCAGAAACAAACATCTATCTGTCTATCTATCTATCTATCGATCTATCTATCTATATCTATCCATCCATCCAGAGAAGCAATGATAAAAAATATTAGTGAGTTTTCCTCAGAAACTATGAAGGCCATAAGACAGTAAAACATCCCTGTGACAGGCAAAATAACAGTTGTACCAAAGATATCCAAGTCGGTTTTTTTTCCTGTCCCCTTATCTCTTTCTGGGACTTCATTTACATATATGCTATACTTTCTGATATTATTCTTGAGGCTATTTACAATTTTTAGTCTTATTATCTATGATCTATAAGATTAGATTATTTCACTAACTTTTTCTGTTATTTCTAATATTATGTTAAACTATCCTACAGTTTTTAAAAATTACAGATATTAGAGTTTTTAGTTTAAAATTTAAAATTTTCAACTGGGGCTCTTTATGTTCATTTTTTAAAATACATGTTTTGATTTTTTCCTATTCATTCATTTGCTGTAAGTGTATTTCTCTTTCTTTTCTTAGGCATAGTAATAAGCTGATTGATAACATCTTTATCTAGTTATAGCATTATCTGGATCATTTGGGTTAGTCTCCATTGATTTGATTTTTAAAATTTTCCTTGAGAACCATTAACTTTTTCTCTTTTTGTCTAATAATTTTTGATTTTATTCAGAACATTTTTAAGTTGCAGGTTTTGAGATTCTGTTGAGATTCAGTTTTATTCCTCTGAAGAATACTGATGTTAGTTGGTTTGCTCTAACAGGCTATTAGCTTGGCTGGATACATGGCCCCAAATTGTTACCCCTGTTAACAGTTGAACAGCAACTGAAGTAAGTTTTCAGTTCTTTTAGACTGAGCTAGACTGCTTGACACCTGCCAAGTGGATTGAGATTCAGGGATCACCCAGAGGTTCAGGCAGAGTTGATCAGGGTTTCCTCTCCTGACTCTCACTGGCAGTTTTCCTCTTAACTTTCTTCAAACCAGGAAACTGCAAGTTTTCTATTCCAGATTAGTTCCCCTGCTAGGATAGCCATACAGCTTCTGGCTCAGCCGAAATGACTTTAAAAACAGAAAATTCACTGTGATGAGTAATTTGTTTGTCAAAATGACTGGATTGAAGAATGCCTAGAGAATTGGTAATGTATACTTCTGGGTGTGCCTATGAGAGTATTTTCAGAGAAAACTGGCATGTGAGGAAGACCCATCCTAATGTGGGTGGCACCATCTAATAGGCTGGGGGCCTGTATAGAATGAAAAAAAAAATGGAAGAATTGGAAGCTTGCTTTCTTGCTCACTTCTCTCTACCCCAGCTTGGGTGTGTGCATGTTGGTACTGTTACCCCTGGACTTCATACTAAAAGTTCTCTAGCATTTGAATGTGGACTTGCATAGTGCTCCTGTTTTGGTTAGCTTTGGTGCTGCTGTGACCAAAAGACCTAATAAGAACAATTTTAGAGGAGGAAACGTTTATTTGGAGCTCTTCGTTTTAGAGGTCTCAGTCCATAGATAACTGACTCCATTGCTCTGGGCCTAAGATGACGCAGAACATCATGGAGGAAGAGTGTGGTGGTGGAAAGCAGTTCAGGACATGATGATCAGGGGAGGGAGGGAGGGAGGGAGGGAGGGAGAGAGAGAGAGAGAGAGAGAGAGAGAGAGAGAGGAGAGGAGAGAGAGAGAGAGTGCTTTGCTCATCAGGTACAAATTTTATACCCCAAGTCAAGCCCAAGGTTTATTTGTCCCTTTGGACAAAGCAATAAGAAAAGATAATTTTTTCTTCTTTTTAAATTTTCAAAGCACATCTTGTTCAGAATTAGCCTAAAATACTCAAAAGTATTGTTAGAAGTAAATGCTCTGGAGCTACAGACCACTTCTTAATTTAGTGTGGTTCTATTTAGATATCCCTCTGGTATTAGCAACCTCAGTTAAGATCAGTTTGTTACTTATTACAGTTTATTTCTCCTTGGAAAATTGTGCCTGAGGCATGGAGCTCATAAGGTTGCAGAAGAATGGTGTCATGTTTTAGGACCTTTAACAGCACCTGGCATAGTACTTTCCTAGTACGTCTAAGGACTAGGCTTCTTCAATACTTAGTGATTAATTCCAGTAGGATAAAAATAATCTGAAATTTAAAAATTGTTTTTAATTGCAAAAATATGTATCGACATACTTTTTTAAAAATATAAAACATTTTAAACAAAACTAAAATTCCCTCTGATTACTGTTCTTAATCCTTATTTCCTCTTCTCATACCTGTCCTGTGAGAAGAGAAATAAGGACAGACACACACACACACACACACACACACACACACCATGAAAAGCAGAAATGTTTTTGATAACTAGCATTTTATTGTATACACATCAGCAGCATCCTTATTTTTACATACTAATATATCTTCAATATCTTTCCATGTTCATTATATTCAGATCTACTGTATTTGATATCATACACTCCAGTGTTTCTACTAATAGAGTTAATTTATCCTATTGTGATCTCCTTAGGAAATCCTTCAACTTGTATTCCTAATTGAACTAGTAAAGCCTCATTGTTTTGGAGCCTACTTATTTGAAATATGTGATAATTAGGCTGAGCATAGAATTAAAATTTATGGTTGCCAATTAATGACTTTAAAGAAAATTTTTCCTAACTAAAAGATAAATAGCTTTTAAACGCCAGTTTTAAATATACCAATTACACACAATTTTTTATGTGTGTTTCATTATCTAACAACATAGTAGCTTGTCCTGTTCAGTCTGAGCATTTGAATGCAATAAAAGGTACATTTCATTAAAATAATTCCATAATCAGATTCATCACTATTAGGACTCTGCATATGTGAATTTGTATATGTTCATTCCCTTCCCACTTTATCCTAACTCTTTACTTTGTTATTGCTTTCTATTTAGTGCCCCTTAGGATCTCTGAATCAGGATTTTACCTCTTGGTGAGGAGTACTCCCTTTGCACCAATCATTGGTACTTCAGGAGGGAATCCAGGAGCATTCTCGTTAACATGAAGCTTTTCATCATTTTGGGTGTTATTTTTCTAAAGACAAAATAGGAATTAATGGTGTGTATTAGTTAGTTTCTTGTTATTGTGACCAAAATATCCAACAAAAACAACTTGGAGGAAAACTATTTTAGCTCATGGTTTCAGAGATTTAGTCTGTGATGGGCCTGAGATGGGGCAGAACATCATAGTGGAAAGGCATAGCAGAAGGAAGCTACTGAAGACATGTCAGCTGGGAAGGAGAGAGGGGGAGAGAAAGACAGAGAGAGAGAAAGGTGTGGGGGAGGTGCTGCAGGGAGGCCAAACTCTCGTGACCCACCTTTTCCAGTCATGTCTCACCTGCCTACAGTTACCATCCACTTAGTTCATTCAAACTAATGGACAGAATGATCAGGTTTCAATTCTTAAAATCTAATTATTTCATCTCTGAACACTCCTCATGAACACAGAAACTTTTGGGTGACAACTTGTATCTAAACCATAACAGATGTGTCAGAGAACTAATAGCTAAAAAGCATATTATTTTGAAATGGACGCATTTTTAAGGTCTCTTTCGTTCACTACAGAAATGCCCATATGTGTTTCTTGCTAAATATTGGGAAAGTATAATTGGATCTGATAAGTATTAGATACTTTTTCCTTTTTCTCCTTCTTTGAGAATTAGACTCATTAGTAATGTCTTTTTTCACCTTCCATAAAGAGGTAAGGGGAATGTTATCAGTTCATTCCTCAGGAGAGAGAGAGTAAAGAAAAGAGAGAGTGCTATTGCTGTGGCATAGAATTTGCCAGCTCTCCCCCAGCCCCCATAGTGTTTAGTGTGCCTCTTTGGTAGTTTTGGTGACTCCAGATCCTCAGGCCTCGCAGCCTTGAAGATGGTTTTAAAAAGGGCAGGGCTAAGAGATGGCCACCTCATCCATGGACATGCTTCTGGGAGGGTGAGGACAAGGAGCTGTTGTGACTCATTTTTCTTCCTGTGGGGGAAGAGCTAAACATAGTACACAGGGGGAAATGTTGGGTTCAGAGGCTTTATGTAATCACCTGCCCACCTAAGCATTCCCGGGGAAGAATTAGAGCATTTTCTGTCCTGTGTCAACCCCAACGGAAGTTTAGCCCTGAGAGGTGACTGGGGTGGTGAGAGAATGCTGCTGCCTCTGCTTCGGGAATTAGCCTGTGGAAAATGTTGAATCTTGTTCAAAGGAGACAGCAATGTGTGAAAGCAGCATGCTGGGCTGTGGGTGCAGCTCAGTGGTAGGGCCCTTGTCTAGCATGTGCAAGGCCCTGGGTTGGATCCCCAGCATGGGACGGTGATTGGTGGGGGTAACTGAAAACAGAAGCTATCTTTCTCTTTCATGCTGCTGTTCCATGATTTGGGATTGTAATTTTTAGTTTGACTTATTAATATTAAATAATTATAAAAATAATGCATTCATGTAGGAATGTACCTTTAATTTCTGGCAACATTTTTTGCCTTAAATGCTTAGCATGGTTTATTGTCAAGAACAAACACACTGCATTATGGGTTAGCTGATTAACATCTTCAGATAGGCCTACTCTCAAGGTTTTTAAAAATCTAATTTAGGAGCATAATGATCATAAGGGTGTTCTTTTGTTTTATGTGAAATGTGTTGGCTATGAATGTTGAGTTGAAGGTTATATGGCGTGAATCTTTCCATACACAGAAGAAAATTTTTATACCTTTGACAAATCTCACAGTTGGTTTCCTTTTATTACAAAATGAAACATTTTGATATAGACATCTAATTTCAAAACTTTCCTTTTCTGGCAGATCGAGGGGACATAGCTGTAGGATCATGATGAAGAATATAGAGTCCAAAACCAGGCTGCCAAGCTGTGTAACTATGAGCAACTTATTTATAATCTCTATAATGTTGGCTTCCCCCATTTTATTTGAGGTGATAGCTACCGTTGTCTTCTGTGTGAACAGAACCTTGTCAGAGATTCTTTTTCCTCTATTGATTTTTGGTAGCTTAAGTTTTGAAAGGGAGATCATCTTTATTTTTACTTTTCCAGAAGAGGCCATCAAGATAAGGCATGGACCCTTTCCCTGCTCTGTGAATGGTTATTCTGAATTGATAACTTTGCAAATGTGTGGCTGTCTTACCTGCAGAACTAGTGCCCTGCCCAAAAGCCAGATCCCATATTAAGGAAAGTGCTTTGTTTGTAACTAATGAGAAGTGTACTTATTTTTTGTTGTCTCTGTGTAGTGTTGGGGATGGAATTCCTAGTTCTGCAGGTATTAGATAAGCACTCTACCACTGAATTTCACCCCTAGCCTCTTATTGTGGTTGTTAGTGTAATGGTTAAAAATGCTTTTGGAGTGCAATACTATTGATAATATAGTTATGTATGTTATTGTACTTTTGTGTAGAGGCGAGGTCACCGTGGCTAGGTGACCAGGATTAGTAGCAGGTTGCTGGTACACGTGCTCTGGCTTTACCCTCTTATGCTTCCTGCAGCTTTTTTGGTTCCTTGCCAGTCACATCCTCCTCCTGAGTATTGCATTGATCATCAGACATATAATTTTGTATTGTTACATCTGATTTTTCTTTTCTATATCATCAGAAGAGGCTTTGTTATGAAGAAAGGTATAAAGTTTGGAATTGAGGGGACCATATTATATATACCCTTTTAGTAAAAGCAACTGTGAAATGAAACCTTTTTACTACTTGGGTGTTCTTTTAACACAAGTCATATAAACGAAAATCATCTGGAACTGCTTTTTTCCACTCTAAACACTTCATTCTGAGCCCAGTTTCCAGGAGGCTCCTTCCTCCAACCACACTTCCAGATGAAGATTACTTAATTAACCGAGGAAGATTTAACCATCCTTAATTGCTTTTCTAAACAGTCACACATATTGAATTCACTTACGTTGAGAAGTGACTAGTCAGTTGCAAACCACAAATTCATGCTGATGGACCCTTCTCACAGTCTCTGTTTCAACCCAGATAGGGTCTTGCTAAGGCCCACTTGTTCTTTTCCAGCAATGCCAGCCCCATTTGGTGCTGGAGTGTGTGGCCTTGGTAACTAGCTGCGGTTTTCCTGTCTCATGAGCCTCTTTGTTATAGACCTATGTGTGCATATTGCACATACAGTAGCGTGCATCCCAGAGCTCTGATTTCTCTTCCAGGTTGCTGCTACACATCTGTTTTGCATTCAAACAAAATAATAGAATATATTTAACCCAAGCCATTTATACAATTATATGTGTAATGCAAATAATCTTTCTTGCTAGATTCATGTCCAGGAGCAAGTTGTCATAAGTAAAGTTTTTGAGCTTTATTTTCCTTGGAAAGCTCCAGGGCTGTGGGCTGCAGGAGAGTATTACTGGGTGGAGGAGTGTCTATTATTTGTACCAGGAGGCACAAGTCTGCAGAGAAACATTTAGAATTGGAAAAAACTACAAATCCTGACACACCAAGTGATAAAAAACACTGAGTGATAAAACTCTGACTGGATTTTTAAAATCTTCTAGCCCAGGAGTTAAGAGGTAAGAGACTAGTAGGGGGAGTCTGAGTGGATGAGGGAATGTTTGGCTTACTTGCCAATCAGATAGTCTCAACTCAAAATAGTGTTCCAATTAAGAACAAAATAAAATCATTCTCCCCCACTGATGGTCTGTGTATAGACAGATATGGACACTTGTGAAAAACAGACATTATATTAGAGTTTGATGCATTTCCACATTGAAATAAAGTTTCTATTATTTTATCACTGAGAATAATTATGATCTTTATGACATCCTCTGTCTCTCTTGTTCTTCTAACTCTGTCTTAATTCAACTCTATTGTCTTCATATGGCTGTTATATTGATTTAAAAATGACTCTCCCAGCTCTTCATTCATCAGAACTTTTACTCACTCCAAAAGTTTGCTAGTTGAAAGAAAGACTATTTATACTAAAATAAAGTTCTGAATTCTGCCACTCTCTCTTCCCATCCCAGACTTTAATTATAAAACCACAATCACACCAGATAGTAAACCTTAAATATTTAAACATTTTCCCCAGCAGGGAGACAGCAGCACATAAAGCAACATGTAATTATACAGAAAGATTTATTTGTCCCTGACCCAGGAAGCTATGCCTCAGTGCTTTAAGATGATGAAGTCTGCCCTGCCCACCCTGAGGGAGCTAATGAATTAGCGTAAATACCTGTGAGTAAGGTAAGTACACTCAACAGGACAGATGACAAAAAAAGGAAAGCTTTAAGCAGTTAATAAGTATTTTAAAACATTGATCTATCAGACTTTATGGAAAGTATTTGCTTGTAAATTTAGAATTCAGCTCAGATTTTATTGAGCAACAGTAAAAACAGTAATGTAAAAAACATGAAAAGACTAATTCCTAGCCCACATGCAAGAACAGTTTTCAGATGCTTTCTAAAATGTATTGTTTATACTCAAATTATTGAGAAACTAGTTATAAATTTGTGAATTTATTAAAATTAAACCTTTTAGGATATCCACAAGCCACCTTTTATAACTTTTTTTAACTTAAAAATTTCTTTCTTTCTTTTTTTTTTTTTTTTAAATTTTGGGGGTTTCTGAGCCACCTTTTAGTAACCCAGTTTGAATGACTGTTTGTGTACTTGAGATAATTGAACTGAATAGCCTTTAAAATTTTAAATCTGTAATGAATTCACAAGGAGTTTTCATTTAGTAATCCAAAAGAGTAGTAAGAGCTAGTATTAAATTTAGACATTTATATGGTGAGGAGCTTTAACTCTTACAAAGCAAGTTAATGACAGTTGTCTCATGCCAGGTAGTTTATAAAACAAAATCAGATATAAAGGAGAAAAATAAAATGAAAAAATTAAGGAAGAAGAAAGTCTGAGGTCTAATAAACATTTTTCATGGGTATGTGAGATGTTAGGCCTGGAACTTGGGCCTTATGCCTGCTAGGCAAGTGCTCTGCCACTCAACCTCATCCCTAGCCTGCAGATAATCCTGCAATAATGAAGAAAAGGGAAAAGGAACAAAGAGAGTTTACTGTTTAAGGAGGCAGTAAGTTCCCTGAGAGCAGGAACTTTGCCTTAATTATAGCAAATCCATTAACACCAGGGAATAGTGTGTTACTCAGGAAGTTGTCAAGGAATGTTTGTCAAATCAGGGTGCAGGGGAGGAATTAACAGGGCTTTGAGAGCATTCTCACATTTGAAATGCTAATAATTTCTGGTGTGCATTTGTGATAATAGTGTTTCAATATTTAATATTAATTTGGTTTTTCTGTCTGGTTGTGAACTTGAATCATATTTAGAGGTGATGAAACAAATGAAGAGGATTGTATGTTTATACATAGTAGAACCTGAGCAAGGTGTTCTAATAGTCCACCTAAAATTACCTTAGCACATAAATCTGGAATTACCATATAAATAAATTTTGGCATGATTTCTCTGTTCACCTCAAAATTACTTCATTGATTTGTCCTTGTGTTCCTTTTAATAATTTCTTTGTAAATAACTCATTCTACACATAGCTTTTCAGTAGCATATTGACTGGATAAAGCAAGGTACAGGACTGGACTCACTTCTTTGAGCTTCATTGCAGTTGTGAAGAAAACATGGGCATACCTATGTGTTCCTTTATTTAGGCTCACTGAATTGCATAGTGCTGAGCTTAGAACCAGATAGGAAATATTTCCTTTTGTTACACTGTGCATTAAAACAGTGTGGATTCCTCCAGGACTGGGATTCCAAGAAAAAAAGAGAGAGAGAGAGAAATGGAATAATGTTTTCATTTCTTGGAAGTTATCTACCTGCCTACCTACCTATCCATTCATCCTGCCATGATCCAAAAAGAATTAATGCTTTGAAAAACGTAACTGCCACACACTTGCAAAGACAAAAATAAAATGTAAGTGAAGTAATCAACATAAGAAGTTAGGAAAGTAAAATCGGAATTTGGATTGGTGTACCAATGACAGGCTGTGACAGCCTACACTAAACCTGCTAAAAGTGTGACATTCATCCAGTCAGTAAATAAGTATCAAACTGGAACAATTTGTCAGTTACTGTGCTGGACCCTGAGGATACCCAGTCCATACCTTAAGAATACAGTTAGTATGTTGTGCAGTGCAATGAATTCCACAGAAAGGACCAAGTATAAGGTCTTAAGATACCTAATTCAGAGAGTTTCTGGGATGGTTTGAGTTGATGCCTCAACTAAATGACAGTGATCCATACTTTTTTTTTCTTAAGTTGTAGTTGGACACAATACATTTATTTTATTTATTTATTTTTATGTGGTACTGAGGATCGAACCCAGCGACTCTGATGTGCTAGGCAAGCACTCTACCACTGAGCCCCAGCCCTAGCCCCGATCCACACTTTTTAACGAAGGCAAAGTCAAAAAGCATTTTAAGTAGAGAGGGTGAGTGGCATTGAAGTGGGCTGAAACAGGTGAGAAAGTGTGATGCCGTCTGCAGAGTGCATGTGATAGTTCAGTTTGACGGAACAGAAAGTGCAAAAAAGAGGAAGCATTGAGAAATGAGAGAAATCAACTGGGCACATCAGAAAAAGGCTATGCCAGGAGATTGGGAGCAGTGAGAAACCGCCCTTCAGCAACTTGTAGCAGATGGACTGGAGGATGGGCAGGGAGACAAGATAGGAGGTACTGCAGTGATTCAAATAAGAGATGATAGAGGCCTGGCTCACAGCGGTGATGGTGGGAATGGAGGGAGAGTTATATATGCACGTTATTAAGGAGCAAAACCAATGGGATTTGGCCTTGAAGAGATGAGAGACAGAAGGAGTAGGAATGGAGATTATTCTTTGTTTCCTGCATGGTCACTGTGCATCAAAAAGTTAACATAGGGAGCCTAAGCTGTTGTCCTTGAGAATGCCTGCTTGCAGTGTCAGCCTTTGGCTGCATCTGGCAACTTAGATTTCAGGAGGGTTCCACTACTAACCTTTAAAAGTGGCTCACTGTGCCGAAACTGTATAAGCAATGTGGTTCATGCTCAACACGTGCTGTCTTTCTGGGAGTCTAAAATTAAACAGAGTCTGCCTATGTGATTGGCCTCCAATAAAAACCCTGGGCACTGAGTCTCTAACAAGCATCCCTGGTTGACAGCACTCCACACACATGTTCTCACTGTTCCTTCCTAGAAGAATTAAGTACCTCCTGTGATTCCACTGGGAGAACATACTTGAAAACATGCACTTACTTTCCCCCAGACTTCTCCCCATGTACCTTTTCCCTCTGCTAACTTTGCTTATTCTTAATGTAATAAACTGTAGTCATGAGTGAGATTAATATGCCAAGTCCTGTGAATCTTCCTAGTGAATCATTGAAACTGAGAGTGGTCTTGTGTTCCTCCTGACACAGTCGCCTGTTGATACAGGTGATTAAGCTGGTTTGGGAATGGGAGCAGTGATAATGTTGTACTGTAAAATTTCTAATTTAGTTAAATTAGAAAATTGCCTATGTGCTTTACTTATTTACTTTGAGTTAATATTTAGTTATTGATTATATGTTGCCTCCTAAAAATAAATCTACTAGGAAAATCTATTTTTTTTCAACCTAACTTAATTCATTATTTCATTCAGCAAATATTTGCTGAAACTTTATTGAACATTTGGCATCATTTAGGCATTTTAATGACCTTAATGATGCTTTGGAATATGATTGATTATTTCACCTTTGAAAAATATGAATATTTTTATCATTGAGACATTACCCGATGTGTTCCTGTGTGTGTTAGTGGTCAAGATGACTGTTACATGCAACTGAGAAAATAGTACTTAAATCAAAATGGACAAACAACATGACTCATCATGGCTTTGGCAATTTCTCTCCTTGTTTGATATTACAATATGTTGAAATATGTTATAATATGTTTAAAATTAGATGATTTCACTGATTTAGGAGTTGTATATATATATGACTGTATAATATGGCTGTATCTTCCATGAATGCTTTAAGTTCAACAGGTTTTTATGTTACTCCCAGTATTTTTTTTTTGGTAGAGGATTCAAGTCGCTCTCAAATGTTGGACAAAGATGACACCAAAATCAATAACCAACCTCTGTATTGTCTCATGGAAATTCTCTTTGGATGTTTCATTTACACTTACACACAGTGAATAGGGATGGTCTTTATGTTATAGTAAGTCAATGATGTACATCACATGTAGGTGAAGTAAATGTCTTTTATTATTCTCAATTCCAATGAGCTATTCCTCATTTAACTTGCACTGAAAACCTATTAAGAGTTTTGGCTTGAGGGGGTTGAGATCCTAAAGAAATAAAAGCCAAATAAGTTAGTTTAAGTAGGGAAAAATCAACTTACTTTCCTCATTCAGATTTTTAGATTTTAATATTATGTCGTATTTCCCTCAATTAAGAAAAACAGAAATTCAGTTTCTGGTTTGAAAACTATGAGCCACAGGGCCACTTGCTCTGGCAGTACACATGTTTATAATAGAGCCAGTCTGTCAAGTCCATCAAGTCTATTTTCATTTCATGGCAAATGAATCAAAGGGTCCACTTCATACTATTGTTTCTCAGTTTTTGCATATTAGTGCTTATTTTGTAAAACTTAATACTTTTTAACCACTATACTGGATGTGAAAGAATTCCCATACCCACATTTAGGTTTATTTTTGTTTTTGTGTTTTGGGATAGTGGGGATTGAACCCAGGGGTGTTTTCCCATTGAGCTACACCCCCATACTTTTTTATTTTTTATTTTGAGACAGTCTGGTTAAATTACTGAATACCATGCTAAACTGCTGAGGCTGGGCTCAAAAATTACTGTCGTCCTATCTCAGCCTCCTGAGTCCCTAGGATTACAGGCATGTGCCTCTGTACCCATCTACATTTGGTCTTCAAAGAGCATGTCAGCATGTTTTTCCAGTTGATGTATGTTCGTTGAAATACTCATATGATACCCACTCACCTCCACTCATACATCTTATTACAACTCTCTTGATCTATTATTTTATCATTTAGAATTTAAAAGAGTTTTAAATGTGTTTTTCTCTCAATAAAACCAGGATTTGGTTAGCAGTGAAAAAGAAGGAATGGATGCTGAGTAGGCAGCCAATATGTACAGTACGCCAGCTGTAGTCTCAGTAGCAGTGGGTAAGAGTGACCATTTCCCCAGGTTTTGATTGCCTGACCTCTCAAAATACCAGGAAGACAGAGAGGGTCCTGGATATCTGTCTCTGTGGGAGCCTGAGGGCTTACATCAGAGCTCAGATTTAGGACTCTTTCTGCAAATGAGGAAAAAATAACAGGCAACTAAATGTTTTCAATAAAAATGATGCCTGAAGGAGGAATTGTCATGACTGAGGAACCATAAAAATGTACTAGAAATGTATTAAAAATGAAACAAGAATCAGTGTCTCTTTACTGCCTTTTCTTATTTCCTTATCTCCAGATATCAAGAAAGATATTTTACTACTTTGGGAATGCCATGTCATTTTTACCATTAAGAAAAACACTCAGAATTAAGATGTGATTAGGGTAGGGTAAGACTTCATGAAATATTCTCTCATGAAAATGTATGGAACTCTGAAATCAGCTGTTTATAATAAGACACTTATATTTGGCAGTTCTTGTCAGATATAGAATGTTTTTAAAAAATAACCTTTTTTTAGTTTAAAGCAATATATTTAGTGATCTCTGGAGTGATTCTATTTGTTAACACTGACAAATTTGAAATTACAACTTAAGTAGTTTGTACTGTCTATTTTATTTTAACTTTCATATTAATGTTTAAATGCCTTCTGTTTCAACATAAATGGATTTTGCTTAACAAACACTGCTAGTAATTAGGCTCTTACCAGTTTAAGCTGGCTTCTGCAAGCAACACATTTCTTCTTCATTAGTTCTCCTAATTGAGTTCCAGAAAATGAAATATTATTATGCCACAGAATAATTATATCTTATTTGCCATTTTTTTAAAAAAAAGCTTTTAAGAAAAGTTTTGGACTTTTTAAGGGAAAGGAACTTTTTTTCCCCTTAAACCCACCTATCCCTCAGCCTCAAGTATGATAATTTCTGATAACTTCTGAGATACATAGTTTTTAGCTTGTTTTCAAAACTATGCAATTCTTTGATGTGGCAATGGTTGGCTCAACTGACTTGTTAATAAACTGTGAGTAAATGATCCTTATGCCAGTGGAGTAGCGGGAGATGAAACACCTCCAGTTGATCAAACCTCTGTACAGTTTTTAAAGCAATGTGATTTTAATGTCTTCTCATTTAAAATTCCATTAATATATAATATTTATATTCATTTAAACTTAGTTCTTTTTTTCTCCTAAGTGCATGCATTTTATTATCCCAGAAGTTGCTGGTTTAGAAAACCTAGCAAAAGCATGCCATCTGACAGGCTAGAACATCAAACCCAAAGGATGCAGTGCCTTTGTCATTGACTAGTGATTTTGAAGTTTGTTAGCAATATAGATATGAGTAGGTAATAGACACACTTTTGTTAACTGTAAGAAACAAAATCAATACGTTATTTTTATTATACTTTAAAGTCCTTCATGGCATTATGTAATTTTGAAAATTTCCAACAATTTTTATTATTTCTTTAATAATAATAGTTTTGCTTTTCTGAGCTCCTACAATTTAAGTTCTGTAGAATAGCGAAGTGTTCTTATACAGTCCTTCAGGCTGCCAGCTGTTATACTTGGCTATAAAAAGGCTTCCTTGAGCTTGCTCATTCTGGTTTTTCAAAGGGAATCTTCCAAGTGTTTGAAAAAGTGTAAAATTTTTATTTCCCTAGAAAGAAAAAGGCAGGGAAAAGGCCCAATTCTGCCAAAGATAAATGAATCATTTATTATTTTATAAGATAATATACTGCTTCAGGTTACTGCCTGGGGTTTGCATCCATCACTCATAATTTTATCATACATGTTTTTTAAAAGACTTTTTTGAGAGGTTTTGGGTTCATAACAAAATTGAAAAGAAGGTACAGAAATATGGCATATCTGCTCCATCCATGCAGAGACTCCTCCATTATCAACACCCCTGCCCCAGTGGTACATTTGTTACCATTGATGAACCTGAACTGACATATTACTATCAATCCCCCAAAGTCTATAGTTTACCTTAGCATTCACTCTTGGTGTTGTAAATTCTGTGTCAGACAGATGTATGTTGACATATATTCACCATTATAGTATCATATACAATAGTTTGACTACCCTCAAAATCATCCATACTCCATCTGTTCATCTCTCCTTCCCTATTATCTCTGGTAACCAACAGTCTTCCTACTTTCTCCCTAGTTTATCTTTTCCAGAATATCATAATAGTTGGATAGCCTTTTAGATTGTTTTCTTGCACCTAGTCATATGCATTTAAGATTCCTTCATGTCTTTTCATAGCTTGACACCTCATTTATGTTCAGTATCGAATAATATTACCTTGTCTGGATGCATCATGGTTTGCTTATCCGTTCACTTTCTGAAGAACATCTTTGTTGCTTCCAAGTATTGGCAATTATGGATAAAGCTGCTATAAACATTCACATGCAGATTTTTTATGTAGAAATGAGTTTTCAACTCTTAGGTAAATAGCAATAAGTGAAACTGCTAAATCATAGGGAAAGAATACATTTCGTTATGTTAGAAACCACTAAGCTCTTCCAAAGTGGTTACATCATTTTGCATTGCCACCAGCAGTGGAGTAGTTTCTGTTGCCCCACGTCCTCACCAGCATTGGTGTTTTCAGTGTTCTGGATTTTGGTCATTCTAATAGGCATGTAATGGTATCTCATTGTTTTAATTTGCATTTCACTGATGACATATGATGTGGAATGTCTTTTCATATGCTTATTTGCCATCTGTATCCATTATACATTTTTAATGCAACAACTATATTTGAGGAACAGTAATGTATTTGAAGGGAGAGAGGATGGGAGGAGGGAAGGAAGGAAACATCTGTGAATCCAAACTGCTGCCTAAGAAAACTAGCTTTTGCTTGCCTGTCCGTCCAGCCTCCCTCCCTGCCTCCCTCCTTTCCCACCTTCCTTCCTTCTTTCCTTCCTTTCTTCATACGACTCTACTTATATCCATTGTCTAATTTTTTTCATCATAAAAGTCTTTTGAGGTATATGCAGTTAAAATCTCCATTTAGCAGTTGAGAAAACCATAAGAAGAGGTCATATATGGTGCAGCACCAGGGAGGGGAATTACAGTGTGACTCTGGAGCATGAGCTCTTAATCTCTGTATTAAACTGTTGAGTGAAGGAGAAATTCTCAAAGAAAAAAGTTTTGGAATGTTTTGCAGGAGGTCCTTCAGTGTGAATGGAAATGCCTGTTTTTCAATGTTGTTTTGACTGATCATGCACAATTCTCAGGGCTTTACCTGTCATTATTTCCCCTGGTGTTTATAGGCCTGGTGAAATCACAGGAAGAAAGTTTCAGCCATGCACATCTGTGAAGACTTCCAGCCACAGATGGTGGTGACAAACTGAGCTTCATCATTTACTCTGTGTGCCCTAGATGAGTTACTTCACCATGCCAAACCTCAGTTTTCTCATCCTAAACCTGTAACACTGTTACTAGAGTAACAGTTGAAATTGATTTTCCTTAATTATTTATTGAATGAATGAGTTTTTTTTTTTTTCACTTTCTTTTCTTCTTATTTCCCAAGGAAAAGAAAATTAGTATGCTTGGTAAGATGAAATGGGGGAAGGCAGGAAGGAGAGATGTAAATTATATTCTTGCTAATTTGCTGGTATCTTTTTTTTCCCCTCATCAACTTTATTGAACAATAATTTTATACAATTAAATGAATCTATTTAATTGGATGAGTCTTGACAGTTTCACACACCCATGAAACCACACAGTCACGATTAAGACACAGAATATTTCCGTCACTCTTAGAAGACTCCCTGTTACATTTAGGGTCTTTTTTTTTCTGTTTTGTTTTGAGATGGGATCTTGGTATAATGCCCAGGCTGACCCTGAACTCCTGGACTCAAGCAATCCTCCTGCATTAGCCTCCCTATTAGTTGGAACTACAGGTCCAAGCCACTGCACCCACATTTATACTGATTTTTTAAAATTGTGGTAAAATATACATAACAGAACCCTTGCCATTTTAGTCATTTTTAAGCAGACAGTTTAGTTTTAGATATGTGTTTTGTCATACAATCGCCACTCCCACCCATCTCCAGACGTTTTGACGGAAACTCTGAATCCATGCAACAGTCACTCCCGGTTCCTTGTGCCAGCCTCTGGCAACCACAATTCTATCTTTTATCTCTATGACTTTAACTATTCTAGGTATCTCATATAGGTGGAATTATATCTGTTCTTTTGTGTTTGGCTTCTTTCACCTAACATAATATCTTCAGAGTTCATCATTGTGGTATTTATCAGAAATTGCTTCATTTTCGAGGTTGAATAAGTATATTTTATATATCGCATTTTACTATCCATTTGTTGACAGATAGTATTTGGATTAGTTCTGCCTTTCAGCTATTGTGACTAGGGCTTCTATGAACATTGGTTTTCTGATATTTGTTTGAGTCTCTGCTTTCAGTTCCTTTGGTTTTATATGCAGAAGTGGAATGCTGCATTATAGAGTAATTCTGTGATACATTTTTAAAGGAACATCCAGAGTGTTTCCCACAGCAGCTGTCCCATTTTACATAACCATCAACAGTGCACAAAGGTTCCACTTTCTCTATGGCCCTACCATCATTTGTTGTTTTGAATAATAGTTATCCTCATGGATATGAAGTAGTATCTTAGAGTTTTGATTTGCATTTACCTAATGATTACTGATGTTGAGCTTCATTGCATGTGCATAATAGTGACCCTTTGTATGCTGTGGTTCCCCCTTTTTTGTAAGGGAGTCCTTCCAGGATCTACAGGGGATGCCTGGAACCCCCAAGGCATGTCTAACGTATAGACAGTACCAAACCCCGAATGAACTGTTTTTTCTATACATACCTATAATAAAGTTTAATTTATAAATTAGTCATAAGGAGAGGCTGCCAGTAACAATAATAATATAGAACAATTTTAACAATATACAACAATAAAAGTTACGTGGATGTAGTCTAACTCTCAGATATCTTACTGTACTTTTACCATTTCGTGTAAAGTAGTCACTTTATGGATTATCTTATCCAAATTGCCAGCATCACTACTCTTGTTTTTTGTTTTTTTTTTTGTGGGGGGCATTACTGGGGAAAATAAAGGTTACTTGAACACATGATACTATAATACTACAACAGTTGATCTGATCACAGAAACTGAAGGACTAACAGGCAGGTAGCATCTTCAGCAGGGTCGAACTAGATGAGGAGATGATCAGGGCAGAGCCGAACAGTGTGAGATTTCATTGCACACTCAGAATGGTGCACAGTTCAAACCTTATGGGTTGTTTATTTCTGTTTCATTTCCATTTAGTAATTTTTAGATCACAGTTGGCCTCAGGTAACTGAATCGGCAGACTGGGAAACTATCAGATAAGGGGAGACCACTGTACTTTTCTGCTTGTACCCTTTTCCAGTCGATCCTTTCCTCCCAGGCCCTGCCATTCATTGATTTCCTTTTTGTCACTATCTATTAATTTATTTTACATCAGTGAAATCATTATATGCCCTTACATCCACCTTCCTTCACTTAGCATAATGGTTTTGAGACACATCCATGTTCTTGGGTCTGTCAGAAATTTACTTCTTTCTATTGCTGAATAGAATCCCAGCTGCTTGGGAGGCTGAGGCAAGAGGATCTGGGTGCAGTTCATCGTGTGTGTTTGTGTTTGTGTGTGTGTGTGTGTGTGTGTGTGTGTGTGTGAGAGAGAGAGAGAGAGAGAGAGAGAGAGAGAGAGAGAGAGATTTGACATTTGTATATTTTCTTCCAAGTAATTTTTCAATTTTGGGGCCTATTTTTGGTTGTTTGCCTTCATATTGTTGAATTCTAAGCATTCTTCATGTAACATGGATGCAAGTCATTTGTCAGATATGCATTACAGATATTTTCTCTTTATCCCCCCACCTCTTGTGCATTTGTTTATTTATTTTTGCAGTACCTGGGATTGAACTGAGGGGCTCTCTACCACTGGACCACATCCCCAGTCCTTTTTATTTTATTTTTTTGTTTGCCACAGGGTCTGGTTAAGTTGCCCAGGCTGGCCTTGAACTTACAATTCTTCTGCCTCAGCCTCTGTGCCTCCATGCCAACTCCTTTTTTGTTTCCTTAATGGTACCTTTTAAAGACCAAAGTCTTAACTTTGATAAAGTCCAATTATCAATTTTTTTTCTTTTATGGTTAATGTTTATAAAGTAGATGTTTAGAGAAATGTATCATTTTATTATAGAGAGTCTCACAAAAAAATAGTATCTCATAAAAGAAACTAGACTACCAACTACTACCTGCAGAATTAGGAGAAGACAGAGGGCAGGCAATATGAATTTCTTAGCTCACTTGAGGTCAATGGGAAGGTATGAGAACAGAACCAATCTTAAAATGACTTATGTTATTTT
Source organism: Callospermophilus lateralis (assembly GCF_048772815.1). NCBI lineage: Eukaryota > Metazoa > Chordata > Mammalia > Rodentia > Sciuridae > Callospermophilus > Callospermophilus lateralis. The sequence goes on along the minus strand of NC_135317.1, from coordinate 56,532,176 downwards.
TGGAACCTCAACAGGGGGTCCCTGAAGATCCAGCCACCCCTTCTAGAGCACTCAACTAGGGCACTTTTCCAAAGCTACTAAATAGGCACTTGGCATTTCAAAATTTTGTCTTATGACTACATAAAAATATCTCTTTCACTCAGACCTGGCACCTTTTATGGTTCAAAATTAAGAACTTAAACTGGGAAAGCTGGGGTATAACTCATTGGTAGAATATATGCTTAGTATGCACAACGCCCGGAGTTCAATTTCCACCAAAAAAAAAAAAGCTGAGCTGTGGAAGGGTGGTAAGGTAGCTGATACAAGAGTTAACAGTTACAGGGTCCTAAGTCCTGCACTGGACCCTGCACTGGGATCAGGATCCTGATTTCTGTCTAATATCTGGGAACATTTATGTCTTATACATTTGGGGGGTCTTTCTCTTTTTTCATTCTCTGTTTTGACTATCTTGCTATCTTGGCTTGTTTTTTTTTTTTTTTTTTTTGATTGTTTTGTTTTTGTTGTTTGTTTGTTTGTTAATACTGAGGATTGAATTCAGAGGTGCTTAACCCCTGAGCCACATCCCAGGCTTTCTTATTTTTTATATTGAGACAGATCTCGCTAAGTTGCTTAGAGCTTCACTAATTGATGAGACTGGTTTTAAACTTATGATCCTTCTGCCTCAGCCTTCTGAGCCAAGACAGCCTCATGGCACCTGGCTGTCTTGGCTTTTTTGTATTTAGAATCTCTCCCTCCTCATCAGAGTCTAAGGCAAGTTTTTTTTTTTTTCCTTCCTTTTCTTTTTTCTATTTATTTATTTATTTATTTGTTTTTGCCAGAGGAAAAGGTCAAGGTAACTTGTCAGGGTCTCCTTTCTCCTCTTTGCCAATTTCCTCTGAGTCAGCATCTTCAGGTTCTCAGACAGCTGCTGTTTGATCTTTTCCAGATACTCATTTGTGTTGTGGTCAGTCAAGTTGGAAAGACAGATCTAAAGCTTGAAATCTGGTGTAAAGTATTTGAATTAGCCATTGTATGGAAGTTTATTAGGAATCTCTATATCCAGGGCCATACTCGTTAAATAGGTCTAGCACCCACTTCCAGTGTCAGCACAGACAGGTTGAAGATCTTCACAGATTTCATACACATGGCATTGTTTTGATGGTTAGATCAAAGCAACCTAACTGATCCTCAGATAGGAAGTCTGAATCACACTATAAGACCACCACATTAGGTTGGAATATCTCCGTTACTTGGTTTGTGACCAACCTGAAAATGACCTCATCAGACTCATCATCAAGCCCATCTTGGAGCTGATATAGTCAGTCAAGTTATAATACTTGACTATGCCAGTCCCAGTACTCCAAAGTCCCCAGTTCCAGGGAAGTACTGTTTGTATTTATTGAGGGGCACAAAGTACTATTTGTACTTATTGAGGAACACAGTTATGAGTGGGTCTGTGCTATATAGGAGACCTCTTCTATACATTGCTATGCGAATATCAGTGTCAACATACAGCAACCTGTGGTGGTACTTGAGCAGCTCCTAGATGACCATGATGATATTGTTAACCTAACAGGAGCCAGATCCCTGTGACTTATTTGCATGATGAAGGCCCAGGTCCAGTTCACAGTGATGACTATGTGATGCTTATTAAGTTTCATAGCACTTGCCATGGAGCCATTGGTAGACAACTGTCAGAACTCAAATAGGCTATCAGATACTGAAGAATACTTACCAATACAAAACCTCTGCATCTGCTGGCCACCTTGGACCTGTTTGAACAGATGAAGCACAAGAATTTAATGTAATTATTGCTGTGGTACTTGGCCACCTCCTTAGCATTGGCTTTGTGAGGGTGATAGATTTCCATTTTTCAATGGAGACTATAGTGGTGCACTAAGAATCGTGGATTCAGTGAGGCTTCTTTGGGTGGCCTTCTTCATGATAGTAACTTTCCAACATCTCCATCATAGTAGTAGCAGTCTTTTTGTCCTGGTGCCCTGAGCATATGCCATGCTGCTCACCTCCTGACCCTCTCATCAGTCTATCAATCTGCCCTCCCCCTTTTTTGTTTTACTTAAGAATTATTTTCTTTTGAAAAGTCACAAAGATTTTCCTCTAGGAGTTTTGTGGTTTAGCTTTTTCATTCAGATTTATAATCCATTTTTGCAATTAATTCTTAAATATGGTGTGAGATCAGAGCTGGTACTCACTTACCATTCATGTATCCCAATTGGAAAAAATTTCCAGCATCATTGGTTGAAAAGACTTTCTTTTCCCCACTGAATTATGTTTGCATCTTTGATGGAAATCAATTGACCATATTTGTTATGGTTTGGATATAAGGTGTTCCCCCAAAATCTGCTATGTTAATGCAGGAAGTAAAATGATCAGATTATAAGACCTATAACCTAATCAGTCATCCTAGTTTGAATGGACTAACTGGGTGGTAACTGTAATTATGTGGGGCATGGGTAGCAGGGTGGATGACTGGAGGAATTCTATGAAAAGGTTCATCTTCTCTGTAGCCCCTTCCCCTCTCTCTCTGCTTCCCAGCTGCTATGAGGTGAGTAACTTTTCTCTGACATGTCCTTCTGCCATGATGTTCTGCCTAATCTTGGGCCTAGAGGGATGGAGTCAGTTTACCATGGATTAAATCTCTGAAACTATGAGCTCAAAATAAACTTTTCATCCCTAAGTTGATCTTGTCAAGTACTTTGTTCACAGCTTGACTGATATAACATTTGTATAGATTTATTTCTAGATTCTACATTCAATTCTTTCTTTAATGCCACACCATCTTGATTAGGGTAGCTTTTTGGTAAGTCTTGAAATCAAATAGTGAATGCCCTATAAGTTTTTCTTTCTTTTTTTAAAAACTGATTTGGATATTTAAAATTGCTTTTCTTTTTATATACATTTTAGAATCAGCTCAATATTTTTTTTATAAAGCTTGCTGTTATTTTGATTGCAGTGGAATTGAATGTAGATCACTTAGGTGAATTTTGACATCTGACTTTGAATCTTTCCATCTATTAACATGGTATATCTCTTCATTTATTTAAAGATGTTATTTAATTTCTATTAACTACGCTTGCCATTCTGGATTGTGATTTAACTTAATGAACACCTATCATAAACCAGGCCAAATCCTAAATGTTATGCACTTAATCCACCATAATTACCCTACAAATATGTACTGTTTTCATTGTATATAGATGTAGCAATTGAGTCATAGGGTTAATAAATGTGGCAACTGGGATTCAGAAGAGAGCTATTCACTCCAGAGCCTGGGCTCTAGTTTCTAGTAGTCAAGATAATACCTTTGGGACATGTGTAGGTACATATATGAGGAACTAAACCATTTTTGTATGCCTGTTTCTTACCTCCTGTCTTCCTACAATCAAAATTAAATAAAGGACCTATCTGAGTGGATAGATACATGTGTGGGTGAATAGAGTGAGCTTTAGTTCATCATCTCAAATTCACAGTAGACTTGCTTATTGATAAAGAATCATGTTGGGATTATCTCTGAAATGTATTTTAACTAGTCTTAGTTTTTTTCTTTCTTGTGTGTCTTATTTAGATACCATCAAGCATAAAACATGTCTTATACTATCAGTATCACATAAGAAATCATTAGAACTCCCCAGAGTTGTGTAATCCCATGCCATCCTATTGATGTGTTTGTCACCTGACACCATCATCATGCCCTTGTGTGAGGTCTCACGATATGGCAGACTTGGATTTCACTGGATAAAAGTTGTCTGGAACTTTAGTTGTGCCTAATGGTTCTTTCTCCTCCTTTTAAAAGACAAGAAAAATGAATGGGCTGTTTTATAACCCCTTTTCAGTCCTCTGATCTTCAGAGAAGAAAATGTTAAAAGGCATGGTGCAGCTGTTTTATGTTGCAGTTTATAATCTAATTAAATGCATTTTATCCAGATCATTATGGACTTCATTAAAGCTGGACTTTTTATAAGAAAGATGATGAGCTAGATTTATGCAGAATCATTTGGGTCTTTTAAATTTTGTGATCATGCCAGCAGTGCCTGATGAAAATAAAATTTCAGATCTGCCTTTCTGATTCAGTTGTTCATTTATTCTTGGAAAGTTCTTCCTTCCAATTTTGCCTACTTCTGTGTGCATGCAGTGTTCAAAATAATTAATAAGAGAAGTTTGTTGTTTAGAGAGAGTACCATTTGAGAATGGTGTTCTGATACATATGGGAAATTAAAAAAATCTAAAGTAGTTGGCATGATCTATTTCAAAGAAATATGAAATTACATTTTCTTTGCTGTGTTTTTTTATACTGTAGAAGAAATTAATTTTATGGCCCTCAGTTTAATTGCTAATTTTTCCAGCATCAGTGATAAATATCTAAGATAGAAATGGATTGGATTTGAAAAGAGAAAGTGACTCTTGATAGTCTTAGTCACATAATCTGTGCAAAGATTAAGAGTAATTTTCCCCTGAATAAATAAATTAAATAATGGTAGTGTGTTCATCTACAACTAAAAATAGATAAATAAAAAGAATACTTAGAAGTAAAAAAGAAAAAAGTCTAAATAATAGTAGGTATCCAGAGCATATGAGCATGGGTATAAAGAAACCCTTGTACAAATGTTGTTGAAAATATCAATTTAATAAAGCTGTTTTTGAAAATTAAAAAGAGTAATTTCCCATATTTTAGATGATGACCAACTTTTGTTGTAATTCCCTGGCCTGTTAGGTTTTAAAAAATTAATATTAAGCTGTGGTTAGGGAAAAAAATCTTATCTTTCCAAAGAATTGTACTTAAGATGTCTTTCTCTTCATAATTTTCTATTTCTGAATAAAGGTATATCAGTGGTCTTCAATTTGCTCTTATAGCTTTTATTATATAATTCTAATGACATTTAAGTTTTCTTTCTACTTGGATAATTTATTTTGTCCTAAGCAATTCTTAATTGTTACTCCGTATGGGACAGTATTAAAATCTAGGTTCCTGGTTAATATTTAGTTGAAACATTAGTTTTACCCAACTTCTTTAAGTCATGAAACCAGCACCTCTCTTGCTACCTCTGGGTTTGTTTACATACATGTGTGCAACTATGTGATCATACAGACACAACATGAAACGGGTACAACATAACAAAAGCCTACAACAACCTCTGTCCACAGTTTGCATTCTAAATTAGTTAGAAAGACCAATTTTGCTGTAGTCATAGCTCTTAACTCCTGATCTTCATGTCTATCCTAGGAATTATTTTTGCTTTTTATGATTCTGTACACTGGACCTGACACTCAGAAACACTTCTTCATTCACATGTCTTTGCTCCCTTCATCATTAGTGATTAATATTGTTCCTCTTGGTAGACTACCTTAGATTATTCTAGGTGAACAGTGACCCAATCTGGCATGGCTTTGAGACCCTCATCTTTTGTCCAGCTTCCTATGCACAATGGCCTAACTGTCTTGATAAGTATATGGTACATTGATCTTTTTTGAATTCATAGCAAAAAATTATCTCTATGTATCTGCATACATGTGTTTTTGTGTGTGTGAGAGCCTGCCTGGCTGGAAATCGTGATAGGGCTACTACTTCAGGACTTTCAGATGATGCTCTTAATTATAGTAAGAAAGAAAATTCTAGAAATGAGTTTGGGTCTAATGAAAGCCTACAGTAAACCTCTCGTTCATTTTGAAATGAAAAGAGTACTGTCTTATAATTTGGGGCTATAATCTATGATTCTGTGGAAGGCTGTTTGTTACTTGTATTAAAACATTGATTACTTGCTCTCTAATATTGTTTTCTTTACTGATATTATAATCAACTTCTATTTGACATTGTCCAGTATATACCACCTTTATCTGAAAATTTGTATAATTTCATCTTGATTGAGGCCAGTATTTACCAGTGAGATATTTAAGTGGTAATTAATTCCTGAAACATTTAGATGGGTTATGCAGTAATACTAACTTCTCCTAAGGATTTGTGAGCCATTCATTGAGTAGGTGTGAGAGGAATTTCATAGGCTTATTATTAGAAAATGTCAATTTATAGTGTGGCTTTATATCTTCTGCCCATTTTACATTAAGTGCTAATTTGTTTCCCAATTAACATGATAGATAGAGTCCTAGCCCAGTTCAGCTGATTTTTAAATAGATTTTTAGTTGTCAATGGACTTTATTTTGTTTATTTATATGCAATGCTGAGAACTGAACTCAGTGCCTCACGCATGCTAGCCAAGCACCCTACTACTGAGCCACAAATCCAGCCCTGATCAGCTGATTTTATTAAATATGTACTGCATGCTTTTCAGAATCTGCAAATGAAGTCACCACACACATACATTGGCAATCCGTGATTTGTAACTAGAACTGGAGATTAGTCTTCTCTATAGGAACATGTGTTTATCTGTTTGTTCCTGTATTTTTTATATTCTTCAATAATATCTATTTTTTATGTTAAAGTTATATTTTGTTAAATTTATCCTATTTATGTATTGCTAATTTTTATTAAGTGGTTTTCATTTGCTACCTATTTATTTTCAGTATAAAGGTAGTGATTTTTACATAATTATTTCATCTATTTATGTGAATAAATTTGCTTATTACTTTTAGTATTTTTATTAGAGATTGATTTTTCAAAGTATATAATCTTTTTAAAAAAATTTTTTAGTTGTTGATAGACCTTTAGTTATTTACACGTGGTGCAGAAAATTGAACCCAGTGCCTCACATATGCCAGGCAATTGTGCTACTGCTGAGACACAGCCCCAGCACCAAAGTATATAATCTTATCTGCAAGTAAAGACACTTGCTTCCTGTATATGTATAAATACATGTCATGTATATGTTTTAAGTAATTTCTTATTATATTAGGCAGAGTATTTAAAGCAACATTTAAAGGAATTAATGATAGTTACCCTTGTAAAACATCTCATTTTAATAACAATGGTTTTAACACTTTACAACTCTGTCTTATATTTGCTATTGAATTTTTAAAAATTCTCCTTATCATATTTACCAGACTTCTTCTTTTTTATTTAAGTATTTTTACTAGACATCCTTTGTTACATGTAAATATGGGACCTTATTACCTCGTCAACATCTTTGCTCAGAGTAGGAAATACTTCATAAAATTGTGTCCTGTGAAGTTAGTTTGCATGTGCTTTGTTCTCAGTGACCTCTAGCCTCTCTGCCAACCATGAGACAGAGACCCACTCTTCTCTAAATAAGTTCTATTTTTATATACCTACAAATTTTGACTCTATACCACCCATTTATATTAAGTTCGTTATACTGGCATTGTCAACTGGCTTGTGTACATTGCTCTGAAGACAAAGTAGACATCCTATAAATTTCTGTTTTACATGGAGTTCTAATTTTCATTGTAGTATGAACACCAATGTCTTCATCCAGAACATGTTAGGTCAGTATGTATGGATATAAACTTGCTGAAGTTATTTCCTATAGATTGGACCATGAGTCATAATTTGTGCTAAAAATTACATCCAAGTTATGTTTTTTCCAGCACAATGAATTCCTCTTAATTTAGAAATATACACTGTGAATCAGCCCAGATTAGGTATGCATTTAATTTTTTATGATACTATTGGTTTAGAAGAAAATTTGAATATATGTTATTTTGTGGAATGATTTCTTTCCATTTTTACAATCAAGTCTTGGACTAGACAGATTATAAAAGAATCTCATTGAAGTCCTGGAGAATAGCAGCAGAGCACACCTAGAAGGACTTCCTCATCTCATCAGGAACCACCTAAGGATACTGCTTCAGTGATAGTTAATACTGACTATTTCCAAATGAGTGTTCTTACCGATTTGCCTTTACCTGAAGATCCCAGAAGTTGTGGGTAGGAATCTTTCTGTAGTCTGCGCTGTACTCAGGATTTTTGCCTCTGGCAGAGTTCTAACTCCAGTGTTCATAAGAAATGGGAAAACACACTGTAATGGCTTTGGGCCAGTGCCAGGGAAAAACTACCCCCGCAGACAATCACTTCCCATTATCCTTTACTGCACGTATGATACATTATTCATCATTTTCTAAGCATGTTCATTATAAATGCTGTTTAATCACATTTTAAAGGTAAACAGCATTTATCAAATTATCATCTAGTATCTCACTCCAAGTCTGGCCTGATTCTTTCTCACAAACTTGTGCCCTGCAGGAGAACATGTGTGTTTAATTTTTGTCCCATTATTTGTCCAAAGAATGAGAACCACACATGTATCCTATTGAGTTAGTCTCTGTATTTCAGGTCATCCCCCAAATTAAAATAATTGTTGTTTTGGTAATGTTGCTCCTATCCCAAGATATAATTTCAATATATGCAGTACTTAACTCTTTTCTGGAACTTTCTGGATATCTCGTGTTTATTCAAGCATTTTGTGTATAGAATACATGAGTGCCTAAATTTTTACTTGTAGTTCTTTACACAATAATGTGTCCTTAGGGAATATTGGTTTAATTGAATGGCTACAATACATGGCGAGACTTTTAGCATATTATGTAATTTTTGTGAATTACTAGAAAATCTCAAGTTTTTGATTCTCCTTTGTCTAATTTTGATATTAAAGATAGTGAAGGCAGTTACTCCATGGACTGGACAGAATGAATGTGGTGTGTGTGTGTGTGTGTGTGTGATGGTATGTAATTATTTGCTTGTAGTTAAGGGTGAGGTTAAAGTAGGGAGAATGATCAAAAAAAGAGAAAAACTTCCCCATGCACTTTGTAAATTTTATTTGGGCATTTGATTCATGAGATTTTTTATTTATTCCAGAGAATAATTTATTAATAGAGCAGGTACCATTCAGAGGCCCAGAAATAGCCCAAAAGAACTTAATCCAGCAAAGGGGATGCCAGGGAAATAGGTGGTTAAGACTTTGCATAAAGGTAAATGTAGAGTTCCTGGGGACAGGGGGGGGAAGACAAACTGAATGGAGTTTAGGAAGGCTTTTAACAATTGAATTTGAGGCTCAATCTTTAAGATAAAGGAAGAGATAAATTGCCAGAAAAGGGAGGAAAAGGATTTCTATGCAAAGGAAAAAGCATAAATAAAGGAAGAGATAAATTGTCAGAAAAGGGAGGAAAAGGGTTTCTATGAAAAGAAAAAAGCATAAACGAACAATAGATGAATGCAGTTTTGGTTTCTTCTAGAGGGATAGGCAAAACATTTTTTAACTTAAGACATTAAGGTGCCTATTGTAGAATTGGCTCATTGATAATGTTAAATCATTAAGTATTGTAGATGATTGAACACTATTCACAAAGAACAAAAATTAATTACTATAGAATATTTTATGGTTTGACATGTGCAGCAGTTGAAGCCGCTATACTCCTTGTTGCTTAATTTTCAGTTAGGAATTTATAATTTGTCTGAGTGTATGGTTCTTTTTAAAAATTTAAATTTATTTTTAACTGATACTTAACAAATATATATATTACATATCTAATGGGGTAATGTGATGTTTTAATACATGTATGTATTGTGTAATTTTTAAATGAGGTTAAATATTTATGTCCTTGAACATTTAATCATTTTTATGGTAAAAACTTTTAATATACTTTTTTCTAGCTTTTTGAAATTTACAGTTCCTTATTGTTATCTGTAGTCACACTCCTGTGCAACAGCACACCAGTACTTCTTGCTTCTAACTGTAACAAAAATGTTGTCCACTTTATAAATTTGCATATCCTGCTTGCATAGAGACCATATTAATCTTCTCCATATAATTTCAGTTAGTATATGTGCTGCCAAAGTGAACACAATGTATGGTTATTTTTAAAAATTTTTGTAGTGCTAGGGATTGAACCCAGGGCCTTGTGTACACTAGGCAAACAATCTGCCACTGAGCTATACCCCCAGCCCTTTATTTATTTATTTGTTTGGTACTGGGGATTGAACCCAGGGATACTTTACTACTGAGCTACACTCTCAGTTCTTTTTTTTTATTTTTTAAAATTTTGAGATAGGTTCTCACTACGTTGCTGAGGCTGGCCTTGAACTTGCAATCCTCCTGCCTCAGTGCATGCCCCCACCCTCTATATATAATGTCTTTGGGCCATATTTATATATATTCCTTACCGTTTTCTGGTAAATTTCCTGTGAATTTCACTCTACCCTACATTTTTCTTGTCATATTAATTTGTTTCTTATCTTAACTTTCCCAATTGTCACAATATTTACTATATATCTGTGAATATAGGGCATCATCTTATAAATATTAGTTAGCTCTGGTGATGGCCAGAAATACAATGTATGATCTATGTAATGGCAGAGTTTAGAGGGATGTGGCTACCTATTTTCTATATATAGCCTTCTATCGTTTAAACACAAGCATTGGAATCACATGGACTTAGGGGTCACATTCTCAGTGTTATTTATCAGTCATAAGACCTAGGACAGATTTCTTTTGGGCCCAGTTTCTTTAGCTGTGAAATGAGTAGAATAAAACCAGTCTTGTGGTGGAGGGTTTTAGAGAAAATGTTTGCCCAAAGTGCCTCATTCTTATTGGTAGTTTTATCTAGGGAGTGTATGATTAAAGCATATGTATTTGGTCATACTTTTTTCCTTTTTTAAAAATTTTTTTAGATGTAGATGGAAACAATAATTTTTATTGATTGATTGATTGATTGATTTATCTTTATGTGGTGCTGAGGACCAAACCCAGTGCCTCACACATGGTAGGCAAACACTATACCTCTATCTGAATTCACTGCAAAAGAGGTTATAACCTGTCTCATTCTCTTCTAGAACTAGAACTGGTGATTTTTCTGATACATGCAGTATATTGGACCACACTTGGTATAAATAGCTTGCTTCCTTTGACTTTAGGATTTCTTATTTAGAGAGCAGAATAATTGTTGAATTGTGTGCCGGATAGTTTTGGGGCTTATTGTGAGCATGCTTAGGGCCCCGGCAATATGTGGATACATACACAGATGCCAGGTGTATATAATACTCCTCTCTCACAGAAAAGTTCAACTCTGAATAAGTAACCAGAAATTTAGTATTATAAATTCTAGAAAGATGTGTTAATTTCAACAGTTGCAAAATTTTGTCCTTTGATATTTCACATTGGCTTTATTTTGAAAAACACAGTTGGGAGAAAGGGTGAAGAACATAAAATCTTTTCACTTTATATGAGTTTATTCCCACCTTCAGGATGGTAGATGTTCCTATGTTTGTCCTACCATGTAATTCTTTAACAATTATACTTCAGAGATAGAAAAACCATCTATCTTCCAGGTTTTTTTCTTTTTTTTTTTTTTGCCATTTGTGCAATATTTTACATGATTTTCAAACAAAATTCTAGGGAGCAAACATTAAGATGCAGTAGAATCAGTGAATTATGTACCATAATATTTTAGAGCTCTATAGGAGCTTAGGAATCAAAGAGTACAGGAGTTTTCAACATATTTTAATATGAAGCCCATGTTTTAAATGAAAGAACACACAGGAACTTAGCAAGTCGTGTTGGTGAGGCTATATACATTCTGCTGGGTTGTGACAGGAGAGACGGAACCTCCCAGATGGATTCCTCTTCCTTTGTGCTCGCTGTTCCAGTCTGTTGGACCTGAGGGGAGGCTCTTGGGAGCTTTGTTTAGATCTACAGGTCTAACACAAGCCATTGAAAACCTTCACACCAGAAGGATTCATCCCAGGGTGACTAAATGCAGATGGTCGTTTCCCTTTGGGTTTGGATTTTGCGTAATTTAGCAAATTCTTACTGAAATTTGTGTTTTGAGGGCAGTGTCAGCTTTATTGGGATATTTCTTTTGAGAGAAATGAAACAGTGGGTTAATGCCATTCCAGGCCCAAAATCATACTTGTATAAGAAAAAGATGAACAGAAGCAATCCTTATATTTATGGTCATGAAGCATAGCAGGTGATTTATGAATAAGCTGGGATGGTGGGTGTCAATGCCAGAAAGCTTTCCTCTCAGTATTTTTCTATTTCTTTAATTCCTCTTCTTAGAGCTAATTAAATTCACTTATCAGTAAATCCATTTTAATCTTTGTATCTTAATAATAGTTTGACTGAGAATATGGTATAGCAAACATCCAAAGAGCACTACATTAAACAAAAGCTGATACTCTTTCACTGTAGCATCTTGTAAAATTGACTGAATAAATTCAGTTTAATGCTACCCAGGATAAGTGTCTTAATTTTAACAGTCACAGATCACATTGGACATTAAGTGTAACTTATATTGAGACAGTGACATTGATCCACCCTGAATTGATGTTATTACTTCACCAGTACTTGGAAAGAATTGAGGCTCAGCCACTCTTTTTTTCCTCATATCTCTTATTTGTTTATTTATTTTTGTTGTTGAATTGGGAATTGGACCCATAGCCTCGTGCATGCCAGGCAAACTGCACCACTGAGCCATGTCCCCAGCTCCTCCTATCTCTTTTGATGTAATGGTAAGCTGTGGTGAGCTCTCAAATCAGGCCTGTGTCTTTGAAATATAATAAAAGTAATTGGCAAAAAGAGAACTGAACCTTGACCTTGCCTCACTTACAACATGACCTAATCAATTGAGAAAACTTCTATTGTGGCTTCTATTTTGATGGTTTGCCTTTCTTTACTTCCACATAAATGATCTTTGAACTATACTGTCACTAGTTACGAGTACTCTTAATCCCAAGTGGCTTCCTTGCGCATGAAATACTTGGTAAAATTTATTGAATCAATTAGTAAATGGAGACTTGAAGTCTCTGACCAGATTTTAAGTGTCAGTTTGAGGAATACAGGTATAGGAACAACGTGGTTGAATTTCAGAAGTTGCCTGAGATCGTCATAGATGTTGTACTAGTTGTTGAGCCATGTCTTTCTTCCCCCACAAAGCTTATATTTACCTTTACTACTTTAGTTTTTTTATGTTAGTTTTGGTGAATATGCATTTTCTAATATGAACTCTAAAGACAATATGGTGAGATGAGGTAAGTGTATGTCTGCATATACCTGTGTTTACATCTGGATGAACATATAAATAAAAACATATATGTGCATATGCATATCTTAACTAGGAATAAATTTGTTCTGCTACGGACAGAGCAGCCATCTACAATTTCAAGGATCCTTTTTTATAATAACTCAAGTGAGAAATTTCAAATTGCTATTGCCTGTTGCTATTTGTATTCCTCAGGATGCAAATCTATGCCAAAACCTCCAAATTTCTATAGTCTGTGTTTTTTTTCCTTCACATATAACTTTGTCTTCTTTTCCATAGCAGGAGAAGTAAGCAAAACTCATTATGACTTTTAAATACTAGCCCCCAGTGAAAAATTGAATGTCCAGTTTCCTCCCACAGAAAACCTCATCTAGTTTATGTAAATAACAGGTATTTAAATTGGTAATGTTTTACTTTTCCTATTTCTACTTACAAAATTTTTATAAAGATATTTGTTTAACTTCTAGAAGGTGAAAACTAAATTCACTACAAACTAAATCTGAAGTCTTTAGACCTGGGGCAGAATCATGTGGGAATCAAAGTGTGGGTCTGAAATGGAAACACCAAGTATAGCATATGTCACCCTTTCACTGAAGTTGAATAATGTTGGGGATGGGCAGCCCTGCTAGAATGGAAAATTCCTGGAATATTTACATGAATATGTTGTAAGGGAACTTTTTTCCAATTCCTAGAGTCCTTAGTGGAGACTAAGGAGAGAAATTGTTTTTAAGGTCTAAAATCAAATGGCCTGAGAGTACCCAGGATACCTTGGGAGTAGAAACTTCTGCTGTAGTCAGGTTCTGATTCTATTTTATGCTTTATTCTTCTATGAATGGTTTTCCTTAAGAAACAGGTTTCACTAATTAAGTCTTAGAAGGCAGAATAGTGGTCTCATTAAGAAGACAACTGGGCTAACAAGTTCATTTAAGGTACAATCTTTCTTTTCTCGTGGTTTTCTTAACTCTTCTCTAACATAGAAACTAGAAACTATAAATAGCAGATAAATTGCACTATGTTAAAATAAAAATTCTAAAAAAACTTTGCATGGCAAGACCTCTAAGGAAATGTTAAAAACTAACTGGGAGAAAAGTATTTGCAGTTCATATCGTAAGAGAAAGAATGATTTCTCTAGCACAAAGGTTGGCAGCTACAGACCAAAGCCCAGATCAAGCCTGCTGAGTGTTTTGTAAATCACGTTTTATTACAACACAGCCACACTCGTTCTTTTGCATATTGTTTGTGGCTGCCTTCACTTAGTAGTGGCAGAATCAAGTAGTTGCAACAGAAATCTTTTGGCCCACAAATCCAGAAATATTTACTGTCTGGCTCTTTACAGGAAAGTTTGCCAACTCTTGCTCTAAAGAATAATGAACTGCTTTAATTATAAATCAACATGAAAATATCAACAATCCAATAGAAAAAATAGGCAAGAGATATGTAAGTTAGTGTCTCAGCAAAACAAAACAAAAACAAATATTTTCCTCATATGGTTCAAATGAAGAGATGTAAATGAAGGGTAACCTGTAGGGGCAGGACTGTATTGCGGGGCGGGGGGGGGGGGCGGGGGGGGGGGACAGGACGGGATGATGTGATACTCCCAGACCAGCAAACTCAAGAAGTCAACAGATTCTCTGTGATTGGAACCATAAAGAGAGAAAATGCTGTTATTGAACTCATTGGGAACTGGAGTGGGGGAGGACAGAGGAGACTGTAATTATGGAAGTATGTAGGCACTGTGAGAAATAGGCATTGGAAAAAAAAATGGGAAAGAAATACCTTGATCTTCCTCCGCCCAACTTCCAGTTTCCTACTGGTTCCTCCCAGAAGCTACCAGCCAACAAAACTCAGGTGATGCTGTCCTCAGGGATTAGCCTCCTGTAACACAGATGAAAATATCCTCAATTCAATATTATAAAATCAGTGCAAATGAAACGCTACAAAAATGTCACCTTTTAATAATTGGCTTGGCAAAGAGCAAAATATTTAATAGCATACTTTGTTATAGGGAAATAGGTACTGTATAGGTATAGATATATGTGTGTATAAAGGCAGTGTCCCTCAAAATTATAAATGTATATAAACTTTGACACAGCAATTATATTTATAGGAATTTATCCTACAAATATTTTTGCAAATGCATGAAGAGATAAGTATATAAGGCTATTAACTGCATTTTATTTTCTGATAGGAAAAGAATGGAGATAACCTAAATGTCCATCAATTGGGGACTATTTTTTATAAATGATGCTATATACCTATTCAGTGAAATAATATGAAGCCATACAAAAAGAATGAGGAAACTATGTCCTCCTATGAAATTAACACTAAGTTGTATTGTTAAGAGTACAGAGAAAAGCCATATGCCCTCTTTAACCCTGTCTTAACCTTGTCATTGGTGTGTTAGTACCAGGTACTGTTTCTTAAATCTTTGTTTTCCTCAACATTATTTTTTTTAAATCTCTAGCATTGCATTAGCTAATTCAGACTGCTCCTTTCTGTAAGTCTGATGTATTGAAACTTTTGATTCACTTTACATATATACTTTAGTTGTTTGGAGCCGTGTCTTTTGAATATTTATTTTGACATGGAGCAAGCTGTATGTTATCAACAAGCAAACATTTGGACAATCAGAGGATCAAAATATAGGAACAAATGTGAATATCTCAAATCTGTCTCTTTTTATTTATTTTTTTTTTCTGGGCAAGACTTGCCTGAAGTGGAAGGAACTGAATATGGATGAGCGCATGTTGCAAACTGATTTTCAGCCATAATTGCTTGCAGTAAGAAAATAGGCAAAGAAAGTAGATTGGGAATATAGGCAATCAGAGATGAGATTCTTACACCTGCCAGATACCATGTGTAGCACACAAGCATCCATAGAGAAATTGAAATGGTGCTATCCTGTGACAAGAGGTTCCAATTAATGTGATTCGGATGCATCTGTCTGCCAGTAGCTCACCTCATGAAACGACAGTCCTGTCCTGCTGTTGGAGTCAGTCAAAGGGCTTATTTAGTGAGCGGCATAGGAGGCATCCTGAGAACTCCCTCCTTTCCGTCCATTTACTTCAAGTCAGGAATAACAGCTTACAGGAACACATCTAGCTGGAAGGCTTGTAACAAGATGGCATTTATATAGTCAGTGCCATTCTGAAAACCTGTGCTCCTCAAATATGTGGCTAGTGAGAGTCTAACATAGCAAATTTTCATGGTTTTGATCATTAAAATACATATTCACTCAATTAGTTTTAGAGCAAAAAATATTTGGACAATATGTGGATTTTTTCAGGCCCAAATTTAGATCTCTCTCTCTCTCTCTCTCTCTCTCTCTCTCTCTCTTTCTTTCTCATATCTGTGTTTGTGTGTGTGTGTGTGTGTGTGTGTGTGTGTGTATATATATATATATATATATATATATAGAGAGAGAGAGAGAGAGAGAGAGAGAGAGAGAGAGAGAAACCAGGAGCTTCCCTTACTCATGGAGTAACCAGGAGCTTCTTTATACAGGTTAAGTCCTACAGCATGGATCAGGCAGCAGGAACATGATCTCTGGGAGATGTGGGATTACTCTGCCAGCATCAGTACTAAGGGTTGCCACATTCTTTCCAAAAGTCAGCATCATGCTCCAACCAATAGTTTTCCACACGGTTCAACATTGAGGTATAGAGTTGGCATCCTGCTCAGATGTTCCCACTTCCCTTCTTCATTCCCCAGCCCTGTCTAGTCAGGTACTCAGATCCCAGGCCACACGTACCTTCCCCTTTTCTGCAGGTCTTGTCACATGGCTGGTCTGCTCTCCAGTTCTCTGAATATTCATGTGTAAGACTATTCCTTTCTTAACTGGATCTGAATTTTGAGTACTTAAGACCAGGTTTTACCCATTCCATTTTTTTCTTCATTGTGCTTAAAAAGAACATGCTAATTAATTTTTGGCCTTGAGTCTTCTCTTTTAATCTTGGCTCTTGGTCAACTGGATCATAATCCTCTGCATCAACTAATTCATATTCAACTAATTCATATTTTTTATGAAGAAAATTGGTGGTATCTGAATTGCACAATTTTGCCAGTTTTGTCCTGTCACTGCAACAAAATACTTGGGAGAAACAGCTTAAAGGAGGAAAAATTCATTTTGGTTCATAGTTTTAGAGGTTTCAGTTCATGGTTGACTGGCTCTATTGTTTCTGGATCTATAGTTCGGAGAACATCTTGGCAGATTCACCTCTTGGTACCTGGATGGAGAGAGGGATAGGGGGGCCAGGGACAAAATATACTCTTCAGAGACCTTTCCCAGGACAGACTACCTCCAACTAGGCATCACCTCCTAATAGTGTCACTGACTGACACCCACACCTTTACATCATGACCTTTGAGGGATATTTCAAATCCATACCACACCATGGGTATGTGGACTTAAACTGTGTGGTATGAAATCATACACATTTTCCCCAAAGTTCTAATTTCCAGAAAAGGTAAATGTACTAAAAAGTATTGATCACACCATTTTTGTGGAATTACATTTTATTTTGATCCATAAACAAAAATTGGCTGGAGCAAATTCCTTCTGTGCATACCTTCTTAGAGTTTTTTTTAAAAAGAACATTTAGTGAGCCTCTGTTATTGTCAAGATCTGACCGTGCCAGGTGATTTTTCATATATTTAATAATTACTTAATTATTGTTCAATCCTAAATATTATCTAATTGTTGCTGTGATTTTCTTAAATACATTATTTTTCATTTCTTTGAATTAAGCCTTTTGAGATAATTATAGATTTGCATACTGGTATAAGAAATAATTCAGAGAGATCTGTCTCTCCTTTAGTTTACTACAATAGCAACTTTTTTTTTGGTAATCTTATGTTGGATATCAAATATAGGACCTCACACATGGTGATTATGTATTCTACTACTGAGCCAATGGTAACATCTTGCTAGACTTTACAGTATCACAACCAGAACCTTTACCTTGATATGGTTAAGAAATAGACATTTCCATCACCAAAAGAATCTCTCTCATGGCCCTTTTAACACCATTCCTTTTAACACCTTTCCTTTTAACACCTTTTAACACCATTCCTTTTTAACAATTAAAGCCACTAGTTTGTACTTTATTTCTATAAATTTGTCTTTTTGAAAATGTTATATAAATAAAAAATACAGCATTTTACATTTTGGGATTGGTTTTTTTTTGACTTAGCATAATTCTCTAGAGATTTATTCAACTTGTTGCATGCATCCTTTTTATTGTTAAGTACTAGTCTATATGTGGATGGACCACAGTTCAACCTTTTACCCGTTGGAGAACATCTGTGTTGTTTCCAGCTTTTTACTATTACAAATCAAGTTGCTCTTAAAATTTATATGCAGGTCTTATGAGAATATAAGTTTTTATGTCTTTGGAATAAATGCTCAGGAATTGGGAGGTTGTATGGCAGTTTGATGTTTAGCATTTGCTATGGTTTGTCCCTCAAGTTTCATGTTGGGAGTTGTGTCTCCAGTGAATCATTGTGGGAAGTGATTGAACCTGTAAGTGGCAGGGTCAAGTAGAAAGTCTTTCTGTCATTGGAGTGTGTCCTCAGAAGGGACTGTGGGAACCTAGCCTCTCTGGCTTCTTGTTATGATCCTTCCTCCAGGACCTGCTCTAGCCACTGCTGTCTGCTATGAGGTACTTTGGCCAAAAGGGGGCCTCATCAGAACCTGTGCCAGGTTCTTTTTTTTTTTTCTTAAATAGGTAGCTTTGGGGCTGGGAATGGGGCTCAAGCGTTAGCGCGCTCGCCTGGCATGCGTGCGGCCCGGGTTCGATCCTCAGCACCACATACAAACAAAGATGTTGTGTCCGCCGATAACTAAAAAATAAATATTAAAATTCTCTCTCTCTCTCTCTCTCTCTCTCTCTCTCTCTCTCTCTCTCCTCTCTCTCTCTCTCTTTAAAAAATAAATAAATAGGTAGCTTACCCCAGATATTTCATTGTAGTAACACAAATAAACTGATATAATATGCAATGTTCAGTGATCCTCTGAAGTATGCATCTTGTTTATTATTATTATTATTATTATTAATTATTTACAGATGAGGAAACTAAAGCCCAGAGTAGTTACTTTGCCCAAGATTAGATAGCTAGAAAAAAGTAGAGCGTAAGACTTCATTCCAGATCTGTCTGACTCTCCAAATCTACAATCAAGTCCTTCCTATCAAGAATTGTGTCATGATATGATGTGGCCTTCTCTGGTTTTCTGTTTTCACTTGATCTTGAATCACTAAAAATGAGGAAATGACTTTACAGTAATACTATTGTGTATGTTTTTCTCTAAAAAGAGCAGAAAGAAAATGTCAGTACAGAAGACATCAGAGGGATGGTAGATATGATCACATTTGGATTCCTAGCACTTTAATACAAAGAAGTAATCTTTATGATCCCATCTTTGCTGAGAGGCTGAGGAACTGGAACCAGTTGTCCAGTGAATTAAGGGAAGTGCCAGTATTTAGACATAAGCTATAAGCTCTCCTCTTTTCTATCTGGATGCCCTTTCTTCTTTGGCCTGGACAGCCTTTAGTGCCGGACAGGCAGCTTGATAGCTGGCAATCCTCTGAAAGACAGATGCTATCAATTATTACTGTGTTTGTGGGAAAGATGTGGATGCAGGGGAGTGCAGAGAGAGATGTAACTAGGTATTGGATGATCTGATCATGGCAGGTACTGCAACTCTGACGGTGTTTATGGTTATGGAGAAGGACTGTGGGGAATTGCAGCCCTTTCCCATAATCTAAAGGGTTATTTCTGGGTGACATCTTGACAGGAAGATATCCTGTGGGGGAAGAGTGCTCACTCATTGTGCCTGACCAACAGTTAATAATTAATACTTTATGCCTCATAAGTAGAGTGATGTTACCTGAACATTTTTATGGAGCTATTGGCTTTTTGTTTATTCTTTTTTTTCCTGATAAAAGAAGAGGGTTTTATTAAGCAGTTTGAATAAATTACAGCCACAAAATTGCATATTGCTGCAAGAGTGAAAGGGTCTTTTCAGCATAACTTTAGAGGCTGTGTAATTTATGCCATTACAGGAAATATCCCTTCTGTTTCAGAGATTTTAAACAAAGGCAGGGTGTTTACCACTCTGCTTTCTGCAGCCTAAATATTGTTTCTGAATTAAAATGGCTGATTTCAGTTTAGTCTCTGCAGACTACAATGAAGCTAGAATGAAAACAACCTAATTTTATGTTCATAGCAGTAAAGCCTTTTCAAAATCAGCTTCTTTATAACTTAACTTCTTTTTAACCTTAATAAATGTTTATATCCAAAGGTCAGTATTATTTCTATTATAATATCAGATTTTTCCAGTTAATATTTCACTCAGTTTCTAATCTCAATGTTTAATATTTCATAAACACATAAATAAGATTGCAGAAGTTAATCTGACTAAGCCATTACTCTTTCTTTCTTGGCAAATAGATAATATGCTACCGAGATTGTTTAGTGTGATCTATTGTGATGATTATCATATCAATGATCTTCCTTGTTTTTGTGGGTTTCTATGAGGAACCTAGATAATGAAGCCTTAATACATTATTGCTAGAAGCATAGAGAAGAAAAATCAAACCTCTCATTTTATTTATAAGAAAGTTGCCTACCTGGCAGGTGATCCCATATTTAGTTCTGTCTGGGAATAAGGAGCTTATACTGCATCAGTGATTTTCAAACAACATTGTGGGGAACCAGCTTTCCCCCAAACACGGACCCACCCATGCATCCTCACTAAACACACACACACACACACACACACACACACACACACACATCACAACCTTCTTCCATATCACACCACTTTTATTTTGGGATTCTGTATTTTGGGGTTTATATAACATTGTGTGATATAAATGTTCCACTGCAAAAAAAAAAAAAAAATGAAAACTGTAGTCAAGATGCTTAGTAAGGCTTCTTAGAGCTCTGTCATCAATGACAAATAGTGAATAGTAAATAAGACATAATGTGTGTGTTTATACGTGTTTATGATCTATAGAGCAGGTTTGGCAACAATAGAACTTTAAAGAAGCTTGTTTTGTAAGATTCTTTTTAGATTACATAGGTGACTGGCTACCTAGAATGTAATTGTAGAGATCTAAGTAGCTGCCTGATTTTGCATGCCTTATAGAATTCTGATTTTTATATATACAATTAGTAAAGATGTTTGAAAAAAATTGCCCAACCTGTCTTCTCCCAAAATCAAAGAGAAAACTATTATTTTGTTCAGCTGATTTTTTTTTTTTAGGTTTTGTGGTTAAATCCTGTAATTCTCTAGATGAGTGGGTATTTATAAAGCATTGATTTAAATGAGATTTCTTGATCCAAGTGTTCTTTATAGGACTTAGGGAAGGCTAGAGAAAAGAATGTTTTTTTTTTTTTTTTTGGTTGTTGTTGTTGTTTGCTTTTTTAAGAAAAGATAATCACATTTCTGAGATAGGTTTCCTTGGAACTTTCGCATATGGCACCTGAGTTTGTTGAAAATTCTGTTGCTCCTCTCAGTAACTTCACTATGTCCATCTATATCTATATCTATATCTATATCTATATCTATATCTATATCTATCTATATCTATATCTATATCTATATCTATATCTATATCTATATCTGATTTACCTATCAGAAATTCACTAAGCTGACAAAAAGAAGAGATTATATTCATGGTTTTTATCAGGGTGGTATGTTGTTAAAGTTGAGGATGGTATATACTGAGTGTACTGGGTCTTAGAAATTTTTGTCTGTGTTGCTTTTATGGTACAGGCTAGCAGAATGTACAGGACTTAGCTAGCATTTTCTAAGTTACAGGCTCTTTGACTTAATATAATTCTCTTTGTGATTCAGTCAATTTCAGAGATTTCTTCTCACAGTCATCAATTCCTCTTTCAGTTTGTAGAGAAACATTGTGGCTCTATGTTTGGACATTCTGATGGAAGAGACTGAGCCTTTCTAATGCACACTCTCATGTTCAGGGTGGTTTTTGTTTTGGTTTGGTTTTGGTACTGGGATTGAACCCAGGGGTTCTTTACCACTTTATTTTATTTTGAGACAGGGCCTCACAAAGTTGCTGAGGCTGACCTTCAACTTGTGATCCTCCTGCCTCAGCCTCCCTAGTCCTTGGGATTCCAAGTGTGTGCCACCTTTCTTGGCTGTGATTTATTTCTTTTCATTTTCTCTGGTGGATCAGATTTTTCATTTCTTTTTTCTAGATGTTGTCCACAAAAATATTCCTCACTTTTTGTTGTTCAGGCAGAGATTATACTGAGTTTTCTCCCTCTTTTTCCCTCCCTCCCTATCTTTTGAAAAAGATGAAGTGTAAGCATCTGTGATAGTATCCTAGAATAATTCCTAAATTCTCTCTTCCATATCATATTAGTAAAAGTAGAATCTGATGCAGTAGTTGAAAAATTATTGAACTCTAAGACCAGATTTTATTATTAAGTTAACCCCTCAATCACCTGGCCCAAGACATTTGCTGTAAATGTAAGGGCCTCTATATTTGTTATTTTATCCCTTCCCCACTGTATTGTGGTACTCATAACTTTGAATTAGTTAGTTTGGCATTATTCTCTTTTTACTTTTACTAAATGGTCAATATTTATTTGCCATTCAAAGAAGTCTCTCTGAAACAGTAGTTAATAGGTATTAGGTACATGTTTTTTATTTGTTTTGGTACTGGGGATTGAATCCAGGGATGTTTAACCACTGAACCACACCCCCAGTTCTTTTTAAATTTTTTACTTTATTATGTATTTTGAGGCAGAGTCTTGATAAGTTGCTGAGGCTGGCTTTGAACTTGAATTTTTCCTGCTTCAGCCTCCCAAGCCACAGGGATTACAGGCATGCACCACCTTACCTGGCCCAGTCAATGTTTTAAAGCAAGCATATGTAGCAATTCATATCATCTTTAGAGTAGTTCTGTTCAGGGTGTTCTGAGATTAAAAAAAAGTGGAGAGCCCAGATTTGAACCCTGGCACCTGAGCTCCTGGGTGTGTTCTTTCATTTTTTCTCTGCTATCTTCCTGTCTTGTTTCAAAGTTAAAAGCTATTACTTCATTTTCTAAACATGTCAAGCTCCCAAAGTGAAAGAATTCATTTTCAGCATCATCCTTTACAGCAGGGGGCGGAGGGAAAGTATATATTTTTCTTTGACAGAACTAAAGTAGTGATGGCTTTGGAAAAATGACAAAGAATAATACTTTTCTAGTAGAATAGTGAGGTGGGGAGAAAGGAGGTGGTTTGAGCAGTTTCACTTGACCATTTTCACACATCTTATATTCTCTATCATATCTTTGAATTCTTAATCTAGCAGCAAGATACACTGTTTGTCAGCTAATCTTCTGTTTTATAGTTGCTAATTTTAAGGACCATGGTTATACAGAGACACGCTTTCCAACAAAACTCTCCATCAGGGCCCTCAGCATATAATTTTTGAGATTCTTCTCTCTGATTAGGAAGAGTTTGCTTTATAAGTAGATGTTCTTTAATTCCTAGCACTTGTATCTGTTGACTGTTCTCCTTCCCTGGGGAGACTGAATCCAGGCCAGTTAACCAGTTAGTTATTCAGGAACAAAAACCTGCCTGTGACCTAAATGGAGAGGCACACCTGGATGAGGCATTAAGAGAACATGCTGCTAGAGAAAGAGAGTGGTGTGCTCTGTTGCTGCTTCCAAGATTTGTAGGCTAACAAGTGACCTCAGTCATCCTACCATCTTTATGAGAAAAAAGGGAGTAGAAAATTCTTTACAAAATTAAAATTTAGATGAGAAACATTGGAGTTAAAATTGTTAGTATTGCTATTTACTATTGTGA
This sequence comes from Callospermophilus lateralis, assembly GCF_048772815.1. Classification (NCBI taxonomy): domain Eukaryota; kingdom Metazoa; phylum Chordata; class Mammalia; order Rodentia; family Sciuridae; genus Callospermophilus; species Callospermophilus lateralis. The sequence goes on along the minus strand of NC_135317.1, from coordinate 56,508,404 downwards.
AGCCTCCATGGAAAGGCTAAATAGGAAAACCTTTTGCTCCCTGGCTATTCCTCATTTCCAAGGGAATCTACTGTAACAGTTTAATATGTATCCCTGCAGACCTTCCAGGTGTGTGTGCACACAAGCACACATGGAAAGCTATTTACTTATATCCATCTACAATTTGTAACTTACATATTTTATTAATATAATGATTCATGATCATCTTATTTCCTATTCTAATAGATACAGAAGTCTCTTTTTAAAAAATGTCCACATATGGTGCTGGGGTTGTAGCTCAGTGGTAGAACACTCACCTAGCATGTGTAAGGCACAGGGTTAGAGCCTCAGCACCACATAAAACATGAATAGATAAAATAAATGTATTGTGTCCATCTACAACTAAAAAATTTTTTTAAATGTCCACATATATAACAATAATAATGTAACCTAATAATAATGACTAGTATTTATTGAGCTTTTATTATGTGTCAGGCATTATATGAAACTCTTAAAATCCAGACAAGAAAACTAAGATTCAGGGATATTACCTAACTTCCCCAAGGCCACACAATTTGTATATGGCAGAATCAGATACACACAAGGCTGTGTGGTTCCTGAATCCCTTCACTATGCAGTTCATGCAACTGATCCCTGACAGAGTCGTCATTCTCTCACTTTTTTTACCAGAACAAATAATTCTATAATGAACATCTTTGAACATAAATGCTTGTGAAAGCATTTCTTTATGATATATACATATTAATGTTGGAGAGCCAAATTGATTTAAAAACTACTTTAGTTTATATTTACTTGTGCAAAGAGGTCACAGCCTGTCTCCAGAGGAGCTGATACCTTAGGCACAGTGATGTATCATCTCGATAATGACAATGAATTTTAATTCTCCTGTCACTTAATTAGACTTTATTTATTTAACAATAGGCTGGCCAGTCTTTGGCAACATTCATTAATTTTTGCTCTCAGTTGCTGCTAGAGTTAGTGTATCTGGCTTTCAGTGTCCTTCATCTCGGCAGTGGGAAACCCTGATTATGAAACAATTTGGGGTCTCCTCAGGAGTCAAATCTTCAAAGAGGTCACAGACAGAATGTGGAAATAACACACACATAGAAAGTGAGGTGCTGATATCTTATCCTCCATGTCTCATTGAAATGCACAGTTCATTTTCCATTTTTCCATTTTCCATTTGAGTGGGTTTTGATTTGCTGAAAAATAAATAAAAAACACACAAACAAAAAACTTGGTCTGTGAAATTTTTGCCTGTCTGCTGAGAAAGCAATAGAATTGTAAAACTGAGATGGCTTTTCATCAATGGAGTGATTAATTACTACATCAGAAAGTGTGGAGGCTGATCGATAATATAGTGATGGATAGTTGAATTTCCTGCTTCCCCAAAAGCATCTTCGGGATCTCTTTTTTTCCCTAGAATTGGTGTGATAGATCTTTATACTAGATTGGGTGACTGGCTGACTGGCTGGGCAAGTAGTTTTGAGTTGGAGGAATGAAAGTTCATGGACTTCAGTTCCCAGTCTCCCATTTCTTGACCAAAGACTGCTCCATGGCAGAGTCTCTGAGGACAGTGCTGGTGATCAGGAATCTGAATATGCCATCCCTACCTCAGGAAGACTTAACTCTAAGTAGTTTTGGGTGTGCTAGAGATTGAACCCAGGGCCTCACACATGTTAAGCACTAAGCTACACCCCTACCCCTTAGCAGTTCTAAACATGGTAGAATTATATTTTGCAACAAAATAGAAAGACATAGTGGAATTCTGTAACCATGCCACGAGGCCATAAAGCTTCTCTTCCCTGAACTCTGTGGGTAGCAGCAGTGGCAACAGAAGGGATCCTCTGACTTTCGTCTAAGATGAAGAGAGGAACAGTGAGAGGTGAGATTCCATCAGATGTTGGCCAGGTACACTGTGTTCAGTTTTCTCAGGTAAGTTGTTAGTTACCTAGTAATAGTCACATATTTCTGCTACTAGTATTGAGAAAGAGTTACCCATTATCTTAACAAAGCAAATTATGTTCTGTTTAGCTTTTACTTTTATGATCAAATTTGTCATTGATCTCTATAAGCCTATAAGGATTTGTACTGGAAACTGTGTAAATGTAGAGTCAGGAACATGGTCATGCAGTCAGATCTGATAAAGAAGGGGTTATGAGTTTAGTGCCATATGAATGAGGGGTTTCACATTCAATCAAGTTGTATAAAGGTTGGTGGGTTTTTTTCATTTTTTGTCATTTTTTCATACTTTTCTTTAAGCATAAAAATATAACCTGAAAGAAACCATAATGTTTTGGAAAGGATGGGAATAGAGAGGCAGAATAGTGGTTAAGGCCATTGATGTTTTACATTCAGACTTTCTAATTTCAGTCCTAGTTCTGACCTGGAAAGCATTATTCAAACTCCTAAACTTTAGTTTCCTTACTTATGAAATGGAACTAATGGTAATACAAGTATCTGCTTTGTAGGTTGTCATAGGATTATGTGAGATAACACATGTAAATAATTTAGAATGCTGTCTAGAATAGTAAGCCTCAATAAATATTAGCTATTACTATAATTATTGCTGTGACTTAACAAATATTATTATTTTGTCTTTCTAACAGACTCCTTTCTTGTAACGAGTTGGGAAGGAGCCTAAAGCATTTGAAATGGATTGGCCAAGATTTCAAATGCCTTAGTGCTTGTAGGAAAGGAAACAAAATTTATAGAATAAATTTATAGAATACATTGGCATTTGAAACTGAAATAGGCCAAGGAGAGTTCTCTTCCTTGTGTCCATTCCATTTTTTAGTAAGGAACCTAAATCTCAAGAAGCCTCCCTAACATGTTTAGCAGTTTCTTACTGTAAACCACAGGTCCTGAGAATACTGTTTTGCCTGTGGTTCTTCGTAAAAGGTATTGTGCTTAAAAAAAAAAAAAAAAGGGAAAGAAAGAAAAAGAAAAGAGAGCGGAAGAAAGAAAAGAAAAGAAAAGAAAAAAGAAAGACAGCATAGATTTTCTGCATTTGGCTGTTTGGCTGTAGATAAGTCTTATTGGATTCAGCACTCGGCTTATTCCTGTGCGGTGATGGTAGAAAGTAGATGTCAACCCTGTCAGGAGGATAGGATTATGTTCAGATGGAGCTGGGACAAAGACACTGCTCTGATTGGTTAGAGAAGGTTGAGAAATCCCTTGGTTCTAAGAATTGAATACTTGTGAAAATGATAGTAAACTATTCTGGCAGGCCAATAACAGTCCTGCACGCAAGAAGATATGTGTTGAGTGTGTGGAGAGAAAAATGTTGTGAAATCTCCTTTCTTCTGATATATATAGCTTGTTACATTTCTTTATATTATTCTGCTAAGTATTTTCTTTCAAAGTCCTGAATTCCAAAAATGCAATGATTTGATTTTTAACACTGTTGTTTAATTTTTTTTTTTTTTTTTTTTTTTTTTTGTGGTGCTGGGAACTGAACCCAGGACCTTGTGCATGTGAGGCAAGCACTCTACCAATTGAGCTATATCCCCAGACCAAGTTTTAAAAATATTTATTTTATCTGTGTATTTTTATGTGTGTGTGTGTATACACACACACACACACACACACACACACATATTTATTTATTTATTTATTTAGTCCTCTCATTTTGGCTGTAGAAGGATTTGAAATTACTCGTTGCCTTATTTTTCCTCTGGCATTTAAGAGAGTACAAATGTACCCAGATAAACTAGATATGAATTTTTGGCAAGGACAAAAACGGATTTACAACTTTATGGATAAGCTGAGTCTCTTTATGTTAGGCTTTTATGACCAGCATTAGTAAATCAAACATAGGATATAGGGAAAGTTGTTGCCTGTGTTTACAGTATTTCTCTTTTTAGCCTTTTCTTCCCCAATATTTTATTTTAGAAGAAATCAAAAGAACAACTATAAAGCAGTACAGAAACTCTAGGACAGGCTTTGGCAATATTGACATTGTGGACTGGATGAGTATTATTTGTGCGGCAGTCCTGTGCCTGTGTAGGATGTTTGGCAACATCCCTGGCTTCTGCCTTCCAGGTGACAATCACACTCCTCCATCCAGTCATCACAATCAAAAATGTCTCTAGGCATTGTCAAATGGTGGTGATGGGAGGTGCCTAAAATCCTCCCAGATTGAGAGTCACCTGAGTAGAGAGTGATAGATAAATACAAAAAGCTCAGAAAAAAATAGGGCTCAAAGGCAGTAAAAAATCAGCAAAGGGTTCAGCCTTTCTAAATCAATAAAATAAAAGGCTTATATTTTAAAACTAAAAGAAATTAAGAACCAAATATCAAGAAATGATTTTCAATACTTAAGGCAAAGAATTAATGCCTTCACCAACAGAGAACATAAACTAATCATAAGAATTGACATAATCCATATAGGTAAATGGATAATGCATATGTGAAGCACAATTTTCTTCACAAGTATAATCAATTCAAAAGTCATTGTATGAGGCAGAGCAAATAAGGAGTCTTGTTTGGGAATGCAGAGGTCCTGGAAGAGAGGGAAGCTACAATGGCCTAGAGCTGGTTGTCATCTGGGGGAAAGTGAGAAGTTCACCTTGAGGGTGACAGAGGTATGACTTATTTGGGAAAGGGAGGACACTAGAATTAACCCTGTTCATTGGAGATATTGACATGAACCCATGGTATTCAGTAGAGGGAAAGAGATGTGTAGAAATAAGCAGATGCATATCTTAATGTATGTGGGTGTATTTCCTCAGTCTGACCTCTGAGGACCTGAGATCAGTGATACTTAGTGCAGACCTATTCCTAAACTTTGGTTTCTAAATACTCCACTTAAAAGTCCTTCTTGTAGAAATGACTGATTGATTTCTACATGAAAAGTATATAAAGTAGGAGAATACTCAAAGAAAGATGAGAATATATTGAAAGGACACAGGAGCCAGCTTGAAGAGGCTCTCACTAGCCAAATATGGGGCAATCTGAGATTCAAAATAATGATAGTAATAGATTATAACCCATTGAATAAAATAGGGATTCGTGAGTCAATACTGATCCGAATAAATCAGTTCCCAAAATCTAAGTGTGATGAGGAATGAGCCATATGCAGTCTCAAAGTAACTCCCCCCAATACCCAAATGAGTAACTTAACAGTAATGCTTGGCAGATACCATCTTCAAGAGATCAAATTTAATAGCAACAGAAATCGGACTTATTAGAATTGTGTACTGCCTAATAGGGTATAATGAGAATACCACATCATTACTGTGGTGTTCCTGCCAAAGATGCATAACCTGAATCTAATCATGAAAACAGCAAGCAAACTCCAATGGAGAAACTTTATAGAAATAACTGGCCTCTACTGTTTAAATGTTTAAGCTCATGGAAGTCAATGAATCATAAGCTTTGATTCTGAACTGGGATTCTCTTTGCTGTGATAAAGGATCACTAAGGAATGGTTGGTGAACCTTTAATAGCATCTAAGTGTTACATGGTAGTAATATGTCAGTGTTACTGTTTTCATGGCTGTATCATAGGACGCTGTCATTGCATATAGAAATATGCTTAGAGGTGATGGGCTGTCATATTGGCAAATAATTTTAAAATCATTAAGAAAAAAATAAGCTACACTGTTCTTATAGTTATTCTCAAGTTTGAGATTCTTTCAAATTAAACAAAATTTAAAAGTTAATAGTGGTCATGCTGATAGGCGCATATCTTGCTGATACCCTTTGCATAACAAATTGACAGTATCAGAAGCCTTAAAAATGCTCTTATTCTGACATCTGTGCATTTTGTTCTAAGTTAGAAAAAAATTGGAAAGACACTTGAATTAAAGTTGTATTAATAATTGTGTATGCAACGGCCTAACCACCTGCAAAAGGATAAACAGGGACTGTAGTCCTCTCCTACTTCACCATTCTTAATGTTAGAACCACAAGGCATTATGTCTCTGAATGGCCTTACCTTGGCTGAAATTCTCCCATTATTTCTTTCCAGTGTCTGTTTTATTCTCACTAACATAATTCTAGTTTCTTTATTTTCTATTCTGTCCTTCTTGTTCCTTTCATCCTTTATCTATTCTTTCTTTTTTCACCTTAGCTACTTCACTGTGTTCCCTCTCTGCCTTGTCCATCCCTGTCCCTCTTCCCAGGGGCTCTGCCTTCTTTTATCTTATTAACAGGATTTCTTCTGTTGCTTCTGTTGAAGCATTTTGAAACTTGTGCTTTTATGCTGTGATATTAGCATAATATTTCCTTTCCCTTGAGCCATGCTAATTATGTATAGACCCTGGGTTAATGCTTTTGTTTCTAGACTGTGTCTGCCATAGATAGGATCACTCTGGCCCTGTCCATGAACCCTGTCAGGACCCCAGCTTTCATGTTAGCAGAGATGTACTTGGGGCTGGATCTTAGAATTCAAAATGCTGTCCATTTCTTCAAAAAATTAAAAGTAGAATTATTGTATGATCTAGCAATTCTACTTTTGGATAGATACCCAAAGGAACTGAAATCAGGGACACCAACAGATATTTGCACATTAATATTCATAGTAGCATTATTCACCATAGCCCAAAGGTGGAAGCAACCTCTTTGTCCATCAATGGATAATGTGATATGTGCAGTAAATGGAGTTCAGCCTTTAAAAAGGCAGTTCTGATGCTGGCTACAACATGTGTGAACCTTGAAGACATTACACTAAGTGAAATGAGCCAACACTTAAGGATACACATTGTTTGATTCTGCTTAGAAGAGGTAACTAGAATAGTCAGATTCATTGATGCAGAAAGTTGATTGGAGGTTTCTGGGGCTAACGAGGAGGAGGTAGTGGGGAATTACATTTAATGGGTCCAGCATTTCAACTTAGAAGATTAAAAAGTTCTGGACATGGTTAGTGATGATGGTTGCACAACAGTTTAAATATACTTAGTTGTACTGAACTGTACACTTAAAAATGGTTAAAGTGGCCAACTTTATGTTATATTTGTTTAATCTCAATTAAAATTTTAAAATGCTATCCAGTTGATAAAGGAAAGAATATGCTTTAATCAGTAATGTACTTAAAGGAAATTTTTTTCAGATTGTTGAATTTGGAATCTGCTTTTTAGTTTTTAGTCTGTGGCTAGATTCTGTATCTTTGTATGTTAATAGGAAATTAAAAAGCATTATTGAAGTCTACGAGGCTTGAAACTAGCTTTTATTAAATACTATAAATCAATAATCCTTTTAAGAAAAATTTACAATAGCTTTACAAAGGATCTGTTATTTTACCATTTGTCACATAAAGAAAATGAGGTTTGGAGAGGTTAATAACATGCCCGGGGTTAACCAGCTAGTAAGTTTTAGAGTCCAGGTTGAGTCCACAAATCCTGGTTCACAGTTCATGCTATTTCATGAAACCCCACTTCCTCCTGAAAGATCAAATGCAGCACTGCCTGATCCCAAGGAAGTCATAGGGACTGTACTCCATAGTTTTTTGCTTAGGACAGATTCTTTCTTTTAACACAGATTTGCTAAGAAAGCCATATCTCTCCAATACTTTGCAATCATCAAATAGAATTTGATGTATTTTGATTCCCTCTGTATTATTTCTTTCTTTTTACTTATAAATTAATGAAAAGATAGTGTACACTCTATATCAGAAAAGGCTTCTTGGTGGAATTTTCCAACCCCATGTTCTCTAATAGCAAGAATTTGAACATTTGATGGTCTAAAACAGGAACGGTAGAAGAAAAGCACATCATCTCTTTGTAGCGTAGTCTGTGATTTTCAGTGTTAGTTTTCCTCAGTCCATTCATCCCCTTGTATACAAATGTTTTTGAGCACTTCTCTAGCTACCCATGTCAGACTGTGTCATATCTGGCATATCCCTTTAGGTTGGTGATTTGCCCATCAGTCTGATCTCATCCTGGCTGTCTTGGCCAGATTAGCATTGTTAAATTACCCTAATTTTTAAAAATAAAAAAACCCCGCAGTTCAAAATTAAATAAGTGTAATATATCAAACCAGTAACTGTTACATTGCAGCCTAGAAATCATATAGTACCTGATGATACATGATAAAATTACACGTGTGAATGATAAAATGAGCGTGGGTATTGAAGGAGAGATTCTTGACATGGCAGTTTTCTCGTATTTAAAGCACACACAAAAAGCCCATGAAATGTAATCTGTCTTCTTGGCATATTTGAAAAACAGTTTTGAATTCTGTGTTTTCCTTGTGAAAATGTAATTCCTGCACCTATTCATTCCTTCCAGATAGTAAGCATGCTCTTTAGGGGTGAAAGAGTGAAGACAGGGCTTACTAAAATTGGACAGTAGGTGTGTGTGTGTATGTGTTTGTGTGCATGTGTGCATGCGCATGTTTTCTCTTGATGTGAATTGAAAACGCAACAGCTTCCCCAGTCTTAGATTTCTGTCATTTGCTTAAAATGTGCCCCAGGACCTTATGCCATGAGTATCCTCTCTCATTACACACTGGAGGTGGATGAGTATATGATAATTGTATATGATAATTGAAGACGAGAACATATACAATGGAGTCTGTTTCCCTTCAGTGTTTTCCCTGCTGCAGTGTTTCCTTAAAGAAAATAATTCCTGCCTGTATGTGAATGAGCACGTGGGAAGAGGGAAGGTGGAGAGGGGTAGATCTGCATTTACACAAATCCTAACATTACCCTGCTTGCATTTGCATTTGTCACGTATGAACATATGTACATGCTGTCAACAGAGGTGATTACAGAAACTGTGAATGCCCCCTGGAAGGTGAAATCACAAACAGCAGAGGTTTCCTGCCAGGGAAAAGATAGAAATGACAGCGCCATCTGTTGTTTAAACCTGTGAAGTTCTTCAAGTTCAGTTGCACAATTATCAGGACAAACACTAGGAGTAGATTTCTCTGCTCACGTGGAAACTGCAACTCCTTGTTTATAATTGCATATACTTATTATAAAACGGGCTGTCAGGTGTGGGTCTTCACTGTGCACAGGAAGATCATCTATGGAACACACTCATGGGATGCTTGTTGACATCTTATGTAGGCTTAACACTTTCTTACATACAGTGGTGTCAGAGAACTCCATGTTGTATGCCTTTTTTTCAAGGAAACAAAAGAGAAATCTCTCTTCCTTACAGCTGCGAATGACAGATTAAAAAGTGGGAAAGTGTTTGGGACTAGTAATAATGGCTTGCTTTCTGTCATCCAACAAGCAATTGATAGCCAATATCAGTGGATAATGATATTGACAGCTAATACAGGTTGTTTTTATTGCTATCCACACTTGGATTCCTTTGGGCATCAGAGGAGTTGCTCTGTTCCTGGGAGCTCAGTCCTTCTGCAGGGAGAAAAGGGTGGCTCTTGGGGGTGTTAACAGGTGGTATTAAGTTTGTGTAACGGAGCAAAAGTGAACTTTGAAAGAGGGGGTTTTCCAACCAATAATGTATGAGTGTGTGGGTTTCAGTGAGTCTTGTAAGTTATCAAACCACTTTGATTGTGAAAGGCCAGTGCCCACTCTTAGTTCTTATAGTTCCCCCATATGAATTATCATGATATAATCAGTGGCTTCAACAATCAGAGAACACTGTTGAAAACAAAGTTGGCTCAGTCAGAAGGCAGTACAAGGCCAAGCAAGAGACAACACCTCACTGAATTCAGGCTCCAACGCTGTTACTATGTTTTAGATCATTTCTTAACATGCTAACATCTAGGGGCCTTGCACTGGGGTCTTTGTGAATAGGAATTCTCACCTATAGCACGGACAGAAGCCTGCATGGCTTTCTGAATTCTTCCCTGTCTTTATGTTCTCTTCTAAATTTCATGTGCACACAGGCCAAGCTACACCTCACTTGTGACCATGCTTTATCTTATTGAGGATTGATAGCACCTCATGATTTTGATGTTGACACCTACAAATTCAAGAAACTGAAAGCTCAGGCAGAATAGTGAAAGAAAATGTAGAACCAGAATGAAGTTATAGATGGAAGGCAAAAGACATTTCAGGGGTAATTTTCAACTTTTGATAAGTTCTATCACGGTTCCCCCCTGCAATGAAATTCAAGTCAGATCAGAAGATTTGAGGTTCTTTCTATCTATCATTGTGTGTATCTGATTATGAATTTATGTTTGCTAATATGCTATTAGATCTCTGCATTTATAATAATATTTAAAATTTAGGTTTCTAATCTAAATGCAGTAGTAGAAATGCTCTCCTATTATTTTTTGTCACATAATGACCTCTTCAGTCCTCTTCTAGCCCCCATCACATGGGAGCTTGTGTCCTGGTTCATTTTCTTCTTCTACAACAAAATATCTGAGACTGGGTACTTTATAAATAGATTTTATTTACCTCAGTTTTTCAAGCTTGAAGTCCAAAGTCAGGCGGCCTCCTCTCTTTGACCTCTGGGGTGGGCTTTCTGGCTGTGTCATAACATGATAGATGATGCCATGTGGCAGGATTGCATGGAAGAGAGATCACATGAGAGAGAGGAAGCAAGAGAGAGCAGGCATGGGGAAGGCTTACTCTCTTACCAACCTATGTGCTTTAAGGGAACTCATCCATTCCTGCCAGACCTAACCCACTTTGAAGGGCCAACATGAATCCCTTCAATTACGATGCAGTCACCTCTCACCAGGCCCCACCTCTTAAAGGTCCCACCACCCTTCATTGACATTACACTGGGGACCAGGTTTCCAGCACATGACCTTTTGGGGGACAGACTACATTCAAAGCATAACTTCATGTTATCTATCCTTTCCATGAATGGAATTCTTTAAAATGCTCATAGTGATATAAACAGAGCTTTCCTTGGGGAAACACTATTATCCTTTAATGCTCTTAAGGCTGCTATTTTAAATTTTCAACCCATGGCATCTAAACAGATGATATCCATCAGAACATATCATATTTAATATCTGATGCCTTCTGACAGTTGCCCCTCAGAACATTTTAGATGTATAAACCTTAATGGCGGATAATTTTTTTAATTCAAGAAGTATTTTAAGTTGAGAAATGAACCTTTCTTTCTCTCTGTCTCCACTTCTCTTTCCTACTTGGATTCTCTCCATGTTACTATTCATGGCAAAGATAATTCACTAACTGCTTGCCAAAAATGCACTCAGATTTCTCCTGCAAGCACTTAGTTTTTAAGTAAACTGAAGTAATAGGAAAAGAGTTTATTGGATTATGTTTAGACTCTCTTCCTGGCATCCCTGGGCTCTTGGATATGTGTCGATCTGGCTGCTTGCTTTAGCAGACATTTCTCTCCAGGATCTGAAGCTAGGTATAGCTCTTACTGGCGAGTGCACCACGCCAGAACTTGTGTCTGTCTCTGGTGTGAGGTTTGCTATTTTCCTGGTAAAGATAGGAGAAAACAAGAGCAGGGGTCTGTTTTTTGTTAAGTTCATTTTTATTCTGACTCACTTAAATTGTTGCCCTTAAGAGACAGAAAATAAGTATTGTGAATCTCATAGATAAAAGAATGTAACTTACAACATCCAAAACATCATTTCCACTGTTATTTTTTAAGTTAATATATTTTCAAATTCTTACTAGTGAGAAAGATACCAAGAAAGCTTTATGACAAATTTTATAATATGAGTAATTTTATATGACACAATGTCACCTTCCAGTAACAACTTATTCTTCATTCTAAGTATTCAACATGGAATTACAGCAGTACTCTCGAAATATTGTGATCCCCCTCTTTCTTTTGCAGTATCAGTGATTGAGCCCAGGGACACTCTACCAACTGATCTATACCTTCAGCTCTTTTTTACTTTTGATTTTGAGACAGGGTCTTGCTAAGTTGCCAAGGCTGTCCTGGAACTTTTGATCCTCCTGCCTTTAGCCTCCTGATTCACTGGAATTACAGGCAGTCTTGTCTCTCTTTTTTAAATAATGAGAATACCAAGACCTAATCACAGAGGCTGAGACTTGCCTTAAGACTCTTGCCATCTTTAATATTGGATGCATGTGGTCTAACTTGTATATTTCTCACTATATTATATATACAAAAAATATTATTTTTTGCTTTATTGCCCTTTTATGTGTATTTTTGTCTTTGTATATAAAGAGATGTTACAGAGTAATCAAAGTTCCCATTAAAAATGTGTACTCATAAATATTTCTACAACTTTAAAGTGAAATCTTGTGGTTTAGATGAAATTGCACTAAAGTTAAGATTGTGGAATCTTCTCAGAAATGGAAAAGACACTTTACATAAAAGTAGGAAAGAATACTTTAATCAAGACCTCTAGTTTCAGGCTGTTCTACATCAGAAAAAATCTAGGCAGACCATCTAAACTTTAGTGTCTACCCCTTTAAGTGACCCATAGAGTATTTATAACTTAGTTACTGTAGCCCATTATATAGTGAGCATCGTGAAGGATACTGCATTTGAACATGGTAAACATCCTGTTTCAAGTTCACACACTCCTTCAGACTGTTAATTTTGCTACTTAAGTTATGAATATCTTCATTAACATCTACTGAGTGATGGCTGTGTAGGGGCCAGGCATTTCACAGTAACCCTCTTTTCCTTGTTTTTCAGCCAAGGGGAGGAAACTGAGGCTAAATCACTTGCCCAAAATTATACTGCTGGCAAGTGGCATGGTTTATACTTGAACTTGAACCTGTGAGTCCACGACCTAATTCTTCATACTTGAATATTTCACTTGGGGAAGGAGCTGTGTGTCTCAGAGGATTGGCCCACATCCTGCAGGCCCAAACAGAATTAATCCTTTGGTTTAATGTCTCAACAGGGATGCTGAGGGCAAAGGAGAGGCTCTTGTTTTTAAAACAAATGATTTTAGCATTCATAAAACCATGACTGAGGGAACTGCCAGCATGGCCTGTGTGTGTGTAAACTCCACTGCTGTTTCCCTGTGCTACTGCCCTTTGCTGCACAGTCCCTCTTGTGGCTTGAGAGAGGGAAGGAGAACTACAGAGGTGCAGCAGTTCTGTGCAGCAGCACTGTGGCTGCCAGAGTCTCTAGTATTTACCTTTCAAAATTTGAAAAATAGTGGTGTCATACACACAGCCCTTATACCCTCTGGGATCCTGGGAGACTTGAAAGCACAGAAATGTTCATGGCCAGGTCAGGGAAAGAGAGCACAGCCCCCTTCCCAGAGATGCAGGCTGGGCCAGTCCTTGTGAGCTCTGGCCTTCCCAGAGGCCTGCTTTTATTTCTTACTTATGCAGACTTATGGGATGTATAAAGAATTCTTAGGGGCTGGGATTGTGGCTCATCGGTAGAGCCGTTGTCTAGCATGGGTGGGGCCCGGGTTCGATCCTTAGCACCACATAAAAATAAAGGTATTGTGTGGTGTCCATCTATACCTAAAAAATAAATATTTTTTTAAAAAAGAATTCTTAGACATCACACAGGGAAGAGGTAACTGATGTTTTCCCACAAGGCTCTAAGTGTGTGGAGGCAGGGCACTGTTTCTCAAAGGCCTCTTGGAATGCTAAGCAGACCTTAGCATCAACATTACTATCAAGGTTTGGAACCTCTGACTACTTAGCTCTTCCTCTGCTGCCCTGGTCACAGGCAAGAAAAGGCCAAGAGACAGGAAGGGACCCTTCCGTTTTGTCACACAGCTTATAATACCATTGGCAGCTGTTGTCCTAGTGTTACAGAGTCGAGACCTTCTGGGAAACTGAGGCAGCACAAATAACTCTCCCCTTCAAACTCCAATTCTTGAGATCAAATCAGAAAGATTTTAGGCATGTCACTCAGAGTACCAGGAATGAGTTTATTTGAAGGGCTAGGAAAAGGGAAAGGGGACACTCTCAAGGAAGACAGTGGGTCCTCTCAGAGAAAAGAGGGACAGCAGGCCTCTCCTGCACTCCAGTCACTGGGGGCCCCAGAGAAGTTTCCAAGTGACCCCACCCAGGTCCACTTCTTGACTTTTGACTGACAGCAGGGTGACATTAAACTTTCAAGTACCCACTGCCATGACAATTCTAGGTTACCTTGGCCATGCTGACTGGTTCTAATTGGATTCTTAACCATAAATTCTTAGGTTAGGAGCAATCATCCTTATCTCCCTGAGTTCTGAGATCTGTTTTATGAAAAGAGTCATGAAAGTGTCCTCCTTCAGGGTAACTTGGTTCCTCTTAGCTACATTATTTTGTCCTGCATTTCTTCTGTAGATAACAGGTAGTTTGCTAAGGAATGTGATATAACCTGTCCACTTAGGCCAGGCAGGACTGCAGGTAAATTGCTTCTTAGAAAAGAAAGCATGTGGGAGTCAGCACAGTGGCCCATTTTTTTAGATTTATTCCCTTAACCTTGAGTTCCTACCACTCTCATCTGTCTGTCCTCATCACTAGGACAGCAGTCCTCCGGGGGCATCACTGTACTTTAAGTTCCTAATGGGTAGGACTTAGCCCTTTTTCTTTTATTTTTAAATAAAATCATCCCCTTACACATGGGGAATAGCTTGCTAATTGACTGACTACTGTAATGTTTAACATTTCAGTCTGGTTCTTTTCTAACACATTTAATCCTGTTTCTCACTTCTGAATACAAATTGCCCCATAGTCTATTTCTTGTCAGACTCTTCTTCCTTTCTTTAGTTCTCATTTTCTTTTCTTCCTCTCTTGCATTTCTCCTACCACATAAAACCCAAAGTGATAGATGAATGAAACGGTTTTGTTAATGTGCTGCCAATTCCTTAGGGTATTTTAGGGAGTATTTATTACAACCTGTTGTTCAGTGTTTACTGCCCCCTTCTTTGAAGCTTAATGAGATTTGAGGTAACTATCTTAGATTTCCCATCATAGTTCGGTTACTGAAATTAGTCCAGTTCAGTTTAAAACTCCAAATCATATATCTGATTCAAGTCTCTCTCCGGATCATAGCTTGGACTTAGAACTCCAAGAGCTTATAGTAGCAGGCCGAGGGGTCTGCCTTTCCCATACCCTATGTGCTTTCCGTTCTGGAATACAGCACCTGCACTGTGGTGGTCAGTAGATGATGTGGTGCAGGATGAATGCCATTTTTCTTTGTGGGGTGGTGCTGGTTGTTCTTGCTGCTCCATTGTATTTCCCATGGCAACTATGCAAATGCTGACTCAGGGTGCGTGAATGGGAGATTGGAGGGCCCTATTCCCTCTTCTCCTTCTCCTCATGCCCACCATTGTGGAACCACTACATGTAGAAGGTTTGGCCCTGGCTCCAGTGGCTGCTTCTGGAGTTAGGCTACAGCGAATAGCTAAAGCCTAGCTCACTTCTGTGGCATCCATTTGTCCCTTGGCATGCATGAGCATTTGTGACAAAGCAAGTGGTGGCATGCTGCCTGCACCACTGCTTTCCAGTCATCCCTCCCATTCTCTTATTCCCTGCTCAAGTGAGATCAGAAAGTAGGTCCCCAGTAGAAGACTGCCCAGGGACCTGAGGCTAGCCACCAGTTACTAGGTGCCATAGATCTTTCCCTTCTGGGAAGGGGAAATGCTTTCTCCCATCCTTTATGGAATCACTTTCATCTTGAACACGAACCTCCCACAGGCCAAAGACAAACTCACTCCCTTCAAACCCTTGCCATCTACAGGTTGAGGACAGATGTATCTTGAGGAATGATGGCTGACTTCTGCTTGTTGGAGGGAGGAGGTCTGGCATCAATTGTTGTCAGCTTCTCTTAACACTCTTTTTAAGGTATGGGGAGTTTATCAGTGTTGGCCTCAGTTCTGGGCCATAGGGGAAGCCCCTCTCAGCAATAGATATAACCAACAGCAGGTGGGAAAGGCAGAAACGTCAGGAAAAAATCACCCAGTTCCCCGCAACTCTACCAGACTTCTCAAGTTCTGGGTTTTTTTCCTTGAATTTTATAGTGTTCATTGTTTTTGTGTTCCAGAGGCTCCACACTCTATATTTTTTGTTGTCACGTCACCAATGGCCCTGCCTTTGTATTCTTTGTTAAGTACAGTTAAGGTAGACGTGGAGTCTGCATGGAGGGCTCCTTGGAGACTGCTATTGGTGCCCCATCTGCATTCTTAGTGGGCTAAGTCATTTTGTACCTGGGACTGGTCAGCGTTTGACACCTGTTGCCTATTTGTTGATTCACACGTCAGGAAGCCTGTATCTGAATTCAGTTTCCTTCTGAATTATTTTGCTATGCTGGGCTTTTATAAATGCTGGGCAAGTGCTATACCACTGAGCTATACCCCAGCCCTAATTTTTTAAAAGGTGTCTTAAAAGTAACCAGGATTATAGGTGGGTTTCTTATCACTTCCCAGTTTCCCTATACATTTTTCCAAATACATGACGAAAGGTGGATGTGAGGTAGGGCTTTTCACATTATCACGTAGGATTTCCATCTGGGAAGTAGGGAGCAGGCTCTAGCTGCCCCTGGGGGAAGGTAGGGGGAGAGTCATACAGCCCACGCATTCTGGAGCTGTCCCTCACTACAAGTGTTATCTCACAGTCTTACCCCAACCTTCCAACACCCCGGCCCAGCACACATGAACTTACTCTCCTTAGATATAAGGTAGCACAGCAAAGCTTGCTTTCCCTACAAAGTCTATTTTTATTCCATAACTTTAAATTTTACTTCAGGGCACCATTGAATATTGTTAGATTTCTTTTAGCAGTGGGGATATGTTTGTGCTTCTAACATAAACATTCAAAACATATTCTTCATTTTTTTTAAGTCAATCTTAAAACATTGTAATATAGTTGATCCCCAAGTGTCCAGTTAGGACCTCCCCTTTCTCCTTTTCTGTCACCTTTTCAATAGCTACTTGTTTTCAGCATACATAAAACCTATTCACAGAGCTTAAGAACAGTTGGATTCTCCAGCTCCATGTCTGCTGAGGCCAGTTCACTATGGAGGGACTACAGGTAAATAGGTTTGAACATCAAGGAATTTGTGTTCCACTCCAGCCAAGGCTGCATCCATGCGTTGATGCTGATATTCCCTCATCATTGATCACTAGTGGTTGTGACACTGCAAAATGACTGACTAGAGGGTGAAGGGCTTGGCTTCTTTTATATTTCCTTTCTTTATTTCTTTTGCGGTTTCCATAGAATTCTGTTTGTGAGAGGATTCAATAGCAAGCAAATACTTATTTTTACTTTTGTGATATCATTATGAAGATGCCTCTTTATGTCCTCAAACCTTGTGAACTAGTTGCAGAAAGCAGAATCTGCCAAAGTTCCCTTTCGTTCCAACAGGGACAAGTACTGAGTAGAACATATCAAGTCAGTTTTGTTCTTCTGTGCTCACATCATCTAATTTTAGTTTTGTGAGAGCCCTTCGTAGAGATAAGTGACTATACCCATCTCAGATGTGCAAACAGGGATGTTCAGGGAAGTTGCCTAAAGCCAGACAGCTAGTTATCTGAGAAGCCAGAATTGAAAGTCAAATCCAGGTCCAAGTGAAGCGCTTGTTCCACCATATGTGACTGCTGTGGCTAGAGGTAGCTATAGGCTATATATATTTGTTTTGCTACTTTAATCACTCAGTCTCAGGGCAGTTGGAATATTTTAGACTTGCCCTATCAGGCTAATGAAAGAAATGGCAAAAAGAAAGAGCCCATATTTGTGAAACCTTTCTCTGAATTAACATTCTTAGTGTAATAACTCTTTGCCCTTTACATTTTAAATTGTAGTCCCCCATTTGTTTATTTCTAGCAGTCTGTATCACATGGGTCTCCAGGGATCAATGTTTACCGCTCCCATTTGATGGATTGCCCTGCCTCAGCTCAACCCTGTAGACCTCAATCACCTAGGCCTCAACCCTACCTAACCCTTGGTGTAGGCACATATTTTCTGGGCTCCCAAGGATAGCGCCTCCTGCTTGAGGGAGCTGGATGAAAGCCTGGAAAGGTTACTTTGTTTAGATTCTTTCCTTGAAGTTCCCTTGGAGAAGAAATCAGGCTGGAAATCATACCAGAACAGTCCTGTTTCATAGTTACAATGTAATCGGGAGACTGTAATTCATGGCCATTAAATTGCTTCCTTTGAAGTGTAAGAAAAACCAGAACAACTTTTATGGCCCTTTAACCCACAGGATTATAGTACACATGAATTAAAGTCAAGTGTGTTATGAACTCTTCCAGGTACCGTGGCTGGCAGCATTCCATCCTCACCCCAGTGCTTATTAATTGGTTGACTTTTAAGTGAAAACTGGGGTGGGAGGTATCAGAATTTTGGAAAGCTTTTCTTCTCTCTCATTTTTGCATTTTTTAATAAAACAAATCAGAGATGAGAAGTCTTACTATGGTAGGTTAACTAAAAATAAGAATTATTATTTCTTTGCTGAATCTCTTCAGGCAAGGGCAGCAGAAAAGAATTAATATATGCTTGGCACCTTCTAAATGTCAGCACTATGCATTTTTCATACCTATTTTATGTAATACTCACAGCAACCCTATTATATATTACCATTCCCATTTTACAGATAGGAATGGGACAGGGTGGGGAAATGAACAGGTCCCAGGTCTCTCAGTAAGTGGTGGTGCCTACATTCCAGTCATGATCTAAGCCAAAGCAGGTGTTTTTGCCCCCACCTTATGTTGCTTCCCAGAACTTACACCTCAAGAGACAGAAGAATTAGGAACACAGTTAGAGCTCCATATCCTGGTATATGACCAGTTGTACAACAAATCACAGACATTTACACTATTGTATTTGTTCTTAAGAGAGTTTCATGGGAAAACTATGGAGAACACAGAAAACAAAAATTTGTATTAGTATTTAATGACTAGATATCTAATATATTTATATTTTATATATAACAATGGTGTATCATAACACCTCTCTGTAATTTAAAGATATGCTCAAATTTTGAGACAGGGTCTTACTAAATGGTTTAGGGCATTGCTAAGTAACTGAGGCTGGCCTCAAACTTGCAGTCCTCCTGCTTCATCCTGTGGTTACTGGGATTATAGGCAAGTGACACCAGGTTCTTCCAAAAGATAGATTTTTCTTTAAAAGTGTAATATATTAATATTTGAAAATCTCATTGATAACTAAATTGATTAAAATGTGGGTGTAGGAAAAAATCTTTAGGAACATGGACTATAAAGTTTGTTCCACTTGTTCTGGTGCAACTCATCTGCTAACCCATCAGCCATAACACCTATGAACTTTAGTTGTACCTATTTATTAGAAACACATACTACCAGCTGTATTTATTGCCTGGAATATTTAGAATACAGAATCAGTCCTAAACAGATCTGGAGAGGTCATGATAAGTTCCACCACTCCACTAGATGGCGCTGCGGTAGCATAGATACACCTGATGCCCCCATCAGGGGTTTGAGAAGTACATAGGAACTTTCTTTTGGAATACCCCAAAGACCAATGAAGGGTGAATAAAAGCCCCATGGTAAGATAGTACTTTTCACAGTTCAGGTCCTGCTTCCAGTTCTGTGTCCACACATCTTCCCTTGCTATTTCCTTGCCCCTTTACCATCTTTTCCTCTATCTCTTCCAGCATATCTTTTCCTAAGGTCTGCCTCTCAGTCCTCTCCCCCATAACCTTCCTCTTCTCTCCCCTGCACTCCTTTTCTCTTTGATGAGTGTAGAACACACTGGCATTGTCCATGGTAAACAGATGCAATCCCTGCAGCAGGACCAGGTGAGGGGGGCTACTTTAAGGGAGCTGGTCTTCTTGCCCTCTGGACTGGAGTCTTTCCTCTTACCTGGCTGGTTTCCTCAGTGGGCTCCCCTTACTGCTTATCCTTCTACTGAATTAAGTGCTGTCTCAAAAATGTTGGCTTTGGTTCTAGCAAGTACAGTCATAAAAAGGGAAAGTACCCTGCAGTGGGATGTTGCATTTGGGATACTCTTGAGGATCATCCAGAACCAGAGCCAGAAGAGAGCTTACAGAAACAAATTTTTTTTTTTTTTTTAAGTGAAGAGTTTTAGAGGATCTTAGATCTCCTCCAGGACATTTAGTGCTCTGTGCTGAGTAGCTGCCAGCTCCCAAGGAGAAATCTGCCATGTAAAGGATGGTACCATCTGTTGGTATTATTTACTGTAGGGTCTGAAGTTCTGAAGATTATCAGTCAGGGTCGTGATCTTTGTATGACTGTAATTTGTAGTTCCAAAAGACGATCATGGAAACATTTAAAATACTTTCAGTCTTCCTCATGAGATGTTAGTCATTGCTGTATGGGATTATTATTGTTTCCATCTTCAAACCACAGCTTGCAAAACTAGGGATCACATGATCAGAAATAGGCAAACTTCTTAGCTTTTATCCAGGACACCTAACTTAAAACTTTCCATCTCCAGAACCTGATGAATTCCTTACACCCTGGGTTTCTAGAGAAGCTAAACATTCTCTCTCTTCCATAACACCCAGAGCAGGGAGATCTGTGAAAACACCTACATCCTAGAAGGTTGAAGGTGGGTTGGCAGGAGGAGAAAGTGCTTATTGGAATGAAAGCAGGCATGTTCGGACTTGTCTGGCATATTTTTCTTCTTGGTGCAACTCATCTGCTATTGACATAAATCTTCACTCTGCAGATGCAACACTTTTGGGGATGTCATTTAATTTACACTGTGAAGTTGTAAGTTCAGGTGAATAGGTTGGAAGGTAGTGTTTGGAACTGGCCCGATACAACCCTAGATGTGGTTCTGCCTGGTGACTTTTGGGGTATCACTTGCATTAACTTTGCTTATCTTCTTCATCAGAAAAGTATAGGACACTGACCCTCTTTCATAAGACTTGGGTGAAGTGTTAGAAATATGTTATTTATTGGTGGGTGTTTAAAACTTAAGTATAATCTTACTCAGGTGAAATAAAGCAGTGTCTAAGTTACCTGGATACTCAGTCTATGAGGGATATAAGTTATAGTCTGTTTCCAGCTCTGTGTACATCGCAAGCGTAAGATATGGATTTAATAAATACTCACTAATACTAGGTTATGCTAGACATGTCCTTTGACTTCCAGAATCTTACAGTTCTGTAGATAAGACAAATAACCAGTGATCAATGTCAGGCTTGTAGCCTGGTATTTGAGTTCTTTGTTATCTCAATTAGTAAATACCCTGAAGGTGAAACCCCTTAATAACTGTTTTGGCTATTTGCAAAATAAAAGACCAGCTTTTAAGTATGTGTATGGTGGTGGCAGGGAGAAAGGGAAATAGGGAAGAAATCTTTGTTGTCCAAAGAGGGTTTTTCAGGGTTTGGAGAATTTTCATGACATCTTTGTTTTGGGGGCATAGTTAATGCTATGGGTCACTGTAGAGAGAGAGGGAAGGTGGGAGCCCACAGTTCCCTTCC
Source organism: Callospermophilus lateralis (assembly GCF_048772815.1). Lineage (NCBI taxonomy): Eukaryota > Metazoa > Chordata > Mammalia > Rodentia > Sciuridae > Callospermophilus > Callospermophilus lateralis. Next base: position 56,487,196 of record NC_135317.1, on the reverse strand, counting down.
CAACTGGGAGAGAAGGCAAAGAGCTGTCTCTGTATTCTCCTTCCATTGTTCCTTTTTGCTCCTCTTTTCTTTCTCTTTTTTCTTCTCTTTTCCCACCTCTTCTGGGAAGAGTTGGAGGGAAAAAAAAATCAAAACTGACTCTTATCAGGGTCCTGCCCTGTGTCACCATCTGGCTAGCTTGAGGGTAGGAAACAGGGTGGAGCACAAGGAACCAGGTAGCTGTCTGTATATATTTTTCTACAGCCTGGCAGTCACAATGCCTTCATTGAACAGCGAGACACCAAGATTTATGTATCTTATCATTATCAAGAATTTTTATTCAGAGGAATTAGGCAAGAGAAAATGTCTTCAGTCAACTATACTGAGTGCCAATGAAGAACAGTCATACCTTATCTCATGTATCTTTCTTGACAGCCCTAGGAGGTAGGTAGCATATGTTGTTTTAATAGCAGAGGAACTAGGATCCACAACTTTAAGTGAACTGGCCAGCATATTGGCTGGTGTCCAGCAGATAGTCAACAAATGCCAAGGAACAAGTAAATGAAGTAAGCCATAGAGTCAGGATTGACTCTATGGACTTATAACTCCAAATCCTGGACAAATTCAGGACTTACAACTCCAAATCCAGCACTCTTTCTTTCATTTGTTGTTTGTTTTTTTCTTTCTTATTTGTTCTCCTAGAAGGGACCTGGATGAGTCTAAAAGATGGGTAGTATACTATATTATTTATTCAACAATTACTGTTTGACTTTGAAATGAGAAGAAAATGTGGCTCTTGGTAGCCTTTACCACTCTTTCTTTTGCTTTACTCTATAATTATTCATACTTTCCTATGCTTAACCTCCTTTTTTTCCTGACTCACCCTTATATCTTTTATATTAGCAAGAAGCTAGGCTGTTAGAAATATAGTTTCTGAGTCTAGACCCAGGTATAAATATAGGCTTTGGCACTTCCTACCTGTGTAATGACCTTGGGCAAGATAATTTACCTCTATGGAACTCAGAATCATTAAAATGAGGATAATAATAAAACCTATCTCACAGGGTTATTGTGAAGATTATATGACTTAATATATGTATAGCACTTAAATCAGCTCCTGGCACAGGTAATATGTAAGTGTGGTCAGTATAGCACTGTTAACTCTATCATTATATCGTCATTTTGTGTGGGATTTTTTCTGACACCTCCCCACCCCGGCCTTGGCAAACCCAGGGCCTTGTGCCTGCTAGGCAAGTGCTCTACCACTGAGCCACATTTCTTTTGAAGTATGTCATTATCATATAGTCTCTCTCTGCTTTTTAAAAGTTTTTTTTTTTGCATGCATATGTGTGATTATATATGTAAACATAAAATTTACTATTTTGACCTTTTTTTTTTTTTTCTGGTGCTGGAATTGAGCCCCAAGACTGGCACATGCTAAGCACATACTCTACCACTGAACCACATCCTCAACCCTCACTCTAACCATTTTTAAGTGTTCCAGTGGCATTAGTTACATTCACAGTGTTGTACAACCACCACCACAATATATTTCACTACCTTACATAGAAGTTCTATTCCATTAAACAATAATCCTCTATTCCCATCTTCCCCAGCCCTTGGTGACCACCATTCTACTTTCGGTCTCTGAATTTGACTCCTTGCATTTCCTCGTATAAGTAGGATTGTGCAGAATCTGTCCCTTTGTGTTGGCTTCTTTTTCTTAGCATAGTGTCCTCAAAGCCCGTTCCTTTTTGTGGCTGCTTAATATTGCATTGTGTGTGCAGATCACATTTTGTTTATTCATCTGTTGATAGGCATTTGTTTGTTTCCATTTTTTTTTTCAAATAATTCAGTGGTGATTGAATGATACTTCTGTGAACACTGATGTGCAAGTGTTTGTTCAATCTGCTGCCTCAACTTCCTTTGGGTATATACCTAGAGGTAGAATTGCTAGATCTTGTGACAATTCTATTTAACTTTTTGAGGGACTGCTAGACTGTTTTCTACAGCAACTGCCTCATTTTGCATTCTCACCAGCAAAGCACAAGGTTTCCAGTGTCCTCGCATGCTTACCATCACTTCTTTTTTCCATTTTTTAAAGAACGGCCAGCCTTGTGGGTGGGAAGTGGTATCTCATTGTAGTTGTCACATTAGTCTCTTAATAGAAATATTAGCTTATAAATAAAATGGAGCAGATTTATAATAAGAATGAAAGACATCAAACTCTGTTTCAGATATGAGTCCTTAGTTAGGTTGTTGACTTAGAATTATTTAGTCAATAAAAATCATGTCTCTGTAGCTATCAGATTCCCAAATCTTAGGATCTCAGAAATGAAATTTCATTGTACTTTTGACCCAGGTGTTAAGGATCTCCACATCCTTTCCAAAGAAGCATAAGAGATGAGTGGGGTTACCTAACTAGGTGCTGTTAGCAGGAAGACACTTCCTTATCTTCATTTCTACTGATGAAATCCAGTGAGCCACGCCTGTGACTGTCCTTTTAGAATTCACTGGGTCATTCTCTGGCAGCCCCGGCCCCACCTGGCACAGCATTTTCCCTGAAGGAACTCCATGCTTTGGGTTTCCTTGTCCACAGATTCTGTTATTGTCAAACCTTTCAAACCATCAGAGAGTGTTTGGTTTGTCTGCCAGAATAGTGCCTTTGCATCACCTCTTGTTTGTACATCTGCCAGAGGAAGGTGTCATCTCTTCACTGTGGTTGAGGCTTGCAAGGATACCTGGTATGGCTGGTCCCCCTTCCAGCAGTTCCGATCACTCTCCTTCTCTCAAGGTCTCTGTACTCACCTCTTAGCTTGGTGCTTCCTCCTTTGTTGTCAGCTGCCTTGAATTGTGACATATTTCCTGTTGCTTAGATTCTGGGGATAGGCTGAGGTGACAGTCATCTGGGGATGATTTGGGGCTATAGTCCTTGCTCACATGTGCTATTGTATAGCTGAGGGACCTGAGGAAGTCCCTCACTGCAAAGCCCTGCTCCCCACCTGTCCTGCCAGCCTACATCTTGGTTTTGTCATGGAAAATAATCCCCACCACTGATTCACAGCCAAGATTAAATGTGATCATGTGAGGTGAAAGTTCACTGCTCACCAGAAATGTTACTTGTTGTTCATGATCTCCATCAAAAGCTTGTCGAGTAGAAAGCATGCTGTCCTCTATGTCTCACAGAGGACAAATGTGCTGAGAAAGCTTTTCCATAAATCCAGTCTAGAGAAAGACGCTCACACTTCTGCCATCATGGTGAAGTTGATTCTCCAGTGTTTAATCTGTCCACGCCAGATCCTCACTCTCCTCCACTCAGACTCCGGTGACTCAGTTGCTGAGATGTCTTCCTTTCTCCTCTGATTCCTTTTGATTCTCCATGTAAGGGGCACTCCCCATATTTGACATCATTAAATACTTTCATTAAATGTCCAGTTGTTTAGAGCCAATGTGTCATTTCTTTGATTAAAATCCATGCCCTGAACTGAGTTCAGAAGCCCTGAAAGAACCACAGCAGACTGTGCTGCACCTGTGGGAAGCACTCCCTGTGCACTTCCCTGAAAACAGACATGTGGCATGCATTCTGCACCAGCTGATAGACTCTCGGTGCCAATTCATAAATCAGACTTTCCTGGGATAAGGTCATGTGGGGCATACTTCTCCATACAAAGCACAGAGGCACCTTGCTAAAGAATAAGAAGGAGCCAGAAAAAGTTTAAACCTAAGGCTGATAAACAGATGCCTTTACTCTCCCTTCCACAGGCTTTGGGCTTTGTATGTCCCTGAAGGGGCCCCAAGTCCGAGACATTCTACTCTGTATTTCGTACATGGAAGTAGAAGTCTTGTGTCTTAGTCACTTAGTTTTTAGCTATTTGTTGACTGCATGTGTTCCCATTAGGTAACTAGGTAGATAAGGCCTTGGCCTAGTGAGTCTATCTGTTCCATTTTCAAGTAGTTAGATCCCAGTGTTTAAAGGAACCCACATATCGTCTCTGCTACTGTATTCATGAAGAAAAGGTCTATTCATCACACTCTAGACCCCTAATCTCAGCCAGCCAGTTAGCAGGCATGAGCTGTTGATGATTAGGGTCTGAGGAAGCTGTGAGCTGCTCTGGATAATTCGTCACCCATAGGCCAACAGGTTTTCATTTAGCATCCTCTCTCTGCCTAGCAGGATACAGAAAATCATTTCAGAATATACGCTCTGCCAATGCTGTTTTCATTAGAGCAGCACATTATGTGTGCTTTATTTTTTTTAAGGCTTATACATATATATTTATAAAGTAAAACCAGAAAATATATTTAACATTCATTACATTGAGTATTGTTAACTGCCAGAAAGTTTTTAGGTATTGAGGAAATTAGACATTGCAATGGGTATAAATCTCAGTCCCAAAACTCCAATGTGCATGAAATAACATTTTTTTTTCTATAAAACTGCTTAGTTCTGATTCTGATTCTGCTTTCTATTGATATGGTGGACAACTTAATCTTTCCTCTTGAGGATCTGGAATCATCCCCAGGACCACAATTCTGGTGGATGTGTAATTCTTCCCTGTCACATAGTGGCCTCAGGGGCTATATGTGTCTCCGTCTACCCACATCCTCCTCTTCAGGAACTCTCTGCTGCCAGAGAGACACTGCTACCAGTAGTCAGGGTCCAGGCCCCTACTCTTGCCATCCTCCTGGACTCATTGGTCCCTCCCCTTCCCCCACTCTTCTGATAGTTAGCAGCTTCCTGCATTGCCACATACTGCCCTGAGGCACTGAGCAGAGTGCTCCAGGAAAGAAAAAGAGACAATGCAAAGACAGGAGTACAGATTAATGTCTCATGATATTATCCACTGCCACAGTTCATATTTTTATAACCCATAAAGATTTACCAAACATGTTGTCATAAATTTTCAGAAACCTTATGGGTTTGCATAAACAGGCTTAGATTAAATACTTAACTTTCAAGTGGGAGTCCTACAGACAATAAATGAAGTAGTCATAGCCTCAGAGTTTGCATCTGGTTGTTCCTGCTCTAGCCTGGGAACTTTCTGGAGCACAATGTTTTTCAGGAATCACCTCCTGAGGTGTACTAAACCACTCTGATGTGTAGCATTAACACACTTTTACAGTTTGTTTGGTTGGCATTAGAAACATTTTGGAAAATAGTGTGGTTTATTTATTTATTTACATTTTAAATTTTTTTAATTTTTTAAGGTAAAGTCTTACCTGTGCTTTTTTTTTAATAGCATCTTTTTCTTTTTTGAGTTTCTTCATGTTTTGTTTTCTACATATCACTGCCTCCTGCCCATTATTGTGATCTATGGATGGATAACAACGGGAAGTGGTTGGTGAATTAAACAACATGTCTTAACTAAGGACATAAAATTTCATTTTATGACTAGGATCTTTCCCAATTTGAAATGAGGCCAAAAATGCCTGTGGAAGTCTGTGACTCTCCACCTAACTTAATGATCTTGCCTTGTTATCAAGCTTTGTATTATAAACTTAACAATTTCTTTTAAGTGATACATTCAGTGCTGGACATAGTGGCACATGCTGTAATCCTAGTGACTAGGGAGGCTGAGGCAGAAGGATCACAAGTTCCAGGCCAGTCTAAGCAACTTAGTGAGACCCTCAGCTTCTCAGCAAGACCCTGTCTTAAAATAAAAAATAGAAAAAGACTGGGGGTGTAACTTAGTAAAGCACCCCTGGGTTCAATCCCCAGTACCAGTAAGAGGGAAAAACAAAAACAAAAACAAAAAACACTATTCAATTTGAATTTGGGAAGGAGCTACTATAAATATAAAAAAAAATTAGCAGTCACCTTTATAGGAAAATCAGCATGTTAAGTTTTCCTTTGTTATTATAATAAATTGTCACAGACTTAGTGGCTTTAAAACCTGTAAATTTATCATCTCACAGTTCTGTAGGTCAAAAGTCTAACACATGCCCCACTGGACTAAAACTCAAGGTGTCACAGGACTGCATTCCTTCCCACAGGGTTCAGGTGAAGATTCCCTTCATTGCCTTTTCCAACTCCTGGAAGCCACTCCCCTGTGTTCCTTGGCTAGGCGCCCCTTCCTCTAGACCAAGATGATTCAGCTTTCAGGTGTCTGGGTTGCAGGAAACATTCTACATATCCTAGTTCCTGAGAATGTGATTGAGTATTAGAATGCAAATGACCAATCTACTCCTTGTTTGTGTTGAACAGTCATTACAAACCACATCAGATCCAGAAATTTCATCCAAAGTCCATGTAACTATATGAGCAGGTAGAAATAGGACTAGAAAGGAGATCTCTCACCAGGTTTTTTTTTTTTTTTTCCACTTAAACAAACAAAGGCAACAAAATACAACAAATGCAGAAGAAGCACCACCCAACTCCCTCAGGAATCTAGGATAATGTTAGAATTTATAGAGTTGTGAGGTGTTATAGAAGAGGTCATGGAAAAGATGTCTTTTATTGGTGTGCATAATATTTTTTAAAATTGAGTTTTCATACCTTAAGGCAGAGTATTATAGGACTTGAGTTTTCTACCTTTATTAGAGAAAATTTTATTTGTTTTGTTATTTGTGTTAAGCTCTGAATAAGTGTAAGGAAATTGGAAAAGACTAGATACCATCTTGAGCCCCATAGACCTTATCACCCCTAAACTGAACTGTAAGCCTCTGGAGAAAAAATATAAAAACAAAACACTTGTAATTGGAAATCAGCACTATAAGATAGAGAATGTATTTCTCTGATTCCTTCCAGGTACAAGGTATAAGAAACCTAGCAGGCTAAGGCAAAAGCCTTTGATTCTTAATTTTCTCACCACGTATCTAAACCATTTTGTAGCATTGAATGGCTCTGTGGTTGTTTATTGCAGGCCTGCTGCAGGTCAGACCCTGTATGAGACATTGGGCTTGCACTGTCAGCTAGCTGTGTGCTACTTTGCAGCTCAGTTTGCCTGTAAACAAATAATGCTGAGGGATGGTGATGATGCTCACAGCCTAGTTTAGAGGGAGATAGGCATGAGAAAAATTCACAATGAAATTAAGAATGAAAAAGAGGAACAGTAAGTGCTGGAGGAGTGCAAAGGAAGCTTGATAATTGGTTCATTTGAAAGACCTTCAGCAGAGGAGGCATTCAAATTGAGCCCTAAACATGAGGAGGACTTAAGAGGAGAACTTAAGAGGAGAATGGGGATAGTGTGTTGAGGCTGAAGAAAGAAGACACCATTAAATGTTGTAAAATTTAAGACTGGAATTGTTTATATAAATAGTCTAAGAAATCATGGAGTCATAAAGTTGGAAATAATCTTAGTGGTTTTATCTGACCACTCCTATCCAGGGGATTCTGAGTAAGTTGCAGTGTTATCAGTCTTGGCCTCAGGAAAACAACCTCAAATCAGCTTAAATGATAAGATTAAGGGTGTTTATCAGTTCACAAATCTCAAAAGCACAGAGTTTGGTCAGGCTTCAGGTAGAGTTCCAAAAAGATTCTTGGTAGCAAAATGGCTACTGAGTGTCAGATTTCCTGTTGACACACTGCACAATCTGAAAGAGGAGATCCTTCCTCCCAATTTCAAACAAAAGTCCTTGGGTTAGTTCTGATTGGCCCAATTTAGGACACAGGCCCAGCCTCGCTCCCAAGCCAGACTCTGGCTAGAGGAGCATCATCTGCTGCTCAATGGCCTCAGCTTTGTGGTTGCCCACTGCTGAGGCAGGGAAGCCAGCTGTGGGATGATTGGGTGAGGCCAGTGGAGCCTACTGTTAAAAGCTGGGTTTGAATTCGAATTCCTGTATCTCATAACCACTGCAGAAGGTGGGCCAGTGGTGGGAAGAAGAAGAAAGATGGATGCTGCAACACTGTCCACCACAGAAGACGGGTGTGTGGTTAACTTTCAAGAAGATAGATGTCACTTGCTATTGAGCCTCTTCCACATGCCAGCCACAGTGGCTGACATTTTATCTAATTATCTCTAATTCTTAACAACAGTTATTTGCAGTAACTATTATTTGGTAATTTCTGGTTCAGAAAACTGGGACTCATAGGAGAAAATAACTTGAGAAGGGGATGGAACTGGCAAGCTCTGTTTCCAGAGATTAGGCTTTCCGTTATATCTTGGTGTAGCTGCTGCCACTTCTGAGCAGCTCTGATTGTTAGGACTGGGGTGTGTGTGTGTGTGTGTGTGTGTGTGTGTGTGTTGTGACCACCTCCTAGTAATTCCTCTGCATTTATTCTTCTGAGCTATAGAACAGTGACCTCAAACCTAGCAGAGTATTGTAAAAATAGTTTCCTGGCCTCTACCCAGGAAATCAGAAACTGGAGGTGGGATCTTGGAAACTTTTTTTTTTTTTTTTTTTTAAGTTGCCTTTATAAGATAGGATTTAGGAAAAAGAGCAAGATATACAGAATATAAAAGGAAATGTCCATGAGCCTTTGAGATGCAGAAAACACACTTGTAAATCTTGAGCAAATGGCCCTTGGCTCATGCCCTTGTAAAATGAGGGAATTCTACAAATAGGGAAAACTAGCATGAAATTTTGCAGTTTTGACTTGGTTCCACTTCCATGTCAGTCCCTAATTATAGCCCTTCTATAAATCTTGGACCCTCAGCCCATGCAGGGCTTCTTACTTTTAAGATAGCCCACATTCTCCCTTGAATGTGTGTCTACTTCCTAAATAAACCTCTGTCTGTTACTTTGTCTCATTCATGATGAAATTCTTTTCTGTCATGTATGTCAATAATCCCTCTGGTCCTGAGTTGAATTCCCCATTCTCTCTGGGCATTCCTTGTACATTTCTCCAGAGACATCTCTTCTCCCATGACACAGAGATGATAAATCCCAGATCTGTGCAGACAGGTTTGGGAACCCCTGCTTGAGACAAGCAATCTGTTCTTCCAAGTTGCAGACCTTCACATACTGAAACCTGCTGCACATCTCCCATGGGCCTTTGCTTCCTAGGTTTTGGTGTGCCTAAAAGCCAGGGCTTGGAATGGGAAAGATCAAGTTCAAATTTCATCTCTATTATTAAGTCATGCGGTAACAGTACCTTGGGCAAGTCTCTTATTATTTCTAAGCCTTAACCTTCTTATTGGTAAAGTGGGAACAATGATATATAACATTGTGAGGAATAAGTTAAGAAACATATCAAGTTCTAGTGTACATAAAGGTTTCAGTGGTTATTACTTGTTATCAAAAATTGTTGAACTTTCCTTGTCCCTTCAAGCTATTTTTTAGTGTGTTTTCTGGATCCCTGTCCCTTTTTTTCTCTAATTTTTTGGTGTTTTCTAATTTTTCTCTTGAAATCTGATTCCCCTCCACTTTCTAAAAGGGTAGTGGTGGGAGCAGATGCTAGTGCAAAACTCCAGATGTCTGACCACATCAGTGAACCCAAGGACTATAACATTTCGTGGTATGAGGGCAAAATTTTGTGGGTATAGATGTTCTCTGGATATTAAACATCTTGGAATGTCCCATCCTCACTTAAATTCTTTCCTCTTGGGAAATTTTAGTGGGTGATTACAGGAACCCTTGCATTCATCAAGATTTTCTGGATACTCTTCAACTTGGTCCCATGTCTGTGCTGGAGGCATGAATCTGAGTGGGTTTCATCATAAAAGTGGGTTGTTTCCATTTTATCTAATAGTGATGTGTCAGCATTTCCCTATTCAGCCACCAGTGATGACTAATTTGAAATGAGGGATACTGTCCAGTAGAGAGCTAACTTGCACTGTGACCTGTGCACTGACATTTACATAAAATACTATTTGATTATATTTATTTTTGAGACTCTCTTGATTCTCAAATATATATTTGTTAGCTGTATCTACCTGGACCAGTTTTCTATAAAATATCTGCAAGGCAAAACTGTGACTATATTCAGCATGATGAAGTCTGGAAAAGCCTGTTGAGGCACTTAGCATGTTCTCTTTGATGATACCATGTTATTGCCATTACTGCTGTTGGGTGTAGGTGGGTGCCATTTATACTGGAAGAACCAAGAGTGGGTAAAGGGAGAGTTTCTGTTCTTTGATGGTGTACAGAGTGGGCTTTTCAGGGAGCAAAGTCTTCATTGAAGACCATGAAAATGCCAAAATGCTACAAGTTCTGGTCAGCTAATTGAGGCATTTACTACTGTCCTTAAAATTTTACATAATTTTGTTTATGGTATCTTAATAGTATAAGAGCAGTTGTGCTCACTAGGGGGCTGTGTCAGTAATCTATAAAGTTTGGACCAGAAGTGACAGCACGGTTGCATATGACAGAAATGTCCTTTGGGCTAGTTGGCTTTGATTAAAATGTCAGAAATACAAACTCAGATATGTTAGGAAATGGAAAATACCCAAGTATCAACTTCTCTTATTCTAATGACTAGAGGAGGAAAAACTATTGAAATGAGAAAACTTTTCCAAAAAATCTTTTAAAGGATTTCTGACCACCCCTAAATCCAAATTCAATGTATCCTCCTCAATTCCTTGAATAAATGAAGAAGAGATCAAGCACATTCCAATTGATGGGGAATAAATATATGATGTTGGTTGACTAAAATTTAGTAGGAGCAAAGTTAAAAACTAAAATGATCCTGAAATGTTTATGATACTTCTTAATTACTCTGCCAGGGAAATGTGTTCCCTTGTTCAGAATTTCTGTTATATGTTATTTTAAAATAATCTTAGTACAGCTCATATTTTGGGCCGGGTATTATTCTCAGCACTAGAGATTCAAGGATTTATCTTTGAATGGTACAGTGATAGTCTTATAAGCAGATAATTGCTTTGGTAGGGGCAGATTTAAGGTGGAAAGGGGGCCAGAAAGGGGCTCAAATCCAAGAGAAACTGGGGGATGTTTTTAAAAAAGAGAATACTGTTGCAAGAATTTTAATAAGAAATAATTTTCCAAGCAGAGGAAGTAGAATATATAAAGGTTTTTAGATATGAGAGAGCATGACTTGTTCATAGGTGTAATTAAATAGCTTGGTATTATTGGAGCTTAAAATATGAGGAGGTGACTAGAAATGGGGTAAGATAGAAAGGGAAGAGCCGAATATTGAAATCTGAATGTCTTGTAAAAGAGTAGGAAACTATTTCAGTGTTAATAGGGAGCCATTGCAGAATTTTACATGGAGGATTATGTAAGATTTCATCATTACTATATCTGCAATATAGAGATTAAAGAGAGAGAGATTAGGAGAGGCCTTAATAGTGGACATTGGTTCTGATGAATGACGTTGACCAGTATTGGAGCAACAGTCTTGGAGATGGGAGCAAAGGGACAGATTTAAGATTGACTTGGGAGGTGGATTGGACAGGACTGTGATGTTCAGGCATAAAAGACAAGAATTGGTTTGCATAAATAATCAGAGGAGCCATTTTATTAGATAGAAAATAAAGGAAGAGGAACAAGAGTGAGGTAGAAGTTAATGGGATAACTTTTAGGCATCGATGACCTGGTGCCTATTGGGCAAATGGGAATTATTGTCTAATTGGTGATCATTATATATATTTGAAGTTGAAGAGAGGTATAGCTTTGAGAGTCATCAGGATGTAGACTACAGAAGGGAAAAAGCATGGATAAGAATTTTCAGACTCGACATGCAGACTGACAAGAAGAGCTAAGAATAGGGCCCATGGGATTATCAACACTTAAGGAAATGATGAAAAGCAAATGTTCTAGAAAAGGAGAGCCATGGGGCAATAAGAGCATTAGTAGGAGGCCCAGGATGGAAAGACATTGTAAAATCTCAGCAGAGAGGGAATGCTGTAGGCCAGGTGAGCAGTGCTGGGCCTTGCAGAGAAATTGAGTCCAATAGAGTCTTAGGAAATAAGTTCCTGCTGGCCATAGGGTGTGCTGCTTCAACACACTTGAGAGGGCAGATGTCAGATTGCAGAGCAGGGAGGAGCAAATGGGAAGGAAGGAAGTTATGTATGGAGACAATTCTCTTAAGAATTTGAATGTGTACAGAAGGATAGAGAAATACACTGCACCCATTCCCAGTAGGGTCAAGGGGGATTTTTGTTTGTATTTTAAGATGATATAAATTTGAACATGTTTATACACTCAGAGAAGGGAAACAATAAAGAGAGAGAGAGGCTCAGAAATCTGGGATAAGAAGGAAACCATTGTAGTAGGTCCTAGAACAGTGGATCTCAAAGCCTGCTCTGAAACTGGCAGTATCAACAGCGCCTGAAAATTTATTAGTAAATTAGCCTCAGACTTACTCAGTCAGATACTTGGGTTTGAGGTTCAGCAGCTTGGGTGTGAACCTTCCAGCTGATTATGCTGCACACTCAAGTTGGAGAAGTGCTGCCTTGGGAGAGGAGGAGTGGGATCCAGCCCAGGTGGGTGGTGCATACACCTTGCACACAGAGTTAGTGGGGAGGCACTTGTACAGGGGACAGGTGCAAATTGATGTTTTTAAAGGTGGTAGATGGTTTTGAAGTTGATAAAGTTTACTTCAATGATTGTATAAATTTTCTTTCCAAAATAGGAATCAGCTTTGTCCTTTGAAAGGGCCTGGGATAAAAATACAGTTGATGGACTCCATTCAAATATCATTTGCTTAAATACTAAGGTTCTGGAAATGTTGCCTTCCGATTGAATTAGAATACAATACTTCAAACTGAAATATTTCTTTTTATTTTCCCCCTCCCTCATTCCATTCTTGGTCCTGACCCTTTCTCACTGGAAACAAACTGTTCTACTTATTGGCAACTGATTCCTTCCAACAAAATCGTAAATAATAAATAAATAAATAATCATAAAATAATCAAACCAAGTGTTTGGAGACTCAGCCTTTAGACATTGGACATTTTTCATCATTGATCTTAATCATTGGATACTTTCAGGAGATTGCTGAAATCACATCATTCAGAACCAGAACAAGCAAAAAAATTTGAGTAAGCATTCATCATACCATGAGAGATTTATGGATGTGAAATTTTATTAGCACTCCCACACAGATGGTTTGAAACAATAAGAGAAAAACAGTACATGGATTTTAAGGAAAAAAGTCAAACAACCCCCAAAATCTTCTCTGGGCATCTGGTCCCAGGTCCCACTGGGCCTTGTGCTGAACTTTTGATCCCCAGTGTGATTCTTAGCTTCCATAAAAAGGTGGTATCATTTCATTTTATGATTTCAGTATTGTCAAGGACTTTGATGAAGGAGCAGCACATCAGTGTTTTTGGTTCTTATGGAAAAATGACGAATCTGCTGGGATTAGCCATTCATTTTTTTTCTTTTAATGAAAATGCATTTACAGTGTGTAGTAATTCTAACACAGGCACAGAAGCCCCAAGAGTGAGTCTGAGAAGTTGTAACTGAATATAGTGTCCTAAAAGCTACTGCCAAACAAGATAGGCAAGGAAAACAAGAGTTGTATGAGACCTTCAACATCAGCATTCTCAGCTGGTGAATCAGGAGCAAAGGTCTAGCTGCAAGTCACCTGTCATCATGCCCTAGCTCTTCAAAGATTCATGGAAGAAATGTGTGGCTAAATCTCTAAAGGTGTGACTGCAAAGAAGGAAAGCAAGCCTATTTCTGAATGAACTCTAACACTCTTCAAAGCAAGTCCAGTGAGTCACTTGTATGAATTGTAGCTCATCCTATGAAATAAATAAACTTTCTTAATATTTTAAAAACCATTTGGTGGATCATGCACATTTTCTGTAGCACCTGGATTTTGTGATGAAGAACATGAATTAAATGGGAATTAGGTGGGCTTACAAGGGGAGGAGTTAAAAAAACACTAAAAATTCTTATTATAGTCCTCAAACTGACATTTTGTCTCTTATTTGATCAGAAGAAGAGATAAGATGCTACTTTTAAGTCTAAATGTGATCTTATAACTATGTAAAACTCTTTCCACTCTTCACAATGGAATTCAATATTATACAAAAAATTATAAGAAAAAAATATATCTGGGTTATGTAAAAAATTACAGCTCCACATCACTATAGAAAGAAGACTGCAAAATGTTTAAGGTCCTAGTGACCATGGTGTGTCCAGAGCCAGCCTGGGAGGGCTAGGGGGAGTCTCCCCCAAAGCCTGGTTGAAGACATGTGCCTGGAAGCAATAGTTCTTTGGGTGCAAGGAAAATATAGAATGAGACAAATAGTATCAAATTCTTTCTTTATGCTACAAGTTTCCAAGTCAAAGGACAACTTCAATTTAACCATAAACAATTTTATTGGAGCCAGAACTTGCACATGCTTTTAATATGAACATGAAGGATCATTCTCAGAAGTGTCTGGGTTTGTTGTGTCATTCTTTGCTTTTGTTATGGTAGAATGGATTGAACTTTTTCTTTCAGATCTGAAAAAAAAATTTTTTTCCACTAGGTACCTTGAGCATTTGTGTTTATAAATGTTTGGCTTCTGACAGCTGTTTTGGATTCAACTGTGTGAGGCAACCCTTAAATCTGAACTGTTTTGCAAGTGTTTATTCCCTTAAAACATTTCTAATGTAAATGTATATACATAGAAGAAGGATTTTGAAAGGTTCTTCTTAGTTAGATTTAATCTGTCCTGACAGCACAGTATTATTGAATTCTTAATGATTATGTCCTGGTTGTTTGTCCAGCCAGTTAATTAGTTAACCAGGGGACATCCAGTGGCAGCATTAATCCTCGTCATTTGATATCTCAGAGAGCCTAGAGCTCTGGACCCAGCTCTAGCCCAGTGGACATGCCACCAGCACTGTGTGCTGTCTGTTCTGTCCACCAGAGAATCTCTATTTGGCTACATATTCTTTCTTTACTTAGAGCCTTATTGAGCACCTGCTATGACATCAGTGATGTAGTGATGTAGGTTTCAGCCAAAGACAAGATTTTTATCCTTTTAGAGCTTAATTTTTTGTATAGCCATAATGGGAGGGTCCAAACTTGGGGTCAGCAGATATTTCTATGGAGGGCCTCTTAGTAAACATTTTAGACTTCCTGGGTTATACTATCTTTGTTACAGTTATTCTGTTCTGCCCTTCTGACACAAAGCAGCCATAGACAAGATGTAACTGAATGGGTAGAAGTAAATAATAATAAAGCTTTTTTTGCAAAAACAGGTGGCTAATGTACCCCAGGCTGTAGTTTGTGGACCAACTCTAGTCCAGAGAATGCCAATCCAGTGGGTCAGCATTCATGTCTGGACTAGGGTTTGCTTTCCAGACTGTAAAGCATCTCTATAGTCAGCATGGGACAGCCATAGAGAATAAGTGCATTTCCTAAGCTTCTGCTGGTTATTGCAAAATTACTGACTGCTATGTTTCTCATGGTCTTGAATTATTTTCTCTGCCTTGGGTTTAATAGGTTTTCCCATAATTCTCCATAAAGAAGCATTACCCTGATTTGTTCTCCACATCGTGTGTGTGATAAGCAGAAAAGAAATAGGCAAACACAAATCTTGAACTTGGAATGAAGCATTTAATACCCACCTCCATCTAAAACTACTGACATCCTTCCAACTGAAAGACTTTCACTTGCTTTTCATAGAGCCACTTACCTGACACTGGGCACTGTGTATGGCATAAGACTTGGATACTGCCCTCAGGAGTTCTCACAATCACAAGAGTCAAGTAGGTGAAACAAATTCTGGTGTTTGACTACCTGTCACATATATGCAAAGGAAAATAAGAGTGACTGGGGCCTAGCGTTGTCCTCATTACAGTAAAGCAGGTGGAAAACACTGCACAATGCAATGCAGCCCAGTGATAACAGCCAATGAGGGAGCCCACTGTTTGTATTTCTGCGTTCTACCTCCTCTGTGTCATTGAGAAGGCTTCCCAGTGTGCTGTGCATTCTAATTTGTGAGGCAGATTACAATATTATTGCTACTTACAGATGAAGAAACCAAGGCACAAAGAACCCAGTGCCCTATATCTGGTGATCTGGTGAGTGGCAGGGCTAGCATATGAACCTCAGTGACTGAGGTCTGACTGGAGAATCCATGGTCCACCTCTGGGCCCTAGAAGATAATTCTGCTCTCAATAAATGTGTGTGTGTGTGTGTGGGGGGAGCTTTAAAAACATTTGAATAGTAAGCATAAAATTTCAGGCAGTCTGGCTGCCCCTGCCAGGAACTGGATTTGGAGAACCCAGGGTTTTTGTTTTACATCTGAATTTTGACGTGCTATTAGTTGCCTAGGGATTCCATAACAAAACACTACAAACTGGATGCCTTAAGTAAACCCAAATTAATGATTTCTCACAGTTCTGGGCTAGAAGTCTGAAATCAGGTATCAGGAATCTGTTCTAGCCCTCTCTCCATCTATGGAGACAGGGACAATCCTTGGCGTCACTCTGATCTCTGTCTCCAGCTTCATCTGAAATTCTCCTTGTGTCTGTCTTCAGGTCACTGCCTTCTTGTAAAGATATCACTCGCACTGGTTTAGGGACCCACTGTATTCCAATGTAACCTTACCTTAACTAATTACATTGTTATGGTTTGGATATGAGGTGTCCCCCAAAAGCTCATGTGTGAGACATGGTTGGGTTGTGAGAGTCTTAACCCAATTTGTGAATTAATCCCCTGATAGGGATTAACTGAGTGGTAAATGAAGTGGTGGGGTGTGGCTGGAGGAGGTGGGCATTGGGTTCATGGCTTTGGGGTATATTTTTGTATCTGACAAGTGGAGGCCTCTCTTTCTCTCTGCTTTCTGATCATCATGTGAGCCTTTTTCCTCTGCCACACCCTTTTGCCATGATGTTGTGCCTCACCTGGAGCCCTGAGGCATGGTGCTAGACTTCTGTGGTCTGAGACAGTGAGCCCTAAAATAAACTTTTCCTCCTGTACAATTGTGCTGGTCAGGTCTTTTAG
Source organism: Callospermophilus lateralis (assembly GCF_048772815.1). NCBI lineage: Eukaryota > Metazoa > Chordata > Mammalia > Rodentia > Sciuridae > Callospermophilus > Callospermophilus lateralis. The sequence goes on along the minus strand of NC_135317.1, from coordinate 56,470,425 downwards.
TCACAGCAGCAAAAAAAGCTGACTAAAACATACATCTACAATAACCTTATTTCCAAGTGAAGTAAGGGGATTTTGATTTCAACATGTCTTTTCTAGGGGACTTCATTCAACACATAACAGAACCAGTAGAGAGGACAGGACATCCTTCTTCACCCCTAACCCATCCCCATTATTTTATCATAGAAGAGATTCACAAATCTCTGTTGCCACTGGTCTCCTTTACCATTAGAGTTGCATGTTCCTTGCTTTAAGATTTTTTGTAGGTAGTGGTAAGTCATCTAGATTTCCTTCAGAAAGAAACTGAGTCTATTCTTTTCACTGAATATGAATAGGAAGTGGGAGTCTCCTGGCTGGAAGCAAGTAGGAGCGGGCAGCACAGGTAGCAGTGCTGAAAGAAGCAAGAAACCTCTTGAATGAGGTGATTCTGTCTCATCACAAGGGACCAGCCAAACTGTAAAAAAAAGGATCTGGAGCTTCCTGCTTTCGAAATAGTTCTTACTTCCCCCCTCTTTCCCCCTTATTTTTTTCCGATAAAGATGTCTCCTATCTACTTCTGAAGTAGAAAGCATTCTCCATAAAAATGGCTCTTAAGTCTGGAGACACAAAGAATACTTGAGAATCAGATCAGCTCTATAAATGACGAAAATGATGAAGAGCAACTGGAGTACTTATTTTTTACAGGACTATTTGGTTGAACTTTAGTTTATCGCAATTGTGGTTTATCTCTAGTTACATTTAATTGCCTGCAGACATTAGGCAAACATTTTTGAGCACCTTCTATTATGTTGAGTCCATCAGAGGAATGAAGATGGATAAATCATGATTTTTGCCTAGAGGAGCTTATAAATTAGAAGGGGAGAGAATATGCATAAATAATAGGACTGGGGATGGGTCAGGAAACTTAGAAAGTTATCACCTTGCTCTGGATGTTCAGACTTGGAAGAGTTTACTTTGTTATTCTTTCTGCCAGTATTCACTGAGCTTCTACAGTGGACCAGTCACCCTGCTACCTAAAGATTATAAATGGCAGCATGACAAGCAGGGACTCTGGCACAGGACTGGCTGGCCTTGCCGTGCCTAGGTGGTATTGGCTGTGTGTCCTGAGGGAGGTGCTTTACCTCTGTGGTCTCACATCTTCCTCATCTGTATAATGGGGATAGTATTAATATCTAACACCACACACACACACACACACACACACACACACACACACGAACGTTAACACATAGATTGAGAGAGATTGAGTATACGCATGTGTGCTCACAAGCCAAGGACACTGTGAAATTGCCTGCCTTTCTGGAACTTTGCTTTGGAGATGTTAGCAGCAGATCAGCAATGAAAACATTGAGGCATTACTATAAATTGCCATAACTGGAAGACAAAGATTATCATGCAATGGAGAGATAACTGAAGGGATAGTTTACTTTAGATTTTTTTTTTCAGGAATGGGCTCTCTCCAGAGGTTGATATTTAAGCTGTGCCATAATGGAGCAAGCCTAGAGAAGAGATGGAAGTGTGGGGTGGCTGTTGGGTAGTAGACAGAGGCAAGATCAAGGAGAGCCTTGTAGTCATTTGTAGGAGTTTAGATTTTATTCCAAAGCAGTGGGAAATATGGTGTGACTGAATCTAATTGATGTTTTCAAAAAGATGATTCTGATACTATGTAGAGAATTGCTCTAAGGGACTGGGAGTAGGAAATGAATCTAAGGCTGTTATGGTATCTCAGGACAGAAGAGGATTGCTTTCACAAGGAGGTTGGCATGGGATGTGGAAAGAATTAAATAGAGTCAAGTGGGGCTTGGTAGCGTGTGCCTATACTCCTAGTCTGGGACTTAGAAGACCAGCCTGGGCAACATAGACCCTGCCTCAAAAATAAATAAATAAATTCAAGATGCATTGTTGGAACATAATTATCACAATTCTCATGGACAGGATGTTACAGGCTAGAGAGAAAAAGACTAAGGTTCCAAAATATCTCTCAAGTTTCTGGCCTGAGCATTCAGGTGGATGAGATGGGAGATAAGGAGGAATATGTGTGGCCATGGGGCCTTTCACCCTGTGTGGAAAGAAGATGCTTTGCATGATAAATGTGGCAGTAATTATAGTAGCAACAGCAATGGAATCATCATTTATTTATTGAGTACCTATTTAGTTCCAGGCATTGTGATGGGTGATAATACACTCCATTGTAAAGGTAAGGCCAGACTCCTATAACAAGTGATGGAACAATAATTCAGCAGCTCTAGAGGAGATAGACATTTATTTCTTCTTTGCTAAGAGTTCAATATGTGTTCAGGTTGGTGGATAGCTTCTTTTCATTCTTGTTATTCAGAACCCAGGCTTTTTCTATGATGTTTCCTTACCATCCCTTTTGGACTTGTCTTCAAAGACTCCATCCAATGAGAAGTAAGCAAGCACAAGGGGCCAGCCCAAAGTCTCAAGGAATAGGCCCAGAAGTAGTTTGCAGTGATCTTAGTAACAAGAGGCCAGACACTGAGACTGACTCTGGGGAGTTCCAACAGACCAGGTCCTGCAACTTGCCCCCAAACCAAATAGAAAAGGTGATCATGAAAAGCAGGAAAGGAATTTATTCAATATAGTCATAATTGGAAAAAAAGGGAGACCAAGTGTCTTCAGCCCTGTCTTCAGGGATCAAAAGAGGAAGGAACAGAAGCAGGGGGCAAGAAGCATGCATAGTTAAGCAATCTCCATTAAATTGTGGTCTGGTTGGTCATTATCTCAGTTCTGGTTTTGTGAGGTTCTGCTGGCTCCAGGGAAGTTTTTGCCACTTGAGGGGACAGTTCAGTTCCCTTCATGAGATAATTGCTCCTGCTTAGGGGGGCAGCCTCAGGATGCATCATGGGCTAATTACTCCTGGCATCATAGATTGATCTGCCTACAAGGCTTACTGTTCTTGAAATCTTGAAAATATCTCAGTTACTCTTATCTTGGTGTCTTTAGTCTTGAAGGGGAATGGGAGAGGCTAGGTAAATTTAACACTAATCAACCATTTAAGCAGGTTTTAGACAGACACTCCCTGAGTGAATAACACTTTAAGCTGTGCCATAATGGAGCAAGCCTAGAGAAGAGACGAAGTGTGGGGTGGCTGTATGCAGAGCTGAGCAGGAATATGACCCCCAAAGTTTAAGGGAGAAAGGAGACAGATACAAAATGAAAGCAGAGATGTCAAGCTTTTATGCTGCTTTTGGTTTTCCATCGGACATCTATAAGCTCAAATGAAGTGTCAGTATTTGTAGCAAAAGCAGCCTGTAACACTCTCAGAGTCCATGGGAAAGAACTCACTCATGGTTATGCTTGATTCCATGGGATGGGTAGGTACCCAGATGCGTTTCAGGCCTATTCCCTAGGAGCAGTGGCAAACACGTGTTGGTACAGAGCTAGTGATCTCCACCACACCCTGCAATGTAGACCTTATTCTGTACATTTGCAAATGAGGAATTTGAACTTTGAGGAGTTGCCTTGGATCACCAGGTCATAAGTGGGAGGATACAGGTTCTAACCCTATTGTGTCTGATTCCAAAATCTGTGCTCTTTCACCACTACAATGCTATTAAACACTGTGTCATTGTCATGGAGCCTGTTAGAGTTTCCAGTACAACTTTGCAGACATTAACTTGTTTATGGCTTCAGTAGCAGGTCTCCATCTACCAAGCTGGACTTTCCTAGGCAGATAAGGGCACTTAAGTCCTAGTAAAAAAATGAATGTTATGCATAATGCTAATGAATCAAAATTGGTTTCCTTTTGTGGTTCTCTCAAGAGATAGAGGTGAAGACAAGATAATAATCTGGTATTAGGAACTCACCAAAACATGCCAGGGTATGGCCTGAAGTCAGGTATGTTCAGATCAGTGCCCTCTGTACACCCAATGCAGTTATAGAGAAGTCTCTTTTAGCCACTTATCAGACATATGATCTTGGATAAGTTTCTTAATTTCTTAAGCTTAAGACTTCTCATCTGTAAATTAGGACTGATTAAACTTCTTCCCAGCATTGTTTCAAGCATTAATGGTCAGGTAAGCAAAGTGCCCACAACAAAGTAGCATCTAGTTAAATGGTAGGTGTTATTGAAAGACAAAAGCAATCACAGCACCACGAATTGAGTGCCTGCTATGTGCCAAGCACCAAGGTAGGCTCTAGAGAGTCAGTTATGAAAAATAGAGTCCTCAAGAGCCTCAGAGAAATTTTTAGACAGAGTGAAAACTGATACTCAGTTTCCCTCTGGAGGAATAACCTAGTCTAATCAAACTAGAGTGTGTGTTCTGTTAATAGATAGTGTAAACTGGAATGGGACATAGCCAGCTCGGGTGCAACGAGGTATTCAAATGAAACACTGACGTTTTTATATGTTGTTTTAATAGTCCTTATGATAAATGTCAACAAAATAATACTTTTTAGAGACACTTGGTTTTTACACACACTTTGAGAGGTAATAAAATCTCCCATTAATGCTAATAGCATTCTGACAGAGTGAAGATGTAGTGGTGTGACAAAGACTGAGGCACCTTGCTCTTTTCTTAATGTACTCTGAATTTCAAAATAACACAAAGGAATGCTCTCAGTATTTATTCAGGGATTTGTGTGCACGTTTAATAGATACCATTTATCTTTAGTGAGGGAATCTATATTCCTGGTGTCTTTTTTCCCCCTCTGTTAGTTTGGATTTCCTCAAACCCCTTTGCCCTTTGAAGGACTGTGCGCTATTAAATAAATGAACAGAGTATAGTTCTGGGTTTGTGCTGACTGATTTACAACAGGATGGCAAACGCAGTTTAGAAAACAGGGTCAGACAAAGACCCAGCTATGAGACTCAGCTGACGCCAGCAAGGGAGGCTTTGCTTGGTAGCGTTTTCCCCTCTGGTAGAGAGAAGTCTTGGCTGAGGCCTCAAAGCATGTGTCCTGTAAGCTGGCAGAACATTGCCATCATTATTATTGTCAGTGGAAATTGTGCAATTGTCATGATTAACACTGGCTGTTTTTGTTATGTTCTGTCTGCTGAGTAGTCATTAATTAGATTATTATTTTTCTCACAGCAATCCTGTGTTAATTTTAATTGATACCAGGCTCTCAATTTCTTAGTTTAAATAAGAAATCTAGAAGTTATTTTTATTTTATTTTGTCTTCCCTCCTGGCTTCAAGAGGATTCACAAGTTCTTATGTTTTTTGGAGAAAAACAGAGATCAATTTAAACAGTACAAGGGCAACAAATTATTAACTTTAAAAAAAATCAAAATTACATACTTTTTAGAGGTTGCTTTCACAGGACACAGCAGCAGTCCCTGAAGTCTGGAAATCTCAGTCTTGTGATATTATCAGGGATGGGGAGAAGGAGCCCTTCCTCCTAAAGTCAGTGGAACTAAGCCTCCATTGGTGAATAGTAAGGGAAAAAAGAGCTGGAACCAAGAAGGCTGAAATTTACAAGATAGGAAAGACATGGACAGCATGGAATTGTTAAATGGAATATTCAAAGTGTGTTTTGTATCTACAGTCTATGCTTGCAAAATATGTATCATTTGATTTTGTTATATAGGAGAGAAAACTATTTCAAGAGGGTTGAATCTCCAAGGTTGTGAGATTAAAAAGCACCAGAGCCGGGATGTAGCCCATGTGTATCTATCTGACTTCCAAGTTTATGTGCTCTTCTTTGCCTCACACTGGTTTACATAAGATGCATTGGTAGCAAAATTTACTTGTCCTTGAACTTTCCTTCGCCACCTCGGTGGTGTCCTTTTTCAATGTAAGGTCAATTCTGCATCATTTTATTGAAATGAAAAATTTTAATCATTCCTTCTTTGAAAAAAGAAAAGTTTGGCCTTAAAGGACAATTGTCATTTCAGTAGTCTGATTGAAGGCATTTCTGGTGGACACAGCTAGGCAAAGGCACAGAGCCGAGAAGTCGCAGTTGTGGGGAAGATTGAAGTGCTGGGCCCAAGACTGTTCTGACAGCATCGTGTAGATGGAAACTCTGGGAGCTGTCGGGGAGTGGAGAGATCTAGATTGTCATACATTTGGTTCAAGAGTCATTAACTTTGTCACAGATGTTTCCCAGGGCATTGAATAAATATACACTGTACTGATGAAGGATGCAAGTTTGGGATAGTTAAGGAACACCTTTGGTCACAGGAAGTTGCTCAAAAATTAAAGAGTGTCTAGAAGTAGTGAGTAAACAATGGAAATATGGAAAGATTGGTTCTGTAGCTCATCTGCGTATTACTTAGCCACCCATTCCCAAGAGATCTGACTTCTCCTTTGGCTGTTTGGGTTAATTAGTCACATATGGAACTGTTTCTGGGAATGATGGATCCACTTTATAATGCTCTGCCATCACCACTCTGTTTAGGTTTTGGATCTGTTACTTTAAGAGAAATTCTTGGGTTTTACCTGACCCCTGATTTCAGGGCCCCAGGAAGTCTGTGTCACACAGGTTTTCAGGGAAAATCCTATACTTTACTAAATGTCCACTTGCTTTTGTCTTTTCTGGGATGCCTTGTTTAGACTCACGGCACAGATATTGATCACCAGCTACAAGCTTGGAATTGTTTTAGAAATTGATAGAGGAAAGTCCACATGTACAAACTAGTGTTTGGAATACTGAATTTTCTAATTTATTCTTCTAGTAACTTGTCCATAGCTTTAAAGACAAAAAAAAGACTCTTCCAGAAATATTCAGTCAAGTTTGAAATGGCTGCATTCCTACCAAACAGTGGAATATATTATAAAGTTATATTAATAGAGACAATGTAGCACTAGAAAATGGCATAAAAGTAAAAAAATATGGTGGAATAAGGACCTTTCTGTTTCTTTTTCTAAAGAATCATTTATCAACCTAGGATGGCAAGGGGAATAAGGAGTAGGAACTCAATTCTACTTTTGATGAGACCAAGAGTCATCTAGAGCATTGATCCCCAAAGATAAAAATAGAAAGCAGTTGGAGGTTTGAACTAACAGTGCAGAGCTAGCTGAGGACTGAGTGCCTACAGAGGTGGGCATCAATGGAAGCAAGTTCTTCCTGCAGAACTCAGGAAAGGCTCAGAAATTAATGAACCTAAGTGCTGAGGAGGATGGGTGATATGTGGAGCTTAAAGCAAAGGAGTGTTCAGAAGACTGCATAAAGTCCTGTCCTACAACCAGGGCCAGTGCTGCCTCACCTTCAGTGTGAGGTTGGAAGTGAGGAAGAAATAGTGATTATGTTATCTGAAAGTCTGTCTCTTTGAAGACCAGACTTTAGCAGCCAGCATTATGCTCTACATTGACTAAAACATTTCAGTGCCTACAAAAGAGTTTGGAAGGAAATGTTTCATAATTTTAGTCACAGTGGGACAACTGTTGATAATAATCTTTTTGTCTCTATTCTTCATATTTTATTTAATGCATAATCTGTCCATGCTAGAAAATAGTAAAATAATACAGAAAATAATAATTATGATAAAGAGGAAAGAAGAAAAAATGGTTATCAAGGCTTGATACACTCCAGAAAAATCATCCTATTATTTAGAAAAACTAGTAGACCTTATATTTTAGAGCAGCTTTAGGTTCACAGCAAAAACTGAACAGAAAGTACGTTATTTGCTACATGTTTACCCCTTGCCCACTTAGAGCCTCCCCCATAATCAATATCCCCCATCACAGTGGCACATTTGTTATAGTGGATGAACCTACACTGATGCATCATTATCATCAACATTATCATTATGAACCCAAAGTCCATAGTTTACATTATGGTTCACTTTTGGAGTTGTACATTCTATTGGTTTTGACAAATGTAGAATGACATATATCCACCATTATAGTTTCACATAGAGTAAATTTACCACCTTAAGAATACTCTGTGCTCTGCTGAATAAGCCCTCTCTACTCTCCACCCATCAACAGGGATCTTTGAATTGTCTTCATAGATTTTCCAGAATATATAGTTTAAATCATATAGTATAAAGCCTTTTCAGGTTGGCTTCTTTCACTTAGTGATGTGTATTTAAGTTTTCTCCATGCCTTTTCATGGCTTGATAGCTTATTTCCTTTTAGTGATGAATAATATTCCACCATCTAGATTTACTACAGTTTATTCATTCACCTACTGAAAGACATCTTGGTTGCTTGCAAGTGTAAAGAATTCTCTTTCTTTTGTTTTGTTTTTATTTGTAGGACTGGGGATTGAAACCAGTGGTAGAGAGCCCCTGGTTTCCAATCCTTTCCTTATTTTTAATTTTGAGACAAGGTCTTATTAAGTTGCTGAGGCAACCCTTGTCATCCTCCTGCCTCAGCCTCTCAAATAGGTGGAATTACCAATGTGTACCATCACACCCAGTATAAGTTTTGGCAATTTTGAATAAAGTTAAATTTTATGTGATTGCATTTTCTCTCCTTTCTTAACATGTCAACCATATTTTTTTTTAGTGTTTCACTTAGAGTTGGCAATACATACTTATAACTAATCTAAGTTCACTTTCAAATAACATTAAACTTTTTTTTTTTTTTTTTTTTTGGTGCCAGGAATTAAACCCAGGGATGCTTAACCACTGAGAAACATCCCCAGCCCTTTTTATGTTTTATTTGGAGACAGGGTCTCACTAAGTTAATAAGGGCCTCGCTAAGTTGCAAGGCTACCTTTGAACTTGTAATCCTCCTGCATCAGCTTCCCCAGCTGCTGGGATTACAGGTGTGCACACTACACTTGGCAGCGTTAAACATTTTTATAGGTAGTATGAATACCCTACAATGACAAATGTTCCCAATTCTTCCTTCATGCCCCTGTATTATTGCTATCATTCATTTAACTTATACGTATGAGTAAATATGTATGTATGCATAAATAATTAATACATTGTTGCTTTTATTTTTTTGAACAAATTGTTGTTTTAGGTCAATTAAGAAAAAAAGTTTCTATTTGATCTCCACTTTTTCCTTTTCCAGTGCTCTTCCTTTTTTTTTTTTTTTTTGTATATATCCAAGTTTCTATCCTATATCACTTTCCTTCTCTCTGAATAACTTCTTTAAACATTATTTACAAGGTATTTGTACTGTCAACAAAGTCTGTTGATTTGTTTTTGTCCAAGCATGTTTTTATTTCTTCTTCACTTTTGAAGGATAATTTTGCAAGTTTAAGAATTCTAGGTTGGTAGATTTTTTTTCTTTCAAAACTAAATATTTCATTTCTCTTTCTTCTTGCTTGTATGGTTCTGAGAAGAAATCTCAGGTCCTCTGAAGATAACTTTTTTTCTTACTTCCTCTAAATTATTTTAGGATTTTCAATTTATCTTTGATTGTTTGAATTTTAAGTATGATATGTCTAGTATACTTTTCTGTTATCCTACTTGATGTTTTCTAAGTTTCTTGCATCTGGTATGGTGTTTGACATTAATTTGTAGGAAATTCTCAGTCATTATTTTTTCACATATTTATTCTGTTCCTTTCTCTCTCATCTCCATAGCATGTATGTTACACCTTTTATAATTGTCTATAGTTCTTGGATATTTTGTTCTGTTTATTTTATTCTTTATTTTCTTTTGTTTTCCATTTTCAAAGTTTCCCTTGTCGTATATTTAAACTAGGAGATTCAATCCTCAGCTATGTCTGTTCTACTAATAAGCCCATCAAAGGCATTCTTCATTTCTTTCATAATGGTTTTGATCTCTAGCATTTCTTTTTTATTCCTAGGATTTTCATCTTTCTGTTTAAATTTCATTTTTTTCTTAGATATTGTCTACTTTTTTTCATTAAAGCCCTTTGCATATTAGTCAGTTTTTAAATATTTATGGTCTAGGAATTCCAACATTCCTGCCATATCTGAATCTGACTCTAATGCTTGTTCAGTCTCTTTAAACTTGTGGTTTTTGCTTTTCAGTATGCCTTCTAATTCTATGTTGACAAGTAGATATCATGAAATACTGGGTAAAAGGAACTGCTATGAATGGACCTTTAGTGATGTGGTGATAAAGTGTGGGGTGAGTGGGCATTGTGTGGTACTATGACAAGGTCTTGTCCTTTCAGTGAGCCTGTGTCCTAGATTGTGAGCTCCATCAGTGTGTCTCAGTTTTTTCCTCCTTAGGCAGTTTAGGATGGCTGTAGGGGGCTGAGTTTGGTAGTTTCCTAACCCCAGCAGATTAGGCTTTGGTTAAACAGTTTCTCCTGAGGTCAGGACTTATTAATAACAGAATGAATCCTCTGGCATTTTTCAAAATTATACCTTTCCCCTCCACCTGTGGGAAGCAGAAGAGAATTTTTCTCTAATATTTAGTCTGAGAATCTAGTAGAGCTCTTGGTGGTAAAACTCACAAAAATGTGTTATATCCTCTGGAGTTTTTAACTCAGAGACTTGTCTACATTAAATCTCCAGCAATTTGTCAGTTATAGTGCAGGTTTTCCTACCCTGGTACTGGTTCCTGAGGAGGTTTCTATCACTCTGGTTTTTGGGGGCAGCAGTTTGTTCTATGACCTTATGTCTCTGATAGATCTAAGAAGAGTTATTGATTTTTCAGTTTGTTCAGCTTTTGTGTATTGTTTGGATACAGTAGTGACTTCTAAGCTCCTTACATTCCAGGCTGGAAGCTGAAAGTTTTATCCTGTTATTAAAACAGGACTTTTAACATTTGTATTTTTCTTAACACAATGCTAACAACAGAAACTGTGTGGCAATCCAGTGGTTTCTAGTCTTATAAGAACGTATAAAGAAGGACTTCATGTTCTAGCCAATAAAAGCTCCTTGATTCTTTCATAGTTCATGTAAAATCCAAATTTCTGGCAAAATCAGAAACTGTCTTCCTTCCTTCCTTCCTTCCTTCCTTCCTTCCTTCCTTCCTCTCTCTCTCTCCCTCCCTCCCTCTCTCCTTCCCCCTCCCTCCCTCCCCTCTCTTTTTTTCTGGTTACCTGTTTAAAGTATCATACCAGAAATAAGCCTGTGAGAGGCATTATCAGGGATACTGTGTGATTTTTTCCCCCTATATGGATAGTTCTAGAAATTTAGTGAAACACAGAGATGATTGGGTTTGCAGCTATTAAGGGCAAACCAGGGCTCAAGATTTTGTGTGCCTATTTTCTCTTTACTAATCAATGTGACCAATATGCAGGGTTGTGTTTCTCCTTCCCTTCCACCTCATCTGGCTGACCTGTTGATAGGAGCTTGGCCAGGCTGCCTGGCAACTGAACCTAATGTCACATGGCTTGTTCAGTTGAAAAAGATGTTTGGGGATAAATAACCATGTGGACAAGCACTGTGCAAGCTCTTCAATTACAGAGGCAATGACCTTTAGTAGGAGCTTAGTGATTATCTAGACCTTGTCCTTATTTCATAATTTTAGAGTGAACACTAAAAAAATTCTATTTCTGATATCAAGATTCTCTAATCATTTTATGTTTAGTAATTTTGCAAGACAAGTGATAAAATAAGATGAAGAATACCTGAAGCAGTGAAAAATTAACCTGCTTGCTGAAAGTCCCAAGGGTAGAGGAAAAACAAAGAAATGAAATTCGTTATTTTCAGTCTTTGGAGCTCACCAGGAAGTCAGTAGTAGTTAAACATTTTTTCCCTTCTCGTTTAACACCAACCATTTCTTTAGCCAAATTATAGGAAACCTCATATGTAAAGCAGATGAAAAAAAGAAGCTGGCCCATGTGGGAGGCTATGAGGTGTGGTGGAGTGTGTGGGAGTGGGACTCCTGGGTCTCTGGGCCTCATTGTCCTCATTTGTAAAGTGGGGATAACCATGTAACTACCTGGTGGTCTTGAATAGAGTTTGCATTCCCAGTAGGTCCACCGAGACCTAAGGCTTGGTTTGGGGAGGGTGCTGTTGGAAGGAGTGGGACATTTGAGAAGTGAGGCCTAGTGAGGTGTTGAGATCGCTAGAGGTAGGGGTGTCTCCTGAAGATGGCTCTCTCAGGACTCTTTGGTGGTTCTTTAGATGGTTGTCATAAAAGCCTGAGTTTGGCTCCTCCCAGCTTGCTGTGACCTGGCTTACTGCACTACATACTCTGCTATCCACCATCTCCCGAAGCCAAAACCTGTGATATGCCATTTGGACTTTCAGGCTCCACAGCTGAACTAAATAAACCTCCTTTTCTTTATAAGTTGTCTGCATCATATTTTATGACAATAAGGAAAAGCTAACATACTACTTCATAGGGTTGCTGTGAAAATTAACTAAACAGTGCCCAACTATAGTAAACCTGTAGTCCATTCGTTCTTTCATTTATTCATTCAAAAACTTTTATCAAGCAACTTTCTAAATTCTATTCCCTGTTTTAATCACAGGGCTGTGGCATTAAACAAAACAGAAATCCCACCTTTCACAGAGTCTACATTCTTGTAATAAATGTTAATTATAGGGCTGGGGATGTGGCTCAAGCGGTAGCGTGCTCGCCTGGCATGCGTGCGGCCCGGGTTCAATCCTCAGCACCACATACAAACAAAAATGTTGTGTACGCCGATAACTAGAAAATAAAAATATTTTTAAAAAATTGTCAAAGTTAATTACATAAAAAAAAATAAAAAAATAAATGTTAATTATAGTAAAATGTGTTTAAAAGAAATAGGTTTTCAGGCCTGGGATTGTGGCTCAGTGGCAGAGCTCTTACCTTGCATGTGTGAGGCACTGGGTTTGATCCTCAGCACATTTTCCATTACCAACCTACGTTCTTCCAGGAATGACAGGTAGGAGGCAAGGATAATTCCTGTGTTGGAGACCAGTTTGCAGAGCTAATTAGTGACCATCTTGAATGCTTACAACTCTTGTGTCTTGCATAGCATCTTATGCAAACTCATAATTTAGGTTGAGAGGAAATTGGGATTGAAAGTGCTGACAGGATAAAATGTGTTCTTTAAAGGCTTATTCCCCTAAAAAATGAAGTTATGATCCAATTACCTTCTCTTAGGCTGATATGAGTCAAGTGGAAACCTTAAAAAAATTGTGCAGTTAAAAATTATGTTCCTAGGAATCAGCTTGACTTTCTTTATATCAGAAGAGTGAATGTACACAGCTCTGCTGAGAGGGATGCAAGAGGAATATCTTTGTTGTAGTGTTGTAATTAAGAGTAGATAATAAACTCTGTTTTAGGATTTATTTGTGTGGTGTGGGGGATCAAACTCATAGCCTCATACTTGGTAAGCCAGTGAGCTGCACACCACCTCTGTTTTATGATCACCTTTCATTGTTTTTCAGATACCCACAAGCATTTAAACATTATCCAACTCTGCATTTCCTGTGGAATTTTTAAAGGCAACTGGTAGAATTTCAACAAATTGAGTTGGTGTAGGGGTAGGTGGTTAGATTTTTAAATTGTTGTTATTTTAAGGGGCTGCGTACTACACAGGAGACCTTGGGCATTCATACAGAACAGGACCCAAGACAGTTATGAATTTCAAAATGTAAAAATGCCTAATTCTTTCTTCCTTTCCCCTTGAAACTGTAAAGTATAACTGGAAAAATGACTCCTCCAGATATGCAATGATTCTATATATTCAGAATTAAAGTAATTTATAAAGCTAATTTTACCCTTTTTTTTTTAGGTGGATTCATTTGTATCACTAGCACTATCATTTCATTTTCATGTCAGGATCATTTTCATGTCAACCAGAAAATGTTTTTGTCACTTTAGCCAAATTTCTGCTTTCATAACAAAGAGCCAAGAATAACAAAGCCATGTGAATCACAAGCATTAGTTAATAGACTTTTTTTTTCCCCTATAGACATCAACTACACAATAAGGGGAATTCAAATATGCTTCTTAATAAAATAACAAGTGATTATATTATCACAGACCTTTGGCATCAAAGTTAGATATGCAAGAGCTAGATTTATGAATACTAAGCATGTAGTTCAGTTCACTGATTAAATTTTGTAAGTCAATACTGATTTCCCTCTAGACTCAGATTTTACCTGCATTATTTTGTTTCATTAATTTTTTTAATAAGTTTCTCTGTCCAGGGGACTCATGTAGAAAGTATATTTACTTTTTTTTCTTTTCTTCTCTGTGCATATGCTCTGTTGTTTAGAAAAATGAGCCTTTGGGTAGGGAGGACAGCATTGGTATAAGTCGAGCTGGTAAGGGCTTTTCAGCCTCCATGTGTCCTGAGAACACTTTGTATGATGGGGAAACAAACAAGATACTTTTCTTAGAGTTCATGTTGGAAGGTGTTTAAAAACCATCTCATTGGTCACCTCAGTTCTTCTTCCACCTTTTATTTTATAAAATGGGAAACTGGGATGAGCTGCTTCATCCCTATCAACCAAAAGTCACACAACAGAGTCAGGACTAAAACCCTGTTTTCTGATTCTGTGTCTGTTATTATTATTGCACTACACCAACTTCTGAGATATTGATTGATCTACTTCAGAAAACCCTGATTTGGAGCAGTCTGGAACTATAGAATGCAGAGCTAGAATAGATGTTATGGGTCCTATAGTGTTCCTCCTCAAGGGTGAGACTTCCTTTAACATTTCAGGTATATTTTTGTCTAGCCTCTGCTTAAACACTGAGACAGCCCACTCAAGTTTTCAAAGACTTTTTGAAGGATGATCCCAGATCTACCCTATGATTTCTCTCAGTTTGTCTCAGTTCTTTTTTGGGACCACAGAGCACCTATGAGTTATCAGTCACTGTGCCACATATAGAACTACAAAGTCAAATAAAATGTAGTTCCTTCCTTCCAGGAGGAACTTTAATGGATAGTAGGAGAAATAGAAAAGCAAATCAGCAATTTTTGGTCCAGTGGGATCAGTATTATGGGAGGGATAGGGACTTTGTGATGGAAGAGGAGAATCTAAGTCAAACTACTACCCTATTGAAGGTGACCCTTGAACTAAATTTTGGAATATGAGATGGATAGATGAAGCAAGACAAAGGATATTTCACACAAAGGAAAGAACCTATGGGAAGGCACAGAATCATCATCAAAAGGCATTTTAGAGAACAGTACAATGTTCTATAGGACTGGAATAAGGAGTTGTGGCAGGGATAGAGGAAGGCTTGCAGGAGCCAGAATGTGAAGGGCTTAGTTGATAAGTAGTCTGCATCAAGTTTGATTGTATTGTCAGAATATTAATTTATAGGTTCAGCCCTCTTATGATGCCTTCGAATTTAACTCATCCTGCTTTGGAACATAAGGATCAGGAAAACCTAGATTCAGAGTCCTGACCTTGGCTACTGTGAACTCAAACATTAGGCTGAGATTTTTTTTTTTTTGCAAGGATTCTATCATTTTTTAATTTGATCACACAATTGCACATTTTTAAATTAAGTCCAAAGCAAAAGTTTCTCAATATTACTTACTAAGGAGAGAGAAAGGTAGAGAGATAGAGAGATAGAGATAGAGATAGATAGATAGAGAGAGAGAGAGAGAGAGAGAGAGAGAGAGAGAGAAAGTGATTAGGAAGGGAAGTTATGACTTTTCCAGATATCCTGCTTTTAGCAGACAAACTAAGAGTCAGATGATGAAGATTGTTGGAAGAGAAAGAAAGTAGACAGAAAAGTCAGGAAACTGTTGGATTTGATTGATGCCTATGGAGGAGACAGTATTGATATGACAGATAAATTTTGATTGAAGTAGAGTTTTGAGCCTACTCAAATACAGAAGCAATATATCTAGAGCAGAGGGTTTGCATCAGTCAAAACAGATGTAAGAAATATAGCAACGCTAAGAAAGATCCAGGGTGTAAAAGAGAGTTGAGTTATTTGTAGTGAAGCAATAGCTCAAATTAGAAAGGAGAAAAAAAAAAAAAGCATGCCCAGAAAAAAAGTTAAGGTTAGAGAGTGAGGATGGCCACTTTCCAAGAAGGGAAGAGAAATATGGAAGGGAGTGAATTCAGTGAAATTATGGGAAAGAGAAAGGGGGAAGCTAAACTGTGGAATAGGAATGAAAGGGTGATATGGAGGCTTTATTTGTACATCTGTTCAGAGTAATGTGTTTTTTTTTCTTTCCTCTCCAGCCCTATACTCCTTTTTTATTATTTATTATTTATTTATACTAAATAGATAGGTCTAAATTGTGACCATGGGAAAATGATTAAGTCAGAGGGAGATGAACCTCTGTGAATAATACTCAATTTCATAGAAAAAACTTGTCCGTAGCTGACAGTCTTCTGTTTACCTTTAAATTTAATTCCTTTTCATAATTTTCTGTACCAGTTCTTTTGAAAGTAATTGTCTAGTGCTGCAGATAAACACATAATCTTAGTTTGGTGTGATTTGTCTTTCCTTGCATCTTCACTAGTGGTGTTATCCTGCAGATTAGTTTCTATTTCAGTGAAATGAGACATGGACTAATAGCACCATGGGTTTGATGATATTATTATGGGTTTGGTTCTTTTTTTCTTTTTTCTTTTCTTTTCTTTCTTTCTTTCTTTCTTTTCTTTTCTTTTCTTTTCTTTCTTTCTTTTCTTTTCTTTTCTTTCTTTCTTTTTTGTTTTGTAGTTTAGATGGACAGATTGCCTTTTTTATTTTTATTTTTAAGTGGTGCTGAGAATTGAACCCAGTCCCTCACACATGCTAGGCAAGCACTCTGCTGCTGAGCTACAGCCCCAGCCCTAGGGATTTGGTTCTTATGAGGAGTTAGCATCAAGTATATTGAAAAAAACAAGCAGGGTAACTGAACTGCCTTTAAATTGAGTGTTCCTTGTTCAAACCAAGTGATGGCGGAGTGGGACACAAGCCATTGCCCCGCAGAATATCATCGCTGGATGAAATCAGAGCTTGAGATGGGAAGTCCAGCAGGGAAGGGAAATCAAAGAGTTCTAACCATCTTCTCCTGATCCCTCCCAGAGAACCATAACAGCTCATATCCTACAGAGGTGATAGTAGAGGAAGAGGAAGAAAGAGACGAAACAGATAGGGAGAGGGAGAAAAGGATACTTGTGAACTTTAGTGTCTTGTAGGGCTCAAAAGTAAACAAATGGAATTAACCCCACAAAAAATGATGCTCTGCCTGCCTAGATTGGGGTAGGCACTCAACACATTACAGATGCCATTTTGTTCCCTCACATGTCTCAACTTGGATTATCTGTCCATTCACTGCAAGCCTTAGGGCTAACCTATTTTTATGGAAGAAAGTCTCAGATATTTATTGACAATCTGAGCATGTGCTGGGCTCTGAGGAGGAGGAAGCCACAGTGAATCAGACAAAATATAGCATTTTCCTCAAACTCATTTATTTAAAATGTGAGTGTGTATAAGGCATATTATGTGCCACTGACATGTAGATGCTATTATAGAAAATACCATGATTTATTTATATAACTTCCTAATAATGAACATTTGAATCATTGCAGATTATTTTTCTTTTTTTCATTTACAACATTACTGTGGATGTTCTTTTTGTTAAGTGTCTCCTGGAACACATTGCAAGAGTTTCTCTAAGTAAAAATGAATAAACTACTACTACATGTACATACTTGAACCCTAGGAACATAACACTGAACCAAAAGTAAAAACTAAACATAAATTGTATAATGAAAGGTGCTATGGGTTTGTACATATAGGAAACTAAAAGCATTCAAAGGCAAACATAACAATGTGCTGCTTAGAGTTATACACATATGGGATAAGAGTATTATAAAAACAAGGGAATAAGAAACACACCAAATCAGAATAGTCATTACCCTTGGAAGATGTTAGGGGAGTGAGTTGGATGGAGCACAAAGGATATTGTGCTGTTTATCAATACTGAGGGTAGCAGAAGTTGTTTCTTCAAGGGATAGGAGGTTAATGGAACCTTGACATATTATAAATATCATATCATAATACAGCAATATAAATATAACATATTTATATTATAAATATGTTTAATTTCTCATTTAAAATAATTCTTAAAGGGAAATATGGATCATGACCTTAAGGAATTACAGTTCATTGAAAAAGAAAAGACATATAAGCAAATAAGTGCCACAAAATGCTTAGGAGAGAGGAGTCAAGGTTCAGTTACTTATAATTCAGTGGTAGAGATTGACTTTTTCATAATTATCTTCTATTTAAGGCAGAATGTGGTAAGTAGGATAGTTAATGTTTGAATGAAGTGTCATGAGGGTATATAATAATACATTTAATGGGATATTAGGAAAGTTTCTTGAAAAAGATGACGACATCTAATCTTGAAGGATGAGTAAAATTATGAGAGCTAGATGGTGAGAAAGGCATTTTTAAAAAGAGGAAACATTTTAAACAAATGTATAATACCACATGAGGGCAGGACATGGCTGAGGAATGTCACAGAAGAGAGTATAACTGAAATATACAGCAAGTGTTGTACACGATGGAAAGATAGGCTGGGAGTAGATTATGGTGGCATTTTAACACCATTCTAAAGCATTTTGTCTTCATTCTGCAACCACTGGGTAGATCTCATATTTCTCTTTGAAGAATCAGATCTGTTCTTAAGAAAGATCTATCTGGTAGCAGTTTATAAAATGGATTGAGGAAAACATGAGGCCAGAAAGACTGTCTCAAAGTGTTGCAAGCAAAATATAATAAATAACAGCAATGGAAATGGAAAGGAAGAGATAAATATGAAAGTGACACAGACATGACATGGTGGGTAGCTGAATTTGAAATGAACTCCCACCTTCTTTACCTTGCCCTTTTCTTATCTTTTTGCGTTGGCCTATTCCTCACCTCTCTATCTGTCATCTTGATCTGTGTCTATGTACTAAAGAAAGGGGGTGCTAACAGTATTTTAGCTATCATCTTTAAATATTTTGGAAAAACTAGCAATGTTTGATATAATAACTAAGAAAGAATAAGCTTTTCCTAATTACAATGTTAACTCCTCAAGATATTGACCATTTATTTGTAATTTAATTATAGTAATTAACAAGTAAAAGTGGGTGATACACTACATGTTGATTTCTTTTTCTTAAAAGTACTGTGTCAGTTTGTCTTTTTAAAAAATCATTCACAGTAAAGAGAATTATTGAATAAAAAATGTTAAACAGAAAATCCGACTTTTATTTCAGTAATAATTGTTGAAAATTTGTGCCTTAGTAGGCACAATTTGCAAAACACATTTTAATCCTACTGCTAAACTTCTGGCCTTCTTTTTTTGAAATGTACTGTGTTGAAGAAATACAAATGGTCAACCAATATATAAAAAAAATATTCAACATCTCTAGCATTTAAAGAAATGCAAATTAAAACTATACTGAGATTTTTTTTTGAGAGAGAGAATTTTTTAATATTAAGTTTTAGTTTTCGGCGGACACAACATCTTTTGTTTGTATGTGGTGCTGAGAATCAAACCCGGGCCGCACGCATGCCAGGCGAGTGCGCTACCGCTTGAGCCACATTCCCAGCCCATTACTACACTGAGATTTTATTTCCTTCCATTCAGAATGGCAACTGTCAAGAATACAAGTAACAAATGTTGTGAGGATGTGGGCAAATGGATACACTCATATATTGCTGGTAGGACTGCCAATTGGTGCAACCACTCTGAAAAGCAGTATGGAGACTTCTCAAAACACTAAGAATGGAACCATCATTTGACCCAGTTATACTACTTCTTGGTAGATATCCAAAGGAGTTAAAATCAACATACTACAGTGACACGCTACATCAGTGTGTATATATAGCAGCTCAATTCACAATAGCCAAGGCATGGAACCAAACTAGGTGTCCTTTAAAAGATGAATGGATAAAGAAAATGTAGTATATATACAATGTAATATTTCTCAGCCATTGATAAGAATAACTTTATGACATTTGCTGCTAAATGGATGGATCTGGAGACTATCACACTAGGTGAAATAAGCCAATCCTAAAAAACTAAAGGTTGAATGTTCTCTCTAATATGTGGGTGCTAACATGCAACAAGAGGTTAGGGGAAAATAGAAGTTTAGTGGATTAGACAAAGGGAAATGAAGGGAAGGGAGGGGAAACAGGAATAGGAAAGACATTGGAATGAATCTGACACAACTTTCTTGTGTACATATATGTATACACCATAGTGAATCTCCACATCATGTACAACCAAAAACTGGGATCCCAATTAGAATAAGATATACTCCATGTTTATATGTTAAAATATACTCTACTGTCATATATACCTAAAAAGAATGAATACATTTTTTAAAAAGACACAAGAGTAATTATGGAACATAATTTGTAAAGTATGTGTGGAGTTTTTTTGTTGTTACTGCTGTTCACTTTTTAAAACTAAACCCTACTTGTTAGCTAGTTTTCTTAAGATTTGCTTTCCCCCACCCCCTCTCTTCAGAGTAAAATCCTGATAAAATATTTTTAGTTTAAGATTTGATTTAATTGGTATACATATCAATATATAATCAAATCTCCCAAAGTGGCAAATTTAAACTATGGAAGAAGGGGGGGGAGATAATCTTATCTTGCTTTGTTTCTCCTGATGCACTGATAATAATTGTATTATGACTAAAGAGATCTTGAATTTCTCTTTGGGGGAAATAATGACACTTTACCCAACAGTGTTTATTTTTATCACTTTCTGGGATGTTTTGGGAGATTTTATGATTACATGCTTACTGAGTTCCTTTGTTTTAAATTCATACAGCCTCCTGCTCAGCCTCTAATTGCTACCTGCTCTGTCTGATAATTACCTTTCTGCTGGAAATCTAGTGTCGTACTACAACTAAAGATATTTAGTGTTCATCTGGATACAGCATCAGGATGTGTACCATCTCCTGCTTAAGGATTGTTCAAAGACTTTCACTGGCACACTGTCGATTCCCTTGAGGGTGTTTGGGAGGTTCAGGCTCATCATTTTAGGAAGAGTTTTTACACTTCTGCAGCAGTGCATCCACTGCTGTATCTGCCTTCAGCTTAGTGAAAGCCTGCTCTGTCTGTATTACACTATCAGTCATACTGCACGCTGACTTCCTATGTTTTTTTTGCATGGAATGCTAGCCACCTACAAGCAGGGAGCATATCTTTCACTGGTCATTAACTTCATTTGGGGAGCTAGAATCACAGTCTTCTCAAATTAGTTTGATGAGAACAATGGTAATATTAGCACTCATCAATCAATATTCAATGTTTACCTACAGAGTGACCCTTTAGTCACTTGTTTCTGATGATCAATTCAATTGGTTTATTCAAGTTAGGTTGATAATGGACTGAACTTATGAACTATCATCAGGCAGCCACATAAAATCATTGTACCTTTTTTTCCCCATTCTTGTCAATCTTTTCCTTTTCTTCATGACAATTCAGATATATACTGAGAGTCAGTAACTCCCATGCTTATCTTTCCTCCTGGCTTTTGGGGCTTTTTTGTTGTCAACTCATTTGTTCTCTTAATCCTCTTCTTTTCATGTTGTATTTCTTTCTGTTTCATTTTTGCTCTGTTTCCCAGTGATCCTTACATTTCAGTTTTTAAAAACTTATCTATTATTTATAATACTTGGTTTATTTTTTCCCCTTCAAGTAGGCTTTCCAATAATAACCTTTTACCTCAGCTTTATTGAGGTAAAGTTGGCATACAAAATCATCTTTACTTAGGATGTTTTGCTTTATTTTCTTTGAAACCAACATTTCTTTTCCTGTCATTGATAACTTTTTTTTAGAAAGAGATTAATTTTCATTTGTTCTATTATGCAATTCATTGTCTTTGAATTAAAAGTTGGAAACCTCACATATGCAAATTCAGTTATGTTGGCTGTTAATTATCAAACCCTTCTTTCTTTAGCAGATATGTTCTGTTTTGCATTTAGATGTTGGAGGAAATGAGTAGAGAATGTATGCAAAATAAAACTGGAGGAAAAGAAATTTGGGGATTTTATTTTTTACTAAAAATCATTAAATCTGTGTAGCTCAAGAAAAGGAGAACTTGATTCTTTTGTTTGTGATATTAAGCAGGGTAATTGGTTGAATCTCCCATTAGGAAATTCAGATGTCTCTTCTTGGTGAAGATAATACTGAGCAATGATCATTAAAAAGGGCAATACAGCTGAAAAGCAGGGAGGTTGAATGGTCAGAACATAGGCAACAAAATCAGACTCATTAATTAGGTATTTTGCATAGTCATAAAAATATTTTAAAAGTTATCTGAAGAGCATATGTGCCAAGGATACAACAACTCTTAGCCACCATGGACTCTGGCTTGTGTTTTATGCCACCAACTCCCTAGGCTTGCAGATCATACGAGTGAAGCAGAAACAATGTTTCTGTTTCCCTTCAAGTCTTTTGTAGTTTTTCTGTAAATATCTTTGTGTATCCTTCTTCAGTCCCCTTTCATGTTCAGTGATCTTGACTCTCCATAACAAATAGCCATCTAAGATGCCAGAGTGTTCAGTACCTAACCCTCCAATTGTCAGGCTAATGATGAATGGCTGTGGAATCCATCCCCCATTCTTCTATACCAACTGTCCACAAAAATGCATTCACCATGTAATAGGTGGAAAAGAAATGTGAACTTGAATTTTAAAATAACTAATTTAAATTCAGTTCCAAGGGAAATTGCTCTGCTTAACTCAGTATGGGAAGAAGATGTGGAAACACATGTACATTTATTCACCTCCAGAGTGTAACCACATTCGGCCAGCCCATTGACTTGGCACAAGCAGTGTAACTTTATATCGGAGTTGTATTTTGGGTTTTGAGTGACTTATGGTAGTCTGTTATATGACAACTGACTCAGACAATGGTGAAAACAGAGAACTCTGGAGCTGAAAAAGGTGCTGATTGCCCTGGGTGATGCTAAAAGGCAGGGGGAGAGCCATGCAACCCAATCTGCCCAGTTGACCAGCTTCCAAGAGACAGGGATGGTCAAAAACTCAGGGCCTAATGTGGCCACAGTGACAGAAATGTCCTGTACTCAGATACCACTTCTAGAGATTACAACTTCTTGTTTGGTGACATGTTATCAATTCCAAGATTCCCAAAATTGGAATCTGTTTTACAACTGATAGCCTGAGAAAGTTCAACTGTTAATGTTTTTTCTTAGTGTACTTAAAATGATGATACGCTTTACTAATTAAGAGTGTCTCAGAGTTGATGCCAGGAGTCACTCTGAGGTCTATGTGTCTTTTCTCAGTTAATCCTCACAACACCTCTGGCTTATCATTTTCTGGTCAATTCTGATTAACTTTATTTCTGGTCTCTTCCTAATCAAAATGAATTGGTCAGTGGTTTAGAAACGCAGGATCATGTACCATGGAGCTCATTTCATCCCATGTAAGGCAGTCTATTCCCTGACAATTTTAAATATGAGGAGGTAGAAACAAGAGGAAGCAATTGGGTTTCTTTGGGGAAGAGATGGGAGGAGGCTTCTTTCTGTTTTGTCTCTGATCATTCCATGTGTGACTGACCACACCTACCGTGACAAAGTGTCAGGGCTTCATTTTCTTTGTTTTTTAGACATTTGCTCTTTTGTAAAGGATTTATCTTTCCAGCCTGCGCTGGGGGCGAATGTCTCTCTCTTTGTGGTGCTAATTTGGGAATGGTGGCTGCAGTTGGACAATGGGAGAGTGGAAAATTGAGAAGTCATCCATTTTAGTTTCTGCCTCCCAGCTGGTCTTCAGTAATCCTCAGCAGTCCTTCCTGCAGATGATCAGAGGGCCCTGGAATAGCAGTGGACTCATGTTTCTAAATTGATCTGACAGGTTAGAATGCCACCCCACATTATTGTGACTTATATTTTGACAGAGTGACTTACAAAGAAATATGGCCAATAGTCAGGAAAACCATCTTTGGCTGAGGAAATCTAAAATTTGTCGAAATGGGAGAGAAACATGACATTTTTTACATTGTTTTGGACTTACTTGGAGAGTGAAATAAGGCAAAATGGTGAAAGGGACAGTTTTTCTTCCTCCTCTGTTCCCTAGTTCTGTGCAGATATATAATTGGCGGTTAATGAATGAATAAGCAAGTCTCTTGCTCATGGCCCCAGGGTACAGCACCATGTCTGCTGAGGAGGTTATCTTGACCAACTAACCTTTAACCTTTGCTGATGTCTAAGAGCATGTGACTCTGTAGCTTATGAAATTCTGTTGAGTTCTTAGCCTGCCTTTCATATAAAATAGAAGACAGGGTGCTAGTAGTCCTTTGTTGAAAGACTTGGAAAACCAAAGGACATAGTGAATATGGAATGCTTCAGAATGTCAGTGGGGTTGAAATAGATGTTCTTCTCTTGAGCAAAACATTGCAGTTTTCATGAGGATGTTTGCTTTGATGAAAAACAATGGGTTTAATGGTGAGACTTTCAGGTAGCCTCTGCAAGCTGTGGAGGAGTGCTTTGAAGACAAGACAGGTGCACAGCATCCCAAGACCCTCCCTGCTGTCCTCTCTAGATTTGCTCTTGCCTGCATCCAGCTCTTCCTGTGTTTCTTTTCTGGTTCTTCAGAGACAAAAGGTGAAATTGTGATATTTTAGTCAGCACTATCTTTTTTGTGGTGCTTTTTTCCTCCTTTCCACTTTCAATGACGTGGAGTGAGAACAGGGCACATTTTAGAGGTTTATAAGTCTTTCAAACCAGGGAGAAAGCCTGGTGGGCATTGTGTTCTTCTTCCTGTGGCAAACCTTATTATGTCCCTGTTCCTTTTACTTCTTAGTGCCAT
The DNA here is from genome assembly GCF_048772815.1 of Callospermophilus lateralis. Taxonomy (NCBI): domain Eukaryota; kingdom Metazoa; phylum Chordata; class Mammalia; order Rodentia; family Sciuridae; genus Callospermophilus; species Callospermophilus lateralis. Next base: position 56,445,902 of record NC_135317.1, on the reverse strand, counting down.
GTCTGATATTATCAGATGTCCCAACCGTCAACTTTTGAAAGTCTAGGTATTAAATTTATGCCAGGTCTCTTCAATCTAAGGAAAAATAGAAGTTTTTAGAATTTACTACTAAGTTGGTATTTCTCACTAGGACACATAAGGAATGGGAAGTTTGAGTTAGACTTGTGATTTTTAGATCCCAGGTACCTCCTTCCTGGCATCCCTTCTCTGAGGAGCTTTCTCTGACCTGCCCCAGCCAAGTTAATGACCTGTCTGCTGAACACTATAACAGTGTGCATGCGATTTCTTTTTAAACTAATATTTCATTGTCCCATACTAGTCTCAGAGTTACTGAGGGTAGGGTTCTCATTTTATCTTCGTATAGATACAGAACATGACCTGTGTAGGTCTCTGAATGAGTGTTTGAAAAAAAGAGGGGGGAAGACAAAAAGGAAAGACAGAAAGTTAATCATTTTTTTTAGTAAGATCAAACCCAGGGCCTTGCCCTTGCTTGACAAGCACTCTACCACTGTATCTCCAGCCCACCCCCTACCTTTTAAATTTTATTTTCAGTTATTAATGGATTTGTATTTTATTTATTTATATATGGCACTGAGAATCAAGCCCAGTACTTCACACATGCTCTGCCATTGAACCACAACCCAAGCCCTCTAGCCCCTTTTTTATTTTATTTTGAGACAGGGTCTCCCTAAGTGAGTTGCCCACGCTGGCCTCAAACTTGTGAACCTCTTGTCTCAGCCTCCTGGGTAGCTGGGATTACAGGCCTGCACCACTGGGCCCAGCCCAGTGAGCATTCTTTGAGCACTCAGTATGCTATACCTAGTCCAATATGCTCGCCAGTAAGAATAAAATAGAATTTCTACCTTCTTAGAGCTCAAATATAAAGAAATAGGTGTCCTATAGTGTATCAAATGCTGGAGTGGATATGTGGGTGCACAATCCAAGAAATCTTTCTTCTCCAGATGAGCAGGTCTAATAAAGGCTTCCCCCAAGAGGGGACTTTGGCCCTGGACCTCAAAAAAGCAGTGGTAGTTCAATGGATGGAAAAGGGAAGAGGCTATTCAAGGTTGAGGGACCTTCCAGCCCTGCAGAGACTTGAAGGCATGAAAAGTAGACAATTCAGAGAGAGGGCAGCATGAGAGGGCAAACTCAAGAAGAGAAGAGAAGAACTGGGGTGAGGGGATCAGCTCCACACTCAGCAGCCAGCCTCTCTCCTACAGGCAGGGGCTTGTCTGTCTTTTGAGCCATGCTTCTGCAGTGTTTTCTTACTCATTAACATCCCACCGATCTATTCAAAAAAGTCATCAAACTTTACTTTCAGGGGCTGGGGTTGTGGTTCAGTGGTAGAGCTCTCGCCTAGCATGTGCGAGTCCCTGGGTTCCATCCTCAGCACCACATAAGAATAAATAAATAAAGATTTCGTTTCCAACTACAACTAAAAAATAAATATTTTTTTTTAAAAAACCTTTTAGCAATGTCCATTACCAAAAGGAAGATATGCTTAATCTACTTTTCCAAATTACCTCTTCTCTTCACATTCTGCTGAACTCAGGGTGAGGGAGGGGATCTCTCTTGTGGATTCCTATAGGAACTCCTGAGTGGGTGCAGCTCCCTGAGCTGTTATTCTATTTCACCACCAATTTAGGAATCTCCTCAGGAGAAAGCTTCAGAATAGTGCCCTGTATGCATTAAGTGACTGGTTTAAAATGGTGCCAGCTGAGAAGATAATGATCAAATTGTGTCCTTGTATGGAAGCCCCCTGCCCCAGTCTGTTCTGTGTACCCAGCCTTTAAGAGGTGCTGGAGGAAGAAGAAAGAACAGGATGGGGCAGGGATTGAAGCGATGATTTATTTTCTTTTTTATTTCCTTCCATATTTCTGAAAATAAAGAAGTGTGCCTTGAGGGATCATAAGAGGGACTATCTGACTTCAGCCTAATTTCTTGTAGCCTTTGCACTGTATAATTAAAGCTATGACTTAATATGATTTCTTCCCTGACTCCTGCCCACTGGACAGTGTCTAGGTATTGGGTCTGCATGGGCAATCACAGGACTGTCCTGCTAAGGTGCCCCCCACCCCACCCAACCTGTCTGCAAAAGCCCTGGGTCCTAGTCCTGAAAATAGCTTCATGTATGTTGTAAATGAGTCATGCACCATTCATATACTAGAACGTGAAATATATATGTTTCTGGGTTTCACTCCCAAGATGTCAAGCACCATCAGTACAAAAAGCCCTTGTTTGCCAACCATTCTCTGTGAGAGAACATTCACCTTAATTTCTACATAGCAAGGATAACCGCAGAATGGTCTGGAATTTATCTTTCATTTGGGAATTACATTAAGCAGTTGTTGGTGATCAGTCTTAATTTTCACATGGACCGTTTTTCTGTAGTTTTCTTTTCTCCATTACCTTGATGGGAAAATGCAGTTGATTTGAGCCACACACTCTGCTACATTCAATTCAGCCTTGGTTGGGTGATGTACATATCACCTAGCACAGTGCATTTGGGAACTCAGTACCGGAACTAAGACAAATTACGGTGAAGAACACTGGCATTGCCCCAGGGGTGAAATTCTACACCAATTATGTGCAAAAAGAATAATGAAACTAGATTATCATGTAAGGGAACATGTTTTGGAAATCGAAGCTGCACAAAAGAATTTTTAAGTAAGGTCTATAGGAGAAAGTTGAGTTTATTGTGATAAACTTTTTGGGAAAGAACATGTCTAAATGAAACTTGTAAAAGAAAAGGCATATTGGAAGAGCTGTAGAAACCTACAACAATATAGTATAATAAATTATTTAAGAGTATCAAAGTAGTTCTAAACCTCAGGATGTGTGTGGGAGGAAGATTAAACAATGAAAATTGTGTTATAGAGCTTTCTACTTTATACAGATTTGACATACATCTATAGTAAGTGCTTTTTCCATCAAATCATTTTAAAGAGGTGAAATGCCAGGTAATAGACTCAGAAAAAAAAAAAACAATGGACAAATTTGTGAATATCATTCCTGTTTAGCTTTCTATTATCAAGGACAGATGTTTAAAGTATAATAAGTTCTGTGGTGAGTAAAGCCCTTGGGAAAGGAAAATGTGGGTGAGTTTTAGAAAGTGAGCATGTTATCTAAAGAGGCTCCATTTGCTAAGTTTGGCACTTTGGCCTTGGGAAAGATGTAAAATAATAGGCACAGTTTTCTGATTGCTCTTCCCTCACTTATGATATTGGCCTTGATGTTGATTTCAACCTTGGTAAGTTATTGTTGACTATTTTGTATGCCTAGCATGTGTTACCTATCTACTTGTAGTCAAAGCTTGCAAAGTGACAGACATCTTGCAGTTGTGGAAACAATTGAGCGTACCAGAGACATATGTCCAAGTATATTATTATATGCACTAAGATGAAGAAGTTTTCTTAACTAAGATTATTTTATTTTACTTTGCTTATGTGATGAAGGGAATTTGGAAAATATCTTCAGTAATGTTCACATATAAAGGAAAATATTTAAGAAATTATGTAAAGAAAAAATTAAAATTTTCCCATTTAATAAATGGTCTATGTAGTTTGACTTTTTAAATTAGTTTTTGTATCAAGAAACATTATTTATCAACACAAATTTTTAAATCAACTATTTTTGATTTGGGTCTTAGGTAGTCTTTTGCACTCTGATCTGATGTTCAATGTTCTTACAGGTTTTCTGTCAAGAAGCCAGCTAGGTTATGTTTTATAATTTTCACATTTCTTTTTCTAAATGAAGTAAGAGAGAGATTTTAGGAGGCTTGATGTAAGCACATTTAAAATGACACACTGGAGACTTTAATAATCTTCATGCCATCCACATACAATTATGTGTTCATTCTATGTTTTCTTTCTAACATTTTAAAAATACTAATGAAGTCTTGAGATGCTATATAAGGGTTGCAACCAGATAAGTCATTATATGAGGCATCTTGAAAGAAATTTATAGAATTATCTTTTTTTTATGTTCATCCTTGTTTTTCAGTACCTTTGCTTTCTGTATTTAAATTTTTTTGAAGTTTTAATTCACCAATAACAATATATGGGGTCCACTGTAGTGTTTTGGTATATGTAGTCAATGTGGTATATCACATGTGAATATAATTTGATATATGATTGAATCAAGCTTATTAACATGTCTGTCATATCACATCATTTTGGGGGGGATGAGACATTTGAAATTTGCCAATGGAAACTTTGAAACATATAATACATTATTATTAATAATCATGTTGTGTAGTGGATCTCAGAAACGTATCTCTCCCCTGAAACATGGCACCTGTTGACCAACATCCTGCTTCCCTCTACCATTATACAACTACTATACTTCTATGAGTTTGACTTTTTTTGATTATATATATAAGTAAGATCATGTGGTTTTTATCATTCTGTGCTTGGCTTATTTCACTTAACAGAGTCCTTCAGGTTCATCCAGGTTGTCACAAATAACAGAATTTCTTTCCTTTTTAAGGCTAAATAATATTCCATGTGTCTATATACCACATTTTCCTTATACACTCATTCATTGATGAACACTTAGGCTAATTCTGTATCTTAGCTCTTATGAATAATGCTGCAGTGAACATGAGAGTGTAGATAGCTCTCATTTCCATTCTTTTAAATGTATACCCAGAATTGGGATTTCTGGATTATATGCTAATTCTATTCTCAATGTTTTGAGAAGCTCTATACCATTTCCATAATAGCTGTACTAATTTACATCTCCACCAACACTTTTCAGGGCTTCTCTTTTCTTCATGTCTTCACTAACATTTATCTCTCATTTTTTTGATGATACCTTTTCTAATAGGTATGTGGTGATGGCTCATGGTAGTTTTAATTCACATTTTCCTAATGATTACTGATGTTCAACATTTTTTTCATGATCCTTTTATTCAGATATCTTCTTTTGAGAAATATTTATTCAAGTCTTTACCCCCTTTTTAATGGGATTGTTTTCTAGCTATTGAGTTGAGTTCCATATGTATTATAGTATTAGCCCCTTATCAGATGTATGGTTTGCAAATATTTTCTCTTTCTTTGTAAGTCATTGCTTCACTGTTGTTTCCTTTGCTGTGCACTTTAATTTGATGCAGTCCCACTGGTCTGGTTTTTGCTTTTGTTTGCTGTGTTTTCAGGATCATGTCTACTTGCTCTTTGTCCTTAACCAGTGGTCCATTAGGTTTGCAAATTAAATCACATGTGACTGAGAAACAATAGAAAACTATAATGTCAGACCACCACAAAGAAACAGCTCAGAGTCAATAAGCATGGTCCTTTGCACCCCTGGCCTTAACACATGCCCATTGATGGAACATGAAGGTTTTCTAGCAACTTCCTGATAAAGACTAAATATAATTGTTTTAGTTATTGATTTTTAAAAACTGAAATAGAAACAGATGCCATTATGAACCTTCTGGAAACACTTCTGTTAATTCACCAATAATAATCTATGGAGTACAGTGCTGTGTTTTGATATGTGTTTACCATCCTCTGGGAAACACTGCCTCTTCTCTCCTGAGCAGACCTTCCTCCCCAGCCCCACTCTCTGCCATTGTTAATTCTAGTTTGGAGATTGCAAACCTCCAATGTGAGTGGAGGCTGAACTGAGTCCTGACTGATGAATAAATTTTTGCCACACAATAGGAGAGATTACGGAAAAATTTCAATCTCTTAAAGTTTAAGATTCTGGGGGAAAAAGTCAGTATTTAATAAAATGTCATACTCTGTGGGAGGAGAAAAATATACCCTGACTAAAATACTTATTGTGCTTTTCTAGTTTCAGAATTATGAGTTCTAGGTCTAGAGGTGGGGAGGGGGTGCATTTTCCATGAAAATTTCTGCTTTTGTTTTTCATCTCTGCCAGTTCTTCCCACTTCCATTTCTTCAATCCACCCAGCTTAATGAAACCAGGTGCAATAAACTCTTCTGAAAATTCACCTGTAGTCCCTCTAGTCAGTGAACTCTGTGTCTAAAATCCTGTGTGCCAAACGTTCTACTCATGAGGTAATTAGAGAAATAAAGACAACATGGATGGGCATTGAAGAAACCACTATACATTTGTGTTCAGAAACTGAGTTTCCTTGTATTTGTTTTGGATTTTATTATGTTTTTTGAAATTGGAAGAATTCTTTGACATGGGCTTTGTGTCAAGTCAGTCATTGAGACTCTACTGTGGTTGGGTTGTAAGTTTTCTTACAGATTCAGCTACTGAAAGGTACAGTGGTGAATTTTCCTTGTGTCTCAAATATCTCAGTTTATCTGCCGCCACAAGAAAGTCTGCAATTCCAGAAACTTGAGGAAAAATGTGAAATTTGAACATGTGGTACTTAACATGAGTATGTATGTCTCTGAGGTGCTCCCTTTGTGTTTGGTATTGATTGCTATTTGTATCTATTCTCCAGGGGAATTTCCATCTCAGAACGCAAATGTTGGATTCTGCATCTACCTGCACCAAATGACATAAGAATTTTGTTTCATAGAATATTTTAAATTTCACTTTGGTTGTTTTTATAAGTTCAGTGACCTTGTACTCACTAGATTTTCTTTGGTGTGTTGTAGTTATACATAAATAATGAAGTTCATTTCAATCTATTCGTAAATACATGTAACATAGTTTTCTTCATTTTAATTCCCAGTATTTTCTCTCCCTGATTTCTTTTCCCTGATCCCCTTCCTCTTCTCTATTGGTCTTCCTTCTAACTGTCTGTTTATCTATACCCATTTTTCCTAATTGGTACCTTATAGTTATATATAAAATTGGAATGAATTGTGGTATATTCATACCTGTACATAGTGTATTTCCCCAATTCTTCCCCTTTCTCTCCCGTCCTCCCTCCCCCATCTACTCTGTTGATGTCCCTTCTATTTTCATAAGAGCCCCTTTTTATTCCTTTCTTTTCTTTCTAGCTGCTATATCTGAGAGAAAATGTTTGACCTTTGACTTTATGGGCCTGACTTATGATGTTTTCCATTTCCATTCATTTATAAAGGACATAATTTCATTCTTGTTCATGGCTGAGTAGTGTATATATTTATTTTATATTATATAATTTATATTATATTATATATACATTTATATTACATTATATATTATTATATATAATATTTATTAAACAAACATGTTGTGTATATATGACATTTTCTTTATCTGTTGGTCTATTGATGGGTATCTAAGCTGGTTCCATAACATGGATATTGTGGATTGTGCTACTGTAAACATTGGTATGCATGTATCACTATAGTATGCTGATTTTAGTTCTTTTGGATAAATATCAAGGAGTGGGTCATATGGTGGTGGAATCATATGGTAGTTTCATTCCTAGTCTTTTGAGGAATCTCCATATTGTTTTATAAAGTGGCTAGCTTATTAGATTTTAAATTTTTGTTATCTAGCAAGGATACAGTATTATAAAGATGTTTTCTTCCAGTACTGGGGATTGAACCCAAGCATGTTCCATCACTGAGCTATACCCTCTACCCTTTTTATTTTTTTTATTTTGAGTGAAGATCTTACTAAGTTTCCCAGGCTAGTCTTGAAGCTGAGATCCTCCTGCATTAGTCTCCCAGGTCAAAGGGGATATAGGCATGCACTACCATGCCTTGTGGTATTGTTTTAAAGGAAAAATTATGAAGAGTAAACAAAAATCACATTTAATAGTAATGAAATAATTTATATATTCTAGTTTCAGGCCATGGAAAATATTTTAAAAGTAATACTCATGCTTCATTTTTTAGAAAGAATTCTTTAAAAAGATTTTTTTTAGTTGTGGATGAACACAATACCTTTATTTTATTTATTTATTTTTATATCGTGCTGAAGATCAAACCCAGTGCTTCACACGGGCTAGGCAAGTGTTCTACCACTGAGTTACAACCCCTAGAAATAATTCTTTAATGTAATTGCTCATTGGTGCCTCATTGCTCTTAATCAAAATAATCTCATTGGCATACTTTTCTAAATGTGTCTTTGTGTGAAATATTCATTCCTTTATTGTATGCTAAGGCAATTTCCTTTAAAAATCTGTTTGTACAAAGTTAATACTTTTAAAATGCATAAAATTTATTTACAGACTTTATTTTCATTATTTTATTTCTTAATAAAAGGAAAAATTCCTTTCAACTTAATTTCTTGAGCACACATGGACATATTATCTACCTACTCTTTCATTTAGAGAAGAAAAACCCTGAGAGCTACCTCATACCCATCATGGCTACCAGTGGTACATGTCAAAAATATTTTCTGTAAAGTTCTTAATTCAGGTAGTGCAGAATGGAACCAACATTATTAATAATAGTGAAAGTAGCCCCCCACACACACACAAAAAAACTGCACTGTCTGTTCATCGGCTCAAGACTAACATATGACTGTCCCTATTTGTATTGTGGAATTGAAAGATGGGAGTGACAGATTGATAATAGTGGAAATAGACAAAGGAAAAGAAAGAGGAAAGTAAAGAATAAAAGGAGAAAGTGCAAGAGAAACCAAAGGGAAGGAATGTCACTCACTCCAAACATGTGGAGTGTCATTCACTGATTTCTTCATTAATTCACTTGATAAATATTTACTTCGTGCCTAGTATATAAGGCTCTTGGTAACAACAAGAGAATCAAACAAGTCCTTGTGCTCATCTCATGAATAAGACTGTCATTTCATCCCTTGGACTAGTAGAAAAGAGGATGAAACAAAAGATAAGCTGGACTAGAATGGACAAAGAGATATGACCCGTTCCATACAAAGATGAGACACCTAAGGACAAGAGGATGGAAGATTGACTTCTACCCATTCCCATTCATGGCCCAGAACTCTACCCGTCTCCCCGCCTCCCCCTCCACATCCACAGGGTCCCTATGAGTGGTTTCTGGCAGCTTCCCTAACCCTTTTCTGGATGTTGGTCCTCTGGAGATGCTGAGGACCACATCCACATAGCCATCCATTTGAAATAGGCCTATTGTGTCTTCTGTGTACCAGACCTTGTGCCAGCCATGGCGATAGTGAAATACTGTCTCTTCCCTTTGAGTATCTTTCAGTCTGGTTGTGTATGGTGGCAAGTAAATGATCTGGTGTGAGCCCTGCTACTAAAGGGATAAATACAAACCATGTAATGAAGAGAAGAGTTTTACCAGAGGAAGAGGCCACCACCTTGACATTTTCCCATTAGCTCTTCCTCTTTGAAAATGCCATCAGAATAAAACTATTTTGGAAAAAAACTTTAATTTGCTTCATAGTTCAAAAAATTAATTTTGGTTTGATTCAAAAGTTAGCAAATTAGATCTGTTTGATCTGTTTTTTTGATGGTAGATTACTTCAGCTTAAGTTCTAGTATGCTTTAAAATATGTGTTAAAATCCATAACTCACCTCCAAAATGCATATACATATCCATTTTAAAATGTTTAAATTTTAAAAAACAGAATCTTTTGTCCTGTATTTTTATCATCCATTTTATGTGTGTGTGTGTATATATATATATATAAACACATAAATGTGTGTGTATATGCAATACACTGTTGCAGTTTAATGCAAAACAGATGCTCATAAAGTAATTTAAGTGGCATTTGTCTAAAATATGTGCATATATACCAATTTATTTCCTGATTTGAAATGCAGTTTTATTAGACTTTTACAGGAAGAATGCCAAATTGTGGTAGGTTGCACTGGATTTCATGTAAGAGGTATTTGGCACAGTGGAAGAGCCTCAGAAGACAGGACACTTTCATATTTTGTGTTGTTCATATAAACTTGATTCAGAGAAATTTGTTGTTACTGCTTTTTCCTTTACAGAACTTTATAACAAGTCAGCATCCATTTGTGGCTGTAGTTCATCTCAAGTCTGTAACGACCTCTTCTGCTTTCCTTTTGGTAGGCTTTATTATGTTCCATCCTAAATTTATATCACCAGCCTAACTGTCCCCATGGACTCCATTGGCTCACTCTCAGGCTGACTTGGATATTAAATGGGCCATTTCAAATTTAACATGACTAATACAGAACCATGGGACATTCTCCCTGCTCCCTGCAACCAAGCCCATGCCTTTTACATCCTTCCTCACCTTCATGAGTGGCAGCTCTATTTTTCACTTGTTCAGGCCCAAACTCAAGCATTATCCTTGACTTTTTTTATTCCCCATAAACAGCTCTCTAGCAAATCCTCTTGGCAGTGCTAACCAACCTCTTCCCACTTCTGTTGCTACCAACATCCAAGCCACCGTCATTTCTCACCTGGGCTATTACAGTGACTGTATTCTCTACTCCCATCCTTGCCTTTTAATAGCATATTTTTACCCAACAGCCAGAGTCATCCTTTTATAACAGAAATCCACTCATTCCTTGGCTATGAATCAATCCAGGGACTTTGTGTCTTGCTCAGAAAAAAATCCAAACACGGCTGTCTGGCTCTGTATGATCTAAATACCTCTCTGATCTCATCTTACCCTTCTTACCCGCTCTGCTTTGTCCACCCCAACCTTCCTACCATTACCCTGGGTACCCATGAATGCTCTCACCGCAGGGCCTTTGCAGTTGCTCCTTCTCCTGACATGAACTTTTAGTGCCTAAGTATGCATGTGCTCATTTCTCCTGTCCCTTCAGATCGCTGCTTAAATGTCACCTTACCCTAAAGAGCTTTCTTCACTTTTTTCCCCCTCTCCATTTTACCTTATCTTATTTCTCTCTTTAGCATTTATCCACATGTGATATTTTTCTGTTGTTGGGTTAAAAAAAAATCTGTCATTCCACAGAACTTAAGTTCTCTTAAGACAAGTACCTTGTTCTCTTCTTCATTGCTCGTGCCCTGACATCTGTCTTGGGCAACATTGTGTGGCCAACACCTAGATTTTCTAATTCCAAGTTCAGTGCTCTTTCCACGATTCTGTGTGGCGTCTCATACACTGACCTTACTACACAAATAAGCACAGTGATCCTCCCTTCCTTCCTTGCCTGGTATTGGGGATTGAACCCAAGGGCTCACAACATACTAGGCAAGCACTCTACCTCTGAGCTGCATCCCCAATTCTTCTTAATTTTATTTTGAGGTAGGGTCTTGCTAAGTTGACCCAGGCTAACCTCCAATTTACAATCCTCCTACCCCAGTCTCCAGAGTAGCGGGATTTGGGGTGGTGAGACTACAGTTAATAGTTGCTGGGATGATTCAAACCTGTTTCTCCTCCTCCCAGGATGTTGATATTTCTATACTTAAACACCTGGTGTCTTCATGGGGAGTGTGCCCCAGAGCTCTTTTGCAAATCAAAGAGCATCCATGTTCGACTTGGATCTTTCCAAAAGAACTATTAAAAGGCTCCCATGTTTTATTTTGAATGTTTTTATTCTCTTCTTACTGAAGTTTAGTCACACTGATTCTCTCCCCTTTGTTTTTGCAGGTGATCTGCAACTCTTTCACCATCTGTAACGCGGAGATGCAGGAAGTTGGTGTTGGCCTGTACCCTAGGTATGGCTGATGGTATTTCATTGACTAGAAGTCACATCATTAATTCCTACCCAGTTCCCCAGCCTTTTGGAGGTAGAATGGCTGTCACAGCAGCTGGCTTAAGAGCCAAGCTCAATACCTAGTGATAAATTATAAGATGTTAAAAAAAAATGTTAAGTCATAAAACTTCCATACCACATTATATGCTGTGGTATTCATGAAGAGGAGGATCTCAGACTCAAATTCTTGTTCTTAGTGGGGTTTGGGGAAGGAAGTTGAGGATTGTGGTGCTCAATAACCATCAGGCTGAGGTTTGGGTTTTTTTTCCCCAACGCCTACCCGTATCTTATTCCCAACCTCCTGGGCTCAAGCACAGGATGCTTTCACAGATTTGCTGTCCTGTACCAGTGGGTTTAATTTTGTCTTTTGAGCCTCTTCACTCAAAGAGGCAAGAAAACTTTCAAAGTTGGGCCTCTGAAGGGTTCTACTATGGTGACCTGTCTCCCCAAGCTACTAGACTGTTCTTCTACAATCACTCCTACTTTTGTTATGTTTTTTTATTATTAGGTCCCATATATAAACCACCCTTTCTTATAATGAACTGTGAATAAGAGAATTCAGCTTCTTATTTCTCTCCAGTGCCATTAGCTGTAGATCAGTTCTGTTGATAGTGATTCTCCAAAAGCAGGAACATAGGATGTTCAAAGCATGGGCTCTGAGTTTAGATCACGAGTTTCAGATTCAATCACTGCCTTACTAGGTGTATGTTCTAGGGTAAGTCATTTAACTTCTGTATATCAGTCTCTTTAACTATAAGTGATCCTTATAAGGTTGTTGTGATGATTGAATTTAAAAAAACATGCTGAAGTGCTTTCTACATAGAAAATGCTCATTCTGATTATCACTTTATGGTGGCAATGTAAACTCATTCCATTTCCCATGCGGTAAAAAAAAAAAAAAAAATGTACCTCCAAGATAATAAGATGACTAGGCTGTGGTTCAGAATGCAGCAGGATCTACATAGCAAAACTGCCTTAGCTTAGTATATTAGAGGAAGTCCTCCTAATTATTCTTCAGTGTGGAAGACTAGCATAGGCTGCTGTTCCTCCAACAGAGCTCAACAAATGAGACCCTCTGGGGGCAAGGTCAGTATAACCTTGGCTGCAGTGATTGCTGCTGCAACCTATTATCTTAGAGACAATTTCTTTGCCAGTCCGATTTTCCCCCATTTCATGTTGGGTACTTAATGAAACAACTACCTTCTCACCCCTATCCCCGAAAGAACTAAAAACAAAAGTTTTTATTGACCGACTTCCCTAATTATCCTCCATCTTGGGAAGCATTTTACTTCATATGAAGTGGGCGTGTGACATTTCTGTGAATGCATCCTCAGCCCTCAGTGCACTCTGAACCTAACCTGTCTCTGCCCATACCAGCCTATAGTGTCTTTGCACATGGCATTTATTAAATGTAGCTGTTTGACTCTATCATCTGAGCTGTGATGGTCACCCTTGTTTTAATTTTTTCTTTCCTTCAGTATGTCATTGCTCAACCACAGCTGCGACCCCAACTGTTCAATTGTGTTCAATGGGCCCCACCTCTTACTGCGTGCTGTCCGAGACATTGAGGTGGGAGAGGAGGTAAGGAAATCTGTGCTTCCCATTACCCAGCCTCTTTTCCTATTAAAGAATCTTTCAGTGTGGTCATCCTAAAACCATGTGTGCTCTAGAGAAGCTTTCCATTTTCCTTCAGCCAATGAGAAGATATGTAATACAGTCTCCTCTGTCTAGCAACCTATCTTATGCCAACTATGGAAGGGTTTTTTTTTTTCAATTGTCATATTTCTGGATGATGATATAGTTCTATTGCACATATATGAGAAGTGTTTATGTGTGTGACAGAGGGTGTGTGTTTTATTCACATGCACAGGAGTCATTAAATCTTCTCAATAGCAACAGCTCAGCAGCCTGTCACATCTCTGCAAATGATCATTCTTCTATGGGTAGGGCAAGCAGCCCAGCTTGTGAATAGTATGCTCAGGACATACTTATTCTCAAGGCTGCTAATTGCATTTTGAAGATAATTACACATTTAAAATCCCATGTTAAGAAAGCATACAGGTTTTACTCTTTTTGGCTGTCACTGGGGCTTCACAAACCCATCAGCATCTCTGGATAATTGTTTAAGCAAAGATGCAGAGGGAATGGAGGACTGGGAATATGACCTCCAGCAATAAATTGTTCTTGACCCTTCCAGTTTTATAGACAGCCAAGCCAGCCTCTTTTGATGAGGAAACTTTGCAGAAGCCTGACGTTACTCAAGATATCTTGTCTTCATATAGGCTGTTCCAGGGCTACTGAACCTGAACCTGCATAGAGTTACTTAGTTACCACCTGCGTTTAGTTCTTGGTTGTAGATATTTATGTTTTGTAGGATCCAGTTTCCTTCTACCTTCTAATTTGCTAAAGTGGGTATTTATTGTAAGGAAAACAGAGATTTTATTGCACTTTTTCAGCATACAGCCCATAAAACCTAAATTCAGAGGTATCATGTTTTATGAAGACAGGGATTTGGCTTTGACAAGACTCCTTCCAAACTGATTTTCAACCAAATAAGGTTCCTCTTACATAGCAACTTGGTGAATTTTTGGTTTTTAAGACCAGTTCACTAAGTATATCCGGCTTTTTGTCAATGATATGGAGAACTTGAATTTAGTTTTTTGGGGGTCATATGTGACTTCAAGGCAGGTAAGAAAGTGAACTACCATCTATTTTTGGCAGTATCAGTTTAGAGGCTGAAGAGTGGCTGCTACTGTTATTGATGATGTTGGTGGTATTTTAGTGAACTTTGAACAACTAAACAAGGGCTGGGGCATAGTTTAGTGGTAAAGTGCTTGCCCAGCATAGCCTAAGTTTAACTCATGAGGTCCTAAGTTCACTTTCCAGCACAACAACCAAACAAATCACTTGACAAGCAAACAAAAACCTCTTAGAATGGTTAGAGTTCTCAAAAAAAAAAAAAAACAAAAACAAAAAAACAAACCACTCTTATGTCTTAATGTTTTTAGCCATACTCACCAGTCATTCTTCTTGGCTGGTTTTCACATTGGTGAAAGAACACCTCCTCTTTTGGTGTTTATTTCACTTTTTCACATCAGTTTCTTTCTGTCTCTGGAGCAAAAAGCAAATCCTTCCTTTGGCGTAAAACAAAACAATTCTGCTCAGCATTAGGTCCTGCAGACTCAGATATTTTCTCTATGGTACTTATTCAAGGCATCTTCTCAACAGCAAGAGGAGTCTGCCCTTAAGTCCTTTTTTATTTGTTTCCCCTCAGTCTTCAAATATCCTTTATTGGAAGACTATGCATTACCTTCATTTATTGTAGTTCAAATCACTGTATAGTTATTACTTTCGTGAAAACACTGCCTGCATTTTCTAGAACAACAACAAAAAACCTTAAAATTGTTTCACTTAAATAGTGAACCATAAGTCCTTCTTAGATCTCAGCTTTTTGCAAGAATTAAACTTTCACTATCCTACTGAGCATACACCAGGGTGAATGACATTCCTCTGCTCAGTTGTCCTTCTCTCTGTCCACCATTTTTTCCTGTCTTAACACCATGTATCCTTCAATGCCTTTGCAAACACTATCTCTTCTGTAAAGCTTTTCCTGACTTTCCATGTTACGGAAAAGTCTTCTCCTCTGAGTTCTTCCTTTTAGTGGTTATTAATATATGTATTTGGCATTTATTCTGGCTCTTTTGGTGATTTCTGTATTCAACTATGAGCTGCATGATCACACATAGTTGGATCTTGTTTATTCCTCTATCTCCTAGCACTTAGCCTTGTACTCCAGAGGCATTCTATACCTTTGTTGAACTGACTCTCTGTTAATTGAGCATACTTTAAAGACCAGCAGTATTTCTCAGTAGGGCATTGTTGGCATTCTGCATGGAACAGTTCTTCATTGTGTGGACTATTGACCACTGAAGAAGACTTGTGTCTTTAGTCCCTGCCCAGGTAATGCCTGTAGCCACCACCAACAACCAAATTAACATCATGGACATTTAAAAGCATCTGACCCCTTGGAGCAGAGATTGGGAGAAAGAGAACCAAGAGAAAAGTTATTTATGTTAATTGAACAAATTGTTGGGACTCACTGTGATACTTCCATATATGCATACATTATGCGTTCATCTGTGCAAATACCTTCCTTCTACCTTCAACCCCCCCCTCCCCACCAACATGCCTCTCAGTCCCTAAAAGTCCCTTTTAATTTCTGCCTTCCACCACCACCCATTTCCCTTCTCTGTCTCTAGTGATGACAATTCTATTCAATTCTTCTACAAGTTGGTTTATTGGATTTCTTAAATGAATGAGAACATATGGTATTTGTCTTTCAGTGTCTGGCTTGCTTCACTCAACATAATGTTCTCCATGCTGCATCCAACATAATGTTGCTGTCAATGACAGAATTTTACTCTTTTTCTTGGATCAGCAGTATTCCATCATGTAAATACACATTTTCTTTATCCATTCATCTGCTGAAGGGCATCTGGGTTGATTCCATATTTTGGCTCTTGTGAATAGTGTGGCAGTGAACTTGGAAGTGAAAGAATCTTTTTGGTATAAAGACTCCTTTTGGTATATACATAGTAGTGGAATTGCTAGCTCATTTGTTGTTCTGTTTTTTTTCCCCCCCTGTGGACTTCCTATACTGTTTTCTGTAATGGTTATACTAATTATATTCCCACCAGCAGTGTATAAAAGCTCCCTTTTCTCTGCATCCTCACCAGCTTGCCTTTTTGGTGATGGCCATTGTAACTGGGGTGAGATGATATGTTACTGTGGTTCTGATTTGCATTTCTTGGATAATAAATGAAATTGAGCTTTTTGGGGGGAGGGCATTTGGTTGTCTTTTGAGAAGCATCTGTTTAGTTCTTTAGTCTACTTTTTAAGTGGGTTGTTTGTTTCTTTGGCATTCATGTTTTTGAGTTTCTTACATATTCTGAATGTCAAATCCTTGTTAGATGTACCATTTGCAGATATTCTCTCCCTTTCTTTGGTTATCTCCAAATCCTGTTGATCATTTTCTTTGCTGTGCAGAGGCTTCTTAATTTGATGTAATCCCATTTGCCTATTTTTACTTATATTTCCTATGGTTTGGGGGTTCTATTTAAAAAAAAAAATCATGGCCTACACCAAAGTCTTGTAGGGTTTCCCCTGTGTTTTATTATAGTATTTTCATAGTTTCAGGTTTGATATTTAGGTCTTTGATCCAATTTGAGTTGGTTTTTATGTATGATGAGAGAAGAGGATCTAGTTTTATTCTTCCACATATGCATATCCAATTTTACTAACATCATTTATTGAAGAAACTGCCTGAAAAAAAAGACATTTTGAGGCATTGATTAAGAAGGCTAATTCCTACTTATTTTGAGCAAAATTAGTTTTGGCTCAATTGATTAAGGGAATAAATTTAGATAGCTTGGTATTTTTATGGCATCAACTTTGTATTTTGTCTTCACCACTCATTAAAACATCCCAAGTTTTAATGTGGGCTATCTGTGACATAAGCATCAGAATATGGGTTCTGTGAGCAAGGCCTAGCAGTGCCTTAAATATAACATCCTTAGCTTGTATTTGTCAAGGAAATGAATGAGGCTTTCTAAAGACAAAATAAGAGGTGGAATGGAATCTTAGAGCTATTTTTAAACTACCAACAGTTCATAGGTATGTCCCATAGCTCTTGGAAAGAAGGAACATGAAAGCTAGCCCATCACCGGTTTGAGATGGGAGCATTACATTTTTCACACAAAGAGAGCTGGGAAATTGCAGCAGGTTCCACAATATCAGAGTGATCTTGAACATTTCTTCCCCTTGGACTCCACATAAAACCATCCTTTGGAACACCTTTTCCCTTCAAACAAGCACCAATTATAACACTTTGAAATTTGAGGATTATCATTCTGAGTTGTTGTGTCTCTTCTGTTTTTGTTGCTTTGGTCTCCTGGTTCAGCCTCCTACAGAGAGGTGTTTTTGATATGGTTATACAGTTTCTGTGCTCGATTTCTGCATGGTGACTCTCACGCCAGGATTGCTGATGGATGCCCCTTCTGAATTATGTTAAGCTATGACATACATTTGATAGCCTAATAGTCTTATAAAACATGGAACAGAGAAAGGTGGACAGTCCAGGCCACCCTCATGGGAATTCCTAGTTAAAAGAACTTGTAGCTGTTACAAATACTGCCATTGGCTGTCACCATTCTCTGGAGCATCATCACTTGGGAGAAATGTAATCTGCATGAATTGAACATTTCCATATCTCTCATTTCAGTTTTAACCTAAAGTATTTTGAGATTAGAGCTGTCTGTTTCTTTGCTCAGTCATCTTATTAAATTGTTTAACAAATTCACTAGTGTTACTGGGTGATAGAAGCTGGAATTGCAATTCCAGAAACTTTGAGGAATTCAGAGGTGAGTAGGACCTGGACTTACCTTCAGGAGTTCAAGCTGAGGAAAGTGACATAGAATAGAAGACAACAATGCAGTGCGAGAAGAGCAATGGTATCAGTGTGCACAGGGCTTTACAGAAGTCAAAGCATGGCACTCAAGCATTGTAAGGGTCAGGAGTGGGAGAAGTTAAGGAGGACTTCCAGAGAAATGAGTCCTAGATCTGACAGTATCCATAGAATTAAAGTTGAGTAAGGCAGGGAAAGGTATTCTAGACAGACACCCAGAGGTCAAAAACAGAGGGTGAGTTCAGGGGACAAGGAGCAGTTCATATCTGTGGACTGAAGAATTCAGATGTGGCCAGGTCAGGTGGTGACTCAGGATGGAGGATGTGAGAAATATAATATTTAGAAACCAAAATTAGCAGGATTTGTGAGACAAAGAGACAAAACTGACACTCAGGGTTGACTTTAAAAAGAAATGAGATTTTTCAAATTCTTTTTGTATTTTAGATCAGAGCCATTATTGGCAGAAAAATTTGTTAACTACAACAATATAATTCAAGAAATAAAAACAAGTCTAATTTTAATTTGGTCATACTATCTACTGAGTTGTAGATGGGAAAGATGGTTTCATGGAAAAGGGGTTCATTTTGCCTGAGATTTGAGTATAAGCAACATATTCAAGATCCAGAAACTATCTTTGATATGTAACTGTAATGTTTAAAATGACTTAATATATTTTCTACAAGAGCGGCTGTAAAATGTCAGAGCAGTGGTCAGTGGTGTTAATATTTTAATGTAGCTTTGTTCTATGCCATTAAAGCATCAGTTGATCAATGACTAAGATTTTTAAGTACATTTCTGCTGAATGAGCCCTATGTTTAGTGAGCAGATACTCCATTAAAACTGGTGAGTCTTTAATAAAGATTCTTATCTTGAACGATAAAATGATTTCACTGTCATTACCAGTTCATATGTTTTCCAGAATGTTTCATATGTTTGCCACAGAGCCCCTCACTTTAAGAATAAATGTGGGGAAAGGGCATGGGCTAGCCAAGGCAGCAGTGTATAGTTATATGTTGGTGTGGGTGCATTGTTTCTGGGATTCACAAATGTGCATAATGTTGACAGGCTATGAAGTGCAGGGGAAGATGTTGAGACTAGAAAGCAAATCTAAAAGCAGTAGCAGAAAGCCTTGTGTGACTTTATCCCACTGGCAGGTAGAAACCTCCAGAACTTATCATGTAGAGAAATGACAGGATCAGATTGGATTTTTGGAAGCTCTTTCTCAGAACAGTTTAGAAGATGAAAGGTAGACAGAAGGCAGCAGGGAGGCCAGTTAGAGAGCCACTACATAGTTCAGGTAATGGTGACAAGTAGTTATAAGACCCCGAGAGAGGCTGTAAGAGTCTATTTATTGGGGTTAAATGAAACAACTAGTCTCCTGTTGCCCATTCACTACCTGGCACCATCACTCATGAGTTCTGCTCTTGGAATAAAGTCTTGGGTTAGTCAAGCACCCTGGAGTCAGTAACTTCACACTGAGTGTGTTGTAATCACCCAATAACTACTGCCAATTGGCCTGGTCTGGTGGTGGGGCTGATGGCTAGGACCCATTTGGCTGGAATGAGAACTAGGGTCCTAGAATTAACCCAGGAGAGAATATAGAGATCATCTAATTTACCACTTCCCCTCACCTCACGTAGGGAAGCTATGACCTGGAGAGCCTGAGGATGTAAGATGAATTTGTACACTGCCCTGAACTTACCAATAGGCTTTGTAAATAGTGTGCTGAGGAGTCAGTTAGGTGGATTGTAGAAACTGGTGTTCTCTAGAAATCAGAGGAACTTACCTAACATCGTGGCCCTTTGCATCTCAGGGGCAACTCTGGCTTCAAATCATGAAGCAAGAGAGTCAGGGAGTGAAAAAGTGACCTGTCTGCTGAAGGAGCCCAGTTGCCACAGAACACTGCTTCGCACAGGCTTGAGTTCTTCAATTTGAGGGTGCGGCTGCAGCTCCTGTGTACTAGCCTCTCCCACAGCTCCCAGGAGTATGAGGAGCAGCTGTTCCTGTTCAAAGAGCATCAGGCTTGAATCAGCAGTTACTGGTACAAATTCCAGCATTACCTGAACCCTCAACCCTTGCTGGTGTGCAACATGGCCTCTCAGGTGCCCAGCACATAGTTAGATAGTCAATAACATCACTGACTACATTTTGTAAGGGCAGGTACTCTTGTTCCTGTGTGTACGGTGGCATGTTATAATTGCTCAACAGGTGAAGAGTCTATAGAAAGCTAGCCAGCCAGGTCAGTCTGTGGCTTCTGGCACCCTGCGATGGCCGTGGTATCTCCTACAGGTCTGTCTGGCCAGGCTTTCTCCTCCTCCCCAGGCTGCTTTTGTGACACCTTCTTGAAGCTGGTTTCTGTTTAAGAGGCCGGCCTTCTCTGCCCCACTGTAAATTTCAACAAGTAAGCTCATGTTTGGTAGACATGAGATGCTCTCTTTTAAGTATAAGAAAAACCACATGGAGCGCTTGCTCTAGGGAGTTATTGTCATCTCCTTCAGTAGGTAATCCTGCCTTCTTCCTCTTCTACAATATCCCCTTCTTCCCCCACCACACACCCCCATAATTACTTTCTACATTTGAAAGCAAATAAAGAAGTAATTTATCCAGTATGGTACAAGCCGATATATGTTATAGGGTTGAAAAAAGAGAGAGAGGGATGAGGGAATTAGGAGTGCTGGGATGGCATGGAAATCAGGTTGCTGTTTTAAATAGGGTCATCAGTTAGGCCTCACTGAGAAAGGGAGACTTGACCAAAACAGAAGATGAGGATGGTCACCATCATGGATCTGGGAGAAGGGCAGAGGAAATAGCCAGTGCACAGGCCTTAAAGTGGCCATAAAAGTCTAGTGTTTTATTATTAAAATCACAAAATTACTCTTATCAAATTAGTAGACAAGTTTCTAAATATTGGCTTTGCATTTCTTTCTGCATTTCATGGTGGACTTATAGCCCACACCATGGACTAGCACCAGTCCAGGGCCCACACTTTGCATTGTGGTGTGGGAGTCCATTGTCTATTGTAAGGACTTGGCCCTTACTCAACCAAAAGCTGGCTCTGTTGGGGCATTTCCAACAGAAGAAAGCACTGATTTTATGTTTTGATGAGTTACTCTGGCTAAAGGATGGAATGCAGGGGACCTAGGGAAAAAAGCAGGGAGACTAATCATGAGCAAGAGATTATGGTAGCTCAAATCAGGATGGTAGCATTGGAAAAGGTAAAAAGTGGTTGGTTCTCAACATGTTTTAAAGATAGATCCAACAGTTTCCTGGGATCTGGATGGCATTGTTAAGGAAAGACCCAAGTCCAGGATGTCTCTGAGGTTTCAGCTTATATAATACAAAAGAGGAACTGCTGTCACCTAAGACTGTGAAGGCTTTGTGATGGAACAGGTAGGGAAAAATCAAGAGTTTTGTTTTATGTATTCTGAATTTGATTTTCATTACAATGGGGATCTAGGTAAGTAAAACAAACGTTTACTCACCGTGACTTGAAGTGAACTCTTGGACTTCTCTAACGTCCTCTCACCTTGGTCTTTCCCCATCCAAGGCAGGAATTAGTTACTGTATTCAAAGGGACCCAAAGAAATCAACTTCAGAGCCACCATCAATGATTGTACTCTGACATTAAATGCCCCTCTCATTGGAAATTATTTCACATACTTTACCTTGTACAAGTAAGAGAACTGTTTCCTAATTTCACAGATACCAAATTTGGATGGCCCTAACTTCTGAGAGGTAGCTATAGAATTGATTAGGATTTAAGAGCAATCTAGCTGCATCATCTGCCACCCATTGGATTGCCAGAATGAATTTGGTTTCTCTGACTACCAAAGGTTATAGAATTTATGGCTAAACTTTAGTAATACCAAGAATATAATAGCTTCTGATATTTTGCTGTTTTTTAAATGAAAAAAAAAGGTAAGGTATGAAAGTACAAAGAGTTCATGAGCCCAGTTCTTTAAAATAAGTATATGATGCATATGTGCTTACACTTAAAAAGACTGGAAGGAAATATATTAAAGTTTGACATGTAATTATTTGCGTAAGAGACTATAAGTAGTACCTTCCCTTATATTCATTGGTGTGTAATAAAAACAAATTTTAGCCTAATAACTATCATTAATAATAACTGTTAGTTAAAGAAGATGAGCACAACAGCCATATGAACTCTTCCCTCTCTTGGGTGTCCACAGCTCACCATCTGCTACCTGGATATGCTGATGACCAGCGAGGAGCGCCGGAAGCAGCTGAGGGACCAGTACTGCTTTGAGTGTGACTGTTTCCGGTGTGAAACCCAGGACAAGGTATGTTGTATGGAATCAGATATGAGCACTCCCCACTCAATTCCTTAATGGTCTTTTGGAGAATTTTGCTTTTATTTTATTAATCCCAAAGTAAAAGCCCTTAGTGAATGGCAGGGAACAGGGATAAATAAAAGAGCGTTGAGCTGCATACATTTTATTTCCTGGAATCTTTTCTCACCCACTAAGCTGAGATTTAAGCATAAGTAGAGATCTATGGAGCTTAGAGTGTAGTGGAAATATACTTAAACATGTGATTAAAGGATATGGAAGACCAGACCATATAGTAAGAGGATTGAATTATATTATGATTGATAACAGTTATTGCTCAGTAATAAATACACCAAATTGTATCTAGTTTTTATTTCTTTAATTTTGTCCCATACAGCCTTTTTACCATAGTACTTTATCAGATGGAAATCACTTATCAAAGTAAAGGTTGATAAACTTTTACTTTCAGAGGAAGGAAGAAGAACCAAAATAAATGCTATGAAGATAATTAATGAAGTGTTCTCCTGTTACTCATATACTTTCCTTGTTTGAACCTACTTTTAGTTTGCAATCTGGCTGCATCATCTGCTGATTGTTATCTGATGAAATCTTATTTTTGTCAAGTGTTCTTATTGTCAGATCTCACTTGTAATTAGTATCTCATTTAATGTGAGTACTTATAAATAATTAGGAAACAGAATTTAGGAAAGTTCAGAGATATGCTTCTGGGATAAAAATGAAGAAAAAGTGGCAGAACCAAGTTTCTCACTCCAGTCTTTTAACTAAACTGAGTAATTCTTGCACTTACCCACAGCTACCAATAACATCAAAGCAGAAAGATAATTGCTGTCACTGCATGAAAAAGGACCATTAGTTCATCCTAATGCTGCAGGAATTGGGGAACATAATTATTTTTGCATTAAAAGAACTTTGAGAAACAAGTGGGAAAAGTTGGATCTACTGCTCATAGCCCTCCAAGAATGGATCCACTTTAATGTTAGCCTTTTGCCACCGGGAAGCATACCAAAAATCAGAGCAGATAACCCATACTATAATCCAGAATGGCTCCAAACTAGTGTCCCACCAGCATCCTGGGCACTTGGATCCTCTTAGGGACCATTAAGTATGGAGGATCTTTAAAAAATTCTTGAATAAATGAATGATTATGTTTATTAAAAGTTGGGGTTATGCTGGGCTGGGGATGTAACTCAGAGACAGAATGCTTGCCTAGCATGTGTGATGCCCTGGGTTCCATCCCCAGTGCTGAAAAGCAAAATGGGTGGGGGAAGGTCTGTTCACTTTTGTTTTATTATAATAGCTGAGACCTGGACAGCAATAGGAAACCAAAGGGTTTGGCTACAAGAAAAAGGTAACCCACCTAAAACTAGCTTCAGTAGGTGAGGCATATTTGTCTTAGGAATCTAGAGAGGTAATCTGAGATGAGAGTAGCTACTCATCATAAACCGCTAAGCCCTTTTGTCTTTTTTCCTAGCCTTTCCTATCATGTGGCTTTTGTTCTCATGGTCGCAGATGACTGCTGTCCCCACACCCAATCAGTATGTCCAGTCTCTAGACAGGAAAAAGAATGAGTAATAAAAAGGCAGAGAGCAAAAGGAAATCCTCCTAGGGATCTTCCTTATCATTTTATTGTTCCAAACTGTGTCACATGGCCACTCATAGTTGTAAAGAGCTAAGAAACTGTAGTTTACTTTTCAGACTTGATGCAAGAGAAAGACAAGCAAGGAAAGGGGTGCAAATGGCTTTGGGAAAGCCAACCCACATTTTCTCCATTCCTTTGAGACCATTTTCTTTACTTTCTTACTCTGTCAGGCTTAAGAACTGTTGAATGTCGTATGAGTCAAGTTTCCCCAGAGAAACAGAACCAATAGGACACACATGTATACAGTCACATGTCGCTTTATTGTGGGGGAAAACGTTTTGAGAATGTGTTGTTAGGCACTTTTGTGGTTGTACTAACATAGGCTAAGACAACATATTGTTTTACAGCAAAATTTTTTTTGTAAGTAGGAATATAGTATAAAAGTACAGTATAGTAAATACATAAAACACTAGGAGAGTCATTTATTATCGTCATTGTTTTATACTTTACATAATTATGGTATACCTTTGCACAGCTGGCAGTGCAGTTGGTTTGTTTCCACCAGCATCACCACAGAGTGACAGGTTGTAGTGTAATATTATGTTGGCTCTGACATCACTAGGACATAGAACCTTTTCAGCTCCCTTATAATTTGTGGGACCACTGTTTTAAACACGATCTGTTCTTGACCAAAAAAATCATTTGTAGCTCATGACTCTGTGTGTGTGTGTGTGTGTGTTTGTGTGTGTGTGTGTGTGTGTGTGTGTGTGTGTGTGTGTGTGGAGGGGCTCTGGGGAGAGTTGATGGATTGTAAGGAATTGGATCATATGATTATGGAGGCTAAGAAGTCCCAAGATTTGTAGTTAGCAAGCTAGAAACCCAGGAGACCAGCAGTGTAAGTAGCAGTCTAGAAGGTGTCAGGCTCAAGACCCAAGAAAATGTGATGTTTCAGTTTGTGACCAAAGGCAGGAAATGACCAATGTCACAGCTCAAGCAGTAAGTCCAGAGAAGCTCCCTTTTACTTGAGAGAGAGTCAGCCTTGTTGATCTCTTCAGGCCTTCCAGTGATTCCAGGAGGGCCACTCACATCAGGGAGAGCAATTTCCCTTACTCGGTCTTTGGGTCAAATGTTAATGTTGGGTACCCTGTGGCCAGTCAAGTTGACATAACATTAACCTGCACAAATATTGTGTTAGAGATGGGCCAAATGGAATAACAACAACAACAACAACAAAAAGGTACTTGATTACTCTGCAGGATTCTAGTTCATTCTGTATCTAACAAACTGAGTGGTCTTGGGCAAGTCATTCAACCTCTTTGAATTTTTTCTACCATCTGTTATATAAGGAACTTTAAATAGAAGACCTTAGGCCCCTTTTAACTCCATTATTCTATGATTCTATGAAATATTTCCCAGTGGAAGGAGCAGGGTATGTGCTTAGATGGGAATATAAACTTGGTTTGCAGTTAGTTAATTAATTATATTTTCAAGTTTTCACTGAACTGAGAATTTTGTTCTGTTTGATGATATGCACATCCCTTTGGAAACCTCTATATTGTTGTTTTGCTTAGAAAAAAATAATACAGAGGTAAGTCCAGCTTAGTGTATTCTCCAAAGATTATAAATCCACAATTTAGTTCAGTCAAAATTAATTGTACTTTAGTTCTTAGATTTAAAGATTCAAGCTTATTTTTTGCTTTTCCTGGAACCTAGAGAATTCATCTTACCAGGTCTCTGCATCAAGCAATATTTATTATATGCCTGCATCTGCATTTTAGTGGACTTGTATGGTATCATTTTTCTGGAAGATGGAATCCTTTTAATAGTGGGTTAATTTGCACTTGTGGAATTGCCATTTGTAATAAACAGCAGCCTAACTCCTGGAAGAAATAAAACTTATCACCTAAAGGAAATTCTGAAATGATTTGGGCTTTCTTAAGCCTTGCCCAAGTCAGAATCTAAGGCAATACGAGCAGAACAGACCAAATGGAATTGATTGTTTCCATAAGTTTCTACTCAAAGCCATTTTTTTTTTCTAAATAGTGCATAGCATGCTTCCCTCAATGTCACATGCTTTATTTCTGTATTTTCTTGCCACATCATTTCTCGAGGCCTGCTATATTTAATTCTGCTTTCAAAACATCATGTCCATCAGTCTACTCAAAGCTCTGTTGTCTCATTCCTAGATATTAAATAACCCCTACTTGTTCTCCTGGCCCTCAGTATTCTCCTTTTGTCCACCCACACACTATATTAGAGAAAACTTTCTCAAATACCACTGTTCTCTTGTCATTATCATTAGTGTTCAGGATATACTCAAAACTCTTAACTTGACATTTACTGTCCTTCATAGTCATAATCCCATGATCCAAACCTTGATTTCTTCTCTTTTTCAAAATAACCAACTTCTTTTATCTAATTGTGCCCTTCCCCATTCAAAAGATTCTGAAGTAGTGCACACACACATTTGTACACACACAAACAAATGCACCTGTATGTAGGTGTACTTGTACATATAAGACAAATTTATAATAAATAATAAATAAATTTGAGAAATAAAAGTGATAATAAATAAGACAAAATTAGGTTAGTGCCCAAAATGTATGCCATATGATCTTTTTTTTTTATAAAAGCCAAGGTAACTCATGGATTTAATCTTAAATTTCTCAGCAACCAAAGCTAAAAACCTAATTTCAAAATTCACAGAAGCCAAAGGCTTGAACACACATGTGTCTTTCAGTCAGACTACAGTTTTTCCTTGCAATGGGACCTGAAACACTCACAAAATATTCTTATCAGACTTATACAAGTACTGAAATATTTGGGTTTTATATTGTTCCTCAATGTGGCTGATTGACATAATTTCAAATAATAACTTAATAAAAGAGATAATAAGAAGGGTTGATGCAGTCAGAGATCATCTCTCTCTTGATGGTTTGCTTTATTCCAAGAATAAAATTTAGTCTCTATAGGGGAAAGCCAGGACTGCAAATTCTTCCAGTAATCCTTTGTTAGTGTTATTTCTTGCAACCAGGCTTTTGCATTTTTTAATCATTTTAGTTTTTTATTAAAGTGACACACATATGTAGTTTGAAAAGCCAAAGTCTTATCACACTGTTGAAATCATGAGAACCCTTTCTCTTTGTGCTTTGGGTCAGGTCCTGCCCCCTAGAGATAACCCCTTTCTGTTTCTGGCATTTCCCCCATGTTTCTAAAATTAAAGCTCCCGTAAGTTAGTGCTAGGGATGCTCTTTGCTACTGGGTTGGAAGTTTTTACTGCTTTTTATTCCAGGATTTCAAATTCACTTTTTTTCCTATCTTTTAGTTTATGTCTCGTTTCTATTTTTATTTTATAATCTACTTCCCTCTTTTGTATGCCATTACATGAGTTATCTAGTTGAAAAATCTAATCATGTTTCTTTTTTAAGTCCTAGTTCCATAAAGTTTATTTTACAGAGAGAAATTTTGTCCTAATGCTTTTTGTTGATTTTCTTCCTTAGGATTGCATTTCACTAAGTGTTCTGGAATTTTGTATGGCAGACTCATTTTCAGTGCACAGTTTTTGAGTTTTATTCTTTCTTCTGTGTTCTTCCCTTCTGCCTGGTAGTCTAGACTCCCCAGACCCTTTAACCTCCAAGTCAAAATTGTGATTTACTAATATTCAGATCTTTTGCACCCCAGTGATGTGGAGACTGGTGCAGTTTTGGTGATCTAGGCTTTTTGGTTCTGTATCTTCTAATCTCATGCTCACAGCCCTTATTAGTATTTAGCTCAAAGGAAACCAGCAGCTTTGTTTTCTTCAGCCACTTTTTACAGGCAAGTTAGTGTGTCCATTCCCTGGCTTTAAACTTTGGGGCTGACTCTACACTCTTAACATGAAACATTTTTATAACCACTGGAACAGAACTTGTGCCCCCTCTACTGCCTGCTTCAGATCCTGGGCCTTGTAGCTTTGGCTTTACATATTGCTTTGCATTTCTCTTCTCTTTCTGGTCCAAGGAGGTGCTTATCTTGTTTTTTCAACTGGCAAAGCTATTTTGGCTTCCTTTATTATGTTTTACCTATCATTCCTATGGGTTTGGAGTAGAGGGGAACATTTCAAGGTCTGAACTTAACAGTAAAGTCTGTAGTTTTCCTTTCAAATACATAGGTAAGAATCTGAATCTTTGGAGGAAGGGAAAAGGCAAGGATTAACAGTGACCTAATGCTCCTGAGGGCTTCCAAGCATGTGTACACCTTTCACTCAGCCCCAGTCTGTCTACGGAACAGGGATCTGTATCTCCTTTTATCATAGGGCCTTCTGTAGAGATAGGGTTGAGTAGAGTCACTCTAAAAATGTATTCATTCTGGAAACAGTTCAATAAATGATTCTGGGGTGGGGGAGCCTTAAAACCTGCTCATTTCCTGAGACTACAATTCTAAGCCCAATTCCTCTTATTTTCTTCTGCACAAATGAAGCAGTATTAATTGTTGTCTTTAGTAATTATTTCAGTTTTTTTTTTCCTCCAGAAATCCTCTTTTGTAACTCAGAATTGCCTTTTGTAGGTCCCTTCTGAGACCTCCTCCAAAACCTATGGTTTACAGAGCCTTGAGTAGTAGCCCAGCATTCTACAAAGAAGCTGCTCCTGCTGACGCTATGGGAGAACAGCCTCAATTTCTTTAGGTTTCATGCCTCAGCAAGGCTATAACTGACAAACTCTGAAGCTTGGGAAAGGGAGCAGGGTGAATCCAATAAAGACACAAAGCTTGTCTAAAGAAGTAGTGAAGAAATGTTAGAGTTAAAGCTATATTCAAAGGAAATGAGAGTTTTCTGCCCAAGAAAGTTTTTATGGTAACTTGAGTCTATCTGAAATATGAGCAATTACTTAAAGGTCATTAGAAAACCAGGATTTTTTTTCCTGCTGCCTTCCGCTAGTTTGCTAAATTAATTGTGAGCAGAACTGCCTTGTGGCAGGATGATGAGCCCAACCAGCTCAGAATTGTTTTATATTTCAAGTTTTAACAATCTAAGCAGAATGTGTTTCCTGTTCCTGAAGTTTTCATCATAACCAAAGTATGTTATCTTCAGGAAGATTAGAAAGTTTTAGCAAAGAAGTGTGTAAGTGAGAGAGAGAGAGTGTGTATGTTAGTTTTTTTTCCCCATTTGGATGAGTTTTTAAATGGCCCAAACTGTGTGTTATCTTTATCTTCTCTAAACGACCAGAAGAATGGTTTTCCCAGGAATGAGTGCAGGGCTGGCTGGCATTCATGTTAAAATGAGGAAAGGAGCTTATTGACTTCATAACCACATAATCCCATCTGTAATGTTGCCACCAAACACAGGGAGAGGCTTCTGGGGATGGTACAATGGACTGTGAAGTTGACTGGAAAATAAACAATGTAGCTATTATATTTGCCTTGGAATCTGCTGTTCACCACATCACAGGATGTGGTGCTTGGGCACTGCCTTCTCCCCAGAGCACAGGCAGCTGGGCCCCCAGGCTCCTTCATGTGGCTCTGTTTGGTCCAAAAGTCTACAGCTGGGGTAAGAAGAGGTTCTCTCCACAATGTGTGATGACATGAATGCCACCTTACTTTTCCAATTCTTGTACAAACATTCTTTTCTACTGTTCTTTTGGTCTACACAAAGCTCCAGCTCAGGGGATAGACCACAGATGTTGTAACAGAGAGTATATTTTCTTATGAACCAAGCACCATACATTGCTCAATGCACAGCCTGCAAGTGTGCTTAAGAAGTGTTATGGAATAAGGTGATTTTTCAAAGAATATTATAAATTAGAATGCCTGCTAAAGTTTTGGCAACTAATTTATTATTTACTAGGTATTCTGAGTTCTTTATAGGCCTCCTCTCATTTAATCTCTACACCATGTGATGTTTCAACACACATATATTATATAATCATGTAAAACATATCTTGCCTTCAAATATTTATCACTCCTTTGAAGCAAAAACATTCAAATTGCCCTTTTCAAGATTTTTGAGGTATATAATATGCAATCACTCTCTATATTTATCCTGCTGTGCAGTAGCGCACCAAACCTTTTCCCTGCTCTTGCCAGTCACTGGCAACCACCATACTACTCTCAAAGTCTATGAGATCAGCTTTCTGGATTTCACATGAGTGAGATCATGTAGTACTTGTCTTTCTATGCCTGGGTTATTTTGCTTAACTTGATGATCTCTAGTTCCGTCCATGTTGTTGGCAAATGGCAGAATTTCCTTCTTTTTATGGCTGACTAATATTCTATAGTGTATCTGTATCACACCTTTATCCATTCAGCAATAGGTGGACACTTAGATTGTTTCCATTTCTTGGCTCTTGTGATAATGTGGTGGTAAACACAGAAGTACAGATGTCTTATTGACATACTTATTTTATTTCCTTTGGATATAGACCAAGGAGTGAAATTGCTGGAAGATGGCTGTACTATCAGCATTATGCAAGGGGTGAATTATATTTTCATTTATATATTTCATTTGAGTATATATGTAGGGTTGCAATTACTGGGTTACATGGTAAATATACATTTAACTTGTTATGAAATTGTCAGACTGTTTTCCAAAGTAATTACCATTTTGAACCAACTGAGCTACATCCCCAGTCCCTGGACACTTCAGTTCTTGATTTTATCAGATGTTTTTTATTTTCTTTTTCTTTTCTTTCCTTTTCCTTTTTTTTTTTTGGTACCAGGGAATGAACTCAGGGGCACCAGCCACTGAGCCATATCCCCAACCCTTTTTCATATTTGCACCTCGCTTTTATTGAGGCTGGCTTTGAACTCAGGATCCTCCTGCCTCAGCCTCCTAAATCACTGGGATTACAGGCGTTCTTGTTTTGTTTTTAATCATTCTGACAGTTGCCTGGTGATTTCTCACTGTGGTTTTAATTTGCATTACTCTAGCCCTGGCCATGCATCTGGGAGGCTAAAGCAGGAGGATCAGATCACAAGTTCAAGAACAGCCTGGGCAACTTAATAAGAACCTATTTCAAAATAAAAAGTAAAAAGTGCTGGGGGTGTACCTTAGTGATAGTGCCCGTGCATTCAACCCTAGGAACTTGCCCACATGCGCACACACAAGTACATGTGTATGCGTGCCCCCCCCACAATTGCATTACCTTAATAAATAATAATGTACTTTTTCGTGTGTGATCTTTCTATCTTATTTGGTAAAATATTTGCTTAAGTCTTTTGCATACTTAAAAATTGAATATTTTCTTATTATTGAATTTTGAGGTTTAATAATATTTTTCTTTTATAGATCAGTCTTTTGGTGTGATATCTGAGTCTTTGCTTAATTCAAGAGAACAAAGATTTTTTTCCTATATTTTCTATTTAAAATTTTCATAGTTCTAGATTTTACCTTTAGGCCTTTTATCTACTTTGAGTTAACTTATGTCTATAGTACAAGATTTATTTTTTGCCTATGGATGTCTCATTATTCCAGTGTCATTTGTTGAATCAATAAGGCCATAGGATAACATAGAAAAGTGCAGAGTTAGGTATAGGAGAAGTTGGGTTCTATCCTGGAACATCAACTCTAACATTAATACCAATAACTCTAGTAAGAAAGAGTAGATCCATGCTGGGGATTTGGGATATTGACCAAATTATATTATTAAATTGTGTGCATGTATGAATATGTAACAATAAATCCCATCATTATGTACAACTATAATGCTTCTGTTAAAAAATGTGGAGCTGGGCATGGTGACACACTCCTGTAATCCCAGTAGCTCCGGAGGTTGAAGTAAGAGGATCACAAGTTCAAAGTCAGCCTCAGCATGAGGCCCTATGCAATCTAGTGAACCCTTTCTCAAAATAAAATATAAAATGGGCTGTGAGTATGGCTCAGTGGTTAAGCATCTTTGAGTTTAATCCCTGGTACCAAAAAATAAAATAAAAAGAAAAGAAAGAAAGAGTAGATCCGAGCAGTGGGTAACCAAGCACTTCATGTACAGGAAGGAGCACATGCTTTCCAGGCAGACGGTGATGGTTTCTGCTGCATACTAACCATTTGTCATTAGCAAGTTTCTGTATCTTAGTTTTAATTTTTTTTCTTTTGTAATGTGAAGCTAATCCATACCTGGCAAAGCTGCTTTGTTTTCAATTAGATAATGCATGTGTATCTTGAGAGATGGGAGATGCTCAGTAGTGGCAACATTTATTGTTCTCAAAAGATCTGGGAAATAGTCTATTTGGAAAGTTCCAAGAATTAGAGCATCCTTGGTTCCCATCATTTGCTGATCAGAGTCTTCTTGATGGCTTTTTAAGTCTTCCTGCATCTACTCTTTAATAATCTCTGCTTCTTTCCCCTTTGTTTGCCTTTTGTGTGCTTTTACTGCTCATCTTTTGGGACAGCTGGAGCTTTCATTTCTGTATTCTCCTTGACATGTTTCCTCTCAATAGCCTGGGCTCTTCCTCCTGAGAAGTGAACTGAACTTGTCCGGACCTTAGGGGTACATCGCTGCCTTGTTCACCCCTATAGTTCCTGACATTGCACTCATAAAGGGTATGTACATACATATGAAGTTCAGGGAGGGGCTCTCAGGCTAAGTAAGAACACAGCATGAGTGACACTGTGCAGAGCAGAAGCCAGGTCATTTCTTGCCTCCCTCACCATCCTCAGACAAAGTAAACTTCATTCTGCACCCTTTACTCAAATTCTCTCCCAAATGAGAGAGATGCCTTTTTTAGGGTTTGCCATGTGAGGATTGTTTTCCCTTTCTGGATAAAACTGCCCTTGAAATCTTTGCTCACAATGAGACAGAAGTGATGAAACACTCATGGGACAGACCAGACAAGGGTTTTCTTACCATTGATTCCTTATTCATTACAGCACAGTGGGAGGAGGGACCCCCCACACTTCGTTGGCTCTAAGCCTGAAAACAGTGGTCACAACAGCTTCAGGGCTCCAGGGTGGGTAGAGAGCAGCTCACTGTGCAGTGGACATGGGCAGCAGAGGGCCCTAAAACTTGCAGCCAGCCACTAGAGTAACAGTGGGAAGGATTTCCTGGAAGTCAGAGGTGGGAGGAAGGAGTATTTTAACTGCTTTCATTTTTTTTAATTCTATATAGAAATTAAGAATACATAATGCCATTCAAAAATTACTTTTATTTATTTTACTTGAAAAACACACTTCTAGGATTGGGAATACAACTGAGTGGTAGAGCATTTGAGGTCCCAGGTTCAGTCCCCATCCCTCAAAAACAAAAAATTACATTTCATTCCTTCCTTCATTTCCTTATCTATTCACAGGACTCTACAGAGAACATGAAGTCTAACACTCTCAGTCCATGGTCCCTGTCCAAATCCTCTGAAGTATAGCATGCTTAACTTCCAAAACTTTGGTTTTCTGCAGGTCTTTGCCAAACAAGTTCTAGTGACATCTTCCTGTTGGAATATGGGCAGAAGTAAAATAGAAAATTTCATCAGTATTGGTGTTCACTGTTGCCTAGCCAGGGACAGCCCCCTGCATAGACCTTGCCTCCTTGGAGGGATGAAGCTGGGGAATTGGTGGCATTGGTGAGCTCCAGGAAGATATATAATGCAGCTGTGTGAATTAGGGCTAGTGGGCTACCAAATGTGTTTCCACTTTACTAGGTCCCTGCCTCAAAAGTAACTACTGAGTTCCAGTGAAGATGGCAGATGGAGCTTGTGTAATTCTCCACTTTCTCCCAAAAACCTGTTGAAATGACATCAGATACTTAGATTCGTAAACAGATACTACATAGGCTAAGTGGTGTGTCTGAAGGAGTCAGTTAAACTGGAATAGCTGGAAGAAGCATTTAGCTCAATACCTTCATTTTACATAGAGGACAAATGGCTTGTGCTACGTCATAATTCAGCAACACTGGACAATCAGACCCAGCCAATCCAGATCTTGGACTTCTGGGGTAGTCTTCTTGCTAAAACATGGTGGGTGTTATACCTGGGTGTGAAGGCAAAGGTAAAAGGTAAAGGGATAAATTGGTCTAGAATTTCCCTGTTGACTAGTCTTCTTGAATATAAAGTCTATTTGCTTACTCTCATTTTAAAGTACTTAAAATGTTATTTTTATCCAAGCTCATTTCTTATGTCCTTTGGATAGCAGAACTCTAGAAAACTCAGTTGGTTGTACCACTGAATAATTTAGCATATTTTAATTATAATGTCTGTTTATGACCCTGGACTAACATAAGCTAATGTTTCTACCATCCCCTGGGGAAAATCAGACTAGGTCCATGTTTTAAGAAGAGACTAAACCCTTAGCTACTGTGGGGCGAACAAGGAGCCCTAACTCACATGTCCCAACAAGGTCTATGATTAGGATTAATATGGCCTGAGTATGAAACTTCTGGAAATAAGGCTTCTGCTACTGCTTAACACTTACATAGACTGAAGTCCCTTTTTGTGCTTATTAAGCATCTGTAATGGTCATATTTATCTCTAGTCTTTTGGCAAACCTGCTTGAGTTTTTCCTTTTCTCCTTCTTCCCTCCTTTTTTCCTCACGTGTTTTGTGAGGTGAAGCTTACCATAAACCCAAGGTGGAGATCCTAAGATGAGAAAGATTGCCCCTTCCTGCAAGTGGCTCTTGGAGGCAGATACCTAGACACACAATTTATTTCGTTGTAGCAGTTATCTTAATTACCTGCTTGAAGTGCAGTAGGAGTGGAAAGAAAAAAAAAAAAATCTCTCTAGTCAGTCAGGAAAGACTTCAGGAGGAGGAGACATTAGACCTAAGACATAAACACTATATAGGAGGGTCCAGGGAGAACAGTTCAAAAGGAACATTTTAGGCTGGGGACACCTTCTGTAAAATATCCCAGAGGCTGAGAGGGACTGTATGGGCGAACCACACATGATTCTGAATTACTGAAGGATGAAGGTTGGTACGACTAGTGGTGATAGGCGAGAGGCAGAAATGCCAGGCAGAATTTGGAAGTCAGAAAGTGTTGCACAAAGGAGAACCAAAAATGGAAAAGCCAGTCAAGGAAACCATTATGCACAGAAGAAGGGCTTTCAGAGAACTAGTTTTATACATCTGTGGTGCAGTTTTCTTCCTCCATAGCAGAGATGGTATTGGGTCCAATTGTCCCTTAGAGATATGACCAATGGTTTGTTTCAAATGCTCATCTGCTTTCAGGCTGTATAGGGTGCTTCAGTTGCAGATTAGAGCATTTGCCAATTGTCCGGGTTATTAACTGCTGGGGAGAGGTGTGCTGGCTGTCCTAGCTGGGCTTCCTGGTGGTAAGGATACTGGGTGTTTTCTTTTGCAGGCATCAGCCTTTCTTCTGTTTTCTTCTCTTTCAGCTTTTATTGCTAAGTCATTTGCAGACCCTGAGAACTCTAAGAAGCAAAGAGAGATGCAGGCTTTCTTTGTCTTTTGTTTGATATGTAAATTAGAGTCCTGGAATTATTAAAAGCATTGATAATGCCTTCCTGCCTATAACTGGTGGTTTCATATTTGTCAGTAAACTCCCCTATGCAATAAATAACCTTATCCTTCATTTGTACTCATCTTGCTTTTCTCAGAATTCAGTTAATCTTGGCATTTCTTCAATTCCTTCCTAATGCTAATTTCTTTACAATAACGTGCCTTTAAGAGAGAACACATAAAGTCACAATCAATTAGTAAATTGTGTTTTCTACAATTGAAATACAAACACATTAATTATTTCTGAACAATTAGGCTGTATTCAACATGAGATAACAAACACAGCCTCAAAGAGAGGAAATTGCCCTAGTTTGACATCATACAACAGCTTCATATTATGAGTAAGGTCAATTAAAATCATTGCACAAATAGTGAATACTAACTTCCTTAATTTTATACCACTGCCTTCCAGCTCAACAAATGACCCAGAGCAGTGTTCTTTAGAAGCTTTTTCCTGCACATGTACTATAACTATCTCCAATGACCTTATAACTTTAAAGGAACATAGAAAACTTCTAATATTGCCAGAGAAGTTCCATAGTAGAATAAGACTGTAGGGAAAAAAGGCAGGAAACAGGAACTTAAGCCTAAAAGAGAATGGGAGCCTTGGCTAGGCAGGGTGACCTATAGTTTTCAGGCTTCCCTGAATTTGGGAGAAAAAAGACTTAATCTGTGGGTATTTGGATTAGATGTACTGAATGTTGGGACTTGATTTTATTTATTTAAGATTGGGTGGCATTTCCTCTGTGGAGGTCTTCCAAGAACAGAGTGTTTCCCATTGGTCTAAATTCTGAATTTACAGAAAGCTTCCCACTCCTTCGGTTCTAGAATCCTTTGACTTGGCTGGATAAGTCCTTGTATAAATTATATGTTTTGGAATTAAAAATAAAAATCAGACATTCTACCCCTAAAATAAACTTTTTTATTGATTAAAAAAACACAAATGACAGCGGAATGCATTACATTTTTTATTACACGTATATAGCATATTTTTTCATATCTCTGTATATAAAGTATGATGACACCAATTGTGTCTTCATACGTGTACTTTGGATAATGATGTCCATCACATTCCACCTCCTTGTTAATCCCCTGCCCGCTTCCTTTCCCTCCCACCCCTCTGCCCTATCTAGAATTCATCTATTCCTCCCATGCTCCCCATCCGTACCTCACTATGAGTCAGTCACCTTATATCAGAGAAAACGTTTTGCGGGGATTGGCTAACTTCACTTAGCTATTATCTTCTCCAACACCATTCATTTACCTGCAAATGCCATGATTTTATTCTCTTTTATTGCTGAGTTAAAAACAGCATACTACAGGGACATAGCCACATCAATGTTTATAGCAGCACAATTCACAATAGCTAAACTGTGGAGCCAACCTAGATGCCCTTCAGTGGATGAATGGATAAAAAAAAAAATGTGGCATATATAAAAGAAACTTTTACCCTCTAAAATTAGGTGTTTTAAAGTTACTTGTTCTAAGTTTGAGCCACTTCCATCTTTATCTGTCGCTTCTTATGATAATCAACCAACAAACATTTATTAAACACCTACTATGCACTGAAAGGCAAAAAAGAAGACCATGCCATCCAGAGTTTCCTGAAAAGCAAGCTACAATAGGCAACAGTGAGATAAGGATAAAACCTAGTAGATTTGTGCCTAAATTCTTATCAAGCTTACCAACTATAACATGCTATTCTGTGGACCTGCATGGATAAAGACTACTTTAAATTATGGACAGTGAAAAGCAACAGGTATTGCATGGTTGGAAAGAAGTAATATACCTCTAGCACTGGTATCTCTAAAAGGAATAAATTATTGCTCAGAAAATAAACTTTTTGACTTAAATCCTGTGTTAGTCAGCTTTCTATCACTGAGACAAGAAATACCTGAGATAATCCATTTATAAAAGGAAAGATTTACTTTGCCTGACAGTTTCAGAGGGTTCCGTCCATGGGCACTTGTCCCTGTTGCTTTGGACCTGTGGCAGCACAGTAATCGTGGTGGGAGTGTACGGTAGGGTAAACTGTTCACTCCATGGTGGCTAGAAGTGAAAGAGAAATAAAAGGAAGGAAGGGGCTGGAGTCCCAACATCCCTTGAAGGGCACACTCCCAATGACCTAACTTCCTTTTATTGCGTCTATCTACTAAAGGTTCCACCACCACCCAGTAACTCCACAGGCCAGTCACCAACATGGGTGGGTCTTTGGGGATACTCAGGATCTAAACTATAGCAAGTTCAAATATGTTTTTGGTTTTATTTTGTATTTTGTTCTATTTTTAAGCATGAGAAGTGAAAGAAATTAAAAGATAAAGAAAGGAGGGAGACCATTTGTCCTTTAATCCCAAATATATAGAAAATAGCACAAATGTTATAGGGTGTCTGAGGTTTCAGACTTGGAGAGGTTTCAGGGTTTGAATAAGTACTCCTGTCAAGTTTATTTAGAGAATACCCTTCCATCTTAGTGCTGGGAGCCTACTTTAGATGTTATCTCAATTTTTCCAAAGTAATCTAAAACCACTATATAGTTTGGGGAAAAATATTAACTGTTTTCACAATGCTGAAGGCTTGGTATCTTGTTACCAAGGGTACATTCAATGAAAGACAGAAAGGTTTTTAATATTAATAGCAGAGCTTCAAGATATTGTTTATACCTTTTTCACATTTCTTTTCAGCCCTTCAAGGTTGAATAGACAGGTTTAAATAGAAAAATCACTAATATTGTCAATTATGGGCAATTACTGGTTATCAGTCTCAGTTTCTCTGATAATCACAGCACTGCTATGGTAGTGAGTGGAGAAGCACAGCCCACCTCTCTATAAAGTGTGTTCTCTTGAAAACAGTTTGCCCATATAAGTCTCTATATTGATTGAGCCTTTCATGCTACTAAAAGCTCATCTCAATAATTTTTACCCAGGAAAATTACTACTCCTGCCATCCAGCCTTTCAATTAAGTATGCTTTGCTACGAGATGTATCATTTAGATTTTTATTAATTTAAACATTTTATGTCAACAGAAGGTAGATCATTATTAACTTGTGCAGTATGGTGTCTCACAAAATACATACATGTCATAGAAAAGTAATTAACTCCCTCATTCTATTGCAGAACAGATGTGTAACTGAATAAGAACCAGGACCCAAGGGTACTCTTGCACATTTATTTATTTTTTATTCATTAAATTGTTGACTCAGAGACTTCATTGCAAGTTTCTCAAACTTTGTTCTCTCAGCATTTTCCCAACACCACCAGTGATTGAAAATAGATTTTGATCCATTACCCCAAGTTATCAATTCATCTTTGGCTTATTGTAGTATTCAAGTCAGAGATGGGCTCTTTATTCCAGTGAAAGAAAGAATAACTAAAAGAGTTGAGAATATTTAAGGCATAGAGGTATTTTATGGAAAACCTGGAGAATGTGTAGCAGCAGCTGTTTGGAGGCAGCAGAGTTTGGGGTTAACAGATGAGATGAGTGTTTCCCAAGCAGACAACCAGAAGTGAGCTAAGTGAGACCTCATCATTGACAGCAGACTGCCGTCGCTTCTTTCTTTCCTCTCTCTCCTTCCAGTAACAATTATAATTCTGTGAGTATTTCTCCAGCACCATTTTCTCTTGTCTGGACTACTTTAAGAACGTCCTGAGTGATCTCCAGGTTTCCACTGTGCACTCCAGGAATTTTGTTTTGCACAGAAGCCAGAGACTTCTGAAAGGGCCTCTTCAGCATCCTCCAAGTGGAGTTCCACCTCTCCTAGAGGCCAGGTCCCTGTGTGGCCCCAAGATCTTTGCA
This sequence comes from Callospermophilus lateralis, assembly GCF_048772815.1. Classification (NCBI taxonomy): domain Eukaryota; kingdom Metazoa; phylum Chordata; class Mammalia; order Rodentia; family Sciuridae; genus Callospermophilus; species Callospermophilus lateralis. The sequence goes on along the minus strand of NC_135317.1, from coordinate 56,406,837 downwards.
CTTGGCTTCCCTCTGCCTGAAGCAGTCTTCCTGTAGCTTGTGCTGGCCTCTTTATGGTTTCTTCTCTTCACTTCAACCTCACCTCACCTTCCCAGGGAGACAGTCTTGACCATACTGTGAAAATCAGATGCCTCTTACCTTGTTCTTTTCTGCTACATCTTTATTGTAGCACAAACATTACATATTATTGGTATTTGCTGCCCACCAAGTAAGAATGACCTTATCTTCCTTATCCTTGTTCTCTGGTGTGTCCTCAATACCCAACAGAATGCTTAATAAACTTGTGTTGCCTGAGTGAATAAGTGAATAAATACTGTCATTCGACTAGCATAGAGTTAAGCTTGATAGGATATTCCAAGTATCTGTATTACTTGATGCTTCACAGTGACTTTTACTCATAGACCAATTTCATGATAGTTTATATGCATTGACCATGACTCAGCCCACTTTCCCACACCAAGACTTACACACCAAGACAGGATGTATTTTTCCAGCTATCATCTTGATAGAAATGCTCCTCCCATGCAGGGCAGGCATCTCCTCTATAGTATCCCTGCTGGGTGAGTGTCAGACTCCATGTAGACATTTTTAATGGAGATGTAGGCACACTGTCTTTGAGAAGATCATTCTTCTCTTGGGCAACTGTGATTGCACACTTAATTAATCTCATGAACTGAAAGCTGCCTCTTATAACATATTACAGGGTCATGATTCTGTTCCATGGAATAATAAAGAAAGCATAAATAAACCCTTATTCCACCTACCAGTCTTCATGTCCTTGATTTATTTGAGGCAGCATGACATAGAAAAAAGCACTCAGGCTTCGCATTATGCAATTGGGAACTCAAACCCATCTCCAGAACTTTTTTAACTACTTGAACTTGAGGAAGTTACTTCATCTTACTCAACTAAAGGCTTGTCATCTATAAAGTAGGAACTGAAGTGGCTTTTTTAACTTACACGTTGTTGATATGCTTAAATGAATTAAAGCATTCAAAGTGATTATCACAATAAACCTCAATAAATGTTGTACTATAATTATTTGACCTGCAGCTACCCAGTTCTGCAAAATTTAACCTCATCTGTAGAATAAGGAAAATGATTCTTATTGAAGTCTGGTGCAAGGTTGACACATCAGTTAATCCTGAAATATGGTTGATTGTTCAGCCAACCAGGAATACATACCTGCATTCTTTTTTTTAGAGAGAGAGAGAATTTTTAAATATTTAAATATTTTTATTATTTTTTTTAGTTTTCGGTGGACACAACATCTTTATTTTACTTTTATGTGGTGCTGAGGATCGAACCCAGCACCCCACGCATGCCAGGCAAGCATGCTACCGCTTGAGCCACATCCCCAGCCCCATACCTGCATTCTTATTATCTTTCATGATATTATCTTAGCACAAAATATCATGAAGGACTATCAAATCCTTGTTGAAATCAAACAACATGATATCAGGACTATTCATCTGAGATACCTGGACAATCTCCATGAAAAAAAAAGTAGAGTTCAGATTGACAGGATTTGTTCTTCATGCTCTTGTGCCATCCCTAGTGAATACACATTCAGTCTCAATAAGCATTAGTCAATAGGCAACCTGTTTAGAGGCTTCCATTATGCAAACTTTTATTTGTGTGTTCTTTTTTCTTTTTTTTCTACTTTTTAAATTTGTTCTTTTTATTTTTGGTTATTTTTAAAATTTGTTCTTTTTGGGGGGGCTGGGGATGTGGCTCAGGCGGTGGTGCCCTCACCTGGCATGCATGCGGCCCGGGTTCGATTCTCAGCACCACATACAAATGGAGATGTTGTGTCCGCCGAAAACTAAAAAATAAATATTAAAATTTGTTCTTTTTAGGTATACATGAGAGTAGAGTGTATTTTGACATGTACATGCATGGAGTATAATATCTTCTAATTAGGATCCAATTCTTGTGGTTGTGGAGTTACATTGGTCATGTATTCATATATGAATGTAGGAAAATTATGTCTGATTCATTCTACTGTCTGTCCTATTTCCAACCCCAACCCTTCCCTTTATTCCCTTTTGTCTAATCCAATAAAATTCTATGCCCCCCACACACACCTTATTATGTGTGTGTGTTTTTAAACCATATTTGCCACCACTCTGGTCTTCTGCTGCCACTTGCTCTTGGTTCTTCAGAAAGGAATGGTAATAATTTCATGACCATATTTACAAAGTTCTTTTGCTACCCTGGGTTATAGTCCATCTGGAATTAAAGATGGACTATAACCAATTTTTTATATAAATACCTTATTTCTCTTAGGATAAAGGAAAATAAATTAAGAAGGCAGGAAGTTTTCTGTTATCTGTTGATGCCTTTCCACTTGCTCCAAGCAGGAGTGGTCTCCTATGTGCTTTCTTCCTTGCTGTAGAGAGCCAATGTGCCTCAGTCATTCCGCATAGTCTACCTCACACTTTTCCCAGCGACCATGTCCTTTTGCTGTCTGCTATCGTCTCCTCTGTAATAGTACAGCTAAGATGTGGGCAGTGGTTACTGCAAATCAGTTGCTGTGTAAATCCCTTTGCACACATGAGCTGGTTTGGTCCTCATACCAGCCCCCTGACCTAGGCCTTCTGGTCTTGTTCCTGCTGAGAAACACTTGCAACTATCTTATCATCCTTGTTCACAGATTTTTGTTCTAGAAGGTGAACTTGTGCCCTCATACAAACTAGCAATGAGTAAAGCAAATACAAACCTGAGTGACTATCTAGGATTTTCCAAACTCATAATTTTCCAGTAGTTCAATGACGGCCATGCCCTTATTATCAAGATTGCAGCTTCTCTTCCACAAAACAAAAAGTGCACTGAAATGGACATACAGCAAGCAGTTTTCACATGTGTTATAGAAATGTTACCCATTCTTCTTGGAGGATGATCAGTCAACAAATACAAATTGGCTTCTGTTATGGTTTAGATATAGAATGTTCCCCGCAAAGACTCATATATCGAGGATTGGTTTCCAAAGCAGCAGTGTTCAGTATGGTTTTTGGGGAGTGATTGGATCATGAGGGCTCTCATCTTGTCTTGATGGATTAATAATTTGATCACATTAGTGAAGAAGGAAGTAGGTCATGGGGGCATACCCTAGAAAGGTATACCTTATCCCCACCTCCCCTGCCCCTCTGCTTCCCAGCTGCTGTGAACGTTCCTCTATCACTCGTTCCACTGTGATGTTCTGGATCCAGCTGACCATGGACTAAAACCTTTGAAATTGTGAGCCAAAATAAGTCCTCGATCCCTTCTGTTGTTCCTCTCAGGGTTTTGGCACTACAAAGAGCTGACTAACACAGTTTCATAGAAGAGCTGACTAATACAGTTTCATAGACTATGTGTACTTGAAGAAAAGGAGGGTCCTTTGCTCTTTTGAAAATCTTACTACACTTTTCTGTCTAGCCATCTGTTTGCTTTCCACCAAACACACAAACCTCAAACACACACCCCTGCCCCACTTTTCTGCCACCCCCTGCCTTACCTTGCCCCAACCATGGATGACATCAGCAGCATGTTCCTGCTGGTCTGGCACCTGTGATGCAGAGTGATGCTGGTGAAAATCCCAGGATCCTGCAGATGGACACTGCGGTTGCATCAGGTCTTCCTTCTGCTGGGCTCTGCCTTGCCAAGTTGTCCTATGTGTCCTCAGGTGGCCCCTTCCCCATTCTCTATAGCACTCCCAGACCCTCACTGCTGCTCCATCCCTGTCCTCTCTTGATGTCAGTAGATCAGTAATAAAGTCCATGAGACAGAATGTAACTCCCCACTGTAACCGCTTCCAGGCGCAGCTGTGTACGCTCCCATTATCTTCTCTCTTCCTCTTGTTGCAGAGGAAGTGGGGGCCTCCTTGCCAAAGCCAAGTCCCTGCCACACACTTCTATCAGCACCTGTGCTCTTGACTCCACCCCCTGCCTCCTCCTTGGCCTGCCTCCTCCAGCTACTCCTTCTGTATGGCCTGCCTCTCTCTGTCGTCTGACTCCTTTCCTAATGCAGAAATAGGCTCATAACTTTCCTATTGTAAAAAGTAATGATCTCTTTTCTCAGCTTGGCTTTTATCTCTAGCCACTGTTTTCTCAACTTCACTTTATGAAACCCCTTGTAAGAGTCATCTATAGCCATAATGACACCATGTCTTTGTTCTCTCTTAACACTCACCGAAGCACTTCCACCATCTTCATCCACGGAAACTGTGTCTCCTGGCGTCATCAGCAACCCTCTGATTCCAAGTCCAGTTAAGCCTCCTTTGAGTCTTTTCCACCCTGCCACTCCTGATGCATTCCATCCATCAATCCCTCTCTTCTTCCTTTAACTCTTGCCTTAGTTTTTACAACCTCCTCTAGTCCTCCCCCTTTGACCTTTTAATGTTGGGATTCTTTCTCTTGGATTGGCTCATCTCCTCTGCCCCCCCATATTTTCAGATTCTGCCTTTATGACATTGACCTCCAAATTTATACGTCTCTTCTTTGCTTGTCTTCTGGGTCTAGTTTCATTTTTCTGTCTTCCTAAGCAGAGCAGTTCCTCCTGGATTCTCTGCAGACATCTCCTATTTGGTATGTCTAAAAGTGAACTGCCTTTCCTAAACCCCTCCATTCTAAAATCCCAATGTCACCTAGAGGCTTCACCATGCACTCAGTCACTGGAGCCAAATGGTTGGTTCCAGTGTCCGCTTCCTTTACTCTCCACAGACAACTTACTCCCAAGGCATCATCTTCTCGGCTCTCTTTAGTTGAACCCTTTTTCTTGGTCTTTTTTTTTGTAAGGCTATTGCCTTGTTCAGATTCACGTTAACTCTTTCTACATTGTTGCAATGTCTACCTAACTGGTTGCTTTAATCAGATGAAAATACCTGACAAGAATAACTTGAAGGAGGGCAAGTTTATTTGGGACTCACAGTTTCAGAGGTCTCAGTCCTTAGATGGCTGACTCCATTGCTGTAGGCCCAAGATGAGAGAGGACACCATGGTGGAAGGACATGGCAGAAAAAATGCTGTTCAATTCACAACAGCCAGGAAACAGATGGGGAGGGGTCCCCAGGGAAGATGCACCTTTCTAGGACACATCCCCAGTGACCCACCTTCTCCATTCACACCCATAAACCTGCAATTACTACCTAGTCAGTCCATTCAAAGTAGGTTACAGCACTTACAGTCCAATCATTTCACCTCAGAACATTCCTGCATTAACACAAGAGGTTTGGGGGACACTTCATATCCAAACCACATTCTTTTTGCCCTCAGTTTCTCCACCTGTCAGTGTATTTTCTACATAGATATTTGAAGAAAAACAGTGTTTGGACTTAAAATCCTCCTATATCTCTGTGTTATCCACACAGGATCAAATTCACCCTCTTATCTGGCCCCTGTCCACCTCTTCATCATCATGTCTAAACCTTTATCTTCTCTTTTCTCCCCATAAACTGTTAACCCAGCCTTATGTTTTCAGGCCTGTGAACTTATTCTGAATTAAGCCTCCAGAAGTAAGGGGAAGCTTCTAACTCTGAAAAAGCAGCCTCTGGGCAGCGAGTGACTTCAGACAGTGGGGAAGCAGACAGGGCTTGCCCACCCTCCCACAACCCTCCTTCTAGGTTTGCCCCCCACCCTCTGTTCCCTACGCTCTTCCCTCCTTCTGCACTCACTGCCCTTCCTGCTTATCTGCTCTGGACTAGTCCTTCTAGAGCCTTCAAATCCCACTTGGGCAAAGGGCCTTGCCTCTGTGCCCTCATTGCCCCCAGGCTGGTCTCTGTCACCATATGCCATATTTAGAAATAGGACACGTATGTGGCTGTTTTAAGCATTACACAGTAAGCATCTCAAGGCGGAGGTTACTTCTCAACTAAATCTAGATTAACTAAATCTTTGCAGCTCCAATGCTTGGCTCATGTGTACATTTGGGGAAATGTTGTTACATATCAAACTAAAGACCATCTGAAGGGCCTAGTATTATGCACAGTACTATGTACTTGATCACTTTTTTTATGTCTATTGTAAATAAGTAATTTGTACAAAAGAAGAGAACATGAGAGGTGTTACTAAAAATTGAGTACATAGGAAAAAGAAAAAGCCAAAACCACAAGCACTTGCAGCAAACCTTACTGGTGTTGCTATGAAAAGTACCAGCATGGTCACAGAAATTAGGAACAAGTGAGACAGCGAAGACCAGGCTGGAGGTCCTTGGCCCTGACTGCACATTAGAATCACTTGAGGAGCTTACAAAAAAGATACAGACCTCTGCCTGGCCCCAAATTCTGATCTCATTTGCCTGGCTGGGATCTTAAAAGCCCCCCAGGTGATTCTGAATGTACAGCCACTTCACTAGACCCTGAAAACAAAGAAGAGAACCGAGCTAGAGAAACAATAGGTCTGCAGACTGAAGGAAAGCCGGAGCCCTCAGCAACTCTTACAGCACATTCCTGAGATGTGTGTGGGGGTGAGTGTGAATGTGGGTGTCCAAGTGTTAGTGCACTATTGGCAGGGTGGGAGAGGAAGTAAGCCCATTGCAGCCTCCCGGAGTGAATTAAAACCTCTGATATATAAAAATTAGCAGATCCAGAACAATCCAGCTCCCATTTGTGATAAGAAACTGAGTTCTTCTCATAGTAAGCCTTCTGACTGAGGCCCTGTCTACCCCCTATTCTTGCACAAAGACAGATTTTTATATTTGTTTACTTCAAGAAAAGAAGCCTCTACATATTCTAGTTTACGAACATTTACTAACATTAAGATCTTATTTCCAAAGTAATCTAGAAATGTTAAAGGCAATTGCTAAAGCTATGTAATTTTGGTCCATAAAGAATATAACCCTAAAAGAAAACAAAAACGGATCAAGAGATAATTATTTAATAAATCCTCTGTGGTTGGCATCATAACCTTCCAGGGGGCACACAGAGAACACTGGGGGAAGAGAAGAGAGAATTATGTCATCTTGTATATCCTAAATGCCATTGTTGTCATCCAAAATTTAATAAGGACCTTATTAGATATCAGTACTCTGATTATAACTATACCTGTACTGTTTGGAGCTGATTTGAGGCTTGATGTTTCTAGCATGATGGGTTCTAATGAAAGGTGTCTGGGATTCTGGCATGGTGAGCAGTTTCTTGGGAGTAGGAATATTCTGACATTATATTTGAGCATATACTTTAATTCTCCCCATGATTTCCATTATGCTGGGTTCTGTGTGAAATCACTTGCCCTCCCTGAACCTCTTTCTCTTCCTGTGAAGTGGGGATACCTCTGCTCATCATCTGGTAATGTTTATGAAGCTCCATCAGACCTCTGTCTGGAAGACTCTGTTAACAGTAACACATGCTTGGTTTATGACATGGTTACAAGAGAATGGAGGTGGGGGCAGGGTGCCAAACATGGCCAGTGCTTTTATCTTTGACATTACAAAGAGGTCCCCTGGCTGAGAGCCAGGCTCCAGTTTACTGGAATATAAAACGCAGACATGTGCTTTCTGTTGGTGGGGCGCCAGGGGGAAGGCTCGGCCTGCAGTCAGCCAGTACTTTGCTTCCATGGGATGCACAATTGCCAGGAAGAGCATCTGAGTCTTGTTGATTTTGTGCAGGATCTCTCATGGGTATAAGGCAGGGTGAAAAGAGCTATACCATGCAATCTGATCACCTGCCCACTCCTCCCAAACCTGGGAAAGGAGCAGTCGCCCTGTCAGATCTTTAGCCCAGGAGCCACTGCCCACTGGAATGACCCATGCCCCAGGCTCCAGAAAGGGATTTCTATGTGGATTAATTCATAGGCTACAGAATTGTTTTATAATAATTACAAAATAGCATTATAGGTTCTTTTTTGAAAAGTAAGGCTGCAGTATTAATTCCTTCCCTCAAATTTGACACACGATGTCTGATAAGGTCCTTATTAAATTTTGGATATTCTGCCTTAGTAAGCAGTAGTAAGACCTGGGGAATTTGTGTGATCCAACTCTGAAAAACTGGGAAAGCTATTGGAAACTACATTAACTGATGGTAAGGATCAGGTTCTGATGTCAAATTAAATAATTTCCTTTGGTTATCCCTTTGTTTTCCTTCTTTAAAAAAGTATGTCTAGACTCATATCCCAGAACTTGTTATCTGAAATTGTTGGTGTGGACTCTGACTGAACCATTCTAACTTGGTGTAGAACCACAGATTAAATAATCTGATGTGCTTGCTTTAGCAGATAAGCAAACACTATGTGCTCGCCTGAGTTTGGAATGTTGCCCATGGTAATCATTATACATACAAAGGTTAGAGGGAATCTATGAATTAAGCAATCATTGTCAAAGTCTTGGGTTGGCTGAGTGCAGTACTATATTGGGTATGGTTTTTGTTCAGTCCTGCATAATCTGTGCTTCAGTTTGTGTAGTATATATGTGAGAAAACTGAGAACAGAATGAAGAGAAAATAGATAAAGGAATGAAGGGGTTTACAATTTGTTTTTACAGCCACAAATCCCAAAGTCTCTCCTATCAGAATTTCAGGTTTCTCCTTATGCACAGCAGACACCTTCTACATAGGTGACTAATGGAGTGTCATGATTAGTTTCTATCTCCATGGTAACCTTAATCAAGTTCTCACCTGGGGAAGCTGAGCAAGGAGGCACCGTTAGCCTCTGGGTCTCAAACTGGCCAGTAACAGAGCTGGGATTGAGGTCCAGGTGGCTCAACTCCACTTTCATGGTGTCGCCTGCCACATACTCCATACACTTGGAGCATGGAACCCCAACCACACTGTTGTTTGTCCTATTTTTAAAAGCTTCTGAAGCAACCGTATCTAAGTTGTCCTAACCTTTGCTATCTGGACATTGCCTTTTAAACCTAACTTGAATCTCTTCTGCTGATTAAAGCATTTTCTTCTCTGTTTGCAGAGGAGAGTAAAAGCAACTGCTTCCAGAGAAGAAAATGAAAGATGGAGGTGTGGCAGACTAGAGGAGATGAGAGCTGCGGTTTTGGTTTCTATTAAAACAAATCCTACCCTGAAATTTGGGGGTATACTTTATCTTAATGGCTTTTGCCATTAGAATGATTTTCCTTTAAAATCTTTGCATTTTTCCCAGCGTTTCAAACCTCCCACCTCGTGATGTTTACATAATGAGATTGGCAGGACTCTGCCAGGGGTTGTATGAGTTTACAGCTGCACAAACCATCCATTTGATAGTCTCTCCACAAATGTGAAAAGAATTCGCTTGTATGTGCTTTTGCAAGCTGCACCAGTAGCCTTCTGCTTCCTATAATCCCCACTATATGTTTTCAGGAATACATCTTCCTGGGATGGGGGAGGGTGCAAGGAGATGTCTCCTTCCTAAATGTCTTCATGTAGTGTTCAGCTGCCTTTGTGTATCAGCCAGCCATGCCAGTTTCCTTCAAAATGCTGCAGCCAGCACCACTGACACGGGTAGGCTCTCAAACTTCCTACCTGTATAGATGCTAACTGTTTTTTAATTCTAATTGACTTGATTTTATGTGAGCAAATGAGCTTATTTCTCTGAGAAGCAGTTTTATTCAGTGTGATGGGAATACCAGCACAGAGAAAGGGAAGGTATTGAGGTTGTAGCTGGAAAAGGTCTTTGGTGGTTCTAGAAGTTTTGATTTCACACTTGTAAGATTCTTGTCCCTTTCTCAGGTCATGGCAAGTCTGTGTAGCTGAAATTTTGAACCTTGAACCTGCAGTTGGGTTGCATACATGTCTTTGTAGAAATTTGCATTTGCAATAGAACCCTGTTTCTACCTGAGAGATAAAGCCAAATGGGCCTTTGGCAAGGCTGACAGCTGCAGCGGGAGCTTAAAGTCAAATGGTGATTAAACAACTGTACTGCTAATGGATCCAGTTGTTTTGTGGGTACTTCTTCTCAACATCTCTTTGGGTGGGGCTTAGTGTCCCCAGTTGTCCAAGTGTTCCTCAGTGAGATCCAAGGCAAGCGATAGGACTGGGCCACCTGGAGGAAAAGAAGAAGGCTGTAGAGGACTCTGTTCTGGAGCCAGACAGGAAAGGGAATGGAGGGGGAGCCTGGAACTAGGGCTCTTAAGGGGATGAATAGTTGATTGAACCCGGAGTTCAGAGTTCTGCTACCTCCTTCTTGTGGGCATCTATTATAGGCCTGGAGATCTCACAATTTCATGAAATAGGTGAAAAAGTAACCTGTGCAAATTTTATATAATCTGCAGACTGATAACAAGCACTTAGATGATGTCTTTTCATCTGCATCACAGTTATTCTCATTGCAACAAGATAGTAAAGCAAGCATGGAGCCCAGTGGAAAGTGTGCCTGTAGATGTCTTTGTTCTGGTTCTTGGTGAATGAGTTTGTTGGATGGGTTAGTTGAGGAAGAGCCTTCCAGGCAAAGGGAATGGAACATGCAGAACTGTGGAGCATGGCATCGATGGTTCTTGACTACTTTGCAATTGTCTCCCTCCTCCTCTAGAATAAGCCTGCTTTTCTCCTTCTCACCAAGCAAAGATGACTCTAGTCAGCCTCTGTTGGCCTCTTGCCCTCTACGGTAGGGATTCAAAATTCAGACCATTGTGCCATTCATGACATTGTGTTTCTAGAAAGGTACAAAGGAAAGGATTAGAAGGAGCATCTACTCAGGATTATTTCCACTGAAGTGATGTCAGGGAAGTTGACTGACTTGCCAGGGTCACACAGTTATGGAGCAGAGAATATGACTTTATACCCAGTGCGTTCACTGGTTCTCCTACTCATTGCATGCATTTGCTCATTAATTGCTAATTTGAACATATGAAAATTTAATCAAGCTGCAAGTTGAGAATATTTCTTCTTTTTCCTTCTTCTCCTGCCTGTAATGCCTATTATACCCATTGACTGGTTTGTGGTTGATACAATAGTGAATGCTCTCTTTTTTAGCCACTATTTTTCCACTTTATGAAAGACCCATTTTCCCCTCAAGTTAAATCTGAACTGCTTTCAGTTGTTTTTGCCAAAGGAAATGGAAATTGGTTCCAGAGAGATGTTTCCTGTTAATCATAAAGGTTCTGAATGATGTTGTATATTAATCTATTAGTCCTAGCATATTATCCATGAACCAGAGGACTGCAAAGACACTACAAGTTAAACTTTGTTTCCTTCATGATTTTGAACTTCAGCTCTTCCTAATATTTCTCCTGAGTGCAGACACTGTATTTTAACCTCATTCTACTTGGAAAAAAAAATACATAAGCCCTTTCCTCCTTTTAAGATGCAAGAATTATTGAATTACTGGAAAAGTTTATAAATGTTCATTAATTTTATTTCCCATCCTATACTCATCTCTCTCCAGTCCAATCTAATTAGAGTTTGCATGAGGATTGGGTAACAGGAAGTACTGGAAAGCAGATTGCCTTTCTTCTTTTTCTTTTCTTTTTAATGAGAACCATCTGAAATTAGCCCAGTGCAAGAGTTGCAACATCAAATGATTGTGAGCCAAATGAACACATCTGTTTGAGTATTCCAGATGCAAGGTGGATCTGGATGAGTGCATCCGATGCAACCTGATAAAGCCAGTGGTCACTTTCCCAGCAGTGTGCTCGGGCAGGCTTGCTGCTTTCCAGCCTTACCTATTGAACAAACTTGGCGAATTCACAGTAACTACTGGCACCTGCAGGTATACTCCCTACTCTGAAACCCAAAGGAAGCATTTGGCCAATTGAATGAAATTGTGTTGACTGACACCCTTTTATGTGGTGGTAAGATTATCTCATATCATCTGGTACCTGTTTTTACAGTTAAAAGAAATTACCCTGCAGAGTATTGATTTAGCAGTTATGTATGAGGAAATGTAGATGGCTTCACTGATCCATTCAGGATACATGTAGCCAGGGACCTCTTGACCAAGAGAGCCATGTGAGACTTAGGATAATATCTGAGATAGAAGCCATTTGAGTTAACTTAGCTCTCTCCTCAAAAAGCCCTTGGTGCTGTTGTCAGAGAGCATGGATCCTAAGCTAGTGTGGGATTTCTTGTGCTGGGAGAAGGGGTCACATTTAAGTTCTAAATCATGACCAGAGTCTGGGCATTTGGCAAATACCCTACAGCTACAACAGGATTGTTTTCCAACATAATCATGGTGTTGTAATATTAGAAACAAGTCGAAGTAGAAGTGTGATGTGAAAAGAACAACTCTGAGTTTTCCTGGTTGGAATTCTCATTGTTGTTGTGGAATTAAGGGTTTTGATCTTATAACACTGTTACTCATGGATTGTGGAAGATCACTTATCTCTCCTTGCTCATTCTCCCTGTTGTCAAATGTTTACTGAGAAACTTGCTTGGCACTGGGTGTACAAGTATGATTAGCTTGAGATCCTTCTGAGAGTTCTGGGGCTAGTTGGGGAGACAATCGGGTAGATAATTAATGACATCTCTGTGCTGGAAGAGGTTGCTGAATGCCTACTGTGGCTCAGAAGGGCCAGACTAACCCAGAGAGACTTTTATGTGGTTAGAGCTTTCCTGATGGCCCCTGAATTGGGGGTTGAGTCCTAAAAGGACAAATGGGAAGAAAGCCAAAGCAGTAAGGGAGTGAGTGGTGACCCAAGGAAGAGGTGGAAATGGCAGTGCCATTCCTGACAGAATCCACAGGGAAAGGGTTCCAGTTGGGAAAGTAGGTAAGTCAAGAGTGAGACAGACAGGCATGGGTGGAGTGCAGGGTGGAGCTGTGAGAGTTAAGAAGTGGGATGAATGGATTGGGAATGGGTATGAAAGGAGCTTGAGTGCTCAGAGAGAAAAGGGAAAAAATAAGGAGATTAGCCTTACCTGAGAACAGCTGGCACAGCTCGACCTAAGCAAACTTATCATGTTGCTACTGTTTAAAATTAAGCCTTGTTGTTTACAGACTTTTCTGGAGCCATACAAGAGTGTGGTCACTAGAGGTGAAGCTAAATAGGTTCTATACTGCTTAAGTCTCTAGAATGATCAAGCATAAGGAATATCAATCTCATTTTGGAGATGAGGAACCTGAGGGCCAGGAAGAAAAAGGCTTTCCTGGGGACATTTAGCAGGTACAGGCCAAGGTGCTGCTGGGGCCAGAACTAGTACACTCTGATTTCTCTTGATCCTTCTCAGGAGAGTGAACTTTCTCAGGAATCCTTCAACTTATATTCTTTTTTTTTTTTTTTTTTGGCATTAAGTATTGAATCCAGGGGCATTCAAACACTGAGCCACATCCCCACAGCCCATTTTATATTTTATTTAGAGAGAGGGTCTTGCTATGTTGCTTAGACTCTTGCTAAATTGCTGAAGCTGGCTTTGATCTCACAATCCTCCTGCCTCAGCCTCCTGGATTACAGGCATGCACCATAGCTTGTATTCTGAATTATTTTTATTATTTATAAAAAAACAATATAGTTTGTTTTGTTTTTTTCTTTTTGTGATACTGGAGATAGAACCCACTGAGCTACATCCCACAGTAGTACATTTTATGTTTTAAATTTGCTGACAATATGATTTTATACCTAGAAGACCCAAAAAATTCTTCAGGAAAACTTCGAGAACTCGTAAATGAATTCAGCAAAGTAGCAGGATACAAAATCAACATCCATAAATCAAAGGCATTTCTGTATATCAGTGACAAATTCTGTGTAAGGGAAACAAGGAAAACTAACCCATTTATAATAGCGTCAAAAAATACTTGGGAATCAACCTAACATAAGAGGTGAAAGACCTCTACAACAAAAACTGAAGAATGCTAAAGAAAGAAATTAAAGAAGAGCTTAGAAGATGGAAAGATCTCCCTTGTTCTTGGACAAGCAGAATTAATATTGTCAAAATGACCATACTACCAAAAGAATTATACAGATTTTATGCAATTCCAATCAAAATCCCAATGACATTTCTCATAGAAATAGAAAAAGTAGTCATGAAATTCATCTGGAAAAATAAGAGACCCAGAATAGATAAAGCAATCCTTAGCAAGAAGAGTGAAACAGGTGGCATCACTATACCGGACCTTAAACTATACTACAGAGCAATAGTAACAACACAGCATGGTATTGGCACCAAAATAGACTGGTACACCTGTGGTACAGAATAGAGGATATATAATTAAGTTATCTTATATTAGACAAAAGTGCCAAAAATATACATTGGAGAAAAGATAACCTCTTCAATAAATGGTGCTGGGATAACTGGAAATTCATAAGCAACAACTCTCTTAACTTAACTCAAAGTGGATCATGGACCTAGGAATTAAACCAGAGACCCTGCATCTAATAGAAGAAAAAGTAGGCTCAAATCTCCATCATATCAGATTAGGCCCCTACTTCCTTAATAAGACTCCTATAGCGCAAGAATTAAAATGGAGAATTAATAAATGGGATGGATTCAAACTAAAAAGCTTCTTCTCAGCAAAAGAAACAATCAGTGAGGTGAATAGAGAGCCTACAGATTGGGAGCAAATTTTACCACTTTAACATCAGATAGAGCACTAATCTCTAGGGTATATAAAGAACTCAAAAAGCTAAACACCAAAAAAACAAATAACCCAATCAATAAATGGGCCGAAGAACTGAACTGACACTTCTCAGACGGTGATATACAATCAGTCAACAAATATATGATAAAATGTTCAATATCTCTAGCTATTAGAGAAATGTAAATCAAAACTAATATTTTCATCTCACTCCAATCAGAATGGCAGCTACTAAGAATACAAACAACAATAAGTTTTGGCGAAGATGTGGGGACAAAGGCACACTCATGCATTGCTAGTGGGACTACAAATTGGTGCAGCCAATCTGGAAAGCACAATGGGAATTCCTTGAAACACTTGGAATGGAACCACCATTTGACCCAGCTATCCCACTTCTCAGTTTATACCCAAAGGACTTAAAAACAGCATACTACAGGGACACAGCCACATCAATGTTTATTGCAGCATAATTCACAATAGCTAAACTGTGGAACCAATCTAGATGCCCTTCAGTAGATGAATGGATAAAGAAATGTGGTATATATACACAATGGAATATTACTCAGCAATAAAAGAGAATAAAATCACGGCATTTGCAGGTAAATGGATGGAGTTGGAGAATATAATGCTAAGTGAAGTTAGCCAATCCTGAAAAAACAAATGCCGAATGTTTTCTCTATTGATATAAAGAGGCTGATTCATAGTGGGGTTGGGAAGGGGGAGCATGGGAACTCTAGACAGGGCAAAGAGGAGGGAGAAGAAGGGAATGAGCAAGGGGTGTAAAAATGATGGTGGAATGAGATGGACATCATTACCCTAAGTATATGGATGAAGACACAAATGATGTGAATATACTTTGTATACAACCAGAGATATGAACAATTGTGTTCTATATGTATAATATGAATTGTAATGCATTCTGTTGTCATATATATAACACAGTGGAATAAAAAAAATTAAAAAAGTAAGTATAAAATGAATGTTTTCCACCTTCTAAAGACAAATCACAGGACTGACCTGTTCAAGAATCTTTTACATTTATTAGTAAAGCTGAAATTCAAAGAGGTTTTTTTTCCTAAAATAACTTTGACCTGAAGGATAGCAAGTGTCTTTGATGTCTTTGGATAAGAAATAATGGAAACAAGGACATACATCTACTAATTTTATAACTCAAGAGACTATGAAAAAGAACATATTAATTAACTCTTCTATTTGCAAATTGAAAAGTAGAAGATTTAAATTATGTTTCCCTGAGTAATTGTTCTATTTATGTGTACATGTCCTGCTCATATACATATGTAACCGAATGTCCTCCTCCAGCTTGGTGTGGGGAGAGGTGAGACAGACCCTAACACAGGCAGAGATGTGAGGAGCCTTGGGGTGGGGAGGTGGGACCTGAGTTTGCAAGGACATTTACCATAGAGGAGCACTCCAGGGAGCTGATGGTTGGCAGTGAGAGTAGTTTTGACTAGCTACAGTTTGTTTCTGAGTGTTTGAAAGCAATTTCAAAGCCTGCTTGCTCTTCTGTTAAGTAAATAAAGGCTTAGGGTCAACCCCAAAGAACAGCTAATCAGATTATGTTCACTGGTAGCAGATTTAGTTGTGAATATAATTCCCATATGAAATTGTTCTGAGCCATGGGTTCACCTGCTTGGTGGACAAATATGAGATTTGCCAGGAGACGACACGTTGGGGGATCTTACCGTCCTTTTTGAAGTGCTAGTGCCAGGAAGATCTTAGGGACCATAGTTAAAGATATTTTGAATTTATTTTTTTAATTGTTATTATTTTAGTTGTAGATGGACACAATAGCTTTATTTTATTTTATGTGGTGCTAAGAATGGAACCCAGGGCCTCACACATGCTAGGCAAGCTCTCCATCACTGAGCCATAACCACAGCCCCATATTTTGAATTTATTAACTCAAAAGATACAGGTTTCACCTTCTAAGTAAGCCCCAGAGAAAAACAAATGAAATTGCATGAAAATAATCTTGTGGTGAGGCCATGGGCTTTGAGCCAGCCAACCTAGCTGCTTTAAATTCTGCCTCTGGCAGTTAGGCATAGAAGGACATCTGGACCAGTTTTTTCTTAAGCTTCAGGACTATCTTGTGCCTTATTTGTAAGTTATAGGGATCAATACACTCCAACAATGTTGTGAGGAATAATTGAGATACATATGAGAGACCTCCAAGTAATTACCAAATATATGTTTTCTTCTTCCAGATTGCTTCTATAGACATTTAGCTAGGCATTTGTTACACATGAAGCACTTTGCTAGGTATTTGGCAGAAGCAAAGAAGAGTAGGCCTATATTTAGCTTAGAGAGCTTACACTGAAGTGGGGAAGATAGGTTGCAGCCTGTGACTGCAACCCACCAGCTCCGGCCACATTGGCCTCCATGCTGTTCTTGGGACATTCAAGCTTATTCCTGCCTTAGCACTGCACTCTGTCCCCTCTCCCCAGGCCTCTTATCTCCTACTCATTCACCTCCTGCAGAGCTATACTCACATATCATCTTCTCAATGAGACTTTGCCTGATCACTCTGTTTACAAATTCCTGGGGGCTATTAATTTTGATCCATCTTCCCCATTTGGTATTTTTTCTTTGCCATAATTAATATGTTTGTGAGTGTGTGTGTATGTGTGTGTTTTCTGTCACCTGTGTTCCTTTTATCTCTTCAGTGTAAACACCCATCCCATTGCCTACAACAGTGCCTAGTAGGCTCTTAGTAAATGTTAATGAAATAAATGATCGAATTAACTAATTTCAATTACAGAGAGGGATATGTGTGAAATTCCAATGGTTAGAAGTAGTACAGAAGGTATGTTAGAGCCTGTATTTAGATTTTTGCTGCTGTTCTGTCAAATGATCTTGAATTTGGTGCTTAAACAATACAAATGTATTATTTTACATTTCTGTGGGCCAGAAGCCTGACACAAGTCTCACTGGGTCAGAATCAAGGTGTCAGTGGGGCTGGCTTTCCTTTGAATAAGATATTTTCCCTAGAGCCTAAGGTTTTGACTGCCAGTAACAAAATATAAAATGGAAACATTTAATTATGAATGACTGTGATTGTTGAGTAAGGGGAACGGGGTGATCAAACGGACACTAAATTGGCTTTGAGTGGGGATTCAGAGGGAGACTGATACCTCCTTTCTCAAAGACATTTGATTACCTTTGCCTTTCTACGTATAAAAAGCTAAGTATAGATTTAGAATTTCCTAGAAGTAAGATGTACTTATGGTATCTTTTTAAAAACTACTTTATTGTGTTTTGTCTGTGTTTAGCATACATGCATAGAGGCCATAAAGCCCAGGTTCATGGGCACACTCAACAACACTCACATCTCCTTATGTGTACAGCTACTGCCTCGCCTACTATTGGGATCTCACTTCTGTGGTTCTCAGTGACCTGTTTTTTTCCTCCCCTGTCTCAATACACCTGAGGGATTTGTATCTCTCCACTAGCAACACAGACTTCCTCTGGCAGTGCTCTCAAAGAGACCATTCTGTCCCCCCAGTAGGCACATTCAGGATCTCTAGGGAAATGCGTGTAATGTGAAAAATGTCCTCCTTCACCTTTCCTATCACCCCACACTGGCCATGATTCAACTTCCTAGGGTGGTTCTCCTTCCTGACTCCCATGAAATCATGTGGACATGGAACATCTGGATTGAATAGTGTCTGTTGAGAATTTCCTGCTTTTTGAGTAACTTATTGAAAGTAGTGTTGTCCATCAGAACTCCCCATAGTAACAGCACTGCCCAATATCTGTGCTGTCCAATGTGGTTATCATAACACTTGTAGCTGTTGAACTCTTGAAATGTGGCTGGGACAACTTAGGGGCTGGACTTTTTATTGCATTTAATGGGACTAACCTAAATTTAAATAGTAGGTTGGGGCCATAGCTCAGTGGTAAAGCACTTGCCTAGCATATGTGAGGCATTAGGTTCGATCCTCAGCACCATATAAAAATAAATAAATAAAATAAAGGTATCATGTCCATCTGCAACTAAAAAAAAATATTTAAAAAAAATGTAATAGCCACTTGTAGCTACTATGTTGGATAGTACAGCTTTCCAACTTTTTTGTTTCCAAGAATAAGACTTGCCGAATATTTATTATTTCCAAGAATAAGACTTGCCGAACATGCTAAGGAGTTCATAATGATGTCTACAAGAAGTAGCCATGTATGTGATAGGAACACAGCCTTTCAGAGTCAAACAGACCTGGTTTTTAAGTGTTGGCTCCATGCTTGTGAGTTTGGGGCAAGTCACATAATCTCTCTGAATCTGGTTTTCAAATTTAGAGTAATATCAGGGAAGGGAATAGCAGATGCCCTCTGACCTGGTGGGGAAGAATATTTTACCTCTAAGTTGTTTGGAGTTATTAAATGGTGGTAAAAATCAGATCTACCTTCTGTTGGTTTTATTTTTATTTTTTAATATTCTAAAGACTTGGTACCCTCTCATTGCCTGACCTGGGGTACCCTGTGCCCATTCCCCACCTGTGTAATTGCATCAGGAATGATCTTATATACATAAGAGAACTATGTGAAGATAAAATGGAACAATATTAGTAAAGTACTGGTACCATTACACATATTTTTTGGTCATTTACTCAACAGGTATTGATTGAACACCTGCCATATGCTCAGCACTGTGCTAGATACTGGAGATACAATGGCAAACAGAAAGATAGAAGACCTCCTTACCAAGTGGGAGAGTAGGCATTTAATAAAAGCTCAAATTTTTATTTTGATTGCTTTTTTATGGAAGATTGTTTGTTTTGTTTTTAGTTTTCATGGAACTTGGAGTTGGTTTACATGGATCTGGTTGTATGTATCTTCCTTTATCCTAGCTTGCTTGATAACAGACTTGATGAAAGTGCTATCTGAAGGCCCCCTAGCAAATAATTCATTTTCTTACCTCTTTTCCCTTTAGGTTTTTTAAAAATCACAGTTTTATTAAGAGATAATCCACATATAATACAATTCACTAAGTTTAAAGCATGCAATTCAGTGGTTTTTCGTCTTTCTACAGAGTTGTGCAATCAATATCACAGTCAATTTTAGAACATTTTTTTATTATCCCAAAAGGGAAAACTTACCCATTAGCAGTCACTCCCCAGTTCCTGCTATGTCCTCACCCTGTGCAACCACTAATCTACTTTCTGTCTCTGTGGATTTGCCTCTTTTGGACATTTCATATAAATGGAATTATACAACATATGGTCTTTTTTGATTGCCTTCTTTTATTAGCATAATGTTTTCAAGGCCCATCCATATTGTAGCATGTACTAGTCTCTCATTTATTTTATTGTTGGATAATATTCCATTGTATGAATATTTTATTTATTTATCCATCCATCAATTGATGGATATTGGAATTGTTTTTACTTCAGCTTTTATGAACAATGTCACTGTGAACGTTTGTGAATGTATGTTTTCATTTCTCTTTGTTATAAATCTAGGAGTGGAATTGTTAATGTAGTAACTAACTGGTAATCTGGTAACTCTGTGTTTAATCTTTTGAGGACTGAAAAGACTGTTTTTCAAAGCTGCACCATTTTATATTGCCACAAGCAGTGTATGAGCCTTTCAGTTCTCTACATCCTTACTGATAGTTATTCCCTGTTATCTTTTTGATTGTAACTGTTAGCAGGTATAAAATAATATCTCACTGTGGTTTTGATTTGTATTTCCCTGATGACTAATGATATGAAGCATCTTTTCTTGTGCTTGTAGTCCATTTGTATATCTTCTTTGGAGAAATGTCTGTGCAGATATATTCCCCATTTTTTAATTGGATTGTTTTTCTTTGCTCTCTTTTAATTTGGCTTGAGCAGGATGCTGATATGCTAACTGGCGATGAGCAAGTCTGGAAGGAAGTTCAAGAATCCTTGAAAAAAATTGAAGAACTGAAGGCACATTGGAGTATCCTTTCACCTGTGGATTGGATTAACTGTTGTTGGAAGTGTGGTGTTAATAAGGTCAAGAGCAGGATTTGAATTCTCCATAAGTTTCTTTCTGTTCCATGGCCATAAGCTGCATCTCTAACCCCAGCCAGCAATTTAGGTTAATGGCTGGGAAAGATCTGGTGATAGTACCAGTTAGAGTAGGAGGGCAAATAGTAGTTTTTTTATATATAAGAAGTAACCAATTTCTAATTGCCTTCCTCCCATGGCCACCTTTGTCTCTAGGAAAGAATAGAATCCTTATAACTTAATGCCATTGACCCTCAGACTTAGAAGCTACATAATAAATCAGCCACAATGACAGCAGCAATAGGGAGTTGCTATATAATAAATTCTTACCATAAATAGTAAGCTCCATGAGTGGGTCAAAGTTCAGAGTAAAGGGAGATAGCATGTGACAGAGGTCCCCTGGGAAGCTCCATTGATGCTCTCCTGTGTAAAACATGTCCCAAATAAGGACGGGGATCTGGATAGATAGCAGCAGAGAGGGAGACTACCTATTCCCGGTGGAAGATTTCACGTGAGCAAAAAATGTGACAAAGGGAAACCACAGATAAGAACAAGATTGAAGGTTGCAAAAAGATCAATAGCTGAGTTGGGTTAATTACAATTCAGGTCCCGAGAAAATCTGCAAAAGAGTTTTTAAATCTACAAATAATGTTTTTAAAATAACTTAAAGAATAAGAAAGGTAAGTAGGTGGATGTTTCTACTTTGAAAGGTGAAATATGTGATTTCAGAAATCTATAGCCCAGTGAGTTTGTTAACAGTCTCATTAAAGAATCTAGAATTGCTTACTAAAAGAGCAGAATCATCTGCAATCACCAGGACATGGTATGGATTCATTAAGAGCAAGTTTTTTATCTAAATTTCATAAAGGACTTGAAAACAAGTAGTCAAGAAATTATGCTAGATACTGACAGAATCCGTGTAATAGGTATACTGAGAGAATGATGCTACCTGGGTCACTGTCATCCTGGAGTGCTTTGTTCCCATCTCAGTCCTCCCCAACCTTTTTTTCAGTGCCTTGAATGAAGATAACCGAACACAGGTTCATGAGCTATCCAAAGGTGTGTAGATGGGAAAGACAGCAGAGGTGCAATGATAGCATCAAGAGCCTAATCGATCCCTGAAACTCTGAATGGCGTCTGAGCTTCAAAAGATGAAATTTGACAGGAGTATATGTAAGCTCTTCTCTTTGGATCAAAAAGTTCAAGTGTATATGTATGCAGAAAGCTTAGCAGCAGAAAATATGAGAGGATTTTAGGCTCTGATAAACAGTGAATACTAATATAATGTAGGAGTATGACCCAACCCTCCAAAAGACAACTTTGATTTTATGTATTCATAGAAATGTAGAGTGTAAAATGAGAAAGGGGATAGCATTGGTCTGATCATATCTGGAATTTTATATTCAGTTTGGGATAGGACATATTATAAGGGATGCAGAAAAATGGAAATAAGCTCTGAGGAGCAGAAACAGAGCCAAGGTGGAATTTGAAACCCCATCTAGAGATGGAATGGAAGATACTGATTGGGAGAACAGCCAGCTCTGAGAGCAAGAGGTCCACATTCATGGGCTCCAGGAGCTATTCCGTTGCAGAGGTGGAGACCTGTTCTCTGAGGTCCAGTGCAGTGGGATCAGGACCTCTGAATGACCCAAGGATAGCCCAGTCTCAGCTGGACAGGTTTTACTGAAAACTGACTCTATGCCATGACCTTGCAGGTCATAATCCACCTTATGATTCATGCTGAAGTTAGAAGACACAGCCCTGCATTCACAACTGTCACACAAAGTGGAATAATAAACATGTAAATTAATGCATGCTATAGTTTGGATATGTATCCCTCAAAGTTCCATCTGAAGAAGCTCAGTCCCCAGTGTGGCAGCAGTGGTAGGTGCTATGGACCTTTCAGAGGTGAACCTGTGAAAAGTCCTCAGGTCACTGTGGGCCTGCCTTTAAAGGAGGTTGTGGCACCCTGGTCTCTTAATCTCCATCTGCTTCCTGGCTCAGACATGAATGCTCACCTGTGGGTTTCTGCCATTGGTATCCCTCACCAGCAGCCAACCAATGGAACTGCCCAGTCTTGGATGTGAACCTCCAGAACCATGAGTTAAAGCAAACCTGTCTTCAGTTAATAAATAGTCTATGTCAGATATTTCGTTATAGAGATGCCAAAATGACTAATACAATACATATCTCACACACACACACACACACACACACACACACACACACACATACACATGCACACATATATTTATAGGAGCAACAGCTGCACAGAAGTCAATTTTATGAGGTTAAAGAAGGTTTCACAGAGCTATATCAAGGAGGAAGAGGTGGCATTTGCCAGGCCAGTTATAGAAGGGGGGTTCCAATAGAGAGGAGAGTTATGTAGATGCACAGAACAAAGAGGCATGCTGTGGAGAGATGGCCAGTTGTTCAGCGTGCGTGGAGAGGAACGTGGCAAGGCCTCCAATGCCATGCACAGGAGAACAGAATTTCAAGGTGAGGGGACCCTGGGTGGTTTTACGCAGGACAGTAATATAATTAGGTAAGAGCTCTGTGGTCTGACAGTCTAAGAGTTTCAAGAGGTTGATTAATTCCCAAGTGAATTGACTTGGCTCCCTTTGCGGTATTCCCCTAATCCTTTTATGATTATTTAAAAGTAAAAGGTATCTATCCTGCTTATTGGTGATCCATTTTCTTTGATTCGGCCACCTAGCCCTGCTTCGGTCCAGGGCTCACTGGAATAAAGTGACTTATAGTAAACACATAGATGCCAGAGACTAAATCCTTGAGCAAATACACATCACACTAACTTGGAGAAAAAGCCTCTTAAAGTTAAAGTTATTCTCTTTTTTTCCTCTCTTTTTTGCTCTCACTGGGGTGTTTTCTAGGAAAGGTTTTGCCTCTCTTTGCCAGGAGATGATTGCCAGTGTTGTGGAGGGAAATTGACACATAGTTCTTCCTAGCTCGCAGGAAAATGCAATGGATGTATTCTTGTGAGTGGCTGCAGGACATCACATCTGGTTCCAGCTGCTAAGGCTTGTCATCTCAACCCTCTTTAGAATGAGTTGGAACACATAGAAATGAATAGGCAAATAACATTGGAGGTCATGCAATACAATGTTAAAATAAGGTACAAGTCTCGCCACAGAAATGTCTAGTGTTGTATAAGAGACAATCATTCCTCCTGACAGTTCGTCAAATATCTAATCCTGGAATGAAAAGCCACAGAGGTTAGCCAGGCAATCTGTTACAAAATCAGTGCATTGCCTAAGATACACTTCCCCCCAGTCCCTGGGGGACACATTCAGCAAACTTTAAACATCCATGTCAGATGAATACAAAAGAAAATCACTAACTCATTTTTCTTCAATAAATATACCTCTAATGGGACCAGAGTCAACTCCTTAGAGCAGGACTTGTCCTAAAATAATAAGGGTATGACATAAAGGGCCCTCAGCCAAGCTCTATCACGCTTCAAATTCCCACTAAGGAAGTCATGCCTCAGGGTAGGGTGTTCTGCCTCAGCTGAAAGGAAATATGTTTCCTGTGAGGGTTCATAAAGCTATTGGTGCCCACTCATACAAGTGGCTTGATTGGTTTGGTAAAAGCAGTTTCTGAAGTCTTGGGAAGCAGTGTATGAAGCGTATGGACACTGGAAAGGTAGATTTTGCTAGAGAGGAATAAAGGAGTATGTGCCCAGTGGGCTCTCTGTTCAGAGAGAGACCTCTCTGTGGTCTTGCTGTGTCAGGATGTCAGAGAAGAGGGCTGGAGTTGGGGGCGAGGTTGGAGCACAGATGGCTGGGTTGCCAAGAGACTGGATCCTGGGGAATGGAGAGGTAGGAGTGGGGGAAGTTCCATGAAACCAGGTCCTCTGTCCCTTTTCCTTAAATCTAGTCTTGCTCAGAAATCTGACAGAAAAGACAAAGGAATGCAATAATATCTGTGTAGCATTGTACATGCCAATAGATGTTTTCCTTCCGTGTCCATGATGCGTGGAGCTCTGTCCGGCTCATGGTAGCACACATGAAGAGTCTATTCAATTTATATACAGTATTTTATTAAATAATTATAATGATATTAGGCATTTCTATTTCTAGCCTATCTCAGAGCACTTGGACTTCTCAGAACCTCAAATCTGACAAATGACAGAACTAGCTTAGATTTGAATCCAGCTTTATCGCTGATCAAAGGCTATGCCATTTCTGCTATTTCTGAAATCTTCAAATATTTCCCCCCAACTGGAATCCCAACATGAAAGCAGGTGAATGCAGAGTTATGCTGGCTCAAGGTAGAATAGGGTTGGGAGAAGGGCCAATGCCAACATAATATCCTCCTCGGCTCTGCCAGGCCAAATGCAGCAGCATAGCAGAGACACTGTGAGAGGTCCCAGGGCCCCACAATCCTGCCTTCCGCTCTGCTCCTGAGCTAATTCACCTTGGAGAGATTCAAGGTACGCTCAGTACACCACATCTTCCATCCTCTCGCTGCCTCTGATATTTTTTGACTGAAAAGATAAAGTTAAAATCTGGTCACAGTGGCACATGCCTGAAGTCCCAGCTATTCAGAAGGCTGAGGCATGAGGATCTCTTGAGCCCAGGAGTTCAAGACCAGCCTGGGCAATATAGCAGGACCCTCTACTCTTGAATGAATGAATGAATGAATGAAAGAGATAAAGTGAGGTCACACTGAGGCTCCATGAGGTTCAGTTGTTGACTTATGGTTAATCAGAAAGATGGTGTTGCTCAGAAGCAGGTACTGGGTCTCTTGTCCTCATTAAAGATGCATTTCTCCTCACTTGGTTTATATGCATAAACCGTGTTCTTAATGCTTTTATTTCATCAAATAAGAATGACTTTATTTGGTTAAGTTTAGGTTTGGGTCACTTTTGCTTTATAATAAAAATAAATATAAATATAAGATACATTGGAAATGAATTTCTTTGCATTATTGCCCATAGCATGTGCCTATGAGTTGTGTGTTTTGTTTCATGTATGCCAAAGACTCACACAGCACAGAAGCACACATATGCTCCTCCTTTTGCAAAAGAAATCTCTTTAAATCTTCTTTAATTTCAAATCAATTTTTAAACAGAGGCTAATGAAGTAATAAATAGTTATATATGGAACTAAATCTTAATCCAGTTTAATTAACAGCCTCATTCACTTCAGGACTGTTTAAAAGAGTCCATGTTGGAGTGTGAAGAAAGAACTGTACTTTGGAAATTTTAATCTTCCAAAGCATAGGCTTGGTTAGAAGATGGCTTGTTGATGTAAACAGAATTTACTTTCCTAAGATGCCACTTACATGTTTTTGTTTCTCAAGAATGTTTTCAGGCAGCTCATCCGTGTGAAATAATGGGCACTCCCTTCCCTCCTGCGCCTGGGCGCTCTTCATCTTTTTTGAGAGTCTCATTTTGCTTTTGTTTTTTCTCTATGAAGACAATGAATCCTTAACTAAGGTTAATAACAGAGTGGGAACAGGTTCTGGCCATGTGCCAGGCAATCATAAGCAGCAACTCTGAACGGCTTCCTGATATCAACATCTACCAGCTGAAGGTTCTCGACTGCGCCATGGATGCCTGCATCAACCTTGGGCTTTTGGAAGAGGCGCTCTTCTATGGGATTCGGACCATGGAGCCCTACCGGTGAGTCCTAGTGAGAGCCAGAACACAGGCTAGAACATCTTTTCGTTGGGCAAAGGATCAAGAATGTGGGGTCTGCTGGGTGTGGTGGTGCACACCTGTGATCCCAGTGGCTCAGGAGGCTGAGTCAGGATGATCACGAGTTCAAAGCCAACCTCAGCAAAGGCAAAGGGCCTAGCAACTCAGTGAGACCCTGTCTCTAAATAAAATACAGAATAGGCTGTGGGTGTGGCTCAGTAGTCGAGTGCCCCTGAGTTCAATACCTGGTAGCAAAAAAAGAAGAAGAAAAAAAAAGAGTGTGGATTCTATCTATCTGATTGCCATTTCATATCAGGTGTTCCTAGCTGCTTCTCAGTGTGTGACACCAAACCCCACTTTATTCATTCCTTTGTGCATTTGACTGTGCATTTGTAAAAGCGCCTGCTGTGTGTCAGGCATGGTGGTTGACAGAGACTAAGTTAGACATCTTCAATGTGGAGCAGATGATTATGGTACAGTGTGTGCTTTCAGTGACAGAGGCAAGCACAGGGTACCAGAGAGGAGCACATGGCTTGGGACATTGTGTCACTAGCCTTACCAAACACTGGTCCCAGTGAGGATGGCTGCTGTGGAACCCTGGGTCTGTCAATAATGATAGTCCTTTCCATTTTTCAGTCCTTATGTTTCCCAGAATGCTTTCACCTGAATCTTTCCCTCATAGTCACCTTATAATCCAGGCCTAAGAGCAGGGACACCACCCTGCTCAGGCTGTCATTGAGTCTAATGAAGCAACTGTTGGTTTAGCTCCTCCAGACTGAGGGGTGGATGTTTTGCCCCCATAAGTTCTTGTAACTCAGAGGAGCTTTGGGAGGGAGGGTAGAGTTGGAGTCAAGGGCTGATGTTTTGGCTCTGGTGAGAGGGGTTCCAGTTTGCCAAGGTTAAGAATACAAGTCTGAACGTGGGGACCAAGATCAGTCCAAGGAAGAGAGCACAGAAACATATGAACTATAATCTGAGTTTGGAAGAACCCAGTCTCCAGCACAGAACAAGGTCACTTTTAACAAGGTGCCTTGAAAGCACTTGGGACTAGGGCAGGGGCAGTTCCTGGAAAGCAGGGGTACCATTCTAGGAGGATGTTGAATTTCCCAGCTCTGCAGACCTTGGAAACACAGTATTAGCCCAAGGGACCAAGCAGAAGGAATACCCAGGTCTAGACCTCTGCAACATGGAAAACAGGCAGAGGGGTGGCTCTAAGTAAAGCAGAAGGTGGGAGGGAGGCAGCACCCCATGCCATTCCTGTCCCACCAGAGGAATTGCCTCAGGAGACAACTTGGGGTGGGGCACCATTGCCAGGATCTGTACTGTAGGAAAAGAAGCAAGTCCAGGGTCTAGGATATTTATGCAGACAAAGGTAGAAAGCCAGAAATGAGGCACTTGGTCAGAAAGCCAGACCTGGGCCAGGAGTTGGTGCAGGAAGAGAGGAACCTGAAGATGGCAAAGGCCCCATCAGCCAGGTGAACGGCAGAGGTCATAAGCCAGCTGAACCATTTGCTGTGGTACCAGCATGACCCTGAGGGAGTTTTCAGATTTTTGTAGGTGGTTTCCTTCGCTGCCTTGTGGGTGAACAGCTTTGGAATCCAGACTGTGAGTCAGCTTTAATCAAACTTATAAGAGATTGCCTTGAGGGCTGAGACTGTAGACTTTCCCATGAGCAGTGAAATATCTATTCAGTATGATGAATCTTGTGGGTTCTCAGAAAATATGAATTGAATAGAGAGATAAAACTTCATTCTCAGAGCCTTGGTGTTGCAATGTGAGGCAGATCGGGGATGGTTGGCGTTAACTCTCTGAACTCTTGGCCTAGGAAGCCAAACTGCTGCTGGGAGAGTGGATGGACTCCAGCCAGCAGCTGCAGACAGAAAGGCCTCCTTCCAGGCTGCCTCAGCAGCTGCTGGCCCCACATTCCTGGCAAGTGCTGCCGACCCTTCCTGCCCCATCTTCCCTTCCTTTTGAGTCCAGGCTGTTTTGCTCAGACCACACTGAAGCACAGCAATTTTAAATCAGTGCACATTTACATAAAGAAGGCCACACACCTTCAAGGATGTCCATTCTGCACCTATTTTTGTATCCTAGCAAGCCTTCTGCAAAGCACTGACTTACCCCTTAATTAACTGGCAGTCTGACTGACCAACTTTTGAGTCAAAGAGGTCTTTCTCATAGACGAGGAACAGTCCTCCAGAATATACGCACCCCATATGTTCGGAAAATGTTTGGGTATTTTTTTTCTGGTGTTTGGCAGGTCACATTATCTCTGTAAATGTGAACTTTGTTCTTATGCTGGTGACAAATTTCCCAGCCTCCCCCAGTTTCTCTTCCCTGGGGCTTGTTAAGGAGTTGCTAAGCAGTGAGCTGCATTGATCCACTTCAAATGAATGAGAGTTGAACCATTTGCTGACAAAGTTGTAGACAAGGAAAAGACTATAAACAATCCGGAACCAACAAAGAGAGACAGGAGCATTAGGTGCCCTCATATTTTGTCCTTTTACCTTTAGCTCAGGCAAAAATGAAAGTGAGGATTGTGCACATCCATTTGATGCCTTATGCACACTCCCACAGTCTTAGAATGTGAGCTAGGAATGTGGAAGCTGGCAGCTGGTGTTTGTCCCTCTTGTGTGCATGAGGGACTTTACACTGTGTGCTGTCAACCATCTCCATGGGTGCCCTGCAGCTGGTTCAAGTGGGTGTTTTGCTCAACTTTCACCAAGGACGTGGACTGTTAGCTAGGCACGGGTTACCAAGAGGTGACTACATTGCCATCTGCTCTAACAGTTTTACAATGTTAATATACTGTTTCCAATACCTGGATTGAGGTCAGTTCTCCAGCAAGCACTTTGTCACTCCGACCTTGGCTAAAGTTTAGCTGCTGATCTTAAAGGACATAGGGTCCATATTCTATTTCTATCCAAATCACTACTCTCAGCACCTTTCCTGCTACTCTGTCATTTACTTTTACTCAATGTATTTTACTCAGTTTTTATGATACAAGTTAATTCTTTATGTTTCAAAAAACACGTTGAAAATAATTCATGTACAATGAAATGTGTAGTCTTCAGTATTAACTGATAATATGTCTTCTGAAAGTAACTGTATGTATGTGTCCAATGTTGTATACAAGTATTGCTATGTCCTTTCACGTTAAACACACTAAACATAATGAAAATAATTTTAAGTTTTAATAACTTTTATTATATAAAAGTTTAAGTCAGTCAAATCTTAATCATAAGATAGCTCAGGTTCTAAAAGCTTGCCAAAAAATGGTCTCCTACGTGGAATGCATTTTCCTCCTAAAGGTAGTATTATCTATCATGGGGAGTTCGTATACCAGCTCAGGAACATCTACTCACCCTATAATATCACCAAGGTATGCTGTAAATTTCAAAAAGAGAGAGAGACAGAAATACAAAAACAAAACTGAGCACAAGTTGTTTTAAATGAAGTTGCATATTAGGTTTAGTACTAATTAAACTTGACTTTTCTAGGAACTGGAGAGTGGTAAGTAGACACAGAGGCTTTCTCCGGTAAGGGACTTTCAGTACGTTCACACATATTCTGCTTATTTTTGTTGTGAGAATAGTTGAAACTTCCAGGGAAGGGTATTTTCTAAAGGATAGTTTATAACACAGTAGCAAGTGACTAAAATGAATGGTTTATAAAGTGAAAAGGTTTATAATGATCATGATCAGTTGGCCCTATTGGTTTCAGGCCTGTGGCAAAGCAGACCATCATGGTGGGAGATTGTGACTGAGTAAATAGCAGTTCACCTCATGGCATTGGAGTGAATGAGGGGGAGAAATGGGCAGATGCCCCATAGTTCCCACGTGACTATATATATCTTCCATTTTTTCCTGGGAGAGAGAGAGAGAGAGAGAGAGAAAGTAATCCTAACATTTTTCAGGGTCTCTCAAAGAGAATAAACAATGATTCTGTTTATAAAATACTGTTATTTCTTTAAAGCCCCTATTTCCCTCCTTCTTTTTACTGTTCACCCAGCTATTCTCATACCCTCACAACTCTTCCCTTCAAAACTGTCCACTTCCTCCACCTTTCCATACTTTCTGCTTCTCCTCATCTTTGTGGTGGAAGACTTAGTCCCCAATCAATCTGTTAAATATGCCTAGTATGGTAGCAAGTAGGGGAGTAGGAATGAGAAGGAATAAAGAGAAGGAAAAGCTGAGAATTCTCCTTGTGGGCATAAAGAAGGGGGAAAATGGGATCATTCTCTAGCTCAAGTTTATAACTTGTTTTTTCACTTTTCAGTAGGATGTAACTACTTATGTACCTCATTCTTTCTAACAGAAATGTAATATTTCCTCTATGAGTATATTATAATTTTATATCAATCCCTTTTGTTTCCACTCTTGTTTATTGTGTCAAACAATGCTATTAAATTAAACTACAAGCATCCCTATAATGGAGTGTGGAAGTGTAGCTCAGTGGTAGAGATCTTACCTAACATCTGCAAGGCCCCTGGCTTCACTCCCTAGCACCACATGCACCAAACAGACAAACAAATCCATGTACTTGTATCTTAGTGTACCAATGTGACTGCATCCTTAGGGTAAGTCCATATGGTAGATTCCTAAATGTTAACTTGCTATATCATAAATTATACTCATCTTTAAATTTGGATAATTGTCACCAGATTGCTGCCCCCCACCACCAAAATGTCACTCCTCAAGAGAATGTGAGAAAGGATGACATCCATTGATGTCATTTATTTTAGCTGATCTTAATTTATTTCAAAATATATAAGAGCCTTCTCCTGCTTCTTGATCAAAGCCTGCAGAGAAGGGTGATATCAATATTGTCCTTAAATAGTATTTTTGTAGCCAAGTGTGATGGTGCACACCTGTAATCCCAGCTTCTTAGGAGGCTGAGACAGTAGGCCAGCCTGGGCAACTTAGCAAGACTCTGTCTCAAAATAAAAGGGGTAGGCATGTGGCTAAGTTGTTGAGCACCCCTTGGTTCAGTCCTCTCTAGTACTCCACCCACCCACTCAATAGTATTTTTGTGGCAAAAGGAATGACATTTTTGTGAATTACCTAGAAATAAGCAGCCAAGAATAATGAAGGGACTTACTCAAGTTGTGGCTGCATCTGTTAGTGGTGCTGTGATCAGAGAGGGAGGGGCACAGAGGAAACTGAACAAGTAAGATTTCATCTCAAATAGGTTTCTCTACTTTGCTGTTTGAAAAAAATGTAGCTGGTAGTTTGTGGACATGATATGTTTACAACTCAGGTGTTTATAACTCAGAGATTGCCAGTAATTATATGGCAGCTGCATCAGTTTTCATTTTGCCAGTAATTTTTAAACTTTTTCCCTGGAAGCTTTGGCAGATAAGTTGATAAAATGTAAGGTTTCATCACAGCAGAACATTCTACTACTATTTTCAAGCTGGCTTTTCTTCCAAAGGCCTACAATTGCTCTTTTGTGGGTTTCTGTCATCAATCAATTTGACTTCCTAGTATAGGAGCCAGCAGAACTTGCCAGGTGCACCTTGGAGTGGGGAGACCTGGATGAGGGATGCATGCAGTCACGCACGCAGTGCTCTTGGCTGCTCAGCTCTCCCTGCTGCACCACTGTGGTTAGATGCTTTCTGAGGATGCTCATGTCTGGATATCTGTCTCTGAAGTTCATTTCTAGGGGACAGGTGGGGTTCTTAACTGTTGTTCCTAGCTTAAAACTTTCCCAGTCCAGGCTCATGGAGCAGGACCTAGAAAATGAACCACAGACATTCTCTACCCAGGAGAGGAAACAGTACCTGAACTTCATCCAGCATTCTTCACTTATGTTGTCATTTATCTTTCTTGGTGAAGTTGACAGAATTATTTTAACCTATGTTTATTGATGTGGACAATAATCCTTTAGCTACTTTATCATTTTTTCCACATTATAGTTTTCAATTGAAGTATCTTTGGTGGCAGAACCTCCATACCAGAGTTTGAGCTGTGTGTGTGTGTGTGTGTGTAATACTGGTTACTTGGTATATCTAATCAGGACCTCTTTCTATTTGCTGTCAATTTTGTAAGCTTGGTTTCTTAGCCACAGACCCTTGTCTTGACACTGGGGCAGTGACTATGTCTTGCATAGCAGTGGGACAAGGAGATCAGCAAGGCTCAAGAATTTTCAGTCTTTAATACATGGCCATTTAATTTAATTCCGAAGGGTAAGAGATATTCTTTATTCAGAATCTAGAAATACAAAAATGCAAGCATCAAAGAAGAAGAGAGGAGCCAGGAGGAGGAGAAAGAGGGAGAAAGGGATGACAGTGACAATGACTACAATTTAGTTGCATAAGTGATATTAAACCACTACTCTGAACTCAGACCTGATTACTTGTGTTTTACTAGTAGGGATGATCTAGAGCTCATAGAAGGCTTTTGAGAAAGGGTGAGGGAGAGTATTATGAGCAATTCCTCTGGCTGCACTTGTCTTAGGAAAACAGAAGAAGAAAGACCCTCATTCTACAACAATCCATTCCTTGAAAAGTACCCTGCTTCCTTTAGCCCTAATCACCTTACTTGAGATGCTACGTAGACATTTGGGCAATGACTGGTGTCTGCCTATGCTGGATGTTTCAAGCCCTGAACTAGTAGCATGAAAATGACCCAGCTTTGTGGTCTTTATTGGAAGAGAAATCAAGGATAGTCTGTGCATGGAATTGGCCTAAGGCTTTGCCCTCTAACTCCTCTGAGAAAAAAGGGGTAGGTTTCCACCACCCTACTTATTCTGAATTTGGTAGCCTTCTCCCATGGGCTGCTGAATGAGTAAGATTTCATCTCAAATACATTTCTCTACTTTGCTGCTAGAAATGCTTTTGATCAAATGCTTCACATTCTGGCAGAGCTCTGGGTGACAGCAGACTGGTGTAGGTCATCTGGAAGCTTCAGAGACATAGGCTTAGTACAGTAGCTATTTCCTATCTGAATTATGAATTATGAAACAAAATGACTGGGCACTGCTGGTGTATGTATGGAAAGGGAAGGTGACACGTATCACCACCACTGTGCTGAGGAGTGTGGATAGAACCTGCCCCTTCACCTCCTGGAGCTCACAACTCCATGGTGTTTGTTGTTTCTGGCTCCTGGAGGGTGACTCCCCAAAGCATCTTTCAGAGGAACCCACCTTCTGCCTCACTCTGGATCATGTTGCAAAATCCTCTCCGAACTTTATTCTTTATTCCATCAACTCCCCTGTGCCAGGAATACTGGATAAATATATAGATCATAACCACTTTTTTTTTCAGATAGGAAAGTTAAGAAGCTGTTTTTCCTTCCTTTCCTGGTCATATTATTGGTTATACTTTGAACTTGTCTTCTTGCCCCAAGTCTGTATGTGTGTGGGGCAAGGGGTCTTTAAGAAATCATATATCTGTAGGAATCCTAATATTATATATGTTCAAAAAGTAGAAGAGGCTTTTTATATAGGCCTTAGCTAGTAGGAGACATTGGTGTGCCAATGCCTACTGATCTTCCATGCTTACTGCATGGCCTTCTGGATGTACAACATCATGACTGATTTGACCTTTTTTGTGTGTTCACCAGCATATATGAGCAATGTATGTGCACTGATAACTGACCTTTAGTCTTCCTATTTATTTGGGGGAAAAAAAAAGGCATTTCCAGGACCCAGGAAGCACCTACCTACCTCTGGGTCATCATCAAATAGTGAAAAACAGAGCTTATTATACCAAATCAGGATTAACAGGCTCACATCATTGCCTCTTTCTGTTAAACTTGAACTAAGACCACAAAGTACACCAGGATCCCCATGCCAGGTGACACCCCTTCTTCCAGTGGCATATCCATGGGATATAGTTACCCTGTACCCAAATGACACTGTTTTTATAGTGATCCCACCACATCTCTGAACAGAGCCCTGTCCACACCACTTCTGCCCACTCATTAAACAAAGAAATATTGTGTCTTCATGGACTACCTGGCCACCAATAGTTGCTTTTGTTTTTGTTTTGCTCTGTTTTGTTTTGAAACGCAGTTTAAAGGCCCATCCAAAATCATATTCACTTATCTACTAGAAAGTACCTGGGCAAGCTGCTTATAAGATCTGGTAAGAAGTGTACCAACTAGCATCAAGGTCTAGGGACATCAGTGCCATTGGGCTCATATTCTGGTCCATATGCTTCACTAACCTCTGCTGAAAGTCAGAGGATACCCTGGAGTCCCTTCAAAATAGTTGGAAATCTTCAATCTCTCTCTCTCTCTCTCTCTCTCTCTCTCTCTCTCTCTCTCTCTCTCTTTTTAAAGTAATATGAAAGTCTCCTTCACCAAATCCTGCTCCTTCTGACCCTCTAAGCCCCTCCTTCAATCCTAAAGCTCTCCCTTATTGAACATTATCATAGGGAAATGCTGGACTCCCCATGACAAGCATGACTCATTCAAGCACTTAGTCTGCTGGACCAGGAGCAGAGCTGCTAGAATCTGTCTCCTTTTGGATAACTCCCTAGTGCCAGTTCTTCTCCAACCTGGAGGGACTCAGTCCTATGTCTCCCTTAGTAGCATATCCAAGGAAGGCAGAAGATACCACCTATAGCTTTCACACAGTCAGTGGATGTTCATGCTATTAGGTAACCTTTTCTTGAACTCTGGTGCTTCAGATGCTGGCTCCAGGAACTCTCTACAGAATCCAGTTGTTTTTCTGTCTGGCCTATCCTCTTTGGATATCTTTTATACAGGTTCTTGTTCTTTTCCTATGCTCACTACGAACATTGTAGATCCTCCCTCCCTGGGACACGGATGTCCAATCCTTTTAACTCCAAATTCCATAGTCATGGAGCAACCCGTCCATTTCCAACCTACCATGGCTCCTGAGCTACCAAGCCAGGTCAGGACACAGGAAATACCAACTCCCAGTAAACAACCTCACTGTTGAGCAAGGAAGAAGCCACTTTCCCTCCTTGGTGCTAGATCACCTGCATAGGAAAACATTGATTTTTTTTTTGGTGTAAATGAGCAGTGCATTTTCTCTGAAAAATGACATCTAGTCTTCCTATTTATAAAAATAAAAGCAAAATTTTAAAAATTTAAAAATGTTTTCCAGTCCAGCTCACTTTTTCTCTTATACTTTCACAAGCTATCACTGAACACTTTGGCTTTCCTGACAGAAAGTCTTCAGTTTCTTATTACAACAAATTACACCCTAAGCAGCAGGATATCAGATCATAGGGAATCTTTTGGAATACATTTAATATCTTCTACTCCTATAACTACAAAATGACTATCTCTTTTCCTTTTCTCACCTTTTGGAAGAGAAAATAAGAAGGAAAAATTCCACTTTCCCCTGTAGAGAACCAACAGAAAATCATACAGGACTGAGATATGGAAAATAATGGATGTGATTTTGAAAGACTTAAAAAATAATTGATTAAAAGACATTGGAAGCCAGGCGTGGTGGTGCACGCCTGTAATCCCAATGGCTTGGGGGACTGAAACAGGAGGATTGTGAGTTCAAAGCCAGCCTCAGCAATTTAGTGAATCCCTAAGTAACTTAGTGAGACCCTGTCTCTAAATAAAATACAAAAAATGGCTGGGGATGAGGCTCAATGGTTAAGCACCCCTGGATTAATTTCCTAGTACCAAGAAAGAAAAAGAAAAAGACATTGGAGAGCTAGGGATGTAGCTCAGTGGTGGAGTACATGTTTTGTATGTGTAAGGCCTTGGGTCCAATCTCCAGGCAAACAAAATGCTTTAATTTTATATAAAATACATACTTTGTGAATTTAATCACATTTAGATGCTATTTGTATATTTCAAGTGAAGTCTTTGGTGGGTTTTCAGAAATTCTCTAAAGATAGTTGAATGAACCATCAATTAAATTGCATAAGTAAAACTGATTTATCCAACCTCATAAATCTGATCCTTTATAGAGAATGGTGATAGTATTTGCAAAGAACAGCAAGAGGTTCTTGAAAGAAATGAAAAATGGTGAGTAAATGTCTCCCCAAATTAGGTTTCCTAGTTTTCAAGACAGCCATGTTATTTTGAGCAAGAAAAATATCCTCTGACCTACTTAGTAGAAAGCTATTGAGCTTGTGAAAGCATACTGATTGGAAAAACAGGTAATATTCTCTTTGTTCAATATATTCCAGGGAGGTGACCCAACAGGTATTAGGAAATAGAGCAGGCGGCTGCATCCTTCAAATACAGAGAGGGTGGGGGCTCAGGGAGCAGTGAGGAAAGTGGAGACAGCATCCGCTCTGCAAAGAGTGAAATGGATGATGGAATTGCTCTTGCCGCACAAAGGACACCAATCATACTAACACTGCCCTTCAGAATTAAAGAGGAACAAATCTGCTCTCACTTATAATGGGAAATATCACCGTAATGTCCTCCCCAAATAAGATAAATCGGGTTCAACAATCATAAAAGCATCTGCCAGCTATTTGTTAGCATCACCTTTCTAGAGAAATAGGTGAAAGGACTTTAAGAACTCTCCTCTGCCTTTCAACTTTCTTAAACTGAAAAGTAATTGCTGTTATTTATTAAGAGCCTGCTGCGATCCAGGTAACTTGTTCATCTTCTAATTCTCACAGCTGTAGAGAAGCTGAAGTTAGCCTGTCCTGTCTTCTAGAGGAGGAAGCTGAGGACTTGCTCACTTCACACTAGAGTCACTGTTTAAATCCAGGCTTCAGGTCCATTTATTGTATTTTGCTTATAATTCTTAAAAACAAACAAACAAACAAAAAAACGAGTCAAGACTGTTAACTGCACTGCAGAAAGCTGTAGTGGTCTCTCTCTTAGTACATATCAAGATTCTTTTCATTACAAGTGACAGAATTCCAACTCAGAGTGTCTGCACACAGAAGGGAGTTTGCTGCCCACACAGCTGCACAGCCAGGCATAGATCTGGAGGGACAGAATCCAGGGAAGCAGTCTGTTTCTCCCCTGCCCCCTTCTTGTCTCCCTCTCCCTGGATCCCTCTTTCTACTCGGTTTGTTCCTCATTGTTTTCCTCCCCTCTCCCACAATCTTCTCCAAAATGTGGTAGGGAAGATGGCTTCTAGCAGCCCTCAGTT